>NC_090445.1:1153702370-1155005135 GCF_031143425.1 Pleurodeles waltl
AAGCTAGAGAGAACACATTCACCTTTCTCAGTGACAGGAAAATTAATTCACACCGTATAAGGCTATCAAATATACACATCAACAATTTGTTAAGAAGTTACATCATAATAATATTTGCATACAAAACTATTGTGAAATTTAAATATGTATGGTTTCACCAGCATGGCAACGGGTCATTTGTATGGCATTTCTCTGCTTTATAATACAACTGTCTTGCGTTTAACATTAACTATTTTCTTTGGTGTGGACTCTACTTTTCTTTACTCCCAGGCCACAAAACTCTTCTATGTAACCTCTCATTTCTTTCAAATGTGTAAAACCCACAGCCCTCCTTAATCTCATGCATCTTACAATAATATTATTGGTATCCAGACACTCTTGTAAATATTTTTTCTTCCACTTTACCCATATACATTTTTCATTGTCTAATATAGCCGTCCAGCCTGGACAGCATCTCGAAAAAGGCACTCAACCATGTAACAAATAAAAAGATGGCTCACCCGTGGCACTATAAAAAGTGCTTCTATAGCTACATAGCAACTTGCGCACTTCATTCTTTCATTGCGGATAACTCTTCACAATCAACTGTATACTTTCTCCAGGGCCGTGGCTGAAATGTACAATGTTGACCTGTGATGCCGAATTGCAAACCCTTTCAGATAATCCTCCATCAAGTGTGATGTCCACTGGGGACCAATGTCATGTAGGTTGCCCAGAGGCAGTTATACCAATCATTAAAGTACTCAATTATCACCTCAGTACATACACACTATCTACAAATCTCATTTTAGGTAATTTTGAAAGATAGGTCAACATAAGCAAAGCAAGCTTTGCAGCACATCCCATATCCTGGATAACGGCTAACCCATCCCTCTGCCATGCCCTTCCAGGATACTTACAAGGTACAGTCGGTGTTTTCAGCCACAAGTGATATTGTTACTTAAGGTGCACAGTAAACACTTTTAGATGTGCCTCAATCTATTTGCCCATCTCTGGCCTCAAAACTTAAATTTAGCTCTCCCCTTCATCCCTGACATGTAACTATGCCCTTTAGGAAGCACATCCAGTAACCGTGTTCTCAGGGATTCAAGTACCACTAATTTGTCACAACAATATATTTTACTATAATTTAGCATCAGTTCGTGCCATACTGTCTAATGACAACTCAACAAAACATCTCTTTTTGCTTTTCTTTTCATCACCCATTGCTCAAACAAATTTTGATTTCACTTAATTCTGCAACTGGGTTGACTCCTGTTTCCTCACGTATGCAGACATACACTCAGCAAATATGCATGCTATCTACCAATCATCTTCATCCACAGGTTCGAGGTCATTTTCAACATCATTGGGTAAATGTGACAAATATTCAGCATTAATATTTTTACTGCCAGGAACACATTTCACTTTAGAAGAAAACTAAATATAAAAAATCCACTTGGCCAGCTTTTGTAACTTATCACCACCCTTGGTAGAGTAAATCTCTACCAATGGTTTGTGGTCCATCCTCAATTCAAGTGACTTAGCCCCATACCTATGTTTTAAAGTGAATAATAGCCCACCAACAAGTTAAAACCTCTTTCTTAATAATGTTTTCAGTCACAGTTTGCTCTGTGAATCCTACAACCCACTCAGCACCATCCATTCCTTGCACTAACACTGCCTTCACACCGTAAGCATTTGCATGGGTTACAATACCGGTGTGATCCCTCATATCATAAGGTTTCAACAGCACAGAATTCATAATGCATAATTTGATTTGTGCAAAAGCATCACTATTTTCCTGAGACCATGAACAATCATTCAACAATAGTCTTAACACTCTTGCCTTCTCCACAAATCTGGCATTGTGGTTTGTGATACCAAGAAAATAATGCAAATGTTCTTTATTTTCAGGGCTTGGTGCCCATTCAATTGCCCAAGAAAAAAATTAATTTGGGCCTAATACCACTGCCTGAAACCAAATGTCCTACATATTACACCTTTGACAATCAGTCTTGCATTAATTTACAATATCAAGAACTTTACTCAACACCACATCATGTTAATTCAGATTCTTTCCCCAAACAAAGATGTAATTCTGAAAATATCTAATATATACAGCTTCTTGGAACAGCCTCTGAATAGCTCTGTGAAAGACTGCAGAAGCAAGTCCAAATGCCAACCCAATAAACCTATACATGCCCCCTAGAATTATGAAGGACTCAAGACCCCAGGAAGAAGTGTGTGCAGTCTAATTCAGCGAGAAGCATTAGACAGGTCAAGAGAACTAAACACCCTTTATTCTCTCTATTAACTAACATTTCATTGAAATTGGGAATGGGAATGGGAATGGGTAGCTGATCTACCCAAATTTCATTATTTAAATGTCAAAGATCAGTGTGCATTCATATTTTTCCATCAGGCTGCCTTGCTGTGATTGTAGGACTTACCTTGTCAGCAGACTCAGCCGGCTCAATAATACAACACTTAACCAAATGACTCAATTCTTCAATTAAAGCAGGTCTCATAGCTATTGGCATGTTCTGGAGTTTATGCACTTTCAGTATAACACCATTGTTCACAATGGTATTGTGGGAAAATCCTCATAAGCATTTCAGATTATCAGAGAAAGCATCTGGAAATTAATTTATCCATCTAACAACCTTTTCTTCCACATCTTGTGCAAATAGCACCTGATGTGGGTGATAAGGGTTCAACACGATTCGTAACCCCATCTGTTACTTCTATATTCTTACACTGACTTACCACATACATCCTATAATTTGAATATATTCCCTTAAAAGTAATCTCAGTCTCAAAACATCCAGTGATAAATAATTTCACTCTGTAATATCCCTCAGGTCTTCTTAAACTTCAAAACTTGTATTTTTTTAAATGTGCTCAACAATTATCATATACGGTTAGCAAGAACTCAGCCGAACTTCCAATTCCACATCACAAATGCATGTAGCTCTACTAGGAGGATGATCAAATTCACTTACTAACAACTTCACTCTCTTTATCACTCACACAAGCCACTAAAATGTCAACTTCATCACTAGTCACTGCATTCCTCATCTATATGCTCACACTTCTCATGTTTCCACCCTCAGATTCAACAAAAGTGAAAAGTGTCCTATTTTTTACACCTATAGAAACACATTCATTGCAACTATTTGTAGGGTGCCTAAAAATTACCACATTGATTACACCAAAAAAGGAAGCTTCTTACCAACATCAACAAGTACATCTGGCTTTCATCTTGTTTTACCTGCTATCTTGCTCTTTAATCTTCTGAACAACATTTATGGTAATCACCCAGTTTCTCTCCCTAATGGAGCCACTTTACATTTTTTTTTTTTTTTTTTACCTCTGTTAGTAATTCGCACCACTTTATCACATATTCTGTTGCACCCACTCAACAGTTTTACTTGAATTTTCATATTGTCCGTGTTATTAACTAATTGATTTTCAATAATCTCCTCATTTAAGTCCCTGAACCTACATTTAGGGTTCAAACGGTTTGACATTTTCTCCTTGTGACTGTTTTCATGAAAATAAATGCATGTCACATTACCACATTCAACTTTGCTTGTTGTTTTCTCCTGAGGGATGGATAGCCTGGGTATACTTATCTTAATGATCCTCTTCCAGATCCATCATCAGCATGGTTCTCTTTAAGGAAAAGAAGTTGCCTCAGCTTCGTCCTACCATTCACACCCAAATTAAGTTAATCTGCATCTGGGGACAGAGGCTTCACCACAACCAACTGTAAATAAGCTTCAAAAGCATCACTCCTGTCTAGCAATGACAGAGGTTTCCCCAAGAGATGAAGGAAATGTAGGTGGGGCTATAACGGAATCCATACTGCCCAAAGATATTAACAATTATGTCTACGCAAAATGTGAAACTAATCCAAACTAGTACAAATTATACAAGAGAACATTTCTAAAATACATTAAAATATGTGAAATGGTCTGCTCAGTCACTCTGAGGTAAAGATCTGCTGCTTTGAAATTGTAATTATTTCTTGTCTTACCTGCTAATTTCAACACACTTCCTTCATTGTTTTTTCTTTTTCTAACCAATATAATAACTGATCATTATTAGGCCGACAATTTCTTACTGATAGCCTGGAAGTGGACAGTACTGCTAGTAAAACATGACTTGCAGGAAAAGCATTAAACAGTATGCACCCTGTTTCTTCTTTTTTTTTTTTTTCTAATAACCTGTTTTGTCCTTCGAAGTTTCCAGGGAACAGGGACAGGTGTGAGCAATTACCATGGTTAATGAGTCAATTAATTAGTGGCATGCACAATGAGAAGCCAGAGAATGACACCATGTATACTAGTCACGCACTTGCCTGACAATGGGCATGTATGTCAGCAGCAGCAATGTATCTGCCTGATCTATGAAGTTTGCATTAGGCATACCATAGTTTTTCTGGCTGGGGCCTATTGGGTCGATAATTCTGTTTGTCCTCAGGTCCTTTTAGTTTTTTTCACTTAAATATCTCTGCTTTGTTCTACGTCAAGTTGAAGCCCCACAAAACAAAACATGTAGAGTATACAAAAACATGTCCTTTCAGGAAAATGTAGCTTATCTTCTTCAGCATATGTATCTCTGAGAATGACTGGTGAATGATGAAACACTCGCTGGCAGAGATAATGCTGCATCCATGAAAGGATTGTTGAGAGTTCAGTCTTTATTATTCGATGTACATTAAGCATATAATTGTCCATCTGGGCAGTCCAATAGCAGGAGCTGCCTTCATTAGAACATTAAGTTTAATACAGTACATTCAACTTGGCTCACTGCAGTGAGTTACATATGCTTCAGAATATATTAACAGATGTTTTATTAAATTCATACAAACACTTATATAAACGCTTCTGGCAAAACAAATACTCTGTCTCCAGTTAAATTTGATCTATGCGTGATTATGTCAAGTAGGCTCTTATTATCCTAATGAGAGTACTGGATTCGGGTGGCAGAATCACTTGCACTGTGGGGGACTGAGTCTGAACCCACTACAGGTGACGCGTGTCGGCCTAATCCAGGTTTACTTCCGGCTAACTAGCAGTGCCTCATCACCACCCAAGAGCAGGGATGATTTGTAATGGAGCACAGGACACAATTGACTCCTCAGGAAATCATGGTCACTCAGATCTCATCCATAACTGCATCTTAGATAATAAAGTATGTCTTGCAATAACTAGGATGATGAAGCATGAATAGGATTAAAATTGTGACAATGAGAGTGAAACATAAAAATAACGCAACCATATTGTCACTATGTTTTTTTAGAATAGTTCCTGCCTAAACTATGTTAGAGCACAGCATGGTAAGCTCTAATTCTGCCCTTCAGGTTTCCCTGGGAAGACATCATTCCTTATACCTGAGCAAGAGGCCTGTAGTCTACATAAGCAGCTGCAGCGAAGCACTCAGCAATCCGCATACAGTTGTGGTCATCTGGCTAGAATCTCCCTCGAACCTACATGGGTCAAAGTAGTGTTTTTATAATTTTAACAGCTGATGTTCCAAGAAAGGATCCCCACGTAAGAGTGTGTATGTATCTGTGAACACTAGAGAAAAAGCGTACCACTTTTGCCGACAACCTATCTTACTGCAGCCTTGAGAAAAGCACAGAGTGAAAGAAATGTCTTGTTTAAGAACGCAGTGCTGGCCTAGGCAAAGAACAGCTGGGTAGAGAAAATAAAACAAGACCGCAAATGTGGCTATTGTTAAAATAATAAAAACGAAGCTGAATAAAATATGTCTAGGTTTAAGTGCACAGCGGCAGGTCTAGACTGCTAAAATAACGTGTATGAAGCTATAACTAAAATGTCTACACAACAATGACATGACCTCATATTTATGTAAATCACATATACAGCGCCCTGGGGAAGGACCGCAAGAATGAGCCATGCCATCCACTCACCAACACTCGTGATCCCTTTGTTATCAATTCTCCAGACACTGTAAGCTCTGATGAATTCATGTTGGCTTGTAACCGATAAATCCATGGGTGTGTACACATCCATCGACTGAAACTGAGTGTAAAGGCCAAGGGGAACTGTGAAATATAAAAAGAGAGAATTAAATTTCAGTGTATTGCGATTTGTCCATACTATTCAATATAAGAAAAGTCTAAAATCATGCATGAAAGCATTGGCTAACTAGTAACAGGAACTGAGAGGCACTGTTAAATGGCAAAAGGGCAAATCTGTTAGCACGTTTATTGTTTCCAGATGGACATTGCATAAAGTGTTTATATTCATAAATGTGATAACGCTCTAGAACCTCTACTTTGGTAAGACTACTTGAGAACACTTTAAGCACAAGAACTCAGATTCCTTTGAAAATGGGCTGAAAACCAAAAATACTTTGATATTTATACCCACACCTACCCAGTTGTTATGCTGTGAACAAATATTACAAATCCTGTCATTTTTCAAAATCTCACACCCAAGAGTAAGCTGAGTAAACATACCCAATGCTCCAGTAAAAGGTGACATGTTTGTATAACAAATAAAAACTGTTATAATACAACCTGCCCACTCAGGACTTTCACTTGAGAGTGTTTGTTGATAGCAGTCTTTACAGAATGTGTTCACATGAAGTGGAAACCTGTTTTTTTTAAAACATTTCAACGTATGAGAAATTCACTAGTTGGTGCCTAGCATCTAAGTAAGTGTGCGCAGGGACCTTTTGAAATTGGCTCTTCTCTCCATCTTCAAAGTACAAAAATTCATGAAAGAGATCATTTTGTTCATCCAACATGTGCATCCTCCACAGCAGCATTCAGACCGCACAGGACCTCATCTTGGATTTAACTAGTAATAGATGTACACACCCACTGGACATAGATAAATTCACTTTATGCTGAGATTTTGGCAGAATCCTTAACCTTCCACATGACAGACCTAACTACTAAGAGAATCTGAGTTGGAATCCTACATCTAAGCCTTGAGTAAGCCCCAGGTCTACTTGATGCTCAAAGGAGCAAAACACGTGTTGGCTGAACAACAACTTTCCCGCCATGAAGTGAAAATTGAGGCCTGGATGTACTTAATGTAAGTTGAAAAGAAAACTATTTGAAGAAACCCACTTTTATTTCTATAAAGTATTAACTCTGACAAAGTGTTATTTGAGAAAATCCTTTCAGCGTCACAATCCTAGAAATTTGTGTTTTATCAGTCTGAATGCTAAGTGTTGGTTCTACCCACTCTCCTTACCTTATTATTTTCTGCCAGGGGATTGAGGGTGACGCCCAGTTAAAGAGTGTCATAATACACTAATAAATTATTACCTTGATGAAGCCAATACTGATTCACCTTGATATTTAGGGTTACCCTCTTACCATGTAAAAGATTTAATGAAAGAGGCCATTACACTTAGGTAGTTACTGATATCTCTCTTACAAAATGATGCTAAATAGGTAGCGCATAACTGTGGAACTTAAGTCTGACGGTACTGAACTATACCTATACTGAGCTTGTAAAATTCACTTTTTGCACTGTCTTTCATTGAGTCATAAAAATTAGAAAGCTGGCACAAAAATGGCCTTACACTCAAGTACACAATGATTTTAGATTCTATGGGCGGCTGGTGAACTTCAAAAGTGGTGGTGTGAAAGGGCAACCATGAATTTGCCTGCACATTCAAGCATGAAGATGGGCCATGTCTGTGGCAAAGTAGATTTGGAGGTTTCACCACCTTTGAATTTAATAATAAAAAGTGGTAAAATGGTGAATTTTACATGTCTGTTGCCATTCTAAATAAAAGTGATGTTGTTAGGGTGAGGAAATGTCCCAAACAACCCATTTTTGGTATAGTTGCAGAAACAGTCTTCACACAAAGAAAAGGTATTCCATGTGAAGAAAATATTATGCAATCTTTTCCACTTAAAGTGCAAATGCAGATTTTCTGCTCAGTGCACATCAACACACAAAGTTGGATCTTTAGAAAGGTATATGCCAAGAAACAATGCCTTTTGCTTTTGTGAATCATAATAAAAAATAGTAAAGCTAGACAAATTAACTCATTTTGTACGAATTTTCCACCTAGTATTTCATTGGTTCTAATCGGTTTTGGTGACACACAATTTTGGTTGTACCATCATGCGTTACAGAAGTGATATAATAATGTAATCAACAAAATATGTATTGTGTGCCTTAACAATACTAATGTAAAGTGGAGCATCTAAGTTGTATTATTGAAGGTGCATTTACAGCAGAAGACTATATAGGCATATATGTGTGTGTTCTAATGTTTGATTTTAACATGATGAATTGTAGTTCTTATGCACATTTATATCCATGCATTTTGATTATGGTACCATGATATAACAGCATATATATTCAAGTTCCATTTATAATTCTTGTTTTCATATATAATTGCAAGATGCACGTATAATTATGAATTTCAAATGTGCATTGATATTTAATTAAGTTAGCATAACCAAAGGTTTGGAAGATTTGAATACTTGCATTTAACCTTCAAGGTGGAGTTTTGCTCACATTGCAATATTCTTTCCTTGCAGGAGCGTCCGTGCGCGTTTAAAGTTAATGAGGGGGTCAAAGTGTGTTGAAGATGGTGGGGTATGGAACGAAAGTTTGGTAAGGAGCACTGATGAACTGAGGTGAAAAGACCCCTGCTTGTGTACCAGACAGCAATAAACATTGAAGGTCGTCCTGATGTTTGATTCGTGGGATGAGAAACCTGTGGTACGTTGCCAATTTCAATTGTGCGAGGAAGTTAGAAAACTATTGGTGTTGATAAGGTGGATTTTTTGGAGGTTCTGTAGGTTTAATTAGTATACACTTAGCTAGATGAGAGCAGATTCCCTTGGGACTTGGACAGGTACTGATCTTTCCTCTTTTATTCCTTTCTGTGGCTTTATGCTTTGCAACAACTCTGTATCAGAGCTTATACTGAGGTTTCTGTTATGCTGACATTTTACTATATTCCCTGAGACTTAATTAGGGTTTCTCTTTAGTTTAGGATATTTAGATTAACTTAGATTCTCAAGTGATTAGGTCAGAAGATCACACTTATATACTGATCATTAGATTGTGTTTCTCATCTTTTGTGTTGCCTAAATAGAAATTCTCCCTTGCTTTTTGCTTTCACTATTTAATCTCTTTCAACTCTTTACTTCACCTTTGGTGATTCTGTACTTTTACAACATGTTTTTTAGATTAATTTAAGTTTGGTCCTTATTTTGTTAAAAAAATAACTTTTGAAATTGATTCTTCGCCTCAAGATTTAAAGTGTGACCAAATAGGTTACACTGCCAATTGATTTGAAAGTTCGACTTTAACTCCCCTTTACCACTATAGCACCTGACAAAAGGTCCATCGGAAAAGAAGAAAAGTAAAATAATGGACCCAGAGCATCATCAGTGTCAGCCCCTGGGCGAAAACCTCAATGAATATAGTGGTGCAAAAATAAACACCTGAAATCAAGGTTGCTTGCAATGCAAACTTAAAAATGTACGCAAAGCTCTAATGCTTGTGAAGCTCGGTACACAACTAGAACAGAAAAGGCACAACATGTGCTACGGTACAGTTATATACAACAGGTCTCATTTGTCAACAAAACATGGGCAATCAGGATACGCATCAGTTTGGGAAACACACCTGAAAACAATGATTTGTAAATTGTAGGAACAGGCCAAGAAAACATGTATAAACAAAATTCACCAGAAATAAGATAGATGTTGTGCACTTCACTGCTGTGTTTCACACATTGAGATGCCAAGGGGCAGCACACCGTCCTTGTAACTTAACTTTCTCTGTAAGGATTAGTGTTTTAGACCTATGTCTTGGGAAACTCATATCTCTTGGGGTCAGTGCAGAGAACAAAGGCCCTCATTATGACAACGGCGGTAAAAAACGCCTACCGCCGCGGCGATGTCTGCCAAAAGACCATTGCCGCGGCTACCAGCCGTCCATTGTATTATGACCACAGCCGGATTTCCGCCACAAGAATGGCGGAAATCAGGTTGTGGCCATGCCAGTGGTAAGGTAGCGCTGCTGCCACCAGCAGCGCCACGCCAGTAGACCGCCGTCAGCCGTATTATGAGAAATAATACGACCTGGCGGTGTTTTGCTGGCAGGAGCTGCTGGCAGCAGCAGCGCCCCGTCCCGTCTCCTGCCGGAGGACCCCCTGACTACAGCTAAGTCGGGTCTCCGACAGGGGAGGGAGGTGGGGGGTGTTGTGTGTGTGTGTGTATGCGTGGGGTGTGTGAATGTTTGTGTGTGTGTGCATGCAGGTGTGTGTTGCGTGCTGAATATGTGTGTGCATGTATGGCTTGTGAGTGCATTTATGTTGTGTTTTGTGAATGCGTGTCTGCATGTATGTGTGAAAGGATGTATGCATGCATGGAAGCAGGTTGGAATGGGGGTGTGTGTGTGTGAAGGGGGGGCGTGAATGTAGGGGGTGATGGGGGTCTGGAGAGGTAGGGGAGATGGGGGGTAAAAGAAGTGGAGGGGGGAGACCCGTATCAGTGACCAGGAAGGAATTCCCGGTCACTGATATGGCCTACATGACATTCCGAACGCCATGAAAACCATGAAGGTAGGCAGGGTCATAATCCCGCAGGCGGAACAAGGACGGCCGCCGGACTGGAGATGGATATCTCCAGCCCGGCGGCTCTTACTGCCATGGCGGTTGGAGTGGTACATTGGCGGGTTGGCTGAAGCCAACCCGCCAATATCATAATATGGCGTTAAGTACCGCCAGCTTGTAGGCGGTACTTACCGACATATTAACGCCAACCGGCGGGGTCGTAATGACCTCCAAAGTCCCCACACTGAAAAGTTTGACCAGGAAATACCACCACAGCCCCTCCAACGTTCCCTATAAGACTCAGACAGCCAATATGCATCTGGCATTGTAGCCCTGCACTTCGAGATACACTGTGGGGACGTTAGTAGCAAGAGGAATTGACGTACTAATGATTAGCATTGTTATTCATTAGTCAATCGCCAGTTATGCTCAATATTATCAATGACAGGGAGTTTTCCTCCCACACCACAAGGGCCCAAATGTTGGGGGCATGCTGACAATGGTGATGAGTTACTGGGCCTTTATTTTGCCAGATTGTGCTTCAATTGCAAAAACGAATGAAGACCACAGCTTTGAGAGACGTGGGCCTGCCCCCTCTATTTTAATCTAAAGATATGCTCTCAAATTGATGTTAATGGGGCCGAGAATGGGAATCTGGAGAGCTGTTTTTCAAATTAATAAAGCCTGTGCACCTCAAATGGAAGCTTTAAATTTAGTGCCAGTGGCGCAGGGGGATACATCTATTCATGTTCTTTACAATTTTAGTATCACACCCTTAAAACAAATCCTCTGCAGTTAGTGAATTAGTGCATTTCCCATATTAGTGAATCAGAAAGCTAAAAAGGTGTCCCACATTTTCAAATTGGGCCACCACTGCAAATGTAAAATCACACTTTCTAGGTGATTTGCAAGATGTGGGAGATCGAATGCCTTTGAGTTTGCGGCAGGCAGTTTGTGGTAATATTGAGGATTGTAAAAACAAATAGTTTAAAAAAATGAGGTGGCTGTCGTCTGTCTTACATTCCTTATTGTTATCATATATTTAAGCAGGTGCCAATAACCACTAGTGCTTAACAGCTTGCCAGCCTCTGGTTAACTGCCTGTTTTAAAAATGGCTAGTACATATTTTTGTACACAGCAGAGGCCTGTGAGCTAATTAGCACTACAGTTCTTTGGTACCTGATAAAGGCCTGAGATTATCGCTACACAAGACTACTACATATTACTTCACCCAACTCTACCAGTTCCATTAAAACCCCTCCTTGAGCCAGAAAACCAGACCTTCCATGCACAAACCGTGGTAGGATGTGCCCCACTGACAGCATCAGCACGAGTTTCACTTTCACTTTAATGGTTCATGTATTTATGACCTTTACTAGATCCTGGCCTGAGACATGGGAGTCAGTTTGCAATATACACAATACAATAAACAAGCATTGGGAAAACCAATAGGTCTCGTCTATGCAAGAGCTATTGGCTTTGCCAATGTGTTTTAGCCATGATGTACACCAGTGTGGCTGCTGTTCAGCATGGCTAAAAGTTAGTGGCATAGAGGAGTGTGTCATGGAGTGCAATGGAGTGTCGTAGAGTGGAAAGGCGAAGAGTGGAGTAGTGTGTTGTAGAGTGGAGTCATGCAGAGTGGCATACACTAGAGTGGCGTAGAGTGGGCTGGTGTAGAGTGCACTGACGCAGAGTATTGCAGACTATAGTGGCGTGGAGTGCAGTGGCATTGAGTAAAGTGGTATTGAATTCAGTGGCGTACAATGCAGCGTAGTAGAACGCAGTGGTGTAGACCAGACTGGTGCATAGTATGGTGCAGTGGAGCAGAGTAGAGTGGAGCAGAGTAGAGAGGTATGGACTGCAATGGCATAGAGCGGTGAGGAGTGGAGTGGCATAGAGTTGAGAGATGCATAAGGCAGTGGCGTAAAATCGAGTGGCACAAAGTGCAGTGCCATAGAGTACAGAGTAAAGTCGAGTGTCATAGAGAGCAGTGGCGTGGAGTGGTGTAGAGTATCGCGCTGTAGAGTGCAGTGGCATAGAGTGGAGTGGCATAGAGTGAGTGAGGTAGCAGAGTGGAGTAGTGTAGACTGGTGTAGAGTTCAGTGACAGAGTGTAGTGTTGAAGAGTAGAGTGTCAAAGTACAGGGATGCAGATGTGAGTGCAGTGGTATAGAGTGCAGTTGTGTAGAGTGCATTGGCGTAGAGTGAAGTGATTAAGAGTAGAGTGGGGTAGAGTGCAGTGGCATAGAGCAGATTGTTTCAGAGTAGAGTGAAGTAGCAGAGTAGAATGGTGCATGGTAGAGTGCAATTGCATAGAGTGGCACAGTGTGTAATTGTGTAGAGTAAAGTGGTGTAGAATACAGTGGCATAAATTGTAGTGGTACAGAGTAGATTAGAGTGGCATACAGAGGATTGGTGTATAGTGCAGAGGCATAGATTTGAGTGTTACAGAGTAAAGTGCATTGGCGCAAAGTGTGTTGGCATAGAGTGCAGTGCTGTACAGTGCAATGTTGTAGTGGCATGGAATATAGTGGTGTAGAGTGGAGTAGTGCAGAGTAGATTGATGTGGCCTGGAGTGGTGCAGAGTGCAGTGGCAAAGAATACAGTGGTGTAGAGTAGAGTGGGGAAGAGTGCATTGAAAGAGTATTGAAAGTGCATTAAAAGAGTAGAGTGGTACAGTGTAGAATAAAGCGGTGTAGTGGCGTAGAGTGGAATGGTGCAGAGGTAAGGAGTGGTGCAGAGTGGAGTGGCGTAGAGTGCGTATTTATGGTATATTAACACACTGGTATTACGGACAACACATTTGCAATTGAAATGGCCATTACATTTGCACAGACATACAGGTTGACTAATAAAATTATAAAGAGCACAGACCAAAGTGTGTGGAAATTGCATCATCTAGTGTGATGATTTGTTTTGATCATATTAAAGTATTTGTTTCCAACACATTTCAGAAATAATGTGCTTCATTTTTGTTCCTAATTCTGATATATTGTGAAATACTTACACAGTTCATTTAAATGTTGTTGTGTGCTAGTAAAAAACGATTTCCTAGCCCCAGTGTCCAAAAAGATTGTTACATAAATCCTCTCACTTTGAAGTCAGAAAAAGGAAACTTAACAAGTACCCTCGGAAGAAAGCGCCTAATATTTGAGCTCGATCTTTGAATGCACAGCAAATGTAATGAGATAAGAACAAGATTTACAAGCCTGTTTACAGAAAGGAAGCACTCTGAAGAATATTGTCAACAAGATTTGGGCAGGGGAAGGTACGCACTCAAGGTAGGCAGCCTAAAACGAAGAAAACCAGCAAATGGAAAGCCAGAAAATGTGAGTTACAAACTACAAAGCCAATGGCAAGCAAAGGGCAGACTGCATTCCTAGGTCAGTTTCTGGATGTCCCTAAGATGTATTTAGCACATCAGACAGTTGCACTGTCTGGTCAATCAATCAATCAATCAGATGATTTATAAAGCGCGCTACTCACCCGCTAGGGTCTCAAGGCGCTGGGGGGAGCTACTGGTCGCAAAGCCATGTCTTGAGACGTTTCGGAATGTCAGGAGGTCCTGGGTCTGGCGAAGGTGGGGCGGTAGGGAGTTCCAGGTCTTGGCGGCTAGGTGAGAAAAGGAACTACCTCCGGCGGTGGTGCGGTGGATGCGGGGGACGGAGGCGAGGGCGATGCTGGAGGAGCGAAGATTGCGGGTGGGGGTGTGGAAGGTGAGTCTGTCGTTGAGGTAGGCTGGATCTGTGTTGTGGAGGGCTTTGTGTGGGTGGGTGAGGAGTTTGAAGGCGATCCTCTTTGATACTGGTAGCCAGTGTAGGTCTCTGAGGTGGGGGGAGATGTGGTTGCTGTGTGGGATGTCAAGAATGGGGCGGGCGGATGCATTCTGGATTCTTTGCAGCTTTGTTTGGAGTTTGGCCGTTATTCCTGTATATAGAGCATTTCCGTAGTCCAATCGGCTGCTGACCAGGGCGCGGGTGACAGTTTACCTGGTTTCGTCGGGAATCTCATTGAAGATCTTCCGGAGCATGCGGAGAGTGTTGTAGCAGGAAGATGAGATGGCATTGACCTGCTGAGTCATGCCGAGTGTGGAGTCCAGGATGAATCCCAGGTTGCGTGCATGGATGGTGGGCGAGGGTGCGGTTCCTAGGGAGGTGGGCCACCAGGAGTCGTTCCATGCTGAGGGGTTGGCGCCAAAGATGAGGATCTCTGTCTTGTCTGTGTTTAACTTGAGGCGGCTTGATTCCATCCAGCTGGCGATGGCGTGGAGTACGTTGTGGAGGTTGTTCTGTGCAGTTGTAGGGTCTTTCGTGAGGGACAAGATCAGCTGGGTGTCGTCTGCGTAGGATACTATGTTTTTTTTTTTTTTTTTTGGTTGTTGTTTATTAAACATTTTACGATACAAAAGAATACAACCAACAAACCTGCCAGTCATCATCATTAGTGTGTTACATACAGTATGCTATTAGGTGTCATACAGAAAGGAACATATTGCAATAGTCATCATGTCCATATCAACAGGAATTACAAGCCACTAGACTGGATACAGGAGCTCAGAGGGCCACAACACTCTGCCTTAGTGCATAGAGAGGGCAGCCGCGGAGGAAGACAGGGGCAGCGATCAGGGTCATGCCAGTGTTACAGGCATTGCCTCCGTGATGTGAGAGGAAAAAAGTGAGACGTATCCCTACCGCCGCCCACCTCCCAGGGATCATTCACTCAAAATATCTCCTTCTGATTCCCTGCTCTGATGTTCCCGAGCCCAACTCACAAACGGATCCCAGATGTCTCGGGCCTGGATGCAGCCGGCAGTAACTCCCAGAACGTGGTTAGCTGCGTGTGCCCATAAGTTACATCCGCCAGCCAGTCCCTCACCGCGGGCACCCTCCGTCTACCCCAGTGGATCGCCACCCGTCGCTTAGCAAATAGTAGAAGCAATGCATGCAGCTTGCGCGATGGTGGCGGAGTGTCTCTGACATATCCTAGTAGCCCAAGCAGAGGGGAAGGGACGTCCGAGCGGCCCACAATCTGGTTTACCAATACAAAAACCTGAGACCAATAACCCTCCAACCTCGGGCAGGACCATGCTATATGTAGAAAAGAGGCCGAGGCCGACCCACATCGCCAACATTCATCCGTCTCTCTAAGGCCCATTCTTTTCAGGCTGATGGAGGTTCTGTAAAACCTATGCAGGTATTTAAAATGTATTAAACGCAACTTGTAGTTTGGCGAAAGCTCAGTAAGCTGCCCACAGCAGAACTCCCACTGTTCCTCAGATATCTCAGGTTGGAGCTCCTCGTTCCAATACAGCATAGATTTAGGTGCCACCCCCGGCGCCATGTTTTGCATATGGCGATAAATACGAGTTACCAGCTTACGGGGAGACGGGGAGCCCACCACCGCCTCTAAAGCTGTAAAGACTGGCGGCGCGTCAGGGAACTCCCTGGATAGTGCCCGGCACGCCGCACGTAGTTTATGGTACAAACATAATTCGGAAAAAGGCACCGTACCCCCCTCTTCCGGCGCCGGGGGAGGCATGAACTTGCCATTGGGAAAGAGGTCCGCAAAGGTGCGAAGATGCAGCTTGTCAATTAGGCGACCGGCTATCCCATCAGCCACACAAGGCAGCATCGGGTTATGCAACAGAGGGAGCGATGGAGCATACAACAATGGGACCCCCGCCCTCCTGCGCAACTCCTCCCACACCCATTGCAGCGTCCCAGCTGTATCTACATCCGCTCTAGGGCGCCGTGCCTTGGCGCATATCGCCACATCAAGTGGAAGGGGCGCCACCACATCTCGTTCCACTGCCACGTGAGGCTGAAAAGGGACAGGGTGGGTCCAAAAATGCAGGAACTGAGCCTGAGCACATAGGGCATACAGTTTCATATCTGGGGCACCCAGACCTCCCTGTCGCAGTGGTAGTGCCAGTGTGTCCCACGCTACCCTGGCCTGTCCACCTGCCCACACCAGCGCCACCAGGCAGGACCGCAGAGTGGCAAAGAAGAGCGACGTAAGCGGTATATGTATATTGACGAATAAATAAAGGAATTTGGGTAGCACTATCATTTTTGTCAACGCAATCCGCCCAGTTAGCGACAGGGGCAGGGAAGCCCATAATTTCACTTTCTCGCTCAGCCACATCATAGCCCTGCCAAAGTTAAGGCTCCAGATCTCCTGAAGGTTCCGGCTAATCCAAATCCCCAAATATCTGACTTCCTCCGCCTCCCAGCGCAGGGGGTATTCGGAGGACACCTCCGCAGTGCTGTCCGTGAGGGGAAAGATTACCGATTTAGACCAGTTGATGGAGATGCCCGCGAAGCCCTCAAAGCGGACAAATTCCCGCAAGATGGGGTCCAAGTTGTCCGCAGGATTGATAAGATAAAGGGTCACATCATCCACGTATAGTGATATTAGAAGGTTTCTAGAACTGAAGCCTATACCTCTTGCAGCATGATGTTGTCTAATCCTAGCTGCCAATGGCTCCATAGCTATAGCAAACATCAGCGGGGAGAGAGGACACCCCTGCCTAGTACCACGCAAGACAGGGAACGGTTCAGACACCAGTCCATTTACCCGCACTCTGGCTGTAGGCAAAGTGTAAAGCAGGCGAATTTTCCTAAGCATTAGCGCACTGAACCCCATCCTTTCCAATATATGGAATAAATAGGGCCATTCAAGAGTATCAAAGGCCTTAGTGGCATCTAAAAACACCACGGCAGCCCTGACTTCAGGGTGTAGGTAATGCAATGCGGCGAAGATCGTTCGCAGGTTGTGGGAGGTCGCTCTTCCCGGTATAAAACCGGATTGGTCTGGGAGTGCGATCATCGGCAACATTGGCTGCACCCGGTTCGCGAGCAGCTTGGCCAGGATTTTCACATCTACATTAATCAGAGATAAGGGCCGATAGGAGTTTAGATCATCAGCAGGTTTATCTGGCTTCAGTAACGTGATGATCAGCGCCTCGCGCATGGTGGCAGGCAACACCCCCTTTTCTAAGGCCTCCTCGTACACTGCCAATAACCGGGGCGACAGCTCATCCACGTACGCCTTATAGAAAGCTGTTGTCAGACCATCAGGTCCCGGCGCCTTGTCAGGCGGCAACCTCTTGATAACTTGTGCCACATCTCCGGCGTCTATCGGGAGGTCCATATATTCTCTGTGGTTATTATTGAACCACACCAACGCAATGGAATCCAGGAAGGATGCAAGCCCCTCCGGACACTCATCCTGGGTGTTGGTATATAAACGAGAGTAAAACTCGGAGAATGCTCCTACAATGTCCCCCTTGTCATGAAGTAGCTCGCCAGCCGTCATGCGCAGTTCATGAATATACGTTGCGGGACGCGGCGGTATAATCATATTTGCCAGGACCTTCCCCGGTCTTCCACCCTTGCCGTAACGCCTCGCCTCCGCATATTTCCCTAGAAATTTAACCTCCCACATCGCCTCCTCGTCGTACTCCAATAGTTTGGTTTTTAGCAGCCCCGCCACCCCTGACTCTCCAGCCTCTAAGAAAGTGCGTTTGAGTCGTTTTATATCAGCTTCCAGCGCTACCAGGGTGCCCCGTATCGCCCTCAGTACACCCGCCTGTCGGGCCATACACTGGCCCCTGATGACGACCTTGAAGGCCTCCCACAGAGTCGCCTTCGTGTCCACTGATCCCACATTGCGCTCAAAGAAGTCAGTGATATCAGTCCGTATCTCCTCTATGAACGCATCATCAAGTAATGCGTGAGGCGGAAGCCGCCACGAGAACGCCGGAAAAGGACCACCACGGAGTAGTAACCTCAACATACAGGGTGCATGGTCGGACAACGAGCGGGGCATGTGCTCTACCTGCACCGTCCACAGCGCGACGTCCCACGACACCAGCCAGAAATCAAGACGGGACCACGCGCCGCAATGAGCCGATATACAGGTGCCCTCCCTCAGGTCCCCATGCCTACCCCGCCACACATCAACCAGCGCACCATCCAGCAGTATTTCCCGCAGCGCAGAACTCACCAACGGATTCAATGTGCGAGCTACCCCCTTCCTATCTGCTTTGTCATCCAGTACTGCATTGAAATCACCTCCCCATACAATTGTATCGCATCCAGTGGCTTTCACTTGCCCCCAAAGCTTATGGAAGAAACCTGGGGAGTCAGCATTAGGCCCATACACAGCCACGAATACCACCGAAACTCCGCACACAATGCCCTGTACCAAAACATATCTACCCTCTGGGTCGCATTGAACAGAGCCCTCCTGCCAATCCAACCCACGATGTATCTGTATCGCCACCCCCGGGCATAATTGGAATAGATAGCTGAATAAACGTGCCCCCATCTGGTGTGACACAGTCTTTGGGGAGGGGCGGTGTTCAAATGAGTTTCCTGCAATAGGCAGACATCCACACAGTGCCGCACCAAATATGCATGTACCAACCTAGCCTTCCTGTGGTCGTTGAGCCCCCGAACATTCCAGGTAAGACAGTTCAAAGTTTTATCCACTCTGGGCATTCCCCACACACATTATGTAAAGCGCAGTAAGACATGTTGACAATGACCAGGCTGTACGCTCAGGACACCACGCAGATAGCATACAATAAAAGTTGGCAGTAAACAACAAAACAAAAACCCCAACCAACCGACCCCCACCCACTCCAACCCCCCAACTGGGTCGTAGAGTAACCATCCCTATACTATCCCCAAAGCGACATTTAAATAAACAAGGGAACATTCCCGAGGGGGTGTGGCGATGCCGGCTACTCCCCTGTGTGAAACGGGGTGGCCGGAAAATCTGCAGGGGATCCTAGCCACTCAAAACCTAATAATTTAGATCTATCTAGGATAGCAGATGTCAATGATTGTACACCGGGCATCACAAGTGCACTACCCCTTCCAGCGGATAGAAGTCCACAGTCAAAAAGGAGCCATTCCCCTCAGGATATAGTAGATGGGACCCGCGTTTACTCATTGTCGCAGAGCCTGCTGTCCATTGCCTCCGTAGCAACCTTGGGACATTGTGCGGATTTGCGTCCCACATGTTTGGCGAACTTCATCGCCTCCTTGGCATCAGTGAATATGTGGGCAGACCCCTCAAAGGACACCTTTAACTTAGCCGGATAGAGGAGCGAGTACGGAATCTGCGCCTGCAGAAGAAGTCGCTTTGCAGGCAGAAACTCCCGGCGGGCAGCCTGGACAGCCGGGGTGAAGTCAGGGTAGAAGGAGATGTTATTGCCCTTGTGCGTGATGGTACCTCTCTCCCTTGCCAGTTTAAGGATCAAATCACGGTCTTGATAGTTCAAGATTCTCGCAATTATGGGCCGGGGCGGCGCTCCAACAGGGGGCCTCTGACCCAGCGACCTATGCGCCCTCTCTACCGCAAACACCACTGAGAGACTAGGGTCAAACAATTTGTGTAGGAGTTCAGTGACATAGGTTTCCATTTTAGTTATGGCGGTGGTCTCCGGGACCCCCGTGACGCGTAGATTATTGCGCCGGGACCGCGCTTCTAAGTCTTCATTCTTCGCACGGATTATTCCCAATAATTTGTCCATATGCAGGAGCTGGTCCTTCGTTTCCACTTGGAACTCATGTAACTCAGATTGGCTAGCCTCAAGCGTGTCCAACCTCGTCCCGTGCGTCGCCACCTGTGTTTTCACAGAGTCTAACTGACTGGTGAGGTTGTCCAGTTTAGTGTCAATATTGCTGAGGCTAGAACGCATCTCAAGCATCAGCATGCGTAAACCCTCGCCATGATCGTAAGCGGCCAGGTCGCGCTCCTCCGCCGCCTGGGGCCCCCGCTCCAACTCTCCCTGACACGTGGAGCGCTTATGGTCAAAGTTCAGCTTCGGCTGCTTAGAATCATGTTTACCCATGGCGAAGAGAGACCCACCGGGTCCCGCTGTGAACCACCAGCAAAGGCCTCCAGCCTCCTCCACAACCGAAGAGCCGCAGCAGGACACCCCCACCCCCGCCGCGGCACTCCTGCTGACCGATCCCAAGATGGAAGCCGGAGGCACGGGCAGCGACCACCGCGCAATCCTCCCGGCAGCAGGTCCACACTCACAGGCCTCGAGAGCGTCACCAGCACATCCACCAGGTTACCCTAGACCAACTCCTCGCGTTGGACCAAAGCTGCCGCCAGGGTGTAAGCAGATGTCCACCAAGCCCTCCGCAGGCGCAGGGTGGCGGGGGGGAGCCCCCCCCGTTCACCCCCGTACTCACAAGTCAACTGGACAGACCGTAGCAGCACCTGTCCCTGTAATCCACATTCCTCTTCCTGCACCGCGGTGTTTACGCACAGGTTCCCAGTCGCCTCACCGGAGCATACCACCCGCGGTGCTCGGGCGGATCAGGCACTCTCCACCGCCTCCAGAGCTCCAGATGTCCCCCGCAGGGCGCCCCCGGCAGCCGCGAGACCCCGTGCCAGCACCCCGCTGCTCATCGGTCTTCGTACCACCTCGCTCTGGCTCCGATGTTTGACCCCAAAATGGTGGCCGCCACCTCCAAAATCTGCCACTCGGGCACCCGCCGCGGGGTCAGCATCAACGACCTGCGGGCCACCTCCGCCCGCCGGAGCGCAGTTCAAATGCCGCACAGACAGCTTTAATCAGGGTCCCACACCTATCTGGCGCCGTCCGCGTCGGTGAGCTACGCTCCGATCTCCGAGCTGCCACCTGTCTTCACGGCTCTCCGCAACTCCTCACGTAGTCAGCCCAAGGACCGCCTCAACACTGCAGCGCTCACAGGATCCCTCAAGCGGCGACAACAATGCAGGGACTCATCAGCGTCACGGCGCCGCTCCAGCCCAGTCCCCGCCGTCAGCACACGCCCCAGGCTCGAGTCACGGCTCACCCCCAAACGAGCTCCAGCAGGCGCTTCCGCCAGGTCCACCCACAGGCTGCGCGTGTCCCGAGCTCCTCCAAGGCGATGGAGGGCGGGAATATCGTACCTCCGCTGATGCCTCACCGCCACCTGTACATTTTCTGCCGGTCTTGGCAGCTCAGGCTCACCCCGGTGTGAAGAATAATTGCAGGATTTCGGTCCGGCCGGCGGAGCTCACTCAGAGAGCGGCCATCTCGCTGCTCAGCAGGCAACGCCCCCTGCGTAGGATACTATGTTGATCTGGTGGGTTCGTGCGATGTTGGCGAGCGGGGCCATGTAAACGTTGAAGAGCGTAGGGCTGAGAGACGATCCCTGGGGGACGCCACAGATGATCTTGGAGGCTTCTGATAGGAACGGTGGAAGGCGGACTCTCTGGGTCCTGCCGGCGAGAAATGGTGCAATCCAGTCGAGAGCCTTGTCGCGGATTCCGGCGTTGTGGAGGCGTGTGCGGAGAGTGTGATGACATACTGTGTCGAAGGCTGCGGAGAGGTCCACAAGGATGAGTGCTGCTGTTTCTCCTTCGTCGGGCATGATCCTGATGTCGTCTGTGGCAGCAATGAGTGCGGTCTCAGTGCTGTGATTTTTGCGAAATCCGGACTGGGAGGTGTCGAGCACCTTGCTGTCTTCCAGGAACCGGGATAATTGGCCGTTCACGATTTTTTCGATGACCTTGGCTGGGAAGGGGAAGAGGGAGATGGGCCGGTAGTTCTTGGGGTTGTCTGAGGCTGGTTGGCTCTGACGTAATAAAACCACTGAACTAACCTAGTGGCGAGAAGTGACTGCAGTCAGAAATCAAATAGAAAGCAGTGAGAGGCTCTCAAAGTGCTCCAAGGCTCCGTGTGAGCCCCACCATTTGCACATCTTATGACAGAGTGCAGCATGTTCAACAACAGCCGCTGAAACTACACAACTCAGTGGCAGGCTGGGAAAGGTGCACCCTCACTGATTGAACACAGCACAGGTGCTTTAGGCATAAGTCCTGTGCATCCAGGGGCTGTGTGTCAATCAGTGATTTCACAGGTCGGTACGGCTCTCAGCATAGCAAGACGCAAAGGATCTGGGTTGAAATTATACGAGCCCAAAAAATGCTACAACGGGGAGTACTTATGCACTAGTGCATGTGTCTGTGAGAAGAGCCATGCCTCGTGTAGGGTGAGGGTCAGAGTGACATCCTGATAGGCACACTGAATGGAATAAAAGTTTAATAACAAGAAATAGGAGGCAGAAAATGGGGCCAGGGCAGAGCCCTGACACTTGTATCAATGAGCCACTACTAGTCAACAGGAAGGAGGTACTTGCGAGGCATGATACCCACCTTTCATTTAAGGTTGATAAAGCCCACAGGATTCAGTCAAGGAAAACACAAGACCCCATAAAACCATATTTACTATATCTTCAATGCAGAAAACTTCAGTCACTCGTGGTAGACAGTGCAAGGATCACTATTCACCAGAAATTTGCCTGAAATAATGATCACTTTTAAAGTGTCAAAATATCTTACAGTTCAGGTGTAAATTAAAATTTATTTCAGGTAGCACCATTGAGAACCTACTGTAATAATGGCACTATCTGCAGTAATGTTCAAATGATTTGTGGTGCTTGTGGAATTTTATTTTACGAAGATAAACAAAAACACAATTATAGCGTATTTGATGTACATGAAAATACGTGTTTTGCATTTTTCCAGGGCTTCCTGATGAGTGCCATTTTCTGACATGAATGCATTGGAGGTGTTCTCTTTTTGTAGTTCTTACTGGAGATTCACATAATTCCATTTTTTCTTCAGTCACTTTGACTATACACAGTACAAGCTGTAGATCAGCATGTTCCTGCATTTAATACAACAAGCAGACATAACCATAATGGCCACACATATCCAACCCATGGTTCTCTTGAGAGCCCTAGGTGAAGTGAATGCACACACTTCAAAACATGGAGGCAAATCAATCTGTTGACTCCTTTACGCAGATGACACCCTTCCAATATCCATGACAAGAGAGGGATTGCAATAGCTTCCTGACAAACTGCACAATTATATTAAAAACAATGGGCTTAACATCAACCCAGAGAAAGTATGGGTATTGATAACTGAAAGAAAGAAAAAGAAACCAGGCGAGTGGTATCTAAATGGCCTTAAAGTTAAGATCGCTGCGGACTATACAGGGAGTGCAGAATTATTAGGCAAGTTGTATTTTTGAGGATTAATTTTATTATTGAACAACAACCATGTTCTCAATGAACCCAAAAAACTCATTAATATCAAAGCTGAATATTTTTGGAAGTAGTTTTTAGTTTGTTTTTAGTTTTAGCTATGTTAGGGGGATATCTGTGTGTGCAGGTGACTATTACTGTGCATAATTATTAGGCAACTTAACAAAAAAAAATATATACCCATTTCAATTATTTATTATTACCAGTGAAACCAATAAAACATCTCAACATTCACAAATATACATTTCTGACATTCAAAAACAAAACAAAAACAAATCAGTGACCAATATAGCCACCTTTCTTTGCAAGGACACTCAAAAGCCTGCCATCCATGGATTCTGTCAGTGTTTTGATCTGTTCACCATCAACATTGCGTGCAGCAGCAACCACAGCCTCCCAGACACTGTTCAGAGAGGTGTACTGTTTTCCCTCCTTGTAAATCTCACATTTGATGATGGACCACAGGTTCTCAATGGGGTTCAGATCAGGTGAACAAGGAGGCCATGTCATTAGATTTCCTTCTTTTATACCCTTTCTTGCCAGCCACGCTGTGGAGTACTTGGACGCGTGTGATGGAGCATTGTCCTGCATGAAAATCATGTTTTTCTTGAAGGATGCAGACTTCTTCCTGTACCACTGCTTGAAGAAGGTGTCTTCCAGGAACTGGCAGTAGGACTGGGAGTTGAGCTTGACTCCATCCTCAACCCGAAAAGGCCCCACAAGCTCATCTTTGATGATACCAGCCCAAACCAGTACTCCACCTCCACCTTGCTGGCGTCTGAGTCGGACTGGAGCTCTCTGCCCTTTACCAATCCAGCCACGGGCCCATCCATCTGGCCCATCAAGACTCACTCTCATTTCATCAGTCCATAAAACCTTAGAAAAATCAGTCTTGAGATATTTCTTGGCCCAGTCTTGACGTTTCAGCTTGTGTGTCTTGTTCAGTGGTGGTCGTCTTTCAGCCTTTCTTACCTTGGCCATGTCTCTGAGTATTGCACACCTTGTGCTTTTGGGCACTCCAGTGATGTTGCAGCTCTGAAATATGGCCAAACTGGTGGCAAGTGGTATCATGGCAGCTGCACGCTTGACTTTTCTCAGTTCATGGGCAGTTATTTTGCGCCTTGGTTTTTCCACACGCTTCTTGTGACCCTGTTGACTATTTTGAATGAAACGCTTGATTGTTCGATGATCACGCTTCCGAAGCTTTGCAATTTTAAGAGTGCTGCATCCCTCTGCAAGATATCTCACTATTTTTTACTTTTCTGAGCCTGTCAAGTCCTTCTTTTGACCCATTTTGCCAAAGGAAAGGAAGTTGCCTAATAATTATGCACACCTGATATAGGGTGTTGATGTCATTAGACCACACCCCTTCTCATTACAGAGATGCACATCACCTAATATGCTTAATTGGTAGTAGGCTTTCGAGCCTATACAGCTTGGAGTAAGACAACATGCATAAAGAGGATGATGTGGTCAAAATACTCATTTGCCTAATAATTCTGCACTCCCTGTATATACCTGGGTGTGATCATGGATAATGGTGGAAATCCCCCCTTTACAAGGAAGTCTTAAAGTCAAAAGCAGCCGCTCCACTGCAAGCATTCTTACAGGTTTCAGATAACCTCACCATTTCTCCCCTTGATCCCTTAATGAAAGTGCTACATGCTAAACTGCTACCCACTATTGCCCTATGGATCAGAGGTTTGGTTGGAAGAGGTTCCTGTCTGCTGGTTAAATGTCTAGTGAGCATCTGTAGGATTGTTCAACTCCCAAAACATGGTTCCCATGCACACATTCGGCTAGATTTTGGCCTTTTTAAACACGCCCTGGAAAGACAAGCTGCCTTTTTCAAACCATGTTTTAAGCAATTTTGGCAGGGAGATTTGTGAAATGCATGCAAGAATTCGAGACGTTATTGAGTACTGCAACCCCCTGTGACTAATATATTAACCAGGCACTTTAAGACCAATCCTCAGTGCTCCCTTGTACACACTAGCCCCACAACTGTACAGAACTTTAGAGACGTTTGTTACAAATCCTATCCACAGTGATGAACTTGAGCGACTTATTTTCGTTATGACTTACAAAACGTGTCATTCATATGAATAAGTTGCTGATATAAACACCGAAAGAGTGAGTTTCTGCTTGTTTGATGTGTAAAAGAATGGAAGACTTAGGGGCAGCAATTAGATTTGCACCTTACTTATCAGAGGTCCTTGCACCCACTATTCAGAACAATTGGATTGTGCAATAGTACAATGCGACTGTGAACTGGGATGTAGTAATCTTGATAGCAACATGTCATGCACTTTCGGAAATCAGCATTTTTTCATGAAGTTTGTGTCTTGATATACATGTTCCAAGCGGATTGAGATCAGTTTTATGTTAGACCTGTGCACTGCAAGTGTAAGAAAGGTAGCAATTTGCAATAATTTTGATAGCACTTTGCACGCTCTATGTACTTTCGGGGAATTAACATGTTTTTTTCGATGCCTGAATATTGATATGCATGTCTTTGATGGACTGAAATCAGTTTTAATTTAGATCTATGAGCTGGGAGTGTTTCTGTATATTTTAAACATGTATGTAATGAATTATGTCGAAGTGGCTCAATACTATGAGGCCAATTTCATTTTTTGTATATTCTATATGTATACTGCATGATTTTTGGGGCCGTGGCTCAATACTAAAACATGCCCATCTTACTTTTTAACTGATAGATAAGTTAGTAATTTCACCACAGAATTATTTTATTGTATAAACTTCATGAATTCTTTATTTATCATACAAATAAAATTACATTGAAATATCCAATCGAGGGACATCATAAAGTCCTGGTCCTGATAAATACACCACCAAACACCTGTCAGAGAATAGGTCACCAAGGGTCCGAAACCAATAAAACTGACAAGGGTGGAAGTGGGTGAATTAACCACAAACTGACCTCTGTGACTTTGAGGAGAGAATATTTTGAAATGTTGACTGACTTCACCCCTCCTCCTTTCCAGAAGCCATACGTTCAGACATTATAAGCACATGGAATATTGGCGTTTTGCACAAAAAGTCTCTGTTTTATTGATTTAATGAATTGGTATCTCATTAATAATTGTGGATTTATTCATAACATTTGTTTATTTTTTGTAATTTATAACGATCACAACCTTTTTTTTACTTGCACATACAAGAGTAATGGTCAGAAACGTAATAAATGTGCAATAACGTTCATTATAAACCAAAGGCTGATGTTAAAGAGTTTGACTTTCTTGTACCCTACTTCCACAGCATAATCCAATTATCATGTGTTATTGTGGAACATTAAGAATGCATTTGATGTACTAGCGTCCACTAAATGATCTGTTTGTTGTGTATTTTTGAAGTTATACCCATGCCTGTTTTATCAGATACCATTAGTGCTGCTATCTTGCACTTCACATTATGAAAGGCCTGGGCGGAGTTTGCGGAGTTGTGCTACACAAAGCTCCGCGAAGTGCCCAAAAAAATCCACAGCGCTATGCAGTGTTCCGCCAAAGGCAGAGTACATTAGGTCGAGCTGTTCGTGCTGATTTTTAGTACCAGGTGTTTGTCCAGTACTATCAATCAGTACAAATCAGTGTGAACAGCTCCCTGCGCAGTGCAAGAGGGTGCTGCTTCTTTTCTCCCGCTCGAGTTGATTTTCTACTCGAGCTGCAGCTACCTCAACCATCTGTGACCGCTCATGTTGAGAAATCTCTCTGGGAGGTGATCTTGAGTAAGATTTTCCTTGCTTATGCTCACCAACTCATTGCTGACGATTGCAAGCGAGGAAAAAAACCCTGTTCTACTATGCTGAGTTTTTCAAAACTCTGCGCTCTAAGCGAAGCGTGGCAAACACTCCACAAACTCTGCGAGCGGAGTTCACCATTCGCCTCCACATTATGCCCCTTTTTCTAATGGTGACAGGCATCTCCCTCTAGGATATCCACTTCTAGTCAGCAAGCACCATCAGAGTGCGTCCACTGCTTGGATACTGACTTGCCTTCTGAGCAGTCAACCGTGGCTATTCAGAGTGCGGGCCCTCCTGTTGCTATACCATCCCATTCATTTTGGGGAGCTAGTTTTAGCACTCTCCTAGAGCATACTTAATTGTGTTTTTCATAAATGGAACACATTCTGCAATGCAGATGCTTACTGCCAGAAAGTAGGAGAGAGCAGTAGCGAGTGTTTGCACAAGACAGCAATCTCTAATGAATGCTAATGGTAAAGGTATTTCTCCTTATACAATAATTATCCCCAGGGCAAATTTCACTTATGGTCTAGTTCAGGAACTGCCAAATGGAGTTCCTATTAAAGGCGAATAACACTGCAATGCGTTGTGTTCTGAGCTGTAACACTTCCAGCAGTTCGTCAACGTCCATACTCTCACTCACATTTCAATTCTTCTTATCTTCTATATTTTGACTTACTTTGTCTTGTCTTTATCGTTTAGTTGTATTGAGATTTTGCTGTGAACTGAATATTTTTTTTTTTGTTTTATTACCTTTCCTTTAAGGTCAGGTTTTATTTTTGCAACACCATTCTTGGAAGACATTTCTAGATACTACCTTTTGATGATCTCATTCACTGTTATCATGTTAACAAAGTGGTGTGTGGAGATGATCACCCTTAGTATCCTTCAAGCGTCTGCTTAAGTACTGTAAGATCCCCAATGCTTAATTTGTGAATAAAAAGGTGCCGGTGCTCAAAGCCTTCCACTTAAACACGCTGCTGCTGCAATTAAATGTGCGAACAGGAAGTACTGAGGCAGCATAATCCTGAAGTCATCTTGGGCCTCTGCAATCCATTTAAAACCCCTCCCTGTCCCTTCAGCTCACTCTGGCAGATTTCTGCTTTCTCTCATTGTGAAGCTTGTTCGTGTTTCTCTTCCTTCGTCTTTCCCAAATGTGTCTTTAGCTCGCAGCAAATGCTTGAGACAGAAGACTAAGCGCCGGCCCTCAAAAATAGGTGCCGGTGCTTAGCCCTGGTTACAACAAGCACACATTAAGCACTGAAGATCCCATCTCAGGTTGGCACTTAACATTTTAGTCCAATCTCCACTCTTTCAAGCTAGGCCACGGCTATCAGAGCTAAGTGCGCCTTGACAAAAAGGGCACCAATGACAGTGGGTGACAAGTGAAAGCATTTCCCGTACAAGTTGTTTTTTCTTAATTTGTACTTTAGACCATGGGTTCTGTAGTAAATGAAACAATCTTGGAAAAACCTACAGAACAAAAACAAAACTCACTTTACGATTATTTCTTACATCAAAACTTGAATTGCTAGCTGCAGCAGTTTATTGACCAAAAAGAAGAAATAGCTATGCAGCTATGGGTGAAGGGCATTACCAGTATTTCATAAGGGTGTTGTGACATCACTGACCCCCATGACGAGCCTTCGAAATAAATAACAAATACCTCAATTTTACAAATTTAAATCGAAGAAAAGAAATAAATGGCTTTGGAATCTGTCAAATAGGGGATGATGTGGTAAGGTCACATGAGTAAGGAGAATTGCGGTTAAAAGTGGGAGCTGGATTTTTCCCGACAGTGGTTTCTTGAACTCCACTAGTTACAGTAACTAAAGTGACTTATGGACTTACTAATACACGACAGAATCTCAGTAGTCTCTACTAATTCTGCACAAGAAATAGTACAAAAATCTACTAGTTTAAATTTTACCTGGTTTGTGAAAAAAGTGATCAATTTCCTCTTGTTAAATACCCACCACGTGTCCTAGAACAAATGCTCAGTAGCTGTCATCAATGTATATGATATGATACGTTCTTTGAAGTACACAGAGTAAAAATGCCAAGGGTTTGGCTGCTAAGCACCATTGACAAATCACAATCAAATTAACAGAAATCATGGGGACTCGAAGTGGGTATATTTCTTCTTTATTTATTTAATTAAAAGACTCTTGTACAGCAACAGCGTATCAACTTCCGGTCACGTCGAGGCACTTTGGAGATACTAACCAAGGCAAATTAGAGATGACTACATGGTGGGAACAGACAGATGATTTCAATACGCTTTCCATTTTGGTGCAAGCTTAGGGGAGGTGAACTATTGCCGGCTGACAACAGCTAATTTTGGTCTTGTCACTACATAAAGAGGGGAAGTGGTGTCTTCTACGGTATTTGTGCCATCAGCTCTTTCCGGAACAATCTGAGGCTCTTAGGGGAGGAGATGTGGCCTAACGACCGGAAACTCCAACTTTGGAACTGGGAACAAGGTTCAAGTATTGGTGTCGGCCTAACATCTTATTATTTTGAGCCTATGACTTAAACTCCCCGTGCCCTAAAAAAATCTGATATCGTTTAATGTAATCTGGTGCTTATTTAAAGCACTATGACTCCGTTAAGCTAAGTTTGCGCAATATATCACTGCAAAAAGAAAAAAGAAAAAGAGAAGAAGTATTTCTTAGAAGCTTCGACGGCCCGATTTCTACTGCAGAAAGGTCTTATCCATTATTTTATGATTGAATACATGCACGGATAATGTTTTAAATCTGTTAAAACGCACCATCAAAGACAAACCCAGAAAACCAATATCATGTATTTTTATTCAATCGAGGTATTCACTTACTGACAGCAGACTCTCCACCTTAAAGCATTTTCTCAAGTACTGGTTTCTCGATAAAACTAGAAGCTGTTTTCTCACAATAGCAAACGGGACCATTCTTAAAAAGCATCTCACTCTAGCTGCGATTAACAAAATGGTGCTGTAAGAACGTCATTTACCTGTTCGTGAAGGTAGTAATTAAAAGCAATCAGGTAGAAATAGCGCTCCAGGCTCTGCATTGTCCTCTGAAGAAAATACTCTTTGGTACTATTGCCCTGAAATAGAAAGAATGCCACAAATTAAATTGATTAACAAAAATTAGACTGTTTTTAAAGAAATTACATTTGACTTTATATCCTGGGGATCAGGTTCTAAATTGGTATATGTCTATTTCACTTGAGAGTGGATAACGGTATATATGCAACGTGCAGAAAGGTAGGCTCACCCAGGGATTTCCTAGAAAAACACATTTCTACTTAAACATAATTAACTTTCACACATTGTCGGACTTATTTCTCTCCAGTTATGCTCTAAGATCTTTCCTTGAAAATAATGCTACAGAGCATTAAAACTAGGAATAAGTCACCTATTCGTGGCAAAGATCTAGAGAAGCTGGAGTAATTAACCTACAAATTATTTGGTGTATGTAAGCATGTGGTCGCAGATATGAGGCCTGGCAAGGTTCATTCTGCTTTCCATCTGTTTTAACAGAGCGAATGAATTGTCTGCCACCTAAAGAAACACCTGCAAAAACAACAGAAGATGGACAGAATGCAGAACAAATCAAACATTCACCCCCAGTCAAAGATCTGGGTTTAATCCATCATTTTTTTTCCTTGCCATACCATTCCAGCTCAGACCTAGCCATATGCAAATCAGTCTTGACCCAGTTCTCCATGGGAACAGTCCAGCACGAACTGCCAGGCCAGGTCCTTCCTGGACCAGAAACAAGCATCCTGGGACCGGTTTCAGGGTATCACCCTTCATCAGCCAGGCTAGCTTGAATCTGGTGGCATAGCAAGCACGGGACCCAAAAGAAAACACCAGCAGGAGGAAAGACCTTCTACCCCTTCATCACGTAAGAGAAGAGGACAGCTAAACATCACTTTGTCAAGGGCATTGGAAGAACTTGCAACAGCTACACTTACAATTTGAATGAAATTAGTGCAATGTGTTTGGCGTTTTATGATTATACTTCAAAACCTCAAAATCAAAAAAATGTGTCAGGTATGGTAAAATATGCAAAACATAGTTCTCAAAATGCAGCAGGCATGATTTCGCCAATGGCATAAAAAATAATTTCCTCCTCACAAGGGCCCTACCAACTTATAGTCAAACCATAATTCACACAAAATCCTTCTCTACCACTGCTACAAGGATCACTGTTAAATTCCCATACCTGAACGTCTAGTACATGCAACCAAAAATGAAAAAGAATCATGATCCAGTATACCCACCCGGTCACAGAACTATCTTAAATGGACTCTTATGAAACTTGATCAAAAGAACTGTGTATACTCAGTTTGTGACTTTCTGAAAGTGCGTATCCTACTTTCAGACTACCAAACTGACTCCTACCTAGGAAGAGGCACCAAATGTGTGCCCATTTCCAGTGGGTATGACCTGGGGTGATTTGATGACCACAGTGGATACAAATTGAGTTGTGGTACCTCTATTATTGAACACTCTCCCTCAGTTGGCACAGTCCACATCCCATTCCTCCATTTCCTTCATACGGAGACTCGTGGAACTTAGCACCAAAAGACCTAGCCTACACTGGTTATCTTCCTGTCTAACAGATTCAGTATGATCACGATTGCCCTATTAGCATTGCTTTTCAGCCGCAACTATCTTCAAGCCCAGCAGTAAGACAACTACACCTTCACACATGGGGCCACAACTCACCTGCCTGCTAAGCACTACACTGCCTACTGATACTATGATTCTCAGCTTGCAAAGCTCTGTGCAGGGCAAACAGGCCCATCGAAGCTAAAAGGCATATTCTTCATCCAAGTAAAGCTACTAAGATATTCAGATACTCAATTTCCCTTAACAAACCGCAGGAATATAACGCTCCTAAAGTACCTTCCTCTCCAGCACCACCAGGAATTCAGGAAGGAAGAGAAGACTTTACTCTTCTCAAACAGATGTTGAAGTTCACAAAACTAGCAAAGATAGCCATTAGTCAACATTAGCAGGTCAAGGATGACACAGACATTATAATCCTAACCACTCACAACTAGATTCGATCATGCAGAGGGAGGTGGGCTATCTCTTCCTCTCGTTGGCTTAAGAGAAAGCACATATGTGAAGCAATATGACATGAACAATCTCTGCCACACACTAAAATGCTTTCCATACTATGTTCACTCACATTCTTAGAACTATACACTAGCTTTTTCCATCCCTAAGCATCCAATCTCTCACTGCTTTCAGTTCATAACACTCCAAGGTACACTGATAGAAACACTTGGCACAATCTGCACACAAACTCACACTTCACTATCAAAGCACACTCTTGGGACGGAGTTAGCCCCTGCAAATGTGCTTTGACTCTCTTTAGGGAATGAAGCACTCCATAAATGTAACCAGAATACAATCCCTCCTAACCTCATAAATTACAATATTTGCTGTATACAGGGGAAAAAGGCACACTTTATATTGCCTGTGACCAAATACTGTATTCATGGTACTTGACTCCTAAATACAGATTTAGATATAGCCTGGCTATGGCCAAGAATGCATGTAGCATACAAAGTGATCTAGTACACAACTGTATGTAGCACACACAAGGTAAAGTGTTTGGGTATACTAGGAGTCTGTTACTTAGCTGGACATACAGCAAACAGGTCATGGTCTGTAGCAACTACTGTATGTAGCAAGCACATGGCTAAATAAGTCACCAACTCAGAAATATGCAACACATGCATTTAGCAGATATAGTGCCCGGCCTATAATCATTTCTTGTGCCTGCTACACACAAACATATTGAGTATGTAGATTGAGGCCAGCTCCATGCTCATATATTGAGTGTGCAGAGCTTGGCCTTTGCACATGCAGAGAGAGGCATATATGGCACAACAGCACAACACTAGTGGCATAGGAAATATCAGCAATGTAATTTGTGGTCTTATCTGTTATATTATGGTGTGAGGTCATGAACATGTGCATTTAAACCTATTACCGCAAAGGTAAATGTTACTGGTGTTTTTCAAGTGTTTTGAGAACAATGTGCCTCATGTAAAAAGCTTTTTAATGATCGCAGACCCTCAGATACTGTAAATCAAGGGATTTGCGACAGCTGAACCAATTTTTGAAATGTACTAAACCCATGTAACCATTCAAAAAAAGGTTTTATGGATTGTTAAACTGGTTTCGGAAACATTAAGGAATCGCTATTTGGAAAGGGCGTTTTAAAGGCGATTTTTCCAAATACTAATTACATATAATATGCTCTTATTTCATACAATTAGAACATACTTAACATATGCATTAATGTTTTTCAACCTAACTCAGTTGCAGAACAATAATATATGGCCAAGAACTCCAAGGAGGTAGTAACCCTTTCATAAATTTATTTGTGAAAGGTGAAAAAAATCATTTTTCAGAGTAGGAAGTAATCTAATGGACCCCTGCCTAAATTAAAGAAAAAAAAAAAAAGTTTGTGAATATATTTATTTCCGTTTTTTTTAAAAACATTCTATTTTTCTTTTAGGAAAATGAACAGCTTTCAGGAAAAAGGACTGCTTTGTTTAATGCAATTACAGACATGGCGAACTGCTGACCTCAACAGACCACCATGCCAGTGACTGTGGCCAATCGTAGTAGGTTGTACTTTGGGACTTACATCATTAATATTTATGAAGTTTGTCGAATTGTGACTCTGTATTTTGTCTACTGACCTATTAATACATAGATTGGATTGCAAAATAAGAACGTATTCAGTAAAAGGGTACGCATATTGCAACCCCTTTTACTTAAAGCATTCTTCATACATGAGGCTCTGAGGGTGTGATGTATACTTTGGGAGGGAGTTGTATGTCTGTCAGGTCGACAAAGTAAATACTCTCTCACCCTGATGGACACACATCTACCAAAGTTAGAGATGTCCACCTGTGCCTCGGGCATCACTTAACATGGTGGATCCTGTCAATGTAATAAAAGACGGATGGACAGGCCCATCAAATATGACTGGCCTCCATCAAACCTTTACAAAGTTTGACTTTTTTCAAACACAAGCTCCTTTTAAAAGTGGCATTTTGTTACAGAATAATGTAAAGCTAACGGCCTCCATATCATGGTATGTGTGCAGGAGGGGGTCGTTGTTCATTTAATGGTTACCCTCCCTCACCGCAAGGTTTTACCTCGCTTTGATGGACAGCAAAAAAAAGGCAACTGACCATTCAGTCTAAATAGGGTGGACGGTCAGATGGATAATCACTGATGGCCACTACTTAATCGAGCCACTGAAGCAGTATATCACTAACCGAGTTGGAGTAGGCTCCATCATCTAACTACCTTTGGTCCTCGGACAGATCAGCACTTTGGAAAAGACAGTAATCCATCACCGTTGTGACAGACTACCCTCTCCACTCAACTCTAAATCATAGTCTTAGTTTCCAAATGTAATATCCCGGCTCAACAAAAGTTTTAAAAAGAAAATTCGACTTTTTATTCCTTATTGATTTAGGTTAAAAGAGAAATTTAAGATATTCACAGTAATCTGTGTTGTGTCTGATTGAATCCCGATGTGGGGCAGGGATGAACTGAATCGAAATAGCCTTATTAAAGAACATGGGCAGTGAATAGCTCCAAGGTCAGACATGTTAACGTTCTATGAGGAATTCAAATTGTCAGTATAAATTATTTTTTTTAAAACATCCCCAACAAAAAAGGTGTGCAAACCTCCCTCAGCCCAACTGATCATAGAGCTTTATACTTTTCAAACCATTTCATTAGGAATTTTGAAAAAAATATACTGCTAGAAAGCTGGCTATCCTCCTGACTAGGTTGTGTTGGCCATATAGGGGTGTTCTAAAATACAAGCCTACTGGGGTGATGCAATACTAGAATTAGGTGCAATCCTGAATCCTGGACCTGCACATACTTGGCACTCCTCAAGATAATGTTTTTGGAATCCCTAGCAATGTTGACTTGGGGCTCAAGTTATGTTCTGCATGTTGGTGTTTGCTCTTGCTCAAAGCTCAATTGCTAAATAATGGGCAACGCATAGATTCCAATTAGAGAGAAATGGCTAACAGGTATAGATGTGTGTGTGGGCGGAGCAGGTGCTCTATGTGGAGAAGGGGATACCCTAAGGCCTGGGGTAAATGAAGAATACATTACCATTTCACTTATGGGACAGTATGACTCCACTGGATGGTAATGCCACTGATCAAATGGTCAGCACTGAATCAGTGGGGGTACCAAATTGGCTGCGTAGGGGGACAGAGGCTATGCTGCGCTATGTTTACCTTGTATACTGTTGTATGATAATATAGTTGATGTTGAAAAATCAAATAAATACATTTTAAAAAGTTTAGAATTGATCAGTCAAGCTGCTTTTGAGGTTTACTTAATAATAACTTCCTCATAAATTCATCATGCAAGTTTGCATGGAAAGTGAGAATTATAGGGATTCCGCTTCTAGACAGACTATAACTTATTCCCCTAGTCTAATCTGCCTAAAACGTTTGATTCATACTTGGGTAAAAAAAATACTTTGTTTTGAACTTCTTAGGCAGAATCACTTTTGAGGTGTGCTCGTCGAAGCATTTATCCTTCAAACCACAACCAAGCATTGATCTATCCAATCACTCTGGCATGTATGTTACCACAGAGCCAATTTGCATACAGTTACCAACCCACACTCACACTGGATGCACCCCACTGCCACCTAGCATCTATTCATCCTCGTACATAACTACACAACCAAGAATCCCTCCCTGCATCCAACCAACATCCAATTCATCTGCATGTGTGTTATTAGAACTTGTGTATGTGCGCATGCACATCTGGGTATTGTCTGCATGCACATGGGTGTCCATATGTGTGACTTTTGCTAGTTCACCGCAACATCCCACAAAACAAAATACGGCCAACACACTAAAAGTTTTGTATACATTGCCTGCACAAGACAATGAGCTACCTTTACCACAAAGCCTAACACACTTATGCATTTTACAGCATCAGTTGTCCCCATCATGATGTGTTTTCTTGGTTTCCTCCTCTTTGTGAGCGTTGAGGAATGGTAAGTGTTAATTAAGGAATTCATGTGCCTAAACAGCGCATATGAATTATCTTGAATTTCCATTCTTTCCGATACTTTCTTTATTGTTCAGAAATATTTACACATTCCTGAGGCGTTTTGTCATTTGGTTTGTATGTAATAACTTAAAGATGACTAAATGGAAATCCTTCTGCAAAATTTGGAGCCCTACTTTCAGAGTTTTTTTAGTTTTTTGTTACACAATAAATTGCTTGAAAAAATTGCAAATGTGACTGGATGAGGACCCACCGCATATCTTTTGTTTTCTTTGGCGCTCTGGACCAATTTGGGCACACTTAAATGACTAAGACTTTTCACCCGAAGCTGGTAGAAATTGGTCAAAGAGGAGGCAAAGTTATTAAGAGTGAAAATTGAGATTGTCTAAGGAATTCGTCACACCCCTGTAATTATTTATACACACACAAAAGGCTGGTGAAATGTAAATGTTATCTGTAAAATTCTGAGACGTTTAGAAACCTTACTTTGGTTGTGGAAGACAATTGTTTCTAAACATATTTTTGTGAGCCGAAGTTTCCTTTAATACTGAACTTTTTGTTCAAATATTTCAGATAAAACGTATTTTTCTGGAACGTTTTTCACATCATATAAACTCTGCAGGATTCACGAAGGCTGTGAAGCTTGCAAGTTTTGAAAACAAAAACATCATGAGGTCTGCCAAATGCACATACACACGAAACATTATTTGTCACTGCTGTTACCAGGGCCCAATACAGAGTCCTGCAGCGGCCCTGCAAGGGAGTAGGCTGCAGGACAAACACAGCAGCTGCTGCCTGGCGACAGCCGGCTGCAAGGAATGGGATATCCCTAGCACAGACTCTTCCTAGAGTAACACTCCTCACAAGCTTCAGCATATGTGATTGTTGCTGGCAGAGAAGGCTCCAAGCGGAAAGACGCCTCCAGTTCTCTTGATGCAGAGAGCAGAGACAAAATACAGAGAAGCACAGAATGGGAGATCAGAAAGACAACTAGAGAAGGAGAAAGGCAGGCACGAAGAATGTGGCAGTAAAGAGGAACATTAGAGACAGACAGAGGGAGACGCAAGAATGAGAGAGGTAATAAAGAAACAGGATACAGAGCAAGGCAGGATGAAAGTGAGAGAAGAGGCAGGAATATGCAAAAGATAGCTGCGAGAAGCAGAAGGACAGAGGGTGTTAGAGACGCACACAGGAGAAAAATGAACAGCTTAGAAAGAGAGAAGAGACAGAAGTGTGTGCGATAGTGACAGGGGAAATACTTCTGTGACAGATGCAAGGGGAGATCACTGGAAAAAAACATTGAGAAAAAGAATTAACAGACAGAGAGAGAGGTCGGATTATGCGAGAGAGACAGGGACAGAATGAGTGAGATTGGGCGTGGGGGAATTAAAAGACAGCCGTGTTAAAAGAGACAATTGAGGGTGATAGTGTGGAGGAGACAGGTCTGAGAGATAGACAGGTGAGACATCTGAGAGGAATAGAAGAGGAGGGAAGTGAAAGAGATCAGGAAGATTGAGACAGTTGAGAAAGAAAAGATGTGCGAGAGGGAGAAGGTTAAACAGAGTTTAGAGATATCGCTAGAGAGATTTATGAGAGAGAAGTAATAAAGAGAGACTGTGAGAAAGACAGCTACGAGAAACACAAACTGGAGGACATGGAAGAGGTATAAGTGCTGAAAGGAGAAGACAGGTGAGCGAGATAGAGGGGTTGACGAAGAGAGAGATTTCAGTAAAAAAAGACTGAGATGGAGAGATGAAAAGAGGTGAAAGACAACTGGGAAAAGGGAGGCAGGTGAGAACGCAGAGATAGCTGAGAGAGAGCATAACTAGGCACAATCGAGAGGGATTAGAAAAAGACCAACGGCATAGAATTAGAGCTGAGAAAGTGGTCAGCAAGGGGCAGGTTAACAGGGTTGGTTAAAGGACAGGCATGTGCAAATATGGCAGTTCAGAGAAAAGAAGAGGGAAAAGTGGTAGACGTGACAAAGAGGGAGAGAAAGGGTGGTAAGTTAAGAGACAGATGATAAAGAGCGAAGATAGAGGCTCAGAGAGAGGGTTTGGAGTGGAGAGAGCAGAGTGGTACGGAGCAGAGATGGTTTAAGGCATGGGCAAAGAGGCAATTGGCCAAGCTCCCCACCTTCCAAGGTGTCCCTAGGAAAATAAGCTTTCCCTCCATTTGACCTCTGTCTATTCTATTCTCTTTCAAAACCTCTCCTTATCTCTTCTTACCTCTACCGCTGTTTCAGTCTCTCTATCAAGTGCCATTTTAAGGATTTTAGGGGTCTCGGGCAAGTCATATTTCAACTGTTGTTGTGTGACCCTCTTAAATATATAATTGAGATCGGTTTAGAATCATGCTGACTTGAATTAGCAGGAAAAGGAAATACAATTCAGATATGATCCTTCCAGGGGCCCCAATATTCTCTTGTTTGGAGCCCCCAGCATACTTAAAATGACACAGATATAGAGACTGACAGGTTAGTAGAAGAGCGGAGGGCTTGGGGGATATTCTAACTTGAGAAAGATAGACATCATATAAAGAGACAGATAATGGGGAACAGGTGAGAAAGAGACAATCCTGCGAGAAAGATGGCTGGGTGAAAGAAGGGAGAAGGGTGATAAAGAGACAGGTAGGTAAATAAGAAACCATTGAAATGGAAAGGGAAAGGTGGTGATGAAGAGACATGAAAAAGAGTTTAGAGAAAGAGGTGACAAAGAGACAAGTACTACGAAAAGGGAGAAAAAAGATAAGCTGATGGAGGAGAGAGGAGAAGAAAAAGAGAAGAGAATGAGAGGGCAGAAGTGAGGGGTGATATAAGAGACCGAACAGGAGTGGCGAGCAATAGGCTATGAAAGAGAGCAAAAGGCGTGCATCACACGAGACAGAATGTTGGCAGGAGAGGAATCAAAAGGGGGGATGAGAATTGGACAGAGGAAAAAATGGAGAAGATTGAGACACAAATAGGAAAAGCTTGTTCAATTACAAATGTAGATTAATATGCTGATGCTATTTCATGGAGGATGTCTTTACTTATGTAGTCTGTGTGTTGATGTACAAAGCACAGTATCACTAGTCAAAGCAATTACTTTATCCTTAGCTAGAAGTTTCCTTGAAACGCCAGGTCCTTAACATATTTTCAGTTACCTAGATGGCCAAAGGCAATATTAGCCATAGGGAAACCACACAGATTGTCATGAGGGTTGCACTGGAATTACTTTTGCACTATCTAGGACAAGTAGATCTCACTGGAGCTAAAGATCTCAACTATCTTCTGGGGCAGAGTCTAATAGGACTTTAAAGGCACAAGTTGCCTGTGAAACATACATCTCTATGGGCCAAGCACAGTGCCTTTAATTCTAAGAGGGTGCTATATGAAGTGATTCCTTCTAGCTGTGTACCAATCACAGCCATGTCTTGAATCACCCGAACTATGTAAATCTACCCAACGCTATCTACATATGAAGGGCCTTATAGTCTACACAAAATGAAAAATGTCAACCCTCATAAATGCGTCCCTTTTGTCAAATCCAAAAATGGAAGAATATTTCTGACCAGTCTGGACTGAAATGTGCATGTCTGTCCTAAATTGGGGAACCTAAGACAGTCGATGGTCAATATAGCCTCTTAGATTTTCAACTGTAGGCCTGGTTCACGAAGCCGCTCCAAGGGGCTCCGGCTAGGAACACACAGGTATAGATGCAATAGCCACTCCATTTTGTAATATTTTTTCCACAACTGAGAGTTGGTTTACCTATTTTCTTCCAAACATGAAGATGTTCTTTGACCATTACTTTCAAATGTGAGGGGCTAGAGGACGACAACCCTCACTCTAGGATGGTGCATGCCTCCTGATTTTTGCTTCTTGGGACTTGCCACTACAGATGGGTGTGAAGTGAAATAGTAATCAGCAGGACAGTCAACAGAGAAACCAGGAGCCTGGTGTGATGTACACTTGTTAAAATGCTGATCTAAAAGCGCCTGATAATGAAAATGTCACTTACCCAGTGTACATCTGTTCGTGGCATTAGTCGCTGCAGATTCACATGTTTCGCACAGTCCGCTGCCTGGTGTTGGGCTCGGAGTATTACAAGTTGTTTTTCTTCGAAGAAGTCTTTTTGGTCACGGGACCGAAGGACTCCTCCCTCTTCGGCTCCATTGCGCATGGGCGTCGACTCCATCTTAGATTGTTTTCCCCGCAGATGGTGAGGATGGAGTTGTTTGCTATAAATAGTGCCCATGCAATGGAGTGAATACGTACGTACATAAAAAGTTTATAATAATTATTTACAAATGTACAAATGTTTAAGATTTAAGATCTACTTCTAAACGGCTACAGGCTTCCCGGGGAGGCGGGAGGGCACATGTGAATCTGCAGCGACTAATGCCACGAACAGATGTACACTGGGTAAGTGACATTTTCAGTTCGATGGCATATGTTGCTGCAGATACACATGTTTCGCATAGACTATAAAGCAGTTACCTCCCCTAAAAGCGGTGGTTTAGCCTGTAGGAGTTGAAGTAGTTTGGAATAATGTTCTTAGTACAGCTTGGCCCACTGTAGCTTGTTGTGCATTTAGTACGTCTACACAGTAGTGTTTAGTAAATGTATGAGGCATAGACCAGGTTGCAGCCTTACATATTTCGCTCATAGGAATGTTTCCTAGAAAGGCCATTGTAGCACCTTTCTTTCTGGTTGAGTGTGCCTTTGGTGTAATAGGCAGTTCTCTTTTGGCTTTAAGATAGCATGTTTGAATACATCTGACTATCCATCTAGCAATGCCTTGTTTAGAGATTGGATTTCCTATGTGTGGTTTTTGAAAAGCTATGAACAGTTGTTTTGTTTTCCTGATTAGCTTTGTTCTGTCAATGTAGTACATTAGTGCTCTTTTGATGTCTAATGTATGTAGTGCCCTTTCAGCCACGGAATCTGGTTGTGGGAAGAACACTGGCAATTCTACTGTTTGATTTAAATGGAATGGTGAGATTACTTTTGGTAGAAATTTTGGATTTGTTCTTAGAACTATTTATTTTTGTGTATTTGAATAAATGGTTCTTGTATGGTAAATGCCTGTATTTCACTTACTCTTCTGAGGGATGTGATTGCAATGAGAAATGCGACTTTCCAGGTTAGATATTGCATTTCACAGGAATGCATGGGTTCGAAAGGTGGACCCATGAGTCTTGTTAAGACGATGTTAAGGTTCCATGAAGGAACTGGTGGTGTTCTTGGTGGTATAATTCTTTTTAGCCCTTCCATGAATGCTTTAATAACTGGTATTCTAAATAGAGACGATGAATGAGTAGTTTGTAGGTAAGCAGATATTGCTGCGAGGTGTATTTTTATAGATGAAAAAGCGAGATTCGCTTTTTGCAAATGTAGTAAGTATCCCACTATGTCCTTTGTAGAGGCATGCAATGGTTGGATTTGATTGGTATGGCAGTAGCAAACAAATCTTTTCCACTTAGATACATAGCAGTGTCTAGTGGAAGCTTTTCTAGCTTGTTTTATGACCTCCATATATTCTTGTGTGAGGTCTAAGTGTCTGAATTCTAGGATTTCAGGAGCCAAATTGCCAGATTCAATGATGCTGGGTTTGGATGCCTAATCTGTTGTTTGTGTTGTGTTAACAGATCTGGTCTGTTGGGTAGTTTGACATGCGGTACTAGTGAAAGGTCTAGTAGAGTTGTATATCAAGGTTGTCTTGCCCATGTGGGTGCTATCAGTATGAGTTTGAGTTGGTTTTGACTCAACTTGTTTACTAGATATGGAAGGAGAGGGAGAGGGGGAAAAGCGTATGCAAATATCCCTGACCAACTCATCCATAGAGCATTGCCTTGTGATTCGCGGTGTGGGTACCTGGATGCGAAGTTTTGGCTTTTTGCGTTTTCTTTTGTTGCGAACAAATCTATCTGGGGTGTTCCCCAAATTTGAAAGTACTTGTTCAGAACTTGGGGGTGAATTTCCCATTCGTGGACTTGTTGGTGGTCTCGCGAAAGGTTGTCTGCTAGTTGGTTTTGGATCCCTGGAATAAATTGTGCTATTAGGCGAATGTTGTTGTGAATCGCCCACTGCCATATTTTGTGTGTTAGGAGACACAATTGTGTTGAGTGTGTTCCTCCTTGTTTGTTTAAATAATACATTGTTGTCATGTTGTCTGTTTTGACAAGAATGTATTTGTGTGTTATTATGGGTTGAAAGGCTTTTAACGCTAGAAATACTGCTAACAGTTCTAGGTAATTGATATGAAATTTTGTTTGGTGTACATCCCATTGTCCTTGAATGCTGTGGTGATTGAGGTGTGCTCCCCACCCTGTCATGGAAGCGTCTGTTGTTATAACGTATTGAGGCACTGGGTCCTGAAATGTCCGCCCTTTGTTTAAATTGTTGCTGTTCCACCATAGAAGCGAGAGGTATGTTTGGCGGTCTACCAACACCAGATTTTGAAGTTGACCCTGTGCCTGTGACCATTGTGATGCTAGGCACTGTTGTAAGGGTCGCATGTGTAGTCTTGCGTTTGGGACAATGGCTATGCATGATGACATCATGCCTAGAAGTTTTAGCACAAATTTTGCTTGTACCATTTGGTTTGGAAACATAGCACTTATTACCTTGTGGAATGCTTGCACTCTTTGTGGACTTGGAGTGGCAATTCCTTTTGATGTGTTGATGGTTGCCCCTAGATATTGTTGTGTCTGACACGGTTCGAGGTGTGACTTTGTATAGTTGATGGAGAAACCCAGTTTGTGAAGGGTTTGTATGACATATGTGGTGTCGTTTGTGCACTTTTTTACTGTGTTGGTCTTGATTAGCCAATCGTCTAGGTAAGGAAACACATGTATCTGTTGTCTCCTGATATGTGCTGCTACTACTGCTAGACATTTTGTGAATACTCTTGGTGCAGTTGTTATTCCGAATGGCAACACTTTGAATTGGTAATGTATTCCTTTGAATACGAACCTTAGGTACTTTCTGTGAGAAGGGTGTATCGGTATATGAAAGTACGCATCTTTTAGGTCTAATGTGGTCATGTAATCTTGCTGTTTGAGCAGTGGAATGATGTCTTGTAGTGTGACCATGTGAAAGTGGTCCGATATGATATAGGTATTTAGTGTCCGGAGATCTAATATTGGTCTTAATGTTTTGTCTTTTTTTGAAATTAGAAAGTACAGGGAGTAAACTCCTGTGTTTTTTTGTTGTACTGGTACTAACTCTATTGCATCCTTTTGCAGTAGTGCTTGAACTTCTAGTCCTAAAAGTTCTAAATGTTGTGGTGACATTTTGCGTGTTTTTGGAGGGATGTTTGGTGGGAATTTGTGGAATTCTATGCAATAGCCATGTTGGATTATTGCTAATACCCAATTGTCTGTTGTAATCTGCTGCCAAGATTGGTAGAATTGGCTTAGTCTTCCCCCCACTGGTGTTGAGTGAAGGGGTTGTGTGACTTGAAAGTCACTGTTTAGGTGGAGGTGTTTTTGGAGTCTGGAATCTTCCCCTACTCCTTGGGAATTGACCCCCTCTATATCCCCTGAAACCTCCCCTTTGGAATGAACCCTGATATGGTGTGGTTCTTGTTTGTTGGCTGGTGGTGTCTGTGGGTTGGCCACGAAACCCCCCTCTAAATGGAGTTTTTCTAAAAGAGCCTCTGCTCTGCGGGGAGTAGAGTGCGCCCATGGCTTTGGCCGTGTCTGTGTCCTTTTTAAGTTTTTCAATGGCTGTGTCCACTTCAGGGCCAAAAAGTTGTTTCTCGTTGAAGGGCATACTAAGGACAGCCTGCTGGATTTCAGGTTTGAAGCCTGAAGTGCGGAGCCAAGCGTGTCTCCTTATGGTGACAGCAGTGTTGACTGTTCTCGCTGCAGTATCGGCTGCGTCCATTGAAGAGCGGATTTGATTGTTTGACATCGTTTGTCCCTCTTCAACTATTTGCTGCGCCCTTTTTTGGTATTCCTGGGGAAGATGGTCTATGAGAAGTTGCATCTCATCCCAGTGTGCGCGGTCATATCGGGCCAGCAGCGCTTGAGAATTTGTGATGCGCCACTGGTTGGCTGCCTGTGATGCTACTCTTTTTCCTGCCGCATCAAATTTTCTGCTTTCTTTGTCCGGAGGTGGGGCGTCGCCAGATGTATGGGAATTTGCTCTTTTGCGAGCTGCCCCTACTACTACGGAGACAGGTGGTAACTGCGAAGTAATAAACACTGGGTCTGTGGGTGGTGGTTTGTATTTCTTATCCACCCTTGGGGTGATGGCTCTTGATTTTACGGGCTCTTCAAAAATTTGTTTTGCGTGCCGTAACATCCCTGGTAGCATTGGGAGACATTGATATTGGCTATGTGTAGCCGAGAGGGTGTTAAATAAAAAAATCATCCTCTATAGGATCGGAATGCAGTTGGACATTGTGGAATTCTGCTGCCCTAGCTACCAGTTGCGAGTATGAGGTACTGTCCTCTGGCGGTGACGGCTTTGTGGGGTATGAATCGGGATCATTGTCCGGCACTGGGGTGTCATATAGGTCCCAAGCGTCTTGATCCTGATTATCTTGACTTATGGTAGTTTGCGCTGGTGAGTGCATTTGTGGCGGTGTTTGTGCCGGCGATGCCTGTTGTGGTGGAGAGGTCGGAGGCGTGACTTTTTTAACCACTTTGGCTTGTGGTTGTGCGTCATCCTTGAGAAGTCCGATCCTTCTTTTTCTCATTATTGGGGGAAGGGTTGATATCTTCCCTGTGTCTTGCTGGATGTACAGTCTCTTTTGTGTGTAGTCTGATTCTACACTTTGGAGCTCTTGTCCAAATCTGTGCATCTGGCCACTTATTCCTTGTTCCTCTGTGTAGGATGGAGGTGTGGAACTTTTCGGCGTCGAGAGAGAATCTTTTTTCGGCTTCGGCACCGACAGAATTTTTGTGGCTTTCGGCAGTGTGTCTCGGTGACGATGTTTTTCGGTGCCGGCATCTTGTTTTTGCCTCTCGGAGCCGCTATCTCGGCTCCGAGGTTGCTCCATGGCGGTCCCTCGACCGGAGTCGGGTGTCTTCGCTATGGGCGTGCCCTTTTTCAGCGCCTTCGACGGGTCGCCGGTTTTATGGGTCGAGCCATGGCCTGTTGGCAGTGGCGTCCCCTGGGCTTTTGTCTTCTCGATGGTTTTAATTTTCGACGTCTTACTCACGGTTTGTTGCTGTTGTTCGACGTCGGAGTCTCCGGATTCTGATTCCGGAACCGAGAATGTTTCCTCTTCGTCGTCGAAACGTTGTTTTGTCGGCGTGGACGCCATTTGTAGACGCCTGGCTCTTCGGTCCCGGAGTGTTTTTCTGGACCGGAAGGCTCGACAGGCCTCACAGGTATCCTCCTTGTGCTCGGGGGACAAGCACAAGTTACAGACCAAGTGCTGATCTGTATAAGGATACTTACTGTGACATTTTGGGCAGAAACGAAACGGGGTCCGTTCCATCGGCTTCGATGTCGCACGCGGTCGGGCCGACCAGGCCCCGATGGGGGATCGAAGCTACCCCAAAGTCTTCCGATGATCGGTGTCGATGTACCTAACTATCCCGATACCGAACGGAACAATACCGACGCTTTCTTCCGAGATTCTGACTAACTTTCCGAACCGAAACACGGAGCGAAAAGGAATACGTCCGAACCCGACAGCGGAAAAAAACAATCTAAGATGGAGTCGACGCCCATGTGCAATGGAGCCGAAGAGGGAGGAGTCCTTCGGTCCCGTGACCAAAAAGACTTCTTCGAAGAAAAACAACTTGTAATACTCCGAGCCCAACACCAGGCAGCGGACTGTGCGAAACATGTGTATCTGCAGCAACATATGCCATCGAACTAAAGGTTTTCATCTCACCAAAGCTACATAGACTAGGAACATGGAAAAGCAGCACTGCAGCACTGAAAATGAAGAGGCAAGGAGATGAACCAGGAAGCGAAAATGGACCATACGGAACTGAAAAGACTACAGGAAAGCCAGAAGAGAACAGGTTGAGGGGTAGGCGAGGTGAACAAAGTAGAGTAGTGCCGAGCATGATGAAAATCGAGGATGCAGATGGAGAATTCTATACTGCACGAAAGAGTAGTGAAGGACTGACTGAGCCAAACTCCTTTTCAAGTGTGCAGGTAGTTGAGCATGCTCAAATTATGATTTCTTTCTTCAGGGCATATGCTTTGTTCTGCTTCCTGGCAAGAACGCATATACAGGACCAATATATTGCTCTCCCCTGTGAATGTGTGGTGGGTTGATTCTCTAAGGGAAGAAGACAGCATTCGACATGCCTACCATGGACACCTGGGTGATGACCATTTATTCTGTTCTCGGTTTGGGGTGCTAATGAAGGCTCTTGGGTGAAGGCAATGATTCCAGGATTAGAAAAAGTTGCAGACAGGACTACAGTCTCTGTGAGCCAGTAAGACAGTAGGAATGGAGCCTCACAACCACCTTCCGCAAGATGAACCATTGGTTGGATATCATCTGTTTAGAGATGAAAGTTCAGTCTGTCATATATGCTTTAAAAAGCAAGGGATAAACTTCAGAAATTTGTGGCAGCCCAAGATCAGAGCTCTCTCACCATGGAATAATTATCATAACTGACAAACCTGGTCCAAGATATACAAATGCAGCTTTGGCAGTAACTCAGATCCGTAGGCAGCAGTCAGCCTTTCCAGAAGAAAGGAGGGTTCTCTTGTATCTAATGTCACTGACTGGTCCAATAAAAAAAAAAAAAAATCACTGTATCATGTCCCAGCTGAAACCCTGAGTAATATTTACTGAGGAAGGAAAACTTACAAACATGCCGTTGGAGCATTTCACGTTCTACTCCCTCCAGCACTTGGCCAATAACAGAACAAAAGAATTGGGTCTAAAATTGGCAGTCATCCATGAGAACACCTTTTTTCAAACAGGGAAGTCACAACCACAATTTCCAGCTGTTGCGAGGCCACACCCTCTTGCCTTTTGTCACAACAGGGGCAGAAACCACAACATGCTGCCGGGTATGTGTTCAACTGTGAACCAGCATGGCTAGTTTTTATGTCAGACTAATGCGTCAGTGTCAGAAATAGGCTCCTTAGTTGGCAGTTGTTTGCACCCTGTCCAAGTAGGGACCCTCACTCTAGTCAGGCTAAGGGACTCACATAACTAAGATAACCCCCTGCTGTGTCAAGAGTTGGGGTTAGGTGTCACCGACGTCGGTGAGATGGCACTCTGGACTCATGCTGCAGCAGGACTTTGAAGGTGCAGCGGCGCTGCAGCATCGGTTGTTGCACTCAGTGGGGACCACAGCTCTAGTGCAGGCAGAGTTAGACAGTGGTGCTGGTTTCAAAGTCACTGTGGAGTACCTGGTTACTTTTTGGTTGCACCAGAACTCACTCCTAAGGGCCCAGGAACTGGATTTGGCACCACTTGGCAAGTCAGAGCTGTAGGAAGCTGGCCTGGTGTGTGGTGAGCACCTATGGGGTTATCACCTTAAACCAGGTCCAGGTGTCCCCTATTAGTGAGGTGTAGACAGTGTCCAGGAAGCCAAGGCTCTTAAGAATTAGCTTTGGATGATCAGCTAAGACTTATCTAGGAGACATGCAAAGCTTATGCAACACCACTACAGTCACACAAGCACTTACACACATAAAAAAACACACAGTGTTACAAAATGAAAATGTCACTTACCCAGTGTACATCTGTTCGTGGCATCAGTCGCAGTAGATTCGCATGTTCTGCAATAGCTCGCCATCTGGTGTTGGGCCGGAGTGTTACAAGTTGTTTTTCTTCGAAGAAGTCTTTCGAGTCACGGGACCGAGTGACTCCTCCTTTTGTCTCCATTGCGCATGGGCGTCGACTCCATCTTCGATTGTTTTTCCCCGCAGAGGGTGAGGTAGGAGTTGAATTGCAGTAATAGTGCCCATGCAATGGAGTGACTAAGTATGCACCTATTTAAGGTTGAGATGATACATATATAAATAATTGAAGGTAACTTCCAAACTGCTACAGGCTTCCGGGGAGGCGGGTGGGCACATGCGAATCTACTGCGACTGATGCCACGAACAGATGTACACTGGGTAAGTGACATTTTCAGTTCGATGGCATCTGTCGCTGTAGATACGCATGTTCTGCATAGACTAGTAAGCAGTTATTTCCCCAAAAGCGGTGGATCAGCCTGTAGGAGTGGAAGTAGTCTGAAATAATGTCCTTAATACGGCTTGACCTACTGTGGCTTGTTGTGCGGATAACACGTCTACACAGTAGTGCTTGGTGAATGTGTGAGGCGTAGACCATGTGGCTGCCTTACATATTTCTTGCATTGGGATGTTTCTTAGAAAGGCCATGGTAGCACCTTTCTTTCTGGTTGAGTGTGCCCTTGGTGTAATGGGCAGCTGTCGTTTAGCTTTAAGGTAGCAGATTTGGATGCATTTAACTATCCATCTGGCTATACCTTGTTTTGAAATTGGGTTTCCTGCATGAGGTTTTTGAAATGCAATAAAGAGTTGTTTAGTCTTTCTGATGTTTTTTGTTCTGTCAATGTAATACATCAATGCTCTTTTGACATCTAATGTATGTAGTGCCCTTTCAGCTACGGTATCTGGCTGTGGAAAGAACACTGGAAGTTCCACTGTTTGACTTAGATGGAACGGTGAAATAACCTTTGGCAAAAATTTAGGATTGGTCCTTAGGACGACTTTATTTTTTGTGTAGTTGTATAAAAGGTTCCTATATAGTAAACGCCTGAATCTCGCTTACTCTTGTCAGGGAAGTAATGGCGATGAGAAATGCCACCTTCCAGGTTAGGAACTGTATGTCGCAGGAGTGCATGGGTTCAAAAGGTGGACCCATAAGTCTAGTTAGGACAACATTTAGGTTCCATGAAGGAACAGGTAGTGTTCTTGGTGGTATAATTCTCCTAAGGCCCTCCATGAATGCTTTAATGACTGGTATTTTATATAGGGAAGTTGAATAGGTAGTCTGCAGGTATGCAGATATTGCTGCAAGGTGAATCTTAATGGAAGAGAAAGCTAGGTTAGATTTTTGTAAGTGAAGCAAGTAACCCACTATATGTTCTGGAGTTGTGTGTAATGGTTGTATTTGATTAATATGGCAGTAGCAAACAAACCTCTTCCATTTACTTGCATAGCAGTGCCTGGTGGATGGCCTTCTTGCTTGTTTTATGACTTCCATACATTCTTGGGTAAGTTGTAAGTGCCCAAATTCTAGGATTTCAGGAGCCAGATTGCTAGATTCAGCGATGCTGGATCTGGGTGTCTGATCTTTTGGTTGTGCTGTGTCAACAGATCTGGCCTGTTGGGCAATTTGATGCAGGGTACCACTGATAGATCTAGTAGCGTTGTGTACCAGGGTTGCCTTGCCCAAGTTGGTGCTATCAATATGAGTTTGAGTTTGCTTTGACTGAGTTTGTTTACCAGGTAAGGAAGGAGAGGGAGAGGAGGAAAAGCGTAAGCAAATATCCCTGACCAGTTCATCCATAGGGCATTGCCTTGGGATTGTTTGTGTGGGTATCTGGATGCGAAGTTTTGGCATTTTGCGTTCTCCCTTGTCGCAAACAAGTCTATCTGAGGTGTTCCCCAGAGTTTGAAATAAGTGTTCAGAATTTGGGGGTGAATTTCCCATTCGTGGACCTGTTGGTGATCTCGAGAGAGATTGTCTGCGAGTTGATTTTGTATCCCTGGTATAAACTGTGCAATTAGGCGAATTTGGTTGTGAATTGCCCAATGCCAATTTTTTTGTGCTAGCAGGCTTAACTGCGTGGAGTGCGTCCCCCCCTGCTTGTTTAGATAATACATTGTTGTCATGTTGTCTGTTTTGACGAGAATGTATTTGTGAACTATTATTGGTTGGAAAGCCTTTAGTGCTTGAAAAACTGCTAGAAGTTCTAGGTGATTGATATGCAGTTTTGTTTGATGTACGTTCCATTGTCCTTGTATGCTGTGTTGATCGAGGTGTGCTCCCCACCCTGTCATGGAAGCATCTGTTGTTATTACGTATTGTGGCACTGGGTCTTGGAAAGGCCGCCCCTTGTTTAAATTTATGTTGTTCCACCACAGAAGCGAGAGGTAAGTTTGGCGGTCTATTAACACCAGATCTAAAAGGTGACCCTGTGCTTGAGACCACTGTGATGCTAGGCATTGTTGTAAGGGCCTCATGTGCAGTCTTGCGTTTGGGACAATGGCTATGCATGATGACATCATGCCTAGGAGTTGTAATACCATCTTTGCCTGTATCTTTTGTGTTGGATACATGCGTTGTATGATGGTGTTGAAATTTTGAATTCTTTGTGGACTTGGAGTGGCTACTCCTTTTGATGTGTCTATTATGGCTCCCAGGTATTGTTGTACCTTGCGTGGCAGAATTTTGGATTTTGTGAAATTGACGGTGAACCCTAGTTTGAAGAGGGTTTGTATGATCTGATTTGTGTGATTTGAGCACTGTTTGAACGAATGGGCCTTGATTAGCCAGTCGTCCAAATATGGGAACACATGTATTTGCTGCCTTCTTATGTGTGCAGCGACTACCGCTAGACATTTGGTAAAGACTCTTGGTGCGGTTGTTAATCCGAAAGGCAGTACCTTGAATTGGTAATGTATTCCTTTGAATACAAACCTTAGGTATTTCCTGTGCGATGGGTGTATTGGTATATGGAAATAAGCATCCTTGAGGTCTAAAGTTGCCATGTAGTCGTGTAGTTTTAGCAATGGCAATACTTCTTGTAGTGTGACCATGTGGAAGTGGTCTGATTTGATGAAAGTGTTCACTACTCTGAGGTCTAGGATTGGTCTCAGTGTTTTGTCCTTCTTTGGTATCAGAAAGTACAGTGAGTAAACTCCTGTGTTTATTTGTGTGTTTGGCACTAATTCGATTGCATTCTTTTGCAATAGTGCCTGCACTTCTATCTCCAGGAGATTGGAATGGTGTGTTGTTAAATTTTGTGCTTTTGGTGGTATGTTTGGAGGGAATTGTAGAAATTCTATGCAATAACCATGTTGGATAATTGCTAGAACCCAAGTGTCTGTAGTGATTTCCTCCCATGCTTTGTAATAATGGCCTATTCTTCCCCCCACTGGTGTTGTGTGGAGGGGGTGAGTGACCTGTGAGTCACTGTTTAATAGTAGGGGCTTTGGGGCTTTGAAATCTTCCTCTATTTCTAGGGAATTGCCCTCCTCTATATTGTCCCCGAAAACCTCCTCTATACTGTCCCTGGTAACTGGACGGTGTGGCTTGTGAGGTGCTGGCTTGTGTGCTTTGACCTCGAAACCCCCCTCGAAAGGGCGTTTTACGGAATGTGCTGTAATTCCCTCTGCTCTGCGGGGAGTAGAGTGCGCCCATGGCTTTGGCAGTGTCCGTATCTTTTTTGAGTTTCTCAATCGCTGTGTCCACTTCTGGACCGAACAGTTCTTTTTCATTAAAAGGCATATTGAGAACTGCTTGCTGAATCTCTGGTTTAAATCCAGACGTTCGGAGCCATGCATGCCTTCTGATAGTTACAGATGTATTAATTGTCCGTGCAGCTGTATCTGCAGCGTCCATGGAGGAGCGGATCTGGTTGTTGGAAATGGTCTGTCCCTCCTCAACCACTTGTTTTGCCCTATTTTGTAAGTCCTTGGGCAGATGTTCAATGAGATGTTGCATCTCGTCCCAGTGGGCTCTGTCATAGCGCGCAAGTAGTGCCTGGGAGTTCGCGATGCGCCACTGGTTTGCAGCTTGTGCTGCGACTCTTTTACCAGCTGCATCGAACTTGCGGCTTTCTTTATCTGGGGGTGGTGCATCTCCAGATGTGTGAGAGTTGGCCCTTTTCCTAGCTGCTCCTACAACGACAGAGTCTGGTGGCAGCTGTGTAGTGATGAAAGCCGGGTCTGTAGGAGGCGCCTTATACTTTTTTTCCACCTTTGGTGTGATTGCCCTACTTTTGACCGGCTCCTTAAAGATGTCTTTTGCGTGCCGGAGCATACCAGGGAGCATAGGCAGGCTTTGGTAGGAGCTGTAGGTGGAGGAGAGGGTGTTGAATAAGAAATCATCCTCGACCTGTTCTGAGTGGAGGCTTACGTTGTGAAATTGTGCTGCTCTAGCCACCACTTGAGAATACGCGGTGCTGTCTTCTGGTGGAGATGGCTTTGTAGGGTATGCCTCCGGACTGTTATCTGACACTGGGGCGTCGTATAGGTCCCATGCGTCCTGATCTTGGTCACCCTGGCTCATGGTGGTGTGAGCTGGGGAGTGTGATGGAGTTTGTGCTGGTGAGACGTTAATCACAGGCGGAGGAGAGGGTGGTGGGGTAACTCTTTTCACCACTTTTGGTTGTGGTGTCTGTTCCGTCTGGAACTCCAACCTTCTCTTTCTCCTAATGGGGGGAAGGGTGCTTATTTTTCCTGTCCCCTGCTGTATGAAGATACGCTTTTGCGTATGGTCCACATCAGTTGCTTGCAGCTCTTCCTCAAACCTATGCTTCTGCATTTGGGAGGTTAGCGAGTGCTCTTCTGTATAAGAGCCTGAAGCTGGGTCGCTTGCAGTTTGTTTCGGCATCGAAACCCTGTCTGCGTGTTTTTTCGGCTCCGAGGTGACTCTTTTCTTTTTCGGGGCCGAAACCTCTTGGCGTCGATCTGTTTCGGTGCCGCTGTCTCGGCGTCGAGCCGTGTCGGCACCGGCATCTCGGTGTCGAGGCTTGTCTCCAGCACTTTCTCGGTCCCGAGAAGGCTGCGTGCCGGTGTCTCGACCGGAGTCGGACGATCTCGGCACTGTTTGGGCCTTTTTCGGTGCCGACGGGCGGTCACCGAATTTATGGGTGGAGCCATGGCCTGGTGGCAGTGGCGTCCCCTGGGCCTTGTAAATGTTCTTCTGAGTGGATTTCGACGTCTTACTCACGGTTTGTGTATCGTCGAATCCTTCGGAGTCTGAGTCTTGGATCGAGAAGGGACCTTCTTCTTCCTGTTCCTCGAACTCCCGTTGGGCTGTCGGTGCGGACGCCATCTGAAGTCTTCTGGCTCGACGGTCTCGGAGTGTTTTTTGGGACCGGAACGCACGACAGGCCTCGCAGGTGTCTTCGCTGTGCTCAGGTGACAGGCACAGGTTGCAGACCAAGTGTTGGTCTGTGTAAGGGTACTTATTGTGGCATTTGGGGCAGAAACGGAACGGGGTCCGTTCCATCGGCGTTCTTCAGCACGCGGTCGGGCCGACCAGGCCCCGACGGAGGATCGAAAAACTACCCCGAAGGGCACCGGAGCTCTTCGATCTTCGATGCGGTGTGGAATCAAAGTACGCCGATCCCGAACGCAACAATACCGACGAAAATCTTCCGAAATTAGCTAATTTTCCGTTCCGAAACTCGGAGCGACAGGAACACGTCCGAACCCGATGGCGGAAAAAAAACAATCGAAGATGGAGTCGACGCCCATGCGCAATGGAGACAAAAGGAGGAGTCACTCGGTCCCGTGACTCGAAAGACTTCTTCGAAGAAAAACAACTTGTAACACTCCGGCCCAACACCAGATGGCGAGCTATTGCAGAACATGCGTATCTACAGCGACAGATGCCATCGAACATAAAGATACTTTATTATAGTAACACAAATATTAAACATCTGAATGGGCAATACTCCAATAGGAGGTAAGTAAAAGTTAGTGATTAGCATAGAAAGCAATGGCAAGTAGTAAAAACAATAGAAAATGGCGAAGGCCCAAAGAGACCAAAGTATATACTAAGTGGAATGTGAAAGACAGTCCCCCACCCAAGGAAGTGGAATCAGTAGCGGGGAGCTGGAGGAACTAGGAACCCCATAAGGTAAGAACCAGGGTGCCCCCCAGCAACCAGGAGAGAAGAGGTAAGTACCTGTTTTTTCCCTAAACCCACAGGCAAACTTTGGAAAAGGTTTGTCAAGACCCAGACAAGACTGGAAGAAGTCAAAAGTGGATCCTGACAGAAGAGGACCTGCAAAAGAAGGGGACCAAGTCCAGTTTGAGTTGGAGTGTCCAGCTGTGGCAGGAGCCCCTACCCACCCTTCTGTGGATGCAGGACCAGGTTGATGGTGAATGAAGAAACTCAGCAGTGCAGCACAGGAGTAGAAGAGGAGTTCTAGAAGTGATGCAGGTGATGCCCCACATCGGCGGTCGTGATGCAGTCAGTCAGTGGTGCTGGAAAACCCCAACAAGCCTTGGGAAATGCAAGAGTCGGAGGGGAGAGTTTTGCAAGGCCGAAAAGGACCAGCAAGGCCCAGGGGACTCGACCCAAGGAGGGGAGTACAAGGTGAGCCTACGCACCTGGGGGGTCACAAGAAGAGGATGCAGCCCCCTACAAAGGCAACTGGCAGGCAGCAGGCACAGGAGTCGCAGTACGCCCACCCAACACACCTGAAGAGGAGTCCCACGTTGCTGGAGCAGCAGGCAGTATACTGTGCTTTGCAGGGAAAAGTGCTGGTGGCCGGGGCTACAGGGAGCCTGAAAATCCTTTGGAGGAGGAACAAACAAGCCTTGGTAGCTGCAAGAGTCGCGGTGCAAAGGGGTACTGTCCTGCAAGGACAAGCAAAGGCTTACCGTCTCCCAAGTTGGACAGTTGGTAGAGAGGACCAAGGGGACCACTCCAGACCACCACCTGTGATGCAGGATCCATGGAGTTCCGGAGGAGAGAGGATCCACACAGCCGGTCGTTGTTGCAGTTGGTGCCTGCGGATGCAGGGGAGTGACTCCTTCACTCCAAGGGAGATTCCGTCTTACTTCTTGTGCAGGCTGAAAACTTGTCACCCTCAGAGGATGCACAGCCAGATAAATCTTGCAGTTGCTGGGAGTTGCAGGAGAAACAATGTTGCAGAGTCGTCGCCTGAGTTGCAGATTGTCGGTTCCTGGAGGGTCAAGTTGCAGTCCCGGTGGCCAGAAGATGCCGTAAATGATGCAGAGGAGCCCTGCTGGAATCTTGCACGTCAAATATGAGGACCCACCCGAGAGGGAGAAACTAAATATCCCAGGAAGGGAGGGTGGTCGCCTAGCAAGGTGACTACCTATCAGGAGGGGGATGTGATGTCACCTGCCTGACATAGCCACTCAGATGCTCCCAGGGGCCTCTGCCCACCTTGCACTCAAGATGGCTTAATCAAGTGGCCACCTGGAGGAGCTCAGGGCCCCACCACTGGGGTGGTGATGGACAGGGGAGCTGCCACTCCCTTTTGCAATGTCCAGTTCCGTGCTAGAGCAGGGTCCAGAGGTCCCTGACTAGTGCAAACCGGTTTTTGCAAGGAGCGCACCAAATGTGCCCTTCAAAGCATACCAGTGGCTTGGGGAGCCTACATCTCCCAAGTTATACAACACCTATTTCCAAAGGGAGAGGGTGTTGCCTCCCTCTCCCAAAGGAAATCCTTTGTTCCGCCTTCCTTTTCTTGAGCTGGTCAAACAGCAGGAGGGTAGAAACCTGTTCGGAGTGTGGCAGCAGCGCGGACTGCCTGTTGGAAAACCCTGAAAGACTGGTAGGAGCAACGATGGGGGTCCACTAAAGAGCCCCCACAGTGCATGGGATCTTACAACCAATTCTGGCAACAGTATTGGGGTATGATTCTGACATGCCTGATACCAAACATGCCTAGGTTCGGAGTTACCATTATGCAGCAGGCCAGTACACAGGTAAAATGGCTTCCCCGCACCTTTGAAGTCCAGAGTAATGGAGCTGGAGCTCGTAGGGCACCTCTGCTCCTGGAGCCCCAATGCCCTGGATACCAGAGTACCATATACTAGGGACTTGTATGGCGGCACCAGTATGCCAATTGTGGAGAGTGCGAAGTCCCATGCAACCAAATTTAGAGGGCGAGGGCACAGTCACTGGGGTCCTGGTTTGCAGGCTTCCAGTGAACATAGTCAAAACTCACTGAAAGCAGGGAAAAAGTGGGGGTAACCATACCAAAAAGAGGGTACTTTCCTACAGGAAATCTCAGCAAGAGAACCCAGGTGACGCCAGATTAAGTCTTTGATACCCCTAAGACTTCTTAAAAGAAGGAAAGCTCATTCCAAGCTCTTGGAGAACCTTTGGAAGCAGGATGTAGAAAGCAAAGTCCAGTCCTTTCCCTCCAAAGACATAAGCAACAGGCCAGCAAAGCAACATACAGAGTGGCACTCCCTATAGCATCTGGCTGTTCTTCCTGGTCGAATGCCCTCAGTTCAAAAGGATTCTAACTTTGTGGGGTCAGAAGTACAGGATGTATATCCATTTTTGCCTTTGAAGTGGGCAAACTTTGAAGACATGTTTTTGCAGTGCACAAGGCCCTGCCTTTCCTGTCTTGGCCCTAGACACAATCCATGGGGTAGAAGACTGCTTTGTGTAAGGACAGGTACAGCCTTATTCAAGTGCAAGTGTCAGCTCCTCCCACCACTCTAGCTCAGGAAGGCCCATCAAGATATGCAGGGCACACCTCAGTTCCCTTTGTGTGACTGTCTAGAGTGAATTCACAAACAGCCCAACTGTCATCCTGATCCATATGTGTATTCCAAAGCCAGGCAGAGGCACAGAATGGTTACGCAAGAAAATGCCCTCTTTCTAAAAGTGTCATTTTCAAACTTACAATTTTAAAATCAACTTCACCACAATATGTATTATTACATGTTGAGTGTAGAGACTCCAAACTCCACATCTCTTTCTGTTCCCAATGGGAAATTATACTTATAAGATATTTCAAGGCAATCACCCCATGTTACCCTATGGGAGAGAGTGTCCTTGCAATAGTGAAAACTGAATTTTGCAGTATTTAACTTTCAGGACATGTAAACACATTGGTACATGTCAGACCTTTTAAACACACTGCATCCTGCCCACGGGACTGCCTTAGGCCTACCTTAGGGGTGACTTACATGTAATAAGAGGGAAGGTTTGGGCCTGGCAAGTGGGTGCCCTTACCAGGTTGCAATAGCAGTTTAAAACTGCACACACAGACACTGCAGTGGCAGGCCTGGGACAGGCTGGTAGGCTACTCGTGGGAGGCACAATCAGTGCTGCAGGCCCACTAGTAGCATTTGATTTACAGGCCTTGGGCACATATAGTGCAATTGATTAGGGGCTTTTTAGTAAATCAAATATGCCAATCATGGATATACCAATCATCAATGCAATTTAAACTGAGAGCACTCACACTTTAGCACTGGTCTGCAGTGGTAAAGTGCCCAGAGTTCTAAAGCCAGCAGAAATGAAATGCAGCACACAGCCAAAAACGGGAGGTCAGAGGCAAAACGTTTTGGATAACCCTGCAAAAAAAGGGCCATTTCCAACACTACTCCCTCCCAGCCGAAATCCAGAGTAGGCCAATCAATACCTTGCTGGACTTCCCTGCTTAGGGCGATAGAACCTAGACAATGGCCCACACTTGCAGCGGCTCTTGCCAGTTCTATGCCACTCTGAACCTAGGTGGATCCCTATGTCTACACTCTCAGGTGCCACTGAACTAATCCAGAGAGAAACCTTCTCAACTGTGGGCTCCTTCTGTGCAGCACTTAACCTTACCTTGCTCACAGATACATGCCAGTAGGCAGACAGTATATCATGGCCAACAGTGTGACGTGGCCGATTCCACCCCTTGGGTCTGACTTCGGTCCCCACCCCAGAGAAAACTCTAATCAAAGGAGAACATCCAACAGAGGCTACTGACAGTGTTCAGTATCAAGAGCCAGGCCCCTGGCCTTCCCAGGGTCTCTAGCATCTGTGGGTCCAAAAAGTGTGGATCAGTAGCCCCAGATGCCTTGCACCTTTTTTCCTCTTCACCTCCAACCAGTTCAAGGGGTGGTATCCTGAAACTGATCACTCAACTTAGGATCTGTACCCTCAGGCTGAGCAGAGGACAGGGGAGGCCTCTCCCGCCTGTTGTCCCTCTTGTTGGGGTTCTGTACCTTCTGCTTTGGAGTGCTAATTCGAGAAAGCTGAACTGTTAGAGTGGCTTCGCCGGCCACTCTTCCTAGTTCCCCTGACACCAGGGGCAACTCTTCCATAGCATCTGGGGGCTAACTATCAATCAATCAATCAAAGCATTTGTAAAGCGCACTACTCACCTGTGAGTGTCTCAAGGCACTGATTGGGGGGGTGGGGGGGGGAGGGAGGGGCTGCTACTGATCGAACAGCCAGGTTTTGAGTTGTCTCCTGAAGGTAAGTAGGTCTGGTGTCTGTCATAGGTGGGTGGGAAGAGTGTTCCACATCTTGGCGGCGAGGTGGGAGAACGATCTGCCACCGGCGGTCGTTCTGTGGATGCATGGGACAGTGGCGAGGGCAAGGTCAGAGAAGCAAAGCTGTCGGGTTGGGGTGTAGAAGGAGAGACGTCTGTTGAGGTATTCTGGTCCAATGTTGTGTAGGGCTTTGTGAGCATGGGTGAGGAGATTGAACATGATTCTCTTGTTGAAGGGGAGCCAGTGCAGGTCTCTCAGGGGGGTTCTGATGTGGCTGTGGCAGGGGATGTCCAGGATGAGGCGTTCAGAGGCATTCTGTGGCGTTCTGTTCTCTAGGTCACCTCCCCACCCTAGGGACACCAGAACCATAGGACAGAAAAAGTACTGCCCATGGGCTATAGACACTCTACACACCTGGATGGTGTACTCATCTGGGGAAACTAGCCTTTCCACAACCATGGTCCGGCATGCCCTGGTGTTCCCCAGAACAGTAACTGGGACCCCGTTCACTGTCACCTGATGGAAGTGATGACTCCCACCCTCAGGGGTCACCAATTCCCCCTCTGAGTCCACCTACCAACTAAGGGAGATAACAGCATGGTCTATGCCCTTCCCTGTGGATTATCTACCCCTAAGGCCACATTGGCCACCCCTGTAGAGGGGCCACCAGCTGGCACAGACAGAGTCCCCTTCCTTGTGTCCTACTTGAGAATTTTCAAAGCTACAGGGTTCAAAGTGGGGTGCCCTGGGTCACTGCCCGCCAGAACCTCCCTTCTTCCTATCAGAAAGGACATGGGAACCTTTTTCTCCTCCCTTGTACCGATCTGTGTCTCCCTTGACCTTCCCCTCTTTCTTCTGTTGAGGACAGTGCCAACCCTTTGCTGAGTCTCTCACATACAACATCTTGTGGACCCTGGTACTCTTCCAGGGGTCCACCTTCTGAGCACACTTCCTGGGGTCAGTATGCCTGCTGTCAATGAAGTGCTGGCGCAGCTCTGGAAAACAAAGACTTAGACAAGTGCTCCCATACAAACAAATTGTACAGCCCGGATAATCTGTTACCTCGGTGCCCTCCACACAACCATCCAGGGTTCAGCAAATGGAATCCACACTCTCACGCCAGGTCTATGGATCAAGTTTCCTACTCTCCCTAAACTTCCTTCTGTACATCTCTGGTGTCAGGCCATACCTAGTGATACTGGCATCCTTCGTGATAGTGTAGGTAAGGTGCCAAAAAGGTGTCACTCCACACTGAAGTAGTTTCACAGACCAGCTGCCCAATCTCTCTCAGGGATCCCCTGAAGCCCCCTGAATGTGGAGAGCTGCCTCCTAGCCCTGAAACCACCTGTGTATATAATCCTCCTTAGTGTACTCTTTCACTAGATTCTTGAGTAGGTGCACCCTTCGCTCAGACTGCACTGATGAAATGCTGCCACCATCTGTGCTGGCCTTGATGTTTAAGTCCAACTCCTTTAAGCTCCGCTTGTGATCCAAGGTCATTTTTCTTTCTTCTATGGCCAGTTTTTTTGCCTCTATTTCCAGCCTGAGCATTTCAAGCTCCAAAGTGTACTTCCTAGCTTCCTGCCTGTCTTCCAGCTCCTCTGGGGTTAGACTTTTAGAAGAGACACTTCTGCCTGCCGAGGGGGGTGCCTTCTTCCCAGGCAGATTCTGTTCGCCACAAAAATCACCATGTAGACTATGCTCCTCCAGATCCACATTGTCCACCACTGCGTGCTTCCCAGCCTCCCTGGCTGTCAACCAGGCCCTCAGTGCCTTTATCTGCTCCTCCTTTTTAGTGAGGCCTTTAAAAGGACAATCAAACACCTTGGAGGTCTTTTTGAGCTGAGGCACTGTGTAGGCCTCCACCCTCTCCTGCTCAAACACCAAATCTGTAATAACTGCTGATGGATCACCAGACTTGATTATAGACAAAACTTGGCGTTCCACTAGAACTCCAAAAGGCAAAAAGAAAGGACCAAAAGGACACAAAACAGTATGTGTTGCATAACAGTCTGTGATATGTAAGAGGAGTAAACCAATCACTGTATGTCAAGCACAAATACAATTCCTAACTTCACTGTTGATCACCAATTTTAGAAATGGGGTCTCTAGTTGGCAGTGAGTTGCAGCCTGTCCAAGTAGGGACTCTCACTCTTGTCAGGGTCAGGGAGCCACACAGTTAAGATAACCTCTGTTCACCTCCTTGGTAGTTTGGCTCAACTCAGAGGCAACGTGTAAAGTATTTATGTACACACAGTAAGACAGTGAAAAACACCAGAAAAGTATTCCACACTGGGTTAGAAAAATATCCAATATTTATCTATGTTAAACAATACCAAAACAACAAATATCCAACATACACAAGCAAAGATACAAATTTGCAAAGATGAATGCTTGGGATAGCTCTTAGAAACACAATAGCTCCAACTGGGGCTATCACAACGTCTTGACTGAGATGTTCCCAACAGTCTGACGTCACTCTAGAGGGAGTGCAGGCCAGTCACGGAGTCGCACGGACCCCAGGTACAGTACCTTGGAAAACAAGGAAACAAAGACATTGCACAGAGCTGCAGTGCTTCCTGCAAAAAGCCTGCTCGTCTTCTTCGAATCCTCACTTCCCCCACTTTATTTCTACTAGTCTCCCTTTACTGAAAATGGACAAACTAAACCAGGCGCAGCCCATCCGGCAGATTGGCTGTCTCAGAAAGAGGCACAATCATCTTCAAACTTGTGTCAGGACTTTATAAATAGCCTCAAAGGTTCTCTAATGTACACTAAGCCCTGAAAAAACGTGCTTGGTTGAATATGTTTTGGTGGTTTGCACTATATAAACCTTTTGAATGATTCTCATTTTTTAATAGAGTCATGAGCATCCCAGCTCTATCATTTACTTAAATAAAAGATCTCTTCCGATCCTGTGATCTCTTTTCTGGCAGCGCAAACAATGCATACACAAAAAGAATAGTAATTTAACATTCAAAAGTCCTCTCTTTTAACAATGACGCACCTTCTCTTCAGCTTACCACTCAGTCAGGCCATTCAGTGTATGGAGCCTATAACACTTGTTTCACCTGAGGGATATCACATTGGTCTGAATCTAGAGTCTGAAGTTCTGTGTAACCGGGGGGAATAGCCCTGCTTTAAGGGACCGAGCACCAAACTGCAAGTCTCTGTCAGCGGTGAGGGTCTCAGAGTCTTGTGAATGTGGTAATTTATGGACAAAGATTTGCATGTGGGTAAGGGAGGGCCTTTTTCCACACCTCGCAGGCCCCGCCCGTATAGTTTTGTTACACCACTGGCTATTACACAAGAAGATATTATAAAAGTTGTGGTGTTTTTCACCGAAATTATGAGCGTAATTCACGGGTCTGATTACCTCCCACTGAAAAGGAAGTTGTAACTAATAATTTCATAATTATTTTAAACAAAACACTTAACAGGTTCACAGTGATATTTTGACCTATCATGAAGGCTTGCAGGTTTATGTAGACAAGTATAAACCACCTGACCTACACCCTTATGGCTGTTAGAACACCGTAACGTTTATTGTGATATGGCAACCCTATCCCAAGGGTACCGAGGACATTAATCTACATTGCAAATACAGTTACTGAAGTTGCCATTTCTGTATGTATTTTGTGTATATCCATATATAATGATAAAGGGCACATTTTTTTTAATTAGAAATTCATTGTCACCAACGAGAATCATGATCAGTTTAACTGCCACCAACAAAGTATATCATCATCAGTCTATGTGAAAGTCATTCCAAAAGTGACTCTTATGTTCCCTTTTCAAGATAAACTAGCTCTATGCGCTGAGAAGCAGAGCAGATGCCAAGTGTCTCTACAGAGAATAACTCTGACAGAGCATAAATACCACCTATACCGCCACCTCAAGTGTTGCTCAGTCCCAAATAATAAATCAAGCTCAGTGGATGTCTCCCTGAAATACAGTGGAGAAAGAGTACATCCAGTAATACATCTGTGAAAAAGTGTATTACAAAACAGGGCCAGGGCTCAGGCAACAGCAAAACGATGTGTCTGGTGCAAGGGGATAAGCATGGAAATAAGGCCGGGGACGTGACTGAGAAATATCTGTCCCAGCATCTTCCCTATATTTAGCTTCAAATGTTTTTCATTGAGTAGAATAGCCCATGTAGTAACGCTGCTCCCGCACAAACCCTTTGTCTAAGATGCGGAAACAGGTCTGGAATTTAAAACGGAGCCATTTACTTGTTTGAAATGTTGAATAATTCTTCCATGATACAACACAAATTCACTGAATTGCCCTCGGGGGGTAAATGCGGAAAGATCATACACCACTGAAATTATATTTTGTTAAAGTACCATTTTATTATGCATTAGATAAAACACATATTGGGTCGAAGAAGAAATATATAAGCATCCTTAGAAGACCTCTCAAGAAGTGAATAATTTTGGGTGAAGAGTAGGAGTCAAGAAAAAGCATGGGACTAGGGCAAATTATGAGTTTCCATAGAAAGATCATCGTGGAGTATGAGATCTGAGAGCTATGGGTTACTTTGTACCAGCACCTTATGTACATTCCTAATCAATTTCACTCCTTAAGCAAAAGAGTTGGGAATAAGCATCATATCGCCAAACCATAGTTATATAATGCTTTCTTAGTTTTTCTCAGCTCCTTAATCTGTCCGGCTGCTTTGATAAAATTACTGCAGTCTTTTTATGCTTTACGAGCTATCTCTACATTTAGGTTTTATATTAACATCTCAGTTTACAGCTGTGCCTGAAAGGTATTTTCCAAAGACTGGGTACATTATAGCCATCACCTTAAGTCAAACACAAATGTAGCTAGCTGGAGTGATTTACACCGTTTACATGTTCAACTCAGTTATAATCCACTTCCAAGAAGCATTCCCTATTCAGACCGGGTGTTGATAGAAACAAGACTGGATAGTGTCTACATTTTTATACCTTTGCTTTCCATCAAAGATCTAATTTGTCATAGGAACAAGATTAGAACATACAAATAATACTCTATTTAAGGCAGTGTGAATACACGGCTAACCACATTATTGCTGTGAAAGGCATCAGCCTCTGGCAGGTAATACCAATACATTTTTTTCCAGATTGAGACATTGCCTAATTCATAGTTAAAAAGTATGCTTATTAATTTTTTTAAATTCCACACCATTAAACCCCAGGTTATTGCAAGAAAAGTACTCTGCTTTTCATTGTCAACAGCATCATATATGCACAGCATTGAAAAATAAGGTGACCTTGGTTTTTCAGTATGAGTAGCTTGTTAGTGCCGAGGACACATTCCAGATTATAGTAAAATAGTTAACTACACTGAGCGGCATCCACAATGGACAATTCCTAGTTTCTAGACAAATACTACAAACTTGCCGCACACATTTGAACATCACAGGCGAAGAAGCGCAAAACCACACTCTAACCCAAATACTTGAGATGGGCACAGGTCGAGAACTTGTCATCAAAGTTCTGTGGGAACACACCCTGGTCTTCTTAATTGGCCTTCTGGAAGTCCGGAAAATGGACCTCAGGGGGGTGGCTACATGATTCTGAGTGGATAGCGACCCTAGGGTATCCCCCAAAAATATCAAGTAATGCCCGTTTCAAGAACATTCAGCTTTCAATCTTGCACAGGGCCGACCTCATGCCAGACAATCAAATATTCCCAGACACTAATATCTGCATTTCACACTACCAGTCGCCCAAGCGGACCTTTAGCACATGGTCTGGTCCAGCCCGACAGTAGTACACTATTATTGACAGGGTGTACAGAAACAATTCAGACATCATTCACTGTAATAACCTTAACACCCAGAGGCCTGAGCCCTAGGCCTTCACAAGTGCACCAAGTGTAACACAGTAGCGTCTAGGTTTATTGACCATCGTTTGGTGCTAGCAAACCGTGCCTTCACACTAAAATGGCATGCTAGTCTGTCCCCATCTGTGGTGATGTAGTACACTACTCTAATACTCTGGGCAAAAGCAGAGAGCATAGAACTAATAAAAGAGTAGGCAATAGGCCTTCAAAAGGTATCGTATTTCTATGGTGTGGAATGCCTTGCTGATACACCTACAAAACATCTCTAAAAGTCAACTTTCTTCCACCCTGATAATTGACACCTCACCAAACACTATTGGATCCCCACACACACACACACAACCAACCTAGCAACAACTCCAAACAATCCATTCTCTGGCTGAGCTGCCAGAGTCCAGCAGTTTTTTCATCTCATCTTCCTCCTTAGTGGGGTGGTGGGAATACTTTGCGGGTAGCTTTTTTTCTTTATATGTGAAATAAGCAGACATAGCGCTCCACCAGCTCAGGGATGTAGGGGGAGGTTTCTGTATGAAAAAGTAATTACGACTATTTTTAACTAAATAAAGAAACACTACTTGTGTTATTGTGCACCAATATTATCCATCTCATTCACGTTACAATAGTATTTGAAGTCAAAAAGTACTTTGTTCTGCTCTTGAGACTCGAAGCTCACATTTCCTGAGAAGAAATATCACTGACTGACCCATACGTACTGTTAAAGACTGCTTGAATGTGAAACCATGTACTTTGTATCCATGCATCACTTTCTAACATGAAAGTGATAATACAAAAATGTGGAAAAAAGTAAACTAGTTAACTACCGTTATTTAGATGTGCAGTATTGTGGAAGCTTCAAGACTCTTAAATGGCATCAACGCACTAAAGATAAAACACAACTTTCAAACTACCTGGGTCTACCCATTTCTCATCCCCATTTCGTCAGCAGGTCAAGTCATTAGAATCCTAGGTATGCCACATCTCCGCATCTCATTTGTCATGAAGAACTGGATGTACATTGTTTGGAAGACACTATTAATCTTTCACCACTTAACTTAAGCTGTTCATTTGGTTGAGTGAAAGTCAAGTTTACACAGAACATTATAACAGATTATAGTAACTGAATTGTATCAATCATTTTCCATGGTTGAAGCACAATAAAGATGTACGCTCTCACACTGCCTGCTCTGAATTATATGACAATGTGAGGACAACTTCAACTGGGATTAAATATCTGTAAAAATAAAAACCTCATCATGAATTAAGAGCCAAGAAAAGAGAAGACCTTAAGAAAAAAATATATAAGAACACACTGGCCTATTGTTAATGAAAAGAGTTGGTAGCTTTAACAAGATGTATGTTCTTGCTATTGTGAACATGATCTATTAGCACTGTTTAGCTCTGGCGTTATGTAATGTGCAAAACTGCACAGGCTCGGGCAATCAATGTAAACCAGGTCACATCCTGCTCAAGAGCAGGAGCACAGAACCAAGTAAACTCAGATCCCAATCCTTAGATATATATTAGGAGTTGGAGTGTGGGATGCAGACTGAGAATGCTATTTGAATTTCAGACAATCAGAGTTCCTCAGTAGAAGCCAATAACTACTGGAATAGGCACACTCATAAAATATCGTGTGGTTGCCAGCTCCAGGTCTCTCAAGTGTCCTGGTGAGCCATTTACAAATGGACTCAGGCTTGCATTGACTCCTTTGTAGTTCTACGACTTGTAAACCTCGTCTTACATTAGCCCCTCAACTAAGGGATGGCTAGATTCAGTAGATCCATGGTAACAATAGGTAGCTTTTCTGATCCAGTGTGCAGCTGAGAGCAAAGGTGCTCTTTCTTAGTTGCCCGATTGTCAGTTCCACCCCTCAGTTTGAAAAAAGTCAGCAAACAAAATGCTGCAGAGCAGTAGGAAACTTCCCTTCTCATTCTTGTTGGTTCATCAACCTTATTTGATCTACACCACAGCAAGAGCCAGAACAGGCATGCAATTATCCAAAGGAGAGTAGGTGGTCTCTCTAGCCCATTCACCTCTAAAATCACAATATTGAAATGTGGTGTCCTGCAGAGGTCTACTGTACCTCCTCTACTATTTAATCTGTACAAGTTCCTATTGGCCAAATGACTTCACCAGGCCGTGGCCTGTTCTACAATTATGCAGACAACATTCAACACATCTTTACCTCATCTGATCAAGCAAAGGTGTTGGGGTAAACGAGGATACAGAAGGTCTGGCTGAGCAGCTGGCTGTTACTAGATATTGATGTCAAACGACTTTCTAATATTTAATCCATCAATACGAAACTCCAGCTCACCTCCACACACACTTCCAATGGGAGTTATGCTAGCTGGCTGTGACGAGTCACCTCATTCAATCAGCTCAAAACTTGACAGTTTACATGGATTCTTGCCTGATCTAGGATATAGCGGTCATCACGGGGTCCAAACCCTGTTTCAGCCAGCTGGAATGTCTTAAAAAACATTCTTCCTTTTATTGAGTCCGAGTTACACATTCCGGTGATCAAGTGTTTCATTCAGTCAGGATTAAACTATGAATATTCTACACATTTTGTGCCGTGATGTAACCTATTAGCATCTGAGGCTTTTCCTCCCCCAGTAATGAGGTCTTTTTGATGTTTAGAGACCTTCCCTGTTTCCTGGCTGACTCAGAGACCGAATAGTGCAGCTTTTTACCATGGCAAGGGAGTGGAAAGTGGGATTTACCCCCTCACTGCCGGCACATATGCCGAAAATATTGAGAAAATAATCCACATTTCCTCCCCCTTTCCATGGGGATGCTCCAGGCCACAGAGCAGAAGCAAGAGAAAGACAGCTGATGGCAGGATGAGACCGTCCCCACTCCATTATTTTTTAATAAAAAAATATCCCTGGTGTCTAATTAGTTTTCTGCCCTCTCTGTGGGCATATTGGGAACAAACCCCATAAACAGCTCCTAGGAGAAGAGGTGGGGCAGAAAGACTGTTGGGCCCTGTCTGAGGTTACGGGTGCTGCTAAAAGCCTGGGCATACTGACCCTACCCCTTCTTTTATCATTATGGGTGAGCACAAAGTGCTCCGTCCATTCTGTAATCTCTCTTTGGGCTTCAAACCACACCCATGCCAGTTACTTACATTGGTTCATGGGCTTGCCTTTTAAAATCCGCTTGCTTTCATTTGTGAAAGGCATGCATAGGTCATCATGCCTTTTCCGGTGTTTACTCCACCTACCCAGCACCGGTAAAGTACCAAAAACATACGAGACTCTGTTTTCAGCATGGAGTCCGGACTACTTTATCTGTTTATTTTCCACGCAGCGTGATTGCGATGCATTTTACATAGCGCGATCGTGCTGTGTTTTTTTTTTTGCTTTACAACGCTAATAGCTCTAACTCAAACAAATGCGAGATCTGTTGCATTGAAAATGCTTGTTTTTATATAGGTATCTAGTATACTTTCTGCCACCCAGGAGTCATTATCAGTTTGATCATACCCCGAAGACTGGGCAGGCCAATCCACCTGCTTTTTTTTGCCCTGGTGCCTAGTTCGAATATAGCCCACACAAAGTTAGAAAGACTGTAATGCTCCTTTTGGGCTGGGGCATGGCCCAATGCCAGGGCAGGATACCCAGTCACCTTTTTTTTTTAATTAACCTAGTGTGTTGTGGACTTTATTTTCCCAGGAGCAAATTAGGGATAAAATCCCCCAATCCCACCCCTAAGGGTGAAGACAAACTGTATCATTTTTTGAACAGGGAGGAGCACTTTCCCTTGGCTGCACCCCTTTGGTATCTACTGGGTGGATTGCAGCTTGTGGGAGGCAGTCACACTGAAGCCAACAGAGTTATTTAGAGTAGTCTTTAATTAGAAATATTTGTATGCTTAATGATATTAGTTATATAGAATTATAACGAAAGCAGTCCCCTGCCCGAACTTGACTTTTGACTACTGCTGGCGTGGGGCTTCGTCCCCCAGCTCCAACGCACCAAAGAGGGACGGGTTCACCTTGGACACACTCATCAGCGTGACCTGCTTCCCACAGTGCGAATTTCTACAAAGTGGTTTCCTGCCTGCACTTGACTTTTGTCTGAGTACTGCTGGGGTGGGACTTTGTCCTCCAGCTCTAACATGCTCAGGAGGGACGGGCCGACACTGAACGTACTCAAAAGCATGATCTGCTTCCCACAGTGTGGGTTTCCACTGAAGCGGTTTCCTGCCTGCACTTGACTTTTGCCTAACTACTTTTGGGGTATGATTTTGTCCTCCAGTTCCAATGCACCAAGGAGGGGCAGGCAGACCTTGAACACAATTAAAAGCGCAATCTGCTTTCTGCAGCACCAGTTTCCACAGAAGCAGTTCCCTGCCCGCACTTGACTTCTGCCTACTACTGCTGGAGATAGTTAACTTCGGTATTAACAACAGATCAATCAATACACAGCCTCGGGTCCCTCAGGCAGGATACCTGGACACGTACTCGATGGCCCATATAGTGTCCATGTCAGGTCTGGGGGTGCACCTCCATTTCCTATCTGGAAATTGTATCTGTGACCCCTGGTCAAATAGTTTGCAAATTTCACCAGGAAAAGAAAGTTTATGTGTTTATTGCTCTCAGAAAGATGTTTAAAACATGGGTCAATTTTATATTCTATGAGAGACAGTCCTCCGACCCCGGTGCTGTAATTGCTCTCCCAGCCGTAATGTTTAATTGAACAAACCATTTCCTGTTTTGCCAGATGCCTCTTGTCTCTTGTTTTGTTAAGGTAAAATCTAATTTGAGCAACATTTTAGCGAGCCAGATAGAAGCCGATTGGTTCTTCACACTCGACTGCAACCATAGGAAGGAGACCCTGCCTGGGTGGAATAACATTTGTGCAAATAAAGAAAGGTGAGCAGATGCTGCAATTGATTGGAAGTTCTGCTGAATCTGTGGGGCGGAGGTCCACCCTGAAGCTGCATCACAAGGGTTAGAGACTACACCAGAGCCTTAGTCGTAGCATTTCTCATGTGGCAAACTAGGAAACATTATAATCCTTGTAAGTCGCTTTCTTGATTGTCATAGTTCGGAAGAGTGATCGCTGGGCGTAACACAGTCTGTACGCTTGATCCCTCGGAGTAATAGAGGGTTTTTGGGTTGACGGCCGCTTGGACCGCTGGGTGTGACACAGATGGTACGCATAAGGCTCTGGGTGTGACATAGGGCCAGCTCTCTGTTTTAATAGATTCCTTTGCTTGGATGGCTGGGCATGATGCAGGAGGTATGCATTGGCTCTGTGTGTGATACAGGGCCCACATCTTGATCTTATTAGGCTATCTTGGTTTTCTCAGCACCATTGCTTTCTTAACACTAGTGATATTTGAGAGAAGTGAGAGGTGTGCTTCACTTTGACCACTGGGTGAGACACAGATGGTATGCAGGACCCCTGGGTGTGACATAGGGGGAATTCAGACGTTAGGATACAATTGGGATCCCAGAGATTAGGCATAGTTATGTTGTGCCAAGAAGGGTCTATGGTCAGTGAAGTAAATCCTTTCTTTCTCCACTTAAGTTGAGGCAATCTTTTTCCACAAGCTCGTATCAACAAAGATTATCAGGCTCCTCTAGCTACATGCAGCGCAGAGTTTCCTTTGGTTGCAAGATAACATATACTAGTAGTGGGATGGGCTAAGGTATTTCAGGCGGGCCGTTCCCCTGATTTTTGTGTGGCCTAGCCAGCATCTTCCCTGTCAGTTAAAATAGAGTAGTTTTGCTATTATGATGCTAGTAAACCAGAGTGATTATGTTTTTCTTAAATGTTTTAATGTTGTGTTGTTGTCAATGTTAAATGTAAACACTAAGAAAATTGATGATGTGAACAAAGTGTTGTTTGATGCCAGAGTAAGGCCCGCTATTTTGTGGTCAGATTACAGGCTGTTATAAACTAACAATTGCACTTTTTTCCTAGGGTTGTCTTTTTTCATGCATTTGTTTGCTGAATGTTTATTTTGAGGCATCTGTGAGTAGCATTTGAGCTCATTAAATTTAGGAATCCCCATGTGTATGTCCTCCATCATCGGATTAGTTTTGGTAAATCCCTTGTGCACCTGGTTTCCCATTACCAGAGAGATTCAGTAATACCCTTGTACATATTTTGTCACTCAAGTATAATTTAGAAACCCATACAAGGACAGTAAAGTCTGCAACTTCAGAGAAAAAACCCTATAAAAATAGAAAGTTAGCACAAATGTAACCTAAAACCTCCTAAAGTGTGTGAACCCGGAGGAGTAACTGTCCCCTGAAAAGACTACCCCAATACAACCAAGGGATCACCTTTAGAACACATGCAGAGTAACTTCCCCCACGCAAGCCAAAGTGCTTAGCAATCTCTGCCATTAATTACACACGTACACAAAAACACTCATGTTCCCCAGCTCCAAAGAGGGAACAATCAACACCAACACCATTGAACACACAAGAACATAGGGCCAGATGTAGCAAATTCCGAATTTGCGATTCGGAAATTGCGAGTCGGTGCGACTCGCAATTTCCGAATCGCAAATTCGGATGCAGAATGGTATCTCAGACACCGTCTGCGAATCGCAATGGGGTCGCAAAGACCCACCTCATTAAAATTAATGAGGTGGGTCGCATTTTGCAACCCCATTGCGATTCCCTGCACTCACAGGGATGGTGGCCTGCTGGAGACAGCAGACCTCCATGTCTGAGACTGCTTTTTAAATAAAGCAGTTTTTTTTTCGTATTGCAGCCCGTTTTCCTTAAAGGAAAACGAGTTGCAATACAAAAAAAAAAATAACGAAACCATTTGGTTTAGTTTTTTCAAAGCAGGCAGTGGTCCTTTGGACCACTGCCTGCTCTGAAAAAACATTTATGGCAACATTCACAAAGGGGAAGGGGTCCCATAGAGACTCCTTCCCTTTTGCGAATGGGTTACCACCAGTGTGACACTGGTGGTAACTGCGAATTGCTTTGGACTGCGAAAGCGGTCACAAAGCAATTTAGCATTGCAGTGCGAGTCGCAAATACCTATTTGCGAGTCGCATTTCCATTTTGCGAGTCGGTACCGACTCGCAAAATGGGAATGAACATCGCGATGCGTAATTTGCGCCATGCAAAACGCTACCTACATCTGGCCCATAGTTACTAACGAAATACATGGAGCAAAAGAAGGACAAAAGGGTAGCATAACTGGAACTACGGGCCGTTTTTGAGGAAGTACAGGCCAAAAGCATTGACCCACCCGAGGTAAGCAAGGCTTCCACACCTCCCCCATAATATGTAGGTATAGAGGTACTTTTCCCCAGTGGCTGCTATCCTTCATTGGGCTACATTAACCTGCCAGTCGAGGGTTTTCAGGGGACCCCTACTGAACAGCAGGCTGTGAGGCCCAAGCATGGAGGACCAACAAGCCCCCCAAGGCCCTGACACTCCCTGTACAGCCCCAAATTTGGACCGCCATCCTTCATGTTCGGCAGACAGAGCATCCACAGCCCAGGGAGCACAAGCCCACAATGGTCCCAGGAAACAAGCCCCAATAAAGGGAATATTTATAGCAGTCTTGGCTAGCGAACAAAAAGATATGGCCTGAGGGAGTGCTAGGCAGAGTACATCTGCCGCAGAGCAGAAAGCAAGAGTGAGTGCACACCCGCAGCAGATTTTTCAATAGGGCAACTCACAAGGCCTAATACTGCTCGAAGCAAGCAAGAGTTCAGAATTGAGATCTGCCGATTAGAAACACGGGGGACACAGAGCCACACTCTGACCCCCCACCAGCACATGACAGTAAAATTTCAGAGGTCTGGGGAAATGCCCAAAAAAAGAACAAAGGAGCCCAAAGAAAGCCTCAAGAAAAAGGGTGTGTTTAGGTCACCTGGCATCACATGGGAGGATCACAGGGCATGCCATGTGCTGAGACCAGACTTGTGCATCCATGACATCAGAGCACATTGTGTTCACCGGCCAACATTCAGTGTGAGTCATCCCGCTTTTGTATCCCCTCACCTATGTAGGTTAGAATTACCACCTCTTGCCACTGACATTGCCCCATGCACACACCAGGGCGCCAAAGGGCTGGCAATGCCAACATCGCACCTAGTGGAAAATTACAAACCACCTATTATACAAGAATAACCCTGTAAAACAAACCATCCAAATGTATACTTTGACATTAGCACAGAGAGGCGGGAAACCTAACCTGGGTAAGAATTAAATATTATAAATAACCCATTTTAACCAGAACGAGGTATCTCAATCGAGGCCAATCCCCGGTGACACACCAGAATACATGTAGAGCACAGACATTTGTTAAGAAATAATTGGAAACATACAGATAAGCTATGTTTTTCTCTTATAACTGACCACGTATAGTTCTTGCCCAGTAGGTCTGTAGCAAAGCCATTAAGTGCACCACCCCTACAGTGGACCATTAACTCCCCAGGAGCCGCTCCAGGGTACCCAGCAGGATGAAGAGCTACAACACAATTCAAGGACTTTTTACAGTCATACCCCCCAATAGGATCCCATACCACTCCTCTGAGCAAGGTCTCTTTCCGAACTTTTTGTTTGTCCCTATCACTGAGAAAACCACAAAGATTTCTCAACTGGAAACACCTCAAGACCTACAATGATGCCTACGTTTTGTGTAATATTAAGTTTAAACATTCTCTGTTTGTTAGGGATGCTACTGCATCCATGTGTTTCCAACCAACAGTCTGATCTAAAGGAGTCTATTCAAGAGCTGTCATGCATATGCAGGGACCTCACTCACATTACCTTTAATTACACTGTACCCAACACTAGCTTCCCAAACACACTAGAAAGCGCTCTTTTACAGAACGCGTGTTTCCAGCCATGGGCACTAAAACATCAGCCATGTCATGTTATGTCTGCTAGCTGATACCGCATGTAGTAGGCACAGACAGATTGCACATATCCCAAGAGGTAGCCTCTGAAAAAGCAAAATGCCTCCTCCATCTGTACCGGTCTAGAATTATGGCAACAATGCAACCTACTAGAGTAGACCCCATAGGATAGTAATAAATATGACCCATTGTGAGACCTGTCCTACAGCACTATACCTTCTAAACGAGCCTAGCGACATCCAAACTGACCTAAATAGGATGAGAAGGAAGGGGGCTATAGGGAAGGAATCTGTTTGGCCCCAGGATTTTCACAAGAATACATTCTTGGAGGTAGCCAAACTGCCTAACCGGTGCACACACATGTCCGCTCCCGCCTGTAGTCCCAGGGTGACCCGGGGCGTCTTCACTAACAACAAGTAGAACTCAGATATGGAATTTCAGTGCTGGGCCATCCACCTCGATGACATGAAGGGAAATGGGTCTCACAAGGGAGGCGTAATTGACAGCATAGACACCCGTGTCAGGAGATCTGGGACACAGAGGTAGACAGGTACACGTGGATAGAAGGGAAGGGGCAACCTCTAATTGTACTGAAACTCACATTGTATTCCTTATGTTTCGGAGGCAAAGGAACCATTTCACTGGGCATGAATAAGCATTGTGGCACAACACTGCACATTCAGGATCTGCAATGGGGCACCTCCATGCTGATGGACACCTACTGTCAGTGCGGCGAGTTGCAACACCCGCTGAGGAAGGAAACAACATTGTTTCATAAGGCTCCAATGAGAAGAACTGCTCATTATTTTGGTTGGGCTCAGTACAAGGACATTCATGTGGAGTTTAGAATGTTCACTGATGCTCAAATATCAATAGGAGGATCTATACCCTGCGTCACCTTGAAGACAAAAGCAAATGCCCGCTGGTTGCAGATAACGTGGTGGGAGATGTCCAAAATGATGAAGAGTACTGAGCTTGGCCTTAATTCCATTAAAGAAGAACTAAGAACTATTTGTCTCATGGTGATACAACATCAATATTTTTTGGACTTGATGACCACAGTGGCGGGTGGGGTGTGTGCAAAGACTGGCACACCCTGCTGCTTCTAAATCCCAGGCAATGATATGGATAATGTAACTGTGGCACTTGCCATTCAAGCATTGCACTGAATGAAGAGAGACATGTGTGAGGGACGGGACCCTAAGCAGGAGTGGTTCACGAACTGGTTGTCCTGGCTCCTCTGGTGGCTGAGCGGTTTGTGTACATCATTGTTGCCTGTTTTCATTGTGTTACTGTTTTGTGTGGTTTCCTGTTGTACAAATGCAGTCTACAAATTGGTTAGGGTACAAGTAGAGAAGGGAGGTAGAACAACAAAGTGTTACACTACGGCACTTCGGCTTAATGGGGTAGTTAATTCAACTAGAGGGTTGAATTCTACCATTGTGTTGACATTGGCTCAATCAATTCATACGACAACAAAACACCTTTATACCCGAACTATACATTACATTTAGATACACAAAGTCACATCACCCCGATGGATTCCTCTATCATGAATGTCTGCATTGTTCAGCATTCTGTCCATCATCTGTTTTTTTTTGTCTCTAGTCCTCAACCAGGGCATACCAGCCTCTAACGGCCGAACTGAAACAGACAGGGATGGGAAGCACACCTTTAATCGTATTCACAGTACCAGCCTTATAGATTATCTACTAGTAGATGTCAGCCTTTTGCGATACCTAACGGAGATGGCAGTAATACCAACATTTGATAGTGACCATAATGCCCTATCTTTTGCCTTGGACATACCTGCAATAGACTTGTAAGTTTTGACGCACCTTTTGACAGCAGGATGCGATTGACTACCAATCAACGCAATGTTAAGTGGAGCACTTTGGTGCATTCTCAGGAGTTGGTTGGAACAATATTAAAGCGATTGGAGGGAAGCACAGGGGAATTGTCAGCACTCAATGATTCTATTAAGCAGCAAGACAGGTCGATGATAGTCAGGAGGTCCACATGTAAACAAGCAGTTTGTACAGTGAAAAAGGCCTGGGAACACAGGAAGTGGGAAGGTTTGCTGGCTGCAGCTAAAATGGGAGACCAAAAGCTTGTTTAGGAATTTAGAAGCCACAGGGAACAAGGACCACCAGTGCTCCATTTAGAACAATATTGCTGCTACAGACTGGACTGTGCATGCCTCCAGACTTTAATCTGGAACAGGGGTTGCTAGAGACGTTCCAACTGATGGGGCATACATAGACATAGTAGCGCCAAGATCTGAGATTGTATGTAAGGAGCACCCACCCTTCATGATTCAGGAAGTGAGTGCTGCAATCAAAAAGACTGTCCCAAATAAAGCACCTGGCCCAGGTAAGATCCTAGGAGATTTGTATTTGAGTGAGACTGATGCCTGGAGATCCTACTTCATGATGTTTTTAATATCATGAAAAGGGTACCCATACCTTACTCATGGGCAGGGGCAGATATCATTCCAATTTATAAAAAGGCCCCCCTCCTCTACTGACTAACTACAGGCCAATAAGCCTCATAGACAGTGCACAAAAGTTGTTTTGAAGAATCATTTTAGAGAGGCTGAGGGTTTGAATGGTGGTAAATGAGATTTTAACCCCTCTCCAGGTGGGCTTCAGGGACAGCACTTCTACTGTAGACCATGTGTTCCAGCTACAGCTAATATTGGGGAAAACTGTGGTTCTTGGGGGAGGTCAGCTATATGTAGTGGTCGTAAACCTCAGGTCTGCTTTCGACATGGTTCCTAGGCCTACACTGTGGCAAGTGCAAGCCAACATGGGGTTCCACAACTATCTCTGGCAATCATTATTAGGCTCCATGAAGTTAACTATGCACAGGTCAGATATGATCAGTTGGGTGAATTGACCAAGCCAATTCCTGTTAACAGAGCGGGCATTGTACAGGGCTGTGTCTTTGCCCCAACCCCTTTTACATTATATGTCAATGAGTTGGTAACATCTCAATTTATGTGAGAGTGATGCACCAAATCTGGCAAACATTAAGGTCCCTGATTTAATGTTTGCAGATGACACGCTCCTTCTATCTACATCACCAATGGGGCTCCAAAAAATCTTAGATAGTTTCAACAGCTTCCTTAGGTAGAGGGGTTTGAAAATCAATGTGGTGAAAACTAAATATATGGAACTTAAACCTTGCTGATCCACTAGATCCAATCCAAACTTGAAGGGGACCCCGCTGGAACAGGTCCATACATTCAATTATCTTGGGCTCACAGAGCAGCTAGATTAGCACACCCATATCACAAGGTCCACGCTTACATTTGAACCACACATGGGGGGGGGGGGGGGGTTTGAAAGTCTATTGAGGTACTCACTTCTGCCCTATTTTACCGGCATTACAAATGTATATCCACAAGGCCATGGGCGTAGCTTTCTATGGGGCATAAATGTGCGGACATAAGGATGCAAAGGCCATAGTGCTGTCTGAAAACCTACCTTTGAAGCAGCTGACAGGACTTCCTATCAGCACCCTACTGCTTCCTCTCAGGCTAGACATGGGGCTCAGACCGATATCTGATGGAATTAGAGTGAGATCGATCCTTTATGGGAGAAGAATCTGGGCTACCCCTGTGCTTCACTCCTACCATCAGGAGCTTGAGGAAGAGCTTAGCATCCACGGATCAGGGGACCTCCCTTGGCTTAAGTATGTCAGAGTGGCCCTGAAAGAAATGGGGAATGTGAAGCTGTGGGACGTCCCGATGGTAGCACCCACCATTTCCAAATCAGACATTAGGTGAAACTATGGCCAATACAAAGGAGTTCTTTCTTGGCCTTCTCTGGGTTGACTGACTGATACTTTCCTCCTGATTAAGGATGATTACAAAGCAAAGCAGTCCCTAGACAAGGTTAAACCCATATTGCCTAGGAAGCTTTATCTCCAATTCAGATATGGGACCATGCCACTCCTTTCATTAACCACTAAATGGTCATGCACTCCCAGTACAGTAGAGTGGGTGTACCTGTTGCAAGTAATTACAAAGGAGACGGAGAAGCCTGCCCTTTTCTTTTGTCCAGCATATAGGAAAGGCAATGGAAATGGTTAATCCCCATTTGCTGGAATCTACCCACCAGACAGTACAAAGAGGCCTTACGAATCTTAAAATCAGATACAAGTCAACTGATAGTTTTCGCCATTTCATGGTTTCTGCTATCAATGTGGCACACTAGGCAAAAGCACAGTTCATATCAAACTGATTTATCTACTACTGAGGTAGCAAAGCCACGCTGATTTTCCTTTTTTATAGCATAATGCACTTTACATGGATAGGGAGATTAGATACACTTTCTAGTTAATTTTATTTGGTATTATTACAGAAGCATCCTGCCTCTGATTTCCCCTCTTTTAAAGAATATGGTATTTTTATCTGGTTGAGGAGATGAGAAGTCTTAATGATTGCCTCTGGATTGTAGCACTTTAACTGGATGAGGAGCATTGTATTTAGGACATATATTATCTGAGTATTAATTGTGCTGAACATTGTTATTTGTAACCTCCCAACAGTGTTTTTTTTATATAAATACTATATGTTATCATGTGTTTTGTAAAGCTTTTAACTTTTTTTATCTGCTACTACTGTTTTATTTGCACTTTTACTGCAGTTTACCAAAATAAAGATTATCGATGATGAAAAAGCTGTGACGTGTAAAACAGTTTTTATGGCCTAATTGTTCATGTAACTACTTTGTTCTGACACCTCCGGATGACAATAGGCAGGCATGCAACATCCACTGGGCTAAAAGCACCTTAGCGACCCTCACCTCGTCGCAATTCCTACCTTGGGTTGCTGCAGCTTCCAGAGCAAGCACAATTCTTCAGCCTATCTTTGCTGGGTTGCACTGAAGATGAGACCTTAGAGATAGCCTCAGACAAACTATTTTGCCGGTCAATCAGGGACAGAAGTGCAAAGAACAAGTATGGGAACTGCGAACCTGAGTGCTAAGTGGTGCACGCCAGAGATGTGGCTAAAAAATACCAAAATAATTTACAACTATTTTGCTGGTATTTCACTTACATGTAAATAAATATGACACACACACAATAAATTAAAGATAAATGCAAGTTAAAGTAATTGATGAGAAATGCATGTTTTATGTTATGAAAGCTCAACTGGTTAATGTGATCACTACAAATGTCTGCAGTGTGTATGCAATCAGACTGTCACAGAACTGAATCGTAGTTGGTGCACTAGGGAATGGTGGCATGCATTTATATAGCCATAAGGTCCCAGCATGCAAATGAAAGTACTATAAATATGCAATTCATATTTTAAAATTGTATTACACACAATATAAGTTAGGCCGTAGCAAAATGTGGGAAGAGATTTTAGGTCTGATGTACAAAGCCATTTTGTGGTCATACAGCTTGCGATTTTCGAAATCACAGGGTGTGCAACCTCTAAATATAATTTTTTAATGTGTTAAACACATTTCATAATTTAGTAACAGGTTACAAATTGCAAAATGTATTTAGAAGGGCATAATGAATCACTATTCAGAAGGGGATGTTTAGTGTGCCCCTTCTAAGTAGAGATTTAATATGGTATATTTCATTGTTTTGCCACCTAAATTAATTTGCAAAACCCTGAAAAGTTACTGACTCCTGAGTTGGTGTGGTAACATATTCACAAATGTGAATGTGGAAAACAAAGTTTACTGGGGAGAAGGCCGTAGTTTAAGGGAAACCTAAACAAGCATTTGCAAAGCCAATAGCTCTCGCCCATGGGGAGCAATTGGATTTGGCAATCGAGTGTAGGTGACTGCGTGGGGGGGTGAGGTGCTTGGGCAGAAACAGAATTAATGAAAAAAGCGCTATGACGTGACCAGCGCTAGCTGCTTTACTGCGCATTTTAGGTAGGAATTGAAGAGACGGGCGGGAGGGAGGAGGAGAATAACGAGGGACAGGCTGAAAAGTAACAGGGAGGGTGTACAGTCTACAATAAGAGGAGGAAAACATGCATGGACCATGAAAAAAGCACAGCGGTGCAGTCCACCTCAAACCGAGAGCACCCTGTGCTCAGATTATGAGGAGCAGCACTGAAGGCGCTAGCATGAATGTGGGCTCTGTCAGACATTGCTAAGCCCAGCAGATAAGTGCTGCAGAAATCATTTACAAGCTGTGCCCTGCCATCTCTAACAGCTTAGTTACAATATAAGGTATGCCGGCTACTCACTGAACTCTTGGTAAACAGCATCAGGACAGAACACTTAAGGGGAGTGCAGTGTTACCCTGCTTTGTACTCTGCCAGGTCTGCCGTAAGTGCTAGGGAAGCACTATGAAGCAGGGGAACAGAGTACAAAGAAACAGTGGATATGTGGTCCTAGTCCTGGCTTGCCAGCAAAGTGTGCATGGCTTTCTGGTGGCAGCACAGAATGCTGGGAACTGTAGTCTGTTACATAGCTAGGGAAAGCCATGCTAGGTGACACCAAAGGACGGGGTAGTAATCTGTGGCTAAAGGGGTGCAGCCCTTTGCTCTTATTTTAGTACCCGTTAGTATTACTCCAAGGCAGCACCTTCTGTACTGCCATGTTGTTTAATAAATAAATGCCTCATGTACGTTCTGTCCTGTCTGTAGCCCACTAAATAAATAAATATTTACTTCATACACATGGATCACGAGGCCTCTGACAGAATGCAAAAGTGGTAATGTGCTAACAACCAATGAGACAATTGCCTACTGCATTGTGGGGGACAGGATATGCCACCTTCCTCTGCTCTGCCGCAGCCCAGATCAAAGGAAACAAATGGTTTACCTGTAGTAGGTTTGTAGCTTGAAGACTTTTAATGGATTCACATGCTGTTCATTATTCATTTAGTGGTTGGGTCCGGAAACGTTGTGTTCTAGCCTTTTTCCCCCTTTATTTGGTTGTCAACCACCATTTGTTGCTAATTCCATCATCTGTGCAACCTCAGACGGCACCCTGGACGTTCCTGTGTGTGGTTGCCACCTTCAGGTTATTTTTTTTTTCTTCCCTTTTTTCGCCTTTTTCTTTTACCTTCCTTCCCCCACCTGTTTGCTTCTTGTCCCAGTTCAGGAGGTGGTGGGTGAGTTTCATTTGAATCCAGAAAACTCTTCAAGATGCAAAACTACTCCTCCAGGTAACAAACCATTTCATTTTACAGCATGAATCCTTTTCTGGATTCACATGCTGTGCATCAGATTACAAAGTGGTATCTCCTTCCCTGGGTTGATTGGGATGAGATGTGGATGAGTTGGCAAATACTTGTCGTAGTACCATCTAACCCACTTTTGCTTCCTTGCTCATTTGAATGTCTACACAGTAGTGTTTTGCAAAACTGGGTGGTGATGCCCATGTTACCTCAGCACAGAATTCCTTAATGGGCATGTTTGCTAGGACGCTAGTGTCACACTCTTCTTTCTGGTTGATTGCGCTCTGGGTCGCATAAGTTAAGTGTTCTCCAGCTTCTGCGTAGCAAGTTTGGATGGTGTCAACAATCCATCTAGCAATAGCTCCCTTAGACACTGGTGATTACTTGTTTGCTTTGGCGAATGATATGAAAAATTGGTTCACCCTGCCACATGTTTTGGTTTCTTGCAGGTAGTACACTAAAGCCCTATCAAATGTCCAAAGTGCGTAGGGCCTTTTCGGATTGAGTCTTTGGTTCCTGAAAGAAAGTCAGTAATAGTATGCTCTGATTGACATGGAACTGTGTCACTGCCTTTGGTAGGAAGTGTGGATTAGTTTTAAGAATCACCTTGTCCTTGTGAATTTGCAACTACGGCTCTCGGACTGTTAGTGCTTGTAGTTCGCCAACTCTGTGTAGTGAGGTGATTGCTATTAGAAAGGCTGTTTTGAGGGCGGGGACCTATATATCCAATTTGTGCAGGAGTTCAAATGGTTCTCTCATTAGCGGTGTTAACACCGTGTTCAGGATCCACATGATCTTGGCGGTACCACCATTTCGACCCTTCTAGAAATCTTTCTACTACTGTGGATTTAAAGAGCCTTGATCCTGGTGAACCCCTAGTGTAGGCCACTATTGCTGTCAAATGTACCTTGAGTGATGCATAAGTAAGACCACTGTCCAGCAGGTGAGTGAGGTATATTAACACTGTGTTCTTGAATACATTCTATTGTTGCTTGTGCACCAATGAATATATATTTTCCATTTATGTGTGTAGAATTTCATGCACTTCGTTTCCTTGCTTCCCTCAGGATTTCCTTCATTCTTTGAGGGAATTTTAGGATGACAAATTCTAAGTATTCAGGAGCCAAGCTGCCAAGGTTGTGCGTGTCTGGCTCTGGGTGGTATACTTCTATGTGTTGTACTGTCAGTAGATCCTTTACTGACTTCAATATGATCATTTGCCCCTGGACATTTCCTGTAGATCTGAGTACCAGGTCTGTCTTGCCTATTGGTGGGCCATAACGATGATATGGACCTCGATTGTCTGGCCTTTCTTCAGCAGCCTGTGGAGCAGGGGCAGTGGGGAAAAAGCATATGTAAATTTCTGAGACTAATTTATTGACAGGACATTCCCTTTTGACTACAGGTGAGGAAACCTGGAGGCGAAGTGCTGGCATTTTGCGTTTGTTGCTGTGGCGAACAAGTCTACGCATAGTGTGCCTCAAATATTGAAGATCCTTTGGATGACCTCTTCTTTTATCTTCTACTAGTGCGAGATGGTTTCTTGCCTGCTTAATTTGTCTGCTTCTGTATTGAGTTCTCCTGGTAAGTGAACTGTTTGTAGAGTTATTTGCTGTTGTATTGCCCAGTGTCAAATGTCTTGGGCTACCTTTGATAGGGTGATGGATTATGTTCCCTCTTGTTTGTTGAGGCAGAACATGGTGGTTGTACTGTCCATTTGTATCAAAACCGTTTTGCCTGTCTAATGTGCTTGGAAGCCTCATAGGGTTAGGCAAGATTGTTTTCATCTCCAAGTAAATTATGTGTTTCACTGTCTCTGCATTGTTCCATAGGCCACATACTGTCAGGGTGCAAGTGTGAGCTCCCCAACCCTTGTGGGATGCGTCCATTGTTATGGTCAAGGTTGGTCCTGGTGTCTTGAATGGTCTCTCAATGCTTATGTTTGTTGGATTGCACCACTGTATCTCTCTCCGTACCTTTTCTGTGACAACCACTAGATCCTCCCAGCTCGCTGTGGCTTGTGACCATTTGTTGAAGATCCATTCCTGGATGAGGTGCACGTGCAATCTGGCATGTGGGATCAATGGAATGCATGATGCCATCATACCCATGAGTTTCATGACAGTCATCACTGTCAGAGCTTACCCTTCTGGTATAGGCAAGTGTTTCCCGATGGCATCTATCCTCTTCTGAACCGGATATGCCCTTGCTACCTTGCAGTTTAAAGTGGCTCCTAAAAACAATTTTACTTGCTGTGATTGAGGTGACAACTTCTTCTAGTTTATCATGAAACCCACGAGTTGCAATTTGTGCATGACCATGTGTATGGCCTGTTTGCATTTGCTCTTTGATTGTGCTTTTACCAGCCAATCGTTTAGGTACAGGCAGACATGAATTTCGTATCTTCTTAAGTGTGCCTCTACTGTAGAGAGGACCTTGGTGAAGTCTCTTGGCGCAGATTACATGCCGAAGGGCAACACTGTGGATTGGTAGTGCCTTTTGTCTAAGAAAAAACAGGATATTTCTTGTGACCTTGATTCATAGGGCTATGTAAGTATGCATCCTTTAGATCTAAGATAGCCATGTAATCTCCTTCTTGCAGCATTGGAATTACTGCTTTAATATGTTCACATGAATTTGTTTAAAAACCTGTGGTCCAGGAATGGCCTTAAGATAAGATCTTGTTTTGGGGCTATAAAATATGATGAGTAGTTCCCTGTGTTTTTCTCCCACGCTGGCACATATTCTATGACTCTTGTTAAGAGTAATTCCTGGACCTCCCTTCTGAGTTGTTTTAGTTCCTCCCCTTTGAAGGACTTCACCTTTGGAGGTCTTCGAGGAAGTTGTTTGATTAGTTCAATGCAGTATCCGTGAGAGATTATATTTAGGATCCACTTGTCTGTCGTTATGTTTCTCCACTTCTGGAGAAACCTTTTGATTCTGACCCCCACTGGTGTTATGTGTTGGGCGTCTCTGCCCTGTGAGTCATTTGTTTGATTTTCCAGGGCCCTTGGAGGGCAAGAGTATCCCCTTCCTCTTGCCCTTCCTCAAAAGAGTTGTCTTGCTGTGTGTTGCCATTGTTGGTGAGCCTGTGGTTGTGTGGCTTGGAGATAGAAATCCTGTTGTTGGTGTTGTTGCTGCTGCACTATATTCAAAGGTGCCCTACCAGTGGGTCTTCTCCTGGGGATCTCTCTCTTGTGTGTGCTCTTGAATTGCAGTGCTCCCATTGCTCTTGCTGTTTTGTTGTCCTTCTTTATCTGTTGCAGGATATCATCCACTACCTCTCAAAAAAGAGCATCTCCTTTGAAGGGCATGTTTATTATAGTTGCTTGTACCTCTGGTTTGAAACCTGAGATCCTAAGCCAGGTGTGTCTTCTTAGGATGGTTCCTGTGCACATTTACTTGCTGGCCGTATCTGCTGCATCTAGTGCTGACTTTAGGCATGTGTTTGCAATGCCTTTCCCTTCTTGTATGACCGCCTTGGCCCTCTTCCTGTGTTTCTCTGGGAGGTTTTGCATTAGACTTTCAATTTTCTGCCACTGTTGGTGCCCATAATGATTCATGAGGGCATGGAGATATTCTCTTGTGTAGAACCCTTCCTTTCCATCTTTCTACCCACAAGGTCCAGCCTCTTACTTTCCTCCTCAGGTAGTAGCCCCGTTGAGCTGGGTATATTGTTTCTTTTCCTCGCAGAGGTGACAATAATAGATTCTGCAGGAACAGTGCCATAAACGTTTTTCGTGTCCTGAGTGGGTTGTTTATATTTCTTCTCCACGGAGGGTGTGACTGCCCTTGTAGTGGCTGGTTCCCTGAAGGCCTCCTGACCTTGATCCAGGATGCCTGTCAGCATGGGAAGATATAGATTCCCCTTTTGAGGCAGCAATAGGATCTCTAGAGGGAGCATGATCTCTTCTTCTGGCTGCACCCCATAGGTTTTAGCAGCTCTTGTCACCAGGCTGCTGTACCTAATCAGATCATCAGGAGGGATAGCCTCAGGGCACATTTGTCTATCCCCTCTTTAGATGATTCAGAGTTGAAGTCCTGCCATGTTTCTTCGAAATAGCTCAAATCTTCAAAGCCCTGTGCATATTCTGCATCATCAAGTATGAAGAACTCTTCCTGTTCTTCCTTGTGGGTTCCGGGGTCATTGGTGCCTCCAAAGTCAACTGATCCTCCTCAGCCTCCATAGCCATTGAGGGTCTTGCGGGGGTACAGAACTGTTTCAAGGAATCATCAAATTCCTTCTTTCTCTGAATTAGAGTGGCCATTGTGTCTCAAGCTTCCTCATCTTTCTTTCGAGCTCTTGTGCCTTTAGGTCTTCCATCGGCAAAGTTTTCCTTTTTGTCATTGAGGGCTTTGGTTTCTTCGATGCTATCACCTTCTCACTTGCTCCCTCTCGAGTGGGGGTTTTCGTCGATGTTTTAATGTTGGTATTTTTTGGTCGGAACCCGTGCAGCTCTTTTGGCCTTTGCTGACTTTTGGTCACCATTGGATTCGGTGGCGAGGCTGCTTCAAAAATTATTCATGCTACAAAATAGATATACAGCCCTGTTTACTGCAGAGCTCAGAAAGACAAACACTCCTCTCCAGTACTCCAGATGAAAGATAAACATATTCCATGAACCGATCTTAATATGGTGAGCAGTGCATTTATATAGTACTTGGTCAGATCTCCATGGGAGGGCACAGCAAAGAAACGGAGGGACAACGAGAAAGGATTCCCATTAGCATGCAAGGATTTTTAAAGGGCACTGACAGAGACAAATAAATGACAAATGAAAATCACTGGTTGGAGTTGAACCCCACAAAGCATATACAATGGGTCTCTAAGTGACAGTGCAAGCACTGCCAAGGCTCTACCTAAAAAATAATATGCAGCCCTTTTTCCTTTAAGAAACACATGCAGCATTTAAAAATCACTTATTTAAATGCAATTACAGACATGGTGATCTGTTGAACCAAGCAGGCCACGACCTATCACTGTAATTGGCATCCAATCAAAGTGAGTTGCAATTTGTACCCTAGCTCATGAATACTGGTGAGGTGGATCAGATTGTGTCCCACTACAATTTGCAATTTTGTTAACAGACCTATTAGTAAATAGACTGGTTCACAAAATTATTTTCCATTCTCAGAAATTCAGTGAGCAATTTGAAACCGTTTTTTGACAATGGGTATTTGATACATCAGGCTCTTGGAGTTTAAGATAAACCAAGTGTGTTAAAATATATATTTGATGTAAAACAAGCAGACTGTAAATAGTGCACATTTTTCTAATAGGTTTGCATTAGAATGACACTCCAGAATGCAGCTGATAACATTCTTACATTACTTATCAAAAAGAATAAACCTTTGCATCATAAAACATCAAATGACGCCCTTCAATAAAGGTATATACTGTCTTCCAAGCAGCCTTTAGATTACCTAATTAACCAACTACATACATTTACATTTATTTTAGGTAGGAGGCACCCTGGTGAGAAGACTTGTTTCTTGTTTTTTGCTCTCTGCCTCTACCTTGGCTTCATATAACAGTGGACCGCTCTCTCCTCCCTTTCAGCCAGAGACACCTGAAAGTCAGCGTTATCCACTCTTTAATGTTTTTTTTTTTGTTGTTTTTTTTTAAACAGTATGCCAACTGTTAATGTAAAAGATTTAAAAATATTATTAGGAAGGTTGCTCCCAAAATAGTTTGCCACAATTAATCACAGAGGTTACCCAAAAGCAATTTACAAGAGGCTCAGTTTTCTCACTGATTGTTGTACCTCATGGTATGGCATTCGCTGACTAATCAGCCCACTTGCAAGGTGTTCATGGGCTCCCACTGGGAACTGTGCAGAAAGGCATTTCCTTCTCTTTTGCTGCTTCATCTGTTTGGAATGTACTCTCTCTTGGCCTGCACACAGTAAAGGATCATTTTATGTTTTCCTCTTAAAATATATTTTTTTAATTATCTTTATATAGTTTCTGATGTTCTTAGTCAGTTCAGAGCTAAGATGCCTTAGAGCATTTACTATACTTCATGAGTAACAACTGACATCTTGCATATGTAAGTTTTCAATATATTAAATGGCTGCCCTTAGGTCCTTAACACAGGGCCGGGGGCACCATTAGAAGAAGTTGGAGAGAAATTATGAGTTGTGGCTCCTGTCTTTTAGTGATGCCCATGGTCAGACACCTGACCTATGGGTAGACAGAGATTGCTTAGCTACCTCAAGCCAGTTTGTATAATTTATGTCTCACCAGCGGCATACCGCTGCCAGCTAAGGCAAATACTTCTATGATCAGTTTCTCAGAGTGCATCATAAAACAGTGTTAGATTTTGCTTTACCATATGCCTTGTGTGTGTGTTTTGTTTCCCCCTGGAATGGCATCTATTCAGATGCAGTACACCAGCATTCCCCTTGCAGAGGCATTACATCACTATGCCCTGCCTCTTCAAACTAATGTATTTTGGCAGAAACATGCTTGGTAAATCCTTATTATGCTGTCACACTTAGCCTGCCTGCATCTGTCAAAACATCATATAATTCTGGTATAGTACATAATAGGTTCCAATCCAAAACTGCTTCACAGTGAAAATACTAATGTATTAACTTCTTGCTCCAATGTTACAATGACAAACTTGTCACCAAGTAGTAAAGCTGTGTCTCCCTTCTGCCCCATTCAAAGATTCAAAGTTGTCCCTTTCTCTACCCAGGGTAATTTCTATAAATAGTTTAGACATTTATGAACAATCATTATAAGACTATTGTCCTGCTTCTCAAAGAATTTTGGAGACATCTGTAACAAATATTCCATTGTATAACACACACTGTCCCTGGAGAATTGTGTGTATATATATATATATATATATATATATATATATTTTAGTTGATTTCACACAGTGTTGGGATCTTCAGAAGAGATTTTAAAGCATTGTTCTTGCTATTATAATGTATGTTATTATGAGGCATTCTTTCTTTGCAGGACATTGCTTATCAGCCACACATTCTATTTGTGTCTGGGGCTTAATGGAATACTTGTATTACCTTGAGTACTAGATCACCATTTGTTGCAAAGTTATTTCAACACTTCTTACTTTTTTGCCAGTCCTTCAAACATGATGGCTTCCTGGATGGATGTAGCTCTGTCATCTCATGAGAGAACTGCTAAATATGGGGTGCTAATAAGAAACACTTTTTTGATTTAGAATAGCACAGGTTCCAGGCAGAGTAATTGACAGGTTGCAATATTGCAAACTGATTGGAACTCATTTATTCAATCTGAGGGGGAATGGAAGATGTATTAGGAATCTAACTTGACACCTGCTCGTCACACATTCCAAATTCAGGTATGTTAACCTACTAGGGTCAGTCTTCTGAGATCTGAACATGTGTGTGGCTTCAAACAAGCATATGTTGCAACATCACGATCAGCAGGCTGAAAACATCCCTCTGGTCAACAATCAGATAGCAATATCTGAGAATGGAATAAAAAATATTTGATGAGTTCACTATCATTTCACAGAAGGAATTTGCAGACAATTGGGAACAGTGTCCTTGTCCTGAACAAAATTTGCAACAAATTTGGTTCTTTAGTTCTTTGTATTGAAATTTATACAAGCTGATTCTTAGTTTTCAAATGACTAATTCCACTTGTAAAGAATCTATCAGTAGCCAATAAACATTGTCAAATCCACCGAAACATGTTTGTTTTAATTGTATTGGTTTAAACAATGTTTAAAATGGACAATTTATCACACTGTTTTCTTGTATTGGCTCTATTGATTGCTCTGCCCCATTTCCTCTGGCTTCTCCCTCCCCGATGTTCAGACCTAGTTGCAGCATTGACATTAGGTCATAAGGAGCAAAACAACGTTCATGTTGTCGGATAGTGTTAGGATGGTAGAGTTAGATGAGATTTTTTAATGCTAACACATGCTTTGCTGACATGTTACTTTTGCTTGCACCATGCTGACACTGTAGTTCGTATAATTTTCTATAGTGAAATTGGCTACATAAACTCAATTTCCATGATGAGCCAGATCTTTTTGAGTCTCTACTAGAGATGCTGCTTGAATCTGTCAATTTGTTGCTGAATGTGCTTAATGCTGCATTCATTTTGAACCCTGAAAGCCTTCATAGCAATTGATTTCTATTTATTTTTGCTAATTTATTGAAATGCTGTCATTTTTTTGTCTTTGAGTGTTGCACTTTAATATTCTAAAAGCCATCATGATTTTCAAAATTTCTGATCTCAGGCTCAATTTTGAGTCCACTCTTACTTTTCAATTGTATATTGAAATGCTGTCTAGAATCTTCTCCTTTGGGATATATTGTCTCATCTATTCTTCAGGACTTCACTGGCCCTGAATTTGCATCTGTGCGGTGTGAGTACTATGATTATCATGCGGACTACATAAGAGATAAAGTCCACAAGAATAAAATGGCGAATAAAATGGCAAATAATGGCTGGTACTAACATTTCATGGTTTCTCTTCTGTTACTTCTTGTATCGCTCTGCCCTTATTGGTCGAGTTAAAATATTAATTACACCCTTCTGTGAAGGCCTAAACTGATCATTAAAAGCCCACGTTACGGGTGCCTTGCCCACAGTTTGAGCATATATAACTGAGTCAACTGCCAGTGAATACATAGTGAGTAAATGACTAAGACTGAAGAGAAGCCCTTTCGTTTCATTGTAATATGTAAACAAATGTGATTTGTCTTGTGTTCCTGTGCTCTCCACTGAAGTTAGAAGCATAGCTATCAATGGCACAGCAGGTGCAGTGGCACCGAACCCCAGGGGCCTCATGGTCCCAAATATAGCGGTTTTTATTGTTATAGAAACCAGTAGATGTTGTCTATTACCCTTGCTTGCATTATGGCCCAGTGGTCCCCAATCTGTGAGCCGTCAAAACTAGCCAGGTGCGCAGCACACAGTTTAACAACCACTGGCCTACCAGCTCCTCAAGGCAGAGGTGGATCATGAGAGGAGCTTCCGGGCTGAAAGAAAGCAGCCTGTGCTGCACGGCAAAATTCATTTCTGCTCTGGCGGCCCCTCGGAGGCACCGTGAGGTGCTGGAACACTTGACCTGGGCGGCTAAACTTTGACAGAATAAGATAAACTTATAATATCATGCGTAATCCCCGGTTCAGATGATGGTTTCAGCGGTACTGCAGTAATTTTTTCCAAGTGATCCTGGTCAGTGCCATGCGAGGGGTCCCTCTCTGCACCCAGTGTACTTCGGGTGAGAGAGCAGGTCACAGACCGTCATATATTCGCATTCAGCTCCAAAACGAAATTGAAACTGGCAGCAGCCTCTAGTAATGTAACTCAGCAATACAACCGTTTTTTTATGTTATCTTGCACTCCATGTTCGCATGTTTTAGGACATCAGCTGCATGATACTGTAGGGCGGCTGCTACTGTATGTGTGGCAGGGTGCGCAGCACTATCTCCACTAAATCAGAACTTCTCCTGCAGTCTGCACGGAAGATGCTATGGAAACCTCTTATCATGGCAGAGAGTCATAAAACAAGACACGTGAGCTGACTCGAGGTATTTGGGGCACTCCTCACATGGGCTGGTCTGATAAATGAACCTGTCGCACTCTGCAAGTTTTTCTAACCTAGGTTTCAGGTGGTTCCCTTCCTGATGTATTATCAGGAAATCCAAACCTTAAAAACCTTCACTTTAACATGCTCCCGGAAAGCATTTGAATTTTCCAGACAATGTTTTTTTTTTTTTTTTTAGTATTTATAGTGTCTGGGTCAGTTATAGTGTATGTCCAGAGATTCTTGCAGTGCCTGTCCGTGGGTGAAAAAGAGGTGGTCAGCCTGTCCACCCTTTGACCTTTCTGCAGAGCTATGTTCACATATGTGCCAATAGCAACTTTAATTTTATATGAAAGTGTCTGAAGTAGTAATACATAGATGTTGAAATACTGGCAGCATGAAACCAAAATGGTATGTTTACTGGTGAGGAGAGAGTGTGGGTGGTTGTGTGGTAAAGGGGGTCTACCCAATTAATTATTTAGGACACAGTGAAAAAACAGTGATGAAGAGAAAAGAGACGACATCTAAGATGAGCAGAAGAGGATTTCAGATGCAAGGAAAAACAGGGTGTAAGTGGCTAACAGTGAAACACAGCGGATGAGAGTATTTTAAAGAGGCCACGGGAGTGATTGGATTGAGAAACTCCGAAGACCACTAGCCCTTTCACATATACTACTAATTTTTAATTCACAATTACAACTTTTCATACTCCAAATATTTTCAAATGTAATTATTTGATTCATTTAGCTGCTACTGGTATCAAGATTGGCAAAGCCAATAGGTCTGGTTTGTTTCAAGCGTGTGTTCATTTTTGGGATATGTCTAGATATAAGTATAGAAAATTTAGAGCACACTCGAGTACTACTTACTGCTTTGATTTACTTGCAAGAGTGTCACTCAAAGTGTCAACCATTTGACATCAGAATACACACAGTAAAGACACCAAAATGTCACACACAAGCAGTCTGACACCTTGGCAGCTATGCACCCATATGGCGTCACTAAGCAACTGTTATGCTTCATGATGTTTTGAGAACCTAAGACAGATGATACATACACAGACACTCACACAAAATCCCTCACTCTCTCTCTTTTCCCCTGTCTACCTCTTTCTCTCTCTCTCCTTCTCCCTTTTTGCCTCTCTCTCTCTCTCTTCATCATACTAGGGCTACTTTCCTCCACTTGAAGTTTTTTTTTTGAAGGGTGGTTTCAGAGGTAACAGACACTTATTTCAGAAAAAGAAGGTGGGTGTTTTAAAACTTCTAGTCAGACAAAAATAAAACAAAAACTGCAGGTTTCGCCAAACTGCACCTTAATAAGCCACAGTGTTCAGCAATCCTTTTCAGGTGAGGGGAAAACCGCACTGCCTCACTGATGTTGCAGTGCATAATGATAATACTTTCATCGTCTTCATCCCAATTATTTTCAGGGAGGAAAATGGAAGTACTCCCAAAGCCAGGCTTACATCCCCCACCCGCCAAAAAAAAGCCATAAAATAATGGTGTGCCACGGCTAATGGCCAATAAATAGGTCAAGGGAGCCACGGGCCAAAAAAAGTTTGGGAACTACTGCATTAGGGTCATGCTAGCGTCACTTCGTCTCCACCTGGAGAAGCTTGTTCATAATGGATGTAACATCGAAAGCATCAAGCTCACACTCACCAACTTATGTCAGTACTCCCCTGACAGTTACATCAACACATCTGCAGTTGAAGTGAACGCCGTGCCCTCACAAAGTGCTCTCCTGGAAAGCATACAACATTCCTGTTGAATAAACACTCCATAAAAGATATGGGTCGACTGCAGTCCCCGCAGGATGACACTCTCCCTGGAGATTCACTGTACTTCGCAAACATGGTTTACACAAAATCTATCCTGTTTATGACTTCCGCCAACGCAGGTGCCGATACAATCCAGGAGCTCTGCTGCCTTCTTTCTCTGGCTCCCGGCTCACCTCTGACGAAAGCACGGGAAAGAAATCCGTGCTTCCTCTTTTCAATAACGGGAAGGCTAATATGAATTAAGGATGTCTGTCTGTGTTGTAACATGACTCAAAACATTTTTTATCTGTTGAAATGTGATATTTTCACAAAGAATCAAAAAAATATACTTCATAGCATACTTTCTTTCCTACTATGTTTTGTTCAGAAACATAATGCCTGAATCGTATGTACAGCTAAGTCACACCGCCACTTTTAATCGAGTCAATCAATATCTTTATGTCCACACGTACTGTGCTGCTTTTCAAAAACGTGCATACAAGAGAAGAGAAAAAATATACAGGTGACAATAAAAAAGTAAAATTGTCAATAGTGATTTAGATATAAACAAGTTCATCTTATTTTTACATCATTTGGTGAACATTACTTTACCAACACAAAAGTATGATGGACGGAGTGCTGAGAAATGAAAACACTCACCCCCAGTCACATATCTGAGTTTAATCCATCGTTCTTTTGCTCACCATGTCACCCCAGTTTGGACCCAGCCATACGCAAATCAGTCTTGACCCTGTTCCTCATGGGAATATTCCAGCCTGAACTACCAAGCCAGGTCCTCACTGGACCAGAAACAAGCATCTTGGGACCGGTTTCAGGGTATCACCCTTCATCAGCCAGGCTAGCTTGAATCCTGTGGCACAGTGAGCACGGGATCCACGTCTGGGCATACCCTTCCCACTTAGGGAAACCGGTCCCAGGATGCTTGTTTCCTTTCCAGGGAGGACCTGGCCTAGCAGTTCAGGCTGGACTGTTCACTGTTTCACCTGCTGCGCCTGCCGGTCATAGTTCGGTGCGCCGGCAGGAGCACAGGAGGCAGGGCCCAGAGAAAATCAATGTGGGAGTCGCCCAGGCGGCTGGAGATCAGATTGCGGGGGCCTTGTGGACCTGCAAGTGCCACTGTGAGAGTGGCGCAGCATGGCTGCCGGCCGCCCCGACACCAAGGGTGCTGACAAGGGAGGCGAGCTTGTTAACCGACAAGTGAGGCACAGTCTGCAAGGAGCACGTACACAGGCTAGAGGCCGACCCATTTTCAATACAAGCTGAACTCAGGTGAGAACACCCCAGGAGTGCGTGACCCTCTCTTGGGTAGGGGTTCCCCGGACCTAACACGTGGGTTCCTGCAGGTGCCTGGAAGTGCACCATATAAGGGACACAAGTTGATTGGTCATCAAGGGACAAAGAGAGCACCGGGGGGCCTACCTGGCCGCTCCAACCGGTGCGTAGGTGCTCAACTTGAAGGCACATTGATTGGACCAATGGTCACATAGAACGGGACCAGTGTGAATCCCAGTGCCTAGCACCCAAGTGTCGGCTAACCACGGTGCTGCATCGCCCATATGTGTGTGCGCCCTACAGGCGGTGGGCTGAGTTGAGGAGAGCCACAGATAGACTGGGAAACGCAAGGAGGAGGGCAGAGTCCCAAACAGCCATGGTTAAACCAAAGCTGATGCTGCCACCACTGCCCACAGAAGGGGAAGCGCCACTCCCCACTACTATTGCAAGTGATCATGCTGCGACCCTCCAACAAATGAATGAGACTTTATCGGTCCATTCGACCCAATTGGATAAGCTTCTACAGGCCATTCTGGACACCAGGGTAACTCTGGAGGGTAAGATTGTTTCAGTGGTGCAGGAGGTAAATCTACTTAGGGCAGACCATCGCAGGTTAGCAGACAGTGTCACCGACAACAGAACCCCACTCACAACGGTACGACCCAAAATTAAAGATATACAGAACAAGCTGCAGCGGTTGGAGACAGAAGTATCATCACTGAAATGCAGAGCAGAAGATGCGGAGTGTTGGTCGCAGAGAAAAAATGTCAGTTTTCTGGGGTTCCTGGAATGGGTGGAAATGCCCAACGCTGAGGCATTTCTAGAGCAATGGTTGAAGGACACTGTGTTGGCAAATAATGTTTCACGCTTTTTCACAGGCTCACCGTATCCCGGGCAGGCTGCTGCGGCCAGGGAACCCGCCCTGGCCTTTAACAACACGGCTCCTCAATTTCCACGACCATGACTTCATCCTCCAGGGTCTCAGATCCCAAGGCCCTTAGCAGTTGGACAACAATAATATCACGGCTTATCCAGACTACACCATGGAGGTGCAACACAAGCGCATGTCATTCACGAAGGTTAAACAACTTCTTCATGAGTGCAATATCACCTACTCTTTGTTGTTCCCAGCATGACTTCAGGTGGTGGACCGGGGTGGGGGTGTAGGTGTTGGACTCACATCTTCCCATCCCCGGAAGATGCATGGACATGGTTACACACCAAGAGCCTGGTTAAACCACACTGTGATGAATCTTCAACGGGAGAATGTATCACACCCCAATCTTGGCGCAAGAAGAAATCTGGTATCACATCATGCCCATCTAGGGCACAGGCGGCCTAGGGCCAAGCGCAGGCCTTGATAGAAGCTACCCATCTTGTATCAAAGGGCCGGAAGATGAGGGCATCACATGGAAAACCAGTCCGCTTCTTGGGAATGAGGACATATGAAAATTAATGGATTTGGTAAACAAAAACTATAGGTTAAATTCATATCCACCGACTGACTGACCAATTAGCAATTAGTGGGATGGACTGGGAGACCCTAATAAAAAGTAATGACAAGGGGCAACAAATCAGAATCGCAGGAGAAAAGTTGATGACGTCAGGAGACGCTGTCCGAGGTGCTGATATTGGGCTCTTGATCGGTGAGCCTGATCCATAGCTGACTAGTAGCTGACCTGAAGACGAAGACTAACTTGTTGCTGATCCATCCTGGATAGGTAGCTATGAAAATGTGACTGACAATTTTTTTATGCCTTTTCTTCTAGGTACCAACTGCGCTGTGTTTTTAAGATTCACACTTAGGTAGATTTTTCCAAATTGAGTTTTCTCTAAATTGTTTTCGCATGAGGACCATACTAATCTTGGTTAGGTAGGCTGTTAGGGGAGATGTTGACAGTGACAAATGACTGACAAACTTAATTGCTGGATTTCATTATTAATGCTGGTATTCTTAGGTTGTGGTATTGCATTGTCATATTAGTTTCCTTAAGAACTGATTTCTTTTTATAATGGATTAAATAAAAGTTTGATTTGAATAAAGACTGAACTAACGGATGATTTACAATTGTAATCAATAGGGAATACAAATTGTTAACTCCTTCCTGAGTAGTGCTTATGCTTGATTAATATGGTTTAACTCTGTTTTTTGTAGAATGTTTCTTGATTATTGATGTTAGTTATTGATTCAATGGTCACTGCATGTCTAGGATACTCCATGCGACTCAAAAGGTTCATCGACCTATACGCGTCCCCTTGTAAGTTTAGTTACTAAGGACATGGCGCGCTAGCAGTACCATTATATTGGTAAGAGCAGGTGCAAGTAAATAGAGAATTGGATAAAAGGCACCAATGATGATTAAGAAATGCGCCTTCCTGTTGCAGTAGCCACTTACCTTGTTGAAGGGTCTCATAATTTTTTGGGACGCACCACATTAGTGCTGTGCCTCATGCTGTGGCTGCACTGTTGTTAACGACTAAAACTCAGCACCTTTTCATGTCTACAGTGACTAAGTATAGAAGTCTAGTAACTATGTAAGTATTGTTGCTCTCTGTCTTCACAAATCATGTTGTCCTGTTTTTCATCTAGTGTCTTTGTTCCCTAAATCTCTTGCTGGAGAACCACGTTATTCCATTCTTACTACAGCTCACCTTAAGAAACCTTGTACGGATCCAATTGACTCACCATTACCAAACTGTGATTTCTTCTATTATGTGGATGGTTCTTGCCTTAGAAAGAATGAAGATACCTTAGTTGTTGATTATGCTGTTTTCACCATGCACAAAATTGTTGATAGTTCAGGCTTGCCCAAGTGCATGCTGCACACGTAGCAGAAATGAACGCTCTTACAAGTTGTTGTACTTCTGCTACCCAGAAAAATGTATACATTTTCACTGAGTTAATGTGGTGTCTGGCTCTTGTGGATGCAGCAAGTATTGTACACATCCTCAGCAACCCCAGTCAAATATGATTTCTATACCAAGGGTATGGATAATCCTCTTCAAATGCCCCTAATGGAAGCTGCCGTTAAGTTCGCTTTCCAACAATCATCACAAGATGAAGTGTCTATATGTAATGTTTTTGCTGACAGAGCTGCTAAGAATGTCGCTTTGTCTTCTGACTTTTTATGTTCCCCAACTTCTGATACCTCATGTCCATTTTTCAGAATCCTGCAGAGATAGAAAATCAGGCACCAGAGTGTCCGAAGGTGGATTATTAGTAGAGGCAAGTATATACACCTACCACTAGCAATAAGGCCACCAACCCAATGTTAAGTCCAGTCACGTTCTCAAAACATTAGCTCCTCACTCAACCCCTCATAGCTTGGCAACGAGCAGGCAGGTTTAACTTAGAAGACAGGTATGTAAAACATTTAAATACTAATACAGTAAGTAAGACAACACACAATAAACATCTCACACCAATTTATAAAAATAGGAAGTATTTTTATCTTTAAAATGACACCAAATTGACAAAAAAAAACAATACAGGGAAACAGAGTTATGAATTTTTAAAGATTAAACCAAAAATTGTGCTTTCTAGAGCTTAGAAATCAATAGCATAAGCTGGGACATCTGGTCATGCTAAATCAAGACCAAGGCACTATTTGAGGCCGACTGAAAGGGAGCCCTGCTCAGATACACTGAGCGAGGAGGCTTTAGTCAAAGTTTTATCTTCCGACTTAAGTCTTTTTTCTGGAGCTTTTCCTCTCATCGCCAGGATAAGCTCCTCGTCAGTCTGGCATCCGAGGCAACATTGTCGGCTTGAGTTTCTGCAAAGCCCTGGTCAACTCCCAGAAGTCTCATTGATAGGGAGAAGCTCTGGAGCTTCAGTCAGACGAACTTGAAATTCAGGCCTGGTCGCGGTCCGGTGGTGGCTTGACTCTCGTCAACGGGTTGATCACCTTATGGAGCGTTTCCCAAACATTCTGAAGTTCCTCTTGAGGGTTCAAAGTGTCCAAAACACAACTCCAAAGGTCTAGAAGCTCTGAGATTGTCTTTGGAAGTTTGGACCACAATTCCCAAAATGCACTTGGCCAATAAAAAAAAAGTTCACTGGATGCACAGCAGGCTGGGGACTTGCATGGCAGTTGGTGCAGGCAAGCTCTGTTAACCTGATGCTTTCAGAGAGTTTACTCCTCAGTTCTTATAGAAGCAAGGCAAAGTCATTAGGGCTGTTGTTCCAGTGTGTAACAGGAACAGTCCTTCAGAGTGCAGACCAGGATCCAATAGGGTAGTCCTTTGTTTTTTTTTGTGTTTTTCTATGGAGCTCCCAGATCTTTATTCAATCATCTTGAGGGACAAAGAGTGGGCTCCCCTGTCCAATGAGATGCAGGATGTCTCCCAAAAGCATGACAGCTTCCTCTAAAGTGTGGCATTTTCTTGTTTCACAAAGCACTGCACTTTAAAATCCAAGATGGGTGATTTCTCCCCAGCAGAGAAAGACCAGGCTACACCAACTGAAGGGAGCTAGGTTCTGGTTGCAGACCCCCTCCCCCACACACACACTTTTTGCCTGGTTTGGAGATGCGACGTTGAATAAAGTGCACTGGGTTCCTGCTAACCAGGTTCCCAATGCCAGTGTCCCTTTACCTAATACAAGACCAACTGACCAGGCCCTTCAGTACCCTGTAAGTCCCTAGTAAATGGTACCCTGGTACCTAAGGCATGGGTATTAAGGCCCCCTCAGAGCTGCAACACAACTTGTGCTACTCTGAGGGACCCAGCACCAATCTTATGCAGACTGCCTTTGCAGGCTGTGTGACAAGGTGCTCCCAAAATTTAAAACATGACATGGTACACAGCCTGTGTGCCATGTCTCCTAACACTGCATGTAATATATGTAAGTCACCCATCTAGGAGGCCTTACGGCCCTAATGCAGGGTGCATTATATTACATGTGAGGGGAGATCTGTACGAGCAGATATGACACTGCTATGTCTTTGTTGATTCTCAAACATAGCTGGACACTTGTCACTATGGGTTTCCCAGCTAACATTATGGCTTCTCAGAAAATAGGGATGCTTGGTATCAAACATTTCAGATTAATAAACACTCATTGATACTCCTGCTCTCCCCTGGAGGTCCCCGTTGAACTCCCAAACGACGCCTGCAGCCTCAATATGCAGGACCCACTGACCGCAAGTACTCCCGGATGAAAAAATACAAATGCTTAAGGACACCCCTGCATCAGTCGACCCTGGGCCCTGGCAAAAAGTAGCAAAGCTGCACCTGCGTACCCGAGCACCTTAAGTCTACAACCTACCTGCTTGTTGTCCCCTGACTGGCTTCCTAGCCAGAGACTGCAGCCTGTTTACCTCGCCCTGCAGCCTGTTTACCCCGAGGTTCAACTCCAATTGAAAACCTTTGGGCACCCGAAGCCTAAGTGAACCCCTGCACCCAGCCGCCCCAGTGCTGCCCAGAGTGACTTGCTTGTGTAGTTCTAATCAGTGCCCAGGCCTCACCTTAACTCTCCGAGATTGGCCTCTTAAGTCATTGTTAACCCTGTGTTTGCTGAAAATTGTTTTCCTCCATAGGTTAACATTGAAGAACTCTGAGAATTGCACTAAGTGTTGATTTTTTAATCTGAAAATAATTTATGCTTGAAAAAGCACTTACCTGATTAAAAAATTATTGGGATTAAAACATGTATGAAAAGAAGTGTTATTTTTCTAATGTGGCCTCTGATTTATTCTTTGAGTGTGTCTCTCATTGTTTGCCTCTGTGAGTACAACAAATGCTTAGCACTATCCTCTGATAAGCCTAACTGCTTTCCCACACTACCTCAAAATAGGGAATTAATCCTATCAACTTTTGCCTCTGCAAACCTATTGGGGATCCACTGGACTCTGTGCACGGTGTACTTCTTAATAGTGCCCCCAATAGAGAGCGAGCTTCCTATACCTACCTACTGGTGTAACTCATTTCCATTAACACTCCCCTCTAAATCCTCTACAAATTCCTTTCATGGGCCTGCCATCTGTCTGAGAGGTACAGGAAGAGAGGTAAGGCCTGGATGGCATTCCTAGTTGTCCTGCTCTCTTTGAAGCCCAGTTTGATTTACCCAATACCCTTCCAAGCCTGAGCCCTGGAGCTGCTGAGCTCCTTCCTCCAGATAACCATTGCCCGATGCAAGCCACTTATCATCTCATCATAGAAGCATGGCTAATCCAGTTAATGTTGGCCAATCAGGAGAGGGCACTAGCAGCCTGGATTTTGACTTACATTATTAGTTATGAGAAATTCAACAGTGGCAAGTTGATGAATTTATCATTACCATTTTTTGGTTCCTTGAATGATACATTAAGCTCCTTCCTAAAAATATGTATGCTTACATGAAATATTCCAATGTTAGCCTATGGAACTAAGTATCTACAATTGGGAATAATGAAATGGGCAGTTGTTTCCCTCACCAGGGTATATAAAACACCTTTTATAATGTCCCTGCTTATAGTTACATGGCACCCTACCCCTGGGGCTCCTAGGGGAGACCTTAGGGGTGACATACGTAAAAATAATGTTGATTATCACTTTGGAAGTACCTTTATTCCAAAGTTGAATTTGCACACATTTTACTTTTTAAAGGCAGCCTGCAAGGCAGAGCTATCTTTAAAAATGACAGCAGGCAACAAAACGATGCACACTCTAGTGCAGGAAATCTACTGGGCCTCTAAACTTCCCTGCCCTTTTATATAGTAGGGGCTTATAGGAGTCTGTCATTGGCAATTGTAATTGTATCACATTGGCATATAACTTTTGATCAGAACCCTGGGCCCGGTTAGCAGAGCCCGGGGCACAATTAAGGTTAGTTACCACCAGTATCAATCAGAAGGAATGGGGGTGAACATGCCAGGGTGTCTTCCTCACACACACGGATGCCAGAGATGCCCTTGTGAGCAGTGGCGGGAAAATAATGATAAAATGGTTGCTTCAGAATATATTACTAATTCACCTAACAATTGTATCATGTTATTACCTGTTAGTAGAGATAATATAATCTGTGCATGTTCAGTGCTCATTGGTTTGTACCTTATTTCTCTCAAACTATGTCTTTCTTTGCAAACTTACATTTACAGTTGCTTTCCCTGATCGGGGCCAATAGGCTGGCACAGGTTCGTTGATAGATAGTTTGAAAAGGGAGGTTTTTCGGTTCCTACCCAGCAGTATACTTCCATGCAGCTCACTTTTCAGTCTTTTGTTTAATTCTGCTCACCAGGTGCCACATCTAGTGGTTTAATGTGATATGGTAGAGAAAGGTATGCTCTGGACTACTCTTGTAACTCGTGCTGTAAAGTGAAAGGTTGACATGAATATGGTTGTCGTGTTGAATTTGGCTTAGTACATGCAAATTAAAATGCTAGGCTCTAGGCATTTACACCACCCTGCTCTGCAGGATAATCCTTCCCTGTCTTTGAAGTCAGAGGAAGGCCCAAGAAGCCTTGTGAAGGGTTGACATGACTTGTTAGGCATCTTTACACCAAGAAACATTTACCAACTATTTGCACACGGGACCTGTGTACTCCTATTAGGAGACAAATGTTGGTAATACTGTCATCAGCAATCTGCTCCTGTCACCATAAAATATAGACCCAAGCTCTTGCATTTTAAATTACTGCACTTAGTTTCTTATATACCAGTGTTTGTTTCATAAATTTCATAAACTGGATCTGGACGATAGCTCAATATGCCATAGATGCAAGCATCCAACTTCATATTTTAGGCATCTTGCCTCGACATGCCCCTAGGAGCAGGTGTATGGGAGACATGACTTAGCCACACTGGCTTTTGAACACCATATGACTCCCAAAATAACTCTTAAGCTATGTTCATTCGTAACAAAAGCAATTAGATGGATGCTGAGCTTTCATTTCTTTCTGACAAAAGACAAGCGGCTATGTCATGGCTGCTGCGAGGGCCAGCTCCCAAGATGGCTGATTGGATTAAGGAAATGCCAATTTGTGATGATGGGTGGGGGTTAATGTATTTCTTCAACCTGTTATGTCCCATCTCAGGGACATGTTGGGCAATGTAAGAACATGTTTGGCTAATAATTGGCGTGGGCTCTAGTTGTTCTCACATATTATTTCAATGTGATACATTTTAGTTGCTGCAAACCAATTTGATTCCAGGTCAGCTGTGTTTTCATTTCGATGCACTGCTGTAATGTTTAATAGTGCAAGTATGAATAAAGATATTTAAAGACCTACTATCTCTAATACCTGTGCATCACGAGGTACAGTTTGACACACTAAAGCTGATGCCCCTCCAATCTGTACATTTTGTTTGAAAGTTCTGAAACTCCTGAAGGATAAATATGCACTCTAAAAGCAGAAATAGTTACCCTGTAGCTCTGCTGTCTATGACCTTTGATGTTCGATATCTGTAATATGAAGGCTGGCTTTGTTTTTTGAAGCCTGGACCTGTACATTTTGTTTAGCTTGATAAGATGATAAAAAGGTCTTCTGTTTTTTTTCAAACGTTTTAAGTGATGGTACCTGAATAGTTCGCTCTGGGCATTTAACACCAGTAAGATCCAGAAAACATCCGAAGAGCTTTCCTTTCTGAAGAAAAAGCTTATGATTAATGCTTCCAGTGTGTGATGCATGGTCTGTAGCTTTGTAAAGGTGACATATGGCTTTGCTGTCTGTAGGATTATGAGTAACCTAAGGGCTAGCTGTTCTGTTTGATACCTTAACCTCTATTTTTCATATCTCTTGATGGATTTCTGTGTATGCAAGTCTGTGTATTCTTCTGATGGGGTAGAAGTTGTTGTGCCCCTTTTTAAAATTTTCACTCTAAGATGAAGGACTACTTTATGCTCAACCCATATACCTAGGTACCTCAAATGATGAGCACTGAAAGGTCTGAACACAGCATGACTAAAGACATTTTATTTCACTTGAACATGGTTGTAGATAGGAAATGCCTTCCTCAAATTTAGTAATTGCTATCTGCATCAACATTACCGGCATGAGAAAGGTGCTAGGATATGCCTAAGTGAGCAGAAATGCATCTCAGGGAGGGAGTGGGGCACTGCACTTTGTCTCCACCGGGCTGTGCAACACAGCTGGGTGGAGAGTTCTAAGTGTGTATGTCAGTTTGGCCCATCTTGGACGGATGGTTCAACTGACATACGCCCTTAGAAGCGCACCACTACTCCTTTTCCACTTGTTGACATGGAGGATACTGGCCCAGCCCACCCTACAAAAGGGGAAAAATAAAGAGATAATAAAAATACTGTTATTATCTCTTTATTTTCTGCTTTTAGCAATGGGGTGATGCTCCTACGCCATAGGGGAGGGGCCGCCTATGCACCCGTTCTTCATCCCTCTTGTGGCACCAAAAAGAAGTTGATTATTGCCCACTCTTAGCAAAATATGCAACTTTATAAGGATTGTGAGTACATTTGCGGTACAGAAACATGCATTTGGAAGGGAGTGCATTTATTTCACACCTCGGCCCTTGTAATACCTGAATCTGAAAATCCTCTCCAATACCCTCAAATTTCTTCTTGTACTCATAGATAGCTTCCTTCATGTCATACATTTCTGAGCAGCAAGCAATGGCGCAATCCACCTGATCAGTAGAAAAAGAAAAGAAGTTTAGCAAGAGCTTTCTCATCTCACCTTCTTTTACAGCAAACACTGTAATTAATAACAATCTAAAAGCAAGAATGTGCTTAAATTGTGTCAATAAATGTTTGGTGTCTTAAAGTTTTTGTTAGGAGTCCTCCACAGCACTGTTGAATGCTGGGTTGGGCTGCAAAATCCTAAAGCAGTGCTGTCTTGATTTCAGTTTCTGCCTTTTTATTTCGCCACTCTACAGTTTCTGTTTCTTGATCTCAATCTTCCATCCATTTCTCACTGTTTCCTTACTTCTTATTGTCCACACTTCTTCCATTTTCTGAATTTGCCTTTTGCTCTGGGTCAAAGTCTAGCGATGGAAAATAGTTTCTGGTGCCCCAAAAATGAGTGCCCATGGCTACCACTTGCAACCAGCGTCACACTGCAACTGCTACCGTTGTTACAGCCTACAGACCTGCAACCACCGTCACACTTTAGCTAATTATATTGTAAATGTAGGTTAATGCAGTTGACATAGTGCAAATTGAAAAAAATGATTTTTCTTTCAAGCTCACACTTTTCTGAATCTTTGGCTAGTTTGAGGTTGCATAATCCATCAAACCTTTATGTATTTTGGCACTCAAGTTCACCAATAAAAGGGCCACACTATATAATATACAGGTCACTCAATCACACTGAAACATTCATTTGGAAAAGAGGCCAAATTAAGTTTTTAAATAATGTCTAATAATGGGGCATGATACATGCATACACAACACATTTGTAGGGATGCACGGTGCCTTGTTTAAAGGCAATTGAAACACATATTTGTTGACTTCTTAACTCCCTATCAGAATTTACTTGTATATGTCAATACCAAAAGCATAGTTCTTCTAAACTGGTAAAACCAATATACATATTTAATTTCTGATCAATAATTTTAGCGATTACAACACTCACCTTTCTCATATGAAAACATCTCTTCATAACTGAAGTTTCGCTACATCAAGTGGGTGCATGGAAAACAAAGCATTGGTGCAGGAAACATACATAATGTAAAGTTTAAATTATCTACACTTTATTTCCCTTGCTCGACTGTGGTTTTGCACAACCCACAAAGAAATAGCACATTTGAAGGATCATATTAAGTTTTCATTCCGTTTACACTTAAACGCGCTCAAATCTCTTTCAGAGACTCCAGACTTTTGAGTGGTTTCCAACCGCAAAGAACTGATTAATTTCCACCATGTCTCAATCCCCTGCCAGGGCCTAACACTGGCCCTGCCGTCGCTGGGGCACAGGGGGCCCACAACCCTTCAAGAGGGCCCATATTCAGCCAAATAACAATGACTATCGCTAAGATACAGGGGAAGAGGCGAACCCTCAACACAGTTTGCGGGGGTGGGGGTCCCCATTTTGTGTTGTGCCTAGTGCTTTAAATGGAAAAATAGAAGTGCAGGTACTCTCTATTAGAGTACCTGCTTGTTTCTGAGAAGTGCCGGTACTATCCAATTAAAAGTATTATGTTTTTCTTGAGATATGCCGGTACTCTCCCTCTCAAAATAAAAAAGTGCCGGTACTCCGTACCGGAGAGTACCGGCCCGTTTAAAGCACTGGTTGTGCCACTGTCCTCTTCAGGTGATCTGCAAGGCCAATGAAATTGCTTGAATCTAAGACTGCGAATCAATGTGTCCTGTAAGCTGGAAAAAAGAATGACTAAGGACGATCCCCCACAAAAATGTTTTTGCTACTGCTGACCTCCAGTACTGGAACTTCTGAAGCACATACTGTTATTTTTATGTTTCCACTACAATGTTTTGAAAAGCAACTGGTTCAAGTGTTGGTGGCTTACACAGTATAAAGGGTATTTTCGAAAGTGAACTGTTACAGAAAGGAAAGGTTGTCCAATAAGTTGTCATAAACATTGACCAATTTGCAGTTACATTGTCTTCTTTTTACGTTTTAGATGACTGCAATTTATTTTAATTACACATTGAGCCTACAGAAAAGGTATTTAAACGCAATTGTTATGACTGTCCTTTGTATTTATAACTGTGTGCTACACTGGATAGTTTCCATGAGCATTTGGAATAACTTAATGGTTGTCCAAATTCAGTGCTTCATACAAAAACAAATGCAAGCACTTACCTCCTCCACTAACTTCTGGCCATTGGGTACCCTGTCAATGAAGCACTGGACAACCTGGAATCGTTCCCGTGGGACAGAGTTATGAATGGGGTTGGTTCTGTGATAAAGATAAAATCCATCATGGTAAACGTATAAATCATCTTACCACCATACTACTTTATTAATACACATCACAGCACATATTATAATATTCAACAAGCATCAGCATGGCATCAACATCAGCAGAAAAGAAGTGGCCATTGCGGGTGCCTCGGTGAAGATACAGTGGCGCTACCAGTTCACCATAATAGTGAAGTCCCCTCCTTCTGTAAAGTACGAGAATGGCTATGTAGATGAAAGCATAGGCTGCTGGATTCGTGGGACAGAGAAGTACCAAATTATGTGGTAAGGAGGACTACATTATGCAGAAAGAAAAGACGTATAAAGCAGCATGATGCAGCACATTCTATGGCAGTATTATTTCACTGTTTTGGCGTTTCGACCCACATCAAAGGTGCCCCCTCACCCATACCAGTTTAAAATCTGCATTCACCAACTGACAAGTAATCAGGTAATCTTAGTGCGGGGGGTGCCATGGCGCAGCATCAAGCGTTGCGTGTTTTTGTTACTAGTATCTTTGGCATTGTTTTGAGCAAGAGTCAACATTTTTTGTAGAAATAAACAAATTATGGAACAGATTGTGCATTATGTGATAATCCTTATTTATGTGGAAAATGGCAAAGCGTGAAATCTCTTTATACCAATGGCACTGACTGTAATCTATAGAGGCCTATCTACTAAAATGCATGTGATCAAAGGGGTCTTCTTGTCACATTGTGCCATGGAGTGGTTTTACTTCCATTTTATTGCACACAGAATCTATCCATGTATGTTGGCCCAAGCTTACAAAGCACGAATAACATTATAATAATATACTAGCTGTATCGTATCTCTGATTTCAGATAATGTGGTTGAGTGGTGTTGTACACAGACAGCACAATTCAAACAAATCATCTATTTTACAAACGTAGACTTCAACGTCTGACAGAATTATGAGCAGGAACAAGGGGTGCAGAAGGTACTACAACGGCCCGTCTCGCTGCCTGTGAAACCTGGAACTGTATAGTTCCTTTTTCATTTTTGAATCCTAAATTTCACCCTAGAGTCTAAAACGCCTTGTCACACACCATCAGACATACAAACTCCATATCAATGTTCCGGATATATTGCTTTACTATTGATGAATTGAATATCCTGGTCTTTAGAACCATTTTTCAATTATGTAAAAAAACACTGAGAGCTTGCATTATTCTTATAAGGGTTACTAAACCATATGCTATCCTGTATATGACCTGGCAATCACTCTGGTATGCATCGCACAAAATACAGAACTATTTTTTTTCACATGCAGTCCCCGAACACAATTTCTCGTAGGGCATATGCTCCTGGGAAAAGCAAGGCCTTCACATCCATGATGGCACTGACGAGACACAACTTCCGGACCCTTGAAAGTGTGACAACGGAAAAGCGTTTCCCTGTGTACATTTGTGTAGAGTAAAATCAAGGAAAATTCACTCATTCTAAACCAACCCATTGGTTTCTTCAAAATATGCCTGGAAGCAGCACTTGGAACTGTGTTGAGCTCCGGTGCAGTCTGCTACTTCAAAGCACAGACAAATATATGTAGTTTGAAGCAAATCTCAGCATGGGTCTACAACTGGACATTTTGTGGTCATCAAACTTTTGCAACTTTCTTGCAGAAACATAGTGCTATATTTCAGACACATTCAAGTATCACATTTAGAAAATTTAAAAAAACTATGTAATGCTTTAAATTTAGACTGGAGAAAACAAAAAATACCAAATACAAATCAAAAATATGTGGTGTTTCTTTAATGAAAATGAGAGTGCTGATAAAAAATAAAAAACGGCTTCTGTGTTTTCTGGAAATAATTTGCCATTTTGGAAGGGAGCGATTAAGTAAAAAGTTAACATTTACAAAAGAATAGGCCACTGTTTATCCACCTCACATTTAATGGCAGCAAGCTGTAAATTGTACCTACCACAGTTACAAATTATGTAATGACAGCGCCTATTGGGAAAGTGACTAATTAATGACAAGGAAGGTGGATTTAGATGCTCATAGTCAACATTTCCATACAAGGAATCTACATCGGCAATGGTTTGACCTCAATCAAAACAAAGTGGCAAAGATATAGTTTATACGAGTGAAGAGGCACTTGAGCTGGTGTATCTTAAACTTCAACAAGCATCTGCCTAACAAGGAGAATCTCCAGTCCAGTGCCTTGACGTACCACGGGTAGAAGTGGTTATCGCTATTTGATTTGAAGATCTGACCTCTATAATGGACTTGGGTTTCATGATACTCACAGTGGGTCAGGAACACTGATAGATCATGTTATCAATGACTATCTTTGCAAAGCGTTGACGGCTTGCACGTTTGGGCATCTCAAGAGGAAAATCAGTTTCCCCACAGGATGTACACACCCTGCAGCAGTGTGGTCTGCATGGCAGAACAAAGACAACTAAACAAATCGCCTCTCTGACCCTCTGAATGATTAGGTTGGGCACCTGGCCAACTTGAAAATTAATGGTCGTTGACATTTTGGTAGGTTAGGACAGGGGCCTGGCTGGCTTGATCATTGAAGGTCAGTGACAAATGTAGAGGTAAATTGTACATTTTTAAGAGCCTTTGGCCAGTAACACTGGCCAAACCTCTATAGAATTTAAAGAATACTTTACATGGGGTGTTTTGTTAATTTAACAGCTTTGTTAATTTAATGGCAAACCGTGAATTTTGAAAATAAGATTGTTAAAAAAATTACAGTATACAAACTCCACTTTGCAGGGAAGCTGAATTTTCTCTCATCAGGAATATTTCAGAAATATAGTTTCAAACGACGTCTATGTGAACACCCAAGGCCAGTAACATTGCAACAAATAATGTTCATTTGCATCCAAATCTTGGCCGTGGTTGTGATGTTTGTAGAGCTGCAGTCATACTAACTAATTTTGCATAGTCAAGGCAGAATACATTCTGGTTCATTGTTAGTTGGCAGATAGGATATTCTGACTTTTAGGTATATCTTTTGTGCATTGATATATTTGATAAAGTAGCCCCTGCTGTACATTATAAGGAAATTGCAAGTAACAGGGCAGTTCCATGAACATCCAGAGGAAAGGGGTAAAGGCTGCGGTCCTTTATTAGATCATGGAACTCAGAGGTTCCTTCTTACAGCCACAGCATTTTATGGTAAAGTGCAAAATAATTTTAATGTATGACAATGTTATTTTATTCCTTACAATGTAGGGTCACAGCATTACCATATCACTCTTCTAAAACACATTAAATCTATTTGCTTTTTCGGTGGAAACAAGGTATCATTACAGCTATCTAGAATAAATGTTAAATTGTAGTGCAAAAATAAAGAAACTAATATGCACCAAGTTATTTGTTACAAAAAAGAGTACAAGTCGTTTAATGTGAGACAGATGTAGCTCAGAAGATATTGTTACATGCAGAAAGATTTCTGCTTTTATGTGGTAAACTCTAGCCCATCAATCAATAAGTATACTGCTATAAAGATCATGTTTCTGTAAATGACTGTTCATTTTTTGGTAAATGTATTTCAGAAGATTTGAGAAGCTAGTTCCTTTTGGTCCACCTTTTCCACATGGTCCACCTTTTAGTGTTTAAACACCAGTAGTAATTCTGCTCCGTGGCTAGACTTCCTCTCTTTTGCAGACCGTGGCAGCACACATTGCCACATCACAATTCATCGGCAATACCTGATTACAGTAGAGTATCTATGCCATTCTATTTTTACTGCTGACTAGTGATTTTACAACTGGGCCGTAATAAGAAACGCAGAAACATGGATTTACATCTACAGCACAGGCTTCAGTGCATTATTAAACATAAAAGTGCTATTTAGGGAAAGAAGAAAGACTTGCAGGAACTTAGGTGCCCGATGATTCAAAAGTTGTTTCTCATAACGCCTGCTGTGTGCACATAACAGGCTTTGGTGGGGAGTTATTAAACAGATAATGTATCAAGATAAATTGTTAGTCCTTACGAATCATAAACAGAAGGGGGAGGCAAGACGTTCGATTTCTTTTTTTGAACATTTATGTGGCAAGATGGTCTTTTTTTTTTACATTTACATGAACATATATGGTGGTATATGGCTACGCCAGCAGTAGCAGATTGAACTGTTACCAGCTGCACCTGTCAGGCAGAAACCATTTGTACAATGAGAGCTTCCCTTCAGAGACCACTGTCACTGTGCTAAATAAAGGTGTTGACATTGGCAAAGGGTTGCTCCCCTGATGTGTCTTCTGCGAAGTACCATTTTGCTTCTTATATAGGCACTTTTCAGTTGAAAGGTCAGGTGTAACAGCAAATGCAGTTCGTGAAAGCAAATGAAGGGAGAGAGGTCTTTTGTCTCTTTAAGACATCCAGAGACAGTACCAAAAAGACAATCTAAATATTTCAGAATCCTTTGCTCTAATCAAAAAACGATTCTCCTTGTTTCTCGATGTCATGTATCTCCTAATACTTACTCCCGGTTTTCTGTAGTACCCTTTCGGTGATACAGCACAAGCGTGCCTAGAATCATAGCCAAATTGGTCCTGCCCACACCAGTCTGGCAGCTGAAGAGCAACGCTGGAAGCGGCCTGCTGGACTCCTGAAGAAGCAGCATGTTTGGACTCTCCTTCAAACAAAAACAAGGTGAGATTTAATTTCTAAAGCACATTTGTTTCAATTTAACAACACACATTTAAATGATCATCTGCTGTACCCGTGTATAAATAAGTAACCTGTACATTGCTGATGCCATCAAATTGTCACAAACTGAACTTTTATTAAGAGCAACTAATTTTAATTGTTGAGTTCTTAAGTTTTTAACACCTTAAGCCGGGAGAGCTGAATACCCGCCACAATTTGATTATCTCAACATAAAATAAAATGATATAATTAACGTAAATGAGAGCCGTCCAACATAGGTCGAGACCGACCAAATCCAAGACATAATTTCAGGATATCCACATAAATTAGCAAATCATGATCATAAATAAATCTCACTATCATATGTTATGAACTGCTAAAATGTGTACCATGTATCCAGTCCACCTGGACCTATGGTGGACACCGACGGTCTACAAGCCGAAAGCTAAATAAATTGTTCTGGTTTATAATGCCACTCCTCACGAAAAATAAAACTGAAACATATCTGTTGATTGCACCAAGTTCTCCACAAGGTTGCTTTCAAGGATCTGAGGTTCCTGAGGAAGAGATTTACCACCTTTGCAAGACACATGTAAAACCTAAATCCATTGAACTGACAGCCTTGTGTAGGCAAGAACGTGTTATTCTCAAAGTGATCCTCTACTCTATTCACATTCCAACTCCGCACCATGGCATATTCTTCTATGTGAGAAAAAAACACAATAAGGAAGGCAGAAACACCAAAGGCCTGTCGTAGAGAAATCACTGCTTTGATGACTAAAAGTAAATATTAGGAAAAGGAGTATCAGTGTTCCGGCTTGCTGGCTTAAATCTCTTCTCGGTACACACATTTAAAACTAGAAAGAAATGAAATAAGAAAGTGGCAATTCATCCTTTCAGTGGCAAATCAGTGTATTTTTATTACCAGAAACAAATCTGTCAGTTTGATATTCCAATATAGCAAGCATAACCGTTTTCAGTCCTCATGTGGTGTTGTATTCATGAGCTCTATCAATTATAGTACTTTCTTGAGAGATACATTTTTAAGAATGAGAGAGGTCCAAAGGTTGTGAGATTTATGTCAACTGCTGATCAAAATCATGGGCCTCAATTCGCCAAAATGACAGGGGTAGTGGAAGTGACATCACACACCCTTTGACCTTAATCACATCAGACGAAGTGACATCATATGACCCTTGATCCTGAATAGTCCCAGGAAGGCACGTCAAATGACCCAAACAACGCAGCAATTTACCTCACTAAAGTTTCATAATAACTGCATGATTATTATAATGGGATAACACAGACAAATGTTTATTTTAGATTCCACCTAAATCAGTGTGCTTACTTGATCTTTTAAAGTCCCTGAATCGTAATGAGCGAGAAAGGACAGTAAGCTAGACCTCTTCAAAGGGGTTTGCTACCCAGAGAAAAGATTTAGAAGAATGGGTGATAAGTGCACTTTAATGCCAATTTTCAAATAAATTTGCTAAAATGCCCTAGGTGCTGAAAGAGCACATTTTAAATATTCAAACCCTCTCATCGCTTTCCAAGCCAATAAAACTTGACATTCCACAGGAGTTGACCCAATTTGTTTCGAAATGTACCATGGGTGCACCCCATATGTCAAACTTTAACCCCATCATGCAGGGCCAGCATTTTACTATGGATGACCCTTCATACTAAAAATAACATTAAATATGCCTATGTTGAGTTAGAAGTAACAAGATGGCTGCCGAGTGTGCGGGTGTGTGCGAGTCCTCGCTCTTCGCAAACGAATTGCCGGTCGAACTTACTAAGGTGGACGGAGTTTTCATGGAAGGGAGACCTGTATTTGTGTGGATTTAATCTTTGATTTGGACGCATTATACAGACAGGCTCATTTTACCTTTTGTGGATTACGGAGCCTTGGTGGAGCTCTGGTTCGGCGACTTGCAGCAGGCTGCACGCTGGGATTGGTCCCTAGGTACAGAACGGCCAAAGGGCAACGACAATGAGTCTGCCGTCTCAGAACAGCGCCAAAAGCTTCCTGGCACTCGGTGGGGAGAGCACGCACGGGAGCAAGTGATCAGAGACAATTTCCTCTACAGCTAGAGACTGCCGTGGAGAACCAAGTGATCAGATCCAGGGGGGCTTTGTCTCGAGAAAATGCTGTCACAGGCTGAGAGTGCCCATCCAGAGCCTGGACTAAATGAGGTAGCCTCTGTGAAGCATGGAGGGAGCAATAATAGCAAATATCTTCAAGACTCCAAGCAAGATAAAGCACTCAGTGGAGCTATTAGTGAAAGAGCCAGCCAATTTGACTTTATCCCCTGTGGTGGACCAGCAGCCAGGAGCAGTGAAGGGGGATGAACCCAATCCTACTGAAGGAGCTAGTGGGGACCCAAGTTTGCAACCGGAGACTGTGGCCATATCTCCTCAGGTCAGTGCTTATGATAGTGTATCTCTAGCCTCAGAGGTGTGCCTCCCTGTGTGTGGCTATGGTTTGAATACAGAAATGAACGCAGAGACTAAAGTAACTGAGAACCAAGTGATAACTGCCCTAAATGAGACTACAGATGCGATTTTGAATCTTGAGGGCATGACCTCTGGTGACAAGGCCAATTTGAGGTTTGGACAAGTCAGTGGCCTGCCTAGTATAACTGGGGATATTACTGAAGCTAACATGACCAAGGTAGCAGACGGTGGGTACGCTGAGTCAGGAGAACATTTATTTTCCCTATCTGATCGGTCCAGGAACACAGATGACTCTAGCTCTTTGGCCGAGAAGAATTCCGATGAAAACTATTCTGGAGAGTGGAAAACCGAATGGAGAAGCTCTACAAAGTTTGCCACCCAGGGGATGCAGTGGGATTATTCATCGACTCAGCAAATTTATGCAGATTATAAGGATCATCTGCTAGGCTCTTCTTCACATCCGGCAGGGCCTCAGAGTCTCTGTCTCTTGATTTGATTTATCGGACAATGATGCAACAGCATGAGTAGACTCAACATGATAGCAGGAATGCTAGGATCACCAACAAGAAGCTTCAGGCATCAGTGAGGAGAATTGGTAAGGCCTTCTCAGAGACCAGAGAACGCATAACTACAATTGAGACCTGTGCTACAGCATTAGAGTCTGATGTCAGTACTGTGTTGAAACCATCCGACATTCAGGAATCACAGATTTCAGATATCCAGTGGAAATTGGAGGATTTCAAACATTGACAACATCAGAACAACCTGCGGATAACAGGGATTAACGAAGGGGTCGAGGGCCAAGTTATGCAGACTTTTCTTATTAATTGAGCTTGAGAACTGAAAGTTTCAGAGACAGAGGTCTCATCGGTTTCTGCTCTTTTTAAAAAAGCAAAGAGATGAGTCTGCTGACAATCATTCCCAACCTACGGCCATTATCATATATTTTAGCAATTTTTTATTAAGGTAGACTGTGTTCGAGAAGGCCCGTCCTCATTCAAAGAGAAATTTTGAGGGCGTTCCATTTTTTACTCACCCAGATTACTACCACACTACAGTGGAGCGACGGTGGCAAATAAGGCAACTAATTAACCCCTGTCGGGAGAAAGGGGCGGAAGCATATCTATTGAATCCTGCTCAATTACAAATTGTGCAAAACGCCACTGTGTGTGTGTGTGTGTTTACATCAGAAATCAAGGCACTGGGGTATATGGATATGCTGTTTTAAGGAGACAATGGACAATCAAAGTCACTTAAGTTGGGGAGGGTGATACCATGGAGGGGGGAAAAAGTTTCCCCATTGCTTAGTGACTAAATGTGAATAAGTGCTAACAAGATGGATTAATGTATGCTGGGGGGAGGGGCAAGCAATCCATGTTACAGACTTGGTGGTCTGGCTGTCTTGTGTGGCTGGAGAGGGGGGTGAGTCTAGTGGGCCACGGGGTGGGTAAGGGTTGTTTTTTAGGCCTAGTGAGTTTTTTGGGGGGGAGGGGCAGGGGTCTGAAGGGGGTGGAGGATGTGGGATGGGGCAAGGGGGGGGAACACACAAGCAAAGTAAGATCAAAACTTGGTAAATTTGCACTGAACAGTAATGTAGAAGAGATATATTTTTATTTTGGGTTGGTGGTATATATAAAACAGATATGGCCCGAATAAGGAGTTAGGTGTTGCTATAGTTACTATTTGTGGATTGAACAATAGCAATAAAAGGCATTTTGTGGCAGACCTAAAAATACTTAGAGCAGATATTATATGCATGCAGGAGACGCATGTTATAAACTCTAAGAAATATTTGTTGGAGTTCCCTGGCTACCAACTACTGGCATATACCATGCAGGGGATAACCACTATAGGGGTAGGTGTAGTGGCCTGTAATAGAATGGCAGAACTGATCCAGACATCTACTGACAAACTTGGTTGCTGGGTGCTGCTAGACTGTTTAATCGGTGGGTGTAAGGTTACACTGTGCTCAATTTACGGATCCAATCTTGATGAACCAGCAATAATTGACTTCATAAATATCAAGCTAGCGTCTTGGACAATGCCAATTATTGTATGTGGATATCGGAATCTTCATATTCAGTGTAACTTGCCCGTTCAGCATCCTGGTCAGTATGAGGGGAGAAAACCCAAAGTATTTTGGGAGGTACAGACTTTTGGATTAAGTCATGGACTGCTGGATGTATGGCAGCAACTTAAGGCTCCCGATCAGGGTTATAATTTTTTTCCACCACCCATTAGAAGCACGTTAGGTTAGATTATTTATTTGTTTGATTCGTCTCAATTATGTGAGGGGTCAAAGATTGAAAAATACCCAGGAATCATGTTGGATCATACCCCATTAGTGGTAGAAGTCAGGGTTATGAGCAAAGAACAATATCCTGTGACATGGTCATTCGAAAGGGGGATACTGCTGGACCAGAAGTATGTCCAATATATGAAGAAATGAATACTAGCCTTTTCAGAAATTATTCAAGAGAGTGCCCCTAGCAAAGTGGTCTGGGATACTCTTTACAACATGAGTAAAGCAAATGAGAGCTATTAGGGAAGAGTTGGTATTACTGAAATCCCAGTTAGTGAAGGTAGCCTGGCATAATTTACTTCTATGTGAGACATTAGATAAAATATCTGCGGTGAAGGCCAGATTTAATCAATCTTACTGTGAGAAAATTGCGGGTAAGTTTCAGGCACTTCGTCAGGAGTGTTATGAATTTAGCGAAAGGGTTGGTAAATTATTAGCCCTTCGAACAAGGCAGAAGATGGCTTATAGTGCTATTAGAGAAGTTAAGTAAATACATGGACAGCTTGTAAAAGGAAAGTCAGCAATACTCAGGTTGTTCAGAGAATTCAATATGAATTTATATCAGCAGGATGCCAATTCGGTGGATTATGAGATAAACCAATATTTGGACAGTGTCCCAGGAGGGCAGTTGGATGAAGGTGAAAGGCAGCAGCTTGCGGCCACAATTACTCTAGGCGAAATTCAGTTAGCTCTGGGTTCACTGGACAATGGGAAGGCTGCAGGACCGGATAAGATCCGTTGGAATTTTTAAAGGTGTTTTTCCCAGAATTAAGGGATGAGCTTTTCAATTTGTTCAAGGCTGTTCAGGGTGGATGCCAAGCTCCGACATCCTGGTCAACAGCGAATATTACTGTCTTTAAAAAAAAAATTTAAAAAGAAGGACCCAACTAAACCTGGGTATTATAGGTCGATCTCCCTAATTAATGGGGACACCAAGCTTTATGCGGAGGTTCTTGCCACCAGATTGAGTATGGTGATAAGTAAACTGGTTTCTTCCTAATGATCATGTTAAACGGGTAACAGCACTGTCCGATACAATGGAGGTTACCAGGGATTCTATATCCCTGATTTTATTGGATGCTGAAAGAAATTTCAATTGGGTGGACTGGGCATACTTTTGGGTGGTGCTTAAGAGGAACAATAGAGACCCTGGTTTATTCGGGCTATTTGGGCTTTATATAAGAACACTACTAAGAAACCTACTTGCAGATTACAAATCACGGGGTTGGAATTTGAAGCTATCCCAATCTTAAGGGCACATGGCAGGGGTGTCCTTGTTCACTACTGCTATATGCCCTATAAATTGATCCATTAATGAGAATGTTATTAAACAACAAACTCATTGGGCCAATAGAAATGCATGGGGTGAGCACTAAGGTATGAGCCTATGCGGATGACATTGCGCTAGTAACATCAGATCCTCTGACAACTTTAATAAAGTTTGAGAAGGAAATTGAAAGTTTGGTAAGGTGTTGAATATCTTTTAAATAAGGCAAAGTGTCAGATATTGGCCAATGAACTAGTATGCTTGGAGGATGAACGGAGGAGTGAACAACTTTAATATCTGGGGGTTAAGATAACAGCCAATATGGTCACTATAGTTGAAAATAATCTGTCCCTGGTGTTAGCCAAGAGCAAGAGAGATCTACAGCGCATAAATAATCTACACCTTTCTTTAGTAGGGTGATGCAATGTCATCAAGGAGCACTTCTTTCCTAGGGTACTGTACTTTTTTAGCACCAACCCACTGGAATCTGACCAAATCTGGTGTAAATGTATGGAAGAGATAGCTAATAGTTTTGTATGGCCATTTGCTAAGGCCTGTAAGGCTCTTAAGCACTTAGTGTTACCAAGGGAAAGGGGGTGGATGGGCTGTCCCTAATTTCAGATATTATTACTGAGCTGCCACCTGACAATATATGCAAACATGAATTATACCAGATTACACTGGAAAAGTGTTAGGGGAAGCTCTCCCGTCAATTTACAGTGTGAGTTGGGGCAGTGCAGCGGACACTGTTTTTTGAGAAAAGTGGAACCAAGTCACTTTAAAAAAGTCATATTTAAAACAGTACAGGGCTGCATTTAAATTATGGGCACAAGTGAAGCGTAAAATAGGAACTGGACGGCTTATTTACAGTGGCGGCCGGCTGCTTTAGGGGGGACGGGGGCGGGTGGGACGCACACGCTCATTCTTTCACACACAGACACACATGCACATCCATTAACAACACTCATACCATTCAAACATGCACGCACCAAACATTCATTTTAAAAGATCGCACACACTCATTCTTTCACACACACACGCACATCCATTAACGCTTATTCTCACTCATATTCTCTAACACCTACTGACACATTCATTCTCACAAACTTGAATTCTCGCATGCTTATACATAGACACACATGTTCAAACAAACACTCTCTTACATAAGCACACTGTCCCTGCAAGCATGCACAGAATATACATTTAAAACCAGTTTTGCTCATCAAAGCTACCACCAAAGGTCCCGATACAATTAAGCGTGCTCCAATGTTTTTATTACACTAATAGTAAATAATAGAATATTATTCACTATTAGTATAATGAAAAATGGACCGAAAATAAGGAAAGTGGAGCCGCCTCAGTGTTCTTTGCACTGATTTAGCCACCTTTGAGGCCAGGGTCACAAAGGCATTGCTAGGTGTCACAAGGGGGCAAGCCAGGGGTAGCAGCTATGACCTTTGGTGACCCCATAAATTACGTCATGACACTAAGAGCAACAGTTCTTGCCTTTTATGTGAAAACTTTCATGTTGTGATTTTTACATCACATGAATAATTTACCAAAATGAAAATTTCGGGTCCCAGTAGGCAAAGTGTTATTGGATTAAAAAAAAAAAAACAAGACTGGATCATCGTATCACATAAGATATAAGACATACGCCCTGCTGGTATCTTTTTATTTGTATGTAAAAATTCTTAAATGTGCTAGGCACCCATCTCGATATTTGATAAATACACTAGGACACTGGACACAGTCACTTTGAAGTGAAGTGCATTTGACACTATCCCTAAATTTCATTTTTTGAAAACAGCAGAAGACCGCAGAAGACTTGAAAGCTTTCCATACAAAAACCTCATCAATTTGGCCTGTATAACTAAAACCTTGTATTTCAATCATCATTTATTTTGTCTATTATTGTTCATTGAAATGCGCAGGTACTAAGAAAATGTGTTTCTGTCGCACCCTTCCTGCCAGGTTAGTTAACTTAAAAGCTTACTGTTCACAGAAGGAGTTGTGGTGGTTAGAGAGTTAAGCTGGCCTCTAGAACTGCCTGCTCTTTTTCGCCAGTCCCTGGATGAGATGTACTGCATATGTACTTGTACAACAATGCACATCCCTGAACTGCACTCTTACTGCAAATGAGGCTTTGTGTCTCCCACTGAGAGGTCATACCCAGTTCGCTCAGTCCTGCCTTCAGCAGTGCTTCGCTGTGAGCAGCATTGAAAACAAGCATTTGCAATGCAATGGGTCTAGCGTTCGCACAAGTTAGAGCTATTAGCGTTGTAAATTCCTAACTGGACTTTTCTTGCCACATAAATAAAAAATGAAAAGTAAAACAGTTGACATAAGCGAGCCAATTCAAAGCGGCACGGCCGCCATGAGCGGGAGAGGCACAAAAGAAAAAAAAAGTTAGCTCGCGGTCAAACGCATCAGCAAATGTGCAATTATCCATGTAAAAGGGTCGATGTCCAAGGCGGTAACAAACCACTGGAAGAAGGGACAAACGCAAAGCATTTATCAATGATGATAAACGATTTTCGAAATCCTAGCCCATGAACGAGTGATAGTGATGGGCGTGCGTGGTTAAAAGCCCACACATAGATTACAACAGGTCAAAGCGCTTGCACGCTCAACCTAAAAAATAAAGGTTTTCCCTAAATGGAGCATGTGCTGCAAAGCTGAAAGCTTGAGTGTTTGGTGACTTTGCGAGGTTCAGAAAGTAAGTGGGGTTCATTAGGACAGTGTTTCTCTTGTGTTCTTGCCTCTGCTTTTCATCCTGTCAGTAAAGGGATCGCAAGAACAGTGCTAACGGACTCAATGGACAAGCCAGGCATCACAGATGTGACTCCTGGTGCCCCATAAGTGTCATCCATGATCAAACTTAACTGGAAAAAGTGAGTGTGATCAATTCACCAACTGGAGCATGAAAGAAAAGCAAACTATAAACCAAAAAGAGCTTGAGATCATAATCTGATCATCACTTAGTAGGTAAGATGAACAAAGGTTTTTGTCCTGATAAAGGCACAACATTTATCACCATAAAAATACTGAAACATGCTAAGTCCCCTTGAAGGATAACTGATGCGTGAATGATATTTAGAGTTGTGAGAGTTATGAATTTTAAAATAAAAACCCTGACAAAACCCATACTTCTACCCTTTTGAAGCTGGCGAATTAGTTAATTTTTTATATTTTTTATTGCAACCATACGTCACAACAATAAAACAAGAATTTGCAATGCAATAGATCTCATATATTCTTTCGTTAGAGCTACTGCCATTGTAAATTAAAAACTGGACTTTTCTTACTACATAGATTGGTCAACCCTGCCTCATAATTTCGTCTTTTCCTGACATTTAATTCCAGTGGCCCAGCATTTAACTAAAACACTTCCATTTACCTTTGTCCTCTATATTAAAACAGATACAATTATCATATAAACCTTTATCAGAAATAAACATTTGTCATTAGATGGTAATGCTCAAAACACCATAACAAAAATATAATTTGGGACGGATTGGAGGGTAAAAGGAAAGAGGGAGTTGGAAGTAAAGATGAAGAGTTTAAGTGGCGTAGTAACGTCGTCAGGGGCCTGGGTTAAGAAAGGAAAATGGTTGACTACAATTTCAGTAGGAAAATACAGAAGTAATTAGAGTTGAGAGAGCGCTCCATAGGTCTCTGCGCCCCGGTACCACTGCACCTGTTGCTTCAGTGATAACTAGGCCTCAGGAGAGAAAGCAGATGGGGCAGAAAAAGAGAAGCAAAAGGAATTCTACAGATAAAAGTAAGAAAGAGAAGGGGTCGCAAAGAAATAAAAGAAAGAAGGGAAAGATAGCATGAGAAAATTAAAACACAACTAAGAAGAAATAGAGAAAATGTGTGAGACAAAAGAAAAAAGGGAAGGAAGCTACAGAACGAAAGATAAAGAGGAAAAAATAATGAAAGAAGTGTGAAAAGAATTAGAAAAATGATCATTAGAGGAAAAAAGAGAGGTGGTGAGAGAAACAAGCAGCGAAAGAACCAGGGCAACTATGTACTGACATTTCCCGCAGACACAGAATGGGAAAACCACTTTGATACTTCGGGTCCCGACAAGTAACTTGTGGCTTCCACATACATTTGGGAAAAAGAGGGATTTATAGTAAAACGTGAATTGACAGATAAAGATAAGAAAAACACTAGAGCAAGGAAGGAAGAAAGATCTAAAAAAAAAAAAAAAAAAAGTGAAAGGTCGCATACAGAGTCAAAGGAAAGAGCAAAGAAAAAAACAAAGAATGAAGGGAAGATAAAAAAAATGGTGAAAGAATGAACACCCGATGAAGGAAAAAGAGAGGAACAAAACAAGGAAAGAAATAATCAAGTTTTTGCAAGTTTGAAACAGGAGGTAGCAAGAGGGGAATAAAAAAGGGAGAGTAGTAGAAGTAAACCGTTGAAAGAAAGAGCAAAACTGTTAATGTGTGGAGTTCAAGATCTGGAAAGAGAAAAGTTGGGAAGAAAGATAACCTGGAGAGTAAATAGAGTAAAGGAAAGAATGGAGTGAGATAGGTGAAACAGACCCTTCCAAATAAAGATGGCGGCTAAGAAAAGATTTAATTGGCTCCCCCACGTCCTCAAACAGAAGTCGGAGTGTGGAACAGCAGGGGGCCCTGCAGAACAGCAGGCAGCAGAAGGTGCATTAGCAGAGTTGTATGTGAACCCCAATACAGCAATATTGAGGCACTTCAGATCAGGATTGAAGGTATAGACAGTGCTGTGTCCCGGCTCAATGCTGAAATAACAGAAAGGCAGCAGGTGAAGAATGAGAAACGGAGCGCTGTGTAATTCCTGGTCCTTGATAATGGGGCGCTGCAGGTTAGGGTTAAGGTGCACTGACAGAGTTGTTTGTTGGCTGTAGTACTAGAACAGTAACGGGCACATAAGGTAAGAAGTGAGGTATCACTCTTTAGATAGGTGACCCTGTGAGTCCTTGCTCTCACAGAGGTGTCCCAATCTACGCTTTTAACCACACCAAACAGACCCTACTATTAAAATTCACACAGGTATCTGTTTAGGTGTTTTTATTCCCTAGATTAGCTGGATCCCGATCTTTCCAGACCTAGAATTGATTTACGCACTCCCTCCTGTTCTTTTAACAGCGAGGTTGAGTCCGCCCAGGTGGCACTGTCCTACCTGGGTGGGGTTAGGTGGTCATATGATGAAGCATGACACTATATACTGTGTGAGACCACCTAGTCCGTAAAGGAAATTCCCCCCTTGTTTCTCCAGTCCCACTGCTTCCCTTCCTCCATTAGAGGACCACAAAGAACCTAGGGCACAATTGGTGCACCTGGTGTCTAGCCCTCGACGCATAAAAAGAACCCCGTACTCCATTTGTGTGTTTTCACCTAGTATTGGTGTGCCAGTGTTGCCGAGTGTTAGCCTGGGGGTGCCCTGGTGAAGCTGTTAGGGAGGCCCCGTACGGGAATGGCATTGCCTCTGAACCACAGAAGCGAGGAGTCCTGAAGGGCATGTGCGTGAGCCTGAGCTTTGTTACTGAGAAGAAATGTGCACTGAATGTTAGAATTGATGGATACTGGGGGAGCTGTGGTGGTTCCCACCACCAGTGTTCGATCTTAGACTTGAGATGCACTGGCTGAGCTGTGTATAGCTATTTTGGGTGCAACATTGGCTTGGCAGTAGGACTGAATATTAGAATTGAGCTGCTGTGATGGAACTGTATGTGAGCGGTGTCCCAGTATAGGAAAGGAAGTGACCTTGCAGGGGTAGAACTGAGGTGCACTGATGCAGCTGCGCCTGAGGTCCTAGTACTGGAACAGCAGAGTGTACTGACTGTAAGAACTGAGGTGCTCTGCCAGACAGTGTGTGTGGAGTTCTGGCATGGCTGAGGGCTTGGAATATGTGAACGGAGGTGCACTGATGGAGCTTCACCCGAGGTCCCAGTACTTGAGCAGCAGAGAGTACTGACTGCAAGAACCGAGGTGCTCCAGCAGATAGCATGTGTGAGGTTCCTGGCACTGGCACTGCTGAGGGCTTGGAGTGTGTGAACTGAGGTGCACTGATGAGCGGAGAGTGGGATCTCAGTATGGAGCAGAAGTGGGCACTAAGGATTGCGAAGCCCTGGTAGAGCTGGGTGCCTAGGCTATAAGCAATTATAAGTGATCCTCCGTCCTTTCTCTCAGCACACAGGCAGGCACACTTGATAAAGAAAATTCAAGCCAAGGAAGGTTGGGGCCAGGCAGCTGAGAGAGGGTGCAGAGAGCTCATAAAGACCAAATCTGACCAAGATAACAGCCTAATTTATAGATTGTTTCAAGCTAAGCTCAGACGACGAATGCTCCACAAATAAAAAAGTAAGCTTCCCTGGACAAGAGCAGGAAACAAAGTAAAAAAAGTAATAAATAAAAAAAGTCCCCTACAGACCAGATAAACAGGACAAAGCGTAATTGTACAGTAGTTGGTCCCTGCTCCCACACAGAAAGAGGAGGGACAAAAAGGCATGACTGACCACTAGCAAGCAAGGATTTTTAAATAACACTCAAACTAACAAATGAAATAGTGGTAAGCCCACAGAAGAAGTATAGTTAAAAGTATTAAAGAGGTCAAACCCTTACACTCAACCTAAAAAGGAAAAAAGAAAACATGCTACCATCTAAAGTGGTGACCATATGCTAGGAATACGAATATTAAGTTCAATTACAACATTAGAATGTTGCGCGCTCCACTGAAGACAATGGAGAGGTTCAGTGCCAATGATGGCTAGTATGAGCCTTCAGCTTCAACATTCAAATGTTTGCGTTTCTCTCTTTTCTTTTTTAATTAAAAAATGAAATATCCAGTGGATGGAATGTTCTAATAGCCTTATAGCCATCCTTCTGAGGGCCTTGCCAGTTGTAAAAGGCCCTCGTCCTCCTTAGAGGACCTCATCTGCAGCTCTGTTTTAGGTCCTCTAACAGCTGGTACAGCCCTCAGCAGCCAGCTATAAGATTCTAAGATTTCAAAAATGCAGAATTGTACATACTGTAGGATTTCACTGAAATGGTCAACATTCAGCACACCCCTACCTCCTAACCTTGCGGCCCAATTAAATAGATGACATCTTTGCAGCATTCACAATAGACTGATAATTGTATTCAGAGGTCAGTTTCATCGTTTGATGACCCTATCGAACTGTCATTGCTGTTCAGTGGATTAGCTTGTACAAGAGGCTGAACATCTCCAAATACAGATTAGCACCAAAATCGCTACTAGATGCCAACATGCAAGGTTAAGATACCTAATTATAGCTTTAGAAGTGTTAAGGTTAATGATTATTTTTAAGGTTCAATAATCATTGAATAAAGACATTCTGGCTTTGAAACTAAGCACGGGAACTGCAAGATGGTTATTAATAATCTAGATGTCACCAACATTGTGATTTCAACATCTTTATGAAAAATTCCACGACTTCATTGGAAATCGAAAGAATATTCCAGTTCATCACAGGGGTAAGTATGCAAGCGTTCCCCAACCATTCTCCTGGGGTCTAGGGAATTGTGGCAAACGTCTCCCAGATTATCAAAGGGTTTGTGTAATTTTGAAACTTGCTGTTAAGGAGAAATGGAGCACCCACTGCAGAAAGTCAGATGAACTGCGGAGAGGTCTAGAAATGGAATATCTGTAACAAAGGAAACTAATGCATAGGGCGATTTCTGAGTACGAAACTAGCAGTTACTGAATCACCAGAGAACCTCTAGGAAGGCCCAGAAGAAAAATGTTTGTGTTTTCTATCCTAGAGATCACATGTGCTTTTACTGAAGTGACTAGTTATATAAAAAAAATATTTAAAAAAAATAAAGGTATTTAAAATTGTGCCTCAAATTTCAAAGGTGTACCACAGTTGTGGTACGTGGAAAGAAGGCTATTTACAAAACATACCTCCTAAGGTCTTAATTGTCACGGTAGGGGCATGGCGGCACAGCTGGCCAATGCTATTTGAGTCAAGACTCAAGTCAATCAATTATGTTTTTGGTGGCAGCTGTCATTCAATGGTCAATATGGAAGAAGCAATTGCACAATTTGGCAGACCATCAGTATTATGGTTCTTGGAATTAACTGGATATCACCTACATAGCTCAGCCCAAATGAAGAGAAGAATTTAGCGCCAGCCTGCAAAGCCTCATCTTTCCTAAGAGTAAACATAAGTGGGCACCCAAGAAGATTAAGGGACTGCAGCAAATGCACTGAGAGCTGGGCACAAAAAAATGCTTGTTTGGAGACCTTGAGATAGCCAAAGTTGTATCTCCTCTAGAAAGAAAGGATGATACAATCAGTATTACTGTAATGGACTTCTTGTAGAGTGATAATAGCCGCTGGTGTCTGTCATACATGCACGTGAAAGGAAGTGCTTGGGTGTGGAAGTTTTCACAATGTTGAGGCGGTAAAAATTGATAAAATTCCAGCGTCCTGTTTAGTGTGCAGAAGCAATATTTTGTATTATTTCAGTTGTGCTAATAAAACAATTATGCATTTACATGCCTTATTTACACAAGACTGGAAACCTAACCAGAATCTCACTGCATAATATGTGTATAACGAAAACCTGTCTACCAGCAGGTACCTCCAAATGGTTCTGTTCTTTTTCTGATGTGCATCATTAAAAAATCTCTCTCAGAGACTACATCTTTGTTTTTTGGGGGTCCCCAATGGCCTCATTGTGGAAAACACAAAAATCAAATTCTCCTTTTACTGATACGGAAGCACTCTTTGCTAGTGTTACTGAATGTTTCTCGGATATGTCATTTACCGTGAATGTGGAATATTGAACAAAACTGGTGTTATCTACATTACAACATATTCTCTGTGCCTACTATTATTTTATATGTTAGCAAAATATCTGACCACTTGGATTTTAAAGTAATAAACACATCTCTCTTTCGCAGAATGGCTGCTGCTCACTAGCCCACAGTCTCTTGAAAGGACTTACATTTAACACAAGGAAGAGTTGTGGAGTATATGTGCTTCATAAGTTACCCCATGCAATCAATCAGTTGTATGATTGCTGGGAACCTTGAATGCTGCCTGAAGGAGCAATGAAGCTCTTTACTCTCATCTTCGAGTTGTCATTTGTGCCGCCTGCACAATTCTCTATATCTCTAAAATCTACTCTACCCCACTTCCGTGCTGAAAAGACTCAGGTTCGTGCTCTCACCTACACTCTAACTCACTACCTCCCCTCCTCTTCTTAGGTCTCAATTGACTGCTTACAAACGTTAGACAGTCTTTAATTTTGTCCTTAGTATAGTCCATGACCTCCCGGAGCCAACTTCCTCACCATATTCACATGTAACAGATTTTGGCTCACTTTGAACAAAAAGTACCCAATTAAATTTTTTGCATCAATTTTCAAGTCCATGCATAGCCTTGCCCCCCAAAACTTTACAGCCAAGCTTTTCTCCACCCAAAATCACATCCTCAAAAAAGGCGTGCACTACCAAATCTCTGACAAAAATTCTTGATTCGCAACACATCACCCGAAAACACAAGTCAAAGAATATCATATTCCTTAGCTGCCTTCATGCTATCTGAATACGTTTATGAAACATGTTCCTGAATCAAGATCAGTCCACCAACCTGTACCAAGTATCGAATTGTATATTCAAAATCCCTTGCACAGTGTGCCCCTTTATCACGTTTTAAACCACCGTGCACCAGCTGTTTGAGTCTTTGACCTCCTTGTGGACTTCATTAGCAATTAAAACCCTCCATGTGCACTATTGAAAACAGCGACAAACCATGTCATCAAAAAGCCAACATGACCAAAAACACCTAAAAGACCAATATTTCTTGATTAAAGGGCCAACCATGTTAAACCACCACAACACTACATGAAACGATGACCTCGTGGAATACCTATGACATGCGAGTGGACCAAGAAATGTACAGCTATAGCACCTGCAACTCTGCACTCTAAATTCCACACCACCTCATTACACGTTGTACAACGTACAGACTTGGTACGTAAGTATTTTGGCAAGTACCACAGACTTACATTACAACCAAGAATACTGACTGATAATCCAGATGGCTGGGTACAGTCTTTCAGTCAAATGTTTTTGCACAATATATGGCTAAGAATTAAAATAATATTCAGACTTAACTGCTATTCTTTACAAGACCCCAAAAAAATTATCGCTCAACAACTGCATCGGATAGTGTATCCATCAAGGGAAAACGGAGGGCAATGCTGGGATTGTGTACTATTGAAACATCTATATACACATTCTCCAGAGGGTGGACTGCAATACTAATTGAACACTCCAACTGTTATGGTAAGAGAAAAAATATGTATACACAGTGATGTGCCAAAGTCTGGATAAATGATCCTCAAGACACACACATTAGTGGTTTCAAGAAAAGTTTGGTAGCGGGTCCACTTTTTTAAAAGTTTCGATACCTTGTAACCAATTTTATGTTTATGCTCTGATGTCATGGTATTTTCTATAATCCGCTGCCATTCCTCCTGTTTTCTTTTTATTTATACCAACGTGTACAGGCGCAAAATCAGACTGTAAATATGTAATAGTTTCAATAAATACAACCAGGGAGAATAGTCATTTATCAGGTTTGCTAGCGTAGATAACTTTACGAGTGGATTTTGATGAGAAACCATGATTTGACATTTCCAGAGAAGCAGCGAAGGTTGAATGTTATCCTTTTGTTTGGATTAACACATATTTCGACTTTCAGGAGTAAGATGGAAAACAGGTCACCTCCACAGGATACGTTCTCGGTCCTTGTATTTGCAATCACAGAATATAAACCATATAGCAAAAGTCTAAACAGTGTGCACAATCTGGCACAATCCTTGATGTGCAACATATAGCATAGTACTTATTGTATGCTTTTCTTGGTTTTTGCGCTGACTACTTTTTTCAGACGGAATAATAGTTGAGCTAAACACAATGTGGCATTAACAAAGAGTGATGTAGCAAAACTCCAGAACGTACATATTTCTCAAAAACTATGTAGGTTATACACCAAAACGTTTACTGCGTAGCCCTCGCTTGAAAAAGCCATAGTCACCCCCAATCGTTTTTTTTAAGTAGTAAGTGAACCAGGACGTCCCTGTTAACAAATGCACATCAGCCTTAGCTGCTAGCAACTAGTGCCTTACAAAATAAGTTAAGCAGTTAACAATGCTGAATGGGTTAATGTACCTGCTGCGTACATTGTTAAGCATATTTTAGGCCACTGGTTTGAATCCTAGATGGGCGTTCTAAGATCAGTAAAATAGGCTAGTGCTATAATACTGGTGTGCAGCAGTGTAAGACAACAGAACTTGTGATGTAAGCCATATGGGGTGGACTGAAACAAGAAACACCACCTGCTGATGGCACCCTAGGCAGCTATCCAGCCTTATCCTACTCCAAGGTAGACATAAAGAGTCCTTGGACCTTCAACCTAAAGAAAAGCCAGATGGTATGATTCAGGTCCATAACAGGTTAGATAGACTTTGTTAGTGTACCAAGAGAAAAGGGAGTTATAATAATACAACTACGAGTTCAGTGCAGTAAGGAATAACCCATTTCCTGAAGCAGCTTGAGAAAAAAGAGGACTCCTGGAAGCTGAGGCACCTAGTGAACAGTGGAAGTATTTATGAGTGGATCACTGACAAGGAGCAAGCCCAGGCTCTGAATGTCTGCATTGGGGTGCAGAGCCTATCGCACACAATAACAGGAAGGGCGAGAACAACCTCAACCTCTGCATCCAATTCAGTTTTTTCATACAACACTGAAAACCTATATCCCTCTTAAAGCTTAAGCTTGCCAGTCTACTTTGACTGTGGTATGACAGCTTTTCTTTCTTTTTTGAATAATAAATTCTGGTTCAGAACGTACTTTCTTTAAGACGTTTTGAGGTAAAAATAAAAAAAACTGTAAAAATGTTTAAAGCATTGGGGTTCGATTCAGGCGTGAGTTCTGAGATGCTGGCCACATGTTTGTTTCAATTATATACACAAAAAAATTGACCAATATTGAACAAATCTAATTGGTTTCAGTCTCTTCTGCTTAAGCTATAAGAGGCAGTGCATATAGCAAAGGTAACGAATGAAAGGGGAGTGTGCTCTTGGAAATATAATTAACAAAGGCCCAGACTACATTAACATCAGAAATATTACATCAGGGCAATTCCCTATGGTCCTCCTGGTGGCATACAGACAGAACCATCTCAAAGACAGATCTCTGTAGATCACAACCCTAAAAGGCCCCAGAGCCCAAACTAAGGGCCTTGTTTAGAACTTGGCAGATATCCCATATGCCGAAATCTAAATTCCATAGAACATAATAGGATTAGATTACGGCAGATGGGATATCTGTCACCATTGTGATGGAGTAACCAGTCTACCAAGTTACAAATAAGGTCCAAGATCCAAGGGTGTCCACTATAAGGTCCAAAAGGGTTATATCAATATCACATTTTCAGGATGTCTGCATTAGATACAACTGAAATTAATTATTCTAAATAACAACAATTCATACAGCCGAGGTTATCCTGAAAAAATGCTAAATCAGCTGTCTTGGACCTGTACTTGATTTCACTATCTTCAATCATCTGTCCAATAAGTATAAAGAAATGTAAACTGCGTTGTTCAAATTGATAAACACAAAATTGGACTTCATCTAATAAACTGGCCAACAAACAAAATTTTAATACTCACCCCTCCAACCATACTTTTAATTAATTTCACTACCATCAACTGATAGCATCAACGGTGGTTGCCCCTCTATTGAGCGCTTTGCTCACTGTTCACTGCCTGCCCCATAATTAACGGTCTGCACCAAGGATGCTTAATGAAGGGAAGTTGTTAATGCCTTACAGCTCTTGGCGATTGTGGCCTTTAACTCCTACTTGCTGAATCTCCGGGACCCCACAATGACAAAAGAGTTAAGTATCTCTGCCTGTTTAAAAGGCCTAATTCAAAATATCAATGAACTTAGACTGCGGGCAAATCACAATACTTAGCACAAGCATTCTAAGCATTCCAATTGGCTGACTGCATCCCACATTCTGTGCTTGGAGGTAACTATAGTTGTCTAACATGTTATATTAATGTTTAATGACTTAGGTTTAAATTTCATGGGCCGAAGGACTCGAGTCATAACTGGCAAAGTGATAATACACAACACAAAAAAATAGAAACAAAGATGCCCACCTCTCAAGGGCTAATTTAGCACAGCTGGAGAGAAGTTGATTCGACAGTCATGGCGTGATAAAAAAAAAGGAGTGACCTCTAAACTGAGTTCGCAAGACTCGCGGAACAGCAAATAAGAGCCAGGCACCTAAAGGAGTACATGCTTGGAGATATAGCTGAATAATATACTTCAGTAGATGTTATGACTGGTCCAATGAAAGGGTTTGGAGGCAACACAGAGGACCTTACACCCGTGGTTCTTAACCTCTCGTCAATAGACCCCTGGATGTCTGCGAAGCCTACTCAGTGGGTCCGCGACTGCTTAGAAAATTAAATCATCTTGACAGATTATTACAGTGTATACAAATAAAGATTGAAGTGTCAAATTCAACATTTTTAGACCTTCTATGACTGTGAAGGAATTTGAAATTGAAGGCTAATAATTAAGTTAGTATCCTCAAACTAATTCATGGGAGCAGAGCAAAAGCATCAAACAGAATATAGTGTGGGTGATGAATGGCCTTTACTGAATTTAGAAAAGCTTCAACCATCCCATTAAAATTAAAGTTCGATTTTTTGTTTGTGAATTGAATAAAATATTTCATCATTTGTGTGCTTGTCTGATGTATGATTGTTTCTATATTTTGTTTTCTGGTTTAAATAATCAAAACTGTTTAGGCAGGGGCTCTTGGCTTTCAGTAATGACTGTGGAAATCCTTGGGTTCCACTAAGGATACACTGTGGATCCATGAGATCCAGTAACAGTTAAGAAGGGGTCCACAGAAGTCAAATGGTTAAGAACCACAGCCGTAAAGAATTAATATTTTTTTTACAATATTAGTGTTTTTCACAATTTAGTCAGTGATTTGTTTGTACACACCAATACAGAAATTACTTGACTTTTGAATTAAATTAAACACTAAAACGTTTAGTGCAGAAAATGTACTGCAAGCCAAGGTAAAGTTAAATGTACATTATAGTTTGAATTACTTGCAAGAAAAGCATTACAGAAAAACATAAAATCTACAAAAAGATAAGAGGAAGGTATTAAAGAAATGAAAAATCTATGACCATATGTTTGCCTAATAAGTTTTTAAACTGGGACGTGGAGATATGTAAGATATTAACGCAAATGCAAAAAAAAAAAAAATACAAGCTTGAGAGCTTAAGGGTGAAAAACAAACGGAAGATCAGGAGGAGTGGAGGTGGGTTGGAGGTAAGGTCAAGTAGCTTATTTGCAGAGTTTGAAAAACTGACACAAATCAGGACTTACCAAAAATAGGAATTTAAACAATTCACTTATCTCCTTGTATTTCATATTGTACATATGTAGAATGAAAAGAGCTGAGAAGATGTAACCTCTCGCAATATGTTCTGCGTACAGTAATACAGTCTAAGGCTGCGCCTGAGACAATGATATTGAATTAAGAATTTCCTGGAAGGTTCATAAATGCGATCCCAACCTCCACCACTGGAAAAAAGGTAATGGAACTGCATAAAAAAATAGCTCAGTCCCACACAGATGTCTTTCCAGCGAGTATGATTTTGCCCACATCTGAATGGCACCAAGCCATGCAGTGAGTTGGATATAAGGGGTCATCAATGAAAGGAGGAGTATGTTACTTTTAAGCATCTAAGCATCTAATCATAGAGTGTAGTGCTGCAGATTTTCATGCTGTGCACACTCCTGCCTTCTAGTTTTGGTATCGGATGCTACAACTAGTTTTTCTCATAAAAGTCCTTTGTTGCTAATATGACGTTCAGGAGACTCCTCTTCAAGTGAATACGCATGGTCAATGGCTCCATTGTTAGAATGCTAAATTTTCCCCACCATTGTGGCAAGTGAGGATGGAGCTAGTGAGTATATAGAAATGAGAAAGCATTACATTTGTAAGACTAAATATATATATATATATATATATATATAGAGAGAGAGAGATAGACAATAAATATAGATATATACATATATGTAACTATCTAATCCAAAGAAAGCGCCACACTCAAGGAAGTTTTAATATAAGCCGATTTCTTTATTGTTTCCACATAAAAAAATCCACACCAACGAGTTTCAACTCCCATGAGTCTTGGTCACAGTATGCGTATCCTTTCTCGCTTTCCATATTTATACCAAAATAGCCCAGTCAACCCATAATGAAGCATTCTGGGATTTATATTTATGTTGAGAAAATCAATTGTGTTTCAAACTTTTACCATACATTCGGGCAGCATGCTTATATTACCTTTTATTGGTGTATACATTAACTCAAATTATTTGTACCAACCTATACCAATTATCATGAAAAAATGTTTCACCATGCCCTAATCGCAATTTAAACTGAAACATGTTCTAAATGTGTTTGTAGTATGGTTTACCGACAAGGAGTTCATTTGACCACATTTATGTAATCATTTTAGGATGTGATAATATTTTGTGAATTTTACAACCTATGACCATCCATTGCAAACGTTTTCTTACTACTTTTGCAGTTCCCTATTATCACAAGGATCTGAGTAGTAATGTGGCATGTACAGTGTGCCTCTATCCTAATTACAGGTTATTTCTGGATTCTGGCACCTAATGGCCAATATTATCCATCTTGATCACAACTTGTTACTCGACCATTGCACAGAAAAGTGATATCAAAATCAAGTACGATTTAATTATATGATCTGGATGACGAATCTTTAAAGGAAGCATAGATTTTGGATAAATTGGGAATATACACAGATGAGCATATATATAGCAATTTCCAGATTTTGTCCTGTACTCACTCCCCGCAAGATGATTTACATTTTTTGATTTAGTAATTAAAAATTTGGAAAAAATTGGAAAAAAATAATCATAATTTCAAAGAGTATTAAACAAAAGAAGAAATAAAGGCATTATCAAGAATGAAACATGAAACATTGGAAATAAAGCCTGCCAACAAAAGGGGAAATATAGTTATTCTAAATAAAAAAGATTATCTCGAGGAGGCATATCGACAACGGAATGAGACATCTAGGTTGTAAAATTCACAGCATATTATCACACCCTAAAATAGTTGATTACAACTGAGAACCATATTGGTAAATAACAGTCAAAACGCATTTAAACATCTTTCAGTTTAAATTGCAAATAGGACATGGTGAACCATCTTTTCATGATAATTGGTGGATATTGGTAAGAATAATTTGAGTTAATGTATACACCAAAAAAAGGTAATATAAACATGCTGCCCGAATGCATAGTAAAAGCTTGAAACACAATTATTATTTTTAACATGAACACAAATCCCAGAATGCCTCATTATGGGCTGACTGAGCTATTTTGGTATAAATATGCAAAGTAAGAAAGTACACACATACCATGACCAAGACTCGTGGGCGTCGAAACGCATTGGTGTGGATTTTTATGGTGTCAAAACAATAACGAAATTGGCTTATCTTAAAACTTCCTGGAGTGTGGCGATTTCTTTGAATTTGATATGTATGGAGTGTGTTGGGACGCCGGCTTCAGCACCAAAGGAAGGAGGAAGAGGGTGAGGGAGAGACTGAGCGAGAGAGAGAGAAAGAGTCACTTAAATAAAAAAAAGGTTACATGGATGTTTTAGTTAAGCTCACATTTTAAACATACAAAACCACAGAAATTCAGCAGTTAGCTATTTCAAGTAATTATAACTCACACCCCCGCCATGCACAGTTTTCTCCTCAATACTTTTACTGCACATATTACATTGATATTACCAATGATGTTATCAACAATGTTATCAAAGATGTCATGAGTGTTGCAATATGTGAGGAAATTAGCAGTACATGGCGAGGGTGCGAGTTATAACTACTTTAAGGCTCGAGTTATAGTTACTTCAAATAACTCTAACTCTTGAATTTCCATAGTTTTGTATGTTTACAATGTGAGCATAACTATAAAATCCTTGCAACTTTTGATTTTTTAAGTAAATGTCTATGTTTTTTAAAACTCTATTTCCTAACTATAACGTTCCTGTAACCTTTGTTTTTTCCAGTGAATTTCTATATTTTTTAATATAAAGTAATTTTAATTAGTATATGTTAATCTAACCACCACTGCACAGCATGCGTTGACTGTGGGGCCTGGCTGGACAGGCCAAGCCCTGCGGTTAACCCTCTATAACCACCCAACCCACGCCATGCATGGCCTTCCGTAGGGCACGGCGGGGTTGGACGCAGGGCCTGGCCTGCGGCCAGACCCAGCAGCCAACCCCCAAATAACCACACAACCCTACACCACGCACTACTTTTGGCCATGTGTGGGGGGGGCTGGGTGCAGGGCCAACCCCCCTAACACCACCGAACCCCACACCTCGCACGGTCTTTGGCCATGTGTGGCAGAGGTTGGCCGCAGGACTAGGCCTGCGCCCAATCCCTAATAACCACCCTACCCCGTGGCACTTAGCTTCAAGATCTCTTTTATTGTTTTATAAATGCAATAAGCAATTACAACAATCTTGCCACCCACAGTTGGTGACCGGATGGGTACGGTCAAACAATTTCAACCAGAAAGAGAAGGAGGGAGATCAAGAAAGGGCAAGGAATGAGGTGGATTAGGGTTTAACATTCAATGACAACTTTTGAGGAGAATAAGACATCACATTTATTCCAAGAAGAAGAGGGATGTTTAGCAGTGGGGCAGGATTACAGCCATATACCATTGACTTCAATCCAGTTATGTCTAAACCCTGTCGTCATGTGTTAAGCATAGGATTCACAAGTATTGAGGGCATGCCAGTTCTTGGAATTCATGTGAGACAATTAATACAAAGTCCCCATGTCAGTTTCTCCAACCACATTAAGTCCCACAGTTTAAGGATGCAGTCTGTAAAGGTTGGGATTGTGCCTGAGCCCCATCGAGGACAAGAGCTGCTTAGCCGGCCCAGCGTCAATGTGATGGAGCACCTTTTAGTGGACTTTAGAGGATATGTTAGTGGGTTTGAGAGCCCCAATAAGATGTAATTGGGGAATGTCTGTCAAATATGTCATTTATCAACTTCCTGCCAAAAAGAACTTATTTTAGAACATTGCCGGAGGATATGAGTGAGCGTACTCATCTGTCCGCATCACCACCAGCATATGTTGTCTCCACCCAGTTTCGAGCATGCAATCCTTGCTGCAGTGTAGTATCAGTAGTGGGCTATTTCAAGGCACATTTCTTTACTAGATGTTCTAAGCGCTGCTGCCCAGGTGTCATTGAGCATGTCAGGCCACTCTCTGTCCGTAAAAGTGCATTCGTATTCTGTCTCCTACCTATATTGTGCAGATGTTTTGGCCAGTTTTGGTGGTGTAAGGAAGGAATATATGTTAGAGAGAAGACATTTATTGGAGGTGCGGCTGAGCAGTCACTTCTCAAATGAAGTAAGGGGTCTACTGGCATGAAGAAGAATTGAGGGCAGTGATGCCAGTGTCGTACAGCTATGTATTGTGCACTGGGCTGTTGGTGGCAGCCCATAATCTGACTGAAGTTGGGAGAATTCTGTAAGGCCGTCAGCGTCAAAGAGGTCACCTCATGCACACACATTAAGAGGGGTCAGTCAATGGGGGTAAAAAGTCTGGGATCCCTAGTATTGGTGTCTGGGGAGAGATAGCAGTGGGCAGACATTTCTGTGTTTGTACCCTATCCCACACTCCTCTAGTGGCTCATAATATGGGAGGGATGTAGACTCCAGGTGGACGATGTGCCTTTGGTAACCAAGGCACCTTCCAAATGTGCATGCCTGCCACTGCTTGGCCAATAAAGCACCAATGTTTTTCTGTGCTTGGGGCAGGACCACTCCACTATATAATGCAGTTGTGTGGCATAGTAATAGCTCATTAGGTGGGGGACTCCCAACCCCGCTCCACCTGGGGCAAATAAGCCTGTGTCTTTGTCATCCTTGCTTTCTTTCGATTCCAAAGGAACTCTCATATAACACAATGTAATTTATCCAGCATCTACGGGAAGGCTGGAGTGGCCATGTCTGCATGACATATAATACTTCCGGTAATAGTGTTATCTTGACTGCTGCCAGGCGGCCCAGCCAAAAGAGGCCATCTCTCTTACACTTAGACAGACTGCATATCCGTTCAGCAAAAGGTCCCATGTACAAGGCAATGACAAGGGTGATAGAGGACAGCCCTGCCTTTTGCCCCTAGCGATTAACTGAATCCACCTGCAAAACCGTGGCCCAAACCATAATGAACCAACACTGTGAGAAGGTATGGTCAGTGGACCAAGTCAAATGCCTTTTTCTCCGCATCGGTGGACAGAAGGAGGGCAGACATGAGGGAGCATTGTGTCTTGTCCAACAGGTGGCAGAGGCGCTTGAGATGTTGCTACAACTCCTTTCAAGGATTATCCCCGTCTGGACAGGGTCCACCTGCCCCACTTGTAGAAAGCTAGCCAATTGGCCAGTATACCCGTAAATATCTTTGCATCCACAATGAATAGTGATATGGGGTGGTATGAGGAACAACACCTGGGGTCTTTCCCTGGTTTGCAGACAACCGCAATCATTGCCAGCTGCATTGTGAGGATGAGTGAACAAGTTGGGCCAAAATCATTATAGAGCCTTGCCAGTTTGCAGGCTAGGAGTGTAGCAAACGCTTTATAAAATTCTACACTGTACCTGTCATGGTGGGGTGCTTTACCAGGCAGGAGGTGTTGTATTGCCATTAGGACCTCACTGAGGATTATATCCTTATCCAGACAGGTGACATTTGCCGGGGGGACATGAGGCAGGGGGACAGAGTCCAAAAATGCCTCCATACCACCAACATTGAGGTGTTCTGCGGAATATAAGCTTGCATAAAAGGATTCAAACTCTGTGGTAATCCATTCGTCTTGGTGAGCCACAGTACCATTAGACATCCTCAGCTCTTCCACCCTTTCTTGCACAGCTCGTGAGCGAAGGTAGTGAGCCAAAAGACGACCTCCTCTGTTCCCTCCTGCATAATATTTTTGCTTTACTCGTAATAGGCCAAATTTTGCCCTGTCAAATCTTAATTGCTTGCGGGCTGTGTTCAGTTGTCGCCGGGTTACCATTGAATCTTTTATGTATAGCCTCAAGCTCCCTGACCGTTTCTTCTAGCTGTGCAAATTTATTACACCTCTCCGCATTAAGGCACACTGCAATGCCAATAAACTGACTCCTTACCCCTGTCTTCACGGTATCCCACAATAATGTGGTGGTTGTAGTCGGTGTGAAATCCGTGGCCAGAAAGGTCTCTATTGTAGCTTTAATTTCCTTAAGTGTACCGGCTTAGGTGAGAAGCTTAGCGTTGAGACGCCAAAATCATGGAGACAATGTGGATGTAAGTGCTGTGAACCTTAGGATAATATGTGAGTGGTCTGAAAAGGCAGCTACTCCAAAGTCTACTGCAGATGTTGCTTGAGTGATACACGAGGTGGTGAAAAAAAAAATCTGTACGGTCCCTCTCTGTCTGATGTGTCTGTTGCCAGATGTCCATCAACCCCAACCCCATCCCCATCAACCAACGCCGAAAGGCTGGGGACAGTGCACCAGTTTGCCTGGGTCTCTGGATTGGATTGATCTATCTACCTGTGAGTCAAACACAATATTGAAATCCCAACCTTTAATAATATCCATATCTGGTGTAGTTAATATCCATAACCAGTGCATCTTGGAGGAAGATTTCTTGGTGGTTTTTAGGTCCATAAAGGATTGGCTAATGTGAATCTATGACCCTTTATGTCAACTCGTAGTGAAAGGAGGCTTCCAGGTATCTCAATGTGTGTTTGAATCACGTTTCCCAGAAAGTGGGTCATCAATAATATTGCCACACCTGCTTTTTTCCCAGGTCCCAATGAAAGATATTGGCCGTCAAACCAGTGGGATCTCAGTTGTTTCCAGTTGGCCCTAAGAAAGTGTGTTTCATGTATGTGGCAAATGTCAGATTTGGCATCTCTAATAAGGGAAAGGAGGGCCAACCTTTTTACAGGGGTTTTAAGATCCCTAACATTAATACTAATTATGTTCACCATTAACTTTGTGTTAGAAAGGGACTAATGTGTGCCATCTAAACCCGTGAATAACCAAGGGGCCACGAGTAAGTTTCCAACAGCTGATGTCTGTGAGGAGTACAAGCGCACAGTAGTCGTCATAGGGAGGGGAAAGGGGGCAAAGAAAGAACAGAAGAACAAAGCATTTCCCTGCCTGGGAACACACCTATCATACTCAAAGGGGCCATGTCAACGGCCCAAAGTCTATCCATCACCGATTATTAGGGGGAGGGGCGCCGCTGGCAAGAATGCCATCTACAGTGGGAGGGCCGACCTCCAGGGCCCAAGACCATCCACAGGGGATGGTGGAGAGTCTACATAAGAAGGTGCATATGTTGCAGGCAGCCTTCGGAAAGTAAGATTAAAACATGACCACCTCAGAGATCACTGTCTGCTTCCAAGACACTGTTGTGACACTGCAGATCAATGCGGCTCATTCTTTTTGGCTCACCGTCTCCGAGGACTTACGCAGTTTCCCTTTCCTCGGGCAAACCGAGCGGCACGGGCCCACGTCGAAGGGAGCCAGGTCTCACGTTGACAACTGAGATGAGGGGTCCCCCGAGCAGGACGGCATGTCTGTCAGTGATCAGGTCTCCTCCAGTGTGCTGATGCTTTGCTTCTCATTAGTCCACACAAATTGCAGGTGAAGGGGGGGGGGGGTCTCCATCTGTACCTGATCCCCTTCTCACAGAAGAAGTCTGTCAGATGCTGGAGGGACTGCATGCGATGCAACGCCACCGATGAGAGGTCTTAATAGAACCCTATTTTGAGGTCCTCAAAGACTTATCACGTATTGCAGACAGGTCTCCTTTTGCCTACAATGGTGTAGACATGTAAGAATATCCTGCATCTGGCTAGGGAAGCAACCAGGCAGCCCACCCCATGAGTGCGGTCAAGGACTATGTCTTGATCCTTAAGCTCCAGGGCCACATGGCGGAAAAGACGGACAGCAAAATCTTCAAAACTCCCCAATATTGCCTGCAGAAGGACCCCTTCAATGCAGATGTTAGAATGCCAGGACTGGTTTGCCACAGGGCCACTGTCAATTAAACTGCAGAGCGAGTCGGTCATGTACAGTCTACAATGGATTGTGAACTTTGCTTTGTCTCTCCCATAGGCAACAGAGGAAGGGAACGCATCCTGTGAGGTAGAGGCTTGGACAACCAGGTTCTCAGGGGTGGGAAGTTATGTCAAGAAATCTTGAACCCCGGGAGTAGGGCAATGTTTGCAGGCATTTGTCCTGTTCACAGAAGCCCCTCTGCGGAGTATGGACCAGGTACCCAGTAGAACATCCATGAGGGCCTCATTAAACGGTAGTAGGGGTTCTGAATTGGAATCTCCCAAGTGTAGCACCTCTTCAAGAGATCAGCCCTGACAGTAACAAAGGGCAACTCAAAGTCCAGAACCGCATCCGCCCTTCCTCACCATCATAGAATAAGAAGCTTCCTCCGTAGGCATAGGTCCGAAACCTAACCCATAAGAAAAGGATTGAGGATCCGACCTATGAGGCAAGGCTCCTGCTGGTGTCTGAATAGGCATCTCGAATGAAGCCCATCCACCTCCGTGTCGGAGTTGCGGATTACAATGGGAATGGTGTTGCCTGTGGGCACAGATGGCGTTGGGAGCATCAGCACCAGTGTCGTGGAATTCCCGGGTGGTACAACCGATGCCAGTCCGGATTCAGGACTGGATCCTTGGGTGCCCCTCAGCACCAAAGCCACCAGTGTGGAACCCAAAGGGCCTCTTCTGACTCCAAGGGACCAGAAGGCACTCCAGCGGGGTCAGGCTGCCCAAAAATGATGAGGTGCATAGCCTCGTAAAACTCTCTGAGTTGGGCAAGAGTTGATCAATCTCCTGGAAACTCAGGGAGGCACAGAGTCAACTCAGGTTCAGGCTTTGCAGAGCAAGGCCTAGATTGTTGATGCTCCCTCATCTTGGTGGCCGATGGATGAGGAGAAGACATCTTCCTAAGCTTCTACTCACTTGATCTCCCTGAGGACTTAGAGTGGGACAGTGATGATAGAGGACTCCTAAACTGCTCCCGGGGCCTTCCTCTTGACCAAGATCTCGACTTGGATGGAGACTAGGTTTGCGCCGCCATAAGCTTTAGGGTCTGCTCCCCTCTAAGTCTTCGGATGCATCGCCCAAATATAGAAGCACAACTTCAGGCCGTGGTCGCACTCCAGGCACCAAAGACACACGAGATGCAGATCCGTCATGGACATCATCTGATGACAGGATTCACAGGGTTTGGAGCCTGTCTTTCTAGAAAACACCAATGATGCAATACTCAAAAAAACTTTGACAAAAAGTCAAAAACAGCATTCAAAAAGCAACAGAGGGGTAGCTCTTTTCGGATCAGTGCTTGCTGGTGAAGAAAAACAAGAATTGATGTCAGCATGCTCGGGTGGCGCCGATATAGGAGCCTCAATGTCATATCCAGCATGGATGATGCTGAACGCGTAGCCGATCGATGCCACAAAATGGCACGCAGAGGTACTGCTCATGAAAATCTCCAGATCCAGTCTGACCCCTGGGGGAAATTCAAAGGTAAGAAATCTGCAACTAAAAGTCTCTATCAGATTGATATCGATAGTGGTGTTGGTATCAACCTCAGTCAGTGCCAAGGTGTGCTCTTAGAGTCCAGAAGAACCCCTAGGCTGTGGCACACCAAGACGACCGTGAGAAGGAGGTGGGGATAAGTTTTTCAAGTATGTGAGCATCTGGTGACCTTGGTTAATCATGGCCCTCAGAGTAGTAATCATCCAGGGTCCAGATCCCATGTGCATGGGATCCATGCAGAATTATGGCTCATCTTGACCCTTCCCTTCAGGATGATTAAAATCGTCAGATGCAACATCGTGTGGATTGCACACGATGGCGCAACCTTTGTCACTGACTTCCCCTTCCTCACTGCCAGGTCAGACTTGTTGTTCCTACTCTGCAGAGCATTCAGCCTCTGCTGCCATCTCCATAGTGTGCTTTCGATGTCGGTCTTGTCAGGCCCAAAGAGTCTTCTTATTCTTGAGCAGGGTGCAGACGTCATGGATGTACACTTTGCCTTGCACTGTGAGCACTTTTGGTAAAGTCCCAGTCTCTCTCTCTCAGTCTCTCTCAGTCTCTCGCTCTCTCTCATTACCCAAATCTGAGCATTGTTTGAGATAAGGAGGAAAGAATACACATGAAGCATCTGCCTCGGTAGGCGAAGCAGTGATGGTCGCCGGACATAAATTCAATGATCGATAAAGTTGACTGAGAACAAGAAAATGAGTATTGGCATGGTGAAACAGTTCTGAGTCTGTTACTCAATTAAAAGTCATAAGGACCTTGAGGTTGCATGGAGCTCCCCCATTATCCTTAACAAAGGAGCTGTTGACCATGTGCATTCACTAGAAGAGAAGGTGGCTCACCGTCACGTCAGCAACAAAAGACTTCTTCGAGAAAAATAACTTGTAGAGTCCAAGCCCAACACTAGATTGCAAACGTATGCACAGCATGGTTATGTGCAGCCAACCAATGCTTCATATTTACTACTTTATACAAATCTGCAAAAATGCTAAAAATAATGAACAAAATTCAGAGGATAACTAAAAAGTATAAGGAGCTAAGGATTAGAAGAGTTCCGTGATGTGATGAGGAAACAGCAAGCTTGAATTTTAAAGAACATTTACACAAGAGTGGTTTTTGTGGAACAAATAAAAAAATATGACTTGCTTATGGCTGACTAGTCATAGCATAGAACACAGAATAGCCAGTAAGAACATTGTCAGCTAAAGAGCAATGTATAATGCTGTAGTGGACCAGGGGTTTTAAGGGAATGTTTGGCGCACTCATCTTATTTGGAGACTTTTGAAGCACAGGTGGAATGTCTGAGGAGGTCTGCGAGTGTAGCAGTATTGCCACAGTCACATAAAATACAATCTACAAAGAGGTCGAAGAGGGCTCAAGATGAAAGCAATTTCATAAATAAACGTGGCATGGGATTATAATTGCAATATAATTTACTCACATTTGGGAAACACATTTTTTTATTTTTAGAACCCATTACTCTAAACCACTTGTTTTGAAGAGATAGGAAATATATGTGGCAGTTCCACAAAAAACGTCAGTAATCAGTCTAAAAGTAAGCAGGCTCTATGTTGAAAGATCAGGAGTTTAGTTGCCTAGAGATCTTGCCTGGCCCTTCTCTCCTCTCAATAAAAGGGATCACGTAGTGACTGTTTGTGGGCATGCATGCTGTAGCAGAAATAAACTGGAAAGGTGGATTAAGTGGATAAGAGCATTTTTTGGGAATAGGAATACAAAGTTTGAAGGTGGTGAAGGGTAATATTAAGCAAGTGTGAGAGGGCCCAGTGGGCGGATAGTCCAATGAAATAGAAACGGGTGGGCTTGTTGCTGGATGTCAAGACAGACAGAATAACCTAAGATTGTGGGAAGGTCAGTAGAACAAAAGGGGACGACTGCTAAATATAAAGTGTACTGTACTGCAAGACTACACATGTGAAGGACTTGGGGGGGAGGCAGTTAAGATGGTAAATGCAAGTCAGCAGCTATAATAGGTGAAACCTGGGATGCTTAAATGTGCCCCGCTTTCCATGCATTTGCTCGTAAACAACCCATCTTTCAGCCTTGGAAGGTGTAAAGAAAAAGTCTATATGGGATAGAAGTAGAAGCCTCACTAGGCCTGCAGTCATAAGTCCTTAAAAAGAACCCTGGGAGTCAGCTAAGATACACACCTCTGATTCTGCACCTTGAAGGATTCACTTGTGCTGCTCCCTACAATCTGCTCACTAGAAACCTTCTAATGGCATATTTGAGGGCTCCTTCGGCCCAAATAGGATACCTCACATGATGTCTCTCAGTTCTATGATGATCCTTCTAATGTGCAAACCTCTTGTGGTTGCTCTTCTTCTGGGAGATATCAAAACTCCAGAATTTCAGGAAAATTGTAGAGCTTATTTTCACTCACCAATCTCCATGTGTGGTAATGTCTCTATGTCAGGTCCATGTACCACTACTTCTCCTATGCTGCTTTCTTGCATGTAGATCCTTGATTTATTTCCTGGGCCTGCCTCTCTGGTGGACTTTCCCCAGTCTTGCCTATCTGTCCAGCAAGTTGCTTTGGTCTATATAACTGTCAGCATCTCCTTAAATAGGACTTCTCCTTTAATTAACTAACCAATCTCTACAGCAATAAGTCCAATAATTACAATTCCTGTGGCCCTCAGGGACAACATTGCTCACTAATGCCATGGATCTCCATCAGGCCTCCTTTCTATGTAAGGGACTGATACAATGCTTACTTGTTCCTTTGGGCTCTATACTAGAGAGGCGTCAGAATCAGAATATACCCCATCCGTAGGGGCAGCATGTACTGACTTACTCAGCTCAGACTCAATGGCTTGGTGTTCCCAACTTTGGGAGATGCAGTGTGAAATATTTGAGAGCGCCACTGTTGAAAGGTTAAAGTTGGACATGTTTGAGGAAACTAGGTATGTTTAGAGGACAGGCCTCCAACAGGATGATCATGAGCAACCAGCAGCTTGCAGGCTGCAATTGAGACTGAGTTGCTTACACATCACAATTGCCTGTCAGGAGGCTCAATAAAATACAGCTGCCCACATGATAGGGCCGCTATTTAAAAATAAACATGCCTGTTTCTCTGAGGGCTTGAAAGTTGACAATGCAGGAGTATGCCTCCTACCCTCTTTTGAAAATGTCTTTCTTTACTTTCTTTTCTTTCTTTGTTGCCTCTCCTTCCAGTTTTTCTTGCTTTCATGTCTTTCTCCCATTTCATGATTTCTTTGATCCCCTCCCTTTCTTGCTTTCTCTTTCTTTCGCCTTTTTGCTCTTTCTGCCTATCTTTTTACATTATCTCATTCTTTCAGTTTGTTATTCTTCCATTTTTGTTCTGCAAAGTCTTGTTTCTTTCGTTTTTTATTTTACTCTTGCTATTTGTCTCAATGATGTCCTGTTTCTAATGTCTGCCTCTACTTGTCTCACTTTCTCCATTATCACCTTCTTTGTTTAGTTCTCACGTTTTCTTTCTTCTTTAATTCTCTTTTTCTCTATCTTCAATGTGTTTTTTCTTTTTCTCTATAATTCTTTCTTCTTTCTAAATTTTTTCCTTTAATTGATTCTTTTTTCTGTCCTTTCTTTTTACTTTATTTTTCCTTCCTTCCCTCTTTTGCAATTTCACCCCTCTACTTTTTTGCCCTATGTCTTTCTCTAATTCCTTCCTTCTTTGCGTTTTTCTTCTCTCTCCTGTCGCTTCCTCCTTTCTTTCAGTATTATCTTCTTTCTGTGTCTTCACCTTTCTTCCTGCTTTAGGTCTCTCACTTCGTTATATTTACTTATTGCATGTTTTCCTTTCATTGTCTCCTTTCTCCCACCACTACTGTCCTTTTTTCTATGTCTCTCCTTTGTTTATTTTCTTTTCGTAATCTTTCTTTCCCTTTCTTTTTCTCATTTTTCATTGCCTAACTTTCCATCTTTTGTCTTTTTCTTCCTCTTGCTTTATTTCTTCTCCTCTCTGTTTCACTGTCGGGCTGTTCACTTTTTAAATTTCTTCTTAATTTCTCTTTCTTCCTTTGTATTTGTAAGAGTTAATTGTTTAGTTAATAAAAACAATTACAATAGGTAAAATTTGCTATGAATAAAAGTGTTTTGTTAAAATTAATAAAAGGTTTTGTGCAAATGAAGGCATGTGCAAGTAGTCTACACATAATAAAAAAGAGTGCATTATCAAATAGATTGACTAACAAGTGGAAATGAGGCATTATGATATTGGTAGGCAACCTATACAAAGTATATTAACTGGTGGGGCTGGCTATTATGATTGTTTTAAAACCTCTGTAGAGTCTAGCTCCGCAGACAGGGACTCCCTCTGCTGGAGGAAAACAGTGCAGTATCAGGTAAACAACTAACATGTATATGATTACAGTGAATTAACAGGTGATGCTGGCAATTATGATTGTGTTGCACCTTCTGTACAGTCCAGCACAGTAGACAAGGACAGCCGTTGCCTGAAAATGTTAACCAATTTTGCACATATCGCCAGAACTCAAAGGGCAGAGTGGGAAAAACAGATACCTGAAGCTTCCAAGCATGACCGCCCCCAAGTGCCAGAGCTACCAGTCTAATTGTCTCCTCTGCTGAACTAGAAAGGGGCAACAGCATAGGAGGTGTAGACAAAATTCATTTTTTAAGAGCAAAACTGGCAAGAACATTTTCATCTGTGGTTAGCCCAAGAAGGGTTAAAAGCTTTAATCAGCAAAGTTAGCAGTTGCATATGAAAAAATCTGCAGATGAGTTTGGGCATTTATAGCTTCCAATAGGTACAGTTGTGGGGAACTGATAAGGCAGGAGGCATTTAGTGACTGTGCCGGAGATGAATTTCCAAGAGATGATATGTTGCGATCTCTCAAGGTCACCTTTTCTTGCTGATTAAAGGCTTTCTTTCCAGGTGCTAAATGAGGAGTCGTCTGCCTGAAGGGTAGTGTCATCCATCTGGAGAGACTTCAGTGCGTTTTTTTACTTTGGTATGACAAGGAAGGCCTGGAAGTTCAGAAATGGATTTTAGATGAACTTTTAATGTTTATATATCTGCCTTCCTGACCCTGATGTTTATACATCATACCTGACCCTGATGTTTATATGTTTATAGAAGACCACAACATCCTCAACATCTCTTAAATCAGTTTCAGAAAAAACCATAGCACCGAAACAGCCCTCCTGGCCGCAACAGACGACATCCGCTCCCTGCTGGACAAGGGAGAGACGTCAGTTCTCATCCTACTAGACAGCTCTGTGGATTTCGACACAGTCTCCCATCACAGCCTGATAAGAAGACTCCACGAAACCGGCATCACAGACAAGGCCCTCGACTGGATCCAATCCTTCCTCTCCGGCACAACTAGCCACCCTCATCAGAAGCTACGGAATAAACAACATCTCTTACGCTGACGACACCCAACTCATCCTCTCCCTCTCCAACGAACCCGAAACAGCTGCCTTCAACTCAAAGCAAACAAGACAGAACTCATGATGGGCCCTCAACCCAAAGCGTGGAATGACTCCTGGTGGCCATCTACCCTCAGAAATCCGCCCACCCCCTCCAGCCAAGCCCTCAACCGCGGAATCATCCTGGACACTGACCTCAGAATGAACCAACATCTTCATGTGGATCTCCCTCGAACATAGAAAGACCGTCCCTCATCACCAGCAGACTGGACTACGGCAGTGCACTCTATGCTGGAATCAACAAGAGAGTCAACCACAAACTACAAAACATCCAGAACGCTGCCGCCAGACTGGTCCTCGACCTACCTTGACACTGCCACATCTCGCAACACCTGTGTACACTGCACTGGCTCCCCATAGAGAAAATAATCACTTTCAAGATCCTCATCCATGCACACAAAGCCCTCCACAACACTGGACCACCCTACCTGAACCAGCAACTCAACTTCCAGGTGGTCCTGCACTGGATGTGGAGGCACAGCAATCGGAACCAATTGAGGCAGGAATTCGGAAAGAGCTTGATTGGATTTGAACCCTCCTGATCTCCTGAGGTTTTGAGAGGTTTATGCATTGTCAAAGATCTTTTTAGTAGGGGTGGGTTCTTAGATTGCTTTTTAGACTTTTCTGTGCTCCTTGATAGGCTAACTGTTGATGATTGAGAGACAATTCCTGGTATATTGCCAGAGACCACGTTTGGACCCACTACATCATACAGTTCATTCATATGGGGGGGGCAGGGAGTGGATTGAGACCTTCTCCACTTAGGGTCACACTGACTTTCTCTCAATGTTGTAATTGGCAGACTGTGGCTTCCCTGTTCTGCTTGGTGCCGCAATTGCATGGAAAGGGTTGGACAGGGTTCGGCTATTTGTGGTGTATCCATGCCTGATGTGGTTAGTTCCGGGCCTCGGAGGTAGAAGATGCTGCTATCACTGCCTGAGGCTCTAATCTCGATGCATGTGCTTTAAATGTACCTACTAAGGTTACCAGTGTCTCAGGAAGGGAGCTCGGCTTGTCAGTGATTGGCAAGCATGGGCACAGTTTTTCCATCTCAAGTACGTTTAGTTGGTTTTCCAGCAGTTAGCTTACCGCCAAATTCTAAGAGATGGTTGGCCACTGACTGTAACAGGTCTAGTTGTAACTCTATTTTATTTGATTGACAAAGAGCCCTCGCAATGGTATCCTGCAAGGCTCTGATTGCCGCTAGCTCTTGTCCGTTCAATATGGGCAAGGTAAGAGCCTTTTCCTCCAGTGGCCTCACTTCTAGCATAGTTTGGCTGAGGGTTTCATTTACCTGTGCTTCTATGTTGCTGAGGAATCGGTCCAACAGATATCCTAGCTCCTGATCTGTAAAGCTCATCCTTCTTGGCATAGACTTCAAACCTTATAAATTTGGTTGAGACTCAATAATTTACCAAATACTAGGCAGTGGCTTGGCTGTTATGGGGACCAGTGCAGCTCACAAATGACTTGAGCCGCTGCTATCATCTGTTTTGTATTCAATTTGGGTCCTGAGGTTGTCACAGTACCAGTCGGTGTTGTGGGATGCTCAGACATGTTGAATAACTGCTTCCTTTTTATGCTACCGTGTATATTGGTGGTGGATAGCTTTAGCATTCTAGGGTGTATTGGTGAGACACTAATTGACTCAGTAAAGGGGTCCCTTTCTCTCAAACTAGGGCAGGAGTGAGATCTTTGAATTCCAGAGTCCCCAATAGATTCTGCTTCATGTTTTAGGTTTTGTGTTACACTAAAAGGCCTGCTGGCTGATCTCTTAGATCACCTTCCTGAGGCCCCTGCACTGTGGGGAACTTTATGTTGATCTTGGGGCACCTCGTGTGTTACCTCTGCTTTCGCTCCCACAGCTTTATGAAAGAACTGCCTTATAGAATAGGTTGCAGGAGATTATTCCTGGATCTCTTTGGGAGGTGGCTTTTCTCGCTTGTCTCCATCAAGCCGGTAACCTCAGGGCCAGGAGATGAGAGAGGACTGCCATAAAGTGATTGTGATAACGAATTGTCCACCTGCCCTTTCCTGGGAGTCGGGTACTTCAGTTTTTGCATCCTTTCTGCTTAGAGTAGCTCCTACTAAGTGGCTTCTGTTGATTAGCTGAGTTGCATATCTGTGCCGCCTCATCTCGTGGCAACTACACTGCGATGGAGGGGTACGATCACAGAGATGGAGTCTTTTAGCCAGATCTGTTCACTGCGCTGATTGTTTTGGCCCAGTAACTTGACTGTGGTGCCTCGCCTCCTTGATAATACCATGAAGTGGAGGGGCATGAGTGTGCAGCGGGAGCCCTTATGCCAGGTCTATTCGGTTGGTCACTGAGGCTTTAATGCTGGTAGTGACACGATTGGCAACATTTACAATCAAGAAAAAGTGCTGAGGTGGGGAGCTCACCAGGCCACAAGTCACACCCGCACCTAAAGAGGCCACTTCTTTTGTCAAGGGGCTCTTCCCCTCTCACGGGGACCTAGCCCATGATAACCTACTAACCACCTTCTGCACTCATTATCCCCGAGGATCAAGTCCCATTTAAACTGCAATGGACCCCAAAATGGGATGAGGGTTTACCCCACACTGCAATTACTGGAACTCCCGTCTGCCTCATGATGCCCTCAACAGTAGTGCTAAGCTGTGTCCCCCAGCAGGATGAAGAGCCAGGCATGCTGTGTGTCTTTGTACTGCCGTAGCTCCAAGGTGTAGCAGAGTAACAGTGTAGTGATGTACAGTTTCACTGCTAGCACCCTCTCTTGCCCAGTCCTGTCCTTTCGCTCATTGCTGTTAACACTTTTACTTCTGTTACCACTTGTTAAACTACCACACTAAAGTTCAAGATTATGCTGTAGTCATGGTCTCTGGGCCCGGAGACCACAGAGCTCGCAGCTACTTGGTGCTCCTGCTCATTGCATCCAGGCTGTACGCCTTTTACAGGGTGTGAGTGGGGTGGTGCTGGAAGTCTTGGAACAGGGGCAGCTTGTAGGGTTGCGTTTTCATGAATTGCCGCTTTGAAGATGCCGCATACACCACTCACCCCCCCCAACAACACGCAGACTCACTTCATCAGGTCTTGGAAGATTCTCCGCCTCGCTGCCCCCCCTCCCCCGACCTCACTGCCTGATGCGGTGCTCCTCCTCCTGCATATCCATCACGAGATGTGAACTAGAAGGTCTTCCTTTGTCTCTGTGACTTTTGCTTCTTTTTATTTTTTATTTTTATTTTTTCCTCTTTCTTTCTCTCCTTGTTCTTTCTGTCCTCGTCTTTTTCTGATTCTTTCTTATTTTCCTTTCTTTCTCTCTTCTCTGGCATTTATGTTAGCCATTTTGTCATTCTCTCATTTCTCATTTTAATCCCTCTCTTTTTTCTCTCATGCTTTCCATCTCTCTTACTCTCTTTCACAGTCGCAAGAGCAAAGGGACCAAATTGATTCCTAGGGGCCCAAATGTAAATCGTTTGCAATACATCTTCAGTGCCATTAATGCTCGTATGCTTACTGTAGCAGGGATATGTACTTTAGGGGTAATGTTAAGTTATTGTGTTTATTTATTAAATTCCTTAGTAGGCTGTACAACGGTCTTCAATGAGCAGAAGTATCTCTAAATATAGAAAAAGTTGCAAACGGCGGGTGTAGAGGGCTATCTAGATATGCGGGTTTTTACAAAATTCCATCTAGAATCTAGTTTGGGCATTGTTCACGAACAGGAACTCAAGTAGATAAGACCTTATACACAAACTTGTTTGTATTTGAAAGACGAGTATGCGTTGGAGGCTCAGACTTATGGATCCCAAGGACAATTTGAAGACTGGATTTCTTGAACGGTCTTGTGTTGTTTTATCAAAACCAACTCCTTTGCGGTTGAATATGATTAGGGTATCCCCTAGAGGAATTCACATGAGTACAGAGTATATTAAAGTCAGAGTGAAGTAGTCTTTGAGATGTTTAATTAGGATAACTATGCAGAATATTCTAAATATGAAAATCACAAACCATGTGAATCATGTCAACTTTCACAAGACTGCATACATTTTAGTTTCTTAAGAAGATGGAGTAACCAACTTTTGCTTTTGAAAAACGTAGACGATGGAAATCCAAATGAGATATATACTCATAACTGTATAGTGACATTATAGGCTAGGTGGAATTGTCTTTGGTTACTCCTTCCAGTGACATCTGCATGTCGTGTAGATATCTATATTTATGATTGTGGTTTATGTAGTAACGAAAATAATTGTTTATTAAATAGTGTTTGTTATTTGGTGTATTAAAGGTCTTACTTGCACAGCATGATGCAGCAATTTTGAGTGTTTGTGTATCCTAGCTTTTGTTGTTTTATTCATACACCCCTTCTCTAAGTAACCAGCGTCCCCGAGGGAAGGTACAACGTCAGGCTCTAGACCTAGTTCTAGGCCAATGAGTGCTAAAATGTGTGTCTCTGGCCAACTGTTGAACAGATGACCCCGCTTCAAGGATGAAAAAGCATCTAAGTCTGGCTGAAAGCATCTGGGAAAGACATGCACAATAGTCATTGTTTAGCCTTGCCCCAATCAATTAAATTAAATTAGAAATATACATTATTACAAGACGAAGTAATAGTGAAACAAAAGTATTATTTACTTTGTTATTTCAGCCCAGGCTACGATGGGATTTGCTTTTCTTACGATATTGTAATGGTGCAATGAAATGTCAATAAAACCAGAGATATTTTCATATGGATGCAGAATCACATTCTAAAGCTATCCGGTCACAAATCACACCATAGAGACAGAGTTCGACAAGAATGAATTCACTGACAAGGTAAAAGTCAAACGCAAGGAGAGCAGTTTGATGCCACGACGAGCAATCTAGAAGTGCACGGTCAGAAGGCGTGTGAAGTCCCAGTGTGAGTGGATCCAGGTAAAGAGAATGTTGGCTTTCTCTGAAACATTGTTTTGAAAACCATGAATATAAAAGTCTCTCCTCTGAGACGATGATTTAGATCAGAACGCTATACTATGAAAAGGATAAATAATATAAAATGTCAAATCCTTCGGAGGGATTCTGCAGGTATGTAGTGGGTTCGACGTTTTTGCCAACACCATTAAATAAACAAATGTTCACGTTATTATTATTATTATTAATTGTGCATTTCGATTGTGTCAAGGGGACTATGTAAAACATGTGGTCAACGATCCTGGTATAAGGTAATGTACAGGTCTCGTATTTGGAATCCACAGTAAAAAAAAAAAAAAAAAACATACACATACTTTCCCATCTCTAAATCACATTTACTTTTATAGGGCACATCACGGTCACTGTAACAAATCTTTTTACGTTTCATGGGAGCCAAACTCTGTGACTAACCAAAAATGGCAATAAGCAGAGGAAACCCACAAGGAAGCCAAGAAAAATATTTTGGTTATCTTAGCAAGCGAACATGACAGCTCTCTGAAACTTACCCTGAGACAACAAACAAAAGCATCAAACTGTGCTTCCAAAGGAGCTCCTTCCACTGGCAAAGGCAACCGATGATACCTGCCAAACAGCAAAGAAAACAGGTTGACTCTTTACTACTGCCAGTTCCCTACATAGGTGCATTTCTCCAAAGCTTTCTATAAAACACACTATCGGTATTGAAGTTAAATTTCATGAATATATTTGAGACAAATGCTCCCTTCAGAGGAAAGAGAAAGTAGAGGATGAAGTGCGTTCTCGCAGTCGGACAAGAAGAACTAGAAACACAACAGAGGAAATGGACACTGTTAAAGATGTACGAGTTATTTTATTTAACTTCCCTCACTCCTAGAAGCTAAAACCATCTCCCGGACTCCTCGTCCCACATTCATTACCCTATTCGTCCCCCTCCTCGGTCCTCTCACTCCACACTCCTCTCAACAGCCACAGCGGGTGCACTGTACTGCCATGTATTGTCTAAGGTTGCAGTGCATTATGGACTCCTTTAATTCTTTGCACCTGGAAACCACCAGTTGAGAGATGGCAGTACCTTTTATATGTTTTCCCAGTACGGCAATTTCGTAATTAATTTGCTGTTTTACTTGACTAATCGCCTCTTCCCCCTTTTTATGTACATTTGGCCACCGAAAGATGATATAGCCAGAATTACCTCCTTGTGTATTTATTTTTCAGCAGTCCCCGAGAAAAGTGTTCAAACTGCATTTTATCGCTCACTTTTCTTGAGGTCCGCAGCGCAGTGACATAACACTGAACAGCAAAAAAAGACTGCGCTCTACACCTCTTGCGACTTCCCCGGAAAATGTGATTTAGCCTCCAACAAGTCAATTACACTTGAGCTGTCCTTAGGTACAGCAAAAATGTCAATGGTATCTCCAGCACACCCAAAAGGACTGTTCATTAAGATGGTTGGGCAAGTGCACATTAAGTTGCCTGAGTTTATATACTCATCGGAAATCGCGTCCCTGTTCAAAGTGACAGCGTTGATGCTGTCTTTCTAGATTTTCGCTTTGCATAATAAAACAGCATTAACAAAGCCTATAGGTCTTGCTTACAGGAGATCCATTGGCTTTGCAAATGGGTTTTAGCCTGCTTGTATAACGACGTGGCTACTGTTCAACATAGCTAAACGTTAGTGGCGGAGAGGAGAGTGGAGTGCCAGAGTAGAGTGGCATGGAGTGGAAAAGAGTGTTGTAGAGTGGAGTGGCATAGAATTTCGTAAAGTGGAGTGCCAGAGTTGAGTGGCGTAGAGTGGATTGCCCGAGAGTGGAGTGGACTGGCTAAGAATTTAGTGGCTTAGAGTGCTTTGGAATAGAATGAATTGGCGTGGAGTGGCGTAAAGTGGAGAAGAGTGTTGCAGAATGGAATAGAGTAGAGTGGAAAAGAGTGGCAATGAGTGTGTACAGTGGAGTAGTGTGGAGTGTTGTAGAGTGTAGCGGACTGTTGTAGAGTGGAATAGAGTGGTGTTGAGTGGTATGGAGTGGAGTAAAGATCCATGGAGTGTTGTAGAGTGGGGTGTCGGAGAGGCATAGGGTAGAGTGGCATTGTGTGGAGTAAAGTGGAACGGGGTGGTGTAGGGTGGAGTGGCGTAGAGTGAATGGAGTGGTTACGGGTGGAGTGGTGTAGGGTAGAGTAAAGCAGCATAGCATGGAGTGGTGTGGTGTGGTGTGGCATAGAGTGAAGTGGCTTGGAGTGGCGTAGTGTAGCATAGTGTGGAGTGACAGTGTGAAGGGGCATGAGGTGACGTAACGTGTCAGAGTGGTGCAAAGTGTCATTAAGTGGAGTGGAATATGGTGGAGTGACAAAGTGGAGTGCCACAGAGTGGAGTAGTGTGTTGTAGGGTGTAGTGGCATAGAGTGCTGTAAATTGGAGTAGAGTGCCATAGACAGGAGGGGAGTAGTTTGGCATAGAGTGGGGTAGAGTGTCAGAGTGGAGTAAAGAGGAGTGGAGTGTAGTAAAGTGCAGTGGAGAGGAGTAAAGGGGCATGGAGTGTTGTACAGTGGAGAGGCATAGTGTGGAGTAGTGTCGTAGAGTGGATTTAAGTGTAATAGAATAGCATAATGTAGAGTGGATTTAAGTGTAATAGAATAGAGGGGAGTAAAGTGGCACAGAGTGGAGTAAAGTAGCATTGAGTGGTGAAGAGTGGAGTGTTATAGAGTGGAATGACGTAGAGTGGTGTAAAGTGGTGTAGAGTGCTGCAGATTGGTGGTGAATGTCAGAGTGGAGGTGCCTAAATTTGTAAGGAGTAGAGTCTCGGGAGTGGAGTAGAGAGGAGCCTCATATAGTGAAGCAGTGTTTTGCATGGTGGAGTGATGTGGAGTAGAGTGCCGTAGACTGAGCAGAGTGTTGTAGAGCGGAGGGGCGTACATTTGCATAGAGTGAAGTAGTGTGTCAGGAGTAGCGCAGAGTGGAGTAGAGTGTCACAGTGTCTCAGAGTAGAGTGGAGTAGAGTGGAGTAAAGTGGCGTGACGTGGAGTAAAGGGGTTATGATGTGGAGTGGAGTAATGTGGCATGGAGTAAAGTGTCATGGAGTGTCAAACAGTGGAGATCCACAGAGTGTAGTAAAGTGTCAGACTGCAGTAAAGTGTCATGGATTGGGGTAAAGTGTCATGGATTGAGGTAAAGTGTCATGGATTGAGGTAAAGTGTCATGGATTGGTGTAAAGTGTCATGGATTGGTGTAAAGTGTCATGGAGTGGAGTAAAGTGGTGTGGCATATCATACAACTGAGAGGCATTAGGTGAAAAAGTGTCAAAGTGGAGAGGCGTAGAGTGGAGCAGATTGTCAGAGTGGAGTGTCAGAGTAAAGTGGCATGGAGTGGAGCAAAGAAGCATGAAGTGGAGTAAAGTGGCATGGAGGGGAGCCAACTGCCCTAGAATGGAGTAGATTGGAGTGTCAGAATGGAGTGGTGAAGAGTGGAGTACAGTGATGAAGAGTAGAGAAAAGTGGTGTAGAGTGGCATAGATTGAAGTAGAGAGTCATAGATTTCAGTACAGTACCATGCCATAGAGAGGATGTGCATAGATTGGCATAGAGTGTTGTAGAGTGTCAGGAGTAGCACAGAGTGGAGTAGAGTGTTGTAGAGTACAGTGGAGTGGTGGAAAGTGGATTAGAGTGGTATGAGTGGAGTAAAATAGAGTGAAGTAAAGTGACGTGGATCGTTATACAGTGGAGTGGCATGGAGTGATGTGGCGTAAAAGGGGCAGTGTGGAGGGGTAGTATGGAGGGGTGTGGAGATGCACAGAGCGGAGTGGAGGAGTAGTGTCATGGAGCTGGGTGGCATCAAGTGTAGTGTCATTGAGTGGAGTGTTTTACAGTGTAGTGTCAGAGTGAAATGTGAAGTAGTGAGGTAAAGTGGAGTAGAGTAAAGTGTTGAGGAGTGGAGTGGCATATAGTGGAGTGGCATGGTGGAGAGAAATAGCCACCTGTAGTGGCATAGCTTGGAGTATTGTGGAGTGGCACAGCGTAGAGTGGTGTATAGTGAAGTGTCATAGTGTGGAGCAGGGTGGAGTGGGTTAGAGTGGAATGGCGTAGAGGGTGCTTGGAGTGCTAGTGCACTTCTGTAACAAGACAACACATTTTATATTAAAATGACATTTACATTTGCTCAGATATACAGTTTTACTGTTAAAACTATACAGCACACATACAATAATGTGTGGAAATCAGCATCGCCTAGTGTATTTATTTGTTTTGATCATGATAACATACTTGCTTCAACCAAACCTCAAAATTACAAACAAAGGTGTTTCAGTTGTACTTTCCTAATTCTGATATATTCTTAAATATTTAGACAGGTCATTTACTAGCATTTACATTTGGTTGTGTACTAGACAGAAATAACATCCTAAGCTTTTCCTTTCGAATCCCCAAAACTCAGCAAATTTGTCACATAAATCCTCTCACTATGCAGTTAGAGAAAGAAAAGTAAACTCCAAGCTCCTTCAGAAGGAAGCACTGAACATTTTATCTCTGTCTTTGAATACAGAGCAATTGTGACAAGATGAACACAGAATTTAAAGCCCTGTTTACTGCTCAATCACTTCTAAAGTCCAGCATGGTTATTTTGGCAGTGCCTTCTGCTACCTATAGCATAGGCATGAAATTGGGAAAACTGATTGTTTAAGTTATGCTATTGGCAAATAGCACTGACCAAAATAAACAAGCCCATAGACAGAATATTGTTCCTCCCGGGCATGCTTGACTGATCAACTGGCACTGGCAGAGACAAGCAGAATAAGTCAGGCAGAAAAATAGGACAAACAAAACGTTTTCAAAGAACCACAGCAAGTTTACTTTTTCTGGAATAGCATTTAAGCCAGACAACTCAGAACACATGTACTGTTGAGAAGTACATCACACAAAAAAAATAGTTCTCAGAAAGCAAGCACTTGTGGAAGAATACAAGACAGTCAGAGAGGTGGTAAACAGGCAATGCACCATAGGGGGGAGAAAGATATGCTGGACAGCCTGAAACGAATAACCCCAGCAAATAGAAAGTAAACAAATATGAATTACAAAACACAAAGCCAATGGTAAGGAATGGGAGGAATGTATTCCTATGGAAGCTTTCCCCATATCTGCAATATATCTTTGCAAATAGAAAGCTGGGCTGTCTGGTAGGCTTCGACCTAAAAATGGTTCATGTCATAATTAAACACTTTGGCCTCATACAGGTTTCCTTTGAAAATAGATAGTGAATATTCTTATCAGTTATTACAGGAAAAGCAGGCAGACTAACTACTCCTGTTTGTTTATGAGTAGTTTCTTTGCTGTCCTTTTTAGGTTGAGCCTTCGGACAGCACATCTTTCTGGTTGGAAAAAAATACCTATTATGGTCTTGCAAGAGCTTAGAGTGGGCTTACAAACTGCCCATTGCTAACCAATGGTTGGCTTAATTGCCCCTCTCAGTTGCTTTTTTGTTTTTGAATGGCTTAAATTGGCTTGGGTTTGTCCTACTAGAGCATATCCTCTCCACTTGTGTCCTTCCACTGCTCAGTTTAAGGTAACTACTTTTTAGGGTCGAGCCTGCGAGTGCATGCGCTTGCACATTCGTCTTGTTAGCAAAACACTATTGTGTACAGTTAAGGGCATGAGTGGCACTCTTCTTTACAGCCTCGTAATTTGTTGAGGCACGCTCAGCATCACTTCCGTTTCTCTGTGTGGAGCAGGGATCAAGCACTAATTGATTTCAACTTAATTAGTGCCCGTCAGCTGCACCTGACGTGATCGAGGTACTATTGTTTTTTTATTTCAAGTGCCCTGCAAACAGAAGGCTTTTGACTGGCAAAAACGTGCCTAGCAGGACAAACAACATTGCAAAGTATTTTTTTTTTGTTTTTTTGTTTACACTATTCGACATGCACTCGTTTTAGTGAATGCATGCTTCTCCTTCACAGCCGTTTGCCGTTGTTTGGTTTTTCAACCCCCTTCCCCTAGTGACAAGCCGTGAGTGCTGCTGCACATTTATGGGTTTTATGTCCCCGTGGGAGTCTAAAATGCTTGCAGGCTTATGCACTAATCGAATATTACACACAGTGGTTCTTACTGCGAACAAAAAAATGACATATATTTGGCCACTCCTACAACATCGCAGTAACTGACTGTCACTGTACTTGGAAGGTACTGTCGTCTATTTGTTTAAAATTGTTTATTCTGTTAGGTAAAGTGTCTCTACATTGCCAACTAATTACAGGAATTGGGTACTTGGTTAAGTACTGGAATGAAGTGTTGATAAAATAAAAGCAGCAGTCATTTAAAGCTGATGCAAGTTTGTTATTTTGCAGAATGTGCCTCCGAATGTTCCTGTTTCTCTCGCTTGTCTTTGCCTTTGTTATACAGCCGGTGCCAAATCCGTCAATAACATTTGAAAACTGTTGTATTTTTAGTTTAAAACAAATTCAGTCGAAGTTTCAAATTCCTCCAATTTACAGTGCGTACTCGCCGCGCAACCATTATTTGGATTACTTATGCCTTTTCTTTGTTTCCAAGCAGAAACAGCGGTACCTTCAGCATAATTGTCCCAGTAATTTTTTTAATTAATGCAAACAGAGATTTTTCAGTATGACGTACACTCGTTTTGTTGAGTGCATGTTTCTCCTTCACCCCCGCTCACCGTTGTTTATTTTTTCAACCCCCTTTCCCTGCTGAAAAGCTGTGAGAGTGCTGCTGCACATTTATGGGTCTTACGTCCCCATGGGTGTACACAATACTTGCAGGTTTATGTACAAATTGAATGTTTGCTTATTGCGCACAATGGTTTTTACTGCTCAAAATGAAGGACTGACATATATTGGGATAATTAGGCGTACTAATAAAGGTTGCTCCAATGATAGAGAAATACTACTGAAGATTTACCCAATAAGAATTAGTAATTAAACGTGTGTCGTAAACAAATTGCACAACTGCCAATACATTGACTGCAAACAAACTTTTTTTGACTTTTGTGTCTCTCCTCGCGCTCATGCTCACGGCGACCGTGGCGCTTTGAATCGGCTTGCTTATGTCAACTGTTTTACTTTTACTTTTAAATCATGCTCCTGTTTGCTCTCTCTTGCCCTTGTGCTTCTCACCCCACACTCCAAGTTGCTCTTTCATCTGTCTTCTTCTCTCCCTGTTCACCACTTGCTCATGAGCTTCTATCTTCCTGTGCTGCTCTCTTGCATGTGTGCGTCTCTCTTTACCCCTTGTTCGTATTTCATTCATGAGTGTCTCATCCTCTCGGGTTCTGCTTTTTCCTTCCTCCTCACCTCCTCTCTTTACCCTCTTCTGCCCCACCCTCACAGTCCTATGTTTTCAAGTTTTATATTATTTTTAAGTTTTTTTAAAAAACACACACTTTTACACTACTAGTTTTTGTTTTTACAGCTGCATCTCTGAATTGTAAAAAAAACGCTTAGCCAAAAGGAATTGGCAAAGCCAATAGGTCCCAAAGGCAATACTTATTGGCTTTGCTAATGCTTGTTCCCACCATCTTGGCAAGTAATCTGCACTATTCACAGCTGTGACTGACTCGGATACTGAAAGCGAAGATAGACTGCAGCATAAGTTTCTACTTCACCCAACTGTTTTACTATACACACTCCCCGCCAATGGCTACCTTGAGCAAAAAAAAAATTTGTTTTCAAAGAAACAAATTTCACACCCAAACACCAGAAAGCAAGAATATTCACAATTCAAAAGTGAATCTAAATCAGATACATACTGTTAGAATTGGAATCCAGGTTGTTGATGTGTGCTGGACTCTGTTTTTGCTGTTTTTGATACTCTGGGCACTTTACCACTGCTAACCAGTGCTAAAGAGCAAGTGTCCCTATGTAAAATGTATGTGTAAATTGGCTTATCCATGATTGGCATATCTGATTTACTAGTAAGTCCCTGGTAAAGTGCACTAGAGGTGCCCGGGCCTGTAAATCAAATGTTACTAGTGGGCCTGTGGCACTGGTTTTGCCACCCACATAAGTAGCCCTGTAACCATGGCTCAGACCTGCCACTGCAGTGTCTGTGTGTGCGATATTAAACTGCCAATTCGACTTTCCAAGTGTACCCACTTGCCATGCCTAAACCCTCCCTTTTTATACATGTAAGGCAGCCCTAGGTAGCCCCATGGACAGGGTGCAGTGTATGTTAAAGGTGGGACATGTACTGATGTGTGTTACATGTCCTAACAGTGAAATACTGCTAAATATTGTCTTCACTGGTGCAAGGCCTATCTCTCTCATAGGTTAACATGGGGGCTGCCTTTAAATATTATTAAAGTGCAGATTTCCTTTGAGAGCAGATAGAAATGCGCAGTTTGGGGTCTCTGAATTCACAATTTAAAAATACATCTTTTATTGAAGTTGTTTTTTAGATTGTTAGTTTGAAAATGCCACTTTTAGAAAGTATGCATTTTCTTGCTTAAACCGTTCTGTGACTCGGCCTGTTTGTGGATTGCCTGGCTGGGTCAGTTTGACAGTTGGGCTGTGTGTGAATCCCCTCTAAACGGTGAGACAAAGGGAGCTGGGGTGTAGCCTGCATATCTTGATGAGACATCTGTACTAAACTGGAGGGAGGAGTGGTCACTTACACCTGAATGGGCTGTGCCTGCCCTCTCACAATGCAGTGTCCAATCCCCTGGTGTGTGTCTGAGGCCTAGCCTGGGCAAGGCAGGATCTTGTGAACAACTGAGACTTTTCTTTGAAGTAGGCCTACTTCAAAGGAAGAAAGGGGTATAAGTATTGGACCCAAAACCCCTGAAAATCAGATTACTTCAAGGATTCAAGAGGAACCTCTGCCTGGGGAAGGGCTGGAGAGCTGAGGAGAAGTGTTGCCCTGGCCTGTGACTGTGCTATGTTAGGCTATCCTGCAGTAGCTGCTTCTGTCTGTGCAAGGGGACAAAGACTGAACTTTGTTTTGCATTCCTGCTTGAGTAGTAGCTCCAAGGGCTTGGAGTAGAGTTTGCCTCCTGTTTTGAAGCCTCAGGGACAGCAAAGGCTTCACCACCCAGTTCTGAGTCTGCCTGCTGTGGACTTTAGCTTGCCAGAGGGTGCCATTCCAGTTCCTGAGCTCCTGGAAATGAATTTCTGGAGAAAAATCTATCTAATGGCGCCTGACAACAGCGTGTGACTTCGTAAAGGATGTAGCTGCCCAGAACAGCAATGCCACCTGCCCCAAGGCTGTGGACCTCGCAAAAGTGTGACAACCCTGACGACTCTGTAGGCTTTGCATCGCTGCAGTCGCTGATGCCGTCCGACTTGCTGACTTTGGAGTGTCGTAAGTCTGATATCTGTGACATCCGACACCATCGCAGCACCTGCGGCCCTGTGATGTCATCGCGACTGTGAGGTTGCCCTGCAGCATTGTGGCTTTGCCGGAATTCGAACCTGCCAGAACCAAGGGACCGACTTCGCAAATGACACCTCTTCACCTCCACCGCTCTGCAGTAATGACCAGACGCCACTGCTCAATGCCTCTGTCCTTTTGCCCCACAGCATCGGAACCAATGCCGCATCGGATCCAGCAACGCTTCGCTCCCTGACTCCGTGTAACGCCTGTTTTCTACCTGCTTGCTAAGGTACTGTACCTGGGGGTCAAACAACTCCATAAACGGCGCCATTGGCGTCAAATTGTAGGAAACTACTCCATCACGACGCCGCTTAATATCAACTTGCAGCATTTGTGCACTAGGCACGTTTTTGTGCATTTAAGTGCTAAATTGATATTTTTAACTGTGTATGGTGGATTTTCATCGTATGTGGTCTTGTTTAAGATAAAATAATAACTATTTTTCTAAACCTGTGTTGTGTCATTTTGTAGTAGTTCACTGAATTACTGTGTGTCTTTCTACAAATATGTAACACATTATCTCTGAAGTTAAGCCTGCCTGCTCGTGCCAAGCTACCAAGGGAGTGAACTGGGGTTAACTGAGAGTGATTCTCCTTTATCCTGACTAGAGTAAGGGTCCTTGCTTGGACAGGCCTGACTGCCAACCAAAGACCTAATTTCTAACACATACTTATAAACAACATGGATTTCCTGCTGGCTTCATAAGCCCACTACCACCGGGCAAGTGTTTTTTAAGAATGCTGAAATCATAAATTCACAGCACCTCATTTGAAAATATGCTTTTTGTAGGTCTGGCATTAGAGAGAGATTTATGTGGCTTGCCATACTATTATTTTTTAATAATATAAAGTAGATTAATTTGTATATACATCCAGGGGCTTTTTGTCAGCAGTGTTCACAAAGTGAACCATCGTTCACTCTTTGCTACCATGAAGCACAGCACTAATTTTGGAGTTGGTCAGCCCAACTGAGTAATTTGCTTCTCTTTGTGTAAGGGACAGCATTTTGCCGGTTCATACTGTGCACATCCATCATAAAGAAGTCCATTTCAATGCCAGAACTGGTCGGACTATATGCTTTCCCAGTACTTACTGGAAAAAAGCTCTGTATTCTTAGCGTTCATTCACAATTTGCCTCCAACAGGGATGCAGTACTTTTTTTAATGCACTTCAGAGAGATGTCAATGATGTGCAATCTCAATATCCTGCCAACCAAAATCAGCAAAAGTAGTTCTGAACATAAGAACTGTTTTCTGAACATCAGTACCCATGGAATACAGGACAGCCTTGTGGTCCGATGCGCATGTCCTAAGAGCTGTTAATATAAATATTCATCATTTCCTGTTGACTATAACTCACGGCTTTTAGTTTTCATACATTAATGTGACTTTTGCTCCATGTTGGACCACAGATCTTTGGTTGTATGGGGATCTGTGCATGCTCCCCAGCCTTCTACAGGCACAGTTGTTACAGTTAAAATTGTGGTGTGAACCCACAATCCACCAGCTTACGGCCCTCTTCATCTAGTTTGTCAAGGAAACAGGGTCTGGCAAGTCTGCGTCCAATTGTGCATGCGCTTGTGTACGCCCACAATAAGTCTGCCTCTTCTTGTGGAAGGCAAATTCTAAACATGCACAATGGGACCGTGATGACGTAATACAATAAGGCTAAGTATGGACATGAGCTTTCGGGCTAATAATTCCCGACATCTGGAGCTCCACTGCCAAATGGACCACCGCTTGCACTCTTTGCTCTTATCTGGCATGCCTTGCATTCAGAATACCTCCAGGAACCCAATCTCCTGTGGGGGTTCTATGGGCAACTTGTGGAGATCTACAAACATAAGCCTTGGAACGGACACAGGCATTTCTGTTCTGTCACTCACAGATGCATTCATAAGGCAATCATCCAGATAAGATGAAGGGATGGACTTGGATACCCTGTCTCTGCTCATTCACTGACAACTGCACCAAACGCTTGGCGAAAATGTAAGTCGTTGACCAGTGCCTGAAGACCTGGAACATAGACTGACAATGACTATATCATACATTGAATCTCAAGCATTTCCTGTGTTACCTGTGGATTGGAACACAAAATAGGCATCTTCCAGATCCAAGGACCAAATGAGATCCCTGTTGTGCATAGTTAAAACTATTAGTTAAAACCATTACACTAATAGTAAAATCAAGAAGAAATAATTAACAATGAAATACAGCATTCTCAAATTATTCCATTAACAAGGCCTTAAATACAAATAAAATACTAAAGTGCTCATAAAAAAGAGAAAGTTCGCAGTGCAACTATGCAATAAAGGTGGTCACAAAAATAATTCACTGTGCCCTTATGTTAAGTTGGCAAATTACATTCTCCCAAGAAATCTACTCATCACATAACTTTAAAATCAAAGTAAAAATCAAAGTAAAAAAAGAAGACGCCACATTACAGGACAAGATTCTCTGTGTAGTTCTACAAGCTCGTGTATATAGCTAATTATTTAGAGGCTTGGGGATGACCACCCTAGCTGAGTCAGTTTAATTGTTCATATACCCTCTTTGGGGCATTGAAATGAGGGATGAGGGCAGGTAAAGGCACCCTTGTGCACAAGAACAACAGATTGTAAATGCATATTACTACCAAAAAGGATGCATTCGTGCACAGTTTCTGTGGACTTTAGAAGGAATCACACTCCCTGAATTTATTTGCTGTTTAGTTTAAAAAGTTTGAGAAACGTAGTTCAGAAGTGTGTCCGTCAGATTAAAACATACGATAACTGCATGTCTGCAGAAGCGAAGGGATCCTTGGTTCCATAGTGTTCTCAACAAACTCCTTCTTTCCCACCTGAGGGTCGGACAGATGGACAACATTCTCCTCAGCTGCATGACCAAGTCTACATACGATTAGCTCTTTGTTCCGAACCCAAGGAACAGCATGAGCGTAACCAGGGAGAAAGCCAAACTGATATCTAATGAATGAATCCTTTAATCGTGCGGATCATCCAGCGTCCAAGTAATATTGTGACTTAAGAATTTTGTAGTCGTTTGTGACTGCACAGGCACGTGATCTGTTGGTTTGAGACTTTTTAGCCATGGTCAAAGAGATCTTTTTAATTATCCTATTTATTACTTTTTTAAAGCCCACCTGCGAGAGTGTTAAGTCCCTTAATGATAGAACTCCCAGGTCAGCAATGACTGTATTAAAATAGTGAGCAGCTGGACCACCTCGATTATTTCATGCCAGAGGGGTTTGTACAACGGGTTGTCAAGCATAGATTTTATTCTTTTCCAGATTTTTAAATACACCACCTTTCTTGCAAGTCGTTGATTTACTTGACGAAATTCAAGTCTAATTTGTGACTGGGATGCATTAGGGGGGAGAAGAAAGAGGAGCCTAGAAGCTGTTGCAAAGGTTGTGTTCAAAGTCATAGCGCCTCTACCACATAAGGCCTTGCTACCATACAATAAACTCATGGCAACGCTTGCTGCTATTAGCTTCAGGAGTGGAGTAAACGTACCGTTCAGGGACCTTCTTAATGTTTGAAATGGCAGGGCTAGGGGGCGTGCTTAAGCCAGCGACCATGTGTGAGAAAGTAGCCTCTTTCTAGCCTTGTTACCCCCACTTTTGGCCTGTTTGTGAGTATATGTCAGGGTGTTTTCACTGTCTCACTGGGAACCTGCTAGCCAGGGCCCAGTGTCCATAGTGAAAACCCTATGTTGTCAGTATGTTTGTTATGTGTCACTGGGACCCTGCTAGCCAGGACCCCAGTGCTCATAAGTTTGTGGCCTATATGTGTTCCCTGTGTGATGCCTAACTGTCTCACTGAGGTTCTGCTAACCAGAACCTCAGTGGTTATGCTCTCTCTGCATTCCAAATTTGTCACTAACAGGCTAGTGAATAAATTTACCAATTCACATTGGCATACTGGTACACCCATAAAATTCCCTAGTATATGGTACTGAGGTACCCAGGGTATTTGGGTTCCAGGAGATCCCTATGGGCTGCAGCATTTCTTTTGCCACCCATAGGGAGCTATGACAATTCTTACACAGGCCTGCCAGTGCAGCCTGCGTGAAATAACGTCTACGTTATTTCACAGCCATTTACCACTGCACTTAAGTAACTTATAAGTCACCTATATGTCTAACCTTCACCTGGTGAAGGTTGGGTGCAAAGTTACTTAGTGTGTGGGCACCCTGGCACTAGCCAAGGTGCCCCCTCATCGTCCAGTGCAAATTCCCTGGACTTTGTGAGTGCGGGGACACCATTACACACGTGCACTATACATAGGTCACTACCTATGTATAGCGTCACAATGGTAACTCTGAACATGGCCATGTAACATGTCTAAGATCATGGAATTGTCACCCCAATACCATTCTGGTGTTGGGGGGACAATTCCATGATCCCCCGGGTCTCTAGCACAGTACCCGGGTACTGCCAAACTGCCTTTCCGGGGTCTCCACTGCAGCTGCTGCTGCTGCCAACCCCTCAGACAGGTTTCTACCCTCCTGGGGTCCAGGCAGCCCTGACCCAGGAAGGCAGCACAAAGGATTTCCTCTGAGAGAGGGTGTTACACCCTCTCCCTTTGGAAATAGGTATAAAGGCTGGGGAGAAGTAGCCTCCCCCAGCCTCTGGAAATGCTTTGATGGTGCCCATCTCTGCATAAGCCAGTCTACAACGGTTCAGGGATCCCCCAGCCCTGCTCTGGCGTGAAACTGGACAAAGGAATGGGGAGTGACCACTCCCCTGACCTGCACCTCCCAGGGGAGGTGCCCAGAGCTCCTCCAGTGTGTCCCAGACCTCTGCCATCTTGGAAACAGAGGTGTTGGGGGCACACTGGACTGCTCTGAGTGGCCAGTTCCAGCAGGTGACGTTAGAGGCTCCTTCTGATAGGCTCTTACCTCTCTTGGTAGCCAATCCTCCTTCTTAGGTAGCCAAAACTCCTTTTCTGGCTATTTAGGGTCTCTGCTTTGGGGTATTCTTTAGATAACGAATGCAAGAGCTCATCAGAGTTCCCCTGCATCTCCCTCTTCACCTTCTACCAAAGGATCGACCGCTGACTGCTCAGGACGCCTGCAAAACCGCAACAAAGTAGCAAGACGACTACTAGCAACCTTGTATTGCCTCATCCTGCCGGCTTTCTCGACTGTTTCCAGTTGGTGCATGCTCTGGGGGTAGCCTGCCTTCACCCTGCACCAGGAGCTCTGAAGAAATCTCCCGTGGGTCGACGGAATCTTCCCCCTGCTAACGCAGGCACCAAAAGACTGCATCACTGGTCCTCTGGGTCCCCTCTCATCCTGACGAGCGTGGTCCCTGGAACTCAGCAACTCAGTCCAAGTGACTCCCACAGTCCAGTGACTCTTCAGTCCACGTTTGGTGGAGGTAAGTCCTTGCCTCCCCACGCTAGACTGTTTTGCTGGGTACCGTGTGATTTGCAGCTGCTCTGGCTCCTGTGCACTCTTCCAGGATTTCCTTTGTGCACACCCAAGCTGGGGTCCCGACACTCTAACCTGCAGTGCACAACCTTCTGAGTTGTCCTCCGGCATTGTGGGACTCCCTTTTGTGACTTCGCGTGGACTCCGGTTCACTCTTCTTCCAAGTGCCTGTTCAGGTACTTCTGCGGGTGCTGCCTGCTTCTGTGAGGGCTCCCTGCCTTGCTGGGCGCCCCCTCTGTCTCCTCCTCCAAGTGGTGACATCCTGGTCCCTCCTGGGCCACAGCAGCACCCAAAAACCTCTACCGCGACCCTTGCAGCTAGCAAGACTTGTTTGCGGTCTTTCTGCGTGGGAACACCTCTGCAAGCTTCATCGCGATGTGGGACATCCATCCTCCAAAGGTGAAGTTCCTAGTCCTCTTCTTTCTTGCAGAACTCCAAGCTTCTTCCAACAGGTGGCAGCTTCCTTGCACCCTCAGCTGGCATTTCCTGGGCTCCTGCCCACTCTCAACACTGTCGCGACTATTGGACTTGATCCCCTTGTCTTACAGGTACTCAGGTCCGAAAATCCACTTTTGTTGCATTGTTGGTGTTTGTTCTTCCTGCAGAATCCCCCTATCACGACTTCTGTGCTCTCTGTGGGTAGTAGGTGCACTTTACACCTACCTTTCAGGGTCTTGGGGTGAGCTATTTTTCTAACCCTCACTGTTTTCTTACAGTCCCAGCGACCCTCTACAAGCTCACATAGGTTTGGGGTCCATTCGTGGTTCACATTCCACTTTTGGAGTATATGGTTTGTGTTGCCCCTATACCTATGTGCTCCTATTGCAATCTACTGTAATTTTACACTGCTTGCATTACTTTCCTTGCTATTACCTGCATAATTTTGGTTTGTGTACATATATCTTGTGTATATATCTTGTCCTCATACTGAGGGTACTCACTGATATACTTTTGGCATATTGTCATAAAAATAAAGTACCTTTATGTTTAGTAATTCTGTGTATTGTGTTTTCTTATGATATTGTGCGTATGACACCAGTGGTATAGCAGGAGCTTTACATGTCTCCTAGTTCAGCCTAAGCTGCTTTGCCATAGCTACCTTCTATCAGTCTAAGCTGCAAGAAACACCTCTTCTACACTAATAAGGGATAACTGGACCTGGCACAAAGTGTAAGTAACTCTGGTACCCACTACAAGCCTGGCCAGCCTCCTACACCATGGCGTACGCTTTGTGAGAGAGCACTGCTGCCCACGCAGGCCATCCATAGGAAACCGCTGTTCCCTGGAGCCATCTGACACGTGTCGAATGCAGAAGGTGGCTGCAGCACCTTCCTGCACCATATACCACGCTGTGTGTAAGTGGTGCCTTAACAACTAAGGCTGCGAGGTGGACCCTGTGGCGGCCCAGGCAGAATGGAACATAGCGAGGCCGCTGCCCTATGGAATGAGTGGGGGCTTCCATTGCAGCCCCCCCCAGAGCAGTAGATATTCATTGCTAAGGAGGAGCAGCACCCAGGGTGGCCAAGGTCGGAGGGCAAAGCTGGCACTGATTGGGCACGCAACACGGGTGGCTCAGCTTTGGGCCTCCGGAGCCTGGGCAGCGAAAGATGGAAATGTACACTAAAGAACAGGTGAGCCTGAGAGGATGGATGGCCAGGAATTAGATCCAGCCATCCAGGAGAAGATAGACTGGGGGGGGGGGGGGGGAGACTGCAAAGGCAGTGGGGAAGAGCAGATGGTGACTCGACAGGCGGTGAGTGCGAGGGGGTCCCCTAATCATGTGTGCTGAACAAGGAGGAGAGGTGGGGGGCCACCCTACGACAATATACCCCGACGAGTTGAGGGACGGCTGCTCCGAGAGACACTAAGGGGCTGAAGGAGCGTTCCTGAGTGAGTGGGGGAGGTGCATTGGCCACCCTGAAGGAGAAAGGCAGATGGGAGAGACCATGAGGCTGCATGGAGAGCGGACAGTGACACAGCAGGCTGTGAGTGCCACGCCTGATCAAAAGTACTGGATGTGGTGAAGTGGGGGGAAGGGTTCCCTATTAACCTATCTACCCTTCAAGCTGGGGAGCACCTCCCCTTAGAGGGACTGAGGGGCCAGGAGCGGACCCTAGAGCGCTGAGTTTTGCCTGGTCAGAGGCACCCAGGAGGGCCCATAACTACATTGATCTGGCAGGGAGACTAAATGTGGAGCCCATTGCTAGGGCCCAGATAATTACCCCTACTGGAGCACTGGGGTTGGAGAGAGGGTGCCCACCTTGGCCTGGCTCTGACTGATGGTAGCGCCTGGGGGCACGGCCATCTGCTCCAACCATACTTGAATGTCTCTACATCCCTGCCCCCTCACTTCTCCATTTTGAGAGTATTGACCACACTGCAAGTTCTGGGGACAAACACTTGGGCAGTATACCCCTGGCTGAGGTGGAGTGGAGATCCTGGGAGGGACTGCTGATCCCTGCTGACTAAAAGACTAGGAGTGAGCTGACTTTTCCTTCCTGCAGAAGTGTGGGGCTTGTCCACGGGTGGTGGCCCCTGAGGGTCTGGTGAGGACCTTCCTGTGACAAGGTGGGTGACAGCAATGCCGTGGCGGGCGTAGGCTGGGCACCAAGATGTAAGCAAGATGCTATGCTTGGTGACAAGAAATGGTGATACTCCCCCCCCCACACTTCGAAACTCTGTCCTTATTCCTCTGAGACAGCAGCATGGCAAGAGACAAACTAGCAAATCACTGCTGACCAACAGAAAAATGACAACACTAAACACAATGCTCCCCAGAAAAGGCTGGCACATCTGGGGGTGGCCCAGCCATGGACAATACTGCCCTGTCGTGTTCCATATTGTACGCAATCCAAGACCTTAAGGTCACCTTATAAGGCAAGATAGGGTAACTCAAAGATGACCTGGCACTGATCTGACATGACCTCTAGAACACTACTCATAGGGTTATGGAAGTGAAGGGCCAGCTATCTGAGACCGAAATGCAGTGAAGTTGCAAGAGGAACGCTTAGTGATTCTGCAATGCATGATGGGACATTTGGAGGCCCTGTCCTATTCTGATAATAAGACTGCATGTTGTAGGGCGGCAGCACCACCAAGTGTGGGTGACTGAGTCAGTCCCACACCACCTTGGAAGCTGTCAGCCTAACTCCTGGCTAGCATGCAGTGCCTCATGCAACCCTAGAAAGGAAAGGTGATTTGTGGCAACCTAAACCTGACACGCTGACTCCCCAGGGAAGTTGTGGTGAACTGATCATACCTTGTTCCTCTCAGTTACTCAGAGACACACATGCCAAGGTGGAATAAGAGATGCAAAATGGATTTCAATGAATTTATTGAAGCAATTTTGTCCTATTATAAAAAGAATGAGCTGTGATAATTAGGCAGATGAAACATAATACAGTGATCAACGTTAAAATCAGTATAAAGAAGATAAACCACCCCACCACCTTTATATGATCATAAAAGCCTAAAGATTCCTACTTGCACCCTATGTCTAAAATCTGAGAGCATGGCAGTGGTAACCCTTCTGCCTGTCCTGATGTAAGGGAGGGACCCCAACCCAATACCTGAAGAGTCGGACCCCTTTAGACCTATGTGGTGTTTATATAATCAATCCACCAGTGTTCTAAGGACAGGCCTGACATACTAATGTGGCTATGAATTGGAGTTTGACTTCTGAGCTCTTGGAGTGGCAATACAAGTTAGAATATCATGTACCGAAAATTACAGCCTTGAGCAGGGCACAAAGTGTAATGCGTACAAAGGAATAATAAAATATGCAGCACAAACAACTATGTCTTCTCAGAATGAAGCAGCTGCTAAAAAAAATAAAACAACAAGCCAAAGGCTGGCTGAGCTGAAAAAAAATAAAAAAATTAACTGAATAACAACGTGTCTATGTGTAAAAAGCACAGGTACGGCCCTAAAGGTAAAATAAGGGTGTCCAATCCAGGCACTAAGGAGAACCCACAAAAGCTTGAGCTGAGAATGCAGAGGGGAGGTCCAGATGCAATAATGTGTGGGTCATGGGCATCCCTGAAGGAGCGGAGGGCTCAAAACCCACCAAATTCATGTGGGACTGGCAACTGAGTTGGGCCACCAAGGAGGAAGTATTGTCCTGTTTTATTATGTAGCAGACACACAGTGCCCTGACTTCTAAACCTCTGGTGGGTCCCACGTCCTCAAGACCATTTATTATGTGAGTGCTCAATTATGCTGACCATTACACTATTCTCAGGGTGGCACAGAGGGCTGGTCAGTGAACCTACTACTCCTCCCTAGTAATGATCTTCCCAAACTACACCCTGAAAATTCAGCAGCAACGACGCGCCTTCCAAGAGACCAAACAAAAACTAAGAGCCATGGAGGTCACATATGCTCCTATTCTCTGGCTGCCCTAAAACTTATTTTCCAGAGCAAATCCCCAGGGGTGGTCTGAAACTGGATCGAAGAGTAACCCACTCAACAAGCCACTAATACCTTGCTGCAGGGGGCTGGTGGAGGGAGGGGGGAAAAAGGGAGAAGAGGGAGGGTCTTCTGAGGGAAGGGCACGCAGCTCTGAGGAAGTGGTCGAAATGCAAGGAGCGGAAGACTTGATCCTTGGGACCTGTACACTCTGATGCTAGGAAAGACCTGGCTCCAATGCCTGACAGCTCGCTATGCTTGCAAACACTAATGTCCCAGAAGAGGCACCACCAAAGACTCTGGAAATGAATAATTAGATATATGTACTGTTAGCTCCACTCAAAGACCTATATCTGCATAGGGTGTCGAAAGACCGCAGGCCTAGTTGCTACATTCCTTACTGAGTTGGGGATGGCTTTGGTTGGAGATGAGGGTTCGGACAATAGAGGTGATATACATCACGTTAGCCCAGGTGGTAAGCCCCTGGTCACACCACGACAGGTACTTCCAGTTCATGAAGTATGGGAGTAGGGAGGAGTTGGGTATTGTTTTTGTTTCCTTTTCAGGTGATGGCATTAACCAAGGGTGCACATCAAATGCACGCAATCCTTAGACGCAGTACTCAGACACTCTTTACATATGGCTCACCTAGCTCCCCAGGGGGCCTGCAGGCAGGGGGCTGCAGCCAAACATACACCTCAAGTTCTATAATGGAATTTGAATGGGGTGCCTTAAAAACGGACACAGACAGTCATGCTCCATGAAACTCACCTTTTGGGCATTAAGTGTCCCTTCCTAGCCTACCGGGGGCTTTTCCAAGTGTACCACCCCGGATTCTACTGAGGATCTCAGGGTACAGCCATGTTATTTCAGAGACGCTCACCACTGGCGGTTTCCAAGGGATGGCATGGTGGCCTGGTCCTCTAGGTGGCAGTGTCGGGCACCTTGCAAGGCCTCCCTATATCCTTGGTTTGTGTGTATGCCCCGCCTTCACTTACGTCTGGTTTCTTGTCTAAACTGAGAGACCTAGTGAGGGAACTCCTGGAGGCCCTGTGATTTCTAAGTAGAGACCTCAATGGGGTGTGTGATACGAGTCTAGACCTATCCTCGGCCGCTGCCAGGATAGGTCTTGGACTGACGACCCTAGCAACCTTTGCGCACAACTTCAACCTGACTGACATATTGAGAGCACACCACCCAGAAGGGAGGGGATATACCTTTTATTCGTGGGCACACCACTCTTTCTCCCAATTGGACTACTTTTTCATGCATAGACATGAGAGCCACTGAATCCTAGATGTAAGACTTATAGGCAAGGGCCTTTCCAAACACTTGCCAATGGCAGTGAACTTTGCCTGGGGGCCCACGGATAGTGGCAACATGCTTGCACATTGATTGCTGGTACCTCCAACAAGAAGATTTAGATAAATGTGCAACAACAGTATCAAGAGTTCCTCACTGACAATTAAGGTCTCTGTGTCTCCCCTGGGTACAATGTAGGAGGCCCAGAAAGCAACGATTAGAGGACACATAGTTATTCTAAATGCCAAAGACAGAAGAACAGGTAGAAAGTTAAAGACCTCAAGGAACGAATACTTGACCTGGAGGTTAAAGACCTTTCTTTAGCAAGAGCTCACACAGGAGGTGAGGGAGGCTTGGATGGCCACTCACAGTAGAACTTACCAATGAGGCAATAAGGTTAGTAAGACTCTGGCTTTGCACCCACAGAGAGATGGGGAGCCCCGGTGGCCTACTTGTTGTCAAGAAACCAGTCTTGGGTGGCTGGAATTGAGCCAGTTTCCCAAGCCTTCACTGCCTACTAGCAGGAGCTATACAGTGATAACCCACAAAGGCCTGCATCAATTTGCACTGGATCTGCCAAAGTCTCACCTGTCCCCGGAGTACTGTAAATCCATGGAGACTGACGTTACCTACAATGAGCGACCCATGGCTCTGGTGCAGTTGGCAAGGTACCGGGCTCCAACAGTTTCCCAGCAGAGTTTTGATGCCTGATGTGGCCTCAGACTCACCCACTGTTACAGGAAATGTTCAAGGAGGCTCTAGAGAGGTGGCATTAATCCAGATCTTAGAGATCCAGAAATTGTGGTGGTACCAATGCTGAGTACAGAAGGCACACACTGAGGTGATTTTAGGCCAATATCACTCGGGGTTAAAAGTATGTGTCAAAACGCTGGCTACCTGCTTAGCAAGTGCTATTAATCACCTGGTTCACACAGACCAGTCGGGGTTTATGCCAAACCAGGCCACTCAACATATCCTGTGATGAGTACGCAATGCAATTGCCTGAGAAAGGACCTTCAGTGGTCATAGAGCCCTCATATCCATCGATTTTCAGAAGGCCTTTGACTCGGTGGACTGGCCATATTTGTTTGCCCTCTTGTTTTGTGTTGGGTTTGGTTTGAAGTTTATAGGATATGAGCACCGCTTAAACACCAATCTTAAGGCCAGCGTGCGTGTAGGTGGAGGGACCTCAGAGTATTTCCCTGTGGTGTAGTGCACTCTATAGGGTTGTCCTCTATCACCCATGCTGTTTGCACTGGTAATTGAGCCCCTGGCAGCCTGGGTGAGAGTTGATGCGCTATTCAGGGGCTTCCAGTGGACCGACAAGGTGTGCAATAGGATTTGGCGACCCAGACTATTCGGCATCTAGGGCACTTCAAATTTTTCACACTTTTGGCTCCTACACCGTTTTTTTTGTGAACCGTCAGAAATCAGTGGTCTATCCAATCGCCCCTGTCCAGTCAATATGCTGTGGGCATCCGGGATACTAGTTCTTCCCTCTGGGTTCAAATATTTGGGGGTCTATGTCATGGAAAACTCATCACGCTCCTATGAAAAGAGCCTGCTACTACAGATGGAGGGATTGGAGCCTGACAAATTCTGGACCAACCTCCCTCTCTCTATGCTGGGACGCTCCACAATTTTCAAGATAGTCTCTTTGACCCACCTTTTCTACCAACTGCAAAACCATTTCTTCCTGATAGACAAGACCTTATTCAACAAGATAAACATGCAGATTAGAATGCTAGTGTTGGGGGGGGGGGGGGGGGGCGAGGCTGCCCCTCACTGCCGTGCTGAAATGTTTCCGACTCATTTATGAGGGTGGAATAGCTACTATGGATATTCTCCTGTACTATTGGTTGGCACACACACTCTCCCATTGACTAACACTGGGTTACTTTATTACATTTAATAACAGCTAACTTTAGATTTGGACCAGATGCTGTTACACTGAAATTAATTGTAATTGAAAGCCAATTGCAGAATGATTTCTTCACTGATTCTGGAATATTTTACTATATTTGATGACTTCTACCACATACTACCGGTCGGTGTACATTTCAAGCTACCATACAAAAGAGCAACGCATTTGTACATTCACAATGAAATGTGAATCGATGAATTATCAGAACAATAATTTGCATGCAAAATAAATCTGCAATTCAAGAAATAATGCATATGGATTCTGAAAATAAGTGAAACGTGAGCAATAACCAAAGATATAAACTTATGACCAAAAGATCATAGCAAAACACTTAAAAAATGTTATCTTATGGTGCTATGTCTATAGGTTTAAGAGTATATGGTATATTTTTCTACAGAGAATTCCCTTTGTCACCTGTATTATTGAGGCAGCAGGTTCGGGCATTGCTCAGAACGAGAAGAGTGGTCTTTACTGGCACAATAGTAAAGGGCTGTGTAGAAGGGCAAGCCAGGTTTTCGCAGCTCACAGTAAATTGAAGGCTGTGGCCTCAGTCCTTCTGGGAGAAATTACCTGTATGAAGGGAGGAGGAAGATGGGTCTGTTGTACACTTCCTCTGTGACATGGATATCCTCCTCACAGTGTATCTGGATAGAATGTGGCTCCTCCTTAAATAGTTCAATGTCATTATATACATAGTAGCTGTTGCCACTCAGCTTGGCAAAGTCATGGAGCTGAAAGAGAGAAAACAGCCAGTGAAAACCCTTTGCTTTAATTCCATTCCAGTCATCCAGTCTTCCATCACACGGCAATGATTGGATTAGTCACACCAATCCAATAAATACCCAAGCACTATTTTCTATGTTGGATACACTAACTGCAGTTCTGGCACCACTAAATGCAATGCTGCTGGGGAACTTTGGCATTAGAGAGAAGGAGGCTTCAGACCAGGCCCTTAGAGACAGCAAGGTTCTTCATGAAGTATTGCATCTGCCACTGAAAATGTTGATCTAGAGGACAGGTATGATATGTTTACACTTCAGGAAACCTGAAGAAACATATTCCAAATGTGTATGCAGCAGTGGCGTAGCAAGGGTGCCACGGGGCCTTAATCTTAGGAAGAACAATGGGCTCCCTTTCCATGGCAGTCTTTTTTTGGGGACAGAGAGCTCCCCGCACCTGGACTTAGTGCCACAGCAGTTGCTGCACTATTGACAGCTACACCCCTTATGGTTAGTTTGTACTAAGCCCCCACAAACAACATTGTTGTTAGATGGGCCAAGCTGCGTCAGAGGAAGCTGCACAGACTACGGGCTGATTAACAGAAAATCATTTATGAGTATTGGAAGTAGTACTACAATAGTATTCTTTTACATACTCATACATACCTTGGAGAATTGACCCTGAAAAGTCCAACTCCATATTAGGAAAAAATGCAAAAATAACAGTCTTTTTTACTTGTATAAATTCTATATGAACATGAGCCATATTCAGGCCCCCATCCCGCCAGCAGCTGTAAACCTTTTACCAAAAAACGATAATAAACTTAGTTTATTATAGATGTTTGGTTAAAGGGGTAGGGCCACAGAGTGTGACGAGCACTGAGGGGGAGTGCTCACTGCGCATCTATGTTTGTAGGCTCTCTCCAGCCCGGCAACAGTGCAGCGTCAGGACTGGACGGACCCTATTTGCAAATGTGGGCCACTTTTTAAGCTACCGGTATCACTAATGGGGGCTGCTTATATTTTAGTGCTGGGCCTATTTTCTGTCTTAGTCTGACCTTGTAAGAGAGTACTTAGTCTTACATGTGTTTCTGAATAAGCTCTGTTCTGTAAGATCCTGTGCTATTTACACACCTACCAGAGCCTATCAGAAATAAAAGTAAGGTTGACTACGAAAGAAGCAGAACAATAATGTCGTAACTTTAGAGCAAGAGCACTCTTAATACTGGCGTCAGTTTTTATTAGCTACAGAAACATCACATTAAGACATTTACATCGATATTCAAATAGGACTATTAATCAATGGAGGAAGTTGGATCACGACTCCACAGGCACGCACCTGAACTAAAAATTGCTGCATCCAAGCCATTCAGCATGAACGAACCATCTGTAAGTTGTAAATATTGCCCTATTCAGCCAACAGTGCTTGTGAACTAGTAACAGCATACATTTCTAGAATTCCTGATTGCTAAGGGCTATGCTGTAGAAAGACTATCTAGTCCAGCTATTTGCAAGTACAAGCATCGGACAGAAACGTACTGGTTAGCCAACATACCCCTGGAGCCCTAATGCCCAATAAATCTACCTCCTTCCGAATGGCAAGTTCTAAGCTCTCCACTCTGGTTCCTTTCTCCAGGCTGTGTAGATTTTCATGGAGGTTCTCTTTCCCTCTTGGTGTGTACGGAACAAAGTCGCTATCTTGTCGCAGGAAGACCACAGGCTCTTCACGAACGCAGAAGAAGATACACTCCTGCAAGAAAACAACACTATGAGCGCAATCCAGAAAGATGTGAAGTTGGGACTAAAACAGCAGACTTTGGACTTCAAAATAAAAATTAAGAAACTGTTCAAGGCATTAAAGGGCATGGTATCTCACTGTCAATTAGCTGACCTTTTTATTTGCATTAAATGTTTTATAAACACGTAGGATTTTGAGCGTGGTGCAAGTAAATTCACAGCCCACTCTCCGTTAAACCCAGTGTACAAAATATATAGAGCTCACTTAAAGAACATGGATGTAGAAGTGGCTTATAATGCTACAGTCCAATGCACACACATAAACATAGAATAGCAAAATACACCAACGCTTGAGCTTCGGGCAGTGGAAGGGTAAAAAAGGGAAACATAGGGTTTCTAAAAGTGTTGCTAATTCACACACCCCACCAGAACTGTGACTTACAAAGTGCTTCACATGTACCCCCATACCCAACTGCTGGAACACAATACATTTGAAGTATACATGAATCAAAATGATACACTTACCACTCCCCTTTTACTTACTAAATGAAAGCAACATTTGCACCGTGGAACTTAAATATAATGAAGCTGCATTTTGGCTCTATAGCAGAAGCAATCCTGCCTCAGTTTAGGAAAATATGTGATTTTTTAAATTCTGATCTATAGGATTAAGGGTAGGTTCCATTTCGTAGGCTCGGGAAGTGAGTTCCATTTGTGAACACGGAAGTAAAATAATCCTGTGCCTTTCATGTTAAAAAGTTAGTAGCCCAAGAGAGCCAAACGCCATTATTGGATTATTTTAGCATCCAGTAATACGGGATTCTGAGGATGTGAGGTGTCAGACTCCTCATATATGTAAATACTAATACAAAGGAGTTTAAAGTTAATAGTCTTTAAAGCTCTCTGCCCCAGCCCGGCAGCAAGAGCTGTTTGGAGCTACATGAAGACATGTCTATTATTCCAAGGCATAGTATGGCCCAGAAATTAGGAGTATTCGCAGTTCCTACTGGTAATATAACTGACACGAGAAATTCAAGATTTTAATGACTGTGTAATAAACCACCATAGGTGGAAAGAGCTATTTTCCAATACATAATCCACTGATGCTTCATGGAAAAATGTTCATCAAGATGACTCCACGATTACTATGGAGAAATAGGTATATTATTTTGCTAAAGATGAGGGGTGTTATTCCCAGTGCCTTAGGTTTTCCCTCTTGAGTCCCCAACCTCAAATCAAATACTATCTGCCTTATTTAGACTGAGCAGAAGCCAGTTCGGTATCCAAATCTGGAGATATGCGAGCCAAATGTTCAGAAAGCCATATAGAAATCCTACAGGTTGTGCTTGACATAGGAACCTTGCTGCTATTAACATTTACACCATTTTATTTATTGTCCTAATTTTCCTTTGTTAGTGTGTGCAACTGAGAATGTTTTTATCACGTTCTTAAGTTATTCTAGCTGCTTCCTCACCGTATTTGACATTCAGTGTGTTGTGTACTAGACACTTTCTCCCAGGGCAATTAGATTACTTCCCTGTCCGCCACGGTGTGTGCCGATTGAGCGGAGGGACTTGATCTGGCTATAATAGCTGTTTAGAGGATGACCACGCCTGCCATTTTTACTTATCGGTTGGCGGTCTAGTCCTCCTAATGCCCTCTTTTTCCCCTGATAGATGGAGAGCTATTTAAGTCGCTCAAGGGCGTGGATGTGCTACATTCTACAGGTTGTGCTTGACATAGGAACTTTGCTGCTATTAACATTGACTTTTACACCATTTTAATAATTTCCTAATTTTCCTTTGTTAGTGTGTGCAATTGAGATTGTTTTTTATCACTGTTAGAAATTGGGTCTCTAGTTGGCAGTGGTTTGCATCCTGTCCAAGTAGGGACCCTCACTCTAGTCAGGTAAGGGAGCCACACAGCTAAGATAACACCTGCTCACCAACTTGGTAGCTTGGCATGAGCAGTCAGGCTCATCTCAGAGGCAATGTGTAAGATATTTGTACATACACACACACACACACACTAACAGTAAAAACACTACAAAAGTTCTAGACACTAGTTTAGCAAAATAGCCAATATTTATCTGAATAAAACAAGACCAAAATGACAACAAAAAAAACATACACAAGCAAAGATATGAACTTTTAAAGATTAAACCCCAATAAAGTGCTTAGAAACACAACAGCTCCAAATGGGACTCTCACGATGTCGTTGACGGAGTTGCTCCCACCAGTCTGACACCACTCGCGAGGTGGTGTGGTGCCGTTCACGGAGTTGCACGGACCCTAGGTACAGTACCTTACTGCTACTGGGGAAGTGAGGCATTGGTTCCTTAGTGCGAGGTAGGGGAGGTGAGGCGACGGTTCCTTACGGTTGCAGGGGAGGTGATGCAGCATTAGTGGCAGGCGTTGGTTCCTTTTGACCCAGCGAGGTCGATAAATACGGTGGGTCAAGATGTGATGGGGCGACCTCACGGGATCACAGTCACACCAGGGGGGCCACAGGTGCCACAGTAGAGTCGGGTGTCATGGACATCAGTGAGACAGCGCTCAGGACTCATGATGTCGTGGGACTTCAGGGGTGCTGCAGCTGCTTCGGGCCAGCGGCACCGGAACCGCAGCATCTGTCACGGTCATTGCACTTCAGCGGGGACCATGGCTACGGATGCAGGCAGAGGCACAGAGTCAGGCAGTGGCGCAGATTCTGGAGCTGTCTGGAGTCGATGTGCCTGGTTCATATTGTTTTTAGGCCAGCTTTCACTCCCAAGGGCCCAGGAACTGGAGAAGGCATCACCTGGCGAATCAGGGTCCTCAGCAAGAGAACCCACGGGCTGGCAGGTGAATTCTTTGATGTCCCTGTGACTTCTTAAGTGGAGGTAAGCTCAGTTCTAGCCCTTGGAGAACCTTGGAAAGCAGGATGTAGAAAGCAAAGTCCAGTCCTTTCACTCTCAGGGCAGACATAGTAGCAGCAGGCCAGCACAGCAAAACAACAGGCAGAGTGGCAGGTCCTCCTCAAGCATCTAGCTCTTCTCCCTGGCAGAATTTCCTCAGTCCAGAAGTGTTCTGATGTTGTGGGGTCAACAGTCCAATACTTGTATTAATTTCTGCCTTTGAATTAGACAAACTTTATGGACCAAATCTGTTTATTATTTTGAAAGTATAAACATACGAAATATAGACAAGGGTAGTAAGGGTGAAGAGATGCCGCACATCTAGGGAGTAAAACAGTAATAGTTAACAGAATTAAATGTAAACGGAATATGGTGCCAAGTGGTCAAGTGCCTTACTACCCAGTAGGCACTGAAATTGGGTACCGAAGTACACAGAAATATTGCAGACAATATAACCACAGCACACAAAGATCAATAGTCCAATAGTGTAGCAAGGATAAATATCCCTGGAGGTGTGGTTGTAGTTGAAGATACAAACGTGATGACCCCAAAACTTGTTTGTGGAAAGTGTCTTTATTGGTAGGCACTGTTGGCCCCAAGGTTGATCATTCATCGAAATACAGCCAACACGTGTTTCGTCACTGAGGTGACTTCATCAAGGCTGCAAGACAGTCAAAAAAAGGCAGACCTGTATGTAACAAAACCTGTACTTAAGTGGGACCTAATAAGTGTCCGTGTGTGATTAATTATAGTGCTACTAGACGTGAATCGGTGAGAGACGTGCAAGTTTAGAACAAGTGAGGGAGGATGGACATGGCAAAAAAGGTGTAGAATGAACAAACGTAAGTCAATAATAGAAAAAATAGAGAGAAGAAGACACCTAGCTGTGCAAGTGTGTATAAAAGCCCCATGTGGGAAAACCACACGGTGGGTGCCAAGTAAGTGAAAAAAGTTGTTTCCAAGCAGTCAAACAGAAGAAGAAGAAAAAAAGAAAAAGGGGGGAGAGGGTCTGTATAAGTAAACATGGTGAACAGTAAGATGTGTAGATGGGTAGAACAAGTACGACCCAACGAAGGAGAGACAGGGTAGATCGTAAAGATGGTCATACCTGGGCCGTCCGGCCAATGGAGCAGAGCACAAAAGATCCCTACGGTAAGGCAGGTAGGCCCTAGGCGGTGGGTAGAGATCTAGAAGAATAGACCAGTGGTAATGAGTGGTTAAAACGGAGAGTCCGTGAAGTAATGTAAAGAAAAAAATAAAATTATATTAACGAAAAGTGGAATAAAAAAGCCACTGTGTAAATACCTTGTAATGTAGAGCAAAGATGTGTGGTGGTATCAGCGTATCGTCAGGTATGTTGGATCCAAGTAGCAAACATGTAAAAAAGTAGGGTGGCGGAGGCCTTGATAAGCCTAAGATTGAGGCCCTGTAAGAGGGTGGGAAAGGTGAGGATAAAAGGAAGGAGAAGATGAGAGTAAGTGAAATGGTAAGCGTAAAAACGAGGAGCAAAGGGTAAAAGCTGGACCTAAAAAACGCATAGTTTACCGCAAGTCCATGTGATTGTAATGCCACGAGGAACGCAGTGCCATAGGGTAGCTGGCACAGGTCTGGGGAGAAATATGGGCAAGGAATATGGGTGCACCATACTCAAGCTTGTTGGCCGAAAATATGAGTGGGTGAAATGTCCTGTAGGACGGGATCCCAAATTGAAAAAAGTGCGTGCCCGGGCGAGTAAACGGAAGCCGTGAGAAAACGGGGGCTGTGCGAAAATAGAGAGCGAGTATCCGTAATGAAAACATGTAAGGATATTGTCCTAGGCATTGTTAACAGCAGAAAACTGAGTAAAACGGCAACAAAATGCCGTGTGGGAGTCGCATACCTTAAGGGTATGAGGCGTAGTAAGTAAGCAGCGCGTGTATGGGTCCCGTGGCCCCACGTTCGTATTTTTATGACATGTAGGGATACTGTCCTAGGCATAGTGAACAGCAGAAACTGAGTAAAAACGGCAACCAGAAGCCGCGTGGGAGTCACATACCTGAAGGGTCCGGGCCGGAGCAGAGAAGCAGTAAGTATGCAGCACGTGTATGGGTCCCGTGCTCGTATTTTTAAGTGCGAGCACAAGGAACGGAAATAGAAAACGGACTAAGCTTAAGTCCGAGAGTGTAACACGCGTAAACACGGCGGCCATATTGGGAGGGCATGTAAAAAAGCAGATAGGTCCATAAGGAGACGATCAAGAATACCAGGTACAAGAGGTGCGGGCTCATAATAAGGAAGAGAGCGGCCAGAAAAGGATATAGGATAAGAGCGGAGGAGGTGGGGAGCAGAAAAAATGAGTAGATAAAGGGGAAGAAAGCGGTGGTAGAAGTAAGTAGTAGAAATCCATGGGGTGATGCACGAAAGAGAGAAAGTTGGAACGAAAGGGAGATAATAAAGCCCAGATAGGGAGTAGAATAGAAGTCAATGGTGGTGTAAACGGAAAAGAGAGAGCAATAAGAAGGTTCACAGAGACTGGTGGTGGATGTATTTATATGTACTAGGAACATCTGTGAAATGAAAACCATAGTATGCATGCAGGGCAAGATGCGTGATATAGAGTCAGGTTGTAAGAGTACGGTAGGTGAATTAGTAAATCCAGAGAGAAAGGCCTTTGGTAAGAGAAGAGTGAAGAATGTAGTGGAGATAGTGCTGAAGTCTCCATGCAGTGAAAACAAGTGATATTACGGCCAAGGTAAACGGCCTAATTGGTTGAGCGACTGGTTACAAAGTACATTGTAGCACGTAGTTATATCAACCGGCAAACATGAGCAGCAGTATACTAAAATCAAAAAGGTACATGAGCAAGTAGGATATACAAAACAAGGAGTGAACAGCAGGAGTCAAATCTACAGTGAAATTTACACACCAACTAGTTGTAGAATGATAGTTGTCATCAACACCGAACAACAAGAACATGGAGTAAAGACATAAATACGTTTGTGTACGTTAACACTGGTAATGGTGCTAAAATCATGTGAGGAAAAAATGTAGTTTGCGATCAGTGTTCAGTCCTTGCTCCACTGCGCAAAGTTTTAGAATCCATTTCGCCTCACATTTACATAGGTCTATGGTTCTATCACCCTATCTGGGTGAAATAGAGACCTGGGTGATGCCATGGAGCCTAATGTTCAAAAGGTCCTTCTCCCCGTGTAGAGTATTGAAGTGAATAGCAAGGGGATAGGTTGTGTTAAGACTTCTGATGGCTCTAACGTGTTCTTGGATGCGTACCTGGTACTCTTGATCATCTCCTTATGGACCTATCTGCTTTTTTACTTGCCCTCCAATATGGCCGTTACGGGCGTTACGCTCTCGGACTTAAGCTTAGTCCGTTTTCTATTTCCGTTCCTTGTGCTCTCACTTAAAAATACGAGCGCGGGGCCACGGGACCCATACATGCGCTGCATACTTACTGCTTCTCTGCTCCGGCCCGGACCCTTCAGGTATGTGACTCCCACGCGGCATCTGGTTGCCGTTTTTACTCAGTTTCTGCTGTTCACTATGCCTAGGACAGTATCCCTACATGTCATAAAAATACGAACGCGGGGCCACGGGACACATACACGCGCTGCTTACTTACTACACATCATACCCTTAAGGTATGCGACTCCCACACAGCATTTTGTTACCGTTTTACTCAGTTTTCTGCTGTTTACAATGCCTAGGACAATATCCTTACATGTTTTCATTACGGATACTCGCTCTCTATTTTCGCACAGCCCCCGTTTTCTCACGGCTTCCGCTTACTCGCCCGGGCACGCACTTTTTTCAATTTGGGATCCCGTCCTACAGGACATTTCACCCACTCATATTTTCGGCCAACAAGCTTGAGTATGGTGCACCTATATTCCTTGCCCATATTTCTCCCCAGACCATTGCCAGCTACCCTATGGCACTGCGTTCCTCGTGGCATTACAATCACATAGACTTGCGGTAAACTATGCGTTTTTTAGGTCCAGCTTTTACCCTTTGCTCCTCGTTTTTACACTTACCATTTCACCTACCCTCATCTTCTCTTTCCTTTTATCCTCAGCTTTCCCACCCTCTTACAGGGCCTCAATCTTAGGCTTATCAAGGCCTCCGCCACCCTACCTTTTTACATGTTTGCTACTTAGATCCAACATACCTGACGATACGCTGATACCACCACACATCTTTGCTCTACATTACAGGGTATTTACACAGTAGCTTTTTTATTCCACTTTTCGTATATATAATTTTTTTTTTTTCTTTACATTACGTCACGGACTCTTCATTTTAGCCACTCATTATCACTGTTCTATTCTTCTAGATCCCTACCCACCGCCTAGGGCCTACCTGCCTTACCGTAGGGATCTTTTGTGCTCTGCTCCATTGGCCGGACGGCCCAGGTATGACCATCTTTACGATCTACCCTGTCTCTCCTTCGTTGGGTCGTACTTGTTCTACCCATCTTACTGTTCACCATGTTTACTTATACGGACCCTCTCCCCCCTTTTTCTTTTTTTTCTTCTTCTGTTTGACTGCTTGGAAACAACTTTTTTCACTTACTTGGCACCCACCGTGTGGTTTTCCCACATGGGGCTTTTATACACACTTGCACAGCTAGGTGTCTTCTCTCTATTTTTTCTATTATTGACTTACGTTTGTTCATTCTACACCTTTTTTGCCATGTCCATCCTGCCTCACTTGTTCTAAACTTGAACGTCTCTCACCGATTCACGTCTAGTAGCACTATAATTAATCACACACGGACACTTATTAGGTCCCACTTAAGTACAGGTTTTGTTACATACAGGTCTGCCTTTTTTTGACTGTCTTGCAGCCTTCATGAAGTCACCTGAGTGACGAAACACGTGTTGGCTGTATTTCGATGAATGATCAACCTTGGGGTCAACTGTGCCTACCAATAAAGACACTTTCCACAAACAAGTTTTGGGATCATCACGTTTGTATCTTCAACTACAACCACACCTCCAGGGATATTTATCCTTGCTACACTATTGGACTATTGATCTTTGTGTGCTGTGGTTATATTGTCTGAAACATACAAAATCCAACACATCGCAGGACAGTAGATGAAATGTATCACCACAGTAAAAACTCCAAATCTATAGACAGAGTCCCTCCAATAAATCCCTGGACCTTGCCCAAAGGGACCTCCCCGCCCACCCCCTCCTTGCGATCCAGTGAGCAGGCTGGCAACGCCCAATAGTCTTTCAGGCTGCGAGTCCCGCAGATGAGAACCACACAAACATATAAATGAAAACCCACCAACAATGCTTCCCCTCCAGAGCCCATGTCATCCTCCTATCTCTCCCCTCCTCTACCCCTCCCCCACCAAGCCTTTGTCCTCCCAAGTATCGCTCCACACAGCACTCTGACCAAAGTTCAAGTCAGCCTCAAAACTCTCAAATAAGTCGGACATGTCAACTCAGTAAATTCTGCGGATAGGATCTGAAGGAATGGCTTCCATAATACACTCCAATCACCCATCCGCTGCTGGGAGGCCAGGGTGAGTTTCTCCATGGCGAGGATAAACCACAGCTTCTGGAGCAATGAGACACGCGTCAGAACCCTGTCTGTACCCCAGAGAGCTAGAATCAGCTGCAACGCTGCGTTAAGTGCCAGGGCCATCTGCCTCCCTTTTAGCGATCTCAAGGGAAAAGCAAGGGGATTGGGCAGCCCCAACAAGATATACGATGGGAATCTAGGGATCTTAGTATGGAACTCTGTATTGATGTCATCTATAATGCTCTCCCAATAATGATGAAGCCTGGGGCAATGCCAGAGTAAATGCACAAGTGTGCCTGTGGCTCCACACCCCCTCCATCAGAGGTCAGACTTAACATGGTCCCAAGCATGTATCCGTGCTGGGGTGTAATACCAGTAGGAGGCCACTTTATATGATGTCTCAGTCCCTGCTGCATTATAAGCTGTGTGGTGCATTCTATAGAATATACTGTCCCACTCCTCATCTGAAAATTCCCTCTCCAGCATCCTCTCCCATCTCAACAGTCCCCTTGACTTAGGCGGGCGCATCTCCCCCTGCAGAAGCTGATAAAGTTCTGAAATGACTCTTATCATCCTTCTTTAGCAACAGCCATTTCTCAAATGGCGTAAGAGGCCTATCTATTAATGCTCCGTTAGCCGGCAGGAGAGCCCAATGCCGAATCTGATAATAAATCAGCCTATCCGCCTCCAACAAGCCATACGTCTCCCTTATTTGATCAAAGGATAACACCCCTTGTTCATCAAAGAGGCTTCCTACCCTCCTCCAACCCCCTTCGTACCAGCGTCTCAGGCCTTTCAGCCGGAGTCCAGGCTCGAAGTCAGGATTCGCGCCTATGGGGGTCATCGGGGACGGAAAAGACGTCAGCCCCAATCGACAGGGCACCGCGTCCCATATGCGTAACATTGCTCCCGTGATTGGGGAAGAATAAAGTCCTCCAGCCCTGTGCCGACGTCGGAGCCAAGGCTCCTTCCATATATGAGAGCCCGCCACCGCCTGATCCATAAAGCACCAGTGTTTCTCCGTGAGTGGGCGACTCCACTCTAAAAGAAAGCGCAGCTGCGTCGCCTGAAAATATCGCAGAAGACACGGAATCGCCAGCCCTCCCCCCCCCAATCATAGGGCGATATAAAACCTGTCGCAGGAGACGCGCCGGCCGACCCTCCCATACAAATCTCAGAACCACCGATTGAAGAGTGGCAATCGTCCGAGGATGTGGAGTCAATGGAAGCGCCTGAAACACATACAGTATACGCGGCAAGACTGTCATCTTCACCGCAGCCACCCTGCCCAGCCAAGATAGCTTGTGTCTCCCCCACGACTCCAGGTCCCGCTGTACATCGCAAACCAACTTCGTATAATTCAAGCTCGCTGTCTTTACAGCAGACATCGCCAATTCAACCCCTAGATAGGAAAGACGCGAATACGACCAAAGAAAGGGGTATCTAGCTCTCAAATCTTCCTTGTGATTTGAGCTTACCGACAAACTAAGGACCTGAGACTTCTGCATGTTCACCCTAAATCCCGAAACCTGGCTAAACTCGGCTGTTATCTCCATAAGCGCAGGCAGCGAGGTCGCGGGCTCCGCAAGGGTAAGGATCACGTCATCTGCATACAGGGTAATGAGATGGTGGTCTCTGACGAATTTCACACCGGAAACCAAGGGGCTGTCCTGCAAACGCTAAGCGAAGGGCTCCATATATAGCGCAAACAAAAGAGGGGAGAGCGGACATCCCTGTCTAGTCTCACCCCGACCGGGAAAGGCAGGGAAAGCACACCATTAACTCGAACCGCCGCCCTGGGGGACCGATAGGCGCATCGGATCCAAGACCTAAAACCAGGGCCCAAACCGAAACGCTCCAGTACCCGAAAGAGTTATGGCCAATAAACCCTATCGAACACCTTTTCAGCGTCAATAGAGAAGAAAAGCGCTTCCCTACGAGATCGGTCTATTTTATCTAACAAATGCAGAAGCCGCTTCGTGTTATCACCACATTGTCGGCCTGGGATAAAACCTGACTGATCTGGATCAATAAGACCCGGCATATAAAGATTAAGGCGATAAGCAAGAATCCCAGTGAATAGCTTGGCATCTATATTCAGAAGCAAAATCGGCCTATACGAAGCGCACTCCTCTGGGTCCTTGCCCGGCTTATGTATAACAGCAATGGTAGCATCCAACATACTAGGCGTCAGGGCTCCCGACGTCCGAGAGGAATTAAAAAGCCGCACCAGGAGCAGGGCGAGCTCCACACAAAAGGTCTTATAAAATAATGCCGTAAACCCGTCGGGCCAGGGGACTTCCCAACCTTTAGGCGAGAAATCGCCGATATAACCTCTTCTGACAGTATCGGCTGGTTCAGCAGGGACGCCCTCCCTCTCACCGAGAGGAGTGATTGCTATGCCCTCTAAATAAGAATCCAGGGCCACATTGTCCCGCTCATCCGCCGCGTATAACCCCCGGTAGAACTCCGCAAATGCCTCTGCAATCTTGTCGCTTGTGCGGGCCTCATTTCCGGGAAGGGAACGGATCAGTTTTATCGCCGACGCCGCACGTTGCGCTCGCAACCGGTGCACCAAGAGCTTTCCGCATCTATTGCACCCAATATAGTATTTATGCTTAAGTCGCACTACCGCATACTCTGCCCTATCCCAGTCATTTCAGCTGTTGCCTCACCTTCTCTAATTCCCGCCAAATTCTAGGCACGCCAGTAGATTTATGGGAACACTCCAGTAGAGCCACCCTCTGCTCCAACTCCTCTCTTATCTCCCTCCTTGCCTTATTATCTCTCACGGACAGTGCCATCACCTCGCCCCGCACTACTGCTTTCAGAGCCTCCCACACAGTCTCCAAAGAAGTGCTGCCATCATCATTAAAGCGAATGTAGTCCGTGATCGCGCGCCGGAGTGACTCCACCACTGTCTCACTCTGGAGCAAAGAATCCCTAAAGCGCCAGCTCGGGGTACCCACCCAGCCCACCTCCATGGTAAGCTCTACAGTAATTGGAGCATGGTCAGTCAAGGCTCTAGGTTCAATCGTGGCCTCCCTGACCCGGGGCATAAACTTGTGTGAGGCCAGAAAAAGATTGAGCCGTGCATAAGTCTTGGTCGCCGCTGAATAGAAGGAGTAATCCCAGAGCATGGGATGTGACTTCCTCCACACATCCTCCAACCCACATTCAACCAGCCACCGACGCCCCACCTCTGATAACGCCCCCGCCTGCACAAAGCATTGACCCGAGCGGTCGAGCTCGTTGTCCATCACCAGATTAAAATCTCCTCCTACCAAAATGGCACTATCTGGCGAGCTAAGTACCGGGGAAACCGCCTGTCTCAGGAAGGCCTCCTGCTGGGCATTCGGAGCGTAAAGGGAAGCAATGGCGAAAGAGAAGTCTTATTCTAATAGCCAAAAACCTGCCTTGCACTTCGTGTACCTTCCCAACTATCTCCCCAGCAAAAGTCCTTGAAAGCAATATTCCCACCCCTGCATGCTTCGTGGTTGCTGAAGACCAGAGTTGTCTAGGGAACCACCTTGAACGCATGCGAAATGTGTCTTTATGCAATAAGTGTGTCTCTTGTAATAAACAGATATGACTCCCGGATTTCTCTAGACCCGAGAGAATCGCTAACCGCTTGGTGGGACTGTTAAGCCCACAGACATTCAAACTTAAACACTTAACTGTCATACATCGCAGAGAAAAAATTGCTTAGGGGGGAAGGAGATCCACGGAGGGACCAAGACCCAGGACAGCACCTCAGCCGCTCCAAGTCACATGGCCAGACCATTATGACCAGACTCGCAGGGAAGCATACCAACATATAACCATAACGCACAACAGGTGCTCATAACGAAGAAGTCCTCTCACACACATCCCAAAGAGGAAAAAGTCTCAGCAGGGCCGTAGAACTACACCAGTTCACCCACCAAGTCCATCGACTCCGCCGCCCAGGCCCCACTCAAACAGCCGCAGGCCCGCAACAAGCGACCCATAGCTGTCCATCGGCTCCCCACCTCTCCTCGGCTAGGCGCTTGTCCCAACTGCCACGCTGCTCACTGCTGATTGACGTTCCGAGATCTGCTCCGACGCAGTAGGGCGCTGCTGTTTCCTCCTTCTCTCCTTCCTCCGCCAGCGCAGACGATCCCCGCCGGCCAGGTGCATAGGTTTAAACTCACGCCGTCATCGCAAAGTCCGAACCGAAAGGTCCTGGTATAGTTGGAGCAGATGTCCTCTAAAGTGGACCTGCGGAAGATTGCGTGCTCATTGCAAAATGCTTTCTTTCAGCCCAAAATTGTGGACACATGCCAGAATATCCGTCGGGCGGTCCCCGGCTCTGCCAGATCGGCCCACACGATGGACTCTATCCAGGACAATCTCCAGGGACTCCTCCAGGTCAAGGACAGAGCGGAACAACGCCACCAGAAAGCCTCCAATGTCCTTCTTCTCAGCCCCGATCGGCACCCCTCTAATGCGGATATTATGCCTGCGCAACCGGTTCTCCAGGTCCTCCACCATTATCTGAAGGAGGTCCTGCTGCTCTCGCAAGTGTATGACCTCCTCCTGCAGATCCTCCACCTCCTCGCCGCAGGCAGTTTCACCATCCTCAACCTGTGCTATCAGCTCACCCAGGGATATAAGTTCAACCCACAACTCCTTCACCTCTTGAGATATTTCTTTGCAGAGTTCCTGCAGGTCGCTATGGGGCGATTCGAAGGAGGTAAGGAAGCCCTTCGTGACTGGGGCTGCCTCGTCCTCTGCTACCTCCCTCCTTGCCTCAGGAGACCTCGCAGTCGGCGGCTCCTCAGGGGCCTCTCCCGTCACCGGGCATCCCCCAGTCAGCATATATCTTACCGCCCGTTCCTGCTTGGGCTTGGAGGCCGCCATCACCTCTGCCCTCTAACTGCGAAAGCTCAAGTATCTCAGCCGGACCTCTGCGTGACGCCACCGGGAGCCGTATTCTCCTGGCCGCACACTCCCACCAGTAGCCGTCGGCCCTTCCACTGTAGGGCACTCCATGGGCCTTCTCCACAACACAGCTCGCCTCCGCTTTAAATAAAGGCCACTACAGGCCGCCCGTACCGCCGACCGGTGGCCCAATCTCACTGCATCACTGCAGGCTCCTCCACTTCAGCGCCCAGCAGCACAGGAGCGCCCTCGCACACTCGCCGTCTTCTCTGGGACTCCTCTCTAAAAGGCCCAGCAAGGCGGGCACCACCGTCTCCTAGGCCCCGGAAGCCAGCTCATCACCAGGCCCTCGTCTCGGGCCCACCTCACCGCAAGGTCGCGGCCCCCTCTAAGGGCACTGCCACGCCCCCACGCCCAGCCAGCAGGCCGCCGGGCCCCAGGCCCGCCACGCGGCACGAACCGCGGCCCTCTGCACCTGCCGGCCACAGGTGCTGGCCCAAGACGCGTGGCTCCGCGGGCACGGCGGTCCGGCCGCAGGCGCCCTCAATTTTCTCGGGCCCCCGGTGTCTCACTACACCAGGCGTCACGGCGGGACCCCACGGGCCATCCAAATCAGGGGCCGCAAGGCGGTTCCAGAGGCCCGGGCGGCGGAGCTCAGACCAACGCGTCCGCTCATGCCGTCATCTTGGCCACGCCCCCCCCTAGACAAACATTAAAGGAAAGTCTTTGCACTGCACAAGGCCCTACCTCTCCCTGTCCTGGCCCCAGACACACACAAAAAAAAGTCTACAACCCACTGGAGTAAGAACAGGTGCAGCCCAATTCAGGTGCAAGAGCCAGCTCCTCCCATCACTCTAGCCTGGGAAGACCCATTAGGATATGCAGGATACACCTCAGCTCCCTTTGTGTGACTGTCTAGAGTGAATTCACAAACAGTCCAACATGTCAGTCTGATCCAGACGTGTAGTCCACAGACAGGCAGAATGGTTAAGAAAGAAAATGTCCACATTCTAAAAGTGCCATTTTCAAACATACAATTTAAAAACCAGCTTCCTCAAAAGATGTATTTTTAAATTGTGAGTTCTGGGGCCCCATTTTCCATATCTCTATCTGTTCCCAACGAGAAATTACACTTAAAGGATATTTCAAGGCAATCCCAATGATAACCTTGCGATAGACCTTGCAATAGTGAAAAACGAATTTGGCAGTATTTCACTATCAGGACATGTAAAACACACCAGTACATGTCCTACCTTTTAAATACACTGCACACTGCCCATCGGGCTGCCTTGGGCCTACCTTAGGGGTGACTTACATGTAGTAAAAGAGAAGGTTTGGGCCTGGCAAGTGGGTTAAAACTGCCTACACAGACACTGCAGTGGCAGGTCTGAGACATGTTTACAGGGCTGCTCATGTGGGTAGCACAATCAGTGCTGCAGGCCAACTAGTAGCATTTGATTTACAGGCCCTGGGCACCTCTAATGCACTGTACTAGCAACTTACTAGTAAATCAAATATGCCAATCATGAATAAACCAATTACCAATACAATTTAGACAGAGAGAAACTTCACTGTAGCACTGGTCAGCAGTGGTAAAGTGCCCAGAGTCCTAAAGCCAGCAAAAACTAAATTCAGCACAGGATAAAAAAAATAGGAGATCAGAGGCAAAACATCAGGGGAAACCCTGCAGAAAGAACCATTTCCAACAACCACTTTCCTAATTATTCTAACAGCTTCCTCACCGTATTTGACATCCAATGTGCTGTGTTGTGCACTAGACACTTTCTCCCAGGGCAATTAGATCAGTCCCCAGTCCACCATGGTTACAGTGGTGGTTTGGAGGATGACAGTGCCCTCCATTTTTAATGCCCGGCCACGGATCTAATCCTTCTGATCCCCTCTTCTTCCCCTTCCCCTAGTCGGAGAGCTATTTAAGTTGGTCACAGGCGCTGATGCGCACAGAGGGCTCGCCGCACCAAAGGCAAGCTGGTCTGCGCCCGAACACCGCCATCCGCCAAGACCTCTGCCTCTTTCATTAAAGGGTAAGATTATGTTGCTCATATACTATTCTAGTGCTGCGCTAAGATATATCAAGGAACAAGCTACTTTCGGATGTATTCAAAGTTTACACTGCACCCTGGCCTTATCCCTTGAACAAGATGGCCCCTACTTTTGCAACTGCTGTAATTTTAGATGTTTCCCTCCCATTCCCCAAGCAATGCACAAAGCCTCAAGGTATAAGGATTCTGGTCAATCCACCCTGCTTCATGGCCTTTACTGCAATGCTCAATCCATCCCTAAACATGCACTGGAGCTATGGGATTTGTTGGACACGGAAAAACCTGATATCTGTTTCATTACAGAGTTATGGCAGCATCCAGAGGCCCTCCCCTTTATCTTATTAGCGTTTCCCTTGGATTATAATTTAATCAGACTAGAGAGAGAGAAGTAAAGCTAGGGGGTGATGCCACTGCCTCCTTATTGGAGTCACTCATTACGGAGTAGTTGGAAATGTGTATCATTACACTGGAGAAACCGGCAAATGGAACTTAGAGGGGGCAGTGATATACCGCCCCACGGTAAAAAGAAAGATTTTAAAAACAAGTTGATGGAATATCTGGCTCCTCATATCCTGGCAGCTGACAATGTTTTGCTGGTGGATGATTTGAATCACTATGCACAGCTTGTCACTGATCCTGACACCATTTGCCTACTGTCAGAACTAGAGTCACTAGGTCTGCATCAAAAAGTGGCTGGCACCATTAATATAGTAGCACATATGTTGGATGTGTCCTTGTAGACTCTCCAGCTCCACTGGTCTGGACAGACCATTATGCTATTAAATTTCATTGGTCTGTGGGAAAGCCGCCAAACTTTAAGGAAACAGCACTTAGGATGTTTAAACCATTGAGAAAAGTTGTGCTTTTTTCTTTTGCATATCACTCCCCCCTTCTTTAAATGCCCAGAAAGATATAAATAGGGCATTGACAGCTCTTGAGAGAGCTATTAGCCAAGTGCAAGATATGGTTGCCACAGCTAAACTTAGCCAATCTAAATCAAAGATCGCTTTTTTGCCTTGGCTTTCAGATTGCTCAAAGAAGGAAAAAATAGCATGTATGAAACTGGAACATAAATGGAGGACTACAAAAAACCCAGAAGATAGAGCAATCTATAAAATTGCCCTAAGAGCCTACCATAATAATGTGTCAAAGGAGTAATTATAACTCACATTGGAGAGAGAATCAAGAAAGTGGGTGATTCAACAAAAATGAACTGTATAAGAGCCTAAGGGAATTCACTAACCCCACAGCTTGTATCCCACCTGTTTCAGCCTCTCAGGCCCTTTCAAATAAACTCACAAACTACTTTGAGGACAAAATAGCCAGAATCTATAACACCTTTTCCAAAGATACTCTGCAGGAAACATGGGTTTCGTCTATACCCTTGGAAACCATATGTCTCGTTCTTCTGGATGAGTTCAACAGGTTTACCCCGGAACAAGTGAATGTACTGATCAAAAGGATCAAGTCTGGATCTCCAGAGCATGCTGCACCGCGCTATATTATGGCAACCCTGGCCCCAGCACTTCTCCCTTTCATCAACGACCTATTAAACTTTCCCTGAGCACGGAAACATTTCTATTATAATGGAAACGAGAACTGGTCAAACCCATTCTAAAAAAGCCTACGGTAGAATCTAAAGAGTTGGTAAATTAATGACCTACATCATTTCTTCCCTTTCTTGGTAAAGTAATGGAAACCTTGGTGAATACTCAACTTACATTTTTTCTGGAAAGCCACTGTCTGCTAGAGCCCTCCCAGTCTGGCTTCCGAGCTTTGTTTAGCGTGGAAACAGCACTGATGGAAGTTCTAGACAATATCAGACTTTCTATGGATGACGGGCACTCAGCTATGTTTGTATTATTAGATCTGTCTGCAGAATTTGCACCATCTCACACTCAGTCTTAATCCAAAGAGTGAAGGAGATTGGTGAGGAAGGAAAAGGCTTGGGCTGGTTGAAGAACTTCTTGAGTGAGCCCCCTCATATGGTGAAGCTAGAGTTCTTCTGCTCCAGAACCATAACCTTGGCAAGGGGGTGCCACTGGACTCTTCTTTGAACCCCACCCTTTCTAACATCTATATGGCCCCAAGGGCACAAGTGATAAAATCATATGTTTTGATGTCATCTCAGATGCAAATGATACTCAACTTGTCATCACTATGAGGCCTTATCCAGACTCTACTAAAATAAGCTTCTGTGAGTGTATGGAACACATCACCTCCTGGATGCAGGTCAACGGTCTTCAACTAAATTCAGGTAAAACTGAGATTGTGCTCTTCATGAAAACACACTCTGTGAGGTCTGACAATTCATAGCCTCTGAATTGTGGGCCAACTCCCAACTACGAAAACTGCAGTGAGAAATCTGGGTATCATGGTAGATGAAAATTGTTCCATGAAAGAGCATTTTAACGGCATTACAGGATCCTGCTTCGTAATCATGCAGAGTAAATGGTCTTCATGATTGCTGTCATTTCCTCCGTACTAATGGTGTACCATAGGGTGATTATGTTGACTTCCTTCATCACTGGGATGCATCTGGAAGGGGCTAGGGTGTCCAGTTGCAGAGGAAGTTGCTATATTTTGCTGCAAAAACGTTTGAGAGGTCATTGCACAGATCTTCTGATGGGTTGGTGTTTACGGTGACAGCTGTGGGTGTGGTAAGGTCTACGGTGATTGCAAAGATTGCTTTGCTGCTGGTGGAGCTGTATTTATTAGTTCAACTAGAGCCTCTTGTTTTCGCATATGAGCTGGTGGTAGCTACTCAAGTCGGCTTTTAAGGCATCTTTTTCCACTTCCCCTCTGCTGGTTCTCCACGCAGTGAAAGAAGAAACAAAGACAATGAAAAGGAAACACCTCCAAAGACCGATCACATAGGCATACACAGTATCAAACAGTCTACAATAGGTTTGTTAAATTCATACAATAGCAGTTTCTGGAGGCAGTACACCTCGCGTAATGAGTCATTTCAACTGCAACTGGAATTTCAGTAGCCAGTAAGTATGTTCACAGAGGGACGCTTATATTTTTGAGTTGTGAGGTAACAGGGTGGAATATTTATCCATATTAATGTTGTGATATATGAGGTCTTGGAGCCAGTCCTTGATGGTAGGGCTGGAACCTCTGCCTCAACCTATGGCCACTTCACCAATAAAAGTGCCAACACTGAGTATCATCTAAGAGATTTACGAAGTCCTTAACATAGTCTAATGGGGCCTGGAAGGGGTTTAAGATATATATTAGTGTCTATCATTTTAGATAGAGAAGTAAAGATCGAATCCCAATTTGCCAAGATTGGGGGGGTGGGGGCAGGTCCATGCTACCTGAAAGTAGTCAGACAGTTGCATCACTGGCAGTTATAATCACTAATGAGACCCACGGCTTTTACTGAGTAGGGATGGAGTGTATTCAATGAAGACATTTCAAATGTAATAGCCTATGCTTGCTGTTCAATGAGAAGTTGTGGGCCTGCAAGAATGAGAAATTCCAAATGGTGACTGACTGGAATACCCAAGTCTGTTTCCCACTTAACTATAGCTGGGGAAATAGTGGCCTGCAGACTATTCGTCATAGTAGAATACAGTCTTGTGATAGAGCCACGCAGGGTGAGGAAGACAAATTCCAGTCAGTACCACAAGGGCAGAGGCATGCAGCTGCAAATTGAGGAAAGCGCGTTTGTAGCCTTTTCTTTATACGCCAATGTATTGCCAAAGATGACGTTTCCCCCAACTGCTTAAAAGTTTCTATTGTGATGATCGTTCCTCTAAAGGATAAATCTCCCATTGTGTGAAGAACCCAGAATGTCTTATGTGCTTTCTGCTCATAGATAAGCGGCACAAGGGGTGATTACAAGTTGAAAGCCACGGTGAGTATACTTCCCCAAGTCCCACATGTTCTGCAAGTGATTGACAGGCATGTACAGTACCGGTCACTGTATCTGCATGGATTCCCCAACGTGGAACATTCCAAGCAAAAATGGTATTCAATAGAGTGATGCCAGCCATGTCGACAGTGTAAGAGAGTAGGTGGAAATTGAGTTACACCCAGTAGAAGAGATATTTGGCGTGTGCCAGCACATAATATTCCAAGGTTAGAGACGAAAGTCTGCCCTTGGAGTAAGACAGAGTTAGTGTAGTCCAGGAAATCCTCAGTTTTGTATTGGTCTATACCAAACTAATGAAAGTGAACGATGTTCTGAGTGGAAGTGGAATGTTAATGAACATGGGGAGTAGACGAGGATGACAAAACATTTCAAATACAGCTATCCTACCCGAAAGAGAACAAGTAATGTGCATCCAGTGTTTCACTTGCTGTTTGATCCTCTGCCGTACTTAGTCATAATTAGCCTTAATGGCCAGGGCAGGGTTCCAGAGTATCTGAATATTTAGGTAGGGTGTCAGGGTATCATTCCATAGTAGGGTACTCTGATGCTGGTTTAGTGGCCAGTGTTCAATAAGGGAATCATAATAGATTCATACCAGCTTATTTGAAGCCCTGTGAATTAGCCATACGTAATTATTTATTGGTATCTGGTGTTTAATATAAAGGATAATGTCATCCACATACAGCGCTGCAAGATAGTCTTTCAGGCTCTACATGGTCCCCATTGATTATGATGCTCCTTAGGATACTTATCATTGAGTCTGTAGCAATGGCAATTGGCAAATAGGAGTTGGGATAACTGGCATCCTTACTGGGTGTCCCTTGCTATAGAAATTGGACCAGATAGGAACTCATTAATTGTCAATCTCAACCACTGGTTGCTTGTGAAATAATCTGATACAACCCAGAAACCGAGATCCAAGGCCACCCCAGAAAGGTCCATACGAAAGTGTCAAAAGCTTTTTGAGCACCTAACACCACAGCAATCACAGGAAGGCAAGGATCCATCTGTTGTTTAACTGCAAAACAAGTGCAAAGGTTATCCCGGTCAGACTATGCCCCACATCAAAGGATGAAGGTGTCTGGTGTTGATTTTTGCAAAAACAAATTGTCAAGATTAAGCAATGATAAAGGGCGGCAAGAAGAATAATCCTCAGGGGATTTTCCAGGTTTAGACATTACTACGATCATTGCCTCATGGAGGATGTGGGGAGAAATATGCTCGATAAACAAGCCTCACTTTACACCTCCAGAAAGGTCTGGGGGCCAGTATTGAGGTAAATTCTTTATAAAATTCTGCTGTTAGGCCATCAAGACCAGGAGCTTCTTCTACTATTTATTTCATGGCTTCTTTAATTTCTTCGAATTGTTAAGAGGACATTAATCATCTTACGATCCTGTGTCTGCAGACAGACAAGGGCTGCATCCACCAAGTATTCATCATGGCAGAAATGTGGTCAGGTTCTCCTTGGAGTATTTGGCAGAACAATATTGAGCAAAAGTAAATGCAATATACTCTAATGTCATATGTCTGGTACTATCTCCACCACAAATGCATGATGTATTGCAAGTATTGTGGTTGCGTCTCAAAAGCCTAGCTGGCCAGGGTTCGACGAGGCTCATCCCCTTCCCCATATTGACTCACCACTGCATTTTTACCCAATTACTTCACCTCCTTGTCTGCTTCCTCACAGAATTGGAATAATGCTGGCTGGGTTTGGGGGATATTGAAGGATCTTAAGAATAATGATCTTCTAATTATTTTAGCTTTTCCGCCAGTGTATCAAAAGTCTTATGAAGTGAGCGTAATAAGTCAGTCTGCTTGGATATGCAATGACTCCCAAATATTCACATTAAATGTCTCCCACAGAGTGTCCTGACTTTCCACTGAGCCCTTGTTGTTAAGGAAATAATAAGTAATGCCTTGCCCTATTTGGTCGAGAAATAGTCCATCAAAGCTTGTAATGGGCACGACCTATAGGAGTCCGTGCTACACTGCATGATAAGAGCAAGTAGAATCGTAGAGCGATCTGATGCAGATATCTGTACATGCCATATTATTGTCTCCCTTTGTTAACCAATTATCAGTGAGAGAATGGAAATCATGTACGTAAATAAGTAATCATGTATGTAAGTAATACACATATTCACATGTGTAGTGTGTCTGAAAAACTAGATAACAATAAGGTAAAGTTGTTGCATCAAGACTTAAATAGTTTGGGCAGAACAAACAGATTTTTCCTTGCAGGATGACCTAGCTAGACCTAAATCCAGTATGGTGTTCAGATCTTCCCCCAGCATCACAGGAATGTGGTCTGAGCCAGGATGATACAAATGTGCATAATCTCATCATAGATGCAGGGCAAACTAATATTAAGACATATGTATTCAGGAAAGTATAACGCTTGTGACCTACAATTCATTGGAGTAGGAAATAGTGGCCTTGTGGATCCGCAATCATTTCCTGTTCTCTGTAGTGTAATGCAGGTAGGAAGAGGATAGTAGCTCCTCAAGCGTGTAAACTATAACATGATAAGCACCTATTGATACCCCATGATTTGCCAAAGTGAGGTTCAGTCTGACATAAGATGTGCGTTTCTTGGAGAAACACTACATCTGTCTTATGGTGGTTGATGTATGCAAGTACTTAAGTATTTTATTTGCAGCTGGTTAAGGCCCACTAGCATTCCATGTAAGCATAGTAATTAAAACAGCTGTGATCATTTCCGGTCAATTTGGTGATAAGGGAAATGGGCCATCCAGCTAAATAATAAGAAATGCAAGATCTGTGATAATCTAAGGTAGCAAAAAAGAAAAACTTGCAACAAGACCAAGAGATCATCCCCCCTCCTACATTGTAAACCCCAACACACAGTGTAATAAACTCTCTCTAAACCATCAACACTTTTGAAATCAATGAAACAAGTAGGCATTCAATACTAACTTTCAAAGAGCGAAAATCACATGGGGCTGCCAGGTGCCGGCCAATGGAATGTATCTGAGAACTTAGTGCATGTCATACTCCAAAGGCCAACCCCGATTAGAGTATGGTTCAAGCTAATGAGATCTAGGCAAAGGATTAGTTGTTAGTAAAATCGACTCATAGGCATTCAAAACACCTGCTGGGAAAATGCATCTACCTTTATCTATATATAAATAGCAGAGTCCCTACTTATACATAACAGGAGACAGGTTAACCTATGTAATCAGTGGGTTAAGGCTGCCCAGCTGCCTGAGTGGCTGCAAAGGGTAAAGGCAGGAATAATTGAGGGCCTTAAGCTCTCACGGGTTGTCTTTTAGTTCTCTGGCCAATTTTAGAATTGTACCACAGTCTCTATAGTTTGACACTTTCACAATAATTGGTCAAAGAGGGACCCTAAGGATCAATGTTTCCTTTCAAACAGGAACACAGATGATAGCTTTTCTATTCTATAGATGGTATGGATCAGCTTTTTCACGAACAACTCCATCTTTCCAACATTTGTGGACACTGGGACCCTAAAATGTACAAGGTATTTCAACATGAGCAGGACTCAAATTCCACATACTTTGCTTGAGCCACCTCCATACTCCTTTCTAAATCTTATGAAGGCTACTTTGCATTGTGAGTAGCACGCTGAGAATATCTGGGGAGTTGGGGGGCAGTCTCGCCACAGCCATTGCAGATAGCCGGAGGCTTTTCAAAAGGCATATTGGTTCTGGCAGTATTAATGGCATCAAAGGTGATCTAGAACTGTTTGTGTCTGATTTCCCCATAATGCCAGCCCAGCCACATGGAAGCTGAGGGTGCACACTCCCTAGACAGCAACTGGGAAAAAAGTCCCTCAATAACTAGTCGCTTGCCAAACTCCACACAAGTAGCACCTCCGAAGCAGGCCAGTGACAGAAAAACAGCACCAGAGGTACGAAGATTAGACAAAGGGTGGTGGTCAGACTCTTGTAAGTAAATCATAGATGGCCCCATAAGTGAGCATAATACACCATACAGCAAGAGGGAAAAGTGAGATGCGGCTTGTAGCATATATTGAGTGTTCAACGTTCTTGTCTCAGATCTGCACGGCAGGATGAAGAATCGACTCACTTGCACTATGCCTGGCTCCAGTCACCACCAACCAGTTTAAGTGAATAATAATGTTTATGGGAAGCAGTTGGTTTACCTTAACAAATACAATACATGTTCAAAGATTCTGTTCTGGCGCCATCCAAACTCTGTGGCGTCAGTGGAGTCACAGTGATGTTCATATCCCAAAGACACATGCCCAGGCTTGGGTTCCTTTGCCATATAATTCAAGCTGCACCTCTCTGACGAGGACTACTACAGTAAAAAACGGTCTACGGTTCCTAATCTGAAATAAGGTGTTTTAGCAATCTGACCTGCACTGTTCCTAAAAATTAAGACTAAGTTGATTTCTATATGGTTGGTCCCTACATATAGTGGCATCTTGAAGAAAGACTATGATCCTTTGGAACAAGATTTAACACAAAATAGAGATAATACAAATGCACTTAACGTATACACTAGCAAAAAATAATAAGTGCAGTCATATGAAAGATGACATCTAGTTGAAGCGGGGAGGGACTGAAATTACTGCAAATGTATCTTTTTCTACCACTATCAGTTGAAAGTGGTAGGTGTTGGGGGGGACTGAATGGTATACAATTCCTCTTTACTTTCCACTGCTGATAGCTGAATGTGATAGATTGTTGATGAAAGAAGTAGCATAATATTCCGCAAATTAATAGGTTTTGGAAAGAACACGAAGTGATCTGTAAATAAATTTGTTGATACAAATCATGAGAAGGCAGCCAAACCAAATCTCGGTCCTGATCTCCGGATCTGATTCCTGCTAACACTATAGTCTTTAAATCAAGATCTTGTTCCAAAACACAGGGAAAAGGTGTGTGAGAGAGAGAAAGTGTAAGTCCATGAGAATCAGTCAAAAAATAAAACAAGGGGGCGAACCAGGCAATCCTGAAAGTATGAGGGGTAGGAAACCAGTTAAGCAGTTTAAGTGGGGCTGCTACTGGATCCGATGGCTTGATGAACCTGGTCACCTTAAACTAAATTAGTTTTTTATGGGCCTCTTCTGTTGACAGGTCCGCAGCTGAAACACTCATTAAAAATACTGGTTGGGAATACCATGACTAAAGATTGTTAGATATGCTGAGGGAAGGACATTGAGAAAGAGAAAATATGAAAAAAGGAAACAGAGAGAGGTATAAATACAACAAGATTAATAAAGCTAATAGGTTTAGTCTGTGCAAGAGCTATGGGCTTTGCCAATGTGTTTTAGCAACGTTGTACACCAGCATGGCTGCTGTTCAACATGGTTAAAGGTTAGTGGCATTGACGAGAGTGGCATGAAGTGTCAGAGCGGAATGGTGTAGAGCAGAGTGTTGTAGAGTGGAGTGGCAGAGTGTGTGGTATATTGGAGTGGCATAGTGTGGAGTCTCGTAGAGTGGCATGGAGTAGAGTGAACTGGTGTAGAGTGCTTTGGCATAGAGTGTTGCAGAGTATAATAGTGCAGAGTGCAGTGGCATTGAATTTAGTGGAATACAATGCAGCTTCGTAGAATGCAATGGTGTAGATTAAAATGACCTTTACATTTGCAGACATACCGATTTCCTAATAAAACTATACAGCACACAGATGAAAATGTGTGAAAATTGTATCACCTAGAGTACTGATTTATTTTGATCATACTAAAGTATTTGTTTCCAACACACTTCATAAATAACAAAAATGTGCTTCGTTTGTGTTAATAGTTCTGATATATTCTGAAATATGTATACAGTTCATTTAAATTTTGAGTGCACTAGAAAATAACTCTTTCCTACCCCCGTATCCAGCAGGATTGTCACATAAATTCCCTCATTTTGAATTCAGAGAAAGAAAAGTAAACAAGCGGCTTCAGAAGGCAGCACCTGACATTTGACCTTGGTCTTTGAATGCAGCGCAAATGTGATGATAAGAACAAGATTTACAGGCCTCTTTACAGAAACTGAGCGCTCAGAAGGATACTGTAAGTAAGGTTCGGGTAAGGGATGCTACGAACTCAAGCTTGACAGCCTAAAACAAATGAAGTCAGCAAATGGAAAGCAGGAAAATGTGAGTTACAAACCACAAATTCAATGGCAAGCAACGGGCAGAATGCATTTCTAGGTTAGCTTTCTGAATGTCCCCAAGATGTCTTTAGCAAACCAAATGACAGTGCTGTCTGGAAGGCTGTGACCTAAAAACTGAGCATGAGGGAGAAAGGAAAGAAGGAAAAAGGAAAGAAAGATAAAGGATGGGAAACATGAGATGGTAGGCAGAAAGAGGGGGAAGAAAGGGAGGAGAAAGGAAGGGTGAATGAAGGAAGGGTTAAAGAAGGAAGGGTTAAAGAAAATGAGGAAGAAAAGATGAATGGTGATGAAAGGGTGAAAAAAAGGATGGAGAAAATTAATGGATGTATGGGTGACGATGAATACAAGTGAAAGGATGATTTGATGAAAGGTTCAATAAATATAAGGCCAGATGAATGTACGGATGAGGAAGAGTGAACTGATACAGGGATACAAGAGCTGTTGGAGGGTTAAAGGATGGAGGCATACATGAAAAGACTGGGTGAATTGACTGTAGTAAGTATGGTTGCTTAGGTAGCTAGGTGAACAGAAAGGAGACCTGGACAGATAAATAGGTGGAAGGGAGAAAGGATGAATGCACATTTGGATGGAAGAAGAGTAAAAGGATGAAGTGAATCTTGCTTCTTGTGCTCTGTGTTATTCAAGGTATAGTTCAAGTGAGGTTATTTTAAATTTCGAATTACTCCCTTGGTAGGGTCAGAGTCTTCACTACATTAAACTCTTCTGTTTTCTTCAGAGGGTGGAGCTATGCCTATGTGAAGGGAGAAGAGCCAGCAAAAGGAAGGGTTGAGCTTATGATAAACGTTATATAAAGGATGTGGATAGTTAAGTAGGTGGGACGAGGCAAACTAAATGAAAAGTATAAACTATGTTTGGTTTGTTGGTTAGAAATGAATATGGGATGAGAATCATTGAGCAGAGGCAAGGTTAGAAAACTATGAAATCTGGTTTAATTGCAGATGAGAGAATTTGACAATCAACCAGGAGCAAAAAATATAAATAAAAGAAGAAAAATTGAGAAAAGTGTGGAAGAGAATGAAATATGGCATTGAAAGCTTAGTGATTGAATTGGAGTTTTGAGTCAAAGGAGTAAAAAAAAGAAATCAAAAGGACTAAAAAATAGCAAACAGGAAATTGAAAGAACAGTTAATAGAATTGGAGCTTATATGAAAACCAGCCACACATAGGACTTAGTAAATGGAAAAAGTTTACACAGAGTGCGAGTACAGTGAGCAAAGAGAAAAAGCTGTGCTGCACATTGTCTAACCATAAATGGAGCGAAAGTAAAAAGGCTTGGGGGAAATGGAAAATGGTTGATTTAAGCAGGTAAGGAGGCAGGAAGAAATAACTTAATGATAGTGAAGGGAAGAGAAGTCCAGAACATGTGTGCTTTCTATGTTCTACAAACCTTGTGTCCATCACTCTGAAGTTTCTGCAGGACTTGTCGGAATCCATTGAGGCTGGGCTGCCCCATTCCAAACACTGCATAGTCTCCCTTAGCCTGACGAAAGTTGGGCGCCCCACAACTGCCGGTAGTATTCAACACATCCAACTTGCTGTATACATCTCGGACCATGAAATATTTTTCCTGGAGGAATACATCAATTTTTCAATGAGCCTTTATCAAAATGAAGTATATTATCTACATACAATAAGTCACTTCACAGTTGATTCAAATTGGTACACATAATTCATATTTTGAACAAATGTGCATATGAGGGCTTTATTATAAGGTTACACACAGTATATCGTCTGCCTTATTATTCTGCATAGGCAGACTCCAGCATGATCGCTCCCAGAAAAAGTCCAGCTTAATTTGCAGGATATTAATAGAAAACACAAGCTGTTAGACTACTATGGGCCTGATGCACAACCACATTTACTGCTCACAGCTCCTGTGACTCTGTAAATTGTAGTGTTTGCAGACAGTAAATATGTTCTTCAAATGTACAAAACCCATTTAGTGATTTTTTTATGTAAAAAGATACAGCATCACACCTTTTTTTTGTTTTTCCTTCCTCGATACAGTAAGTAAAAAAAAAAAAAACTCCCATTAGTTGATGCAGATTAATGTAGATTGTGCAAAAAGTGACGATGCAAAGTGATAAATATTTCTAAAGAAGACCAATGGAGCATCACAATCTGTCTCAAACAGAAGCTAAACAAATTTACAACAAAAAATAAAGCATAATACGCCTATGCTTTGTTCAGACTGCACATACTTATAAGTTTGAAAGTGACAGTACAAACTGCAATAATGTAATTCATCATTAAAAGAAGTCCCAGTCCTATATATCTTCAAAATTGACAATCAATCTTATCAAAATGGCTCGAAACCCAATACAGGAAATCAGTTTGTGTGATCATGCACATGTCCCAAACGTCTTTCCCTCCTTTGTTTCCCCTTTTTTCACCACAAGTAACAGTAAAATAGAGCACTTAATCAGCTAGACATTGGTCTATGTAGGCACACCTAGCCCTGACCTTGCTATGTATAGATAGTATATTTATACAACAGTGGTACCAAACTTGCTTATCTTCTCCATTTTAGTCTTCTATTTTAAAAAAGAGGGATTAGAGGGCGACTTCTAATGTTGGGTAATTAAAGAGTGAGCTATCGTCATGGAAATTAAAATAACTTTAAAATTCTTACCCACCGCAGAAACAACATCAGTGGCATTTTTGGCTCGTTTTATTAAACATCGTATTCAATCTGTTCGGTGTGTAATATAACATCCAATAATTAAACAAAATTCATCCTACGGAATTTATGCCCTCCTAGGGAAGTATAACCAAAATCAAAAAAATGCTGCCAACATTCGTTGTCTAAAGATATAACGGTTTGACTCACCCTTTTGGTAGAGGTGTCTGCTATCACCATATTATGTTCCTTTTTTACTTCAGTGAACCAAATCGGAGAGAATGGTACAGATTACCTGGAGAAAATAATTTTCTTTACAATGTCGGAGGTTAAAAAAAACTCTGGGGTCAATAGTTCTTTAGAACAGAGGACAATTATCTAAAGGAGAAGCCAACGGCAGTTTATCTTTTCAATGGCTTGTTAAACTGTTTCAATATTGCTAGTCTCAGATAACCAGAATAGGAAAACAATCATCTGCATACAATTAAATTTGGTCCCATCAAAAACAGACTGATAAATCTGAGGATGCGTACTCATAAATTGAGCTAAAGTTTGAGGTGAAAAGATTAGGGGAAAATGGGCCAACTTGTCTGGTTCCTCTACTTGGAAAGACTGAACCTGCACAGTGACTATTAATTATAACTTGGGTAGAAGTGCCATGATATAGCATGACAATCGTCCTCATGAGCGGAATAGAAAACATGAATTTATTCAATATTTTAAACTAAAACCTCCAACTCATTAGTTCAAACACCTTATCTGCATCTGGCAGAATTATGGCAGCAGGAATGTTATCTACTATGGCTATCTAAGGCTTCTGATAAGTGGTACAAGTCCAAAAAACGTGCACAAAGTCACCCACTTCAAGATTACATCTCCAACATAATGCTGATGTACCAGGGTAGATAGCTGATAAACGAGATGGCGTATAATTCCATTGGTACATACGCTTATTGGCTGTTTCCCTCAGGGAGAGACTGAGGTATATTCTGAGATGTCCCTCCAGGGGACATACTACTGTTTGGGCGCGATCTCCCAAGCGGTTTCTTTATTCCAAAGTGTTTGACAGGTGTAGATAGCAGGGCTAGTGGCGTGTTGGAATGTTGTATATGTATTAACCCTTTCGAGTCGTCTTATGTTTGCACTAGGGTTTCGAATGGGATGTAAAGCCACATGACTGCGGAGTAGACTGTGGAATGAAGTGCCCAGTGTCGCAGCTGGTGGTATTGCAGTCTGACTGAGTCCAGGAGGCAGAACTCTGTCCTACATTGCTCAAAGGATTTTATTGTGGGTCCCTGGAAGAGGTTTTGCAGAGTCCTGCAGTCCTTATCAGTCCAGGCCCAGAATGAGGGGACGACTGACCAGGACCAAAGTCAGGTGTACAGGAGATCAAGGTGTTTGGAGAGGGAAATTAGGTCAGAACTCTTGACGTTGCAAGCTTGTCCCATATATCTAGCACTGTTTTGGTCAGGGTAGCGGCATATGTACTGAGGGGCCGAGCGTGCTTGGGGAGCCAAGCAAGATCCCACAAGGGTCTACATGCCACCACACTGTCCATATGGAACCAGTAGATTTCACTTTCATGGGCTATCCTAGCTGAGATATATCACAAATACGCTTTCAAGTAATACTCCAAAAGATTAGGACAAGCCAATCCTCCCTTGTGACAAGGCTGCATCAGTAGTGCTGTAGCAACACATGATGCTCCCCCCCACCCAAAGTAAATGTCTGCAGCTCACATTGGGAGCCGTAGTATGTCGTCCTAGGGTCTAACATAGGTAGAAGACACAGGGGAGGATATTCGTCTTGATCACATTAATTCTCCCCAACCACGAAATATATAGATTCTTCCAGGGTCTACCGTCTTCCACTATCGCGAGCGCAGCAGCAGCCAGTCACTGCCATCCAGGTGGCTAGTATATGCATTAGATTAAGGCCTAGATATCGGAGTGCACGAGAGGTCCAAGTGAAGGGTGCCAATCACTGTAGTGTTGACACGTCAGTGTTTGGGAAGGTTATGTTCGGTATGCTAGACCTAGAAGTATTAACAGTAAAGCCTGAGACCTCCGCAAAGGCGTCGAGAAAGGATGCCACAGCCAGGAGAGTTGTGTCAGGGCATAACAGGTTGAGAAGCAGATCATCAGCAAAAATGTTGACCTTATGCATCTGCCCTCCTAAAGGGATTCCTTTTATCCCCCTGGTACGGTAAACCATGATAGCCAAGGGATCAACCTCCAGTGCAAACAAAAGGGGTGACAGGGGGCAGCCCTATCTAGTGCCCCTGTCTAAATTTATAGTATCAGTACTGTGACCATTGATCCTGTTTGTGGCCATCAGGGCTGCGTAAGAGGCCATTATCCTGGTGACCTTAGCGGGGTCTAGTCCGATTTTCTTCAGTACAGAGTGAAAAAAAAGTCCAATCCATTCTATTGAATGCCTTCTCAGCATCAAGCAATAAAAGGCAAGCTGGGATTTGGTGACGGTGTATCTTTTCTACCAAGTGGGCTGCCCTACGGACATTGTCTGCACCCTGGCAGCTACAGATAATTCCCACCTGCTCAGGGTCGATAAGACTCAGTTGGAAGCATTCCAACCTGTTGGCGAAAATCTTGGTGTAGATTTTCTCATCAGTATTTAGGAGAGTGATGGGGCTATAGGAGAAGTAAAGCGTGGGGTCTTTGCCCAGTTTAGAAATTAGAGAGATTTCTGCTGTCACCGTGGTGGATGTGAAGCCCGTGTCATAGGTGAAGGAGTAGGACAGGTTTGGCAGGAGTTCCCCTAGATAGGAAAAGAACAGTCTATAGAAGCTGACCGGAAAGCCATCTGGGGCCATTGACTTGCGCTGCAAAGGCTCCAAAGGACAAGTCGAGTTTCCTCCAGGTTTATCGGGGCATCTAGCAATTCCGTATGCCCAGGATAAAGCAGAGGCCAATCACAGGCTGCTAAGTATGAGTCAATGGGGGTTTGGGGAGCTACCTCTCGCTCACAGAGAGCTTGATTGTAGGCATGGAATTCTTGCCTCTTACGATCGGGATCGCCGAACCGACGTCAGGCTTCTGGAGTTTCGCTATATGTGCCTCAGCCTGTTCCTGGCGCCGTGTATGATCTAAGAGCAAACCCACTTTGTTTCCCCCTTCGCAATATCACTGCTTAAGCACCAGTAGAGACAGATCAGCTCTGTTCATTCTATGGGCGCCAGTTGAACCCACAAGATGGCAAGCTGTTTGTTCTGCCAGGTGCGGTTTGCCTTGTCTTTCTCTTCCAAGCCCATGATGTCAGACATTATGCCAACATCTACAAATCAGGCCTCCCTACTTCAGGCAATGGCTACTGAAGATATTCTTCCTTGTATATGGGCTTTAAACCCATCCCTGAGATTGTGGAGGGATATATTGTGCTGACTTTTATGAGTGAAACAATCAGCGATCCCCATATGAATTTCTCCTAGGCAGCACGCACCAAGGTGGTGGCTTCCCTGATTAGGAGGTCACCCGAGACCATTGCAGCTCAACATGGGAATGGTCCCATATAGGGATATCTGAGATCTCTGCAGAGTCTGGATCGGGAAGGAGGGCATGGATAACAAAGATTTAATATTTGCATGAATTTGAGGTGTGAACATGGGAATAAAAGGAATAGTCCCCCAAGTCAGGGTGTATGTAGCACCATGTATCCATCAGATCTAAAGCTGTGAGGACATAGCTTCTGTTCCCCGATAAGTGGTTGAGTGGCGATCCATCACTGTGTCCCAGACCAAATTGACTTAAGCCATGAGCCAGGCCCGGCTAATTGCAATTAATCACAATGCAATCCCCTCTCAGTGGTTTTGTCAAAGGACCAACCCACCCAACCCTCCTCACAAACTATGATTGTATTCATTGATGCTAAAATCTGAGTTTCGGGTCAACCAGTGGCGTACTTTGTTTTTGTGTTTAAGAGTGAATTCCTCCCCGGAAGAGTTTAAATATGGGACACCATCATGATGGCAACAAAAGGGCAACAATCCAAGGGAAGATATAAACATGCCTGATTGGGGAAGAGGCTGAACCTGAGTCAGTACCCCAAACTGGTAAGCCATTAGGGACCATGGACCTCCCCTGCAAGCCTCTTTCTCCCTCCTAGGCTATCATGGCTCCCTCAGCTTGAGAAGTGGTGGGATGAACATTAATGACAATCATATCTCTCTGGGGTGGATGTCAACCTGAGGTAAGGATGGTGCTTAGGACCAGAGGCCTTTCTGTGCAATAAAAGGCTGGCTGGTCTGGTGTTGGGTGCGCCTTCGGAATTGCATGGGGCTTAGATAATTGCATAACAGCATCTTCTAGGATATGTAGCCTGTCCACCAGTGGAGTAGAACTTGCAACCACAATGGATTTGAACTTCTCGAGAACACGATTCCAGTCAATATTTAGGACTTTGCTGGATTTATCATTTACTGATGATAAAAACAGGCTGGGCTTTAAAGAGGTGGGCACCGTGTTCCTATCGGTGTTCCTTTGAGCTCTGGATACTCTGGACATACCCACTTGCTTAGTTTTACACTTTCTTTTGGCCAAAGTCTTGCAGTCACTTGAACTGATAAAACCAGAGTTATTAAGCAGGCTGGATGAGGGTGCAAGGGATTAAATTTCAGGCATGTTGGGTGATGAGCAACTTATCACTGATGAGTCCCCACTTCCCCCGCATAGATGATGCCCTGGCTGACCCATTAGAGAGCAACTAGGGCCCTCACCGGTGTGTAAGAATAAACGTCTATGTGAGGTCAATCTTTTTGGTGATTATCCAATAGCACGGGCTAGGAAGGAATCAATTGTAGTGCCTCTAGGTGGTTTTACACCAGCATTAGCTTTGCCCCCAGGCAACAGACTGGAAATGCAGCCCACACTGAGGGCTGTCTGTGCACCTTTGTAGCTTGCTGTGGCACCTCCTCTGGCCTCTGGATTACTAGGGGATGAAGTCCCTTCCCAGAAATCAGGCAGAAGGTCATCACAGGCAGGGAACAGGCTGGAAATGCAAAACCCCTTCTCTTCCCTTTATCATGCAGCAGGAAACTGAAGTAGAGTGTCTTAACAGTTGTTGCACAGGTTTACGTCTTTTGAAACAAATCTATGTACTTGGAAATGTATACTAAATTACGACTTCTTAACTGAACTTATCTGTATACAAGTCTTTGACATGCAACATATTGGTAGGATTGTCTTCCTTGATGAGTAGGTTTGTAAAGCATTTTCCATATTTCAAGGAATCTTGTACAGGATTTTTAGTAACAGAAGCGAAAGTCTATTCTTAATAATTGTCGTGTCAGTCTTATTATCACATTAAAGAAGTTGTATTTAGTAATTCATAGCAAAAGACAAATTTTAAAAATAATTTGAGTAAGTCAAGTTAATTTAAGAGCAAATTGGGGGCTTGGCCTGAGGCGTGATGGAATGAACCGCGGTTCTTCGTCTTTCTGGGCACCAGTTCACTTCCACTGATATCCGAAGCATCGAGGCCAGCCGGCGGGCAAAATAATCGTGGGGGAGGCTTTCAAAACTACCCTTTCCCTTGTTGGATGGCAATAGCTCCATCTTGGGTGCGACGCCCATATAGCCGCAGCTGACGGGAGCACTGGAGCTCAGAGGTGAGCGTTGGCTGAGGAATCCAGTGCTACCCCACCAGACTGGCCCTGCGGCGTGGCTCTGCTCGGACCTTCCTTCACTGCAGTGAGCCGGAACCCCAGGACCACTGCACTCGCCGGCCTGTAAGCAGCCCATTGGAGTGGAGACAGAGGTAGCGGATGAATGCGGCAGAGATGCGTAAAGAATTGATTGGGCCTGGGCAGGCAGAAGGCTGCAGAATCAACAGTCGGCGGGGCTCTGACACCTGAATGAGCTAACTGAACATCGCTGCCCTAGGAGAGGGCTCTAAGGCATGCAGTTTTGCTGCATAATAGGGCCTGGCCTGGGGAGCGGCCCTGACGTTTGAGCCTGCAGGAACCTGAAATGACCGAGACAACACTGCTGCCACTCGCACCTGTTGCCTGCAGAGAAGTTTGGAGCGCCCGCCTTGCCTCACAGCCACCCCTGAAGTGTATATGTATATTTATATCGCTCTCATGCAGAACCTCCTGGGAAGCCAGGAACCCTGTTCTATGCCATTTTGTGAGGGAACCAGGAGCAGACTCATTGAGGAGGCTGTGCAATATCTGACTACATTCCAGGGCGTCTGAGCCCACTCGCAACAGCCCAATACCTCTGGCTTGACCTGCACCACCTCTTTCTACGAACGTTTGCGACGTTGAACTTGAGCGTGCCCTTCCCCTCCTCCCGTCCCTTGCAGGCCCGTGCTGATTGAGAGCCCGGGGGCACCAGAGAGCAGGCCCACTGGAATGCCCCTCTGACACCAACCAGATGGGGCTATAACAAACGCCTCGCTCCTTCCCGCCTGCCCCATTGTGGTGACCTCTCTGCAGATCGGGTGGGAAGGCATTGATATCTCTGCCAGTAGGAGCACATCTTCCTATACCTGGTTGGGCGTCCTGGAATTCAGTGGGGGGAGGGTGTAGACACACACCCAGCAGCTCCTGCAACATACTGACCTAGGCCTTAAATCTGTCGATCAGCACTGCCCCTGCTGTGAAGTTTTGCGGAAAAGAACTTTGACAACGCGTTGCCTTTGAGGCCTGCCTGCTAACCACCTAGGGCCTGTGACTACGGCCCGAAACAGATGCCCTCCACCAACTGGGACTTGTGCCGCATCTGTATAGCTGGGAAACATTTGCACTCTTCTCTGTCCAGTGACGCTACTCTGGGCGCTGGTTTCTGAGCCGGTGTGTGCCTCCCTCTCTTCCTGAATGATGCTCAGCAACAAGCCGGCCAAGGAAGTATCGCTGACATCGCTTTGGACCAAAATTGCTATGGCGGAGAAGAAGAGCCCACCTTTCTGTTCTGATCATGCAGGATTTCATGGCACAATTCCTCCAGGAAATGTGCACAGAAATTGGGTACCTCAAAACTAATCTGAAAACTTGCATCAAAGATATTAGGAGTGATGTCACCGAGATAGACAAACGAGTTGATGACTTGGAACGCGCTGTCGACGCTAGGTAAGAAGACCACGAGGTGCTATGGCAATGACTTTCAACCCTGGAGAAACAACATGTTGAACTCCAAGCTCAACAGGAGGATCTTGAAAACGGGCCTATGAAATAATGTCTGCATTTGAGGAGTATCATGAGGGGCCGAAGGCTCGACTATCATGGCATTCACAGCACCCCTCCTCCAATTAATAAAGGGGGATACAAATGCACCCCTGCAGAGGCTTGACCACCCACTGGGTCACCAGTGTTCTAAGCAGCTCCAACACCGCACCTGATATTTTGGCTCTTGTCCACTATTTTACAGAAAAATAAACTATACTCTGAATATTGTGGCAGAAATCCAACCTGGTATTCCAAGGACACATGCTGCAGTTATACCAGGGACAACACTGCACTGCAAGAGAAATATTAAATCAGTGACTGATAAACTAAGAAGCATGGACATTAAGTACCAGTGGGGACACCTATTTGCATTGCTTTTTGAATGGGAAGGAAAGAGGCGCTTGCTGCGCTCAATCCGGTAGACGGAAAAACTGCTGGCTCTACCGAATGCGGAGGGACAGTCCTCTTCAGACACAACCTCACTCAAACCCCTCCTTAAGCAAGTCTGGTCTGGTCTAAGGTCCAGCATCGATGCACTGATAAATGCCCCAATTAATCTGTGACTCAGGAAGAGAAATGTGACATCATCCCTGCGCTCTGCAAGATGGACACACCCACCACGCCAACCCCATCTGTTGCAGAATCTACTTGATAGGGGTGATGGCACAAGGCTGACGACCTACTGCCCTGTTGACTACCTCTGCATACCTGGCTGTTGCCAACTTCCATTGGAAGACCCTTTACACCTCTCTGGACCTCACTGTGCATCTGAACTGATGGCTTCCCTCCCACTGTTCTGGTTTATATGAGGCTGACATCTCTGACGACACACAGACATTGTTGTGCCAATCTACATGGACAATGGTTCAACAAGTTGGACCCTGTTAGTCCATATCGGTTGTTGCATTTTACCTTGTCTTATTCTTTTTCAGGTCTGGAAGCAACACTATATACTGTGGTGGACTCGGTCCTCCTCATTAGCTTATCCTTGTCTGCTGTCCACAGGGTCCTTTTACCAGTGGGGCCCTACAATACTGATCACATTGCTGACAGGCTCCCCCTCATCATTGCATCCTTCACTAGTGGTATTAAGCTTCCATCCCTTAACATTCACGGTCTTAACTCCCTGAGTAAGTGGAAACATGGATGGGACTACATCTTGCATCATGACCTTGATATGGTTTTCCTACAGAAGACCCATGTTAGAGGGTGTGACTGACATAGAATGGCACACCCAAAATACCCTAAACGCCACTGGACTTATGCTGATTCCAAAACACTGGGTGTAGACGTGGTTGGTAAAGTGGCCCTGGGACTCCACATCACCAAAGTCATGAGGGAGAAGGAGGGGCGTTACCTCACACTACACTTGCATTGAGGGAAGAATAGACTGCCATGCTTAACATTTATGCTCCAAATATGGCACAGGGTGTCTATATTTGGCGTACCCCCTGGGAGCAACTCCAGGGGGCTGAATGGGAAATAATAGTTAGAGTCACAGTGGGATCAAGGCTGTGTGGGTTGTGCTTCAAAGTAAGTTTCATTTTTTTAATCAATTTCTATAACTCAGTGTATGAAACAGGCTGACAAATAGGGGTGCTTTTTCAGGTGATGTTAATCATGAATGCTAGATGATCTCACCTTTGTAATGATCTTAATGTTATACTCTAAGGGGATTTCAATGCCCAATTTGGGTACTGTTACTACTGTGTGACTGAACCCTTGTTGTATGATCTGCTCATTGTGCATCAACTGACCAGAGGGGTTGAAAGATGTTTAAGGCCCTGTGCAACTCGTGTCTCCAGTGTGATAGATATAGCAGGGTACCCCCTTAACCAGTGCCCTACTTTTTCCAGAAGAATAAGGGTTTAAGATTAAAATGAAGGGGCAATTTATATGTCCACCCTGACGCACCTACTAATAGCATGAAGTCTGCCCATACTAGTTGACTGTCTCTTAACAGGCGATTCCCTGGCCTCCAATATTTTAAAGGCTTTCTCAAGCCTTAACAGTTCTGCTAGAGCAATTATGCTAAGTCTTTCGGGGACAAGAGGGCCATGTGACACCTGCCGTGGTTTAACAGAGTGTAGAGTCACCAACCATAGGCTTCATGAACTTTTGAATGCTAGGGCCCAATATCAGCAAAGAATCAAGACTGCAAGACTGGATATTAAAAAGGCCATTAAGTATAGGAAACTTGAACTAAAGGGCAGATGGGAACATCTAGTTGCTACATGTAGAGACAGAGATTCAAGGGGGTCCTGGGAGATTGTTAATGGTAAGCAGACCTCCTTACATTCATCTGATAGCCTAGGAACTAATATTAATCTGGAAAAATGGGTGACCTATTTAAAACAGATCTACTCATCAGCACCAAGCTCTGTGGCTGAGCCAGTGGAGGAGCTCTCTCAGTTTCCTCTGGGATTCTCCTCTGAGATCACTGAAGTTATTATAGTTATCATGGCCAGTCCAGCCTATAAGGCCCTGGGACCGGATGGTGTGCCCACGGACTTGAACAAGGCCAACATTGAGCTATGGGACCCTTTTATTACTAATGTTTTAAAAGCTACTGCCTCCATTAAAATCCCAGATGAAAAATGGCATGAAAAAGTGAAATAAAATGGCCCAGTTTTTAGGAAGGAGAATAGACAGCATACGTGTTGCTATTGACTCATTTAATTGAGGACTCTACAGTTAAGATTGTGGGGCAGGTTATTTTAAATGAATTGAGGCCTGGATGCAGGATAATAATGTATTTTGTCCGGTATAGTGTGGTTTTAGCGAATGCATGGTGACCTTAGAACAATGCTTAACTCTTAACCTTATTGTTTGGAAGAATACAATAGCAAAGAAAGGGGCACTTTATTTAGAGTTCATAGATTTAAGTATTGCTTTCAACTAGGTTAACCGGTCTAAGCTGTGGGATATTTTATCCCCGATTGCCATGCCTTCTCCTATGAATGATTTCTTGCGGGTTTTGCACACAGGGGTTACAGCGTCCATTAGATATGGTACTGATGGGGAACGCACCAGACATTCTGATCTCTCCTGAAGAGTTCGCCAAGGATGTGTTCTGGCCCCCATTCTATTCCTATAGTATATTAATGACCTCAACTCTTTTTAAATTTCTGATGGAAAGGACATGCTTAAAGTTAAATCTGCATTTATTCCCATCCTTCTCTATGCTGATGACACAATCCTGCTCTCCCGCACTCTCAGTGGCCGTAGGGGTCATGTTGAAGTCTTTATCAGGTTTATGGATTTATTAGATCTTGATATAAATATCTTTAAACTCATATGGTGTGTGGAAGGCAGACCTTCAAAACCAAGCGTAGCTCCATCAAGGGCAAAATAATTGGGAGGGTCAGTGAGTTTGCCTTTTTTGAGTTTTATGTTTGATGGGCGGAATTGTTGGACGCCTTGTGTTTCTAATCATCATATGCGATTTAATCAATCCTGTGGCACATTTTTCAAATGCACGTCTAGTGTTGGCTGCAAACCTATCCTGTTCCTTCTAAAAGTATATAAGCTGAAGTGTCTTCCTGTTCTGATTTATGGGGCAGGTATTTCGAGTTATTGAGAATGTTTAAGTGTGCAGCGGGAGGAGAATTGCTTTTGTAGAAAGCAACTGGGACTAGCCACAGGAACTCCCAATTTCTTTATGCACAAAGAACTGAACTTAGCATATGTTGAAGATGCAATTATATTTGCCCCTTTGCTTCTATGGGTGGTGGTATGGAACAATGAGCATACTGCTCTTAATTGTGATGTAATCTTGGATTGTCTAAGCTGTAAGTATGGCCATAGGATCCTGTGGCTTGACAACATAAGCAAATTGCTGACTCACTGGGTAGGCCTAAGCTGTATACCTCTCCTCAAGGGGTGAGCAAGGGAGGGGGGGGAATAAGATCTGGGAGTTCTATGTTATGCGTGCTGCACAAGCTAGAGAGAGGGAGGCTCTGGAAAAGGTTACATTGAGAGATTACTTGGTCATCAAAATCAGCGACGGGCTTGAGCCTGATCTCTTATTTGTGAGGAATGGGTTCTGCTAACAAAAGTTTGTTTAGACTCAGTGAAAAGCCACCTTGGTTTCCCAACTGGCCAGTTTGACCAAGCCCTTATGCAGCCTTGCCCATGTGATGGTCTTTCTCCTCCAAAGGCTAGAGCACTTGGCCTTGTTCTATAGCTATCATGCACCTTTTTGCTGTACATATTTGTCCATTCTTAGCTCTCACGATTTCTGCCAATACATGCCATTTTTTTTAAATTACATCTACGAATGTCATTAGAGCCAGCAGTCTGTTTTGCTTTCGGTGCCTTTCAAGAATGTGCAATATATTGGCAGAATATAGCAAAGTTTTAATATAACCTGCTTTTAACAAATAGTTTATCTATGAAGTTATAGATTTTAAAATTTTTTCAAGATTTTGTATCTAGATGCCATGTTATTATGTAATATTTTTGTGTGTTTCTTTCCAACATTAATATTTATTGGTGGAAGCATGTTTTATTCTTTTATGGTTATTTTTTTTTATAATTGAATAAAGATTTTATTCGTTCATTCAGAGGAGAGAGATAATTTACCTGGACTTAACTCCTCCAACTATACCAATATATACATCAAAAAGGACAGGCTTCCTAATGGACTCCTATCTAATCTATTTAATCAAACAGAGTGATCTCTGGGAAACATAAGGTGAACACCCACATTACAAATATGGCCTGCTTCATGACTGGGCTTCCCAACCCTGACCCAATAGAGTCCAAGGTGGTCTCTAACACCGTGTGTTGGAACAAGGTTTTTTTTTTTAGAATGGCATGCAATGTGTAATATGTCATCAACAAAACCAGACCAAAGATGAGACACATTAACTGTTAAAACCATCTAGAACTAACCCAAATACATTTCACTAAAGGATGTCTTGATAGGATTAAAAACATAGGTGGATGATTTGAAAGGGGAAATAATTACCCTGTCATCCTATACTTCCGACAACATGTTTTGGCAGTCTTAAAAATGCCCAACGGGTCAGCAGCCCTTGTCAGGACAAAGAGTCTCTAACAAAAAAGTTGTCCTTTTACCCTTAAAATCTATCCTTATTTACCATGCTGTCCTTTGTGGGATAATCAGTTACTTATCAGGCCTCTGTACACACCATATGCAAAATGAAACTAGCAGGGATGCAAAATTATTTCTCATAATTGTGCGCTCCAGAGATTATTGCTCAGGAGTTGAGGAAAATGTGTTAACCCAGGTAACCAAAGGGGGTGTCCCCTTATTTTCACCTATAATCCAGGGGACAGACACTGCCAATATGCTGTGGTGTTCCCTCTGCAGTTCATCATACCCGGGCAAAGCCCAAACCTTCCTTTTTAATATTTATAAATCACCCCTAAGGCACGCCAAATGAATGCATTATATTCAAATGATGGATATGTGGTTCTTAACATTACATATCCTGACGGCAAAAAAAAACAGCATTGTCATTTTTACTGAGTAAAGTCGAGTAGCCGTATTGGCAAGTATTGCGCTGCACGCTGGCCACTCAGCAGGGCTAACTTCTGAATGAGACCACCGAATGTGATACTTCAAGGTATCAAAAGAACCGTTGTATTATATTCGACTCAAGTCGAATTTAATGTAACCTTTGCACAAATGACAACTTTAGTAAGCAACCACTTAGGTGCCCAAAGTTTTCCAGTGACCGTATATGGGTGCTGGCCATGAGATAGCCTTCTGTCTACCTGGGGGCAGTGTGAATGACTATCAGTAAAGAATACAAAGAACTCGCTATTGGAAGAGGTGTGACCTAGCCCTGCAGCAATGGCAACCATGGTTTGAGCCAAAAAGGCAAGATTCACAGGCACCTGCCTTTGAAGCACAAATGGTGAACACACGAGAGGGGCTGCTCTTTTATTTTTGTGGGTTGGCAACTGGGACAACAAGCACTGGCAACACCAATAGGCCTCACCTATACACGAGCAATAGGCTTTGTCAATTTGTTTTTGCCGTGTTGTACGCCAGTGGGACTGCTGTTTATCATGGCTACAAGTCAGTGGTGTGGAGTGTCCGAGTGGAGTGGTGGAGTAGAGTGTAGCAGAGTGGATTTATTGGAGTTTCGTAGGGTGGAGGAATAGAGTGTTGTACAATGGAGTAGATTTTAGTGGCAGTGTTTTGTGAAGTGGGGTGGAATAGGGTGGATTGGGTCGGAGTGGATTGAGGTAGTGTGGTGGAGTGGATTGGAGTAGAGTGGGGAAGACTGGATTGGGATTGAGTTGGGTGGGTTGGTGTGGGGTGGACTGAAATGGGAAGAAGTGGGGTGGGATGGAGTAGAGAGTGGGGGATGGAGTGAACTGGGGTGGATTGGAGTGAAGTGGGGTGGATTGGAGTGAAGTGGGGTGGATTGGAGTGAAGCGGGTGTATTGGAGTGGGACGGGATGGATTGAAGTGGAGTGGGATGGAGTGGAGCGGAATTGCGTGGGGTGGAAAGAAATGGGGTGTGGATGGATGCAATGGAATGGATTGGATTGGTGTGGGGTGGATTGATTGGTATTGGTATGGGGTAGGGTGATTGGACTCTGGTTAACAGGAGTGGGGTAGATTGGAGTGGGTGAATTGCATTGAGGTGGGGTAGATTGGATTGGCATAGGGTGAATTGGATTGAGTGGGGTGGATGGTAGTGGAGTGGATTGGTGTGGGTGGATTGGATTGAAGTGTGGTGGATTGGAGTGGGGTATGCTGGATGGATTGGATTTGAGTGCAGTGGACTGAACTATGATGAGGTGGGGTGGATTGGATTGGGGTAGTGTGGGGTGGATTGGATTGGGTAGAGTAGGGTGGATTGGAGTGGGGTGAAGTGGATTGAAATAGGATGGGGTGAACTGGACTGGGGTGAACTGGACTGGGGTGAACTGGACTGGGGTGGACTGGAGTGAGGAGGAATGGAGTGAGGAGGAATGGAGTGAGGTGGACTGGAGTGAGGTGGACTGGAGTGAGGTGGACTGGAGTGAGGTGGACTGGAGTGAGGTGGACTGGAGTGAGGTGGACTGGAGTGTCGTGGATAGGATCAGACTGAGGCTGATTGGATCAGAGTAAGGTGGATTGGATTGAGTGGGGTGGATTGGATAGGGAGGATTGGAGTTGTAGGGAGTATTGGAGTGGGGAAGACTGGATTGGGGTGGATTGGAATGGAGTGGGGTCAACTGAACTGGAGTTGGGTGGATTGGACTGAAGTGGGGTGAAATGGATTGGTGTGAGTTGGATTGGGGTCGGGAGGATTGCCTTGGAGTGCAGTGAATTGGTTTGGCGTGGGGTGGATTGGGTTGTATTAGGTTGGAGTGGGGTGAGTTGGACTGGAGTAGGGTGTGTTGGATTAGAGAGAGGTAGGTTGGATTAGAGTGGAGCGGGTAGGATTTGGGTGGGGTGGATTAGGCTGGAAGAGGGTAGATTGGACTGGAGAGGGGTGCACTGGAGTAGGGTGATTTGGACTTGAGTGGCATGGACTGGGGTGGAGTCGATTGGGATGGGGTGGGGTGGATTTGATTGGATTGGAGTGAGATGCATTTGAGTGGAGTGGGGGTAGATTGGACGGGGCTGATTGGGGTGGATTGGATTGGTGGGGGATGGATTGGATTGGGATGGAGTGGGGCGAATTGGAGTGGGATAGATTGTTTTGGATTGAGTGGGTTGTTTGTGATTGGGGAGGGGCAGGTTGTTTTGGATTAAAGTTGGGCAGAATGGAGAAGGGCAGATTGTTTTGGATTGGGGCAGATTGGAGTGGGGCAGGTTGTTTGGGACTGAAGTGGAGCTGATTGTTTGGCATTGGAGTGAGTCAGATTGTTTTGGCTTGGAGTGGGGCAGATTGTATTGGGGTGGGGCGAACTGGATTGGGGCAGGGTGGATTGGGGTGGATTGGAAGGGAGAGGGGTGGACTGGAGTGGGGAAAATTGCAGCGGCGGCCGCCAATATATCAAAGTGGTGGGGTGAGCGAAGTGCCCCACCACATCAAAACAAGTGAAAACAGTAATCATGCATGCACACTAAAAACACAAGCATGAATTATATTACAATTAAAAAAAAAAAAACTAATTGTACTCGGGCTGCGTCATCCTCTGTGTCCTTCCTAATCTCCGACCCACATGAGTGAAAGCAGCAACTTCCCTAAGCAATCTTGGCGCTGCTCTCATGCGGTTAGTCATGAGAGCAGTGCCAGGATTGGATGGAGCGTCCTGGCCGGACGCTCTTTGATGCACTTCAAGCCTGTGCTTGGTCTCCACCCAGCTGTCCAAGGCAGCTGGGTGGAGAGCTTGAAAGTGCACAAGTGAGTTTGGCCAGCACAAGTCTGCCGGCCAAACTCAAATGCACACTTTGCAGTGTCTTACAAGCACTGCTATAGTCCTCAGTAAAAACAGGACATGTCCCTTATTACTGTGGGGCAGGCTGTGACACGTTATGTGTAAACTAAAATGTCAATGGAATAATTTAATTGCCATTTTATTCTTTACGTTTAGCTTGGCTCGCCGCGGGGGTGGGGGAGAGGGTGGGGGAGGCTGGGGGAGTGACAGCCCCCCCACCCTCAAGGAGAAACCACCGCAGGTGAATTGGGATGGAGTGGGATGGAGTAGGGTGGGGTGGATTGGATTGAAGTGCGGTATTTTTGGAGCAGAGTAGATTGTTTTGGATTGGAGTGGTACGGATTTGAGTGAAACAGATTGTTTTTGACTGGAGTGGGATATGTCCCAATCGTCAGAAACCACTCTGGGTGCAATTACATCAGTTATTGAAAGTTTGAATGCATATGGAATTTGAATGACCTCTGTAGGCTAACATATATTGAATAATGCTTTATCCCAAGCAATCTCATCAGGAATTGCTACAGCTGAAATATTCACTAGGGACAAGTATGTCTATGCGAATTTTATATGATGAAAGATGTGGTTTTAAAACTTCATCCACCAGTTCAATTGTAGAGTGTTCAGGAAGGTAATGTCCATGTTTGAGAAGAAATAAAACAATGAAAACCCCATCCAAACAAGATAAACAAACACAGTTAATGAAAACCATAGATAGTTCCATGGGCAAGTGAAACAGTTATTTTTTAGCCAATGTATTGGCTTACGTGGTCTTGACAGTCCAGTCACAGTTGAGGCAGATGAGCCTGTGAAGGAGTCATTAATGTTGACAAAATAACCAGAGTCTGTGCAAATATTGGAGCTGCATTTTGAAGAGGAGAAGTTACAGAAGACTCCATCTGTGGTGCATAGTAGATTATGCCATCCGCATGTGTGAAATTTGTAGGTTTTTGTTCCGTTTCAGCAGAGATCAATGTAGAAGTAGCTACAAGTGGAAAAAATGAAAGCTCAGTTTCCACCCCCCCCCCCCCAAGCTCGGGGAGGTGTCAGCATTGCTGTTGATGACTTGTAGGGTAACATCCTGGTTGGAAGTGGGAGGGATTCGGGTACTACCTTGGAGTCCCCTAGGTCGGCTGTGCAGGATCGGCCACATGGTGTAGTCTGACATTGTCGATTGAGACAAATCGGTTCTCTTTCATGCCAGGCAGCCGTGGTAGAATGACAGTTCTGGTACCATGTATTCCCAGGACTGGAAACGGTGCACAATAAGAAGGATCGAACTCCCTTTTCACAGCAATCTTTTCACGTACAAGATCCCCTAGCTTAAGAATCCAGCCGGTGGATGTTACTGGTACAGCCCTAATCCCAGAGGAGGCAGCACTGGCTGATGCGTTGTCATCATGGAATTGTTGTAACACCTGCAAGACAGTGATGCGTTCAATTATGTCAAAAGGTGTATCTGCCGCCTCCCTACCACGACCATCAAGATCTGGAACATACATTTGAGTTCCAAAGAGGTACTCGTATGACGTATGACCCCCCCGCCCCCCCAGGACCTGGGCTCTCTGGACTCCATACAGGTGATTAAGCCAACTACAACCCATACATAATAATCTAGCTGTTAAGGATTGCTTTAAATCTTAGTTTTGTCTCTCCACAACACTATTTCCCTTGGGATGAAATGGAGACGAGTAATGTAGTTGGACCCCTAACAAAGCCATGGCGCCCCTGTACGTAAAAGCAGGGCCCTGGTCCGAGTGGAAAGCTGCAACAGCATATGTATCGATAAAGACCTGCAAATTTTTAATAACAGTTCGAGCATCAGCCGAGCATTGTGGCCAAACCCATAGAAATCTGGAGCATGAGTCAACAGCTACTAAAATGTCTTTGTATGCACTGTCTGGTGTCAGGGGACCACAATGGTCCAGGTACACACATTGTAAAGGTTTGTTGGAAATTAAGAGGAGTGTCTGCGGTGGGTACTTGACGCTGGAGCCTTTGATTTGTTGGCAGATGTCACAACAAAGGACATACTGCTTGGTCTGTTTGTAGAGACCTGGCCACCAGTAGCGTGATGGCAATATGGAAATTGTAGCTGCCACACCACCATGTACAGAAGCAACTCCCTCATGCACTGTTTCAGTAGCTTATGTCTTAGGTCTTTTTTGGAAATCAGTCGGACTCCCACGCCTGGAATTTTACTTCTACGTCAAACATGCCTGCCATCCGGAAGGAGTATTTAGCAGGATAGGCTTTAGTCAAAGATGTGCCATCAGCTGAAGCTTTCACAGCTGCTAGTGTTTCATCATCCACTACTGATCTAGAAAGAGTTACTTCTGCGACTGAAGCCATAGCAACTGCTGACTTTGCTGCTTCATCAGCCAAAGTGTTGCCTTCTACGTGTATTCCAACAAGTTAAAGTCCTAGTTTATGTACAACATGGGCGGTAGGTAGCGTTTCTTAGAGGTCCGCTACTTTCCCCAACAAAAGTCTGTGTTTAATAGTATTACCTTTCGAATCTCACCAATTTTGTCACCAGTAATGCAGGTATTCATTGAAGGACTGGACACAATAGTACGAATCACAAACAATCTGCGTCATCTGTTCAAGATCCATATGTTCCAGTGCCTTGAGCTCTGCAAATTGTGTGGTACAGTCCCCTAGAGTCTGTGTGTAAATATTTTGTGGATGGAACTTGCGATCCTTCATGTGTCCACTCACAACTGCGCAAGCAGCTGAGTATTGATATTTGGTGTCTATAGCTGGTTGAGCCATTGGTGTAGAAGATGGTCTAATATTTTTCAATAGGTAGTGTATTTGCTGGGACTGGATACTCAAGTTTATATTGTAAGAATTCTTGGGTCTGCAATTTGGAGTCAAAGACATAATCAACATCATTGGCCGTCAGAGACGTTGCCCATTGAATCCAACGTAGATGTAATGCTTTAGCATTTGGAAGGCTTGCTTTGGTAACAGCCTCAAGGGCTGGAATAGGGGATACCACAATAATGTGTTTCTCTTGGGCCAGATGTCTCTCTTTAAGGACCCCCATCTGAACAGCAGTGAGAATTTTCTCAGTGGGAGCAAAGCGTTGTTCAGCTGTGGAGTATAAGTGTGATTTATATGCAATTGGGACTGTCTCACCCTCATTGAAAGTCTCATAAGTAAAACCAATGACACCAGCAATTACTCTAATGACCAAATGTGTTTTGTTGTCCCTTGTATGTAGGTGTTTTGTTTCAAGCATGTCTTTTTGTAATGCTCTGAGAATGCGTGTGTGGTTGACTGTCCAGAATTTGCTGGTAAAGTCAGGACGTATTAAGTCATATAATGGTTTAATGCGTTGTGCATAGTCTGGAATGTAAATTCTGCCAAAATTTAGAAAGCCCAATACTGATTGGAGCTTTTTTTATTGTATTTGGTGGTTGTAGTTATGCGCATTTTTCTCAGAATGGGGTGCAAGGCTCTTGCCTTCATCCGACTACTCGTATCACAGAAACAGGACACAGAGAAAGGCTATTTTTTTTTTTTTTTAAGTTGAAATTATATCCAATTTCGGCAAATCCTACAGCAATGAGGGCTACCCGTCTTAGATGTTGCATGAGGTCATCATCCGTGAGGTAGATATCATCCACACAGGACAATGCCTCAGGGTCCATGTCGTGTAAGGTTGATGTCACACGAGCTGAGAATAGGCCTTGACTGTTCTTGTAGCCTTGTGGGTGCCGGCACATATTTTTCTGAGAGCCAAGGGCGCTGAAACTTGTTAAGTCTCTACTTTCACGAGCTATGTTTTTGCAGAAAAACCCACTGGAAATATCCTAAGTAATTTTATATTTTCTCCACACAATATTGTTCATCAGTGCTGTGCTATGTGCATTTTGTATAGCAAATGTCTTTGTGTGACAGTTTAAATGTCTGTAGTTTAAGACTATTCTATATGAGTGGTTGGGTGATAAAACACAATGTGACTATAAGTGGAAAACACAAAAACAGTCCTACCATACTGTCAAGAGGGGATGGATCTATAATCCTCCTGCCTATGTTAAGTATGAGCACAGCAGACTAAGCCTAATCTGCCCTTCGGGTTTCCCCTGGGAGAACATCATCCCTCATACCTGGAGATGAGGCTTGTAGTCTAGAAAGACACCGTCCCCATATGGATCAGGGGTTCGGCCATCTAAGCAGGTAGCTGTAGCGAAGCAATCAGCATACAGTCGTGGTCATCTGGATGGAATCTCCCTCTAACATGTTTGGGACAAAAGGGTGTTTGTTTATAATAAACCAGCTGACATTCTAGGAAATAGTCCCCATGTATGAAGGCGTATTTTCTGTGAATGCTGGAGACACAGCATACCACGTTTGTCAGCAATCCTATCTGATTGTAGCCTGGGAAACACCACTGAGTCTCTACTAAGAACGCAGTGTGCTCCTAGGCGATAGGATAATGCAACAGAAATAATAAAACAGCACCGCACAAGTGTTTCTTACTAGAAAAATAAAGCCATGTTGACGAAAATGTATCTAGGTGAAAGTGCACAACTGCAGGCCTAGGTAGCTAAAATAACGTGTGTAAAACATGGCTAACATAGCTATATAACAACTGGAGTGGGGTGGATTAGAGTGGGCCAGATTGTTTTAGATTGAGTGGGTTGTTTTGGACTTGAGTGGGGCAGGTTGTTTTTGATGGATGAGTGGGTTGTATGGGACTTTAGGGGGGCAGGTTGTTTTGGATTGAGTGGGTTGTTTGGGATTGGAGTGGAACAGGTTGGAGTTGGGCAGGTTCTCCTGGATTGGAGTGGGGGAGATTGGAATAGATTGGAGTGCAGCAGATTGGAATGGATTGGAGTGGGGCAGATTGGAGTGAGGTAGATTGTATTGGGGTGGATTGGAGTGGGGAGGATTGAGTTGGTGTGGGGTGGATTGAGCTGGTGTGGGGTAGATTGAGCTGGTGTGGGGTGGACTGGATGGGAGTAGGGTGGACTGGATGGAAGTGAGGTTGATTGGATTGGGGTGAGGTGGATTGGACTGGAGTGCAGCATTTTGGAGTGGGGCAGATTGTTTTGGATTAGAGTGGTGGGATTAGAGTAGGACAGATTGTTTTGGAGTGGGACAGTTTTTTTTTAGATTGGAGTGGGGAGGATTGCAGTTGGGCAGATTAGAGTGGGGTGGATCAGACTGGAGTGAGCTGGAATGGACTGGAGTGGAGTGGGGTTGGGCGGATTGGAGTGGAGTGGCCTGGGGTGCATCAACTGGAGTGGGGTGGATTGGAGTGGACTGGGGTGGGGTGGGTTGGGTTTGAATGGGGTGGAATGGGGTGGATTGGACTGGAGTAGAGTGGACTGGATTGGATTGATTGAGTGGGTGGGTGAAATGGATTGGTGTGGGGTGGATTGGATTGAAGTGGAATGGATTGTGGTGTACTGGAGTGGGGTGAATTGTGATAAAGTGGGGAGGATTGGATTGTGGTGCGGTGGGTTGGGTTGGAGTGGGACAGGTTGGAGTGGGGCAGATTGTTTTGGATTGGAGTTGGTTGTTTAAGATTGGAGTGGGGCAGGTAGTTTTGTATTAAAGTGGGGCAGATTGAAATGGACTGGAGTGGAGCAGGTTGTTGTGGATTGAAGTAGGGCAGATTGATTTGGATTGGAATGGGGCAGATTGTTTTGGATTGGAGTGGGATAGACTGGAGTTCGGAAGATTATTTTGGATTGGAGTGGGGCAGATAGTACTGGGTGGATTGGAGTGGGGTGCATTGGATTGGAGTAGGTGGGGTGTATTGGAGTGGGGTGCGCTGGGTTTATGTGGGGTGGACTGGATGGGAGTAGGGTGGGTTGTATAGGAGCAGGGGATTGGAGAGTGTTGGGGTGGATTGAATTGGGTGAGGTGGACTGGAGTAGGCAGACTGTTTTGGATTGGAGTGGGGCAGATTGTTTTGGAATGGACAGGGGCAAATTGGAGTGGGGCAGATTAGATTGGGGTGGGTTGGGAGGACTGACGAGGGGTAGGTTGGAGAGGGTTGGGTGGATTGGATTGTGTGGGGTGGATTGCACTGAGTAGGGGGGATTGGATTGAGTGGGATGGATTGGATTGGGTAAGGTGGGTTTGATTGGTGTGGGGCAGATTGGACAGGAGTGGGATGGATTGGGGTGTACTGTGTTATGTGTTAAAGCTTAATTTCATATATTACACAAAAGAAAGAAACATTGTTGCTTTGCAGTATTTAGAACAAGATAATCGTCATCTTTTGAGAACAGCGCACAAGAGCAAAAACAAAGTGAGAAAAGACGACTGGGCAAAATAAAAGAAATTTAACTATAAAAATTAAACTTTGCAATTTTGTTTGTCCGGCTGGGCATGTTTTTACCACTCACAAGCCTTCTGTTTGCAGGGCACTGGAAAAGTTAAAAAGAAGAAAATAGTATCTCAATCACATCGGGAGCAGCAACAGGCACTGATTAAGTTGAATCAATCAGAGCTTGGTCCCTGCTCCATAGAGAGAAACAGAAATTATGTTTGGCCTGCAGAAACAAATTATGAGTCTGTAAAGAAGAGTGCCATGCAAGCCAACAAATGGTAAGTAACAGGCAGGCCCCAAGCCCTTTACTGTGCACAACAGTCTTGCAAGTTAGATGCATGCGCTACCACATGTACTCTTGGGCTCAACCCTAAAAGGGGGTAAGCTGCTACAAAAGGTTCTTTTTGTTGGAGTGCACCCCCAGGTAGTCACACCTCTGGGATGGGCTATGGAACTCCACATGCCAAGAGAGTGGTTCTGCCATGTTGGGAGTTGACAGAATGATGCATCCTGGGCTGGCTAGAAACCACACTTTTTGCATAAAGTCCTCACTAGGCGGGAGGGTACCTGATAGCCCACTGGCTAGTAGTAGCCACATGCCCTGAGGCATGGGTATAACAGTGGCATCCTTGACACCCAGACCACAGATCATGTCTGTACGGAAGAGAGGATGGAATAAGGACTGCCCAGCTGTTCCCTGGATCCAGAAAAGAAAGGATGCACCAAAGGCTTGACTGCACGTGCTACTACTTGGGCTAGCAAAGAGGGGACTGTGCCTGTGATGCCCTTCTCAAGAAAAAGTCATCCCTAACCTCAGACAGAAGAAGTGACTCCAAGAGTAAGTTGGCTCACTTCCTGCTACAACCTCAGTGCCACAAAAGGTGAAGAAGCCTCCTTTGGTGAGTTGGTAGTCAGGAATGCTTAACCACCAAAATGCAACCTGAGAGACTAAGTCCCCACCCGAAAATGTTGTACTAGAGTCTGCTAGACCAGAGAGAATATAGTGTCTTAGTGCAATTTGGCACCCAGCACAGAAGTTATCACCTGTCTAAGGCAGGGGTCTTCAAACTGGGGAGCAGGCCCCCCATGGGGGCCTCCAGTCATCCCAGGGGAAGAGGGGGGGGGGTGAAACAGGCTCTGGCCAAAAGAAGTATTATGCAGATACATGTGCTTTGTTTTAAGCAGAAAACAATGTCTTGCATTTTTAAAAAGGTTACGTAAGTTAACTGCAATGTTTCAATAAGTCTAGACATGTTTAAACATTGCTATCTCAATAGAATATTTGTGAACAATTCTGAGGGAGGCCCGATGATTTTTATTTTTTCACTGGGGAGGGGCACAGCATTAAAAAGTTTGAAAACCACTGGTCTAAGGGAATCACTTTTTTCACTGTAATCAGAGACCAGTAGACCAGTTGCAACTGGCTTTTGGCTACACTTCAAAGGACATCAATCCCTGTGGCAACAGGTGCCCCACTACGTTCATGGACTGAGGACTAGCCACAGGAAGACCCCTGTCTCTGGATCATCATCATCTTTTAGTATCTTCAACATCTTCCATTAGGACCACTCCCTTAAATTCTATGGTGGTTCACCCATAGAGCATGGAACTGGACTGCAGACTGCTTTGACTGCAAGGTAACTATCCAACTGGATCTCTTGGGTCCCTGGGAGACGCTTCCTGGCATAGTTGGTCACCCAAAGTGGGCAAAAATAGTAGTTTATAACTTTATAAAAGTTTACAGTTAACCGCTTGAGCTGTCCATTACAATGATTTATTGAACTAAGCGAAAAATCAGTAATTCATAGTTCTATAACCTATTTTTAAACATATATGTCGGATTTTTACTGAATCTTGTTTTTTTTTTTTAGTCAACTGGTTTGGTACTTTTTAATGCTTTGCACTTGTTCCTTTGATGAAGCCTGACTGTTCAGAGCCACAGCTAACCAGGGTTGAGCTAAGGTTTTTTCAAATGAATCTGACTGGACCCAGTACAGATAAAGAATCTATTGCACTGTGATGTTCGATAACGACACCATATAATAAACTGTCTTCCTCACAGTCACTTTCTTCTTTTAAAGGGAGGGCACCAGATTCCAGAAGCCTTAGCTCACTATAAGCCTGACCACAACAACCATGACGATATGAAATGAAATTAAAAAAAACAATTTTGAAACTTTCTATCCTTACACAAACTATCAATATATCTAACTGTCTGCAGGTATGTTTTTAATTAAAAGTATTAACTCCAAAACATTCCATGAACATTCAACATTCCTAGGAACCAGGGACTTGAAAATTTGATTTGGACTGCCAGGAAAAGGGGAATTCACTTCCTCATTTTTATGACATCATAGGACCGATTTCATCGTACTGTTGCTCTGCCGCAGGACTCTGCAAAAAGTTAATTGTTTGAAGTCTTTCAATGGCTCTTCTTGAAGCCCAACAGAAACATTGGATCCATAAATTATTCTTCAGTGAAATTAATTCAAATACCGGATTCTTACAATGTTGGTTGGAGACTAGAATAATAAAATGAGTTGGAATAAATTGGATAAATATCGATGGTCAAGTGAGCAGAGCCTGGTGCACGAGGCATATTGTGCAGTGTTAACCAGTTGAAAAGAGAAGAGATCATCGGCAATCCCACTGGCTTCTGGAGAGGAGGACGAGTGCATGTGAATCCACAGCACCATACGAACAGATGCTGACAGGGTAACATTTTCTGTTTGTACCCTGTATGGCTGTAGACACACATGCTCTGCAGCAGTACCTTACTTAAGCGGTGGCCAGTCTGCGGCTGATGCATACTGTCTGGAGCAAAGGCCATAAAGCTGTCTGGCCAAACTCGGCCTGTCAGCTGACCAGGATGGCTACACAACAGTGTTTGGGGAACATGTGTAGGGTCGACGAGATGGCCACTTTGCAGATGCCAAATAAGAGGATGTTGACTAAGAAAGCCATGGTTGCTTGTTTCCTATGGGCAAGTGCACCCTGGGTGGGACGAGTAGAACTCTCGTAGCTTTGTGGTAGCAGGTTTAGATGCACTTGTATATCCCTCTCGCTATGCCAGCCTTGGAAATGGGATGGAATTTGTGAGGTTTTGCAAAGGCGACAAAGAGCTGGTCAGACTTATTAAAAGATTTAGTCCTTCCGGGGTAACGCATAGGAGCTCTTTGAACGCCTATGCTCCTTCTGCTACAGAGTCTGGCTGCGGAAAGAAGAGTGGGAGCTCTATAATTTGGGTAAGGAAGAAAGGTGATAACACCTGGAGAGAAATTTAGGATTGGATCTGAGAACAACTCTACCTTTCAGAATTTGAATGGAAGGTTCTCATAAGGGGAGTGCTTCCAGTTCCACAGGTGCCTGAGGGAAGTAATGGCAACAGGGAAGGTCACCTTTCAGGAAAGGAACTGGAGAGTAAATGTTTAAAGTGTGTCCCCATGAACCTCATAAGAACTATGTTAAGGTTCCACACTAGGATACAAGATATCCTGGGAAGTATGACCTTCTTAAAATACCCTCCGAAAGTCTTAATTACTGTTATCATAAATAGGGATGAATGTACCGTTTTCAATTGTAGGCATATTATGTGTAGGCGAGGCCTAAATTCTGCAGATGTAAAAGGTAGCAGATGATGTCCTTGACATTAGATTTTTAGGGGTTTAGATGTGCCACTGGGTTGAGAGTTAGGGATATTTGTCTCATTCTCCACACCAACATCATTCCCACATACAGTAGGAGAGGAGGAAAAGTGTAGGCATAAAACCCTGACCAATTTATAATACATTGCAAATTGACTGTGAATGAAGGAACCTGGTAATGATGTTTGAGCATTTTGTTTCTTCGGGGGTGGTGTGTCTATTGTGGGGTACCTAAACGCTAGTCATACCCGTGTAGTACTTCAGGGTGGAGTTCTCACTCATGGACTTGATGATGCATCCTGCTGAGCATATCTCTGTCCACTACTGGAAGGTGTTATGCTCGGAGTTGTGTGTCATGGGAGATTGCCCAGTGACAAATCTTCTGCACTGGTGCTGAGAGCTAAGGAGACTGCATGTGGCACTGTTTCTTCAGTTAATACATGATGGTCAAGTTGTCTGTCTTGATAAGGACTACTGTACCCTCAAATGACCTGGAAGAAGGATTTAAGAGATAGTTGTACAGATAGCAATTCTAGATAAGTGATATGGTAGCCCTCGTACAGAAAAACCCACACCCCCTGAATGGTCATGTCATTGAAATATGCACTCCAGCCTGTGAGAGAGGCATCTGTTGTGATGGTCACTTGCAGGCTAAATTGATCCCTACAATAACTTATACGAGGGAGGCATTACGCAGCAGAGACTCATCAACTTTAGGCAAGATAATAGGTGGGTCATATAGAATGATCTTCGACCTCCCAAAATATACCTCACCAGCTCAGATACTGTTTGGTCTACAGAGGCAATCTTTTGCCATAAGGGATGCATACATCAAGAGCTGGCATAAAATTAAGAACGCAGAACCAAATAATTTGAAAACGCATTTGAGGCAGGAACTGATGAATAGGAATAATTATCCCGCCAAGGAATACCTTAACGGATCAGTCATCCTATTCAGCTTACAGAATTATTGGGCGACATCAGTAAAACACAACTGCTTCAAAAAGCTGGTTAAGAAAACCATCAAAAACATCTTGTCGATGGAGAATAAGGCAGCAGTTGCAGTCAGGGCCCATGGCTGGCACGTGCTGCAGAGTTAAGATAGAGGAAAACCTCAATCCTACTTTCACACGCTGTATTCACATTTAATAGAAGAAAAAAAATTGAGACACTGATTCGGAATTCTGCCTTCGGCTCTTGCACCTTCCGCCTTGGTAAAGTAGTCCTCCCTCATCCGATTACCAGCTGTGCTAAGGAGGACATGGTACATATGGTGTGCAGCTGCAAGGAGCTAGCAGCTGAGTGAAGAGCCGTGTTATGCCTGCTCTTCAACCAGAGGCCTATCAGCACGTGCAGGTTCTAGCCTGCTTTACACCATCGGATACTCAACTGAACGGCCGCTTTGTGAAATTCTTTTCCAAGGTAGAAAAAACCTCCTTGTTCTCAGTCAGATTGACTCTTGCAAAAGTATTATTATACCCCCGTATCTCTGAGATTTTATAACAACTGGTTCAGTCCAAATATATTTCTGTCATAATATCCCCTAACACTCGCGACGTTGCACCTCAAGCACAGTCGTTTTATTATCTCTTGCATTGCCGATCACATAGATGGCACAGTGAGATGTTAAATTTGGATGCTCTAAACAAACTTACATTTTTGGATCTTAACCTATCAGCTCGTGCTTTATGAGTTAATTAAAGTTACAACTTCATTAGGCAAGAAAACAATCTATGTAAATGAAAAATATTGTAATTGAGATATGGTGAAATTGCTATTTGTAATGTTTTTTATCATTTACCTTTGATATGGTTGCTATGTATTTGCAATGATTTTAATCAACCACGCAATTTTAAATAAACTTGAAGTTGTAAACTTGTAGTCTGTAATAGGCATGCCCACTACAAGTTGTTTCTGTTCCAACAATACAGATAGTGGTGAGTGCTGGTCGTTCTCAAAACATCTTCGGTGTGACCCTCGTTCTGTGATCATTTCCCCGTGAGGCCCTCTTGAAGAGGGCGTATATGTTGCCTGGCACAGGGTCTAAGGAGGTCAACATCTCCAGAAGGTGCATCATGGTTCTGAGTTGGTGGTGACTGGGCTGAAATAGAGGCAGCAGCTACTGGGATGACAACACCCTCTGTTGCCTGGGGTAGACTTTTCCTGTAACTGCACTCTACAGGGATCCCAAGAAGGGGTGGACAAGTTGAAACTGGAGAGGTGACTTCATGGCATGTATGATAAATCTGAAGTTGTGGGATAGAAAAATTGCTGCTTGAATGCCGGCTTCTGCTCTTGATAAGCCAGTTCTCAAGGTAGCAGAAGATGTGATATTCCCCTTTCACAGGTGGGCAGTCACCACTGCTAGGCACGCCATAAACAATCTTGGAGCGTTGTGCCCCGGTAAGAAAATACTTAAATTAGTAGTGAAACCCACTTACCACAAAACAATTGTACTGGTGGTGTGCAGGGTGAATGGGTATGTGAAAAAAGCATTTTTTAGATTTCGCTCTGTCATGGAATTGCTTTAGTGGAGGAGTGGGATGATGTCCTGAAAGGTAGTCATATGCTGATGTTCTGCCAGGATGTATTCATTTAGAAGGCTGAGGTCTAATATACGCCTGAAGGAGCCATCCTTTTTGGGGATGAGAAAGTACAAACAGTAGGCATCTTGTCCCCGATGCTGGGGAGGCACTGTTTTTATTGCGCATTTCTGGAAAAGCGCTTGTACGTCTTCCTTGAGGAGGAGAAGATGGTCTCTGCCGGTGATGTGTATGTGGCAAGGAATGATGGGAGTAGTTGACACTTCTAGAAACTGTGTTTAATGTGTAGAGCATGCATCTTATATTGGCTTTCTACATGTATAAGCACTCAGACACTATCTCCTCTCATATACTGTGCTGCTCTGGAAGGTGCTTAGCAAGCTTCTGCATCTCCTCCCACTGGGAACTGTCAGAATGGGAAAGGTGCTCAACAGAGTTGACTCTGAGCCAATGAATGGCTGCCCCTACAACTACCCTCTTGCACGCTATGTCAATTTTCTTGGTCTCTTTGTTGGAGGTTTGAACAATGCCTGTGGCTTGGGTGGGAACCGTCTTACTGTCTGAAAGGGATACTAAGGAGTCAGGGTGGACCTGAATTTTTATGTAAATATGGTCAATGCTGGATGGTATGTATTTGTTTTTCAACCCTAGATGTAACTACCCTCGTTCTGATCAGCTCAATAAAGTCCTGGGCAAACTTGAGCATGCCCTGAGGTGTGGGTAAGAATTGCATGGAGCATTTGGACTTTGAGAAAGTTTCCAAAAGGAAGTCGTCTTGTTCCTGAATGATGTTTATGTCAACCTTGTGATACGCTGTGGCCATCTGAATAACCTTAAGATTTTAAGCCCTGGCTCTGGTGGTGCCTTTGGTGCTGGATTTGGGCATGAGCAGAGATGCTTGTTGCCATTAGAGCAGGTAAGGCTTGATAACTGGTGGGGGTCAACACTCTCTAGCAGAACCTTGATCTACTCTGCCACCTTCTTTCAGGGGCTGACCAATGTCCCAAGGAGGCAGAGACTTGGAGGGAGCAGTCTTTTGGGTTCATGCTTGGGGGTCGGGAATTTGAGATAGTGCTATTGAACCCAGAAAACTCAACAGCTCCTCCTTTGGTCTTGCTCAACGTCCTGGCAACAATACCCGTACATAAGGTACATACAATGTGTGCTTTTCAGAACACATCTTTCCTTCACCTTCATTGGTACTATTCCTTTCCCATACCTTGTTCTAACAATTGTCTTGATCTTCTCAGTAACAATGTTCCATGTGAACTGTGTCATCAGCATGTAGCTGCAGACGGGTATTAAAAACACACAAAGTGCAACGTCCAAAGCTTCCAGAAGGATGGCAATCCCATTGTACCTACCCTAAAGACAACCAAATTAATGTAGGGTTCCAGATGCTCTGTCTGGACAAAGGATATAAACTTGATAGCCTTCAGATTCTGTCAGAAGTTGAAATGTGGCCTCCCTTAACCCACTTGCTACATGCTATCTAAGGCACAAATGCTTTTGAGAAAATTTCAGGCCCTCTACATTTGTGATGTCACACCATGCCATAAGACTCATGTAAGAATTTACATACATAATTCTAAAGAAGCCTAAAATCACACTCCATCTCACAGCCTACAATTATGACATTCCAAAGTATGGTCTGGGATCAAAGACAATTCCAGTCCACTATCTCCAAAATGTACACCCCACCAGGTTGACACTATAAGACTGTGCCCTCTTCCTGCCATCTAAGTAGGAGGGACAAATATGATTACACACTTACTCATACCAAAAAGAAGTAATAGTTGTGACTTAATGCAACCAATGTCTTATCCAGAAGTGTAACTGATTTGCCTACAATCCACAGGGCAGAGATTTATACTCTTCCAATGGTGGAATTCAGCATCCTGCACTTACAAATATGGGGGGGGGGAATAAAAATCTACATTTGCAAAGGTTTGTTCCAAAAATAAATACACCCTGCATTTTACTTAAGTAATTATAGTCCACTCACTTTTCCTTTGAATCCAGTTATCAAAAATATTAGCAGGCTTTGCCTATTTACACATCTGCTTAACCTTTAAACTGCAACTCTGTTTGCAGTCAACAGCAGCAGTGCACTGCAGCTAACATAGCTTTCCACAGTGGTACGCATTCAAAGTTGTCTTGCTCTGGAAAGAAAAATATAAAGTTGCCTACTAATGAGAAAAGATGGAAGACAAGAACACATGGATGGTCTAAAATACCTTATCTTTGGCCTGGTATCCAATTTGCTCCACTTAGGTCTATGACAATCTTTCTTTTTTTCAATATAATGTAAAGGTCTGATTACTGATGCACCAATGTGACATTGGGACTTCTTCATAGGATCATGCTACGTAAAGCAACTTGCTTCATTTCACACCTTTAATAAAATGACCACACTTTATTAAGAAGACGAGAAAAGACAAAGTGGAAATAAGGGGCCAGAGAAATAACCAAACAATTGAAAAACTATGATGGTGTTGGATATGTTGTCTGGGCCACTCGTGCAAACTACCTACATATTCATACTCCATGCATCTCTGCTGCAACTTTCTGGAGGTCATTTTATATTCCATTCACTGTACCTGGACGAGGTAGTGCTCGGGCATGGTGTCCGAAATCCTTCCAACTGAGTAGTTTGCCTTAAGCAGATCATCGTGGATCTGAAACTCTTCTTTGCAGTTGTACCTGAAAGAAGACATATTTTAGAGAATACCAAAATGGCATAATCTCAAGCTATCTATAGCAGAACACTGGCTTTGACACATAATTAACACTCTGTGATAACAGTACTGAAGAAGCAAGGATTGAGCTAGAGAAAATTTTGCTTATTACTGTTGAAAACAGACATGGAAATAGGAAATATGAATGAGCCTCACCACCTTTATACGGCTCCAAGTTTTATCTCTTGGGCTTCTTTCAAATGAACATACTGAGTCTGAGACCGAGAATCATGGTTGAATTCAGGATTCCATTGAAGTCCATGGAAAATAGATGTCATGACATACCTTATCCTGAGGCAGCTGGATGTCTTTAAGATCCAGAGCATCATTAATAGGAAAACATCTGAGTTTGCCAACAGATGTCAGCACCAGAATCCCCCTGCAAGAGCAAGGGCTGCCCTTGAGTCAAGGGTAACAGGAGGCAAAATCCAAGCAGAGACTATGCACAGAAATATTTTATAAGAAAACTAGAACTCTTCATATTTAGCTCATGATTTATTTTCTTTTTTATGTTTTGTTGATTGTCAGGCTAATTGTTAAGATTCGGAGATTTTTAGATCTCTCTGAGATTTTTCAAGACATTTTGTTAACTTAGGGGGAGCTTAGAGCCATCCCACTGCTGCTTACCATTGGTTGACTTCGTCGTCACTCTCATTTCCTTGCTTCTCTTTGATCAGTGTGTGCCATCTTCACTGCTTTTCCCTGTGTGTGCTCCACTGGAGCAGAGTCCAAGTACTGCTTCCTTGCCAAGAGTCCCTCCACTACTTGCACTTTAGGTGGTACTTTTTCCTTTTAGTTGCAGCACTCCATATGAGTACATGTGTTTGCAGGCCTCTCTGCCCCCCTCCTGTTCAGCTCCTTTGTGTACTTTTCCCATCCTATGCTGCTCTTTATCTACTCATATGCTTTTCCCCCATAATCAATCACTCATGTTTGTGTGCTTCACCACCCTGTTGCTTTGTCACCCCGTGCTTCTCCCCATCTCAGTTCCATTATATGCTCTCTCATCAGTTTGCTTCCCTACCCCTTTACATTTGTTTCATCCACGCTCCATCTTGCTAACTGCAGCCCCTCCTACCTTTAACTTCTGCCCTCACCATCACCTCAACCACCCACGCCTGTTTCTTGTTACCCCTCTCCACTGTGCTCTTTTCAAGCGCAAGTTGTATTACCCATAGTGCTGCATATATCCCCCATTCCACCTCCCCTCCAACATTCTGTCGTGTAATAGTTTTTTCGAACCTTTAGCCATTCTGTACAGATCCTGCACTACTGTACAATATGGTTGAAAGACATCAAAAGCCAATAGCTCTCACATTGGGCAAGCCCAATTTGCTTTACAATGCTTGTTGTAGTATTGTATTTCACGTTTGATTCACAAACCTATAAGAAATAGATAGAAGTGTTCACAGATGTAAAAAGTTGTAAGAAATTTCTCTTTCACACTCACAAACTGTCCATTTGTTATATATATATATATATATATATATATATATATATATATATATATATATATATATATATACACTCTTTGGTTCACGTTATTTTTCTACATCTCCTTAAGACCTTATCCACTGTATTTCAGTAAGAAACTGTAACTTAATGTAGAGATATGAAAACAATTTTAAGGTGTAGTTGTTGATGAAAATGCTCAAGAGAAGGTATGTATTCTTTCTAGAGCTCTCCTATAGAAGTAAAAAAAATCCCTGTAAGGCCTAACTGATGGAAAACACTCCATCTGTACTTCAGTGTCAACTCTTGACTGACAGGTGGACATTGTCACTTTCATTTAATGTCAGCCCATCGCAGCACAAGTTTTCTTAGGTTTAGAACAGTGAAAAATGGACACTGAGAAAGGCATTTAGAAAACAGATAGCGTGCTGACAATGGGTAAGTCAGGTAGAAAAAGGAATTCAATTTTTTAGGTTCAATATCTGATGAAATATTATTTAACATATGGCAGATGAGTATGATAAGTGCTAGAACAAAAACTCACGCAAATGTGGCAAACAATTCTTCTGCAAGAGATGAATGGCCCTATAGTTTCAAAAGTTAAATGTATTTTAATGTATTTTCACTTAAAAACAAAGAATTTGAAAAGTATAGTTCCTTCTTTCAAAGAAGCCTACTGTGTACATAGCATTAAAAAAGCAACTCTCACTAAATCTGCCTACCTCACTACTTATAACTTTGTACCTTTGAAAAACTGGTTTCAGAAATGTTGGACTTATCTGATATCGTCTGTAGGCCAGGTTGGAGATTCTTTATGCTTCTGACTGGGCATAAGTGAAATTTCCATGGCTGTGCTTTTTGAACTATGGTGAACTAATACAGCAGGAAGTGGATAACAAAGGCACTCAAGGGACCATTATAGGCCTTTGCACGGCTTTGTGCACCTCCGAGGCCTTTCTGCATTATGGGACAGGCCGGCAATGCCAACACAGCCACCCCTGTAATATCTATTGTGAAGGTGCACATTTCACACCTTTGAAACGTCAAGTAGGCATTGCCCCGTGGAAATAAGGGAAAGTATGTGTTCATGCCCAAGCACCATATCAATGGTTTGGGCACATGGGCAAAGGTCACTTGGGACTGGCACAGATTTAATGGGTCTCCATGCGCATCATTGGAGATGTGGACTTGGAGAGAATCCTATTATTTTGTGATTGGGTGTACGGTCACAAGCTGTGCCTAATCAGGGCGCACAGGAACAGAATTATGCACCCACGTTAGACAAGCTGCCTTTTGCAGACCTCTTTTGCATAGTTCTTCACACCACTTCAATTATTTGAATGTCTAATGTGAGTTTCTAACAAATTTAAAATATAATTTATTTTTTTAAATTATTTACTTCATGTGTGGAGTGGGGCCTAACACTTCCAGCCATGCAAAGGGGGTCTGCAAATGAGTTTCTGCCTCTAGTATAACTTCATTAGTGCATTTATGAGGCAGTATAATGTATCCCCAGGCAATCAAATAACCACTTCTTTTCATCACTACTTTCTTCTAAGAGCCCCATAACACTGGTGTCTCCGAAGGGCAAGAAAAACACGCCGTAAGCTTTCACCACCCCTGCCAATGCAAGGTTGAGAGAGTCACCTCTGCAGCGGAGAGGTGACGCTGCAAGGAAAAGAGCCCTAGCTTCACCCGTTGGGAACAACTCGCTTCAAATGAGATGAGCCACGTTTTACTTAGCCTTCAGGTACACAAGACAGATCATCAATCTTCTTGAGAGATTGAACTATCATGTTAAAGGTGGATGACAAATCCAGCAAAATTAGGATTGTCAAATGGTCCCCTGTTCTAGCCCGGCATAGTTTTTCCCCTTGCAGGCAAGTGGGTGCTTTACAAATACACAACACATGTCACCGGTAGAGTCTCATGACACTAGTTGTGCTCCCCCAGATTGTGGGTGTGGTCTCAGAATACAAGACCAGTTCCTCGTTGTCAGACCACGCTGGTCAGGTGAAGGTCGTAAGATAGAACATAGCTAGGCTTGCTACTAAAATCCAGGTGAAGAACTGGTGGACTTTCTCTTGTCTTATGATATTTTTATCTTGCAAGCGACTTGGGCTATCGGGAATCTATTTTACAATGGTTTTACTTGTTATTCTTCCCCCGCTACCTCCTCCAGTTACCAATTTTGACCATTAACAGGTTAATCCAAGCACTTCATGTTAAGTGGTCAAAATCCTTTAGTTTTGTACTTATTACATTTTATAATGATAATTGTTCTACCAAGGTCAACCCTGAAGTTGTCTCTTTTTCACCGGTGGCTGCCGCAAATCTCAAGGGGAGGGGAGGGGGTGGAGGTGGAGACAGAGGTGAAAATAAAAAAAATACAAAAATAAAAAACTAACCTTGATGCCTCCGTCACCTGCCGCCTTGCTCCTCTCCTCTTCATCTGGTGTCCCAGCATTCACTGCACTTTCATGCTAAACCTAGCACGAAAGCAGCGTCAGGATTTGCTGAATGGCTTAGACTGTCACTCAGACACAACCCTGGGGCCTGTGCAGTTTCTCCAGCCCGGCTGTGTATACAGCCGGGCTGGAGAAACCTAAGTGTGCATGTGTGTTTGGCTGGCCTGAGATGGCTGGCCAAACACACATGCGCACTTACCTTCACATGCTGGCTGAGCAAGCAGCAGAAAAATAAAACAACGGTGAACTATTGTTTTCTTTTTCTGCTGCTGTCTTAGCTAGGGGGACAACGCTCCTGCCCCATAGCGAAGGGGCCTCATCTGCTCTTTTTTCCTCTTCTGCGTCTACCCCATCTGTATTAGAGATCACAGGGGCTGGATGCTATCTCCTTATTGTCTAGCTACGATTTCTGTAATCTGTTCAAGTGGGTTGTGGGTTGCGTGAACTATTGCTTTATTTTTCTGCTGCTGTCTTAGCTAGGGAGACAATGCTCCTTCCCCACAGCGAAGGGGCCTCACCTGCTCTCTTTTCTATTCTGTGGCTTCCCCGTCTGTATTAGAGATCGCAGGGGCTGGATGCTATCTCCTTATTGTCTAGCTACGATTTCTGTAATGTGCTCAAGTGGGTTGTGGGTTGCTCCTCACTGTTCCATATCATCTATCTGTGTATGGGGGGTTTGGTGCCTCAATCATCAACTATATATTTGTAAGCAGGAATATGTTTGGGCTTCTGGTGATGGCGTAGTAATCCTCGGGATCTTCAGTGACCACAATCCCCTAGTGATTACTGTGTCTTGTCTGATGCTTTCCCCTGGTGCTATCTCTGTGGTTGGGACAAATATTATACCAAGCACAGATGGGTTGAGGCTGGCTTGGAAGTCGGCCAACTTATATCAGATACTGTTTCAGCTTTGTTTAGAACAGTTAAGTTTGTATTTTGATTGTTTGAGTCTGACCTGCGGCCACTCCAATAGTATGCAGGCATTTGACAGCTCAGGACAAGTCATTAAAAAATGTCTTATGAAACCGAACGCAACTGCCAAGGTAGGTGCCCATAATTGGTTTGATAAGATTTGTAGGGAGGCTAATCGCTCTTTACATAGTGAGGCTAAGGCAACCCCAAGGGTCCCTGCAGAGGTTGCCTCCTGCAGAAGAAGCTGCATGCTAGCCATTCATACAAGAAGGGCCAAACTTAGGGAGGATACATTGGGCACATTGGTTACTCCTGTACGGTAAACAACATTGCCCTGTATTGTATTGCAATTGTATTTATATAGAGCTTGGCACACTGTGAATAACAGTCATGTGTTAAAGTCTGATTCTAATCTGCAATACCATCAGTGCTAATTCCTGGGTGAAGCATTTCAAGCAAGTTTATCATACACTTGACCATGCTAGTGCCTAGCAATTAGACATTTAATTTTCTGTCGACGAAGTTGCTGAAGCCATCCGCGTTAGCCCTATCTTTAAACCTCCGGGACTCAATGGGCTACCCATAAATCTGTATAAGCTGCAGATTGATCTGTGGACCTCAGTTGTAACAAATTATGCAAATCTGGCCTGTAAAACCAGCCTTCCCAAATCGTGACCCTCAGCTATTATTGTTCCTGTCTTCAAAAAAGACTTCTTGCCTTTATAGGCCAATATCTCTTTTGTAGCTGCTGTGAAAATTACTGGCAGAGTTGTCCTACATAAGTTGATTTCATGGACCTCTGACAAACACATCATCACAGAGATCCAATGTGGTTTTAGGCATGTTCTGAGCACTCAAGAACAGTGACTTAATCTACACCTTTTAATAAATATAATGTGAGTAAAAGGGGGCGTTTTTACTTGGCTTTTATGGACCTGGCTTGTACTTTTGATAGCGCAAATTGTGGGAGGTCATTTTATCCTTGGGTCTTGACCCTGGTTTGGTGTCCATTTTAAGAGCCCTGCATTTTGATCTTAGTGCCGTGGTTAGATATGGACCAAATAGTGAGTGGACTGGGAGTTTTACCCAGGATAGAGGTGTATGGCAGGGCTGCGTTCTTATCCTGTACATTTCCTTTTGTATATTAATGGCTTGGACATGGCCCTGGTGGACGGGGGGTAGGGACAGGCCAACCATGACCGGACAGAGTGACCCAGGTCTTTTATATACAATTGATGCAGTTTTTATGTCGCGTACACAGATTGGTCTTCAATAATTGTTGGTCTCTTTAGTTAATTTCAAGGATGGTATTGGATTTGTTCTCTAGGGAATGCCCACTGGTAGAATGGGACTTGGGGCCCCTAACTTCAGCAGAGATGTTTTAAGTTTAATGTTCAACCTGGCCTGAAAAATATGTCTCTAAGCCTGTAGAGGCCCTTGTTGAGATGTATAACAGGAAGTGTGTACCAGTTCTCACCTATGGCCTGTGGGGTTACAAGGCTGTCAAGAAATTGCAGGATGATGTGAACATAGTTTGTAGATGTATTCTTGGGGTGACACTTATTTACTCTGTTCACGAGGAACTTGGTCTACCATATGTTGCCCATGCCATCAATTTGGCCCCTTTGATGTATGGTGTTGCTTCTGGTGTGATTCAGTGGCCTCCTTTAATAGGGATATAAAAGGATTGTCTTGCTTGTGACAGGGGACTTCATATCCCTTGGCTCAGATACAATAAGGATGTGCATGCCTCTTTGGGATGACCCGAGATTTTTTTTAAACACCTTGTGACACCACTGTAAGGGATAAGAGCCACCTTAAACTTGTGTTTGGTCACCTTAGGAGAGGAGAAAGAGAACTGTCGGAGTTGAAAAAGCCCACTTTTCAAAATTATCTGCAGGTACAAACATCACTTGGGCTGCAGCCTTACCTGCCATGGACCGGAAAGATAAGAGACAGGGTTATTCTAACTAGATTTAGATTGGGACATAAAAGATGTCAGCTTTCATTTCTGCAGAGTCAATTTGATCCAAAAGGAATTTTGGTTTGCCCCTGTGATAAGCATTCATTGCAGATTCTGGCGCACTTTCAGGCGGATTGCGACCTTGGTGGAGGTGATTATTCCATCCCAAAAGTGACGGATATACCATCTGTCGTTTTACAGGTTTCATGAAATATAATGGAACTTGTCCTATGGCGGGTGGGATATCCATCATGTTTGGGACGGAGTTATCCCCTCCGCCAAGATCATGATCAGGCCCTTTGTGTTTTTATGTAGGTTTAATGGCTATTTCATTGGGAGGTTTTCAAGGAACAGCATTTTGCCAGTTATATTCATGCACTTACATACTTGCAATCGCTTCCCAGACACCGAGGTTTGTGCTGATGTGGTAACTTTCTTAAAGCATGTATCACGGCATAGGCTCTCCTTATTGTTTTAAACCAGTGTATGTTTCATTTCTTATAGGACCACTGTATGTGTCCTGGAATGCATTTGAATTTTATTAACTTATGAGTGCATTGTTGGTTTTGCACAATATGTTTGGTATTGGTTTTACTTTTTTTATTTTTTATTTTTTTCGGATATTTTTTTAATGTTAGTGCAATAGTTCAAGTATATGATCTATTCTGTTTTTATTATATATAGAATAGTTTATGTTTGTTCCTTTTTGGTTTATTTTATAAACCGGATAAAGCTAACTAACACATAACATAACAATACCCCCACTGCAGACTTCCTTCGTGTCCTGACCAGAAGCCTGATAGGTACATGACCACTCTAATCCAGTTTGACAACCGTAAAAAGACTAATTAATCACCCACCTCTGCGATTCGGCAGAGTATCGTTTATAAGCTGAACAGAACGGGGGGGCAAATTGAGATCTGGCCCATCGGATTTAGATACGTACCAGCCACAGGCTGGATTGATGTGAAGGTAGGAGTGGGGGCACAGCAGTTTGAAGACATCTTGTAGGAGGCTCAAGTGGCAGATGATGTACCACTGCTTAAAGAAGTTATTATTGACAAGGACATGATTGTGGTCTATGTGAAAGAAAATTAAATTTGCATTTATAAAGTGCATTAAACCTGAGAGTATCTAAGCGCTAAGACAAACAATAGAGCTCACAAAAGATTATTGTGCCCAATAAACTCAGATGAGAAAAGCCAAGTTTTCAAGCATTTTTAAACAACACAAAACAGTACAGCCTAGTGATGTGGGCAGGCAGAGTGTTTCATAACCTTGTAGCAGCCCCAGAAATAGAACAGCCGTCCCACCTGACTTTGCGGAAGCTTGCAATGACGACTTTCCTACCCGAGGAAGATCTGAGCGACCTGCCTGGAACATACCAGTTGTAAAGAGCAGAAAGATGTCTAGAACCTTTATGATAAAGGGCTAGAAAGACCAGGAAAATAACCTTAAAGGAGATCCGCTTCTTAACGGGGAACCAGTGTACCAAACGAATGCCCTCCCTAAAAGTAACTCATGTAGGGGTGTTGAGAATGAGGCGAGCTGCCTCATTTTGCACCACTTGCAACTTTTTCAGTGACAAGGCATTAATGTTCTGGTAAAGGGCATTGCAGTAGTCAAGTAGAGAAGAGATTAAAGGAATGACCACCGAGTGACACAGTTCAACTGGATTAAATGAAAACAATTTTCTGAGAGTCCTGTTTATGTGGAAGCAAGTACTTGTAGTACGATTGAGCTGTGACTCAAAATTCAGATAGGTGTCCAAGATAACCCCAAGATTTTTACCTGCTTTCAAAGGGATATGTAAAGTGCCACAATCATCTGACCACAAACTGTTAATCCAAATGAATTCTTGAGTACCAAACACCAAGGCTTCAGTTTTATCAGTATAAGGTTTTAGAAGGTTTTCTTTCATCCATATATTTATCCTGGTCATGCAAAGATTACATTTATTAGCTACGGAGGCCAGATTATCAGAGCTGGATACAATGATCTGTGTATCCTCAGCATACGAAAGAACGTTTGAGCTGAAAGAGAGCATCAGTTTTGTGAATAGGGTGACATACAGTTTAAAAGAGTGGGGCTAAACAAGGATCCCTGATGGACCCCACAAGGACGACTAAACACCTTATCTTTAAAGATACCACAATTAATAACTTGCACCCTGTTAGTAAGCAAGGGCCTTCCCACTAACAACTGCTTGATAAAGATGCTGCACCAGGCTAACGGGTAACATGGTGTCAAAGGCTTCTGACAAATCAAGAGGCATCAGGACAGATCCCCCCCCCCCCTAAACAACCTGGCACTTGATGCTATCAGTGGTGCAAATAAGTGCCGTTTATGTGCTATGACCACTTTCGAAAACCATTTTGTGAAGGATCAAGAATGTCGCTGGTATCAATGAACTCTGTTAGCTCTTGGTTGAGAAATGTGTCCAATATTTTGGCAGGTGTGGGCAGAAGTGAGATAGAGTGAGTTTTTTTTCAGTCATCAGGTTCAACATTCGTTTTTTTTCTGAAGCAGAACAACAGTAGTTTCTTTCCGAATTTGTGGAAAAATCCCTAAACCTAGGACATGATTCAGTATTCCCTGTAGAGGTTTGGAAATGCAATCAGGAACTAACTGCAGATGTTTAGGTGGAAGGTGGACAAGAGTCCACAGACTACCCAGACTTGAGATTAATTAGGAGCTCCTTGGTGTTCCGTACAGAAATGGAGGGAAAAACTGACAACTTAGAAGGCCCTGTTGAGAAGGCCATTTGCTTCCATCAAAAAACTATGTGCGACAGAAGAGTGAAATTCAGAATAGGTGTTAAGAATTTTGCCTTTGATATAAATGGACAGTCTATCGCAGATCTTGTGTGAAGTGTCAGTGAGGCTACAAATTAATAGTTAAGATAGCTTTTTAATTACTTTAAAAAGTTCCTTAGAGGAATTACCTGCTGTTCTTACTGTTTCTGTATAAAAGGTAGATTTAGCAAGGAGGGGGGAGTTTATATTGATGTAGAAGAGCTTTGTGATCCACTTTTTCAATGGGAGTCACAATGCAATTGCCATTTCCGTTCTTGTCTACAACAAACCTGCCACAGATTTTTTAGATTCTGTGTAAACCAAGACGCAGAAGGTTTGGATCTGGTGCAGCACTTGGTTGTCAGAGGTGTGCCAATATAAAGGGCGGCCCCTATCCAATTCTGAAAACCTTCAGCCAAAAGATCAGGCGAGGTGCCTGCTGTAATATGGGCCTTGCTAAGTGCCTGTTCATAGCCATAAGAAGTGATTTTTCTCCAATTCCTACTAAGAATTACCTTAGACTTAGAAGATACCAATCCCCTCACCTTAAGCACGAGTGACGGGCAGCAAACTTTAAAAGTGACAACATAAGGATCCATCGAACTAAGTGGGATAGTTTCATTAAATATCAGGGCATGAGAATTAGAAAAGGTGCCATCCACAGTGTGCCCCGCTATGTGAGTGGGGAATTCTACCACCTGAGAGACGCCAAAGTTCAGCATAGATTCTATTAAGGCTAAAGAATCCCTATTTGACAGCTCTTCTAAATGAAAACTGAAATCACCAAAAGAGCAAAAGTTTGATGGACCAAGAAGGGCTTAAGCACTTAAAACCAAGCTTTAAGAAAATAAGAACATGGTCCCAGAGAACGATAAGCTAGAAGTCCATAAATATGGGGTTGGCCACAAGTTTCAGTTTAAAAGAGATCACCTCTGTGACTTCTGAAGCGTGCAGAGTGACTGGTTTTAAAGTGCTACTAAACAAGTCTTTACAAATTATCGTCAGGCCACCTCTTCTCTAACCAAGAAGATCTTGCCTGTGATATGGCATAACATGCGGGAATAGCAGCTACTAAATCGGGCCCCGAATCTTCCGATGCCCAAGTTTCAGTGACAAAAAGGCGGTCAAGATGGAGAGAGGTGATGAGTTTGTGAATTTCAATGTTATGTTTGCTAAGGGAACTCGTTTTAAGTAACACACAGCTAATTTGGGGGCAAATAGTGCAACCGACATCCATACCTTTGATGTTCCACATTTCATTAGTTAGGTCGGACTTACTGCAACCTATTTCCTTCCCTGGTTGGTGGAGCTTAAAAAGCTGTGTCCGAGAAGAACTCACCAGGGTGGAAGTTGAATGGTCTGAGGTAAAACCCGCAACATCCCCGGCCAGTGACACTGATCAAGCACTGACAGGCACAGAGGGCTTGCCTCAGGTGCGCATCTGCACCAACATGGTCTTTAAATAGGAAGCTCTCAACAATGGCAGAGCGCACCCGGACTGCTAACGTTTCCCCAAAATGGTAGCCAAGTGTCAACCAGAAAGTGGGGCAAGCAGATGACTCTTTCCACTCAAACGGCAACGACGCGGCAGACCAGAGAGTAGGTGCCCAATGAATAATAAACAGATATGATGTTGATTTGATGATGTTACATTGATGCTCAAGATTCTTGAAGTGGAGGGAAACGACAGGATATGATATGTACAGAAGATTACTGCTGATTGCCATGCTGTAACAATACACTGTGAAAAAAATGAATAAAGAGCTATAATAAAATAAACACCTCTGCAATGCAGGGTTAGGGTAGGATAGGAATTCCTTCTGCAATTTAAAAAATATGCGCACTTAATGCAACCACGTTGCCCATTCTCTTCAACTACACAATAATCCTTTAAAGTAATCTGAGTACTAAACACCAGGCAGACAAAGCACCAAAAGTTAACAGTACAAGAAAACACAAACGGCTACACATCAGTATCAACTAAGCGCTAGGAACCACTTGCATTACGCAGATGTTAATCAGCGTTCTGAGAGCTGTGCTAATGAATAGATCAAGTGTAATGAAAAGCAAGCCCTAGAGGAGGGAGGGAGCTGTAACGGTATTATGAACAGACTATCTCTCGTCCATCGCTCATTGATTCATCTCTTTCTGGATGTCAGCAACTGCACCTGCTCCAATGTAGCAAAAAACGACCACTGGCCTCTGCCACACCTTCTGAAACGGAAACATGTATTCTATGTCCCCTCAAACATTTTGAATAGCTTTCTTTATTTTCTGTTGATAAAGTAAACTTTTGGCATTAGGCCCATTTAGCATGCCTAATATTTAATTATTGAAAAGTTATGAATATTTAACGCATAAGGCATGGCAAAGGAAATAAACAGGTTACTTGTTTTGGCTTAAGAGGACTGATTACAGAATCTGCACTGGGTGGAGCTTTAATAGTTTACTAAGCTGAGTACTTCCGTTTGTGTTGTATTATGATTGGCTTGTCACTTGTTGGTCCTAATTAGCACAGGCAAGTTGTAAGCAAATAATATTATTGCAGGTGGTTTTTCGTTACCAAGGTAGTCTTTTATGGGGCAAAAAAGTTCAAATTTGGCCACAAATCGCTACAAATATGTCTAGGTATTATTCTTATCAAAGCAGTCATAGACTGCAGTGGAAGATAGCATATAGAGTTTTCTTTTATGACAGAAATCTTACACTGCTGAAAAAGCTAAGGGCATCTAATGGCATCAGTTTTTGTGGTTGTTGTAAAAGGAACTCGATTAAATGGAATTTGCCCAACGCCAACCAAGGCACAGCCAGACTGTCCACTACTTTTACACAGTGGTGATAACATTCACTTAGACGAGTCTGGTTGCTACATGTGTGATACAGATGTACTAAAAGCAGTGCACAATCGGTTTGATAAGAGTTTCTTCGGAGGGTTACTCATGCAGGTTGAAAAAAAAAATCATTACAATGTCAAAATGTTTTTAAAGAGGGCAGAGCTGGAAACCCATTAAGGTGATTGCTTTCTCTTGAGCTTTGGTCACTTCCCCCATTTCGTGGTTGCTGGTGCTTGTATTGCCTCAGTGGAGGTTTAAGAGGATTATCCACTGAAGATGGTATTCCAGAAAAACTGCTAGTCCTGTTGATTTGTACATTACCCTTTGAACTCTTGCTGTTAAGGTCTGGGAGATATTTTCTTCCGCAATAAAGCACTTAGTAAGATGGTGAGGGCGTTCTTGAAGATGGTGGGCACCTGCTGGTGGGAGGAGGCACCTCATCCTCTCTACTTGCTGAGATCAAACTGATTTTTGAGGATTGTGAGCAATAGCTCTACTACTGGGCTAGGGATACATGTAATCACATCTGACTCGAGCAGCTGATGCTGGAGCCTGCCTCTGGTGAGTGGAAGGAGTGCAGGATACCACCCTCGTAATAAATTGGGTTGATTGTTGACTAGAGGGGTGAACCCTGGTCAAGCAGCAACCACAATCCTTGTTAAGATAAGACACAAGCAAATCCCAAATTAACCTGTGCTCAATCCCTAGTAGCTTGGCACAGAGCAGTCAGGCTTAACTTTCAGGTGAAGTGCAAAGTATTTGTGCAACACTTCAAACAGTAGCACAGCACTGGATCAGGACAAAGTCACAAGTTCAGGCCCACAGCGATGGAGAGCAGGCTAACCACAGGGACCCAGTTAGGTCCGCTGAACAAGAAAGCTTAAATCCTGGTTGGAGATTGTTTTTTTTGTCCTCATACACCTCTGGCCTTCAAGCCCCTCCATACTGCCCATACACTATTTGCCATTTATGGAGATATCTTATGCCAGGGAGAACCGAGCTCTCTCATTCAGACCTCGACCAAAATCGATGTCCAAAACACAAGTGTAACTAAGTTCGTAATCATAGGACAGCATTTGGAATGAATACAAAATACCTTAAACTACAGTGGATTTCCAGTTCCATAAACATGACCAAATCTTTAATTTAAATTCCTTATTCAATTTACTCGTTCCCACATCTAATCTTGAAGTAGCCATCAAAGCATTAAGCCAGTCAATATACGATGGGGAGGAAGATACCATCCAATTCCTGCAAATCTTCCTTCTAGCCAAGAGTATTGCATAAAACAATATTGTGCTATTGTCCTTATTAATTGTTTCCCCTTCCTGAACCAAAAAGATAACTAACGATAGGGATGGACAAACATTTTGCCGAATAATCACAGAGAGAGTTATACACACTTCCCGCCAAAAAGAAAACACCCCTGGGCACTCAAAAGACATATGGATATCGGAAGCACCTGACAAGCCACATTTTGCTCATAACACTTCCTCACCTCATTCTGGAAAGCCTATTGGGAGAGAAAAAGGCCCTATGCAAGGTGTAAAGATGATTCCTCCTCAATGAGGCTGGTTTAACCATTTTGAATACCCCTCGCATTGAAGATTCCCACCACATTTGCACCTGCCCAAGAGGGAACTCTTCCCCCCAAAGATCTCCTGGCAATCTAAAGTCACCCTCTAGGGCATTTATTATTCCCCAATACCATTTCGAGACTTTATATAATTGTGCATGGTTCCTTACCAAAGTCTCCTCTAATTGATTCACATGACCTAAAATAGTTGTAGACTCAGCAGACCAATTCCTTATTTGCACATATTTCAACCTTGAAAGAGATCCCTCCGTTATTTCCATAAGCTCATCCCAAGACAGCAAGGCCCCTGCACTAATCAAATCTCCCCCAAACTTCGATTCCTGTTGCCCTCTTGAGAGGCCAAGCCAACACATCTGTTAAACATTCAGGATTACCGGGGAATCCCAAACCGTCGCCCCCAGGCTATAGTATTCTATCTTTGCCACTCGACGTATCTCAAACCAACCCTTTGCAGCATCTTGTAGTATTTTCAATTTCACTTTCTTGAAGAATTTGGGATCCCCAAACTTGTATAAAATATTTTTTGCACCACCTTTTTCAGTCGCAATCATAGAGTTAAACATTGTGCCCACTAATGACAAATCTGGAGAAACAAACAACATCCTAATATTCTTAAGATGAAACAACCACGCATAATAATGAACATCAGGTAGCGTCAAGCCACCCTTCTCTCTTCTTCTACGCAATTTCTTCCAAGCTATCCTGGGACCCTTATGAGCCAATATAAAGGAGGTTATTTTCTGTTGACAGACAACCAATAATTTTTTATCCATACGCAAAGGCATGGAATTAAAGAGGTAATTCAATTTAGGCAATATTATCATTTTAATCAGATTCACCCTCCCAATGATTGTGAGCGGCAAATGAGACCAGCCGATCATTAACTTATTACACTCTGTTATGACCGCCCTAATGTTTACTGCGGGTATTTGTTTTAAATCATGAACAATTGACAACCCCAAATACCTCATACAATTCATAGTACGCCAGTTTGCACTATTCAAATTCCAGACCATGTTTTCGGTCTTGTCCGTATTAATGCAGTAGCCTGAAATTCTCCCAAATTCTTCTGTAATATTCAACAAAGCAGGCATTGCTGTCAACAAGTCGGAAGTATAGATAAGAAGATGATCTGCGAACAAAGCTACTTTCTTCACCCAACCCTTACTCCTGAAGGGAGAAATTCTCGAATCCTACCTAATTCTCGTGGCCAAGGGTTCAATGTACAAATTAAATAGCAGCGCGAGAGAGGACAACCCTGTCTAGTACCCCTAGTGATCTTAAAAGCATCTGTTAACCTACCATTAACTAACAACCTCGCTTCGCGTGCCTGGTAAATAGAACGAATTACTTGACATAACTTATGCCTAGATTACTACGGTCAAGAATCTTATAAAGATATTTCCAGTTTACTCTATCGAAAGCTTTCTTTGCATCTACAGCTATAACTGCCAAGGGATCCTGATAAGTAGTAGCTAAATCAATAGCCCCCATTAAACTAAATGTCTGCTCATGTAGGAATCTATCGCAAATAAATCCTCTCTGATCGGGATGTACCAGGTCACTTACCACAGTATCTAACCTATTCACCATTATCTTGGCAAAGAGCTTATATTCACTATTTAACAAGGAAATAGGTCTATAACAGTCGCACTTCCATGAAGATTTACCAGGCTTTAAAATGAGCCAAATAGTAGCCTCATACCAAGAGGCCGGCAGAACACCTCTGCCTTAAAAAATCTCTGAGAACAATTGCAAGAGAAAAGGGACTATAGAGTCCCCCAATGCTTTGCAAAACTCCTCCTGGATACCATCCAGACCTGGGACCTTACCGTTTTTACTTGTTCTTAGTACGGCTCTTATTTCGCCCTCAGTGATAGGTCTAGACAAATCCTTCCATTAGCTCTGCGACAAACGGGGAGGAATCTAATTTTCCAACCATTCCCCAATCTCGTTCTCTCTGACCTCCCTCTCCTGCGAATACAGTTCAGAGAAAAACTTATAGAAGACCTCCCCTATAGCCTCCGAGGATGCTACACTAAGCCCTGACTGAGTATCCACCAATTCCTTGACCATATTACGCACCGGTTCCTTTCTACACTTCCAAGCTAGTAGCTTCCCCATGCTTTCTCCATATTCAAAATGAATTTGTTCCCTTACCTCCCAACGCTTGGCAATTATAGCTTGCAAAATAGTTTCCAACTGTAATTTTAGTTGGGAGATCTTATTCTTCAAATATTTCTTGTCCTCGCCCCTATCATAATGCATTTTACATAGTGCGATTTGTTGTTCTAAACCTTTCACTTCTTCTCTATATTTCTTGTTCCTATGGCTCGCAAGACTTATGATTTTACCCCTTAATACTGCCTTAAAGGTGTCCCATACTACCACTCCTGAAGCTGAACCTTGATTTACTCTAAAAAAAAAAATCCTTGGTCTCCTTTCGAAGTGCACAAATAACCTCATCCTCCATTAAAAGGGTCCGGTCGAAAGACCACCTCGTCCCACTGACATCGGAAAGGCAACTCAATCTTAATATCACAGCAGAATGATCTGATAAATGGGCAGGTGAATAAGTTATAGCCTCCACCATATCACAGATAGTATAATCAACTAAAAAATAATTGATTCTCGATGCATGACCATACTTTTGATTACGGAATGAAAACTCCTGCCTTTGCCCTGCTCTCTGCCGCCACAAGTCACACAAACAAAATTCCTTCATCATTGATTTTAAAAATTGTTGAGACTTTGGAGTACCCACCGATCTAGAATTTATTGACCTGTCAAGCCTATTATCTAGAATCACATTAAAATCACCCATCATAATAACTGGATCTGAGAAGCTCAAAAGGTGAGAGAAAACCGTTCTAAGAGATTCTGGATCATCCCAGTTGGGACCATTATATCCTACCAAAGTGAATGCCCTACAATCCATCTCCCTAACCTATCTGTTAATACCTTGGATAAAGTAACATTCAGCTGACGCTTAATTAAGATTGGTACTCCCTTGGTATTAAAATTATGCTCAGAGGTAACAAAGTCCCCTACCCATTTCTGTGTTTTAAACAAAGTTATACTTTCATCTTTCGTTAAATGTGTTTCTTGCAAAACTATAATCTGAACTGGGGAATCACTAAGAAATTGCAGAATTCTTCTTGCTCTGGTTCTCACACGTAACCCATTAACATTCCAAAACATTAATTGAATCTGCCCTTTCCTGTCTCCCTGGGTCCTCTGACAATTATCCAGGTAAGAATAGGTTTGAAGTGTATGAGGTTATTTTTAATCTTTTCCCTGCATGCCTCCCCCTTAGTGCACCCCAAAAAACCCTTAACGTGGCCCACCCCCTCCTCCCTGGGAGAACCCCCACCTCCCTTGCTAGGCCCATTGGCCCAATTTAGAAACGCTATGAGCTCCCCGGCTCATAAACCGTATTCCCCTTCCTTATACTTTCTAGAAGATCATCTGCCGCAGCTGGATCTCTGATATGATACATTTTGTTATTGAACATCATGCGCAAACTAGCCAGAAATTTTAACCGGGCTTCTGCACCCAAATTTTTAAACCCCTCCAAACGTTTTCCTAGCTCCTATTCAGCGTTGATCTAGAATGATCAGACCTAATTTCAAATTTCATTTCTCCGGTGTCTAAAGACCCAAGCTCTAATGCCTTCCCAAGAATCTTTTCTTTCAGCAATTAAGTTTGAACATTTACCAAAATCTTCCTCGGTTTCTTAATATTTGGATTCCTTCTAAAAGGGTCACGGTGAACTCTCTGAATATCGTTGATAATCTGAACCTCTGTCTCATCCAAAGGGATTACCTTTTTAATAAGAGAAGCTATATACTTTTTTGAATCCGACCCTTCTACTCCTTCCGGGACATTTAAAATTCTCAGATTATTCCATCTTGAATTATTTTCTAAATATTCCAATCTCTCCTGCAGTTCCTGTTGTGTCCCTTTTAAATGTTGGATCTCTTCCTTGTTATTCCTCAAGTCTTCTCTCACAATCCCAACAGGTTTTTCAAGGGCCTGGGTTCTTTGTGATAGACAGTCTATTTTTTTCTTCAAAGATTCAGAAGCTGATCTTATTTCAGCCTAATTTTCCTCCGAAGTTAGAAAACCCTTCTTTATACTTTCCATCAATGAGGCTAGCGTACTTTCCAAAACACCAGTTTCTGATACAATCAGCCGAGCTTGATTGTCAAACACTGGTAAAAGGTCTACAACTTCTACCCCGCCGAATGTTAAAAAATTTCCTGTGCCCCATAAGTATCCACTGTACCTTCCTTTACCTCCTTATTTACCTCCTGGGGCAAGAAGTCAAAGATGGATTAGAGGGTGAGGGGAGCCCGCTGTAACAATGGGAGCAGACATTTTTCTGGCACCCTCCTCCCGATTCATTAATAAATCAGGAGCAGTAGACACTGTAGGCAGAGCTCTAAAATATGCCCGTAGAGAGGGGGTAATCCTAGTGCTAGTCTTAGCAGACTTTTGTTTTATTTTGGTCTTTTTAGAATTACAGCTCTCCTCTTCCACAAAAGGCTTCCTTGTAGCACTTTCTGCCCCTCCCCTCCACTGTCCAGACTCATACACAAAGATTTGCGCCTTCTTACATCCCCCGTAATCCCAGCCGTCGTAGGTAAGGAGCTCCTTACCAATAGGGCAGTTGGAGCGAGCGTCCTGGTCTCCCAAATCGGCTTCCTAGTCCCTCGTGCCAGCTCCTACGCTCCAGAAGTCGTCCGAGACGCTATTTCCACGATTGTGCCTGCAGAGCAGCTACTGCTGCCTCTGCCAGGCTTCCCCCGGAGGGGAATGCTTGACGCCACTCGTCGGTTCCTCCGGAGCTCCAGGGCAGCTCGATACCAATGAGACGCTCCGGACTCCTCCGCTCTCCCTGGACGTTTCTCTGAGCCCATACGGCAGACGTCCAAGCAAGGCAAAAAACTTCACAGTAATCCGAGAGCTCAGCTGGGGGAGCTCAATCAGCGCTTCAGTGCGCGGACAAACTGCCGCCCGCCATGTTCACCCCATTAGCCACCGTCCCTGGTTGGAGATTGTTGCAGGGATCTGTATCGAAGATAACCATGCAGCTGATGTGATGCGTACATTTTAAAAGTTTTTGTTGCTACATTGATTATTAAGTTCTGTCAGCCAGTAGATGGGAGCATGTTTCACCTGTACTCACTTCACAGCCTTCAGGGGGTCATATTAGAGATAACATGCACTGCACCAAAAAGCAGGAGCATGATTGTTAATGATTTATTTCATTTTATCTTAATGTTATACTTATTTATATAAACCAACATTGACACCAATAAAAGTGGAACGATTGTTTATCTTTCAGAACCCTGAACACTAATATCCAATTAAAGAACATTCGAAGTAAATTAGAACTCAACTCCTAATTGTCAGACGTTCTTTGTAAGACCACTCCCTTTTTAGGTCTGGCCTACACAGCGTATGTGCTGTCTCTTCGAGACATGTTGTTTTCTATCAGTAGGCTTGGATAGCGCCCACTGCTCACCATTAGTTGGTTTAATTGCCACTCTCATTTATTTGCTTCTTATAGGTCAGCTGGCATAATCTTCCATCCTCTTTGTGTGTTTGTGCCTCTCCTGGAGCAAGGCTGCATTACTTGTGACCTTCCACTGCCCATCTTTTAGGTGCTACTTTTTTCTTTGGGCTCAAGCACTCAACCAGAGTGCAGCCCATTCAGCAGGCCACCTCGTGTACTTCTGTCCCCTCCATGCCCCTTCATCATGTTGCTTGTTCTTACCCACTCGCCCTCTATTGATTTCCTTGTTGTCTTTACCCCAGGCCCTTGCTCCCACTTGTCTGTTATCCAGAGCCCCACCCTCCCATCCTCTGTTGTGCAAATTGCCCCCTCCCTTCCTCCGTGTTGCCTACTGAGTCAACCTCCCTCTGTGATAAATAAATATAAAAAAAATCTCTATGACTTGCCACGTCATAGCTCTTTTATTTCCTAATTTTTATCAACTCGGGTTAGCAGATCAATGACTTTGTGTGAGTGTTACGTTATTTAGGTATTGCAGGCCTTGATGCCTTTACAACACTCCCTTCGGCTTATGAAATCAATTAGGAACTGTAAAACCGAGAACAAAGCAGAGCGCAGCAGCACGCCTGCCAGTAACACAGACACCACCATCTCTGTACAGCAGCTCATAAACCGCCGAATTTCCAAAAGTAGTGGATGTTGTTTTCTGGTAAATGATGCTGCAAAATGAAATCTGGGCATAAGCACTGTACCACAATGCTATTTTTCAGCAAGCCCTCTCCGATATCCTCACTCCCTTATGTTGCATATTGCCATCTGTTGTCTGTGCTGCCCCCAGGCCTTCCTTTCCCCAACTATCCTCTGCTGTCAGTGTCCCTCCCACCTCCACCTTTCTCCCTCCATGTTGACAACTGATCCATACTCATTCTGTAGAAAACAAAAAGTGGTATGACAAGGCCACTGTAGTGTTTTTTTCATAGCTTTTATTTACCAGACTCCAATATCTCAGGATGTGAAGTGCTCTTTGGTATGAAGCAAGAACTGAATTCATGCTTACCACGTGACTTGGCAGACTGCTCCCCGAGCTCAACCAACTGTTCAGAGGCTGATGGTCATATATGTGAAAGTTCAAATTATTTTATTGGCAAGACAAGTGAGACAAAGATTATATGCACAATGAAAACTTAAAGCTTGGCATGTCCATGTTTTGATTCAACAAGCTAGTTGGTTACCTATACCCATGTTAAAAAACGCACTCTAAAGAAGTCAAATCCAGATAAATGACAAATTGCTGTCAAACGCTCCAGACCTGTGCAATTTCAACAAAATCAATAGGACGCTGTGACGGACAAACTAATTTACTAGCCACTTGGGATGATTAAAGAGATCAAAGTACCAGACCAAAAAATATATATTTTTGCACTATTGCAACTTATGCTCAACTGACTCGTTTGCCTTTAGTGATAAATAATGGTCAAAGATTGCATGCAAACACAAAATATCCAGGGCCACCAACACTTTTTTTCCTTTGTCTACCCACCAACCTTCATTTTGCATTTACACCCCCTCCTTTATCCTGCTGCCCTACAAACTCCTTCCTTCCCTCTGTGTTGCTCCACAACTCCTACCCAGCCAGCAATAAAAACAAACATTGACAAAGTCAATAGTTCTCACCTATGCAAGAGCTATTAACTTTGTCAATGTCTTTTAGCCATGTTGTGCAGCATGGCGGTAAAAAAGAATGTGGTGTTATACAGCCAGTGCTGCTGTGTTGTAGTGCTTTTTTCATATCAATACAATCCAGCACAGCTCTTTTTTTTTTTTTTATAACTTTCAGGCAATGCTATACAGTCACCGGATTGCTGTACAAAATAGCTAAAGGACATTGACAAAGCCAATAGCTCTCGCAAAGGCAAGACTATTGGCTTTGCCAATGCTTGTTAGATTTAAAGTGTAATGGCACAAGTGCTATTCCTAGCAAACAATTTGTATTCTGTATATACCTCAATTGCTTTGGGTCACAACCTTCTGCAGCCATAGGCTTCTTTGGCTCAAACATATTTATGCTGAGAGTAATAGCGTTTGATGAGGCATGGCCTCTTTGTGAAGACCTCTGTACATGGCAAAAACTGTGTGTTGTAGGGTGGTGCGATCGATTGGTCTTTTCGCAAAGACCCCTGTACAGGGCAAAGGCTGTGCACAGTAGGGTTTAGTGAGGGACTGGCCTGTCCAGAAAGACCTTTGTGCAAGGTGGAGGCTGCATGTAGTATGGTCTGTTGAGGGACTGTCCATCTGTAAAAGACTCCGTACAAGGTGAAGGCTATGCATATTAATACCACCTATGCCGGACGCAACATTACAATATCAGGGGTGTTATTTCATATAAAGTTGACCTACCTGCTTTGTCAGGAGCTTTGTCCCCACATCAATATATACAGCAAGCTTATTAGATTTGTCTGGGGAGGGGGGTCTCCACATTAATATATGAAACAAACCTGTTGACTTTATAAAGGGGTCACCACATTATAACAACATTACAATAATGTTAAAAGTCACCATCATATGAATGAAATGAGTAACTACGTTTAAATGCAATCATTATTGTTAATAAAAGCATTACAATATTTACCAACAATATACTTTATTTAAAGCATTGAAAATCATAATATCATGAGTCCAACTCCTTTTTCTCCCACTTCACGCTACATCACTCAACCCTAGATCAACCACCGCGGGTCCCATTAATCCTCAGCTGCTCTAGATCAGAGTGCTCGAAAATAAAGTAAACAGTCTCTCCGGGTCCTTCGTTCCAGGACCTGGGAGACAGAGTTAATTTTCTGGATTAATTTTATGGAGTGACATCATCTCTGGCAGTCCCGACCCATGCAACACAGAAATGTCTGTGGTTCCAGCCGCCCCTCCCTAGGGCACCACAAGCAAAAACAAGCATTTGCAATGCAATAGGTCTCACATTTTCTGGAGTTAGAGCTATTGGCTTTTTAAATTCATAACTTGACTTTTCTTGCACATAAATTGGTCAAAACTGCCTCATAATTTTGTCTTTTCCTGCCTTATAATTCCAGTGGCCCTGCATATAACCAAAGAACTTACATATGCCTGCTTCCTCTATCTGTAGCAAAAAATGAAATGCTGCTATTTAGCATCCTAATTAAAATCTGCCATGCTAATTCCAAAAGAATAACACTTTCACCACCCAACCATCAGAGTTGTTGACTGACTAACACAATTCCCCCAAAAAGACACAAGACAGCCACAGAGGAGAAACAAACTAAACGATTCACCCAAACGTATCAAGAGTGTTCAGTCATGGGGCAATAAGGATGTTAAGCTGGCCTGAATCATGGTTATAACTGTATTAAGGAGAAATTGTTAAAACATACACAATTGTCATATGAACCTTCACCAGAAATAAACTTTTGGCATCAGTTTGTAATGCTCAAAACACCATAAACAAATATGTGTAAGAAACATGGTCATGTAACCATATTGTTAGACGCTAAATGGCATAACCCCGTTTAAAAAACAGGTGGAAGTAATGCAGTGTAACCATATATTTTGCTTCTACGGGGCGTATTGATTTATATATTTTTGGGGATAGCAGGTCTATAGCAATGATATTAAAAACAAAACTCTTAAAAAATAAACTACTCTCAGCTGTAAAACAAAACTTCCAGCCATAAGAGCACTTAAAAAGACACTGAATGGAGGGAGGGGTTATTATTTTGGGGTCCACAATAACCTACTATGGGGACCCAGAGACGTTGTAGACAGAAAGAGTTTGTCCTGCTGAACGTTGTGTGATGGTCCCATTGTCCTAGCACCACCACAGACTGAGTTATGAGCAAAAATGTTTTGTCAAAGTAGTGTCCTGCAAAACATTATGGGAAGAGTTTCCCGAGTGCAGTGAATATTGGAGTATTGGCTCTCCCACTGTGCCGGGAGACACTTTCGCTTTGAGGATTTCTGTTTTATGTAAAGCATTTACCAATTTCACGTTTTTTAAAGGAAGAGGCAGTATAAATGACTCTGATTAGCTAACTGTGAACAATGTGACCAGCGCTTTCATTTCACCGATCGAGTTCATGCTGCTGTGCCTGTTCGCGCTGTGAGCACAATGCTACTTAAACCAAGAGCCCTTGAGGCTTGCCATCTTTGTAGTTTTGCACTATAAAGCAGTATCAGAGGTTTGGTCATTTGTGAAATACAGGGAATCGGTTCCCTGGATGTCTTTTCCTTTAACCTCTTCCCCGCCACGGACGTAATGGTTACATCCATGGCAGCGCCCGTGTGGCGCCATGGACGTAACCATTACGTCCTGAATGTTTCCCTCGGGAGAAGCGCTAGCGCTCCTCCCGAGGGCCGCCCCCCCACCCCCCTAGGTCAGGGCTGACCGGGGAATCCCTTCCCCTTCCACCCCCGGCCCCCCCCTGTGACGTCAGCGCGCGAGCGCGCGCTGATTTGTCACAGGGGCCTCCCTAGTCAAAAGCATTTCTTTTTCAATCACTTGAATCAGGCCCTATTATTAGGCCGAACTGCCCCCGGGGGGGGGGGGGCAGAACACTCTAGGCACCAGGCCAATTTTTTTTTTGTGTTTTTTTTTTTTGTTGTTTCTTTTTTTAGAGATGCGGAGCGACCCATCAGGCAAGGGTCACTCCCCTGGGGGGGCAAATTGTATTTAGACCATTTCTGCTCCCCTGGGGGCAGATTGGCCAATTTTAGGTCAATCTGCCCCCAAGGATGCAGAAACCACTAGGCACCGAGGATTTGTTTTTTGGCGCCAATGTCACGCAGGGGGAGCGACCCCGTAGGCAAGGGTCGCTCCCGGGGGGGGGGTGGGGGTTGGGGGGGCAAATTTATTTTAGGCCATTTCTGCCCCCCCGGGGGACAGATCGGCCTATTATTAGGCCGAACTGCCCCCCGGGGGGGGGGCAGAACACTCTAGGCGCCAGGGCAATTTTTTTTTTGTGTTTTTTTTTTTTGTTGTTTCTTTTTTTAGAGATGGGGAGCGACCCATCAGGCAAGGGTCGCTCCCCTGGGGTGGCAAATTGTATTTAGACCATTTCTGCTCCCCTGGGGGCAGATTGGCCAATTTTAGGTCAATCTGCCCCCAAGGATGCAGAAACCACTAGGCACCGAGGATTTGTTTTTTGGCGCCAATGTCACGCAGGGGGAGCGACCCCGTAGGCAAGGGTCGCTCCCGGGGGGGGTTGGGGGGACAAATTTATTTTAGGCCATTTCTGCCCCCCCGGGGGACAGATCAGCCTATTATTAGGCCGAACTGCCCCCCGGGGGGGGGCAGAACACTCTAGGCGCCAGGGCAATTATTTTTTTCTTTTTTTTTTTCTTTGTTCTTTTTTTTTTTTAGAGATGGGGAGCGACCCATCAGGCAAAAGTCGCTCCCCTGGGGGACAAATTGTATTTAGGCCATTTCTGCCCCCCTTGGGGGTAGATTGGCTGAGTTTAGGTCAACCTGCCCCCAAGGGGGCAGAAACCACTAGGCACCGGGGATTTGTTTTTTGGTGCCAATGTCACGCAGGGGGAGCGACCCCGTAGGCAAGGGTCGCTCCCGGCGGGGGAGGGTGGGGGTTGGGGGGGCAAATTTATTTTAGGGCATTTCTGCCCCCCCCCCCCGGCGCCGGCTGAGCTACAGGCCAAACACCACAGGTAGGCACCTTGCAAAAAACACCTCTGTTTTCTGTGAAAAAATATGTTGTGTCCACGTTGTGTTTTGGGCCATTTCCTTTTGTGGGCGCTAGGCCTACCCACAGAAGTGATGTACCATTTTTATCGAGAGACTTAGGGGAACGCTGGGTGGAAGGAAATTTGTGGCTCCTCTCAGATTCCAGAACTTTCTGTCACCGAAATGAGAGGAAAAAGTGTTTTTTGGGCCACATTTTGATGTTTGCAAAGGATTCTGGGTAACATAACCTGGTCAGAGCCCCGCAAGTCACCCCATCTTGGATTCCCCTGGGTTTCTAGTTTTCAAAAATGCACTGGTTTGCTAGGTTTCCTCAGGTGTCGGCTGAGCTACAGGCCAAAATCCACAGGTAGGCACTGCTTTTTATAAAAAAATGTGATGTGTCCACGTTGTGTTTTGGGCCCTTTCCTTTCGTGGGCGCTAGTCCTACCCACACAAGTGATGTATCATTTTTATCGGGAGACTTGGGGGAACGCTGGGTAGAAGGAAATTTGTGGCTCCTCTCAGATTCCAGAACTTTCTGCCACAGAAATGTGAGTAACATGTGTATTTTTAGCCAAATTTTGAGGTTTGCAAAGGATTCTGGGTAACAGAACCTGGTCCGAGCCCCGCAAGTCACCCCTCCTTGGATTCCCCTAGGTCTCTAGTTTTCAGAAATGCACAGGTTTGGTATGTTTCCCTAGGTGCCGGCTGAGCTAGAGGCCAAAATCTACAGGTAGGCACTTCGCAAAAAACACCTCTGTTTTTTTCCAAAATTTAGGATGTGTCCACGTTGCGCTTTGGGGTGTTTCCTGTCGCCGGCGCTAGGCCTACCCACGCAAGTGAGGTATCATTTTTATCGGGAGACTTGGGGGAACGCTGGGTGGAAGGAAATTTGTAGCTCCTCTCAGATTCCAGAACTTTCTGCCACAGAAATGTGAGGGACATGTGTTTTTTTAGCCAAATTTTGAGGTTTGCAAAGGATTCTGGGTAACAGAACCTGGTCCGAGCCCCGCAAGTCACCCCTCCTTGGATTCCCCTAGGTCTCTAGTTTTCAGAAATGCAAAGGTTTGGTAGGTTTCCCTAGGTGCCGGCTGAGCTAGAGGCCAAAATCTACAGGTAGGCACTTCGCAAAAAACACCTCTGTTTTTTTCCAAAATTTAGGATGTGTCCACGTTGCGCTTTGGGGTGTTTCCTGTCGCCGGCGCTAGGCCTACCCACGCAAGTGAGGTATCATTTTTATCGGGAGACTTGGGGGAACGCTGGGTGGAAGGAAATTTGTAGCTCCTCTCAGATTCCAGAACTTTCTGCCACAGAAATGTGAGGGACATGTGTTTTTTTAGCCAAATTTTGAGGTTTGCAAAGGATTCTGGGTAACAGAACCTGGTCCGAGCCCCGCAAGTCACCCCTCCTTGGATTCCCCTAGGTCTCTAGTTTTCAGAAATGCACAGGTTTGGTAGGTTTCCCTAGGTGCCGGCTGAGCTAGAGGCCAAAATCTACAGGTAGGCACTTCGCAAAAAACACCTCTGTTTTTTTCCAAAATTTAGGATGTGTCCACGTTGCGCTTTGGGGTGTTTCCTGTCGCCGGCGCTAGGCCTACCCACGCAAGTGAGGTATCATTTTTATCGGGAGACTTGGGGGAACGCTGGGTGGAAGGAAATTTGTAGCTCCTCTCAGATTCCAGAACTTTCTGCCACAGAAATGTGAGGGACGTGTTTTTTTAGCCAAATTTTGAGGTTTGCAAAGGATTCTGGGTAACAGAACCTGGTCCGAGCCCCGCAAGTCACCCCTCCTTGGATTCCGCTAGGTCTCTAGTTTTCAGAAATGCACAGGTTTGGTAGGTTTCCCTAGGTGGCGGCTGAGCTAGAGGCCAAAATCTACAGGTAGTCACTTTGCTAAAAACAGCTCTGTTTTCTGTGATATGTCCACGTTGTGTTTTGGGGCATATCCTGTCGCGGGCGCTAGGCCTACCCACACAAGTGAGGTATCATTTTTATCGGGAGACGTGGGGGAACGCTGGGTGGAAGGAAATTTGGGGCTCCTCTCAGATTCCAGAACTTTCTGCCACAGAAATGTGAGGAACATGTGTTTTTTTAGCCAAATTTTGAGGTTTGCAAAGGATTCTGGGTAACAGAACCTGGTCCGAGCCACACATGTCACCCCTCCTTGGATTCCCCTAGGTCTCTAGCTTTCAGAAATGCACAGGTTTGGTAGGTTTCCCTAGGTGGCGGCTGAGCTAGAGGCCAAAATCTACAGGTAGTCACTTTGCTAAAAACAGCTCTGTTTTCTGTGATATGTCCACGTTGTGTTTTGGGGCATATCCTGTCGCGGGCGCTAGGCCTACCCACACAAGTGAGGTATCATTTTTATCGGGAGACGTGGGGGAACGCTGGGTGGAAGGAAATTTGGGGCTCCTCTCAGATTCCAGAACTTTCTGCCACAGAAATGTGAGGAACATGTGTTTTTTTAGCCAAATTTTGAGGTTTGCAAAGGATTCTGGGTAACAGAACCTGGTCCGAGCCCCGCAAGTCACCCCTCCTTGGATCCCCCTAGGTCTCTAGTTTTCAGAAATGCACAGGTTTGGTAGGTTTCCCTAGGTGGCGGCTGAGCTAGAGGCCAAAATCTACAGGTAGTCACTTTGCTAAAAACAGCTCTGTTTTCTGTGATATGTCCACGTTGTGTTTTGGGGCATATCCTGTCGCGGGCGCTAGGCCTACACACACAAGTGAGGTATCATTTTTATCGGGAGACGTGGGGGAACGCTAGGTGGAAGGAAATTTGTGGCTCCTCTCAGATTCCAGAACTTTCTGGCACAGAAATGTGAGGAACATGTGTTTTTTTAGCCAAATTTTGAGGTTTGCAAAGGATTCTGGGTAACCGAACCTGGTCCGAGCCACACAAGTCACCCCTCCTTGGATTCCCCTAGGTCTCTAGTTTTCAGAAATGCACAGGTTTGGTAGGTTTCCCTAGGTGGCGGCTGAGCTAGAGGCCAAAATCTACAGATAGTCACTTTGCTAAAAACAGCTCTGTTTTCTGTGATGTGTCCAGGTTGTGTTTTGGGGCATATCCTGTCGCGGGCGCTAGGCCTACCAACACAAGTGAGATATCATTTTTATCGGGAGACGTGGGGGAATGCTGGGTGGAAGGAAATTTGTCGCTCCTCTCAGATTCCAGAACTTTCTGCCACAGAAATGTGAGGAACATGTGTTTTTTTAGCCAAATTTTGAGGTTTGCAAAGGATTCTGGGTAACAGAACCTGGTCCGAGCCACACAAGTCACCCCTCCTTGGATTCCCCTAGGTCTCTAGTTTTCAGAAATGCACAGGTTTGGTAGGTTTCCCTAGGTGGCGGCTGAGCTAGAGGCCAAAATCTACAGGTAGTCACTTTGCTAAAAACAGCTCTGTTTTCTGTGATGTGTCCACGTTGTGTTTTGGGGCATATCCTGTCGCGGGCGCTAGGCCTACCCAAACAAGTGAGGTATCATTTTTATCGGGAGACTTGGGGGAACATAGAATAGCAAAACAAGTGTTATTGCCCCTTGTCTTTCTCTACATTTATTCCTTCCAAATATAGGGGTGTGTGTAAAAAAGACATCTATTTGAGAAATTCCATGTAATTCACGTGCTACTATGGTCACCCCGGAATTCAGAGATGTGCAAATAACCACTGCTCCTCAACACCTTATCTTGTGCCCTTTTTGGAAATGCAAAGGTTTTCTTGATAGCTATTTTTTACTCCTTATATTTCAGCAAATGAATTACTGTATACCCGGTATAGAATGAAAACGCACTGCAGGGTGCAGCTCATTTATTGGCTCTGGGTTCCTCGGGTTCTTGATGAACCTACAAACCCTATATATCCCCGCAACCAGAGGAGTCCAGCAGACGTAACGGTATATTGCTTTCGATAATCTGACATTGCAGGGAAAAGTTACAGAGTAAAAAGTAGAGAAAAATTGATGTTTTTTTCACCTCAATTTCAATATTTTTCTTTTTCAGCTGTTATTTTCTGTAGGAAACCCTTGTAGGATCTACACAAATGACCCCTTTCTGAATTCAGAATTTTGTCTACTTTTCAGAAATGTTTAGGTTTCTGGGATCCAGCATTGGTTTCATGACCATTCCTGTCACTGACTGGAAGGAGGCTGAAAGCACAAAAAATTGCACAAATGGGGTATGCCCCAGTAAAATGCCAAAATTGTGTTGAAAAATTGGGTTTTCGGATTCAAGTCTGCCTGTTCCTGAAACCTGGGAAGCTGCTGAGTTTAGCACCGCAAACCCTTTGTTGATGCCATTTTCAGGGGAAAAACCACAAGCCTTCTTCTGCAGCCACTTTTTCCAATTTTTTTGAAAAAAACAAAATGTTCCCTGTATTTTGGCCAATTTCTTGGCCTCTTTCAGGGGAACCCACAAAGTCTGGGTACCTCCAGAATCCCTAGGATGTTGGAAAAAAAGGACGCAAATTTGGCTTGGTTAGCTTATGTGGACAAAAAGTTATGCGGGCCTAAGCGCGAACTGCCCCAAATAGGCAAAAAAAGGCCTGGCACAGGAGGGGGAAAAGGCCTGGCAGCGAAGTGGTTAAAGGAGTCAGCTGCCTCAGTGTTCATTTTGCAGTTTTGCTTTTCTGTTGGGCTAAACGTGAATCACCCAATTATGCAGCCCTCCTTGTAGTCCGGCTATGGGTCACTTCCCCTCCCTCTTCTTCAGTTACATCACTGACGCTTTACAGCCTGCCCGTGTCTTCTCACACTTACAGGTTCCCAGCAGCATCGGTTTGTGGTACTGTTTCTGTGTCAGCTCTACATGTCTCACAGTACTGCAATGCTCAAACATTTATAAAAAGTTAGTGAACTCCAAATTCCTTGAGAAGGAAAAGTTAAAGATGACCCTGGCAAATGTGCAGCAAGAAGGATCTGTTCCCCACGATACGCCACTATTCTGGGAAATGTTTCCCAAAACGTTGTGGGTAAGCACATTTTCTAGAAGGAAGTCTCTCCTTTTAGTTTTAATGATGCCAACAAAAGCTAAGAACAAGGGCATAAACTAAAAGCAGTAGGACTAGTAGAAAAGCTCTGAGCAGTAGAAATAAGTTTAAATTTAAACAAAAGCTTGGCAAAAGCCAGAAAAACTAAATGGGCATCTCTGACTCTAATTAAGCAATGTCAACAATCATTAACATCATGTTCAAACATTTGCTCCAATTAGGGAGACAGGTGGATATGGAGGTATTACACAAACAACAGTTGAGAGATACGTACACAGGTGTCACCCCCACCAGAGATCTGCTTAACTTTGCACAGGTAACATTATGGGGAAGACATTTTGTGTAATGCTCACAAAAGGCATAACACATGAATGAGGCTACACAAATTCAGTTCAGGAGGAACAGCTGTGCTCCCCTTAAAATGTTCCCGTGTGCTGGTCTGCATTGCTTTATGAATGATCATTCACAGTCAAAGTCTGGGGCACCATTCCATCAGCTGCTTCTGGCCACTGCTGTAGGAATTGGAAAATAACAATAAAAACATAACTATATTATGTTACATTTCACATGTATTGTTGTGTGTGTAGGCAATGGTGTTTGTTTGGGCAAGTAATTCATGTTTCATTTATGAGGTAAACAAACAAGACAAAATGAGTTCATTCACAGTAGGAATCGTGATATTGAGTGCGGAGGAGAAACACAAAAGTAAAACAAGCATTTTAGCCTTGCATTTTAACAAAGTTCTAATGAAGTTAGCAGAGCAACCTGAGAAGATTTATGGCCCCCTAATAAAAATAAGCAATGCCCTGTGTGCAAAGTCATGAGTGCTGGCACAGAGGGGCCTTGGAGAGGGCGACTCTCTGTCATGCAAAACAATGGCATATGGTGTTTGTTTAGTAAAATAAGCTTATTTTAAGAGCCCTTTGTTAAGTAAAATAAGCTTATTTTAGGAGCTGGTACAGGACAGCACTGGAATAAAGGCAAAACAAATGTCAGGCCATGGAAGGAGGTGGGAGGAACGGAATGCTGAAATAAAACGCAGGCAACAACCAGCCTAAAACACCCACAGTGAAATGGGAGCACCAAAGAAATGCCAAAGTAGTCTGTCACAGCAACAGATAAAGAAACCAAAGCGGAACAATACAGTAGTAGGTCACAGCTCTGAAACAGAAAAAGCAGAACTGGCCACAAGTGAGCAAGGATACTGAAACCAACAAATGAGATCACTTTATCCCACAGTATAAGTATTCATAAGTATACACCAGGTTGAATGCCTACGCTCGTCCTAAAACATGGCAGTTAGCTCTTGCAGGGCATTATAAGGCACCCCTAGGCCTGAATGCAGAGAATAATGAGCAACAGCTCAGCTCTACTCTCACATTAGGCAATAGGTTCACAGCACTGTTTTCCCTTTTGTTTCCCTTTTGTTTCCTTTTTTATTTTATTTTTTTCAGAAGTGCTCCTGTCTCACTCGGGACAGACAAATGCCCCATTTAATATGGAGGGCCTCAGGAGGGAGCTGATTCCCCATGAGTGTTGCCCTCCAACATCGGGGAGATGGTCTCTTGGTTTCAGTTACCCGCTGTCCCGACTCTTTTCACCAGGTTGGTATCAGGTGCCATTAAAGCCCTCCTTTGTTATTGTGTGTGCCTCAAGGGTTGTGGTTCCAGGACATGCCCTGACTGTGCCAGTCCCTGGGGAGATGGGGACACGGTGCCCCTCCCCATTCTTAATTCTGCCTCCAAGTATGCCTTCTCCTCATAATAATTACAGAAAGATGACCTCCCTCCTCCCTACCCAATGCTCAGGAGCACCTCTGGGCGGTATTATAATGGAAAAGGGCAGTCCTGCCCCCCCCTTTTTTCCCCATTTTTCTTATGGTACTGCAGTACAAAGAAAATTGTGCTAGGGAGCAAGGGTAATCCAACCCTGCTCCCTATATGTTATTTGAGTTATTATACAGGACTTTGGGACTGAATTGCGAAGTACTAAATTGCTGCCCAACATTTTGTTGATGTGGTCGGGAGCCAATCAGATCTGATCGTTTTGATCTGCGGGTCTTGTGGGAGGCTCCACGGCACTAGAGATCCATAAATTTAAAACCTCAGTTTATCAAGACCTACTGAACACAATTACTGTAAATCACAAAACCACACTTTCTAGGTAAAAATCAAGCCTTCTGTCAAATGTTCTGTAATTCTGTTCATCTGCTTTTGCAGTCGCTTTGTCTAATTTACTCTATAGAAAAACAGGGAAAAAGTGTGTGGGACCACCTCTTTTTCCAGCCCGACCCCCACCCGTTTGACTGATCACCCCAAAACTTTCAAGGATGGAGCTAAAGTGGATTCACTTTTTTTAAATTGGTGTGAAGATTCATTAAATAAAGCCAAAGTTGATAGTGAAGCAAAAAAACGCTTTCCCTATTGAAAGTCTTACCTAATTATAACTACACAGTGGCGCTACTATGTATGTATTCCATAGGAAAATTGAACAGCGGTACTGCAAAATCAGCTGAACGGAACTACACTAAATTTGGCAGAAAGCTAGATCTTGGTTTAGAAAGTTGGCTTTTTGTGGTTTGATGTAAATCTGTTAAGTTGTATTTTGAGAAGGTTTAAAACCTATGAATATACAGCGCTGTGATCCTATCCCCCCTGGAGCCACAAGGCCAAATTAGGTATTCTCACTGACTGGCTGCAACCTGAGTAAAATGTTGCAGTTGCTGTCCTGGGACTCTGTCTCCTCATACTAGAATTAGTTTAAAAAGAACATATAAAGGGGCAGGGTATCAGTTATCTGCCCCTTTTGGCTGTGTGGGGCAGTCCCAAAGGGACCTGCAAGGGCTAAAATAAAAAATATTGTTTTGGGCATTTTCAAGATCTGTGGATTCTCCATGGGCCCCAGCTTATACCTGTGTATAGATTCACAGTTGATCCGCGACCGAACAAAAAAAAAAAGTAATTAAAGGAGTTTGCTGTGCCCAGCCACATGCCTTATGCCATGCGCAGCAAGGGGTTGGGATCCTGCCTTGGGCCCTGCACTCAAGCAGAGGCCGCACAAGGCATGGGTTGGCATAGTAAATTATGGTTATAAATTAATACTTTACATTAAAAAAAGAAGTTCACTAAAAAACAGAGGTTAAAGTAAAATTATATTTTGGTATGGTGACATTATATGACTTTATATTTAACCCCTTCGCTGCCAGGCCTTTTCCTCCTCAGGTGCCAGCCCTTTTTTTTTTTTTTTTTCTTTTTTTTTACTATTTGGGACTTTTCGCGCTTAGGCCCTCATAAATTTTTGTCCACATAAGCTACCCACGCCAAATTTACTTTCTTTTTTCCAACATCCTAGAAGTACCCAGATTTTGTGGGTTCCCCTGGAGGAGACCACGAAAGTAGCCAAAATACAGCAAAAAGTTTGTTTAAAAAACAAATAGGAAAACGTTCTTCAGAAGAAAGCTTGTGTTTTTTTCCCTGACAATGGCACCAACAAAGCGGTTATGGTGATAAAATCACCATCGTCCCAGCTTTCAGGAACAGGCAAACTTGAATCAGAAAATCAAATTTTTCAACACAATTTGGGCATTTTAATAGGACATACACCATTTTTACTATTTTTTGTGCTTTCGGACTCCTTCCAGTTAGTGACAGAAATGGGTGTGAAACCAGTGCTGGATCCCGGAAAACTAAACATGTCTGAAAAGTAGACAAAATTCTGAATTCTGCAAGGGGTAATTTGTGTAGGTCCTACAAGGTTTTCCTATAGAAAATAACAGCTGAAATAAAAAATATTGAAATTGAGGTAAAAAATAAAAAATAAAACAGGCATTTTTCTCTACGTTTTCCTGTGATGTCAGATTTTCAAAAGCAATATACCGTTACGTCTGCTGGACTCTTCTGCTTGTGGTGATATATAGGGCTTGTAGGTTCATCAAGAACCCTAGGTACCCACAGCCAACAAATGAGCTGCACCTTGCAACGGGTTTTCATTGGATACCGGGTATACAACAATTCATTTGGTGAAATATAAAGAGTGAAAAATAGGTATCAAGGAAACCTTTGAATTTCCAAAATGGGCACAAGATAAGGTGTTGAGAAGCAGTGGTTATTTGCACATCTCTGAATTCTGGGGTCCCTATACTAGCAGGTGAATTACAGGACATTGCTCAAATAGATGTCTTTTTTACACACTGTCTTACATTTGGAAGGGAAAAACGTAGAGAAAGACAAGGGGCAATAACACTTGTTCTGCTATTCTGTGTTCCCCCAAATCTCCCGATAAAAATGGTACCTCACTTGTGAGGGTAGGCCTAGTGCCCACGACAGGAAACGCAACATGGATACATCACATTTTTACATTGAAATCTTGCAAATTGCCTAGCTGTGAATTTTGGCCTCTAGCTCAGCTGGCTCCTAGGGAAACCTACCAAACCTGTGAATTTTTCAAAACTAGACACCTAGGGGAATCGAGGATGGGGTGACTTGCAGGGCTCTCACCAGGTTCTGTTACCCAGAATGCTTTGCAAACCTCAAAATTTGGCAAACAAAACACTTTTTCCTCACATTTCGGTGGGAGAAAGTTCTGGAATCTGAGAGGAGCCACAAATTTCCTTCCATCCAGCATTCCCCCAAGTCTCCCGATAGAAATGGTACCTCACTTGTGTGGGTAGGCCTAGTGCCCGTGAGGGGAAATGCCCCAAAGCACAACATAGATCCATCACATTTTCCCAAAGAAAACGGACCTGTTCTTTGCAAAGTGCCTAACTGTGGATTTTGGCCTCTAGCTCGGCCGGCCCTTAGGGAAACCTACAAAACCTGTGCATTTTTTTAAAATAGAAACATAAGGGAACTCAGGATAGGGTAACTTGTGGTGCTCTCATCAGATTCTGTTATCCAGAATCCTTAGCAAACCTCCCAATGTGGCAAGAGAACACTTTTTCCTCACATTTTGGTGCCGCAAAGTTCTGGAATCTGAGGGGAACCACAAGCTTCAGTCAACCCAACGTTTGCCCAGGTCTCCCGATAAAAATGGTACCTCATTTGTTTGGGTAGGTCTAGTGCCCGCGACAGGAAATACCCCAAAACACTATGTGGACACATCAAAATGATCAAATACAAAACTACCTGTTTTTGCAGGGGAGGGGCACCTGGATTTTCGGCCCTTGGCTCATCAGCCATCTAGGGAAACGTACCAAACCATTTCTGAAAACTAGACACCCGAGGGAGTCCAGGGAGGTGTGACCTGCGTGGCTCCCCCAGTGTTTTCTTACCCAGAATACTCAGCAAACCTCAAATTTAGCTAAAAAAAAAAAAAGTCACATTTCTCTGTGTGGGATCACCGTACTGGGACAAATTTCCTACCACCCAATGTTTCCCTCAGTCTCCTGGTAAAAATGATACCTCACTTGTGTAGGTGGGCCGAGTGCCTGTGACAGGGAAGAGACAGAAACATGTCAAAAATGAGGAGGAACCAAAGCAGGTCCAAAAGGGCAGGTTGAAGAAAAAAAAAAGTTGGGTGGTAGGAATTTTGTGGATTCCTGCAGATTCTGGAAGGTTCCATCACAAAAATAGGGGAAAAATTTGTGATTTCAAGCAAAGTTGAAGGTTTGCAGGGCATTGTGGGTAAGAAAATGGAGCGGGTGCATGTCCACCATGGACTCACCCAGATGTTTAGTTTTCAGATGTGTCTACATCTTGTAGTTTTTTCTACATAGCAGCGTCCCAAAGTCCAAAAAGTGTAGCCCTCACCATTCCAAGTTTGACGATATTGAGAGTTAGCCAAGCTCTCATAGCCCAAATGTAAAACCAAAACCCAAAATAATCAAACGTCCTCTTGCTTGCTGTGGGATAAGTTGTTATAGTGTGCGGGGGAGAGCTGAAAGACTGTTACCCCCTTCAGTTGGGGTTGGGACATAACCATTCTCATATTGGTTGATAGTCACTACCCCTCTATTTTTTTTTTTTTAATTCCCTGGCATCAAGTATGCTTTATGCCCACCCCCCCGGGGGAGTGGCCCAACGGTGTACTCATTTATTTGGGGTGGGTGTATGGCCATACCCCCCCTTCTTTTATTGAAGAAAAAAGAAAATCATCCCTGGTCTCTGGTGGGCTTTCTAACCCCTTTGGGGGCAGATGGGCCTTACAAAAATGTGCCACCATGGGGAGCCCTTCCAAAGGCGGCTGTCCCCCCCAAACAAAACACACACATGTACACCAATCCCTTGTGCATAAGTGGTTTCTGCCCCCCCCACCCACCTTCAGGGGCAGATCGGCCTAATAGAAATAGGCCGATCTGAAATGGCCTAAGTAAAATGTTCCCCTAGGGGAACGACCCTTGCCTAAGGGGTCGCTCTCTGTATGTAAAAAAAAAAAAAAAAAAAAAAACTCCCTGGTGCCTAGTGGTTTCTGCTCCCCCTGGGGCAGATCGGCCTAATTTAAGTAGTCCGATCTGCCCCCACGGGGGGAAGAAACTGCCTAAAACAAATCTGCCAGCCCAAGGGAGCGACCCTTGCCTATGGGGTCGCTCCCCTTGTGTGAAACTGACGTAAAAAAAAGAAATCCCTGATGTCTAGTGTTTAGTGGTTTCTCCCCCCCCCCCCCCCCCCCCCCAGGGCAGATTGGCCTAAGAAAAATAGGCCCATCTGCCCCCAAGGTGGGCAGAAATGGCCTAAAATAAAATTGCCCCCAGGGGAGCGACCCTTGCCTAAGGAGTCGCTCCCCGACTGTAAAAAAAAAAATCCCTGGTGCCTAGCGGTTTCTGCTCCCTTGGGGGCAGATCAGCCTAATTAAAATGGGCTGATCTGCCCCAAAGGTGGGCAGAAATGCCCGAATTATATTTGCCCCCCTAGGGGAGCGACCCTTGTGTGAAACTGACAACAACAAAAAAACATTTCTGGTGTCTAGTGGTTTCTGCCCACCCCCCCTCCCCAGGGGCAGATAGGCCACAAAAAAATAAATAGACCGATCTGCCCCCAAGGGGGGCAGAAATGGCCAAAAAATAATTTGCTCCCAGGGGAGCGACCCTTGCCTATGGGGTTGCTCCCCTCCTGTAAAATAATAAAAAAGTAAACAATGGTCTAATGGTTTCTGCCCCCCTAATTACAGTAGGCCGATCTACCCCCGGGGGTGCAGTAAAGTCCTTAAAACATGTTGCCCCCCTTGGGGAGTGGCCCTGGCCGAAGGGGCTGCTCCCCTTATGGATAAATAAATGAAAACACCCTTCCATTCCTGATGGGAGGTGTGGGCCAGGTGCAGGACGAGCTGGCCTCATTCCCGGCACACGGGAACCGTGGCAGAGGACAAGGCCACCTCGCCCCAGGCATCCAGGGCATCCAGGGGGTTAAAAACAAATCTTGAAAACTCACTGAAAACATAAAGATAAAAGTGACATTATAGTTAGGTGAAAAAGTCAGTTTCAAAATTCCATATTAAACTCATAAAGGCACTGAAATTCACCTGTTATAGTTATCAGAACTATAACTAATACCTTAAAGTAGCTATTATGCACACACTTTCAACACTATAAACATATCTTAAACAAATAAATAATAATGCCCAAATTGGAGAAGACTTGATTACATCACACCTATTCTAAAACACTTTGTGACTCTGTGGCAGGCAAACTGCTTAATCTGAAAAGCCAAAGAAATTAAAAACAAGTATAGGCAAAGCCAATAGGGCTCACCTATACAAGAGCTATTGGCTTTGGTAATGTGTTTGGCCATGTTGTACACCAGTGTGGGCTGCTATGCAGCATGGCTAAACATTAGTGGAGTGGAGTGTCAAGAGTGGAGTGGGGGAGTACAGTGGATTTGTTGGAGTGTCTTAGAGTGGAGTGGAGGAGTACAGTTGAGTAGACTGGAGTAGAGTTCAGTGGATCAAGGGCAGAGAGTGTCGTAGTGTGCAGCAGGGTGTGGTGGAGTGGGTTGGAGTGGATTAATGTAGTGAGGTGAATTGGATTTGAGAGGTGAAGTGGACTGGGGTGGGGTGGATTACATTGGGTGGGGTGTATTGGGGTGAGGGAACTGGGTGGGTGGTGGGTTGGAGTGGATTGTGGAGGATTGGACCGGAGTGGGGTGGACTGGAGTGGGATGAGGTGGATTGGATTTTATGTGGTGAATTGATGCAGGGAGGATTAATTGGAGAGGGATGGACTGGCTTGGAGCGCAGTACATTAAGGAGGTTTGGAGAGGGGTGGACTGGAGTATGGTGGATTATTGTAGAATGGAGTGGGGTAGATTAAAGTGGATTGTATTGGAGTGAAATGGATTAGGGTGGTGTGGATGGATTGGATTTGAGTGATGCGGACTAGGCAGGAGTGGGCTTGATTGGAGTGGGGTCGATTGGAGTGGGCGGATTGTTTGGATTGGAGTGGGGCTGGTTGTATTGCAGTAGTGTGGGTTGGATTGGAGTGTAGTGGGATGGATTGAAATGGGGTGAGTTGAATTGGAGTGGGGTGGATCAGACGGAGTGGATTTTATTGATATGGGTGAGGTGTACTGGATTGAAGTGGTATGGATTGGACTAGGCTGGATTTGGGTGGGGTGGATTGGTGTGGGGTGGACTGGGTTGTAGTGAGGTGTAATGTGGTGGATTTTAGTGGAGTGAATTAGGATGGAGTGGGGTGGATTGGATTGGAGTGGGGTGTGTTGGAGTGGGACAGATAGTTTTGGATTGGAGTGGGTTGTTTGGGGCTGGAGTATTGCAGACTGGAGTGGGGGAGATTGAAGTGGGGCAGGTTGGAGTGGATTGAAGCAGACTTGAGCGGGGCAGATTGTTTTGGATTGGGGCAAATTGGATTGGAGTGGGGTGGACTGAATTGGGGTGGACTGAATTGGGGTGGATTGGATTGGCGTGGATTGGGTTGGGTTGGGGTGGGGTGAATTGGATTGAGGTAGACTGGATGGGAGTGGAGTCGGGTGAATTGGGATGGAGTGAGGTGGACTGGATTGGGGCTAGGTTGATTGGATTGGATTGCAGTGGGGCACATTGGTTTGGATTGGAATGGGGCAGACTGGAGTGGAGCAGACTTTTGGATTTTAGTTGTGCAGGTTGGAGTGGGGCGGACTGGAGTGGAGCAGATTGTTTTGGATTTAAATCGGGCAGATTGTGCTGGATTGCAGCGGGGCAGACTGGAGTAGGGCATATTGTTTTGGACTGGAGTGGGGTAGATTGAAATGGGGCATATTGGAGTGGGATAGATTGTTTTTAATTAGAGAGTAGCACATTGTTTTGGAGTGGTGTAGATTGTTTGGGATTAGAGTGGGGTGAACATAAATGGAGCAGATTAGATTGGGGTGGTTTGGGAGGATTGGAGCGAGGAGTTTTGGAGTGGATTAAATGGGGTGACGTGGATTTGTGTAGGCTGGATTGGGATGGATTGCAGTGGGGCAGATTGGTGTGGGTGGATTGCACGATTATGTGTTAAAGCACAATTTCAGGAATTACACATAATAAAGAAACAATGTTGTTTTGGAATATTCAGAACAAGATAATCGTCATATTTTGGAAAGAGCGCCCACGAGCAAAAGCAAAAGAAAATATGAGTGTAAGTTAGCTATTAAAAATACAACTTCACAATTTTGTTTGTTCTGCTGGCCACATTTTCAAAGTCACAAGCCTTCTATTTGCAGGGCACTAGAAGTTAAAAAGAACAAAATAGTATCTCAATCATGTTGCGAGCATCAGGCAGGCACTGATTAAGTCGAATCAACCGGTGCTTGGTCCCTGTTCCATACAGAGGAACGTAAATTATGCTTGGCCTTCAGTGATGAATTATGAGGCTGTAAAGAAGAGTGCCAGCCAAAAAATGTTAAGTGACAGGCAGGCTCCAAACCCTTTACTGCACACAATAGAGCTTATCATGCAAGATGCATGCAATTGCAGGCTCAACCCTAACTACACTGAATAGAAAGGGACAGTGGAAAAACTGTTAGAAATCACCTCTATGGGGATACTGTATCCCAACCATTAACTAAGATTATGGTCCTTATTATGACCCTGGCGGCCACGGTGGCGGTTTTACCACCGACAGGCTGGCAGTGAAGACCGCCACATTAGGAGTGTGGCGGGTTGGCCTCTGCTAACCCACCACATCCCTGCTCAGACCGCCAGGGCGGTTGGACCCGCCGGGCCAGAGATGAGCATCTCTGATCCGGCAGTCTAATGAAGACCGGTGGTATTATGAGACGGCTTTCCACCAGGGTTTCCACGGTGGTAGCACCACCACGAAAACCAGGCGGAAAGGCTACCCATGACAGGGAATTTCTTCCCTGTCACCAACACACGACTCCCTCCACCCCGCCAAGTAAGCACAATACCCCCCACTTCCCCTCCATACCAGAACCCCCCACCTGAAACAGCACTCCCACCCGTCTTCTAGTACAGCACCTACCCCCTGCATACATGCAGACACCCACATGCACCTTGCATACACTAATTCACGCACCTCGCATACACTCATACACCAACACTGACAAACATGCATTCACTCACAAGCATCCATACACATACACACTCACAAGCATTCATACACGCATACACTCACAAGCATTCATACACGCATACACTCACAAGCATTCATACATGCATACACTCACAAGCATTTATACACGCACACACTCACAAGCATTCATACACTCACAAGCATTCATACATGCACTTTCTTCAATATTCATACAGGCATTCAACCACGCATACACACAAACATTCACACATGCATACACACATATATGCACACACGCAGACAACACCCACTCACACACAACACCCCCCCACCCACCCTCAACTGTCAGATGCCCGACTTACCTTGTCCGGCGAGGTGGTCATCCGGCAGGGAATGGGAACAGGCGCTTCCACCACCAGCAGTGCCCCGCCATCAAGACACGGCCAGGCGATCCTACTGTTCATTATAAGGCTGGTGGAGTCCTTTTGGCAGGGCGGGGCCCGTGGTGGAACTGCCCATGCGCCTCCGACAGCCAGCATGACTACGGCAGGATTTCTGCTCAAAATGTAGCAGAAACCCTCAGTAATCGTTATATGGTGGGCGGAAGACCGTCAGCACTGGTGGTCTTCTGGTGCCCGCGGCTTTGGCGGTCTTTCAAAAAGACTGCCAAAGTCAAAATGAGGGCCTATATCCTTCAAATCACTTTCCTCTTGCAATTTCCCCAACCTCAAAAAAAAAAATGCTTGTGGCTCAGCAGGATCCCACCAGTCATCAATGACTAAAATGGAGAGGCTGCACTTCTGCTACTGCATCTCTTACTTATATTTGACTCTGTGTGTTACAATATCGTGATTATGATACTTCAGTACTGTTATGTACTGGATTGCCTCATACTTGACGGATGGGTCCCATATTTTGCTTGCATCCTTCATTGCAAGGAAACAGCATCACTCCATTCCTTGTAAGCACGTACCTCAGCAATCTGTCTACCTCATCAACTGATTCGCCCTCGACTTTTGCAACTATTCTGATGATGTGCTTATTTTGAAAAGCTTGAAATGCATCAGATATTAACTCCTGTACCATATGTCAATGATTAATAAAAACCATCGTCATATGGGTGCTAACATACAACCTTGTGCTAAACAGAGCAATATATATTTTCCCATGTGGAAAGTACATAGAGTACCACCACTCCACCATCTGGTCACAACATCTTGGTCCAACCAAATCCTTTCTCTCAGGTAAGGTATTTGAGACTGATTATGAACTGTAAACTCTTTCTTGCAGCACAAGTAAGTCAAAATACCAAAATATCTCTGCAAATCATAAGATATCTGTACTAAATCTTCCCATACCTAGTTTTCACTCAAAGATTACCAGACAGCATTGCCCTATTGCTCTACAGTTCATTTTCGCCAACGTGCTACACCTTGAAGCCCAGCTACACTTGCTTTGCTTGCTACAGAGCTTCCAGAATGTAGTAGTGAGACAACTACTTAATCTATACCTTCAGAATACAAATCAACGGTCAATGTGTACACAAGAAATCTTTGACTCCATTCACCACCTTGAAAGTTGGGTGTATTGAAGTTCGATCAACTTGTACTTCAGACCTACTGCCAAGCTAGATCATTAGGTCCCATAATAGCTGCACACAACCATGGCTTTCTTCAGAATGTTTTTCACGGACTTAAGCTCCTCACTTCTAACAATCTAACTTCGAAACTTAATTCCTGCAAGAATAATAACAACCACTTCGAACTTCAGAAAGAAAACCCTAATAAACTGAGGCCCATATTTATACTTTTTTATAATTTATTTTGTAAGTTTGCGCCGTTTTTGCGTCAAAAAACGGCGCGAATGCGGCACTAAAAAAGTATAAATATGGGCCTGACTTTTTCCAATTTTATGTTTTAATTAGACAGGCTGCAGCTAAAGTAGGTATGCATTCACATGCACCATTGCGCCTTTACTCACATCTTTCTGCACAACTTCATAAAAAAGTGAAGTACATGTTCCATCCTCTATGGCTTTGACTTGTCCTAAACACCGGTGCAATTAGGGTGATTGGGGCCGGATCTGGGATATGAAGCGCTCTGTATATTCTGCAACACAACACAATTGTAATTATTGAGTTGTAATGTACTCGGGTACAAACATTACCTTCCTTGAACTAAACCTCAAGTGTTCGTCCTTGGCTGCCCAGAGAGTCGAGGAAGAATAGGAGGCCCAATTAGACGGAGTACCCATTGCCTGTTTAATGGGAAACACCAGCTCTCTTTTTAACGAAACTAACTCCGTTCATGCAGTTCATCTCCAGAACTCAATAATCGCAGCCCTTTGGAAACCTCAACCACTAAAAGATGTCGAAAATGACGGTCCCACAGTTATGCAAGTTGAACATGAAGTGGGGTACTATAGTTCGGTTCTGTGCTGCTTTTGTTATGGTTAGTTCAGCACTAATATGCCTTCCTTTCCATATATACATTCTATAAACGATATTAAGCCACCCTGTAAATAACTCGAGCGGGCTGGCAGCTATAGAAATCTGGAGACATCTTTCTCAGAGAGGACATCTGCGACGGGCAAGATTCTGGTGTCTTTAACACACAGATGACCAGGTTGGAGGCATACACGGTCTGCAAATAGATGCTCGACAAATTCACCGTTCATCAGAGAGAAATAAGTGAACTTTACAATATCCAGATGTAAACCTTAACCAAAAGCATATCTGTATTTTATGTTCATATAAGTCTGCCCCGCATTTCTGTTTATGCTTCGTATTTCAAATAGCATCACCAAACCAGACTGCAGAAATAACCCTGTTAAATAACTTACCAACCACACTTTAAAAGTCTACAGGAGAGCATGGTACATTGACCGGACAGATCAGAAGCCGGTCAACAATGTTCAGTACAGCTCTGAATACTTTGTGTTCATCAATGAAAGCAATACAAGTATTACAACTCTATTCAACTGATATCGCTATAGGCATCCTAATTGCATGTGTACACTCTTAAATAGGACGCCCCATGCAATGTCGCCCTTTATTCTTGGTCATTACGCCTGGCTACCGCTCTAGTACAAACTTCTCCCAAAATTCAAGCCAAACTACACAATCAATCATATTTCCTATTGCCCTCTTTTCAATTTCACTTAAAAATGTTCTTCCTGAAAAATACTAGACGGTCCCCCAAAGTTATATAGATGGAAAAGAACGACCAACTCAACAGCACTTCTGAAGCACCACACACATATATCTTAGGGCCATTGGGATAGGTAGCATAAAGATATGATATCCTATTTTAAACAACAGCATTAATAGCTTTTAATTCGAATCACAATGCTGTTTAGAATACAATCTGTGTAGTTCGGTCTCTGCACACCACTCATCAAGCTCAATGAAAAAAATTTGAAAAACACATCGCCTTACCCATTGGTAAAAGTAACAAAATTAATCCACAAAGGTCTTTAGCTGACTCAGACACGCTGTACTTTTATCATTATTAGCCCCATCCAGTACTATATCAGATATTTAATAAATCTCTATAATTCTTAGAAACCCAAATAACCATACACACCTGATCGATGGAAATTCCAGAACAGTACTCAAAGATGTACAGATTTAGAAGGCTGCGTATGCCATACAATGGTAGAACCTATTATATAAACCCTAGAACAAAATATAACATTATAAACATATGGCAACATAGCCCTGGCATCGTCGCTAAGACACTTATCCGATGGAACTCTCAACTGCTCAACTAAATGATATTCTACAAACATCTTCAAACCTGTATATTCCAAAAATGAAGTAAGAGACATGTTGACCACCGAATTCTTTACAAAATGCTGAAATATAATGTAACATAACAGCATATCACCCATATTTATCCTTTTAGCCCACTATTCGTTCACGGTTTCAAGTTCCTCTTGCTCCCTTTGCCACCTAGCAATGTATCTGTACCCCAAAATTGCTACAGAGCTAAAGCAGAGTGGGAACACCAAGGTACGATTAAAACACAGTGGTGGATTTTGATTATCCCATTCCTAAGAGAATTTATTCTAATACTGAGCTTTGGCGTGGTGTTAAGCGCATACTAAATTAGCGGCACTATAATATCTTGATGCCCACACGCAAACCCAAAGAATGTAGTGCAACTCACGTGATGACAACAGGTGCCACTTTGTTGGTGATGATGGACTTGGCCTTGTTGTTGTGGATGCTCACTGCTTGGAAGGAGTGGATGCTGATAGAGTGGTTTTCGTCCATGCTGCCGTTGCGTTGAACACTTTCAAATGGGGTTGCTGCCGTCACTGTTTGTTGAGCTGTGCTGGCAGTTGTACCCATACTCCAAAAACGGCTATACCAAAAGTAATGGGGAAAAACAAGAAAGACGATAATCTTAGAATAACCTGTGAAAAAGAATTTGACACAGAGATGGGTTGGCAATTAAAGCTTTCATAAATGACAACTTTTTGGTGCATACACTGGAAAATTAAAAAGGAAATGAACTATTCCTCCCAAATTGAACATTATCCCCTATTCATGTGAATGGTCTTTCTTAATAGTACTATATAATACAGTACATTATTCTTTGCACCATGTTAATTGTATATCGTTGCAATGAAATGAACACTGCGTTAACAAAGGGTCATTGTCAGCCTAGGGCGAAATGTTAATTATATCAGCAAAATTCCCAAATTGTGCCTAATGTGAAATTTTTCACAATTTCACACTATGCAAATTTAAGTGACACTTTTCAAATGACTGCACACCTCAAGTAAAAAAAAAAAAAAAAAAAAAAAAGTCCTCTGCGATATCAGTGAGACAATGGTTCCCACAGAAAATGGGTGACATTTCAAGCAATTTCACAGCATTTTAATGAACTTTCATGATATGTTGTGAAAAAATTATGCACTTTTGTAGTCCCTTAGCCAGGACCTCAACCAACCAAATTCACTATCTCAACTTCTGTATTCGCAGATTTGAAGCTAGAGCAATGTGAAGGCAGTGGCAAGTTGGGGTCGTGGCAAGAAAAGTTAGAAGTCCTGTCAAGGGATGGTTGTAGGGCAAAATGTTTCTGGTGCCGCTGCCCTGTGCCACCCTTTACTGAATTCATCAGTTTTGACCAACTCAAGAAACTTGAGCCATGAGTCCTTTAAGAGGTGCACCAGTTCTGATTAGGATGCGTTGTCCTTCAGCAGAATACCTGACTTTGCTGGATATTTAGGTCCACACACGAAACGCGACAGTTCAAGGTGTTGACAAACGGCCCAGAGGCCAGGGTACGGCATGATCTGAAGTTGGTAGCAGCTGACTGACAGTTCCAGATACTTTCAAGTGACCACCCAGACTTTTTAGTAAATCCAGACAGTCGCCATTACTAGGATAAATATGCCACCCATTTGGGAGATGTGTCTGTAGATGAGGGAGGTGGAAAGGAGGTACCCATGTGTGTGCTTGTGATCCTCCCAAGATGCTGATTTGTAGAGAATAGTAGTCTTTTCTGAATAGTCTTCCTTTAGATCTTGTAAGTTCCTTCACCACTCACCCCACAACCCTCTTCATGCACAGATTGTTGTAACTAAGCTTGTTGAAAGACTGGCTCAGTTCATCAGATACTTCAATGGAGCCAATGACTCTTTGTCTTCACCTCTTTGGCTTGAGCAAGTTTGCGAACATCAGCCTCTGGCCAACAAGAAACAGAATCTTTTAAAAAGCACTGCCTAGGGCATTGCCATCTGTTCTCAGTTGTGGCAAAGCTGGTTCTCTCTGCCCATTCTTTGTTTCATGTATACATTTGTGGAAGGAGAGCTGAAACCTCTAACAATCTCTAAGGTTCATCTGAAACCAGTTTACATCACATCCCCAGTGAATGTTATTGGATATCCACCACAACTGTGGATTCTGAGACGCAGTAATTATAATGGGATGCCTAGTTTCCCTGGGACCAGACTATTAACAATGAAGGTTGCCTTGGATTTAGGAGGTATCTTCTAAACTTTCAAGTGTGGCACAAGGTTTGAGCGGCTGACTTGATGTGGCACCAAGTGCCACTGACTTTGGATTTAAATAGGAACTTGGCATCAAAATATCAGTTCATCATTTTACTTCAGTGTCTCTCTTTGCATCTGTATAAAGGAATGGATTAAACCAGACACAGAACTCTGTGGCAGTCATCCTTTAAGAGTCTAGGCCAAACTCCAAGCCAGAATATGAAAGCCTCCTGTCACTATAGCATGGGGAGAAGTTGGAAGACCTCTCCACATCATTTCCTGTTGAAATACACCTGCATTAGATCAAAGCTGATAAATTCTTGATTAGAAGGAAGAGTCCCCAGGGTGAACTGTGTGGTGTCCAGTCACTCTCCGCAATCCCCTTGTCTCAAAAATCATGATGTAAATGGATGATCTTGCGTTTCCCCTACTGTAAACCAATGACCAACATGACATCTGTGTGGCACCACTTCTTACAAGCCACTCAGAGATTATGCTCCCTGCCACTGTGCTCAGATCTTTCCAGTGTGACACGAACCAGAAGACTGGGCACATAATGCCCCAGTTCATGGACGTTACCTGACTAGACAGGTCAACTCACCTCCCAGGCTTGGTCCCTTCCCACTGATGCTTGGATCCCAGGCATTCGAAATGTAACTAATCACACAGTGTTGTACCACAATGCACTCCACTACACTCACAAGGAGAAGGTTCTTCTTGCACATACCAGAACGTTTCACCCAAATATTACTTTCTGCAAGCCACACAAGTCCACGCTAACATCTACCTTTTCCTCCTGCCTGTATACTGGTGCATCTCTACCCATATCATCTTTAGCAGCCATACCAAGGGCCAGACATAGGTTCAACTAACTCATTTTAGTTTAACCCCTGCATGGCTGCAGAAGAAGACGTTTGTCAAGCTCATCAACTGTCAACTGGTAACATGTGAGGAAACCGGATTCTGATTTATTAAAATGGTGTGCTTTTTGTTCTGAATATTTTTGCACTAAATCAAAAACACTACACTTTGTAAAACATATTTTCTGTGCTTGACATTAAGTAGCCTAAACTCCATCTTGAATCCTAATGCAGCTATGATGTGTTTTCATTTCTCCCCATATGTAGCAAAATTTGCACTGTTGTAAGGTTCTGTATTGAAAGGTATGAGGTGCTAGGGAAGCTGTGTGGGGTACTCAAATTCAGACTGGAGGGGGACTGCTACAACTGCTTGATATCAACCAGTGCTGGCATCTGAACCTGCAGTGCAGACATTCTGGCAAAGTATTCCTGGTACAAAGAAAGGCTTCTTTAGTACATTAATGTTGGACAGTTCTGCAGCAAAAGAGCTCTTAAGTCTTTCAGTTCCATGTGATAGCGGCACATTCAGTTGAAGTTTTTTATTTGGATTCTGGTACCTGTAGTCCTTTATATCAATTATAAATTCCACACTCCAAATGTGAGAGTGCAAAGTAACATTCCCGTATGAATGAATTGCATGCACATAAAAGTGGTACACTAGAGAGCTTTGGAGCAGTCACCTATCTTTTAAGTATCGATGTAGCTTATAAATCTTGAAGTAATTAATTGAATACACTACTAAGAACAATATATTATACTGCTACGGCAGATACTCTGCGCCGGTCAGTAATTAAGTATGACAAAAAAATGCCACTTAAGGTGTCGCACGTAAGAGATTTAAATACATGCAAACGAGTAAATCTCACACACAAGCGGACTAAAAACTTGGCAGTCCTTCTTTAGCAAACCAGCTTACATCTCTGAATGGAGACAATGATTAAATGACTAATGAATAATCGATAAAACTTGGAGTACATGTGAAAACCCAGTACACCAAATGAAATCCCGATGACCTAAGCACGAAAACACAAAATGAGTGTATGATGAGATGTATCCATGTCCAACTTTCATAAGCACCTAAGAGGTAATCAAGGATAAAAATGACAGGATGCCACAGATATCTAGAAGAACAATCTGTAATGTTTATATATATATATATATATATATATATATATATATATATATCCTCCAACACTCCCTTAAAATATCAGGAGAACCAGGACACCTCCAAAATGAAAATATTTCTTGAATTAATTTATTCCAGCACAGACATCCAACGCGTTTCGGCAACCGCCTTACTCGTGGATAGATTTCTGCTAAAGTGCTCACCTTAAAAAAACAAATTAATCACAAACATAAATGACAGACAATTCTTAAATACAACAACCATAAAACACATAGCGTGGCGGCCATCTTAGAGTGTCCAAAAGAGCTAATTCACACAGTAGTTTGTACCCCGCTCTTACATAAGGTTAATCCAGTTTGTTCCAATATTAATTCACATTCTATCGTACAATTCATCATGGTGTCATTACCCAACACATAAAATCTAATTGAAAGAGAAATACAATATTATAAAATTGGTTAATCCCAACATTAAGGTATACAAAATATAAATATTTTCAAAATTTAAAATTTAAAAATTTCCATATATTTCTTATAAACCTTAAATAGTCTCAAATATTATAAATATATTATCTATTAGTACCCAAATTGGAATTGCTACCATTAAATCCTATAACGCCCAAGTGGGCATACATAAATTAGGGTAACACTGTATTTCTTATAAACCTTCAATATTTTGAATGTATTGAATATTTGTACCCATGTTAGAATTAATAACATTGAGTCTCATACCACCCAAATGGGCATATATACTTCCAAAAGGATTTCCTTAGAAAATATCTTGCTGCTCTAGATGTTATATAGCAGATCTAATTCATGTACTGGACCTTTTCAACCCACATAATTAAAGGTACACATTTTTCTACTGTGGTAATTAATAAAAAAAAACAATAAATAATCACTTAAACCAATTTTACCAAAAATATTTTACAAAGAAATTTTTTCTCATACATGTCACCATCACTCAAAGTGTTATTATAAAAAAAGGTCCGCCTTGCCCGTTCACCTCATATTAAAGAATATATACAAAATATCTACCCTAGATGGATACTCAACTCTTCACTTGAATTCAGCCCGATAGGTTCCAGTGTCTCAAAGTCTATTATATATCTGGACTCTAAAATGCGCAGCAGCTTCTCTCTGTCTCCACCCCTTTTGCTGATCTTAACTTGGTCAATCACTACAAACTTTAACAGATTCTCATTGCCAAAGTGTTGGTTATAGAAATGCCTAGCTACTGGATAATTCTTATCATAGTTTTTAATAGCTCGTCTATGCTCCAGAACTCTCTTTTTCGCATTGTGAATTGTACTGCCCACATACAACTTATTGCACGGGCATATCAGACAATACACACAATAAGACGTATTGCAATTGTAACTTCCCCTAATTACAAAAGTGTCTGATCTTCCAGGAACAGTCAATGTCTTACAGCTATTGCTAGTCTTACAAGCTTTGCATTTCATACAGCAAACAAAATCATCCACTTCGGTGTTCTGTGGGCGACCTCCCAATGTCACGTCATTCCGGCATAAGGTTATTGACCAAGCCAGACGGAAAGTTGAATATTTGAATAGAGCTGATGTCCTGTATGGGGCTAAAAGGGGTCGTGGAAAGGAGAATGACTCCATCAGATTTATCACAACCTACAATAATCAGTCATACAAAATACACAATATTTTAAGTAAGAGTTGGCATATTTTACAGACTGACCCCCTTCTGACAAATTGGATCGAAGATAATTCTCAAATAACTTTTAGGAGGAGTAGATCTCTCAAGGATAATTTATGCCGGAATGACGTGACATTGGGAGGTCGCCCACAGAACACCGAAGTGGATGGTTTTGTTTGCTGTATGAAATGCAAAGCTTGTAAGACTAGCAATAGCTGTAAGACATTGACTGTTCCAGGAAGATCAGACACTTTTGTAATTAGGGGAAGTTACAATTGCAATACGTCTTATTGTGTGTATTGTCTGATATGCCCGTGCAATAAGTTGTATGTGGGCAGTACAATTCACAATGCGAAAAAGAAAGTTCTGGAGCATAGACGAGCTATTAAAAACTATGATAAGAATTATCCAGTAGCTAGGCATTTCTATAACCAACACTTTGGCAATGAGAATCTGTTAAAGTTTGTAGTGATTGACCAAGTTAAGATCAGCAAAAGGGGTGGAGACAGAGAGAAGCTGCTGCGCATTTTAGAGTCCAGATATATAATAGACTTTGAGACACTGGAACCTATCGGGCTGAATTCAAGTGAAGAGTTGAGTATCCATCTAGGGTAGATATTTTGTATATATTCTTTAATATGAGGTGAACGGGCAAGGCGGACCTTTTTTTTATAATAACACTTTGAGTGATGGTGACATGTATGAGAAAAAATTTCTTTGTAAAATATTTTTGGTAAAATTGGTTTAAGTGATTATTTATTGTTTTTTTTATTAATTACCACAGTAGAAAAATGTGTACCTTTAATTATGTGGGTTGAAAAGGTCCAGTACATGAATTAGATCTGCTGTATAACATCTAGAGCAGCAAGATATTTTCTAAGGAAATCCTTTTGGAAGTATATATGCCCATTTGGGTGGTATGAGACTCAATGTTATTAATTCTAACATGGGTACAAATATTCAATACATTCAAAATATTGAAGGTTTATAAGAAATACAGTGTTACCCTAATTTATGTATGCCCACTTGGGCGTTATAGGATTTAATGGTAGCAATTCCAATTTGGGTACTAATAGATAATATATTTATAATATTTGAGACTATTTAAGGTTTATAAGAAATATATGGAAATTTTTAAATTTTAAATTTTAAATTTTGAAAATATTTATATTTTGTATACCTTAATGTTGGGATTAACCAATTTTATAATATTGTATTTCTCTTTCAATTAGATTTTATGTGTTGGGTAATGACACCATGATGAATTGTACGATAGAATGTGAATTAATATTAGAACAAACTGGATTAACCTTATGTAAGAGCGGGGTACAAACTACTGTGTGAATTAGCTCTTTTGGACACTCTAAGATGGCCGCCACGCTATGTGTTTTATGGTTGTTGTATTTAAGAATTGTCTGTCATTTATGTTTGTGATTAATTTGTTTTTTTAAGGTGAGCACTTTAGCAGAAATCTATCCATGAGTAAGGCGGTTGCCGAAACGCGTTGGATGTCTATGCTGGAATAAATTAATTCAAGAAATATTTTCATTCTGGAGGTGTCCTGGTTCTCCTGATATTTTAAGGGAGTGTTGGAGGATTTATTAGGGCCTCTCGGAGCCCATCCAGGACCGCTGCATGGAGCTCCTGTATTCCGGGACTTGTGTATGAAATATATATATATATATATAAATAAATTTATTCACTAAAAAAAAAAAATGGTTACTGGGATTTTACAGTTAGGAACAGAATTAAACAAAAAACTTAGAAATTCACTAAAAAACAAAAACAAAGGTTACCGGGACGATGTAGTTAGGTTTGGATTTTATACACACAAAACCATAGAAATTCAGCAGTTACAGTTATAAGTATCTTAAGATACTATAATTTGTGCTGTAATGTAGCTAGAAACTGTGACCTTGCCATTCACACAGTGCTCAGTGTTATTGGAAATGTTACAGTGATATCATCAATGATGCTGTAGAAGATATCATGACTGATGTAATATGTGGGGTAACTAGCAGTGCATGGGGAGGGCGCAAGTTATAGTAGAGTATGTCAGCAATAAATTAGAAAAGGGGAGCGCCAATAATTTAGGTAACGAGTACAATTTATCTGGATGCATGGAGATCGGATAGAGCACCGAGACGGGTGCTATTTAAATTGGTTAATTTGGTCCATGAAGCGAATTTTAGATTGCTACAATGAAAGGGCAAATAAAACAACATTCTGGTGGATGATAGTGGACCGTGAAGATTAGTACAGAGTAAAGAAGAAATGTGTGGTGTCTAAAATGTTTTTTAAACTAAATTGAGTTACAAGCCACCTAGTGGGTTTCGCATGGAGTTGTGGAAAATATTTTATTCGACTTTATGGAACAGTGTAGCATTCTATTAACGGTTTTGTAATTATGTTACTTTCAAAAGATCAGTTACAGCAAAATCACTGCAATAAGGTCAAATAGTTTACGTGAAGCAGGATAAGCCGAGCAATGTTTGATGGACGTGAACGTCTTAGAAAGATTAAAAATATTCTCTGGAGTATAACATCAGGCACTGGAAAAGAAAATAGACCATGCTTGCATTGTCAATTACGCGCCGAATCAACATGCTTTACCGATGCTCGCTTGTGTGTGTTTGTGTGTGTGATTGCGACCGTCTGCTGTGTACGAGTGTGAACACATTCGTGCCTCTATGTGCACGAAAATCAGGCTGTTTTTCTGACTTTGCATGGCTGAGAAATTATATTTTACTATGTTGTGGACGAAATTGAATTTAAGTGTGCATAAGCCTCTGGAAATGTACACCATACACAACTGCTAGGGTCTACTTACAGATGTTCAGCCTTCAAGATAGTGGAGGAGGTGGTTTTCACTTCTGTGCAGGGGGAGTGGGTATGGGGCACATTGGGAAGAACTTGTCAAGCTTAGGGACGACAATAAGAAGGGAACCATCAGCACACAGAGAAACACAGCCAAGACACAGGGTTGGGGAGAGAAGGGAGCAGGCGTGTACAGGGCGACAGTTAGGGAGTCATGAGATGGCGGATGTACTGGGAGGACAAGAGCATAGGAATGAGGGTCTACGCCAAGGAAAGGGCAAGGGTGAGGAATGGCTACTCTGAAGACAGAACATGAGGAGCCGTGAGGGCATGACAGCAATATGTAGTGCTGGGATATTATTTTTTCACCCCTCCTCAGGACTGTGAAGATGGGATAAGGACAGTGTATCTTCATAGGGAAAAGGACACCACCAGGCTATTTTTGGAGGCTGAGAGTAGCAGTTCTGATGATGTACATGGATCTGTGCGGCTTACATATTTACTGCTGATACAGAAAGGTCTGCGATGCAAAGGAAGCCTCGCACCTGAGCTCTGCAAGAATGTATCAGTTTATGGAGACCTATCAGGAGGGTAATGGGATTGTGGTGGCAGCTGTTCTCCTATAAAAGCTCCACTGAAGGTTGTGGCAGTTGATGGGGGTAGACGGTCAGTTACCGTGGCTGCAGGGGATGCTATGTATATCCTGTAAGGTGGAGTCAGCTGTCCCAGGTTGCTGTGCATGTGTCCTTTCCCATAAGGTGATGGTGGGGGCTGGAAAGAGCAAAGAGGCCTTTTAGTTTTATCTCTGGGCCCCTTGACCTTGGGTAGAAGTGTGGTAGCAGATGCTTTGACAAAATGTGCGCTGGAGGGTGATCGTTGTGATAGAAGTGGTGGTGACAGTAGTTCTGACACTGATGGTGAAAGCAAGAGTAGTGGTGATACTGGTAATGGGGTGATCGTGAGTGATGATTGTGGTGGTGGTAATAGCAGCAGTACTGTTTGGAATAATGGTGGTGGTATAGTGGTGATGCTAATAGTGCTGCTGATGATGGCAGAATGGTGGTTATACTCATAGTAATGGCAATACTAGTGGTGGTGGCTCTGTTGGTAGAAGTGGAATGAAGGTCAGTGCTAGCACTGGTAATGATGCTGACAGTGGTAGTACTGTTAATGGTGGAAATAGCTGTGCTGGTGGCAACAGTGTTGCTGATGTCATAAATGTTGGTTATAGTGTTCATGTGGACGTTAACAGTGGTGCCGATTATACTGAAGGTGCAGGTAAAGGAGATGGTGGTAGTAGTAGGGTGCTGGTAGCACTGGTCATGGTAGTGATAATGATACTGATTGCTGATCAGTTGTATTTGATGAATTATCTCCAGGTCAAAGGTTGACTGGAGTGGTTGAAAAAAGGTTTTAATAGAATGTGTTGAGTTAGTGTGTGAGGCAGTATTGCCATTGAAAGAAGCAGACACGGGGGATATGTTGTGGACCAACAGCACCAGTCCTTGTTCAGTAACACCGAGTCCTCTCCATAAATTATAAAGAGGGAGAGAGGTTATGTCCAGGTTGGTTGAGAAAACGGTAGGAAGGCCGTATCATGCAGTGCTGATCAGTGTAACAATGTCAAGTATCTGTGGGGATGAGCACTGGATGAATGAGAAACTGTGGAAAAGTAAGATATAGAGAGACACAAACGAAGACAAATTCTGGTGCCTGCAGTAATCATGTAGGTGTTTGTGTGGCAGTAAGTAAATTAGTTATATGCCACTTGGTTGAATTCAAATTCACTGGAAAGTTTTGTGCAGGAAGGAGGCATTTTCCACCACCTTGCAGATGGCAGAAGTTGAAACATGAGTACTCTGGCATGAGTTAGAAAAGGAAAAATGGAGAGATTGGGTGATAAAGTAGTGGAGAAGGAAATTAACATAAAAAGAGAGGTGAAAGGGCACATGGATGTAGTAAGGGTATACTAGCACAAAATGTGTAAGTGTGCAGCACCCATACATTTTGCAAAATTAGTGTTTGTGCGCATTTCTTTATTTTGAATTGAGCAGCAAATGCGCAATCTGCAAGATAAAAAAGTGATAGTTTCAAGGTTCAATTCAAGCCACCCCGCTTCCAGCAGAATCGGTAGAATTACGGTGTTAGCTAAAAGAATTACACTGTTGGCAGACCTGGGAACAGCCGACAAGAGCAGAAGGTCACAAAGGAGCCAGGAAGGCGATGACACTGCTGTGTAAGGAAGTGTTACAAGAGATTATGTCAATGTCTCTTCGCGGCCATACGCTGATCAGACAGGGATTTCCTGGACCCCGGGAGGGTAGCTGATATCACTTCCGCGCATTCCACGCATATCCAGCGAGAGTGGAAACCACAAAGGTACATTGTGTGTGGAGGGAGAGACGAGTTTGTCTCCCTTACCCCTGAAAAAACTGTCACGGCAAATACTTTCTCTACTTTAAAAAAGAAAAAGAAACAGCTACAAATATGTTTTGTGTGTGTGTTTCATAAGACCATTAAAGGAAAGTGTACCACCTGTTGCCAGCAGTCATATGATCTGGTCAGCAAGAGGTACTGTCCCTCTCGAGTGCCTCAGTTTCTCTAACCAGTAAAGGGCATGGGCCCCAAAAACCTCCAAGTGTTCAATTGCTAAGGCTGAGTGTATTCACTGAATGATACTGTTAGGCAGTGCTTGAATGCCCTCATTTTATTTCCTCAAACAGCAGTAGGGTCTGAGCAAAAGACAATCCTGCTCTCAGCATTTCAAAGAATCATTCGCTGATTAGTGATGTTCATCAATTCAGCACAAAGAATGGTAGCACAGAGGAAGACCAGAGCTCTCTGCCTTTTGGGGTGCACTGGGCTCAAAACCTTATACATATTTATGAATTACCATATGCGATTTAAACGGAATTGGTTCACTGTTGGTGACAACTGAAGCAGTGCAATATTACTTCTGGAATGCAGGGCTCCGCTGTAGCTGCAGAGACCATGAGCTGTTGCAAGGGAGTGGTCATCTTCTTAGAGTTCTCTGTGAAGGGCTGTTCAATAAGCCACCCAGGGCAGACGACTGCTTCGCTAAACTGATTTTTCTCAGAAAGAGGAGTCAGCCTGCACAGTAATCTCAGATGATAACCACAGCTCCAAGCCACTGAATCAATCTGCTGTTCCATGGAAATCTCCGGTTTAAGGCGTAAAGCCAGAGCTTTGACCTTGATCAAGGGAGGGACTATGCAGCCATCAACATTTAATGACGTGTACTCTGTTGTGAGTGATTCAAACAGTTTTTGTGGGTCCACAGTCATAATCCAGCAAGATGAAATTTCTCACTTGATCAGGTAACAACTACTAGCATTTTACAGCCTACTGCCCCCTGTAAGGCACTCAGATTAATTCACTTCTGGTCTACAATATCCTACTTGGACAGGGTACTGGCTGTGATGTCACTCATATCGGGTGGGCGATGTGCATTCACTATTTTCAAAAATGGCAACTGACGCTGCCTGAAGGTAGAGTTTAGAACTGTTGACACGACCAAACGATCTATGTGAGGCTTAAGGCTTAGAAACACCCTCCCCCCCCCACCCTTGCAACCCCCCAAAAAATGTGTCTTCTTGGGAAAGTGATAAAGCAACTTTAATATCCCTTCTCATGAGTAAGCCTTGATTAACTGCATCAGATTGTTGCTATGAAAAAGTAAGAAAAGACTACATAGATGGAAATCCACAGCACCTGGTTGTCGGTCATGTTTAGGAGTGCCTTGAGCCTCGATGAAAATGGTGAGGCATAGAACTGAGATAGCTACACATGAACCAAGGAGCACTTGAAAAGCAAATGGCGGCTATCAAAGCAGAAGCATAAACTAGCAGCGGAGTCTTGAAAATTGAGTGCGCATGACCAATGTAGCACTAAAATGTATGCCTTGTGTATTGAAGTCCTCAAAATAGCACTAAATAAATAGTCACCAAATACTTGTGGCTGCAACAGAAATTCCACTAGACACTGAAAGTAATAATAACACATGTAGAGTGACGCAAACACATGCAGGAGACCAGTGCATGCACTCCCTGCCCATTCTTAAAAATAATATTAGCACAATTCAGTGTCAGCAGTGAGGTATCACACCCACGTACAGAGGAAGAAGGACGTTGGACATAAAATTGTCATTTATATTTAGAAATAAAAAAGGTGACTTTGCTTGGTTATGGATGACATTATGAGAGGACTATTCAGTGCCACAATACCGTTTACCACCTTTCCAGCAAACTGTTTGAACACTGCTGCAAAAGCGTGCGCACCCATCTGCGCCAACTACCGACGTTTTTTTGCATTTTTATTGGCAAATAAAAGGTCATAATAACAAGGAAATGCAGTAAACAGGAGACGTAAAATGTTATATTGTCAATGCATCGATTAAAACGACAAATATTGATATAGGCCCCAGTAGGTCTGCTGCTGTGAGTCAGTGGGGAAACCAGGCAGGCAGTACACCTCCGTGGATGAACTAACCCTTTACCGAGCGCACCATGTTAGGAAGCATTTCTATTATCAACACAGATGACAAATGTTCAAGAGTGGTGTGCCAAGAGACAGGAAGCTGCACTGAAAAAAAGCCAACATGTCACATTCACCGCAAGCAGGAAATTATTACCTGCTGGGATTTTCCCAACACCAGTTTTCAGATGTGTATACCAGCATCATTTATATTGACTTTTAAACCGATTTTGCAGACCTAAAATGTTAATGCGTGTTTTTTAGGCAACTGTTTCAAAACATCTGCAGTGACATTGTGACGAGCGGTTTCACATGCCTGTCTTTTGCACTGTGCTCATTAGACTTTAAACCCTCTGCCACTTCCGCAATCAAGTCGTTTGCAATTAGAAAAAAAATGTGCATCAACAATATTTTCTTTCACTTCACCACAGCGCACTTGAACTTCACAAGCACGCCGTTGCACTTGACAAAAGCTCACTTTCCCTATGCGCTCTTGTGCTCTAACAAGGTGCTATTCTAGCACATAGAAGTAGATTTCTATCCACAAACCTAGGCGCGGTTCAATTTAGTCATATTATTCATTTTGAAACATAAAAGTAGGTTACAAGAGAGAGGTAAAGGTGGCTTAATTTGCCTCTTGCTGTGAATTTCTCTACACCAGTGGTTCCCAGCCTGTGGTCCGGGGACCCTTGGGGGGGTCCGCGAAGCCTCCTCAGGGGATCCGCAACTGCTTAGAAAATTCAGTAGTATTAACAGCTTAGGTCCCCAGCTATCAGTAATGACTCAGTCAGTAGTGGTGGTGGTGGTGGTGGGGGGGGGAGGTATTCAGTGGTGGTCCCGGGTTCCAGTAATGATATTGTGGATGTTCACAGATGTCAGTAGGTTAGGAACCACTGGTGTATGCAGTTTAAATACTCCACTATCAAAGCAAACTTTTCTCATGTTACATTTTGCATAACACACTACTCTGACGGAGCCAAACTCGTCTGATGCTGTCCAGCCAATATGCCATTTATCAATACTGTTATTTTCTAAGAGGAGTTTTATTAATAAATCATTCTTTTTCTTCTCCTCCAGGACAGTTTTTTATTTATATTTTATGTTGTGAATAACAAACAACATGCATAAACAATTTACAGTAGCAAATATAATAAACCAACCATCTAACAGCAACAAGTGTGCTTCAGTAATAACAGTGCATTTTTGTGCTTCGCTTTAACAAAGCTAATGCAGATTTGTAAGCAAGAAGTCTGGAAAATATTTTAATAAGGCAAACTTTTAAATAGAAAACAAATATACCATAAAAGAGCTAACTAATCATGCATAACCTAGAATGCCTCCCACAACAACCTAGTAAACCTAACCAAATTACCATATCTAATCTATGTACTATACTTGCCTACCAAAACTGTCAAACTTACTTGCAATATCTACTTATCTCCTTAACTGCTAAACTTCACATATATAACCTACTTTTCCTAACCTACCATAACTATCCTGCCATGGCTAGCCTATCACACCTAACTTTACATATCTATCCTTATTATACTTACTTATGTACCAAACACAGCATATTTAAAACACCTGTTTATTGACCATAGCTACCCTACCATACATACATACATACCATACTTATGATACCATATCTACTATATCTTATCTACAGTAACTTATCTACCTGGTGCCTTAGTATTCTGCTAGTGAAGAAAATCATGGCTCTCAAATGTAATTGTATTAATGCTATTATGGCGAAAACCGTTCAGGATCATGCCGAACAAAGTTTAGTCTTACCCATTTCTTCAGGCATGCACCACCCTTGTAACACTGGTCCGCAGCATGGTAGACTCCTTATGCTCCCAGACCCTTTATAAAGAGCGCACTCTTGAACCCAGCATTTCCAGAGGCATAATGTACAGACATCCTACCATAATACAACTGCGTCACGTTGGGTTGCAATGCTAAGCTGTGGTACGAGAATGCTGCAGCCATCTTCAAAGTATTACAAAGATGGGTAATTTGAATCAAATGCAATGCACTAAGCCTTTTGTGGACTTAAAAAGTAATAATAATTGGAATTACTGTTGATGTGTCATTGGCAGTTTTTTTGTTGGTCATGAAGAGGTAATAAAATTAGCACAGCAAATTTATATTCGGGTAAAGATACTATACATTGTACACCGTGACTGAGATCTATTGCTAAACAATGGTGAGGGGTGCATCAGGCGTAATAACCGATTTTAATACTTAGTGTCTTGGATCACTGAGGCTAAAAAATACTCCCAGGCAGACCCGATATATACTGGATGAAAAGGGGTGGGGAAGTCATATCTGACCCGTATTTCCTCACTAATTCATCCAGGGCCTCGAGTATTATCTCATCTTCACTTTGGATTCTCTCACATCATAAATACGGTATAACACTCATAAGCTACAAAATGCGATTGATGATGATAAACTAAAATCATTTCATCCCTGGTTGATAAAGGCGAGACCAAAAGGACCAACTTTACACCCTACTTGTTTCTGAACTTCTGCTGGGAAAGCTGGAGCCAAAAATTGGGTGTCCCTTGTCAAATACATGTATTTAACACAATCCGTGCCTTAACTCTGTGCTGAAGTCTTTAAATAAAGATATGCATTGGCTTTTACATTTAAAATCGTGGGAAGGGTGTGATTTTCTTCTCCAACTTATTCCTAGAAATTAACCGCATGAGTAACAAGGAGTCTTTTCAATGACAGATTTCAGTCAGAATAAATTATAAACTCAAAAAAGTGATTACAAAAACTTAACTAGAGCTCTCCACTTACTTATACACAACCCCGTGTGCAAATCTGTGTTGCAATGGGCAATCGTTAAGAACTGTGCCAGAAATCAAAACAAAACCATACCATGTTTTAGTTACTAACTCTTTATATATCAATCACACTCCACTGTCTGGAAACCTAGAAGAGGACAATGGCATAGTGTCAAATACTGCAAGTTGCCAAGAGGAATAGTGCAGGAGACCATTTCCCTTCTGTTGGCAAGGAAGATGAGCAATGGCGACATTAATGGGAAGTGCTCTGTAAACACTTTTATCCAAACAGGACAGAATTTGCTGGTTGAATGGCTCACCGGAACTCAGACAAGCCACAAAGGAGACAAGATGATGTGTCACAATAAAGTCCTCAATATAAACAATTCCTATTAAGTCACCCTAACTTTATCAGTGAATTTCAGTTTTATCATGAGCACAAAAAGAACATAACCAATTCACCCCAGAGTTCAGAGGCGACAACAGATTTGCTGCACAGTTTAACACACCCGCTCTGAAGTAATTTAGAAATGCTTTTAAGGTCAAGATTTATTTATTTATGGTATTTGTACAGCACACTGCTTGCAAGTTTGGCAACAGAGTCCATCACATGAAAAAAGAACTTAAAGTGCGACAAATTAAGTGTCATGATATGTTGAAAAATACTTTATGCCTTTAAGTAGAGTCATGTGAAGGCACCAATGTTGTCCAGGATAGGATAAAATGAAGGGGGAGAAAGTAAGGCTCGCAATTAGGTGACATCATACTCTTCAAGAACGTGTGACAACAGGGAAATCTTCCTTTTCCACCTTCGACGAGGCATCTTGCCCTTATAAACAGGAGAATCCTTGAGAAAATATGAGTGAGATTGTGTTTTTTTTTTCTTAGTTCACTGCCAACCAGGATATTACTAAGAAAGGAGAGACAGTTTATAATGTGGGTATATTACAGTCCTGAAGAAAGTCCTGACCTAACAGCGAGTGTTATTGCAGGCTGAAACATGCCGGCTAAAACCTTAAGGATGATCTGAACAATAACTTCCTGTCACAACCCATACTTAATTTTTAGCTTTGTCAGACTACCAATAGGAATAAAATATGTATGTTTAATCCAAGACAATTTTATATCTTCTCATCCAGCTAACTCTGATCCCCACATATAATATCAAGAGCTCCCATATTATTTTGGCCGCGCCCATACCCACATTACAGCTGTTGGAATGAAGGCGCTCCCAGTGATGTGGTGTACCACAAACACTGGATGAGGGCTTTTTTTTCGTATCTTCCCAGTGATGTGGACATACACCTTATATAACCAAAGAACTGGTTGCTTTAACCTCACTATACTTTTTGTGTGCCAATCTTAGTATGACAGGAAGTTTTAACAGGCTCTTCTTTTTCTTCTCCCTCCTTCTGTTATTATGTAGAATATGATGAAGAACACAGATTCTTAGGACCTGAGGCATAAAGGGAACATACAGTGATTTAGAATTTGTGAACATGGATGAATCAGAAACTTCAAATTGCTAGATGCAATACAGGTACAGAGGACAATGTGAAACAACGACTAAGTAAGCTGCAGAACTGCAAAACAAAGAATTGCAAAATGCAAAGTGGAACCGGTCGCCAATAGCAGCCTTTGCATCAGAAGCCATTGATGATATCACAGACTATTTCTGAGCGGTCGATATCAGGCAAGCCCCTTTAAACAAGTTCTAATAAAACAAATGAAGGAAGACTGATATCCACCATAATGAGACGTACTGCAAATTTGTAGGTGTAGTTGGTGTGTTATTAGGAGCTAATTTCAAGTGACTAATGCTAAGGAACTCCAGATCTCCAGTGCTACTTTTAGGACAGCAATTCCACTGGTGAAGAAAGAGGAGCCCTCCAGCATCAGTAGCGTATCTGTGGTAGAAGAAGGAAGTAAACAGATAACAAGAGTCACCGTGATTAATTTCGTGTCTATGGTGGCCACAGTGACAAGGTAGGCCAGAGAAAGGTACAACCACTGATCTTGAATACTTTATTTCTCACAATCTCCTTAGTTTTGTTAGCAACTGCAGCCAGGGTGTGTATTGAGAGTAGATCATTTGTTCCTTGTCCAGGATAGTTTCAAGATGTGAAAGGCAGTTGTTAGTTGCATTCAAATACAATGTCAACATGTATGTTTACTTTCTTACAAATGTTGTTCACCTTAGTAGAACCAATTGGTCACATCGCACCGAGCGCAAGGGCAGCACTCACTGTATTTTGATTCATGGGTGATCCTCCTCCTCATGATCCTCCTTCTCCTCCTGATCCTCCTCATCCTCCTCCTCCTCCTCCCCATGATCCTCCTCCTCCTCATCCTCCTCCACCTCCCCATGATCCTCCTCCTCATCCTCCTCCTCCTCATCATCCTCCTGATCCTCCTCATTCATCCTCATGATCCTCCTCCTCCACCTCCTCCTCATGATGCTCCTCCTGATCCTCCTCCTCCTCCTCATGATCCTCCTCCTCCTCATGATCCTCCTCCTCCTCCTCATGATCCTCCTCCTTCTCATGATCCATTCTTCCCCTATCTCATGATCCTCCTCCTGATCCTCCTCCTCCTGATCCTCCTCCTCCTGATCCTCCTCCTCATGATCCTCCTCCTCATGATCCTCCTCCTCATGATCCTCATGATCCTCCTCCTCCTCATGATCCTCCTCATGATGCCTCTTTATAGTTTGCATCAGGATATAGCCTGCTTCCACTTGGCGGTAATTTGCAAGTGAGTATTGACAATGTCCGGATACGTACATTCTGTGGCTCTGGATTAGGAAATCACTTTTTGGTAAATGCTATTCTCAGTCACATTTAAGAATGTTATTAATTTGGTAATTTTGTAATGTCATGTTTTTCAGTATTTGATAGATTGTTCTGTCCCATTATTAGGAACACAAATCTAATTGCAGCCAATTTATGACTGATAATTCCTAAATTACTCCTGAATGTAGGGTGTTGTGGATAGCACCAGAAATTCACAATTTTCACTGAAATGTTTAACACTGTGTAACCTCTTGCTACCACCGAAATAACTTTCAAGAGACTGTGCTTCCTTTAACATACAAAGCGTGCAAGGACCATATCAGGTGTGATTCAATAGAATTTGACTTCCAAATCAATCCACACAGAAAGAACAAACAAAATATAATAACACTAATCAAATAAACCAACAAAGCTGCCAATTATCTGAAAGATCTACTTATGTTTGCAGCTCTGTCCATTATGTTACTTGGGCAAACTAGATTTCTAGTTACCATTAGGAACTCTAGATATCCATCATAAACTATTAAACTGACAGTAGACTCCCACAAAATCGGTTTTATTGTGGACTGCAATAAATAATATAAGACATCTTGTTCAACCTAAGGACTCAGACACATGCAGATCTGTGTCATGCACACCGAGCCTTTCGTAAAGGCACACTTTTCAGGATTACAGACAAGTAAAAAATAGAAGGATTCATCCTATGATTGCAGGCGGGTAAATAGAAAGGATTAATGGATAAATCAATAGTTTGTAGGCACCCCCCATCCATGGAAAAGTGTATTGTATCAACGTTTTATCCATCAGTCGCTGGGGACATATGAGGCCCTATTTGAACCCATACTTCTGCGGTCAAATCCTTCACTACATGGCACTGCAGGTGGACTGTTCATGAAGTCGATGAAGACTCTGATACAAGATCTGATCTGCCAAGAACAGACAACGGTTAGCACACAATTAAATACCTTTTCACTTCAGAAACGCCATATAGCAGAGAAGCAGGATGTATTAACGTGAACTTGCACAAGTGGTCTTGCAACGTAAAAGTGAATCATTACACTCTCCACCTGGCAAATGCAGGTGGATGAGAAAATGGCACACCCTCTCCAGCATAAAATTACTGTATGAAGCATACATAAGCTCTCATGCTCTTAATTCCTTATGCCTACCCTACCAGTGCGGTGTGGAATCAGAATGCATACAGTAATTTCCGTGGCTGCACAGACGAGAATTCTGAGTAACATCATCATTAACACATCATGCAGGTTAATTTAATGTCACATCCACAAAAACATACAGTGGAAGAATGCCCTGAGCAGTAAGCAAGGCATTATGCATGTTAAGCCCCATTTTCTCAGTGAAAACTCTAAACAGGAGGCTTTTACCACAGATGGTAAATACCTCACCCCATGTGTTGGCATTTACAAGGTGCAGAACATAGCTCACGCTATCTGGCGCACACATACTTAAGACCCAAGCATTTCTCCACCCTGATGTTACAACTGTTGGTTCATATAATTTATGTTTTGGCCTAGAGAGTACAGAAAGTAATTGTCCCTTTAGGTTGATGTGCAATACTTAGCTATAGTAGTTATAACATGCCTTCCCAATACAGAGAGACCACTATTGTTGGAGTGGCACCTATAGGGCCTGACCCTTGATAAACTTGCAGCCACCCCACTCCACACTTCATGGAGTATCACAAGATGGTTACGCAAAGTTGCTGCTCCAGATTCTTACCCACACTGTCAGTGGTTAGAGGACAGTCTGTGTACCAATACCAATAACCACCAATACAGTTAAATTGCTGTGTACTTTGGTGCAAATAATACACCATTATAATGGTGGTATTTGGCCACCTGTGTAGAACAAGATACACCTTCCGAAAGTGACAGCACCCTCTGGGTCACTTATATTGCCTTTGACCAGTATATACTGACCACAGCGGCACCCTAGCACTCCACACCCCCAGTCACCAAATAATAGACGGAATCATGTTGGTGCAGTAGACTTGCGTATCTTTACTATCACCATCTTAGCTTTGATAGCTCGTTACGCTCAAGTAATCAAAATGCGTAGCCCCATGAATGACTATAGCATCAGTGCCCAGAACTGTTGAAGGCCAATACTGGAAAAGGGTGCCCAAGCTCTAGGTGAACAAGACTCTCTTTGTGAAAAACTCTTCGAATTTCATGGAGGAAGGAATGGAGGCCATGGAGAGGAATGGAACAAGACCTCCGGGTGGGTAGTGGAAGTCATGTATTTTTGAAATGTGCTCTGTAATATAATTTTCAGCAAAGCCTTATAACACATGTGAAGACGCTGACAACAATGTACATGGAGGAAATGGTAGTGTGCAAACGGCCACACAAGAAAAAGCTTACATATTCGCCAGCGTTATCATAACAAAATAATGAATTGTATTCTTCTTTTAAGTCTGCTCATATGGTAAACGTAAATGAAAATGGTCACTGATCAATCAGTCCAATCAAAATAATGGCATTAGTAATTGTAGTCATAATAAGCTGTTATACAGTGCTTCATAACGAACTTCTATGTTTCTAAGCTCTATAAATAACTCAATTTAAGGGCACTCAATTTACCAACTTTGGAAGATTGGATGGCACAGTTGGCTTTGTCGGGATTTGAACTCGTGATATGGAGATGTCAATTAGCTATCAATTTTCTCAAATAGTTTATGCAGAAGCAGAAACAAAAACTGAATAAATAAAAAGGGCATAGACATTGCTGGAATGAAAATATCACATTGCTCACATCTCCCTATATGTCCTTTCTAGCCAGCACGACCCATACTAACTCGTACATCTTGAGCTCACATGTGCACAAAGGTGTCAGCCAGAGAAGAGTGAACTTTGGCAGGGACACAAAAGCATGACTTAACAATGGACTAAAAATAGATGCGTGTCTCATGAAAGGAAGAGCCACGCAGCTGCAGGATGCATCTGCCTAGGATTTGACTAATTGTCAAGGAAGCAAGCCCCAGGACTGACTTTACCATTGTGCGATTGACTGGTGATTCCCAAACAGTAGACCTCTGTTCCAATCAAGGCTTCTGTTTGTACGTAAAGCCAGCGAGATTTGTGAAATGCTGCCACTAGCTTACTATTGTATGCGTGAACATTTTCAATTCTATGGAACTAGCGGCTTTTTTGTAAGATTTCCAAGCAAAGAAACACAGGGAGAGATTGGTGGTGTTATAATTACAGCGAGAGGGGACGAGAGAGAGAGGTGAGTGAGTGAGTGAGTGAGAGAGTGAGTGCGTGCGTGACTCCATCAAAAAGAAGCATTTGCAATGCAATAGGTCTCGCATTTGCTTGAGTTAGAGCTATCGGCACTGTAAATGCATAACTTGACTTTTCTTGCCACATACATTGGCCAATTCTGCTGCATAATTTGGTCCTCTCCGCCACATAATTCCAGGGGCCCTGCATATAACTATGGCACTTTACCTTCTTCCTCTATCTGCAGAAAAACATGCAAATATTGCCATTATTTATTATATTTTTTATATTATTTTGGTGTCCCCCCCAACCGAGTGTGGGGACCCAAAGATGACCTAGACAGAAAAAGCAGGTCGTGCGGTGAGTTATGGGCAAAAAATGTTTTGTAAAAGGAATGCCCCGCAAAGCATTTTGGGGCGAGTTTCCGAGTGAAGAAAATATTGTAGTATCTTGACTGTAATGCTCAGAACAGCCCATACAAGGGCACCACTATAAAAATAACATTTCTAAGAAACATAGTCGAGTAACCATATATTCAGCCCCTAGAGAGCATAACCACATGAAAACAGAATGTCAGAACATAATGCAGGGTAACCATATATTTAGCCCCTAGAGGGCACAGTGCATTACACATGTTCAGGCCTACTAGAATAATATTACAATGCAAGGCCTTTAAAACACAAACTACTCCCAGTGGTAAAACAAAAGTTCTAGCCATGAAAGAGCTTAATAAGACATTAAATGGTGGGATAGGTTACTATTCCCCTCTCCCCAACCTAATGTGGGGATCCAGAGATGACCTAGACAGAAAGTGTGTGTTGTGTTGAAAATTTTGATGGTGGTCCCATTGTACTAGGACCACCACATGATGAGTTATGGGCAAACCATTATTGGGCGAGTTTCCCAGGGTGCAGTGAATATTGTAGTATAAGCTCTTCCACTGTGCTTGGAGAGCCGCTTTGAGGGTTTCTGTGATATTTCTGTTTTAAATGCTCCAATTTGTATATTTTTGAACTACTAAACTTGTAGGTAAGTGGCACTCATGTATAGCACTCCTCAGATCGAGGCCGCGCTATATGAAACGTCACGTAGTCATGTAATGGGCTCCTCCAATCAAGTTCACGCTATATGAAACTTCAGCGCTTCCCCAATTGAGTTTGTGCTATATGAACCTTTAAAAAAAATATTAAATAAATATTAAATAACCCCCTCCAGCTAGCAGCTTCTGTGCACAGACAACAAAGAAACAGCAGCATGCCCAAAACAAGGAAGAGAGAGAAACAACATACGGCCACGCAGCATGAACTGGTGAGGCAAAAGAAAAAAGTAGTGCACCCACGCTAATGTATATGGCTGATCGTGCAATAATCTATGTAGCAGGGTCAGTCTGCAAGGCGTAACAAAGCACCCTCAAAACAGGACCAATGTAAAGCATTTACCTACAAAATCAGGAATTTTGGAAGCCAGGAAAGAATTAAAGTGATGGGTGTAAGATGGGCATGGTTAAAGCCCACCGAATAGATTACAACTTATCGAACAGCAGCGCTTGCGTACTGCTAAACCTGATTTAAAAATGTCTTAAAGGAACCCACCAGCCTCCTTAAGAAAACAGTACTTGGTTGTAAAAGTGCAGCCCGCTACTTTATAGTGTATTTATGGATGCCGTTGAATTCTGACCAGATAGGTTTATACACTGAAGAACAGCACACTTTTTAAAGAGAAATAGAATTATGTGCAGAGGCATGAATACATGATATGTGGGTATTCTAAACGTATAGAAACTGCAATTGGCACCTTACCTCACTTGAAGCACCATTACAAGAGTGAAACATCAATTTTGCGGGATATTGGTTTTGTACATTTCGCCGTTTTGCTTATTGGAAAGGATATATATTTGAGTGGAAGCAAAAACTGTAGATTAATATTGGTGTAGGTTAAACGTCAGGTGACAGTTTCCTTGTCAAGCTAGGCATAAACATCCACGTAGGTTAATGACTGCCCTTCTTACATCTGTGCTGATGCCAGAAAATCCTATAAATTATCTAGTTATCTAAGAACCTTTAATAGCATTGAAATGTCATGTGGGTGTCCCTGAAAGTTCAAGGTCAAGCAGCTGAATAAATAATTAAAATGATCACAGCTGCGCAGAGGCACCTTTTTGTGAAAGCACACAACTTTGCCCAATTACAACATGTATTAATAGCTCAACAAGTGGGTGGAGCCAAAGCACCTCTATAGCGATGCTCACAAAATTATCTGGCGACAGCTGCACTGTCAAAAAGACCATAAACACCCTCTTCTCAATAATAAAAGGTGATATTTCTTGCTAAACTAGTCTTCATTCTTCAAGTTCTTTTTAAACTAACAGCACAACCTCAGCAAAAGGTCCTAATATTGTGCATTACACATGGTAAACTGGTGCTCTGAAGGTGGGACCCTGACATTTTTTTGTGCAGATCTCTTCAATCTCCCATTTATCCTTAACTTTGCTCATTACCTTGGTCACCATTAATCCCAAAAAACAAAATTAAGAATGTCTCAATTACATGATGTATTCACACAATCAGAAACAACTTTCTATTGTTCATAGCCTAATTCTCTAATCTGATGACTAGTTTTAAAAAAGCATACATTTTGAAAAAGGGCATTTTCATTTATGTGTTCCTATTCCCTGAAGATTTTTAAGTCACTTGTCAGTTCTAGTAAATCTTAAGTGTCGTTAATTTAGTGCCACAGTACATAGTACCTTAAGTGTTCATGCTAGGATACCATAAACTCAATTAGATTAGCGGGCCCATGACTACAGCATGTGCACGTGTTCTGAGGTCTTTCTTCAAGCATAGTCCTGTACTACACATGCATACAGGATTATCAGTTCAATTGAGCCAGCGGAAGTTCTAAGAGATTCAAATATTACTTTGGATAAACAAAAGTATGTAGGAATTACATTAATTATTTCTCTGAAAAAATCACAATGATTGATAAACTGGTGCCTGAGGATTTAGAGGGTATACAGAATGCAGAGGCCTTGCTCATCCCAGTTTCGCCCAGCCAAGCCTGCCTAGTTTTTCAACTGTCCGAGAGGCTATGATGAAGAATAGAAATTGAGTCGGGTCCGCTGCGTTTATGCCGGTTCTTCTTCTTGCCTTAATTTCATTAAGAGAAGGTTTTAACTTGTTCATTGTTGAATCAGGACCTTAAAGGTAGATAGTGTCTGATCCCAAAAAATGAATCTGACCCCTGTATGCACTCCTATGAACAGGGGCAGATTTACTACTTTTAGGAATTCACAAATATTAGCAGCAGTATGCTTGGAAAGCTGCACCAGTCTCAGATTTCCAGGCATACTACTGGCAATATCATGTGATGTTTTAGTCAGGTAACATTTTCATATTTTACCATTTCCAAATGCATATTCTACAAACAATACATTTTGTCATTGGAAATGGCTGCTTTGCAGATATATTTTTTTCTCAACATGGAAATTATTGTTTCTGAATGGAGAAGCCCCTTCCCCTGCACCACACAAAAAGTTAAGGTGTCCCACTGCCCTTGCCACCATGAGAGTGGACTTACCTCATCATTTTGCTGGAGCAAATTTCTGACAATAGCCAATTTAGGAACGTGTCAGATGTGAGTTTGGGAATGTGCATAAACTCTCAGATTGGTGAGCATTCACAAACTTGCAAGGCAAATCACTGATCCTCCCACTCCAGACTCCTTGCAAAGAGTTTATATTTTTGCATCACATTGTGATGCACAACTATGCAGTCTTTTGGTGGATACTTGACAGCAATGGATTTTCAATCATGAATTAGGCCCACAATGTCAATATATCATGGGACAGAGGAACGCAGCCTAAATATAAATGGCTCTCTTTTCAGTTTTTTTTTTTTTTTTTTTTTTAAATATCGAGTGTGACATAGGACATCCCTACTGGTATTTTTATGATTAATACTGCAATAATAAGCTGTGACTTAAAGGCACGCTGCAAAAGGTGTTAATCCCAGTTGCGTATTCCAATGCACTTAGTAAGTGAAGCAACACAGTCCAGCCATCTTCAAGAACCCACCACACAATCTGAAAAAAGTTTGGGACTTCACAATTTATTTGGCAGCACATTTTCCAAAAACAATTTCGGATGTGTCAGCTTCAGAAAGCAGTCAGAAAGCAGCACCCACAGGTTTGCAACCTCTGATAGGTGCTGCACCCCTCAACCATTTCACCTACCAACAGTGGCACCCGTCCTTCAGGGAGGAGGGGCCACGCCCCCCCACCTTTTGCCCCTCATGAAGAGTGTCTGTCAGGCTGAACAAAGGTCACACACACACGTGCCTGTGTGTGAAAGAATGTGTGTGGTGTGTGGTGTGTGGTGTGTGTGTGTGTGTGTGTGTGTGTGTGCGTCCCGCCTGCCTCCCTCCCTCCTAAAGCTGCCGGCCGCCACTGCCTACCTCCTAGCAACTCATGGAAATCGGAGATTCAGACCCCCGAATCTCCTTGACAAAGCTATGGCCCCCTCCCTGATAAAGCTACAGTTTGCTGATGAAATGTTAGCTTGTTTGATGTAATTTAGAACTTGTTAACTGTTGATGAGAGGCTGTTTTTAAGTCATCTGAATATATGAACCATTTTCTTTAGTTTTGCTGGTTTTTATGGCTGTAATCAAACCCAAACTAACTTTTAGTGATTGTTCAGTTTCTTAAAGCGATGATCGCTTAGATCGCTCATCAAAGCTTTACACCCCGGTCAGCTGGCAGAGTGCACTGGGAACACCGTCTCCCTCTGTGTTGACTCACTCCCTACAAGCAAAGAATGTTATGTTGTTGAACCCGGATGTGTCTGCAGTGTAACACTTAACAGTCTGCACAACACCAACAATAAATGGCTACACACACTGCATAGGCTCAAATGTGCATCCATAGCGATAAAGTACTTTGGTTCAAAGAAATCCAAAACATTTACATTAGTTTAAAAGCATCCTATTCGTAGCATTACCCAGGTTTCAGAAGAAATTAACATAACATTATTGGTTATCGGTGAATTCAGTTAACTGAGCGCTCTTTAGTTGTGCAACACGCCCCCCTTTCTCTCTGACACAGCACTTCGAGGCACTGCAGGAAACATAATAAAAATGGCAGAAACTAGAAAATACAGAGTTGTCCATCAGGCTATAAAGTGTAAAACATTACGTGCATTTATGACCACCTAGTCTAACAATGTTTCACTCTCTCTCTATGAAGTCTTTGTGAAAGTCCTCTCGCCAGGATTCACCGGTCTGTACCACATATTTCTCCCATTTCTGAATCAAGACTTTCCAAATTAGTTATTTGCTCGCATGGATACAGAGGGCATCTTTTTTGCTTGCTTGTCATTTGGCAGGAGATGGTTTAGTGTATCCATTGCCCTTGAGAATACTGTATAAGGATATACGATAAATACATACGTAAAAACTCTTATGTGTATGACAATGTATGTGTATTCACCCCAGGACACAGCGGTTGCCCCAACCGCACTGGTACAGGCAGAGAAACCTGTGTTTGCTCTCAGTTGGCAGGATCCATTTCAAAGTTCCCGCCAAGCAGTAGAAAACACTAAGTTCACTCCTAGCCGACAGGAGCATGAAAAGTTAAGCAGGCAGGCAAACAGATAAAAAAAATTGCTCCCTCCCTCATGGAGCAGCATTTTTGAGCTGCTCCCTGTGGACAGGTGCAATGGCAGCTTCCGCTGGAGGTGGGGAGCTGGCTGGGACTGTAGGGGTACTGGGGTTCTCCCCTCACCTTCCAACAAAGAGGAAGTGGGTGCCCTGGTTGGGCTCCAGGGCACCTACCATTTACTGGCCGGGTTCTGGGGGATAGGCTCCCCGGAACCAATACTGGCCTGGGGAGGGGGTTGAGTGCCCCCCGTCCCCTACCTTCAGACAATAGCCAGGTACCGGGAGATGTGGTTCCCGTGCCAAAATCGGACCAGGGTGGGGGGCTGTGCAGCCCTCTCCCCAGTTATTATAAGATTTGGGGCTGGGGGATGTGGGTCCAATAATGGTCCAGGAGAGACCCCCTCCCTTTTATAAATATGGGCAGGCCCTTGGAGATGGGTGCCCCTGAGCCAGAAACCAGCCCTGGGAGGGGTGCTGCATGTCCCCCCTCCCCATTTGCAATAAGACAGGGCCCCTGAAGACAGGGTCCCCCGGGCTGAAATACAGCCAAGGAATGGGGGCCACGTACCCCCCTCCGTCTTCTAAAGATGTCCAGGGTCCACAAGTTGTGGAACACAGGGCCAGAAATTGGCCAAGGGAGGGAGAGGCTGCGGGCCCCCTTCTAATTTACAAAAAGACCGGGCCCCAGGATATGGCGTCTCATAGGCCGAAATACGGCAATGGAGGAGAGCCACGTATCCCCTCCTAAAAACAGATGTGACAGCACCGGGGACAGGGTCCCTGGGCCAAAATCAGCTCAGGGAGGGGGACTGCTTGCCCCTTTCCTAGGTTGACTGCCTTTGTGTGTGTTGGCAACCCCCCACTGTGTTAAAAAAAACATAGAAATTCACTGAATAAAACCAAAGGTTACAGGGACGTTATAGATAGCTGAATTTCAATATTTTTGTGTTTGTAAATTCTAAACCTATGCACTGTTTATTACCCCACATATTACACCACTGATGGTACCTATGAAATAATATCCTACACCCACTAACATCTCACATCTTCCCTCATACAATTACTTAGTAATAGCACTTTTTTTCCTATAACTTGTTTGTTGAATTTTAATAGGGAACATGCACAGGGATTGCGCATTTTAGTGGGCAGAACATACTGCCCCCTGCTCATGGCACATCACCCCGGGGTGCTGGTTTTTAGCAATGGGTTCCTAAGCTATTGGGCAGACATGTTATAATGTGATTTACTGAACTGACTACAAACATTGTTATACCTTTCGCTGTAGGGACTCATTGCAAGACGTGGCCAGTATGGCCAGTAATATCATTTGAGGTGTCACTAGTGATGTAATATGTGAGAACTGGGCTTCACAGGGTAGCAGTGCAAGTTATGGTTTGTTCATTTTACATTTCAGTGGTTTTAGGAAGGTTTTAATTATAGATTTAAGGGAATTTGAGTTGTTTTATTTTTATTTTTTAAAACAGACGCTTATTTGTTATGCGCAACAATTCCCATAATCTATGTGTAAGAATTTTTTTCATGATATCTTGCACTCATCCTGTCCTTCTTCACCGTTTATAACAGTGTGAATTGTGCCATCCCACCACATCCAGCGGCATACAGCGTTTGCACATGCACAGCAAACTTAGCACAAGGCCAGCTGGTTCTTCGCCCTGCCTCCCTCCTAAACCAAGCAGTTGCACGCAAACATGTACTGTAATGTCTGGTGACATGGGTGTACAATGCGATCATATTTTGTGCCATTCTCCACATCCAGCTTCAACATAAAGCCAGTAACCACTATCAGTATACCAACAAAAAAGTTGATACAAAATTGTATTTTTTGAATTTTTAAACTGCTTTTTTTGCACCTAAATATTTGTCCTACCTTCTAGACACAAATCTCTCCCATCCTGCATTCAGATATTATGTTCCATGTCTCCCACAGTGCATAGTTCTACTGATATAACATAATGAAATCACAATTTCAAGCTCAAATTCCTATTTGCAAACTCATAAAGTGCCTCTTTCACCCCCTTAATATTCTATCAGTTCATATCCTACCTCATACCCACTTCTACTAAATCAAGATTTAGATCCAAATCCCAATTTCAAGATTGCACAAATATCGAACCCCTTCACCAGCAGAACACAACACTCAAAAAAGAAATTTAAATTGCCAGACATTGCAATTTATCAATCAGGTTTGCAAGTGTGAGGTTATGTCTATTTTATCTCCCTTAGCCTCTAGTAGTAACAGGGGATGGGTGAAGAGGTGGGTGGAATTCCTATAGCACATGCACAGGACAGGACAGGACATAATGTTTGGGGTCAAAGAGAACACACTCATGTTTATTTGGTCTTTGGGACAAGTAGGCCTAGCCCCCTGCAGTCAAGTGAGTGCTCTAAGTAAACATTGCAAGCTCACACTGCACTAGTGAGGGTGGCTCCAGTACAAAAATGTGTTCACACACATTTGAAAATATAACAATATGAGGCTACGCAAAATGCTCAGGGAATGCTCTCTGATTACATGCTAATGTTTGCAGGAGCTTGTAAGTAACACTGATTATTATTTGCTTTAAGAATAAAGTGTATAGAAAAAAAGCAAATAGGAAATAAAGTGTGTTGCTAAATTACTACGAAATTTTAGATACTATTTCTTTGAAGTAGCTTTAATAAAATGTGTTGATGAATGCTAGTATTTCCAAATGGAAAAATCTGTGAAATCATTTTCAACAAGATTATTTGCAACATGGAAATTAACAAGCACTGGCAGAGCCAACCGATGCGACATTGGTAGTCTGTCTTTTGGCTTTGTTAATGCGTGTCATGTTTTGACATGTCTTTTGTAAAATGTTATTGTTGTGGGAGCTGCAAGGCCCACACCATTTTAATAAACATTGACAAAAAGCAAAAACAATTTTTGGTCTCACAAAAGCACACATTACCACAATAGTTCCTGGTACTGAACAAAACTGCTTTGTGTGCCTATATGCTCGTTGTGGAAGAGCAAAATGCTATCACTCACAGTAAAGCCAGCCAATAGATGGACAGAAAGAGAAATCGAATTTTAATAAAAACAAAAGGGCTTGTCTAGCGCCGACCTAATTAGGGGCCCAAATCTTACAGAAAGTTACAAAAGTGCACCCATGGTATATGTCTTTGCAATAGTGCAGAATTGTGGCTTTCATGAAGTCACAAGAATTTAAGAAGTAGACCAGGAAATCGTAGTCCTAAAAAATATCTGTGCACTGTATGTTAGCATGAGCAAATATACATGTGTACATTTGCTCAGGCAAAAATCTAATACGTGTTTACAAGTACTCTTTCCCTCTGACCAATTTTTCCCAACCCTGGAAGAACTTTTACTTCTGCCCTTGTCAGGAGTAAATTCCCAATCTTTCTCAGAAAGGGATTAGAGAAGAGAAGGTGAAAATCATTAAAACACCCAAGTTAGTAGGTTTGTAAGTTGGGTCACCCTCAGTACTGAAAAAAAACGTGGACTCTCCAAAATGATAAGATAGCCGACAGATACACGGGGACACCAGCAGGTCAAGAAGCCAAGATGGGGGGCCAAGCCCAACATCATCCAGGCTCTGACGGGCACAGACCGGCCCGCAGTTTGCTAGGGCTTTATCTGGGTGCAGCCTGTACAAGCCCCACACAGCGGGGCACCCAGATGCACTTTGTAGCACTTCCTTAAACAGGAACAGCTGTGTGCACTGCAGGCTTGCTGGGAGATGAAGTCCTGCATGGCACCAAAAACTAGTAGAATTGTTTTTTACAGGACAAGTGGATTTATGAAGCAACCTGTCCCTTGGACAAATAGATATTTCAATAATAATCTCACAACCCTGGTTTAAGCTTCATGAATTAAATGCTTAATTGGTTTTCACAACATTACAAAAGGCCCATGATTTGGACCTGGTTACATCACTTCAATCCCATTTTCTGAACATTTATCCAGAATTTTTTGGTGTAGGTGCAATAATTTCTCCTAAGAGAATTAACAGAAGGTAGTCATTTTTGGAACCGCCATATTTATGACACTCCTCAATGGCAAAACTCTGCTATATCAAATGGGTGTGGCTGATTTAAACCTTTTGATTTTCGCTACCAGCATCTTCAGGCGGCTCATAATGTATTTAAGATTCTAAAAATGCATTTTAGACATTTATTGCAATATAACCAAAACTACAGACACTTTCAGCTAACATACATCAAAACTTTGCGGCTGTGCCGGCCATTCACTTCATATGGCATCACTTCTGATGTTTTCAATAAAAGCTGTATTTTTTTCGGACTTGTGCCCTTTCCGTTGAAACAGCAAACAAGTAAATACTTTGCATACTACAGATATTGTAGTATTATGTTTTGAATCATTATTATAAAATGATGAACTTGTATGTAGGCTTAACTGTGAAAAAAGTGCATTAGATTTGGCTGTTTACACATCAATTACAAAAAACAAGAGATCAACTCAATAAAAACTTGTGACAGTTGGAACATTTTTATCAAACAATCTCGAAGTAATATTGGTGGATAGGACAGGGGTGGGCGGGGGGGTGAGTCAAGCTAGTGCAAACTTCCTGTTGTATGGCCCGCTAAGCACACCAAAAAGACGCATCATAAAGCTGCCCCACCAGGCAAATTTCAAACTCCCTCTTTTTAACAAAGGAATTATTTGTGTGAAAAAAAAACTTATTCAAAACAGCTGTTAGCTAGTTTGATCGTCACAGTGACATGTAAGAAGCTCCTCCTGGATACTTGTACTCTTCCGTTCGCTTTCAGAGGTGAGAAATCTATTCGCAAAGATAGTTAAGAGTCTGACTTAGTGCTTGCAAAAGTGTGGGTAAGGCAGTCTCCTTCTACCACTATTCCATATCACCATATAATAAATAAAAGCTAAAATATAACTTGATACTTAAATTGATGACAAGCTCGCAGCGGAAATTTTTTATTTATCTCTGCGCTGCAAACACCTTTTCACCATTCCTATTTAGAGTTACACAATGGCAAGACTGTGAGCTACCTAGTAGGAAAAAACTGGTGCAGTGGTTTGTAGGCTGGCACACTGTACACACTAGCCAACCAGATGTACTGTCATCTGACCAGAATCACTGTCACCATGTACCCTTGAGGAAGATGCAACTTTATCCCAGGTCTCCTATTTACTGAAAATGTATGCTTAGCCACTTGCCACCCTGGGTACAAAATCATTCGACATCAGGAAGATACAAAAACACACTAACTGACTGGCCACCATTTACAATTCCTGTATACCTTTGATATAATAATATTCATCTCTACCCAAATATATCTGCAGCTTCCTAAAAATGTTTTCCAGCCATCCAATACTTCTTCTGTTTCATGCTACTCAACAGCTACTGACTGACTCAGTGGGAAAAAGCTATGACTGCATCCAAAATAGTGCTAGGTTGCTGCCAAACCACATGGCTGGCACGGTTGGCAATAGTCACTGCATTTAAAATTACTTTAAAGCACATCTGCCTGCATTCCTGGTTGTAATGTGGAAATAGAACACAGTAGACATGCTGAAACATTAACAGAGTCATAAATCATGCCCCGCTCCACAGCTAATGTGATCCAACTACTCTATTACAAGCAGCCACGTTTCTCATACTTTTCTTCAGATTGGCGTTAAGTGGAAAAGTACAGAAAAGCAAAGGTTTGGACAGACCTTGAGCCCAAAGTATTAAAGGAGCACAATAGAGACTAAATGTGTAAGGCACAGTACAACATGAACCTAAGGAGAGGTATGACTATGTTTAGTCTTTCATCCAAAACCTGACCTTATATTATGTCATATACATTTATTTAGTATGCATTTGGCTTTTGGAACAGACTTGGGTTTGGAAAAGTACTGCAAAGGATTTGAGCATTCTTGCTGAATCCGGAGCCTGGAGTTTTAAAGATATAACTTGAGGCAGCTGTTGTTGATAAGTAGATTTGTTTGGTGGGCGTGGCCAGAGGGCTAGCCAAAATGCTTATATGCCGAGTAATTTAGTTTGCTCGTTGTGCAGCTAGTTCGGATGTGTGTATTAATTGGAGTTCTGGTAAGATGTGTTTTCATGTTGCTATACATTAATGGTGAGAACGTGCTGTTGATATTTAAGTCATAGGTCTGTGCAGTGCTGGATGTGTGTGAGGGGTTCCAAAATATAATGTTATGTTTACATTTGTCTGTGTTGTTATTTAGCTGTAATTAATGAGCACGTGAAGTCCCGACTTAGTGATATGTCTGCAATGTGCTGTTTGCTTGGACAACATTTTTGGTAGGATGTTGCAGAAGTGTTTGGTTAACTTATATGATTGAGCCGTCCTGTATGTAGAGATCAATGTCTCCAAGACATCCTTTAAATGTTTTGGCTCATCTACGATAAAGAAAGACCACAATTCCAAGAATGCCCGGATTTGTTCTGCATCAGCAACCAGGAATATCTGCAGAGCTGCAAGTATAGAAACATGTTTGATTTATCTGTTTTAGAGCTAGTGGAATGATTGTTTTTTTAGAGAAAGGTTATGGCTTGGGCCAGATAATGAGTTGGGTCTATCGCACAAGATATTGGGTTACAGCAAGCTGTGCTAAATATAAAGACAAATCTTGAGCAGAAGCTTTTGACCAGAGCAGAGCTACTACCTTCTCTCGTTCTTTTTTAATGTTCCATCCAAATAGGTATTGCGTTAGATGAGCAACATCTAGCAATTTGGATAAAGAAATGGCAATCAAATAACACTAGGTAACTGGAAGTTCAAACAAAAACTTAAAATCGAGAATTCACTCTCAAAAATGTCTAGAGTGGCAACACTGGACACAGTCTCCTCGAAATCTGGGACAGAGAAAACGAATTTAGGAATAGTGAATCAATGTTTTAAAAAGACAGGTGGACTTATGAAGTTGTGGGAATGTGATTACATGGAGTAGAAATAAAAGTGTATAGGTGTTCCTAAACCATAATGAAATTTACTTTAGAAAGTACCTTAACTCTGACTTCGGCCTGCAGTTCAGGAAAATAGATTATTTAAAAACTGGCACTATCCTCTTTAGAAGGCTGCTACAATATATCGATTGTTACCTATCTGCAATGTCTTGGTTTAGGTTTTATAAACATGTGGTAGATGCATGCATGTTTTTGTAATGCATGATTTATTAATTTCTAGTAGTACTCTTTAATTTATTATTCATTGTTTGCTGGAGACTGCAGTTATATCTGTCAATACTTTAAAGAATGTTTTTTTTTTTGGTGGGGTTAATGTCCGCCTATATTCAAATCATGGAATATGCAACAATGTGTACTATTATAAATTACATTTCCTTACAATGTTGAGGGCATTAAAAGGAAGTTAAAAAATACGTTCTAAAATCTGTTTTTCATTTGAGGGACATCATCACTATAGCGTGGCTATAACTAAACATATATAAAGAAAAACATGCAATGTGTTCTGCCCTTACGGTCTAATAAGAGCAATAGGTATACTCATTTAAATCAAGTATGCATTTATGTCTGCCTTGAAGTGGCCAGAGTGAAGGCCTGAATTCCTTTCAATGGTATAACTTTCCATGAGGAGTTTGTAGTGCTGCACATTTATTTGGACTGCGGGTGCGAAGATAGGAGCTACTGGCTAATGAACGAATCATTGTTATTGCATGATAAAAGGGCCTGGGAAGGTGTGTTACCAAGGACAAAAAGAGCAGTGTGGACATGGTAGCGGAACTCCCTTCCAAATTCCTGAAGCATGGAAGAGACCAAGGGTGAGCACATTTAGGATGAAAGTGTAAATTATTAGATATATAGTGAATAGCTTTTTTTTTTTTTTTTTTTTTTTTTTTTTTTAACAATGGAAGGTTTTGACCCTGAAGTCAGCCTTTAGAGAATCAAAGGTTTGAAATATTGTTTATTTGACTGAGAATTCAGATTCCCTTTGCCCCTAGACTAGAGCGGATCTATGAGAAGTAAAGACTTCTCACTCTATGCTAAATTCTGTGGCTACATGCTGCACACATCCCTCTTGCCAGATCCTCTACAGAGGATTCTGTAGTGCTGACACTTTTTGTTCCTCTAAAATCCTTTTGTCATAGAATAGTCAGGATTCTAGAATACATGGTTAGGCAGGAGAATCTAAGCCTGAATTCAAAGCACCATATGCTTTTTCTAATTTTCTGTATTTTGGCCATTGAAATATTGGTCTTCCACATGTTAATTAAATTTCACGTGGTGCGCTGCTTTGATTTGCCTTTGCTAATACTTTACATTTATAGAATGTATGTAAGTCTGGCTTTGAGTCTTTAATAAAACCCTTTTAGGCTGTAAATCCATCTCAGAGATAGAATGTTTGACCAAATGGGTTATACTGGAATTGATGTTTGAAATGTTATGATTCTCTCTTCATCCCTGGAAGAGAGAGAACAATGTTCACGGCCTGAGAATTGAACGTGCCGTCAACCTGCCTACCAGGAGGTATTGGAAACAAGGCTGGGCCTCAAGGATGATCTTGTCAGGTGATCCAATTAATGCTCTAAGAGCAGCCCTATTGTCTGAGAGCGAGACAGAGAGAGAGAGAGAGAGAGAGAGAGAGAGAGTGTATGTGTGTCTGTTTGTGTTTTTTTCCACAGGGAATTCTGAACAGGGTTGGACTATATGCCAGTCCTAACAGTGCCTGAATGGCTGGTCTGACAGGTCAGTGGGTAGGCCATTTTTCAGCTGTTTGTTGGCCCATTTTATGGTATGCTGAGCTGGTTTTGACTCTGACATTAAAGCAAACATTGCTCGCAACAAGCTCAAAATCACACAGTCTTCCATATTTGCAAAGCATCTACACAATTTGTGCAGAAGTTCAAAACTGCCCCAGTTTGCAAACACAAACATGGGACACTCTTTTAGCTGTCTAATTTACAAGTGGGGCCTCTTATTTTGGTCCCCCGACCTATTTTCCATCCCAGTCTGACCTTGATCATAGAATGTAAACAAAATCTAAGCATTCACATTACATTCAGATTGCTGTCAGTGCCCATTGATAGCTACACTTTGCAGATTTTTTTTTTCCAACCTAGCTTTCTCAAAAATAAACATGCAATATAAAAACTATATAAAGGGTAAGATGTAATATTGTGATCTCAGGGGTTGGCTGTGCGCAGTGAGTGGTTGGAATAACGTGTAGTATTTAAAATTGCTTTACGTTAAAAACCACAGAAAAAAAAAACAACAAAAAAAAAATCTAAGGTTACAGGGACGTTATAGTTAGGTTCTTAAATTGCTCGTATAATACCACAAAAATTCAGCAGTTACAGTTAGATCTTTTAGGTAACTATGACTCGCAACGTAAGTTAATTATAACTTGCGCCTTCCCCATGCACAGCTAATTGCTCCACGTATTATATCATTGATAAGATCTTGTATGGCATCTTTGATATTATCACTGCAATATTTGTAATAACATTATTGATAAGAAAACTGTGCATGGCAAGGGCGCAAGTTATAGCTACCTTAGAGTGCGAGTTATAGTTACTTAAAAGGACTCACTCACTGATGTATTCCTTTATTATTATATCTGGGTTCTTTTTAGAATAGGATAAGTCTTAGTAGACCCTGGAATTTCAGTCCGTTAGAACAGAGGTTCGCAACCTGTGGTCCGGGGACGCTTGGGGGTCCACGAAGCCTTCTCAGAGGGTCTGCGAGAACCTAGAAAATTCAAAAATATTAACAAATATTGACAAATTAGGGCCCCAGCTTCCAGTAATGACTCAGTCAGGGGTCCCCGGATTCCCATGATGATTCAGTGGGGGTCCCTGGGTTCCATTAATGTTAAAGTGGGGGTCCACAGAAATCAAAAGGTTGGGAACCACTGCGTTAGAAGGTTTACTGTGCCCTTGGTTCAATCCCTTATTCCACTCTTAAACCACAGATGATGTACATAGGTTTATCCATGGTGTTGCCACTCGTCATGAAGTGAGAACCGGTTTACAGGTTTCCATCTGGATTGGCTCTTGTTAGAGCAAGTTCCAGACACAGTACCAGTCACCTCAGGAAGGTAATGAAAATAAGCTTGGAGGACATAATTTCGACATTAGTTAAAAAATAATAGAAAACAGAGCTCTATTTGGACATCAGAACTGCATTAAAATCTCTTTTTTGTTAGCTGCAGAATTCTCTTAAAACGCAGGCTACTCGGACTCTAAAGCATACTATGCTGTTGCTTTTAGTTGACCAGCCGTCGGTAGGAAGGGGTGCAGCTAAAAATAGTGCAGCAGGTGCAGTGGCACTGCGCCTGCAGAAATGGCCCACTTCACCCCAATTAGTGGCTGCTTTTAACTACAAAACCAAGAGATGAGGGGGCCAGATTACGGCCCATCGAGCTCATTATACCACTGTAGGTAAACCCATAAGCACGTTAAACCGCATTTGCTGGGGGAACATTTTTTTTAACCATTCTAGAAACAGTTGTCTGTCTAATACGATACTCAGATTTCATGAGCCATTATCCACAGCGGCTCAGCATTGCTGAAAACTAAAGCTCGAAGCAAAAGGCAGAAATTCTGTAATGAGCGAGGCTCCTGCAGATTATCCTTGGCGACCTATTAAGAGAGATGGAGAAGGAACATTAGTTAAAGATAAGGAAGGGCCTAATTGCACGCCTGACCCAACCCTGTCAGGAAGTTGTTTAACAAATGGACTTAAGAAAATCCCTGTGGCAGCGGGCAACGAGCAGAGGCTGAATCTTAACATCTGTACGTTTCTAGGTCGAGTAAGAAGCAGGAGATGAAAACATTATAACGAAAAACAAGCAGTGGCAAAGCCAATAGGTCTCGGCAATCCAAGAGCAATACGCGTTTTCAATATTAACGTATTTGTGTATGGCACTATAATTAGAGGCAGTCCACAAAATAACACAGTCAAGCCACAGAAATATCAGGGGCACACTTTCTGTTTTACACAGATTCCGAGTATTGTGAGCATATATGATTATAATACACTTTCATTCCTTTTGAGCAGCATGCAAACGTTTGTGCTTCGTCACACAGACCAGCTAGGTGGTTAATGTTTTGCTGTCCAGCAGAGACCCTATAACCCCACGGCTGGTCAGGACATTAAGTCAAAGTCAAACAGTCCCGAAGAATCTCCCTTCTGCCCTCACAGCCCTATGCCAGTCAGCCAAAAAAAAAAATATATATATATCTTGCTTCAGGCCCTTATCCAATAAAATGTGCCAGAGCTTAGACCTATTTACCTTATCAAAGGTGGAGGAGAGATCCATATATGCTATAAAAAGTTGTCCTAGCAACAGTTTATGTATTGATCAATATTTAACAATTTAGACACTGATCACAGGTGCCTAGTCCAGGCCAGAATCCATACTGTAGATCCGACAAAACTGACCCCTCGCCTGCCCAGGTCAAAGCCCTCTTGAATATCATCCAGCCTGTCACTTTCAAAACCAAATCTATCAGAGAGATGTGCCTATAACAGCTAGGAAGATCTCTCAAGCCCTTCTTGTAAACAGGGATAATGATGGACTCAGACCAAGAATGTGGCAGACCAGTCTGCAAAGCTAAATTAAAACCTCTGGTTAAAATCAAGGTCCAAGGACAATGCATTAACTTAAATAAATCAGCAGGTATGCAATCTAGGCCAGGTGCTTTGTGACATGATAAACCCTCAATTGCATACTCAACGTCAGTGACTTCAAAGGTTAGTCGACTATTAACACAAACAGAGGGCACCACAGGAGGCATAATTAAACCAACATGCCACTCCACCCCATAGATAAGTTCATAACGGTTGGCCCAATCTTCAGGGGAAATATGGGAAGAAATATCCTGCAGACCATTACCTTTGAACAATGGGCAACTGACTAGCTCCCAGAACTGACCTCTGTTTGCATTATTAGATGCATCCAGAAAAGTTCTCTCTTCTTTCCTCAATCGCCTGTTTATGGGCTCTATGTCTGATGGCAACAAAAAAAGAAGGGCCATTAGTCGTGTTATAAAAATTCAATAAAGCAAAAGTACCTGCCCTGGTAGCTGAAAGGACAAGCGCATACATATTAGGCGAGAATATAGGCACCTGTCTAACTTTACAGCCCACAGAGAGACCAGTGGTAGAAGACCTCCTTTGGGCCTCCCTTAGAAAACCTCCTTTGGGCCTCCCCTAGAAGAGGGCATGGCAGGATTAAAAAAAAAAAAGACTTATAACCTTCCAGGTAGAAAATACTCTCTGTATCTCATGTCTACTGCAGGCACTTCAGCAAGAAATACTTAAGATTGGCCAGCCACTCTGGGTTATCTTTTTTGCCTCTCACCCCTGCTATATTCCAAGAGGCCAGCTTATGACCCCCCCCCTCATCAGATCTGCTACCTGATTAAATGGAAAGTACAGTTGAGATCTGAGTTAGGATCAGCCCATCAACAGTATGTGAAACCACATCCGATGTTACAAAGGTTACCACTGGGGCCTGAGGTAAAATCAGTCCAACCACACTTGGAGTGCCTATGTCAGTAAGCCCTCTACTCCCTAAATAAGTAACATCATGTGCATCATGCAGCAAAACCCTAGGCCTAGGCCAGTTGATAAGCCGCCATGTAAAGACACAAAGTGACGCTTAGTGAATGTTGGGCTAGCCCAAGAAAAAGAGAGTCAATCCAAGTTATCTAACCCCAGGGCCTCACACCTATAGTTTGTTGGAAGCACAAATGCGTTTCCGACAGGTTGCCTTACACCGGATGCTTAGAGGTCCTACTGAATCGACCGTCCTAATCATGATAATCCTATTTGCCAGGACGCAACCTTCTGGGCCCAAATTCAACAACCAGTGGGTAATCCTCAATACCTTTCAGTAATCATTTTCCTTAGCTCAGGGACACCGGTAAGAGCAACAACATAAGGAGCCGAGGCAGGAGGGAGGTGCAGTGTGACCTGTGCAGGAGAAGTATTAACATGAGTACACTAGCAATGTGCCCCACCCTCCCCCACTTCGGAGAAGACCTCTCCACATCCCCCTCCGTTGCATGCTTTTTATCTCTATTGAACACCGACGATGTAGGGATATTCATACCAGAATGTTTGGGAGGGCCAGAATACCTGGATATGTCACTGAGATGACCCTGAACATCTTCCAAAGCATTTGCATTAGCGAGGTACGGAGAGATGTCAACACATTGTCCACTAACTAACACTCTTGCTGAGTTCCTATTTACTTCCATGGGCTTCGTTCCATGAACAGCAGGGCCAGAGACCACCCCTGAGGCACTGGCTTTACAAAAGATCAATATATTATTTACGGCTCAACTTGATGGCTGACAGTTTGTCCATATATTTGGCTAGGCATCTGTCAACCGCTGCTTCAATCAAAGGTTGCATTGAGCTGATAAGGTAATTGATACTAAGGTCAGTAAAGATCGTACTAAGTAACTTCTGACTATCACAGTTACTCACAGTGGGCACCAATGGTACAACCTTCCCCTTGTGTTTCGCCCCTGAACAATTGGATAGAAGACCCGCTTTCTTTCTTTTTTTGTGCTTGGAGGAAGGTGGACCATATGCTGAAGGTGAACCCTTATCACCCTCCTGTAACAAAGGTTGAAGGACATCAGCAATGGTGGTAAAGATGATACTTGTAGCAATGGCATCCGGGCCCCCTCCAACTCTCTACCTACTGGGACTTGGCAGAGGAGCAACATATGGGGCTGCCATTGTTGATCCTGCAATATCTTCAGGTAGATCGAACACACAACCACTCCTCACAATTACTAATTTCATAATTAATCGCCCCAGCCACTGTGGTTAAATAGGAAAGTATGGAAGATCTAGAGAGTTAATTTCCAATAACTTCTTTAGAGATATCCCCGTGACACGAACCACCTGCATCTAAAGAAGTTGCCTTCTGCTTACCCAACCTGCCGCAAATCGATAACCTTGGGTATCACAACCAAGCCCTCTTGAACACTGCTGAGATATATATATATGCATACATACATACATACATAGTGGTGACTGATAGTGATAGGGGCTAATGTGTGTGGAAGAGCTCTTTCTGAAAGAACATAATGCCATCACTCAAACTGAAATTTGCCAAAGGGTGAAGAGAGCTGAGCAATATACCTACAACTGCATTCTGCAGTGGATGAAAGCTTAAGCATTAGGAAAGTCAACAGTTCTTACCTTTCAGACCTACTGGTTTTGCAAAGGCCTTTTGGCAATGCTGAACAGCATCAGGAAAAGAACAATGCTTTTTCTGATGTTGTTTAGCATCAGTGGAAAATAAAGCACAATGGTGCAGCAACTGTTGGCCATGTTACTTTGTAGGTGCACATATCCATCATCATGTGTGCATACAGAATGACACGGGACCAATTTTATTTTCTTTTTTTATTGAATGATTCAAGATGGTGGGAAACACTTAGAATGGTCAATAACAAAAATGTAAGGGTGTAAAAGTGCTTTTGTGCAGGGCCAGCAGCATTTTGTTAGTAATGTATGCAGAAGCTGCATTCCAAATTAACAGCAGTATATTCTACCCCGACCCCTCATACATTTCTGTCCCTCCATTGGTTGCAAAGTTACACCTTTTCTGCTGCAGCAGTGTCTGTGTCCAACCACTTGATGATCAGAAGGTTAATCTCAAATGTGACACAGTTTAAGATTGTTATCTAATAATATGTAATCCTCAGCAGTTCCATGATCCATTACGTATTGTGTTCCCCTTTAAACTACTTTGAAATCTCTGTGCCTACTAAAGTAAATTGATTTTTGAAAGGGCTACACCAGCACCAGCTTTTGTGCCCAGAAATAGATCTGTTTAAGGCTACAAATTTACAACAAATCCCAACGCTCTGGACAACATTAGTTGGAACATTTCTCAACAGGTAATATAGGTGGCTGATCACAGACAGCGACTGGACTGGATTTCCCTTACAAGAACACCAACAGCTTAAGTCTGAGAAGCATGGAAATCATGGGAGTGAGATACTGGGGACGAAACTAACAATTTCATCTGGAATCTTCACCTCTGAATCCAGCATCACTTGATGTTACATGGGTCCCTTCCCACTTGTATGCCCTTCTCACTTGTTATTTCACGGTTCCATGCCCTTTACCTGACATATTTCAGCTGCTACAAGAAGGTAAAAAACGCCAGCACACCTGCTAGTGATTTCACCAGGCATGTTTTTGCATTCAGTAAAACCAGGCCTGTATTCCAACACCTGGTAATTCTGAGTACGGGAACACAAGAACCTGTTTGAGTTAGTATCACTGGTGCATAGCGCTAAGGTCAGCATATGATAATGAAATTAGTATTTTCTGTTCTTGGAATTCTCAGGTTTTATTAGGAATTGGGAGAGTGAGACTGAAGTACAAATCAATTAAAACAAAGTACTCCTAAATACTGCTGACTATCTGACTGCATCATAGCTACTGATATGAGAGATGTTAAATTGAAAAGGTTAGTTTTGTTTCAATCATGACTGTGGTTTTCTCAAGTGAGAGCTAGCAAGTGTACAATATGTATAACTCAATAAGTATTAAATCATGTTTTGTCTGTTTGTAAAGTGCACTATCACCCACAAGGGTATCCTGGTGGTGGAACAGAGTTACTGTATGGTGAGGTTTATCCATCCGCATTTGGACTTCAGAGCATGCAGGGTGAACCTCCAAGTGGGTTGGGAATAAATGAAATACAAGTAGAGGTCCTACAATATTTCAAAAAAAGTTTCTATAGCATTTAGCGAGAGAAGGCAACATTTGATCGAAGGGTCACTGAGGTAACGTCAAACAGCAATAAAATATGTAATGGGAAACAGCAAGGTAAAAGGAATGTAACAAAGGACTTGTGATAGATAGTTTCAGTCCGCCTCCTTCCTCTAATATGCCTATCGATCCCGCCAATCAGGTTCCAGCAAAAAAAGCCACCGTATTCTCTCAATTTTCCTGTTTTATCTAATCCATCCAGGCGAGGGTCACGACTATGGAGGTGTAACCTTATGAATATACTACTTGCACAAATATTTCCAGGGCTAAAAAGGCCACACTTTATGGTGATTCAGAGATTGGTAAAACTATGAAAGCCAGAAAGGAACCCAAACTGTACAACAATAGAGGTATTACCACATTTGATTTTGTCTATGATGTAGACAGCCCTGCTATGAAAGGTGTGAGCTGCATGTCACTGGAAGGTGTTGGTGGGTATTTTAATAAACTGAACTATTATACATACTGGGAGACTGGTAAATTGGTCTTCTACAACCTTGAAACATGCAAGACGAACCAATGTACTAGAACAGTCTCCCTACCTCAACTACTAAGGTTTAGTGCAGACAGATATGTGTTTAGACTGCAGGTCAGAGGCTTGAACCCCACTGGGGTTGAGTTGGTTATGTATCATTCAAATTTGATAACCTGGGTGCCACTGTGTTTGTTTCAAACAGCAAATATGAGCTACACAGAGACAATTCAGTTTGGGTGCAAGGTAAACAGAGAATGAGAAGTCAATTTGCAACTGAACATACCTCGTTGATAAATACAGTAAGATACAGCTATTAAAAACACAATGCCTAATTAATGCTGCAAACCTTGCTCATATTCAGCAGATATTTTGAAACGTATCTTGCACAATGAGCAGCCTTGCTATGAAAACCTACGTACCTCCTTTTTTTGTAGTTAACAGGGCTCCACTTCTGAAACTCTCGGGCTTTGAGGTAACAGAAAACACAATTCCGGTGCTAGACCCTCATAAGCGAGATATCTGGAGGCTGGCCAACAGCGGGGGCCTCCAAAAGAAAGCAGCCGTGCTGGGGCAGTACCAGTCACATGTGTAGCACATGACTGACTCTGTCCCCATCCTTAATGGCATTTTAGAGGAATGACCCCCGCCAAGTAGTTTTGGGGTGTCTAACTATGGAACCTGATGAACACGCCCTTGAAAATGGATGCTCTCCTCAAAAAAGCAAGTAAGAGTAGTTTTCAGGATGCAGGATCTGTCTGCTACTTTATGTTTGTCTCTTCACTGTCTGAAATATACATATTTTACCTAACATATGCAATGCTCTCTTTTCTTCTTAACACAGCTTTCTCCTGGGTTTGCTCATATATGCTGACACATATAAAAATACATATTAGGGATGTTGGAAAAATAAATGTACAGTAGCACAGTAAAGTAACCTAGCACACTATAAAAAAGGTGAAATAAATAAACTCCTGTGGAAATCCCCACATAAAAGGAGCAGAAAAGAAACAAGGCAGACTAGAGAAGGATGAAAGCATTCAACTTCTGTCAGTACTAATGTTGTGGCCCTCAAGTCTGCCACAAAATATATTACCTTTAATTTGTATATAATATAACTGTAAAACAGGTTTCAACACAGTATAACGAGCAAATAAAACAATAAAATACCTCCCGAAAAATGACATTATTGTTAATAACAATACTAGTATTATCAGATGATTGTATTGTATTGCTTGTTGTACAGTTAATTAAAACCATTACAAACAACTACGTTTATCACAGTGTACAAAACGTAAAACATTTACTCATATTTTAAACAGACATTCTTATAAGAAAGCATTTTGAAACACTGGTAAAATAAGTAAAAATCTATCTCATACTAGTGACATTTGTGCAAAATTATGTCTGTGAAAATCTAGCAAAATAAGATTAATTCACGTGCTACGCGATTGTTGCTGTGATATCCCGATTACATACCGAAAGCAGCCAAATAGTATTCCAACTTTCTATTAAACTGAGATACCTAAATCACGAAGAACAAATTTCCTCTCTGCAACTTTTAGTAACTTCGACAAATGGGAATTTAATATTGAGTCTGTTGGACTAAGACATGCAGTTACTGCTTGCCTACATGTCCGTACCCCACGTTGAATAAAAGAGACTTCAACAGGACTCTTCTTTCTTGCACAAGGGCTGGGCCAATATATGAAAAAATTATTTAGGTTCCTCTTCCAATTTTTACATAGGCTGCAACTCCCCTTCAATGACTCCTTTTTCCATAAATTTAGTTTGTATCACCAGGCAGCTTCCCTAGTCAAATGTGCAAAAAGGCTATAGTATGGTTGACATCTAAGAGTCTTATACGCATTTAGAAGTGCCCATACCTTTTTGATAAAAGTTCTTTATTCTTTAATAGTGATACGTTCTTCATACTTTCATTTACCACTTTCTTAAAACATGCTATTGATAAGGCACTTACCCATATATCCTGTAAACCCAAATAATTTATTGTCTGCTCGCGAAAGAGGTGTGCAGGAGCCCAGCAACTTGTTTGTAATTGTTGCCAGTGTGTTTGGCACAGTTCATTTATTTTAGCCCTTCTTATTCTGTACCAGGTCTTTGCATAGGCCCCTTTCCTGGCTATTAGCTGATTTACTAAACCAGACTCTAAGCGTATTTGTGCTGGTGATGTGTGTAGCAGGTGGTGAAAAAGTTGCTTATGCACTTTTGTTACAATTGTATTTACACATACCACATCTCTTCCACGAAGGTCTTCACTTCCATATGTTATAGTTGCTATAACTTTTAATAATGGTGAAATACTTGGGCCGACCAAAGATCTTTTTAAAGTGCAGAAAGCTAAGCCCAAGGGCATCATTTTTCTCTTTAGCTCTCTTTTATGTTGTCTAAAGCCTCCATGATCATCAAAGAGGATCCCCAGGTATCTATAAGTCCGTACCTGCTCCACTTGTCCGCCGTTTCACGAACCATTTGTGTTTTTTCTTAATCCTGCAACTACATTCCCTTACCCTTGTCTTATTTAAAGTTACTGTCATTCCATTATTCCAAGAGAAGACTGATAACTTTTCAATGTGTCATTGTAGCCCCATCTTTGTTTGGCTAAGCAGAATAACATTGTCTGCATAAAGCAGATTAGAGATAGACAAAGAATATATTATAGTGGGTGCATGAGAGTGAACTTCATTGGGTTCAGTCGGTACGTCTCCTAAAAACAGATTAAACAAATAAAGGGCCAGGACACATCCTTGTTTTAGGCCCTGATAAGTTAGACTTTTCCTGAATAAAGTAGTGATTATTTCTAAAACATAGTCTACCCCGCACATAATCTACTGGCATTTATAACAGAATGAATGTGCAATAAAATAAAAACACCTTTAAATTTACCTTTTGTAATTTATGAGGGAACAAGAGCTCGGTTATGTAAAATAGAATGAATGTCTATTACACAATGACAAATGATCAAGTATCATGAAAGTGCTGAGAATTAGCTTAGTTGCATCAAGAAGCACTATTTAAAAGGAGGATGTTATCATCATTAGAGTGTATTTGGTTTTAGTAAAGCACACTTTCACAATAAAGTATAATGGTGGAAAGTCTAGGGATCCAATAACAAGCTTGGTTAAGCCAAAGCTGTGGAAAGCCGCTAAAGTCAAGGAAATATAGTGGGTTTTAAAAACTCTCAGAATGTTTGTAAATCTGGTTCTGAAGGAAGACACGAGGAAAGCAAATTTCACATGGCCGCAGAAAAAGTTCTGTTAGCCATGTTTTTTTTGCCACATTTTGGTATCATGAAGATAGGTTCGCAGACCTAGGCACATGAGATGGAAGGTGACATTTAAAGTGGTGCTGAAGAGGTGGTATGACTAGGTAACTACATTTTTAAACTGCCTAAATCAGTCTCCGAAAGCAAAACATGCTTGTACATGATTTATGGGCAAAGATTTGGCAGATACATTGGCAAGAAAATGCAACATCACCACCACTTCTCCACAAACACCAGCAAACTTGTATTTATTGTGAGGAGGTGCCTCTGAGTGAGAAGGCAGGCTGAGTGAATTTCAAAGCTTATTAAAAAATAAATGTCATAAAATATAGAGCCCTACTTATAATGTAAAGTACCTCTTCAGTCAAAAGTAAGTTACGACACTCAGAAAGCCATCATTCATTTATTCAGTCACTCAAACTTGCACTAATTCATCATTTCAGCCACCTACTGACCCATCCTCTATTCATATACTTACTAATCCACTATCTAAGAAAAACACTAACTCAAGAAGAATATGTAATATAAATAAAAAGAATGAAGTAAAAGAAAAGAAAAACAATCTGCTGCCTAAATATCCAAACATATGCTTAGAAGTTAAAATTAAATTAAGCATTGCAGTGGGCAGCTGATTTGCAACTGTAATGCACAGCTTATCAATGTTTTAAAAGTTACAACATGGCCACCATATTTAGAAGTAACATGTCAATATTCTCAGAGCTGTAAAACAATGACAAACTGTGAATAATATCATTCCAAGAAATGCAAATCAGTATTCCTAGCTTTTGCCTTTAGAGGCACCATCAAGGCAGCATTTCACGGTAGTGCAAGAGACCAACATTTGTATCTATTTTTTTAAAATACTTGGGGAATGTTCAGCTTTCCCTAAAATACTGCAGTGCTGGAATAAAAATACCAAATAAGTGTTCCGTACTAGCTTTGGGGAAAGTCACACTTTCCCCAAATATTTTAGGACTGGAGTTAGAATAGTGAATTGGTCATCCCATTATCCACAAGAAAAAACATTTGAAAACATCACACTGAGTGGCCATACTGGAATGTTACTGGGCACAGTGTATGGTTGTTGTTACTGATCCAGATGGCTAGCATAATGCTTCTAAACATGGCAGCCTTCACGCAATGTTATAACAATGACACACCATGGAAAATACCATTCCAAAATGGCCACCCAGTTTAGAAACAGTGGCCCCGATTGATGTGGTGCACTGGAAATAAAATGAGTAGCAAGCAAGTTGGTGTAGGCACTACCTGGTGAGCTGCAGAATGAAAATAAACCTATAAAAAAATGGAAAACTAAAGAACTAACCTAAAAGCCCAGACACTGAAGCACATCTATGTTCAGGCAGATTTGCCCATGTGATCAGGCAAAGTGTCATCACCTGCAAAGCAATGGAATCAATGGATGAATTAGGCTGACCCACTGCCATGTGCTGTATGGTGTCATGGGTAGGGCAGAATGTGAAACAAACTACAGACTAATGGCAGAATAGGACAAATCCAAAACACCTCAGTTGATATTTTTATGTTGTCCTTTCTAGTATAAGAACCAGGAAGACAACTAAACCTACTAGGCACTCCTAAGTGGGAATAGCAAGGATTATCACAGTGCAACTCTTCTAGACCCAGGTTTATCAAGAGGGATAACCAACATCGAAACCAATGCTTACTGTGACAATCTGTGATATTCATGTAACAAAACACCTATTGACAGGATTTAACATGGTGTAAAACAACCCACCCTTAAAGGACTATTGACTATAACATATGCTTTCACAATACCCAAGTCAAGCCTACTCTCTTTTTTGTAGCTTTGCATAATTAACATATCAGACCTACAACCTTGATCACTAGTTTGTCTTACTGTAACAGCACAATCCTGCTGTATTGAGCGCAAGTGTTCCACAAAGCAAACACCTGATTACAACTACATGGGAAGTACACAACCTCTGTCAATCAAATGCAGATATCAAGTGTATCTACATATGGGGGGAGTCAAAGCCTGTCTCTTAATAGCATGTTTAATTATTTTTTTCCTGTTGACAAAAGACAAAAGCAAAAAGAGCTGGCTATTATCCAGGGAAAAAAGCTTAATAGCCATGAGCAGTGGCAGAGTAAATGGCTAATTTCTGAGAAGCTTAATCCACATGTATGGTCAGACAATATAGACAAAATGTATGCAAAACAGAATTCAAAACATCTGTGTGGGTTTAAGCTATAAAAGTGAGTGATCAGCTCTGCCCATGGTTATTGGGTCAGCAAGGAAGAGGTTATTGCAGTACTCCATTGACCCCGCAGTTGACAAGGATTACAAATGTCCCAAAGTAATGCTTCATGAGAGAACATGCAGCATGAAAACACTAAGAAAAACAAGAATAGGTTCCTTACCCACCCAAAATTACCCTCACCAATAAAATGCCTTCTCCGCTCATGCACAACGAGATTATATATTTTCCAGTTAAAATGGGCATTGTTTAAATGAGTTAAACAGAAAGCTTGAATCACCATTAATATACCCCTTTCCACCTCAGAATGAGCCTTGACTTATACTAAAACAGAGAATCGTCCCAGCTTCTTTTCCCACATAGAAAAACATGAACATTTTTGGTGGCAGAGAGATGGTGCATTCATGTAGAGTATTTCCGGAATATCATAACCATAACCATTAATACTTTGGGGGGTTTCCAATGGATCAATAGGCAATTTGAATGTAACAATCAGTGGAGAAGAAGTATTTTTACAAACTGCATACTACTCAGTCCTCCTCATAAATGAATAACCAGCTCTAGAGTTAGTGTTGCAGCAATAATGGGATCAGGTTACCAAGCTGAGACTTATATTATAGATAATTTTAATTAGAAAATATTTGCCCGTTTATGTCGATCATTTTGCATTTGAAACAATAACATTGACATGTAGAGGAATAGGTTTTCTTTGCATAGGCAAAACTAGACCTCAACTCCATTTTGCATTTTATGGCTGCTTCATAATTATCCATTGTGTATATTTCTCATTGACACCCCACATAGCGAAATGTGCACTGTTGGTTTGTGATGATTTGTAGTTTTTAGTTACTTTTCAAGAACCTTCCTGTTTGCTCACAGTAGGCTATTCACTTATGAGTCTTTGCATAATTTATTTAACAAGATTTGTTTGAACACCGCTGATGGCTTCAGTTCAGAGAGGATCATGTCAATAATAATTTAGAGGGGGTGGCAATAAATCAAGTTCCATAACACTAAACATTGATTTTAAAATGTATTGTTACATTTGCTCACCTTATTCTGTGTAATTTCCAATGCTTTCCATAGTAAAATTAATTATTTAAAAAAAAAACTCAATTTGGAGGTGAGCCAGACTACAGTGGATCTCTACTCGGGGAGCTGCCTGTTTCTCAATTGATTGGTGCACATTTTGGACTTGGACTAATCTTGTGATGTTGCTCATGTTGGATTAATTTAAATGCTAAGAGCCGTTAAGGAAATTGGTATCTGAGTCTTATGAGTGAATTAGTGAGACTAACTATATCTTACCTTCTGTTTTGTATTTTATATTACAGTAAACCTTCCAGGTTTTTAGTAAGTGCTGGACTCAAGATCCCTTATTGTGTCAGTTCTTATTTTTTGACTATTTTGAAATTCTGTTTTAAATCTTATTGTTAGCGACACACTGCTGGACTCATTCTTGAGGGCTACACCGCCCCCACCACATGATGGGTGCCTGATCTCAATCATGCAGATTAACTGAGCGATAACATTCAAAATCTCAAAAGCAACATTAACCTATGTATTTCAGAGATGAGCATATGTGCTGGATCATAGCATTGATCAATATAATTAGACAAATTTCTAGAGTAGTAACAAAGGCTTTATAATCAAATCCTGGCCACTATTTGTAGAAAACAACTGTTGAAACCTCTCTGTGTGGGACAAACATAATTTAAAAGCCAGACAGATATTATCTTTACAAAGTTCTTCACTGTAATTGATAAGATGCCAGGGAGAAGAATGTACAGTTTTCTGCCGAATTTAGTTAATCTCTGCTAGTTTCCATTTCAGAGCAACGTTCAATTTTGTCTTGTTAGTGCAATTTGATCATCCCCTGCCCAATTATCACAAAAATCGTAGTCTCCATTATATCCAAATTGCATATTCTACCCTGTTGCCATTATGCCTAGAGAGCACTGTAACCGTTTCAATTGTGCAGAGTTGGAACTTTACAGACATTGTTAATCACACATTCACACATCACTGACAGTGTCAAATACGGTCACTTAGCACATATTTCTCAGTTCCGTCATTGCCAATTTCCACTTTGCTTACCTCTTAGCACTTCATGATCAATTTCCGCTGATGGCAGTCGGCACATCATAGCCAGTGTCTATAGTGCTCCAATAGCACATTATGCTCCTTTTTAATATATCCAGTCATCTAGTTACAACCAGTTTGCATTACATTTGATTAGCATATCATGGTCAGGTTCTTCAAAGCATATTTAGCAAACCATTGGCAGTTTACACCAGATTAGCTTACAACATGGCCCAGCTCCATTATGCCCAGTAAGCACATCATGACCAGTCTCTGCTATTACCATTTAGCACAACATGAACAATTGCCATTATGCCCAGTAAAACAAATTATAAACAGTTTCTATGATGCCCTGTGAGAATAAACTGGCCATTCCCCTTTCAGTCGTATTAGCATAATGTACCCATGTTCGTCAAATCCTGCTTGCAGATCATAGTCAGGTTCTATCATGCCCAGTTATGACATCATTGGAACTTTGCATTATGCAGGATTTGTATGCTGTTGACAAATTCCATTATGGAAAATCAAAAAATAATAGTTACTTTCCATAACACCCATTAGATATACACTGACTATTTTCAATAGGGTCCCTGATCACATAATTGCCAGTTCACTTTATGCAATGTCTAATGGACAGTCGATTACGTCCAGTAGCACATACTACTGCACAACCGTCCTCCAAAATTGCTCTCTCTCACAGAAACTTGGCTAAACTCCACCATGGCACCAGATATCGTTACTGCCATCCTCGCTGGCTACAAGATCTTTAGGCAAGACAAAAAGCCTGGAGGAGTCACCGCCATCATATTCAATCAGCTGCACCGCCTATGCTACATGGAAGATCTCACATTTAAGATACATTTAACAGCCAACTTCTCCCTAGGTAGAACTCTTGTATACACAGCACCTGGACCCCACACCAATTTTGCCAGGAACAACTCAGACTTTGCTACATCCCTCATCATCAAAGTCAGCAACTTCTAGGTAAAAGTTAGAATCTCTGAGGTAGAAGAAGTCCACACGGATTAGAACTCTACTGCACTTTAAGAAAACATCACAAACCTTGGCCTCACCAAGCACATTACTGAGCCCACCCACACTGCCGGACACCTATTAGACGCGATTTTCTCCTCAATCAGCAACATCACAGTTGACAAGCAAACAACTATGTCCTGGATGGACCACATCTGTGTCAGTTACAGTATACCCATTCCGCATCATCACAGACCTACCACCACAGGAACCACCCAATGTAGCGGGAAAAGCATCTCAAAAGAGTGTGTTTCCACCCTCTGAGTATTGACCCTAGCACACCATCGATTTGCTGAAAGCCATTAAAAATCTTAACAGCTGGATCATGGAATGCGCCAACACTTTGGCTCCCTTCAAGCGCAACCCAAAGGCAAGAGCCAGACCATAGGCCAGCTGGTACATAGAGGAACTAGGGGTGACCAAACACCACTGCAAGCAACTGGAGCGCAAATGGAGAACAAGTCAAGGCACCACAGAAAAAGATATCTTCAAATCAGCCCTAAGACGCTACCACCACCAGATACGGAACACCAAGAACAACTCTTGCAGATCGCATCAATGCCAGCACTAACAGCAGCAAGGTAATCTTCACCATCAAATATTTCACCATGCCGCCTGCCACCTCCATCAACATCGCGACCTCACAAGACATTTCCAACAAGCTCTTTGAATTCTTCTTCAACAAAATAACCACTATATACAGCAACTTCAACCCTTAACCAGACCTACTAGCATTGCAACTCATCTTCCCATCACAACCGATGATCAAAGCCTTATAGCATGGCCTACCGCCAACACTGTCAAAATTGTTACTATCATGAAGACCATCCAACTGGGGGCACCATTTGAGCCTAATCCCACCACATCTTCACCAAAAGGATTCCTAACACTCAGTGAAGCCTAACATCAATCATCAATGCCTCTATCAACTGAGCCACATTCCGGTACACCTGAAACATGCCATTGTCATACCTTTGCTCAAGAACCATCTGCTGACACAGCCATGCTTTCCAATTACAAACCCATCTCCCTCATACCATGGAAAAACTAATCAACCAACACCTCACCAACCATATCAGCAAACACCAGCTCCTTGATGGCACACTGTATGCATTCAGGCCGAACCACAGTACAGAAACAGCACTCATTGCCACCTAAGATGACATCCACATGATCATTGACAGAGAAGAAATGACAGCTCTCCTTTTCCGGGACCTCTCTGCAGCATTTGACATGGTCTCACACCCCATACTCATCTGACAACTGCACGATATTGGCATCCAAGGACCTACTCTTCACTCAATCTGCTCCTACTTAAGGGATAGAACCCAACCTGTCAACCAGGCACCTTACTCCTTGGAAGCCCACAAATGCATCTATGGGATGGCTCAAGGCTCATCCCTCAGCGCAACCCTATTGAAAGCATAAATGATGACTCTGGGCAATGCCATCTGCACATATGGCATCAACATCCTCTCCTATGCAGATGACATATAACTCTTTCTCTCTTCTCGACAAGACCCCCAACACAAGAAACAAGTTAATTGCCTGCATGACTGAAGCCCCTAACTGGATGAAGGCCAACTGCCTCAAGCTCAACATGGACAATACAGAAGTAGTGACCTTTAGCAAGAAATTCTCACCATTGGACTCCAACTGTGGTCGGCCTAACTCAATCCCATACCCAGAACCCATGCCAGGAACCTCGGAATAATAACTGACAGCAAACTAGACATGACTACACAAGTCAACGCTGTCACTGCATCCTGATTCCACACCCTAAAGATGCTGAGGAAGATCTTCAAATGGCTCCCAAGCAACTAAAAACAATTATCACTCACACCCCAGTTACCAGCACGTTGGACCATGGGAACACCTTTTACACCAGGATCACCAGGCAACTCACTAGAAATCAAAAGACCATCCAGAAATTGGCAGTCAGACTCATCTGGAACTTCTGACACAGAACTCACATTACATTACACCTCAGGGAACTACAATGGCTTCCAATACACAAACATGCTCATGTCAAACTCCTCACACAATCAAAGCCCTCCACAACTCAGACACCACCTACCTGAACAGTCGCATCTCCTTCCACCAACTATCTAGACACCTCTGCTCTGCAGGACTCCTACTTGCATTCATCCTACACATACACAAAACCAAATCAGGAGGATGAGTTTTCTCTTACATCACTCCTAAAGCATTGAACGGCTCGCTTTCCACATCAGAGCCTCCTCTTGTCTTCCTGAATTACACAAGAAGCTGAATACCTGGCTTTTCAAGTACCCAACCTACCATAGGCAAGGCTAGGCATGTCTACCCAGCACCAGAATACCCTCACGGGTAATAGTGTGCTTTACAAATACAAATAATGTAACGCATAATTGACGGTTTCTATAATGCTCAGTTAACCAACAACTGACAGTTTCCAGTATGAGCATTAACCACATGACCAGTTTTCATAATGCTGATTTACCACATAGCTGGCCGTTTCACTATAAATGGCATATACTGTCCAGTTTCCTGTAAGTGAAGGTAGCACCTTATGACCACTTTCTAATAAACCCATTATGACCCCCTTTCACTAAGTAACTTGATAGACTGGTGGCACAGTGTGGTATCCATCATAGATATTGATATTTATCTCTGGGTAGACTAAAGCCTTCCATAATATTGGACTAAATATCATCCAGGGATTATGATTAATTTATAAAACATACTGAATAATATGTTTCTATGCACACCACATAATTAAAGCCAGAAACATAACTAATAAATTCTTCAAAATATTCAGAAAAGTTCCAAACCTGAAAGCATGAAAAATTAATTTATAGTTTGGTACTAATGCTGCCAACCTTCCATATTTCTTTGACTTGAACATTTCCCATATCTGTAAAATCATCATCCAGGGCCCTCAACCTTTACTTTTTCCTCTAATTAAACCCCCCATCTTATGATGTAAATTGTAACTGTGTTTATTTAGTGCTTACGACTCCTGAATAAGGCATTGAAGCCCTTTTTTTCAGTGAGTAGTATGCTACTCCAGAATCCAAAATTAGTAGATTAGTGTGATATATTTTTGTTTTTGAGTGTTCATTAGTTGTATTAGGATAGTGCTCTTGATTTCATATCTACTTAGTAGATATTAGGGGTAGGGATAGAATGATAGGAGTGGATCTGAAAGGAGGAAGTATTGGCTTGTTTTTGTAATTAATGGTTGGAAAAGAAATTTAAACAGCCACACTTAGATGAAAACAGCAATTTTAAAGCAAAACAATTGCACAGCACAATGTCTGTGCTCTTACCACCTTTCCTTTGGCCTTACTAACTGTACTGTTTAGGGCTTAAAGAAGCTGTGACTACAAAATAGAGATGTCTGCCTTGGGGTTCCCTCCACAAACTTAAGGGGCTGTGCCAGGTGTGAGGAAAGGGAGGAGGCCAGCTCAGGTGTCTGTGGACCAATCATTAAAGCACAAACTGGTGTGCAGCGGGGAGGGAAATGCTCCTCAGATCAGACTCTCCTTGGATACAGACAGGCTCAATACACACTTTACAATTCGCGTTCAACCCTGCAGATAAGGCCCAAATGTAATGCCACTAAATAATGCTTCTCGCACACGTAAACAACTATGTTTTCTATCCTAAAACTGTAGCTAAAATACCTCTACCAAATGTAACATTCAGCAAGTAAATTTAAAGCTTTAAATAGGTCAATCTACCTATGTTGTGCATCACAAATAAAGAAGTGTATTTTATTTATGCCCCCTTCTAAGGAGCTTGCTCCTTGTTCTGCTGGAGCAGAAAGAAGTTATCAGCTGACCCCACAATCAAAGAAAGTTCAGTTCAATTCCAAACCAATCACAATCTGTCCTCATTATAGGCAGTCAGGATTCAGACCTGGTAGATGCACAGAATCCATTCTAATACATATCCATGAGGATCTCCTCCCAGCTTTGGACAAGAACAACTCCACAGACTTGACACTTCCCAAACTCCACAAGCTTGACCCTTCCTGTCACGCAACATAAAGCATATTGCCAAATTCTTCGCAATCGTCAGATTAAATGGGCGTGATTGCTATATGCACCTGTGGGCTAGACTGGCTCTTCTTATCGAACATGAGAAAACATATCTGAAGGGGAACTTTCAAATCCAAATGGAAATTAGTTCTGCTTGAAGCACCACTGGCTTCTTTACTGTTACCACTCCTACTCAATGTATACATATTTACAATTTTTCCAGGCCTTGGATCCCTACTTCCTTGACTTCCAGATGTATGCCAGTAACACCCAGATACATCAGCTTTGGAAGGAGTGTCAGTAATCCTAAGCACCAACAAAAATGCCAGAGCACATGTTGATGTGGATAAAGGAACCTTTCTATGTCTGAATAAGGAAAAACAGAGGTTCTTATGTTTTGGGATGAACCTTGCAGTAATCCACTACTACCTCCATCTGGACATCCATTACGGTTCAGGCCTCATTTAAAAAAGCATGCAATTTTCGATACCACAGAGATCTTGTTCATTCCCAAGATAAACTATGTGGTTAGAATAAAAACCACCCAAATGCATTCTCATCAAATTAACAGCAGCATTAATTCTGGTAAGACTAGGCTTCTTTACTGTCAACTATGTTGAACTACCAACATAACTAATCCAAAAGCTTCAAAGAATATAGCCTCAGGCTGCTTGATAGTAAGAATGAGCCTGGACCTCAAAAATCATAATCTATCTCTCCTGCATCAACGTACTTTCACTGGCTTCTATTTCTAGAAAGGATACCATTCAGGGTGCTTTGCATCAAGGATAAGGCCTTCTGAGAAAAATAATTCATTTATATTTACAATGCAACCATACTGCATGAAACCTGAGGGAAACTGAGGTCCACTAATGCTTCTCGTCTTTTCCCAAAAAGGCCCTGACAAAGATCTCTGAATGTCCAAGGACCAGGCCTTTTGAAAGATTCAGACTAAACCTATCTCAAATTTAGAAAAGGCCTGAAACTAGTCTTTTCAAATAAGCTCTTCCAAAATAATGTCTGACCAGGACTACTCAATCTCCCATTGAAGGTACTGGGCTCCCGACACCATTTTGAGCAAACACACACACATATCTATATATTAACACACACACAAGCACAGATGTGTCTAAATATATATATATATATATATATATATATACACACACACACATACATTTATGTACACATATTACCCAGTAGCAGTCGCCACTGAGTAGTTATAGATGGGACTGTGTTTCCATAGGAAATTATTTGTTTGTGTGCTAATACCTTTGGCACCTGTCGACGAATCTCCACAAAACTTTCCAAAAAGGGCTTCTTTTTTACTAGTTTGCACAAAGAGAGTTTCAAGGTGATCTGTTAATTGAGGGCCAGGAAAACAGGGGGTCCCAAAAAGTGTTTTCTGCATTTATTTTTCCATAGGAACTTTAGACACAGCTACAGCGACAACCGCTGAATGGATTTACATAAAATTTTGCAGAAAGACAGATCTTGGTCCAGGAAGAGTGTTTTTTTGTGGTTTTGGTGTAAATCCATTGAACAGTTTTGGAGAAATTAAGATTAAAGAAATTGGACATATCATTCAGTGGAGCCGACAGAGCTCCTCCTGAGATCTGATTGGCTGACTCAACATAAGCTAGTTTATGTGGTGGCAGCCTTCTTAGGACTCAGGCAGAGTCCAAAACAAAATGCAAAAAAAAGATAAGGTGGCGGGGCAGGGATACCCTGACCCCCCCTAGGCATGGTGGTGTGGGTACCTGGCTACCTCTGGGACTTGTGGCCAAGGTTACCTATAGCTTGCGCTTTCACCATACACTGCTAATTACTCCACGTATTATGTCACTCATGACATCCTCTGTGACATGATTGATATTATCACTGCAAGATTTGCAATGAAATTATTTATGAGAAAATTGTGCATGGCAGGGGGAGAGTTATAGTATCCTTAGAGCACTAGTTATATTTATTTTAACTATAACTGCTGAATTTCTGTTGTTTTAAGAGTTTAAAACATTACATGTAACATTACATTATACATATATATATATATACGTATATATATATATACATATATATATATATAAATATATACACACACACAAACACATATGTATACATGTTATTTTGGTAATAACTTTGGTGCTATCTGAAGAATCTGTACAAACATTTCGGACGAAAACGTTCATCCACTTTGACTCCTTCATGCAAAGTTGTGCACCAATCCATCAAGCAGGAGGGACCAAAACTGAGATTTCATGTTTTTCAATAGAGAAACAAGACAATAGAATTACACCACTTTTGCCAAAATATTAGAAATTTACTCGGTCATTTGGGTACTGCAGTCCAAAATTATCTGATAGACTTTGCTGTAACACTGAAGAAAATGTTGAAGCCACCATTACAGGGCTCGGAGACTCAATCCATGAGTCCTGGAAAAATGTACGAATGGGCAGATGAAATGGTTAAATGTGATGGGTAAAGGAGGGCACCAAGGGGCATCCCCTTAAATAAAATTAAAAATACTTACTTCAGATCACTGGCACCCAAGTACCCAGTGAGGCCACTCCTGTGCTGCGGTATCAAAAACAATTTTAAAAAATGGCTGTCCATGGTGGTTTGGGCACAAGGCCTAGACTGGTAAATTTTGGTTGTTTTTCAGCTTTTAAAAAACTAGGAATAACTGAAATTCATAGGTCATAGTTTAATGAACCATGACCCCTTGTATATCACTTATGACCAGTAAAAACAAAATTGATTGCACCTCAAATGAAATCACTGATGACCTCACACAGTCCTTCTGACAGCAGCCTATATGGTTTGTGGACTTAAAGAAATTTAACACACTATACCGGTGCTGAGGCATAGCATATCTGACAAGTAACCCACATCATGAAATGAAGCTCTCTTTTTACTAGTATTTACCTACCAAGCAAACAAAATGCTTTCATGGACTTTAAAAGCATCATCCCCTTTTTAAACCTTGAACACTCTCCAAAAAGTAATTGGTACTATATTCACCTTCATAGTATCACCCTCCTAAAGAATTCACATGTCAGCATTACAACCAAGTAGTTTTATGCCCATCTTGCCACTCTGCCACCTCAGTTTGGACCCAGCCATAAGCAAAGCAGTTTTGACCCAGTTTTGGTAAACTGCCAGGCCTGGTCCTCCCTCAAATGAAACACAAGCAATCAAAGACTGGTCTCGCTCTGAAAGGGGGCCGTCAGTTGGGTGTAAATTGGTTCCAGTGCCATAGTAAGCACTTGACCAAAGTCGGGGCATACCCTAGCCAAACAGGGCGGTACATCAAAAATGCAAAAGACGATGGGAGAAATGCTTGCCGTAAGTCTAACCATTGGCAGTCACTCGGTTGTCAACAGAAACTTTGGCTTTTCTCACAGATTTTTTGCAGCAGGCTTTGGCATTCAGCCCTTTTTAGGTTGAGCCTAGGCAGCACTCATGCACTGTCTGCAAGACATGTTGAATTCAGTCTATGGGCTTTAACCACTCCCACTATTGCCATTCGTTCTTTGATGTACTTGTCTTAAATGCTTCCTTTGTGTGCATAGTTTCCTCCCAGGTGATTTCACTAAGAGAACACTTTTGCTGGCCACCACAATACGTTCACACTTCCTCCTGTTACAGAGTGTGATGGTCCCTCATCTCGTTTGGGCATTGCAGCCTTAGTGTTCTACTGGTCGTCCATAGTAATGTGCTCACACCAGTGAAAACACAGCGTTTAGAAAGGCACCAATAGTTTCAGGTTTTGTTCGATCTTATGCCTGTGCTTGAGTGCTAATAGCTGCTTCTCTGGTTCCAGTGGTAATTTTCCATTCTAAGACCTCTTGACAGTGCTGCTAGCTGCTTCTCGGGTCCCAGTGGTCCTTTATCATTCTTAGTCCTGTAGACAATGTTGCAGCTGCTTCTCTGGTCCCAGTAGTAATTTCTTATTCTTAGTCCTATGAGAAGCGATGCATCCTCTTCGCTGGTCCCAGTGGTAATTCCTCATTCTTAGTCCTGCAGACAATGCTGCAGCTGCTTCTCTGGTCCCAGTGGAAATTCCTCATTCTAAGTCCTCTAGACAGTGCTGCAGCAGCTTCTCTTGTACCAGTTTCTCATTCTTGGTCCTCTACACAGTGCGGTCAGCTACGTCTCTGGTCCTGGCGGTAATTTATCATTCCATGTCCTCTAGACAGTGGTGATACCTGCTTCTCGGGCCCCAGTGGTAATTCCTCATTTGTACTCATGTAGACAATGCTGCAGCTGCTTCTCTGGTCCCAGTGGTAATTCCTCACACTAAGTCCTTTAGATAGTGCTGCTAGCTGCTTCTCTGGTCCAGTCAGTAACTCCACCACTAGGCAGTTGTGCAGCTGTATTTCTGGTTACAGTAGTAATTCCATATTCTTAGTCCTCTAGACAGTGCTGCAAGCTGCTTCTCTGGTTCTGTGAGTAACTCCACCATTCTAAGTCCTCTAAGCAGTGCTGCAGGTGTGTCTCTGGTCACAGTGAAAAACCCTCATTTTAAGTCCTCTATACAATGCTGCAGCTGCTTCTCTGTTACCATCAGTAATTCACCCATTTTAAGTCCTCTAGGCAGTGATGCAGCTGTGTCTGAGCCCAGTTGTAATTCCTCATTCTTAGTCCCCTAGACACTGCTGCAGCTGCTTCTCTGTTTCCGGCAATAATTCCCCCATTCTCAGTCCTCTAGGCAGTGCTGCAGATGTGTCTCTGTTCCCAGTGGTAATTCCCCATTCTTACTCCTCTAGACAGTGCTGCAGCTGCGACTCTGTTCATACATCCACTACACTCCAAACCAAAACACATAGGTAAAAGACATTGTCATTTACAAAGCCAATAGCTCCTACTCTCACAAACTGAGACTTATTACATTACAAATGCTTGTTTAACATGGGGTACTACTTGCACCCCAAACTTTTCAGATTTGTAAATGGAGCACCAGATAACTTTCACCGCACACAGCCGCACTTTCCTCTAGGGCTAAAACTATTTCCAGTTTATGCATGCACACATTTACACTCAGTAAATATATGCATTATATGATATGGACCTTTTATTAGCAAGTTTCTTTTTTTTAAATGATGTAAGGGCTTAAGGAGTAATGTGAATAGCAGTGTCATAGATGATATAATTTTTGATGTCGGCTATCATGTACTCAATGGTATCATATAACATGTCATGAGTGAAGTAATATGTGGTCATAAGCAGAGCATGCCAGTGCACAACATATAATTAGTTTACTCAACTTTAATAGTGAATTTCATTTTTTTTCAATTTTAAACTTAGTTCTTATTTCATTTCAACACCTAACTATGTCACTTTAACACTTTTTACAGTTATTTTGTAAACAGAAGCTATGATCTTACAACCATACCAAACTATAACATCGCTTTAGTGTTCGTTTTTTTCATGGTATATATATATGCACAGAGATACTTTTCACAATTTATTTTTGTAAGTGCCCCCCACCAACTGTATCTGTGACACAGTGTGTGCCCCCTATCAGAGGAAGATATTAAAAGCCATGAATATTTGTTCAGCTCCAGCTTTCAATATCTAAGTCCAAAAAAACAGAGGATAAGTATTTGTTTAAGTGTAAAATCGACTAAGAATCGTTTCACCAGTCTTGCTTCCTATTGATGGACAGGTCAAAGGTATCACCGAGGTCACGCAGCCTGGTTTGACCACAGATCATTGTCTAGCCATTCAATGACTGACATTTCTCAGCCATGACGAATCCACTATGTGTTCCCAAATGTAGCCTGACTTACTTAATGTGCTCCTTAGTTACTAGACAAACAATGGAAGCGGAGGAATCTTATGAGCTAGTAAGTACCCTGAACTGTGTTTCCTGTTTAGATAATTTAGGGGAGATTAGCACATGGCTTGAAGAAACTCAAAGTCTATGGGGTTCGTACCAATGTGTTTATTAAACTAATAAGTAACCTACCTCAAATGGCGTTTCAGTTTTGTAAATCATGTTTTATCGTGTTTTATTGCTTGCAGTCCTAAATTGCAAAAGTTTGTAGACACGCCATCTTGAGGATCCGAAATGAGTGCAACAAGGTTCATCTGGCTCAGGTGGCATAACTAAAAAACAAGTATCTAAGCACTTCAAGACTGGTAATGGGTAGGAACTACTACATACATACCAACACATCCCCCTTCTGCTCCCTATGGCTGTATTTCGAAAACAGAATATCAGATAACTATATAAGGCAGACGGTATGTCTTTGTTTCTGGAAAATATGACGTTTTTTATGTAGCAGCCCCAGTTTGCATCTGGCATGGCAAGTGGCTTCATTCTTCCCACTATAGGAATGCACCAAAAATCCCGACACGCAGGGTCACACTGGTCTACAAGGAAATCTGGCAGGTCAGTGTGTGGGACGGTTTTTGTTTGTTTGTGTGAGCCAGTTTTATGGTCTGGTGGGCTAGCTTTTAAAGTTGAGTCCCCTGATATTACCACAAAAATTGTCTGCAGCAAGCACATATGAAGGCAGTCTCCCATACTTTGCAAAACACCTATACAATGTGTCTTTCCAAGTTCAAAATTGACAGATTTGCAAATGTGGGTCACATTTTAGGTATTTGATTCACTAATTGAGGCCACTTATATCTTTATTTTTGTGCCCAGGCCTGTTTTCTGTTCCAGTTCGACCCTGTGAACGTGGTTAGAGTGCTGTTAGCAGGAAGGCATGAGCAACCTAGCTGAGAATGACCTTCATGATACAGAACTAGCAGTGAAGGCTTGTAGGAAGAAAAAGGGGAGGGGCGGTGTTTGGGGGAAATAAAATCAAATCATAATAAATAAAAACGTACCTTAACTCAACGCCGCGCTGCTCCTTGCTTCTCTGTAGTTGCTCCAGGCACAGGCTCCCAGCCTGCCCTGCGGCCAATCCTGACGCTGTTCAGAGCAGCATCAGGATTGGCTGGAAGCCTACTGCAGGCTCTCTCCAGCCCAGCAACACAGTGTCAGGCTGGAGAGAGCCGTGTGTGCATGTGTGTTTGGCTACCCCGAGACGGCGGGCCAAACATACATGCGCACTGAGGGGAGGGCTGTGTGTACTTCCCTCAGTGCTCGCCACCCCCAATGCCCCGCCACTTTTAATACAAAAAGATAATAAAAATAGTTTATTATCTTTTTGTATAAAAAGGTTTGCAGCTGCTGCGGAGGCGACGCTCCTCCGTCCTAGCGAAAGAGCCGCAGCTGAGAGCTAGTAGACCTGGTGGCAAACTTTTTTCTCAGTTCATTGTGGCACCTCTTTTTACCCAATACAGTTTTGCAAAACTCAATAAATAATATTTATGATGCTCAGGTGATTGAATACATCTCATGTACCTACATACGAAGGGACAAGATTGATGAACGTGATACAATGTACCAATACTTTCAAGTATGCCATGTTGTAGTTGCTAACTACATGCAGAAACCACAAGTAAGATCTGCTTCAAAGAACTGAGGGGCCAAGTAATTGGTGAATGTGTATTAAATAAAATGTGCATTACATTAATCGGCCTGACTAGCTACCATTTGGAGCTAAGCTAACATTTCAGCGACACTCTCTCGCCTTTGCAAGCTTATTTTAAGTTAGATTCTGACCACAATCCTATAAATTCTGACAAGAGAAGAGTCTTGATACTCTTTCGAGCCTATGCAAAGCTAGGCCATGGGCTCATCCTTAACAAAATCAATCCCTCTGCAATACACACTAACCCAGTAAATCTACTTGACAGACAGTACAACCCAAACATGCAGCAGTGGAAAGGTAACACCACTGTAGAAGAAAGATTGCTTGAGTGCAGAAAACCAACTTATCAGGAAAAAAAAGTAGTATAGGCAAATTGAACCATCAAGCCCCGACTCTCGCTATGTGACGTGCAGAAGGGATTACTATGAGGAATATTGTTTTCAAAGTAAGAAGCAGAGGATAACAGCAAGTAAGATTGAGGTCGCACTGCAGTGACAGTAGAAAATGAGTGTGAAATCCATTCAGAAAAGTCATCACCCAGGTTGGTTTGAATAGAGAGCTGATCAGGGAAATTACGAAAGGCAAAAATGGCTGACAAGCTTTACACATGCCCATGGGAAAACCTTGACTGCTGAAAGAGCACTAACAAAATAACACCAGATACGTTTTTCTTCAAAAGCTCAATATGCCTTTCTCAGCACCATGGGGCAGAGTTCAATGGCCTGGATATAAAGACTAGGTGGAAGGATGGCAGGCACTTAGAATGATTTGTAACACTTTCAGTAGAAGGTGAAAGAATCTTAGCTGCTCCACTCAGTTTCCATTCAGGAAGGCATAGATTGTAGTGGTTCAGATGGAGTACCTTGTTCCATTACTGGGACAGGAGCAAATGCTCTGGATCAGTAGTTCAGAGTTCCAGGCCTTCCGAGGCCAGCCAGGTGCAACCATAATGACTTGTGCTAGATCCTGCCTGAGCGTGCTCAGAAAGCACACGATTACAGACAGAGGTGGAAACGAGTACAAGAAGCTAAAGTGTCACTTAAGGTGAAATGTTTTCCTTAGAGAGCCTCTAAAGTCCAAAATAATGAAAACTGAGCATTTTCAGAAGTGGAAAAAAGTCAATCAAATGTGCATCACCAATTGGATGAAGATATCTCGGAGCAATCTCTGGGTGTAAAGTCAGGAAGAAGGCTCCTGTTGAGTCTGTCTTCCCTGATGAGGAGGGGCACCGCTAGACTACTCACAGTGAAATCTTGTTGAGCTCCAGCCAGTGCACAGCCTCCAGACAGGGACCATGGACTCTTGCTGCTCTGCTTGCTGCAGAAGCACATGGTCATTTTGTCTGTGAGAACTAGGATTGATTTGCTTTTGATGGACAGCAGGAATACCTTGTGGGTCAGCTGAAATGCATCCACTTCAAAAGGTTTATGTGCTAATGCAGCTCTGATGAGACCTAAGGCCCTGAACTTCTACTTCATCTACATAACCGCCCCACCTGAGGGATGATGCATTGGTCACCATCTGGAGGGGTGGGGCGTAGAACAGCTTGCCATGTGTTATACTGGTGTCTGCTATCCAACACTGCAAATCCTGAGAATCGTTTGGTGGGGGATAGGTGGGGTCGGAGGTCACAGTTTCTTCCATCTTGTGGTCCCACCATGCACTGTTAAATTCCTCACACATTGCCTCGCTTATGACATGTTCTATGACATCATCATAACTGGTGAATTTTAGCTGTGACAGACATTTTCACCTATCGATAATGTCCCTTTAACCTTTGTTTTTTCATTATATATATATTTATATATATTTTTATATAAAATGTAGTATCCTTTCAAATTGAAATCTCTTGTAGAAAATGGACACTCCAAAGGCTCTCAATTAAATGAGCTTAGATTGGCTTAAAAGTATAGCATGGAGAGAATGCTTAGGCTCACATTGCACAGATGGCCTTTGGAAACAAAAGATATTGTTAGCTATCTAGATTATTGCTTTTTAAATTGCTGAAATTAAAAGATATAACCTAAAATTAGATGAAACTGTATGGATTTTATTTTATGATGTACTGCTTTTATGGCTTTATGCCGAAATAAAGTATTTATAATTTTTTTTTAAAAATCTATAGTAGTATTGTCTTAGTCATCTATCTATTGCAATGTCTGTAATTTTGCTTGTGTTATTTTACTTAACCGTCCTGAGAGACAGGATTCCCATTGATGAGACGGAGAAAGTTTTGTTTTGTGCAATAAATGTAGTGAACATTCACTCAGCACTTTGTTAAAACCATTTGTCATCAGCCTGTTTATGAGCATTATTGATTTTAAAGCATGTCAACTGCATGACATGGAGGAGCCACAAGCGGTCAAACTAGGCCTGGAATTGTCCCACATTTTTTGTTGATAAAGTCACACTAAAAAAATGCTACCTTCAAACAATGTGGGAATATCCTGCCGTGCTCCTGTCAGTATCTGTTAAAGAACCCACATTGTTCTGTACCTAGGGCCACATGTACCAACATTTGGTTTTGTGACTGGCAAATTGCGAGTCAGAGGGACTAGCAACTTGCTAGTCGCTAAACCTAATGTTGTATAGTGTCAATGACACTATTAGCGATTTGCAAGAGGGTCGCAAATGCCCACCTCATGATTATTAATGAGGGAGGTCGCAATTTGCGACCCCCTTGGTAATGGCGGCCCTCACAGGGCTGGTGGCCTGCTGGAGACAGCAGACCACCATGTCCGTGACTGCTTTTAAATAAAGCAGTTTTGTTTTTTTAAATGCAACCCGTTTTCCTTAAAGGAAAACGAGATGCATTTGATGCATTTCAAAATCAAAAAATGAAAGTCCGCAGGACTTCTGCCTGCTCTGAAAAAAAGTTTTCACTGATTTTCACAAAGGGGAAGGGGTCGATGGGGATCACTTCCTGTTTGCGAATGGGTTAGCACCAGTGTGACACTGGTGGTAACTGCGATTGTTTTGCGACTGCATTCGCGGTCACAAAACAATCATGCATGGGAATGCGAGTAGCAATTAGGAAGGGAACACCCCTTCCTAATTACGAATCGCAATCCCTTTTTGCAATTTGGTAAATAGTTTACCGAATCGCAAAAATGGGTTTATACATGGGGAAGTGCATTTTGCACGTCGCAAACAGCCTGATTCGCTGTTTGCGATGTGCAAAAGCCTTCGTACTTGTGGCCCTTAATGCATTAATAACATGTGCCTAGGTACCACTTTCGATAATCGCATTGATTAGCAGGTTTATGATGATGCTGAAATAAATAGCCATATTTTATGTTATATTATGTTACGTTAAATAGCATACCAGTCTACTTTACAACACAAATTCACTGCCATGATAGCAACCTGTGACCATGTGGTTGAGTCCCAATCTCTGGAATGGATGCATTAGTCCACAGTTCATATATAACACACATCTGCCGTAGTAGGGCTTGAAAGTGCTTGGCGCTATTTCAGTGATGCATTCTCATATCCGTTCAGATTAGTATAGGCAAGAAACAAGGTAAATTTGCTGCTGAGGGTTACATGTTATAGCTTGTCCCAGCAGGTATGTCTACTGGGGTTCCCAGTAAAGTTGATATGGGAGGACCTTACCCCATTCCTTATTCCTGCCCTTGTTCTGGATAAGTAGATTGTGATTGTTTTATTAACATTTGTTTAATGCGTTGGTGGTTGTGTGAAACTATGATGCCAGGACACTCATTTGTTTATTGACTTAGCAATAATAAAATCACTACCAGAAACGTTTTACAGTACATAGTACAGTCAGGGTGAGGTAGTTAACTGTAATACAAATAAATAAACAATTAATGTGTTGATTAATTGTGCCAGATATGAAGCACATACGGGCTAAAACTGACATAACCCCACAGCACTTTTTTCTGTATCCAATTAATATGGTAAAAAATAAAAAGTGAATTAATGGTACACCAATTCTTGTGCTTCGAGTCTTGTAGAGCAATTAGCCTTCTTTTGAATCAAAAGCACTCTTTATAACGATGGCAAGTGTTTAAATTGCTTGTCTATTTTCTTACAAATATATCCTTGATCATATAATTGAGACCATTTTAGTCATAATATAGCTGATATGATTTTGGAGAGTTATATGTTTTTGCCATGTTATAATCACTACAGCATCTTTCAACTAAAATAAAAATAACTATACTTTCGATCCTTCAGTTAGGCTAGGGCCATTACATGGAGGTGTCAATATGCCACACGTTCAATGGTTTTGAAGGGCCCAATTTTCCTGCTTCAAATTATTTAAAACAAGTCTGCCATTTTCTGTTATTATTTGTTATCAGTGATGAAGCAGCCAACACTGAGAAGTGCCCAGAAGGTGCCAGATGGTATACAAACACAAACTAGGACTACTTCTCTTTCTCCGAAGGACATTCTTTTATATTTTCAATCATGCTCTGGTGATACTGGGTATAAATGGAAGTGTGCATGTGGTTTTTATCTAGATGCCACAAAAACTTTTCATAAGCCGGCATTCAACACTTTTGCATGGGACTGTTGAAGCTAAAATGTAGGTGGATATCTCTGAAAATCTTTATACCCACTGAGCCTGCATGTTCCTTCCTCATGGAATCAAAATCCTTCAAAAAGGGACGGCAGAGTGTGTGTTCAATATGTGGAGCTAAAGATATTCTCTCAAATGATTGTAGGGCAATATAAGACATACAAATTGTAAGACATTGAATAATTGGCAGAGTGTGGCAAACACACACCTCAAGCAATAATCACAATACTTGTCAGGGACCTGTTAAAAGCAGCTGCCTGCTTGCTGGAGCATTGTGACCTCGGGGGAGGCCTTGAGGCTCCACCCGTGGTCCCCAATAGCCCCTAAAGGGCTTAGTATAACAAAAATAAAACAAAACTAAAAAATAGTGAAGGACCACAGGGAAGGTCTTGAGGGTTCCTCTGCGGTCCCTGATAGCCTATAAAGGGCTACAAAAAATAGTAGAAAAAATAATAATTGCATCATAGCTCAAGTGTGAAGGCCGTAGACCTTCACACTGAGTGTTGAGGGTTCGAACCAGGTGTGTCTCTGGTCCTTTCCCTTTTTTTTTTTTTATTCAAATGTACCCTCGCCATGCACTGATAATTACTGCACAAATTACAGTACTCATTACATCATTGATTACATCATTGATAAAGTCACTGTAACACCTGCAGTAAAATTATAGTTCACATACCTCTGCATGGGGGGGGCACGAGATATAGGGCCAGATGTAGCAAAGGTTTTTACCCATTCTGTGTCAATGGGAAAAAGTGTTCGTACATATGGCCCATAGTTACCTTTGGGCACAAGTTATAGTTACTTGAGTTAACTGGTGAATTTCTGTGGTTTTATACGTTTAAAACGTGAGCCTAACTATAAAGTTCCTGTAAACTTTATTTTTTAAAGTGAATTTCTATACTTTTTTAATTCTGTTTCCTAACTATAATGTTACTGTAACCTTTGTTTTTTTCAGGGGAATTTTTTTTATATATCTATATATCTAAATAAATAAATATATATATATATATATATATATAGAGAGAGAGAGAGAGAGAGAGAGAGAGAGAGAGAGTACTACGAAGACAGTGGATACACACAAACTGTTTTGCCATTTTGTTTTTCCTGCATTGAAGCATGCCCCAAATGTCATCTGAAAACTCCTGCTAACCTGTCAACCAGGTATTGACACTGATGGTGTGATTCAAATGAGAGGCCCACTGTGATAGAGGCCTGTCTGTTTGGGGGTGGGTGTTTGAAAGGTGCAGGCCTTGGTGTTAACTACATCTGTTTTTTGACAGTGGGCCTCATTGAAGTTAATCAAGTCCTTAGGCCCAGCCCACAGGCCATCCTTGAAAGGGCACACCACCACCTCCCCACACCCAAGCCGTTTTGTTGTTGTCCCGGGAGCATGTTCACAATTCATTCACACCCATATAAATGCTAATAACTGGCTGGAAGAATTTAGTGAGCAAAATGCAGATTAGCTTCCAGAGACTTCAGGCAGGGCAAACGTGACATTCCAAAAGTCATCTTTACAAAACGGTTATTGCAAATCTCACTTCACCAGTGAATTGAGCTAGTAATAAAAATGTTAAAAGGTCTTAAAAATCACATTATAGGTGTTTCCTGGTCATAGTTATTATTTATTAGACTTAATCAATATCCGATACTTTCCTAAGGAACAGCTAACCCTGCTGGATGGAAAATATCGTTGTATGGATATTCACTGTAAGGATATGTTTAACATTAAACTTTTTCATGTCCTACTTCCAAATATCACTCAGCTCCCGCTACGGGCAAAAAGGCCTTTGTAGCAGTGACTTACACATTTTTAAAAGGAAGGTTTGTAGCCTTTCAGAAAGGGGATATGTTAATAGGTCGAATTTGAGGTTACAGCCTGCACACCCAGTTTACTGGTAGGCCTGGGGACATGATTTATGATGTCACTGGAGTGGATGGCACCAGTGCTGCAGTCAAATGGTAGCGTTTCATTTACCAGGCCTGGGTAGATTTGGTACTACATACCAGGAACATAGAGGCTAATTAGATAAATCAATCAGGTGTGTACACGTTTCATCATGTTGAAAGGCGGAGGGAGCACAATCACTTTACCAATGGTTATCAGGTGTAAATTGCACATAGTTCTATAGCCATCAAAAATGGGGCTCAGCAAAAAGGCAAAATAAAAATCTGGATGACCCTGAAGAAAGGACTAATTTCCAAAACAAATGCTCACTATTAAGGATCACTTTCTGAATGGACATTTAAAATAAAACCACACAAAATGAAGAAACGTTTTAAATTGAGCACCATCAGTATACAAGGGGCCGTTATATATGGGGTGGGACATTCACTTCATCCCCCTACAAATTAGTCCAAATTATTTTTAGTTCGAGATTTGCTGTTAGAGAAGAGTATGGAAATGCCTAACACGCCTCGGCAATAAAAATCAGCAACAAACAATAGAAAGAGAAACATGTGTTTCCGAATTACAATAAGTTTTGCACAAAAATGCTTGTTGTTCTTGATTATTTCATTCTATTTTGTCATTTTTTCGGTCAAAGACCTACTCAGAAAGGGATTTTTTTTATTTGAGTTCATTCAAAACACGTTTTTTCACCTCACATATTCAAAGTATTTACTCTGGCATCTAATGACAAATGTATTCGGACTAGCACAACAATCCGAGTGCACAGAATCTTGGAGACTGCCCCCCACGGTATGGCAGAAGGTTTTCCTACTTTTTTGTTTTCGGGAAAAATAATAAATACCGCTTCTGGACAGTGAAAATTCTGCTCTACATTTTTTGACAGTAAATGCACTTCTGGGAGGCTTCGTTTTCCTGCGTGCATGCCCGTCTGAGCAAGAACTAGGTGATATTTATTTATTATATATTTTCCTCAAATCATAAATACTTTTGCTTCTAAATATCAGTCACTAGGACAACACACCAAAAACTGCAAAATGCTATTTCAGCATTGCACTTTTAGCCAGTCAATGCGGAGGGTTCCGTGAGCGGTAAAGAAAAAAACGTCAAACCCCTTTATCAGGGTAAATTTACAGCCAGGAAGCACTTCCTGTTGATAATAAACCCCAAAGCCTGCCTCTGACCCTGACCATTACCAGACATTTTTATGGTGTAATTAAGAGACCGAGTTCTTCTCCAACATCGCGCTTGCAAATAAATGTGACAGACAGGATATGGGACTGCCTCTGCAGTTTTAAAACAAGCCTCGGCAAAGACAATTATTTTTGTTTTTTTGTATAAAGGAAACCTTTTTCCATAAGTGTCATGGTTTCAGATTGCTGTGTGTTACATTTTCATACATTCAGTGTAATTATTAGTGACATTTCAACAACTATGAATATGAGGAAAACATAAACATATCAGAAATTACACCCATTTTGAGCAACGAAAAACAGAAATAAGAACTTGAAACTGCTGCAAAGCAACAGTAATGTAAGGGCAGGAGACGTTGACCGAGGCGCACACAGCCTAGGGGTCACATCCCAGCAGCACACTGTAATCTATTTAAAAAAGAAACACGTGATGAGCAAGAATAATAAAAGAGTAAGTTGCATGGGCTACTAGTCTTAAAACCAATTAACACATCATTTACGGCACAATTATGTTTATTTAGTTTAATTAGGACAACTAACCATTACTGGCGCTCACTCTCTCAGGCATTTACTCATCATGCAGTATGCAAAGACCTCGTCACGGCAGCTGCTGAGGCAGCGCCACAGTCCGGTGGGCTGGGGTCAGGTTGAGACCCTCCCGCTCAGATGTGCAGTCGCACTGTTGTGCAACCTATACTTGCTGCACTGACTCCACTGACTGACTGTAGTGACACTGGCCAACCTCACACTGAGTCACTGTCTGCTGGTGAGCCTGTGGTTGTCACGCAGGCAATATTCCATATTCAGGGATTAATTATTGTCGATTTATTACTGGTCATTGCGGTTATAAGCAGCTGCTGGCTCCGTCTTGCCCTGCCGCCCAGTACTGCAGGTCACCGGCACCAGACGACGAGATCGATCTGCCCCCACCGCAGTGTGAGAGGCAAGGTCGGAGAAGCTGCGCGTATTTCAGTACCTTCTTAAATCTCAATGCCCAAACTCAAAAGTGCAGCCAAAACGTACGCCACCAGCGAGCACCTCAGGAGGCTGCTGAGCAAGAGGACTGACCCTTGACTCACCTCTCACCTGACCTACCTAGCCTATAACTGACTGTGTCTCTCGCTCAATCAAACTTACCAGCAGTCAACCCATGTTTGGACACTCACTGTGAGACCGTGAAGTCAGTTTATGCTTGGGTGTCATGCCCCGGGTGTGTTTCTTAAGTACTTTGATACATTGTAGCAGAAAGAACAGCGTTCACAGAGCTGCAAGCTCAGCAGATCTAGAGCCAGCTATCTTAGTTTGACGGGAGCAATGCTCTCTGCGCTACTGCAGCCAGCTCACAGTCTGACATGATTGCTGCATTATAGCAGCGCTTTGCTTTTCAGCTGAGTAGCATGATTAATGTATTTCAGTGCAGTGATATGGACTAGGACATTGAAATGCGTTAGACTAACACCTGATGTGTGGTACTTGGCAGGGCTGTTTTCCCCAAGCTTCAATAAAACAGCAAAAACAGGTATCACATGGTTAAGAGCAGTACATGTGTGCACACACAAAACTGGAGGAAAAAATAGCAAAGAGCACAGACCAAATAAACTCTTATTAACACGTCACAAGATTTCAAAACACATACACTTGCGAATACATAAGAAGGTAACTCTGGTTTCTGAGATTCCTAGTTACATTTTAACTTGCTTTATTTGTATCCAGGCTAAACTCTATGAAACTGCTAGTACTTGTCAAGATGCCACTCACAAATGTAGTGCAGATAACTTAAGTCTGCCTGTGCTACAATTTCAGAAAAATTGCAACAGGGAAGGACAACTTATTATGCAAAATGAGATACATTCTGTAGTAATAATATTTTGCTATTTTGTCATCGTAACACACGTTAAAACTACCTGGTTAAAAGTTTTCACCTCAATAGTAACCTGAGCAAGTGAATCAGCAACTGAAAGATGACCAGCTAACCTTTGCATGATGCAGTGGCAAACCACACATAGTGCTTTTTAGGTCTCGCCTACACATCTGGTGTACTGCAGACTGTATTGTTTACAATTCAGTGGGCTTATAACCTGCCTATAAAAAACCATTGATTATTTATGTTGTCATTCTCATTTCCAGTCTTTTGAGTGCCTAGCTCCGGTAAGCTTCACTTCCTTTTCTCGAGTTATCTACTCCCCAGAGCATGGACCAAGTACATTTCTTGTTCCTCTTCTTCGTTTTTCCTTGTATTTTTGCATGCACTTTCTTTTTTTTAATATAAGCATTTCGGTATTTTTTCCGAACATGCAATGTGCTTTGCTCCCTTTAACACAGGCGTATGGCTTCTTACGTATTTTGCTTTCCACCCTAACTGCCGTCTCAATTGATGCGTTAGTTAATTACAATTCACCCTGTACTATTGTACCCTACTCCAATCTACATCACTCCACCCTACTCTGATCCACTCTACTCCATGCCAATGTAAGTCATGTCACGCCACTCTACCCTATGCCATTCAACTCTAAGTCACTCTACTCAATGCCACTCCATTCCATTCTACACCATTCCACGCCACTCTACGCCACACCACACCACACCAGCAACTTTTAGCCATGTTGAACAGCAACCACGCTGCTGTACAACATAGCTGAAAGATATTGGCAAAGCAAATAGCTCTCACATAGGCAATACCTATTGGCTTTGCTGATGCTTATTTCAGAAAAAAGTTGATCCATTTGAGTTATAACCCTTTTTTGCTGTTGAAATCTGTAAATTATGCAGCAGGTAGCAAATAACTGGACAGGTGCACAAAGTCCATAACTATGCAGAATTTGACACAGCTGCTGAATTAGATTAATCCAGCCACCCTGGCTAAAACACCTGCTCGTGGTCATCATTAGAGGACAGTCATGTTGGATACTGAACATTAAGTGGCACATACAGGTAGATGCTGGGACTGCTTAAATGTCAACTGCAGCAAGTTCCTGCTTTACAAATGACGCCAGGATACATCATTCTTTCAAAGAAACTGCACAAGGCCTTACATGTCTCCTTGTTCATGTGTATTGGGCGATGTGATGAGGGAATGGACCATGCATGCACATCTTGTGTAGAGAGAAGCAGACACACCCGATTGTCTACAAAGCAATATTGGCAGAGATCAGTGGGCTTCCTGTGTACAACCATGAATCTCCCAAGAACATGCCCAGCCCTGCTGCACCCATCTATAGCATATGATAGTCGCCATGAGTCTTGGGATTTGAGAGTGTAATTAATAAATAGCTGTGGAGCCCAATATTTTTGTGTGCAACACTTCTGCTATCCTTTGTGCTTATTTATGACCCTTCCACACCACATGTTGTATTTCTACAGGGTCCACCACAAGCAATTTACCACGTAAAGAAGATTAAACACAAGAAAAACTGTGAAGTTGAGTAAATAAAACAAAAGGTAAGAGATTTTGAAAAAGAACATAAATGATTCCTTAGAGTTCCTTTCTTACACACAACTTACTCTTGAAATCTCTATTTGTTTCATTTCATGTTCCTTTCTGCTTTGCTCTAAGCCCACTTGTATGTTTATTACCAGCAACAGTTACCTTACTTTTACAATCTAAACCAAGCCCTTTGACAGAAATACAATTATTTTAATGTTCAATGGGTACATCAAAACTAGGTAGACAGGTTATAGCTGCTGAGTGACTGATATTGTGCGGGACACCGTTAGCCAGCATTAGCTTTTTCTAATCACACTGTATTGTGGTACTAGTAATTGCACTGTGACTGAAAACAGCACAACAAGGAATGGCTTAAGGACTCACACATGACTTGGGGAGAGTAGCAGGTTTGTAATTGTTTCGTATTAAATGTGCATTAATACAGGCCATCTATCTAATAAAAGTTTTAACTGATTTACAAATTCACTCAATGCGCACTCCTTAAATTTCACATCCAAAGTACTTGCCCATGTCCATATCCAAGACAGCTGAATTGCAGCGTCCTATTGGCCCAGAGACAAGGAGAAGATGAGGTTGTAATCTCTCTAAACAAGCCTCGAGTCTGAAGACTTCCTTGGCATAGGTGGTGCATAATGTTGCTGGAAGACTATAGGATTGACAGTTTTGTCACTCAGCTTCCTTGACGTTTTAGAATAAGGTATGAATGTGATTAGATGGTAAAAAACCTTCCGCCTGATATTTCAGCACCTTTGTCCACCTAGACATTGAAGACGTGCCTAGAGAGAACATTTACATTAGACAAATCTACTTTCAAATCTACAAATTCCTGTTCAATTTCGGGTAAAGCCTGAGTGTCAAGTACGATTTCTCCGCACATTCAATCAGAAAAAGAATGATCTTAAGAGAGTTAATTTAGTATTTTACCTGCAACTTCAGTAGTAGGCAGAGGCTGCTGAGCTTGCCCATCGAACCTCATCTTTTTCTTAAATACTACTATTAGGACATGCACCGTGCAAGATGGTGGGGGGTGCCATTAATATCTCCTCACACTTTCCATGAAAGGGACGTGATTACTGCATTAATATTTGTTTCTTTTCATATCAATATGGGTGGCCATTCACAAGCTTTGGCTCGACCTGGAGGCCAGTAATTATAAAGAGAAAATTCTCAAGGAACTGCAGTTATGTTGTTTGTTATGTTCTATCAGTTTAATAAAGTGCAACAAATCACACCCGAAGGTGTATCTCGGCGATCAACTTTAACATGACTCGCATCTAATAATTAAAGCAGCCAGGTTTTTAACAATCTTTTGAATTGAGCAAAGTCCAAACAGCAGCAAAGATAGCCTGGAAGCTGATTCCACGCTGCCGAGACAGTGTAAGAAAATGCTCTGCGTCCATATACTCAGTCAATGATGCGGATGATGGACAGAAGTGACCTACTGCTAGATTTATAAGAGCGGTATTAGTGTAATTTGTCTTTAATTTGTCAAAAGGAGCAAAATTCAAGCAGGAAACACAAAATAACAGCACACATTAACAGCAAAAAAGGAAAGAGCACAAAACAAGAGAAAATGAGTTCCCAGCACTTGCGCTGGACAACCTGACTCAGAGGAAGGTGGATTTCCTCAGGAAGAGGGCTGCATGGTCTCAGCGTGTTAGGAAAACACTGTCCATTGCTCTTGGCAGATAGAGGAATCCAAAAAAAAAAAAAACATTTTTTTTTCTTCCTATTGTATAATAAATATACCCACAAAGCACTTGACAAGGCAATAAAACCATCAGTGCTTTAAACAAATTAAAGGCAGATACTCCATACTCCTCCCCTTCTCACACATATGGAGCAGCAGCATTTTTACTCCACCCTTTATACAACAACATTGTGCAAATACACATATTTATTTGACATTATATTTATTGTGTGCCATAACAATATAAACATGTGTGAATACTTAAAAATACTAATGAAATGTAACCACTGAAAGACTGAAGCTTTATAAACATGCACACTAATGTTCATCTAAAATGCTTACATGTAATCATTATTTCTATTTTATATTTACACCAAGTTGTATTTGTAGAAGCAAACATGCATTCTTCATTATGTTTAGCATTCATGGTGACCAGTATACCTGTGCATGTATAATCATATATTGAAAATACACATTTAGAGTGGGTTAAAGTTAGCATGACTAAAGGCCTTCATTTTTAAATGTATTTTGTTTGGATAGTGTGGTTTTCTTCTTTGGAAGTGCGTTTCAAGGCTTTGTTAGCTAGAGAAAAACTGAGAATGAACCAGCTGCAATATTTCAGCTCGCTAGCTGCGATCCTGTATCTTTGTTAATATTTTCATGACATGCATATATATTTGACTGATTATTGATTGGAAATAAAATTACTTGACTTCTGTCACTGATACCTGCTCTTCATTTGTGTCCAAAGGGCTGCACGAAAATTTGATTTGTTAATACCTCGATGTCTCAGTCAACTTAAAAAGATCCACCAGATGGGAGATGAGGTCACATGGAATGAGACCTAAATAGTCTCCGAAAAACAAAAAAAAATGACTCAAAACAGTTATGGCTGAAAGAACACGTGGAGAGCAAACAGAAGAGTGCCCCACTGCCTGGGTTTCATTAAGGACGAGTAAGGAAATAAACACATCTGCTAAAAATAGACAATCTTGAGACTTCATTGAGGTGCCAGGTTTGTGCATGTGGACATGTTTCACGCTACAAGCTATCAGCATCACTTCACTAAAAGGTGGAAGATCGTAGTCTCTGAACTTTGTGATGATCTTTACACATAACTTCTACACCATCAGGAGCATGCATGTATCAAGCTCTTGGCTAACACCTCCACTTCCAGGGTAAATCTCCATGAGAGTACCATGCTGGAATAATCACCCCACCCACTTTGAGATCGCACAGTTACAAAAAAACAAAAAAGAAACACTTGAGAAAATACTACAAAATTACATTGTCTTTGACCTCTTGTATAATCGGAACATTCAGAACTAGGGATGCATTACAGCTTCCTAGATAAAATACAATCTCTCCCGAGTAAGACTGACAACTCAATTACCTATTCTATCCTACTGCTCGGAGCCCGATGCAGAAGAGCAATAATACTATTAGAGCATCCCATTCACTAGGGCAACATGGTAGAATAAGTGGGGGGCTGCCCTTTCTGTATGAAGTCTATTTTTTAACTCTTTATTGCAGGTGAGCTGTGACGTCTCTACTCACCTGTAATAAGATGATGACTTGGCTGATCAACTAGAAAATGTTATTACACTTGAGTTGTGAGGTCATAATACCTTCTGCCAGAGCTTGCAGCTAAGTGAAAATTGCAGTTGGATTTTTAAACAAAGAAAACTGACTTTTCCTTCTTCTGATCATCTCCTGATAAACGAACACTGATCAGCAGAATAGCAATCGTTAACGAAACGTTAATTTTTTTGATGCTATAGGTCATTGTAGGCAAGACAGAATATATTTTAGCAATAAACTACTAACTGATTCTAGGTATGTTTAATTGCACATTTTCATGTCTCCAAACATAACATCTCTTCTAGATGAAAAGGCAAGCCACCAAGAATTTAAACTGTTTTGAGCAAGGATGTGGGTGTGACTGCATATTACATGGATTAAAATACCAGTTTCTGAATTTTAAAAGAAGCTCAGACGTTGGCCTCTCTCTTTTATACGTCCATTGAAATTCCTGGTGATTTGGAATTTACTTATAATGTACAGTAGAGGGTACATTATGCCATAATAAAATAAAAAAGGAGAAACTGAAAAAGACGAACATTGCAATGTTGGAGCAAGTATCAGTACCCGCCCGAAAGCACACAATGATCTTCGATGGACCCTCAACATCCCGATGTTTTAAGGTTCATTAACAAGGATTATTCAGTCTACCACACAAAGCACTAATCTCTACCCACCTCAATAAGGTATTCTAATGGACTACACAAACATGACTCAAATGGTGCTACCAACAGCCACAGAAATGGTTTGGTGTTTCATGTGGGAAATTAACGAATATGAAAATTGGTGCGAACTTAAAAGGAGAGGATACATTATTTGGAGGTGCACCCCTTTTGCATTTGTGTTAACATAGATAAGACCACAGGGCATTGGTGCACCTAAAAATATATGCGTATAACCTTTATTTGCATTATAAGAGTTCCATAGTAAAATAATCCACAATTGTTTGCCTGGACACCAGTAACAGTGAATCATCTTACATTTTAGCCAATCAACAAAGACTACAAGACACAGTAGAAGGCCCCCAAATGTCCCACTGCTTTGTTTTCACTGCTACTCTTATATTTTTCCTCGTAATTTTAGCCAACAATACCTAATCCACACAATTTTGCATTATTTACCATGGTGTCCACAGCACTGGGTAAACATTCATTTCCGGTACATTTTCAAACTTCCTGCTCAGCTGCTGCAAGTGTTCATCTGATGACCATTTTCTCTCAGTTTCACCCACATTCTCCCTGCCCTGTGCACTCTAGCTGTGCTTCCACACTTCCATCTTCAAGCAAACAGTGCTTTGATGGGTACCAGCATCTTTTTTTTTTGTGTCCCGGCATTTTAAAAAAATCAACAGACCTTGACGTAGAGCAAGACAGACGCCTGAATAGAAGGAGGACTATGGCCTGAGCTGTCAGTCTTTTGGATTAATCTATAATTCTTTGGTTTTGTCATGGTCTTTGCAAAACGTTATTGTAGAGGAAGTTGCTGGGCCTTTGTCAAACTAAAAAGAAAATTAGCTAAAACCAAAATATTGTTTTGGTCTCAAAAAGCAGACACTGCTGTAGCAGAACCAGGCACGACGAGCACTTCTATGGGCGTGAATGTGCTCCGTGTGAAAGGGCAGATTGTCATCGCTTGCAGTGAAGTTAACCGAGGGTTGAAATGGGCTGACCCAGTGACCCCTGCTGTAGTAGGCATTAGAAACATGTGAATGCCAATCACAGACCAATGGATGAGAAAAGGGCTTGCTGAAAATCCTTTCAAATAAGTATAACATACATATCATTTTATTAAAATGAAAATGTATGTTATAGCGTGAGTCCTAAGCAGACAGGTACAAACACTGCAATGAGCTTGAGCTTCTGCATTTGTGGCTGTAGGAAGACCGGTAATGAACAAGTACAGCAGGACATAGATATAGAAAATATATCTAGCATGTATAGCATGTGCTATTTTTGTACTATGCCCATACCCGTATTCTCGTGCCAACAAGATGGTTGCGCATTTGGCTTCAAGTTCCACCTGTGAAAACTAGCTGAGCAGTATATCTTTCCCAAAGGCGACATCAAACATTAAAGAAGCCCTTCATATCAGATACACATTCATTCCTACCAAAAGAGATCATTAAATCAGTGCCGATATCATAATAGCAGCATTTCACTTTTAAGCCAAAGATCCCCTACTGCAACAGCTGTGCTGCAGAGATGCGTCCTCCTTGATATGCCGATAGCACTTTACAAAGAAATTGAGGTCCTTTGAAGCCAGGCACATTTTTTTTTTGTTTTCCATACATTTTGAGCAGCTAGAACTTAAATGAGCATCAGAGGGTTCTCATACTTCATCGTAGGACATGGAAAAGTGCCTTTCACAGAAACGTTTGAAATTTGTAGGCCTCCCAGTCCAATATTTGGTAAATATTAATGATGTAATAATATGTATTAAAGGCACTCATGCAGGTTCATATCTTGGTTACCTGTGGCACTAAAGTGTGCCATCAAACTATATTTTTAAATAGATATTTATTTATGGACACCTTACAGTTGATTCTCAGTCTTCTGTGAACATTCTGTGACATACACCGATTTACAATAAATACATAACCAAACTATGAATATTTCACAAAGGAATCATAGATCCATTTCCTAAAATTAAACTGGAAACCAAAAGAACAACAATAAAGAACACAACTAAGGGTATGGATTAAAAAGTTCGTTTTACTTTTAGCCCAACAAAATCTCACAGATATAAAATAAATATTACTAAGGATGCCATCCAATCTTCAGAGGACCACTTTGTTCAAATATACTTGGGTCTTCAGCTAACTCTTTCTTAGTGCTTTGCCGTCCTTACCCAGCAATACTCTCATTTAATCAATTACACCTTCAAATAATGACTTCTCAGATTGAGGATTAATTTAAACGTTACCAGGAAAGTGAACGTTCACTCTATTAGACCTCTATCTATTCCCATTCTCTTTCTACACCTCTCTCTCTCTCTGCCTGGATCGAGCTCAGAATGTACCTTTTAATGACTTCCGGGGCCCCTGCAATAAATCTTTCTACCGTTTTGCGACACAGTTAAATTCTACATATAATTTACTTTTGTTAGGCATCATGCATCCCTGATTTAGCAGTAAACAAACAAATGTGTTTTGCACTGGAGCTATTGAACGTAAGAAGCCAAGCAGCCAATGCATTCAGGTGTAATTCGCATAAACTTTTGTATGGGGCTTGTATTGCCTATCAAGTATTTTAGTAAATGGAAATTGTGCTGTTTTCGCTAATATGAGCAGATCACTGTTCAATCATCTCCTTGCCTTTACTGCTACTTTATCATTCTGACTACTTTCTTTTCAACAAAGTAATATGTTGAAAGGACTAAACACAGAAATATAGGTATCTTTGATTAGTGACTCTGACTCTTAATGTCAGTGATCTGGCTAGTGTTTTGTGTTAATCATAACGGTGTTTTCTGGTGTCATATATAAAATTTGAAAAATATGGCAAGATTTGATTAGAAATCATGTGAGTAGAAACAAGTCTAAGTTGAGTTAACTTTCTCTATATTAGTCAACATTTGTGCCCTCTCATTACGAGTGGTCACAGATCCCCGATTCAACAGTTATTAGATCAGTAATACAAGTGATGTGACAACACTTCATCATGATGTTTCCCCAGCCAAAAACTTTGTGCTGGAAACGGGCCAACTGAGGGGAATCACCAAATGAAATTGGTACAGTAATATAGATATCCACAGTATTTCTCATGTTTGGGGGCCCACATTGTATTGGCCCTGTAATTCCACATCCTGCATTTAAATTCCAGTGCACTTGCAATGGGACCCAACTGCTTAAATACAAAGACCGTTCTTTGCTCAGTTTAAAACAGATGTTCCAGCTTCGACCCTTTCAACTCTCAGAAGTTAGCAGTTTGGATGTCATCTTGGTGAGGGCAAACAAGCATGTCTGCTGCTTTATGTCTGACCAGGAGGGCTCCTTGTGGGTGTAACCTTATCTTTTAAAGCACCCGAGATACTAGCTCAGATGATCTCCAGCAAAAGTTATTTACAGGAAGAGCATACAATATGTGCTAATAGCAACTACTTTGGAATCCAGGTATGAACTAGGCATCCAGAGTTCTTTTTTTTTTTTTTAAACACATACATTTGGCATAATTAACTCATTTGACAGCGTCTCTGCTTTGCCCATGTTGCCATATGGATTACTGGCCCTTCTTCAAATGCCCCTTTTTTGGTTTTCATGCACGCAGCAGCCCAAGACTGCCCTCTGCCTATCTGTTTGCCATGTAGCAGTCACCCCAAATGGACTGCCTATACCAGAATCAAGGTAATTCCCTGCCTCAGTCTTCTGACTATCATAATACAAAGCAGGAAAGAGAGCTGAGCTGGTAGAGTAACTGACTACCAGCTAATTACAATTCTATTTTGTGTGTCTTTTGCTCCCACCTGCTTCTCCATCATACAGATAGGCATTGCATCCACCCAAGACAAGAGCCACTCTCTGTCAGTGTGGGATTGGGGAGGCAGGCTCCTGGGCATTGGGCGATGGGACGGTGCTCCTGGGGTACCCGTGGGAAGTTTTTTTAGGGCCTCAGTAAACCAGCCCAAGAGACTTATTGTCTTTCCTAGTTCCACCAAGCAACAGTAATGTGGCACCAGAATCGCAGGGCACTCTACTGACTTGCTGAAATTAGAAGCTGGGGGCCTGGTGTTACTCTGGACTTTTATTCTCACCTTAGCCCCCTGTCTCGTGTGTTTTGCTCAGCCAGAAACATTGTCATCCCCTTTGGGCCCATCACATTCATGTTGTGGGAGGCCATGAGGAAGGTGGGGATATGCAGGGGCCTTGTGAGGGGTGGGCAGGAGCATGTGATTTTGTGGCCATTCTCACCTAAGCCCCCTGGAGCAGCAGCTGCGTGCCTTTCTTAACCCCTCTCCTGCCAGGTCATGGCCCTGAGGCTATAATGTGCTGGGGAGGGGGATAAGAGAAGGGTATCCCTACAAGCCACATCTTGTAGGCCTTATTGAGGGTGGAGGGCTTAAAATAGATGGATGTGGCATTATGGTCAGAGCTGCCAGGTTGGAGTCCTGGCATCAGCTTAACATCCTGCGATTCTGGACAAATCCCTGAATCTCCCTACCTTAAATATAAATGAATGTAATCTTGTGTAATGTAAATCGTGCTCATGTAAATTGCTCCCATGCCTTTGGACGAGTTTAAACTATTGAAAACTAAAGAAAAAAAAAAATATGCAAAGGCTGGATAATAATAATTAAAAAGGACTTTTTATATATAAATGTCTCTATTCCTTTTTAACATAGTTAAAGTAAACAAAAACAAAAAAGTTATCAGTCACAGACCATTAAGGCAGCTTTAGAACACATTTTAAAGTATTTTGCCTTACATTTACTATTTAAAGTACATATTGATCAGAGTAAAACTACCAGCTTTTGGTGATTTTCTTCCGTATTGTACTATCTAGGACATTGAAATACTGTTCAGGTGACAACCCTAGTTAGATCAAGTGTTGTGGCCCATAGGCTATTTTATTTCTTCTCACCCGCTCGGCAAAAATGCAGCGCTTCTTGTTCTATCAATACTACTGGCTCTAGAAGCTTTAAAATATTTAATTGACCGAATATTTCTCAAAAAGTGAGTACAATGAGACTAGGCAGATGGCGATCCATGAAAGGGACGATCTAGTAATGTGGGCCTCTTTTCTGTGGGTGCCCGGGCCTCATTGTGATCCCAATCAGACCCTGTATCTGGTCACTCAAGCATGACAACAAAATGCTTCCCACAAAGCATCACAACACAAAATACTAGGCTAACCAAGTACTCCTGTATGGCGTAGTGGGTAACCTGTCCGAAAACGCTCTCCAGCACCTCACAATGGGCTATGAAGCACAACATAAATGGCACATTATAACACAGTATGCTAACTGCCAAATACTGTAGGCATAGTTTAGTAACTGTATATCATGCAAGTCATGCCAACGTCTCACAGTCACTGGGCAGACCTCATCAAGGCGATTAAAACAAAAAACATCTGGTTGCACCACCCAACCCATACTGGCTAGACAGAGACAGGAGGGAACACACCCAAGCAGCAACCCCAGGGTCATGAGGGCTGTGAAAAGAAGCACAACGCACAAAAACAACACGTGTGTGCATGCCCTTAGAATGCTTGGCAATGGCAGTGGGCTGCGAATGAGAAATGAAGGTCTTTTTCAGAAACCACACACTGTAATTTCCATCTATTCATAGACAACCACAACCTACCGATTAAAAAGTTCTGAAATTGCACCCTGCTTCAGTTTCAAAGCCAGACGTGGGCCATTCCAAATTTACTATAGTATTCAAAAACTCTTATTTTTGTAAAGGCTTAATCAACCACACATTTTGCAAAGCAAATATATATTTTTCATTTTGTACCGCTGGCAGAAATGTCTCCTTCCCTTATTGCCTGCAGATCACTTTGACTTCAAACATGACATTCAAGGCCCATGTTTGAGTATTTCACAGGCACAGCAGAAGTGGAGAGTGTCAGTAACCAGCTATCGGGCATTCTTCGGAGTAACATGGCACTATGGGGGTTATTCTAACTTTGGAGGAGTGTTAATCCGTCCCAAAAGTGACGGTAAAGTGACGGATATACCACCAGCCGTATTACGAGTTCCATAGGATATAATGGACTCGTAATACGGCTGGTGGTAAATCCGTCACTTTTCCGTCACTTTTGGGACGGATTAACACCTCCTCCAAAGTTAGAATAACCCCCTATGTCTGGTGGTGTTGTGATGTGTCAAATTGTACACTCAGTGTAATGTATTAATATGAGAGTCTGGAATAACAACTCCCCATTCATGGTTGAGTTCAGAATCCAAGAGGAAAGGCACATTTCTGCTTTTGCTAGGAACTTTGGCTCACTTAATCACCCGCATAACATTTTTACAACAACTCGTCCAGCTCAGGTTCTTGGTTAAAATTTCATGTAGTTTGGGCAAGACCATACATTTGAGGAGTAATCCAATGTAGGTTTTCCCATGCTTAGTCCCATAGGATGTTTTGCTGTTTACTATTACAAGAATTGCTCAACCGAACTACATTAACCTACTGGGCTCAGCTCAAAGCTTTGCCTACTGGATATTCAGGCCTATTCGCTGGGGTTTGGGCGAGACCTAAAGCAACACCTGACGTAGGAGCCAACAAGCTGAACACAAAAAAACACATCATAATGACAGTTATGGGCCAGTACTGCAAGGCACCGCCGAATGTTGTGCCAAGTAAGCACTGGTGGTGTGGTACAAAGTGCAGGCCAAGGGCAAATATCAACCACCGGACAAAGAATAGAGCCAAACAGCATACCCTTTGAGCTCTAAGAGAAGCATTGCTGAGCCTGGAGACTGAATGAAATTGGTCAGTTCTCCAGTGAATGGGGTGTTAACTCAAATGCAAAGTTGTTGACCACATCCATGACGTTACAAATGACATCACAAATGTAATTATTGACATCACTGTTGACATTAACGTAATTAATGTAATTCATGTCATGTGTTATGTGGTTAGTGAGGTCAACAACTTTGCATTTGAGTTAACACACCTTGATGCAGAGACATTACATCTCTCATTGAAATAATTAATGCAATCACAGTGGATACAATGTCATTTCTAAGTGTTGAGTTATTTATTGGTTTAATTAGTTTTTAATTTTAATTTTGTTTAGTAACTGTTACATCACTAACTGTGGTTTTTAAATGGAATTTTCGCTATAGTTAAATATGTATTGAGGTCTTACAAGCAGAAGAACCATAACTTAATATTAAAAATATATTTTTCAGTGAATTGCTTGGGCTTTTGGCGATATACTGCAGGATGGACCTAAAAGACTGACCCTCAACCAACGCCGGCGCCCAATGTCATATGTGCCTAACCTCACTGTACACGTACTTTGGTACCCAGTTCTCAATCCACTGCATAATGAGCATCTATGTATTCAGAACATTTTTGAAGAGCACTCTGGGTGCAGACCATGTGACAGGCCCTGTGTAACTGAACCAGTTGATTGCACCTTTGGCTGTGCACAACAGTCTCTGTGAACAGGCCCTGTAGCAACTTCTTTGTCACCGAACCAGCTGTGTGTATATACCAGGCTTCAAGCCCCCAGGCCATTGAATAAGTTGTTGAGAGCCTTTGGCAATATACTGCAGATCCTGAGCCATCTTAAGAAACCAATTTATAAAGTCTTGGTCATGCATAGTTGTACTCTTAATATTTACAGTACCTTCAGGATTTGTAGAAAAAAATGTAAGGTACGTCATTAATTGAAAAATATGTCGACCTTGGCGTGAATTTGTTGATTAGCAAACCAGAACCTGAATTTGCAAAACTGCCCACCTAAGATCTAACTTTTCGAGATCCTCTGTGGGAATATGGGAGGATATCACTTTCCTCCTTGAATCCCCTTGGGCTAGATGCGTGCAACCTTTTTTTCTTGTTGCAAACAGTCTGATGGGGAGTTTGCAACTGCAAATAAGTTTTGACCATGTATAAAACTCATTTTTTAAGGGGGTAATGTTTTACTGACTCCCAAAATGGAATTTGGATGGATACCAATTAGATACTTGACAGGCATGTTTTGGGTGTCCATTCCCAATACTGAATCATCTCTATGTTTAACAATGGTTTACAAATTATGACCGCTTTTTGGTACTGAAAAAAAGAGTACATCAGGCCCGTGGCACTTTTTTCTTTTTCAAGATAAAGACTTAGGAGGCTGGCTACTTGAACAAAGATGATATCTTGCTGCACTTCTGTCAGGTCACCTGAATCCTCAAATGCACAAATAATTCACCAACCTGAACTGGATTAAGGGAAAAATTCTCCCTCTTCCAACTGGATTATTTTTTTGCCCAAACTTATCCTTCAGAAATGAATTGTCCTGAAAGAACTAGTTATCGTTCACCATTGTGCCTTCTATCCTATCTCACTTTAGCACCTTTTTCCTACACTATCACTCTGGACTATTCTTTCCAGATTTCCTACCCTCATATCTCTGAACTTCAATATTTCTGCTAGAACAAGCCAAAAAGACCAGGCCATGCTACATTTGGGAAGATTTTCACCCTTCCAGTCCTCAGGTCCCTATTCATACAAATATAGGTAGTTGTGGGAGAAATCTGCCTGCAAATTCAAGAGAATAGTATTGGGTTTGGTGATTGTTTTGGTTATGCAATAGTCAAAAACTGGTGCGACCACGATAACAAAGACCGTATGACCAAGGGGTGACTTTAAAGCTTTTGGCATGTGACCTAACTATTGATAGTAAAAAAGGTTTGTGTATCAGTGCACTCAAACCAGCATACACTGGAGTCCAAAAGTCCACAAAAGTTTCTCAGCATTGATAATGTATCTAGATAAATAAGTAAATATCTAACATCGTTACTGAATAGATGTTTTGTCACAATGGACTTTTTCAAGGCTACAATTACAAAAAACCATAGTTCCATAAAATCAAAGTAATTCATGAAATAGTATAGAAATAATAGAGTGGTCATATTCACATTGGCTACATTTATACTCCTCAAACTGCAAAGCTCGGAAGCTGTTCAGGCGATGAGTTCACAGTGCAAGAAGTAGTCAATAGCAGGAAAACATGACATGGATTGTAATGTTCTAAATGTCATGTATTCCACCCGCAAATTTAATCGATGCCAGTGATCAATAAAAGCCATATTTACAACTGCCCCAAACTGATTTTCACTCTAGTGAACCACGTGCTCCCTGCTCTGTGTGTGTGGTGTGTGTATGTATATATTATACATAAATATATATTTCTATTTGCACCAGGTGTGGAAAAGTGCACAGTTAACATGCGTACCACATGCAGGTAAATGAGAAAAATATGAAAAATAGAAGCAGAATAAGGCCAACCCTAAGACAGATGGACATACCTCTTGTGGAAGATCTTAGAAAATATCAAAAAGTAAGGTGATTGAGGACGCAAAACAAAATAAGAAGACTAATTTAAAATGATGGCTGACTAGTTGCAGCAACATTGATATGCTAACTCAATGTGATTACACGCCAAGACATGAAGTAGACCCAAAATATAGAACGGTAGCCATTGCTCGTGTCAATCAAAGGGAGATCATCCAGCAAGGAAAGAGATAATTCTAATAGAGATGGTTTAATAACGAGAGGCTAAAAACTGGAGATAAGTGAAATGTGTAACATTGGGTTAGACTTCCACGGGTACTAATCAAAAGCTCAGTGGTTCCATTTAGAAAGGTAAGAACTCAAGATTAATATGGAGTTGCGCCCAAGAATGTGTGTACTTGCCTCTGCATAGTGAGTTTTTAAGAGGCAAGTGAAGTGAAAGGTTATGATGAGGATTCAATGTCTGAAACAAAAAATGGCAAGGTGGAAGTTATCTGCGGGCCAGCTGTTAGGGGAAAAAAAAAAAAATTAAAGCAACACATATCCCATATGCAAGAGTAGAATGGTTGAGTTCAAACCTGTGAATTCCCAGGATCAGGGCATCTGTGATCAGTTGGATCCAAGGCATGTGTTATCTGTCAGATGTAGGTAGAGGGTTGACATAACATTAGTAGGAAGGCCTCAAAGAGATTTCAAGAACAAAGAAAGCAGCCTAGAGCAAAGTGATTGATCGATGATGAAGTTGAAATCATGGCGGCCACATTGAAGGGAAGGTAAAAAGCATTGAAGATAACAAGATAGAAGTGAAAATCTTTACTGGAAATTAAGAGTATAAAAAAGTGAAAGAAACAATATGTGAATTACTTATAAGTTTAGCCAGGTATCGTTCACAAAGTGTTAATTTTTATATAATGATAAAGAAACAAGCATTTGCAATTCAATGGGTCTCGCATTTGCTTGAGTTAGAGATACTGACATTGTAAAATCATATCTGGACTTTTTTGCCACTTAAATTGGTCAACCTTGCCTCAAAATTTAGTCTTTTTCTGCTACATAATTCCAGGTACCCTGCACATAACTAACACACTTCCAATTTACCATCTTCCTCTAACTGCAGCCAAAATAGAAATGTTGCCATTTAGCATCCTAATTTAAATCTGCCATGCTAATTCCTATAGAATACAACTTTCATCACCCCACAATTAGAGTTCCTGGGTGGCTAACACAATTCCCAAAACAAGACAGCCACAGAGGAGTAACGAGAGAAATATACTGCAAGGGTCACCCAAACATATCAGGAGTGTTCAAACTGTCATAGTGTAATAAGTATGCTAAGTTGGCATGAATAATGGTCATAACGGCAATAAGGAGAAATTAATAAAACATAAACAATTATCACATAATCCCAACAAAACTCTGTATCAGAAATAAACGTTTGGCATTAGTCTTTAACGCTCAGAACACCTCCTAAAGGACATCACAATGAAAATGGCATTTGTAAGAAACAATTTCTTTTGAAGTGGTTATGCCTTCTAGGGGCTAAGTATATGGTAACATGGACATGATTGTAAGTACTGCAGTGTAACTATATGTTCAGCCCCTAAAGGAAGTAGTGCATTACACATTTTCAGGGATAGCAGGCCTACGGCAATATATTACAAACAAGACCATCAAAACACAAACTACTCTTAGCTGTAAAACAAAGGTTCCAGCCACGAGAGAGGTTTAAAAGACACTGAATGGAGGTTGGGGTTATTATTTTGGAGTCCCCAATAACCTAGTGTGGGGACCCAGAGATGACAGAAACAGCAGATTGTGGTGAACATTTTGAAGGTGGTCCCACTGTCCTAGGACCACCACAGGCAGAGTTATAAGCAAAAATGTTTTGTAAAAGAATGCCTTGCAAAGCATTATGGGACAACTGAGTGCAGCAAATATTTTAGTATGTTGATTGAAATGACCAGAACACCCCCTAGAAAATACCACAATAAAAATATCATTAGTAAGAAACATGGTCATGCAACCATACAATTAGCCCCTAGAGAGCATAACCACATGAAAATAGAATGGCACAAAGTAATGGAGCGCAACCATATATTAAGCCCCTAGAGGGTGTAGTGCCTTACACATTTTCAGGCCTAGCAAGCCTATTTCAATACTAACGCCCTTACAACACAAACTACCCCAAGTTATAAAACAAAAGTTCCAGTCACAGGAGAGCTTAAAAAGGGACTGAATGGCGGGACGGGTTATTATTTATTATATAACCTAGTGTGGGGACCCATAGATCACCTAAACCGAAAGTGTGTGTCATGCAGAAGGTTTTGGTGGTGGACCAATTGCCCTAGGAACACTACAGGCTGAGTTATGGGCAAAAGTGTTTTGAAAAAGAATGCTTGCAAACCATTATGGGTCAAGTGTTCCTGAGTGCAGTGAATATTTTAGTATCGGCTCTCCTGCTGTGCGGGAGATCCACATTCCGATTTATGTGTATTCTACTAAAGCATTTATCAATTACAAGTGTTTTGGGGAAAGATTTGGAGTGCCAAGGGGAGAGCCAAAAGAAATGACTCTGATTAGGTAACAGTGTGAACAATGTGATAAGTGGTCCAATACCACTGATGGAGTTTGCACTGTGAGGGCAATTGAGCACGAAGGAGAGCAACAAAAGAAAAAAATAGTTCACTCAAGTGCATATTTTTATATATGGGTGCAAGTGTCAAATAGTTTGTGAACAAATGTGCCTTAGCGTACTGATGTCATTCCGAAGCTGTTTCACATTTCTCCATAGTTAATGTGCAGTGACATTACAGTCAAAGGACTAGTGTTCAAGTAAATGTATGTTATCCAAAAATCATCAATTCATAACAAAAAACTGACTCCTGATCCCCCAGAGTCACAAAGATACCACATTCTACTGGATTACGAATAAATGACAAATCACAATATTTAACCCTGATCAGCCTTGCCACTCTAATACCATGGCTGGGCTACACTGCTCTTTTCATTGCAGAATAGAGGTCATTATAGTTTTCGTAGCGTATCGAGAGAATTGAAAAACCAGACCATAAATCTTCCATCTCACATAAAACGGGGTAAAAAAAAAAATGGTTAAAAAAAAAAAAGCCGAAAAAATAATGCTGGACAACGGTTTGAGGAATTTATCTTCTCAGTTTGTTGCCCAAATGTAGAGTTTTGGCTTCTTCCGAGTTTTTTAAATAACTGTAAATATGACGGAGAAGATATCAGAATTTAAAAAAAAGACAGTCCCAGAAATGATTATGAAGGAGGCTGAGTTTAAGGTCTGTATCAAGACTATAAGTGGGCACAGGTGACGGCTGGCTTCAAATGGTGTTCACTGACCATCATCTTGGGGGCCTGGGGGTTATTTGTCAAAATAAGGTACAGAGTAAAAGCGAGAAAGGCAGAAAAAGGGACAAAAAGGAAGAAGAGAAAAAAAAGACACTGACAATGGGAGAAAGCAGGGAAGAAAAGGGGTAGGCAACATAAGACGAAGGAATAGGAAGTGTAGATTGATATACGAATGAGGCAGAATCAGAGCTAGGAAGCCTTTGTATTCGTAAATCCTAGTGTTTGGCAGAGCTGGCTCTTAATGAAAGATTTTAAACAAATTAAATCGTTGGGCACAGCCAAAGTGGTTGTGTTGGGCCCCACCCAGTATTCATATTTAGTATTTTCCTAACTTCAGAAGTGAACGTGACAAGTCTGTAAATTGCTGTTTTATGTGGTTTTTTTACCCAGAGGATTTGTTTCCAGAGATAGGTTACCAAAAACTCATCTTTCTATAAGTAAAAAATGCAGCATCTTTAGTAGAGAATACATTCAAATGCCTTATTTGAGGTCAAAAACTAAGAGGCCTAAATCATACGTTTTTGCTCCATTTTCTTCAAATCAGAATACATTTATTTTATTGAAGTTTTTTGTACTACTAATCAATCCGTATTAATCATTAAGGGATCTCACATTCATCACACTAAAACATTTCATATTGACCAGTGTCATGGTAAACCATCAATTTTCTTGAAGTTATATCATACTTATATCCCAAAAACTACTTTAGATCAACAGTGCAATTGAAGAAACATTGAAGCAGATCTAATCAAAGCAATGTAGCTAAAAGTGCAGTTTATTCAACTACTAAGCAGTATGGGCAAGAGGCACACTTTCAACCCTTATCTAGAGGCTAACGTCCAAAAACTTCAGAAACTCTGACGTTTAGGGCACGATCACAACAAAGGTACACAATATACACAAATTTAAACCACCCTTCATTTTTTTGTCCAAAATCATGTCTACATACAAGAATGAGCGAGGCTCACAGCAGAGCTAGCACATCCACACAAGAATTGACTTCCATCTTAAAACATTGTGGTGGTCTCTACAGTAACAGTGGTCGCACGGCTATGTGCAAGTGGAGCACACATACACCACAAAACATGGAATATGACAAGTGTGGTTTAGCTGCAAACACAACACTTTGCATCCCATCAATATTGAACTGCAGGTGTGTAAAATATTTTGCAAAGTCCTTCCCATGAAAACAGCACCACTATGCAACTTTAAAGTTGCTGGTTTCATACAGCTGATCCTATCATACTATTGTATACAAAATTAGATCGCCCAAGTATTCCATAATCCAAATGCATCTGAAGCAGCTATACAATATGTGCACCACAGTAGGTATGCAGTATTTTGGGACGGCCTGTGATAATTATAGAAAATCCTTCACTACTCACCTTTTATAAGAGACTACCAGTATTACCTCTGGAATGTAAAAAGGCATTATAGTAGACATAGGTACCATGCCTGCTAATGTATCGGTTAAAGCAAACACGTCAGCAGAACACAGCATACCACCTAAGTAGATTAGCATTCAAGTTCATCTAATGTACTGCCAGACATCAAGTCAGGAGAGTTTGAGTTTGAATTTGGCTGCATGGTACCAAAAACAATGAAACACACAATCAGCTGGCTTTAAGTGAGCCTTACATTAAACTTCCTAAAACAGCTCATGGTCACAAAATTCAATGCTGCATGTGTATGTTTCCCCAGTACGAATCTACTTGAAATCTAGATATCTACGTCTGTAATATATTACGCCACTAAATACTGTGTGGTGTGTGACTATATATTATAAGGGGCTAATCATCCTCTACTGAATGTTAGATAAATGCAGTTCACCTTTGAGTTATCCAGTCTTGGAAAGGAATAATCTCTTCTGTTTCATGTGATCATGCTTCTCTGCCACCAGTGTTGTAATATCCTTGTGTTTATGGTTTTCAATGAAAGCCATTATCTCAAATAATGCATTTGATATTCAATTATTCACTGCTCTGAGTCAGAGATGGTGAAAAGCTGGACTTTGAGTCCAATGCTTAGGCAGATACTAATTTGGCACTCTGAGACAATGGAAGGGTAAATGGCAGAGTGCCAGATCCCTTGCGTCTCCCCTGCTTCCCTCAAGCTTCTACAAATATTAGTAAGGTGAAAGCAGGCCGGTGGCCCTCAGCCACTGATAAACATTGCCTCACCTGTCTGCCTCAGGTCCGGATACACCAATAGTGTGAATAGTATTTCACTCTGTGCAGATAGCCGCTCTGTCAGAGCTGTTTTTACCACAATGCTCTCTTCTTGCTGGCACCAATGCTGTCAGAGTTGTTGCAAGTAAGTGTCCTCTCTCCACTATCATATAATTTGTCATATCATATATAAGCATACCATAAAGCATATCACATCACACGATATCACACATCTCATCAGGGCTCGGTAATAGAGGAATGAGTGGTGGTGGAGGGCAACATGACACCGGGTAATATTTTACATTACAAGGGTGGGAAAAAAAGATTGTTTTACTGGGAGAGTTGTGATTGTAAGTTTGTACATGTTTGGGGTCGAGCCTCAGAGCGCATGCATCTCGCATGCAAGACATTGTTGTGTTCGGTAAAGGGCTTGGAGCCCACCTGTCGCTCACCATTTGTTGGTTTAAGTAGCACTCTTCTTTACAGCCTTGTAATTCGTCAAGGCCTGTTTGGCATCATTTCTGTTTCTCTGTGTGGCACAGGGATCAAGCACTAATTGATTTCAACTTAATTAGTGCCTGCCTGCTGCTCCCAACGTGATTGAGGGACTATTTTGTTCTAACTTCCAGTACCCTGCGAACAAGGCTGTGACTGGCGAAAATGTGGCCGCAGGGCAAACAAAAGTGCAAAGTTTTATTTATTAAAGCTAATTTCATTTTATTTTGTTGTCGTCTTTTCTCAGTTTCCACTTATATATATATATATATATATATATATATATATATATTTTGCTCATGGGCACAGATGTCAAAAGATGACAACTTGTTCAAATATGCAAGACCTATTGCATTGCAAATGCTCGTTTTGCTAGGTGTGAACCTAGTCGAAAGGATGCGGAGCACTGTATGTGGTCAAAGACAAGAAATCAGTCAACAAATATTAGGTGAGGACGCTGAGTTGTAGACAGTTAGTCCACTGTGATGTAGTGTTCAGAAGAGAGGTGAGCATTTAACTCATTCCTAAATTGAAGGAGATTTTGGCTGTTACGGTGGATACAGAACAGAAGGATACCAGGTAATCTCAAAGAAGAAATTGAAGCTGTCCAGAAGATGGATTGGAGGGTGGCAGGAAACAAGGTGTAGGAGAGTGAGGTTACGTTAAGTGGCAGAGGATAAAGGCCTTATTAAGCCTGCCCCTTTCATGACTCTGCTCCCACTGTACAGCTGATTTAGTGGATGTACGGTCATCAGCATAGCTATTAATAATGAGACATGTTCCTTTTGGTTGTCCCAAAGGACATCAATGGCAACACTGAAACAATTAATAGCTAGTATTCAGCTCTGTATTATTTTGAAACTTTCTCCTTAAAACATTTCCAGTCATTGACTGGCAGGGAGACGTGTGATATATTGCTTGTGTACTACACTGCCAGAGTACACAAAAAAAAGCATTAATGTATCTATTGTTTATCACCCACCACCAATTTTGAAAGAGGCTTTGCAGTAAACTGCATGCTGACAAGGCCCTTAGGCATTGAAGATTTATTCCTAAATAAAACTCTTTAAAAAGTAGGAGAAACAGACCCAGAATTTCAAGAGTGCTGGGCCAAGGTTGATGGTGCCACCCAGGATTATAAGTAACAAAGTACTTCTTAAATATCCAGGGCAAAAAGTGTGAATCACTCTATAGGCTCATAACCTCTATATGAAGACAATACTCCTTAAAATTCTTCTAGTATATAGCTGGGCTACTTTAGCCTACTTACTTACAATATAAAAATCTTTAAATTATTCATGATAATATGTAATGTGTATTTAAAATAACAGCATCAAAGCTGGGCAGCAATAAATTACGATGTTTATGTCACTGTGCAAGGCACTGATTTATAGCAGTACAGAAGTTAATTTCTAAATCACCACAACATCCAAACACACATGACCCTCCCCATGGTCTGCATGTACTTATTAGGTTCATATATTATCTCAAATTAAGCCACAAGAGGGAATCTTAATAATCTGTCCAACTACCTTGAACCACCAAACCACCATATTGCAAATCTGTGATGAAGACGGGCGTAAGGGTATCAGGTGAGTAGGACAGAACATCTTGGATTACAAAGCTTTCTTGAACATATTGATTCTTCTGGTAGCATTGCAACTCATCATGATCCAAGTCAGTGTTGAGCTGGTCCAGAGCACTGGCCCTAATAATGATGATGGCAAATTTGCTTGCTATAAGTAGTGTAATAACAAGTGACAGCGGTCAAAAATGCCATGATTATTCAAACCTCACACCTAACCTTGCACATAAATAGATCTGTAAATTTTACAGATTTATATCTTTCTAGATTGTATAGCGGAATGAGTTGTGTGTCTGCTATAAAGATCTGCAGAAGAACTGCAGCCACAAATTCAAACCCAGGCAGGGCTGACTCACTTGATTCCTTCTTTGGCGTCTGATAAATGAATTGCCATTGAACTAAGTAGTGATAATACCCAATAGCAAGAGTTTATAAGCAGAAGGAATCTGCATGAACTAGAAGGGTGATTAAAGCATGAAGAAAAGGATATTGTTTGATCATTTACATGGTTATCAAGTGTAGTACTTTCAGTTTTGTACGAGTTAGGTGACTTGGTATTTTTTTTAGCGTTCTTCTTCCATTGGCATTGGCTTGCCAGGATCTCGTAGGATGAGTGTAGAGTGAAACCAGAAGACTGTTAAGCAGGCAGACCCTACTGATTGACTAGATTATTTGACTGTGATTTTAAAAACTGTTAACATGATTAGAAGTTCTAATGCATCAATCATTTTCCAGGTTATGGAAGCAAGCATACAAGACTGATATCACAACCTCCTCAATCAACTGGAGAACAAGGGACAGTGGAAATAAGCTATGGAATAATCACCACATATCCCTTAACAGCACACTAATTTCTTCTTTTAAAACCCCGTCATACACATTACCCATCTCAACACACTTTTATGGAATTACCCTTTCATTGCTGGTTGTGGTATGCTACTTTTATCATTAAAAGTAATCCTCACAACATGTAAGTGGCAACCTTTATGAATGCCTAAACCACCATATCCAGTTAGCTAAGATTTGTTTTACTTAAAATGAGATTACAGGTAGGAACTGTAGCTTTGCAGGGATTCACCGAGATGACAATCACTTTCTAGATGTAATTGTTTAAAGCCATACCCGAGACACAGTTTTTAGTTTTAAGACCTAATTCACCAACTGTGGCTGCCACTCAAACAGCAGCATCACCCAAATATTTTTCACAATCACAGATTTGTTTCATCATGTTTGAACCTCAGAAGCGCCATGCAGTTCAGGGGAGTTTTAAAACAGGACAGACATTTGAACATGTTTGACATTGGTGTTGCTTTGAGCTGTAAGATATTTCTGGGAATTTTGCTAGGAAGAACTCGGACTAATGTATAAAAACACAGATATTCAAATTTCATTTCGAAAAAGAGCAGTATATTGTGTGTGAACCACCAAGGAGTAAAGGACCGTTTACTATACAAAGCTTGGCTTCAAAGTAATGTACTTGTACACCTCTCAAAGCCATGCCATCGGTATGGTGTCAGAGCCAGTTTTCCATTTCAAGAATTATGCAGCGCTAAGGGGCCTGGGTCACACACTTAAGTCCTCAAAAGCAACGAAGAACGAAGAACCTACTACTACATGAAGAAAAACACAGTAAAAGTTCCTCAAGTTTGATACAAATGTTTAAAAAATGATATAGCAGGACTTGAGGTTTCTCTGGAATGTGAGCTTAAAGTTTTAATAGTTTCCAAAAACAATCACCTGCATTCAACATTTTCAGGACAGTGTTGACAGTAAAATATTATTTTGCTTCACACTGCCTAGATAAATACATTCTATTACTCGAAACATGCTTTATATTAGTTATTCTGAGAGGTTATTTTGGACACGTTTTCTTTAACAAACAAAAAAGGAAGACGAGCTCAGGAGTTTTGCTGTGTGTCCGCATGTGTAATACGTGTGTGCAAACAGTGTGCAAGTGTGAGTTTTGCCTCTCCGGTGCAGAAAATTATACATAGAATCACCTGATTAATGAAGTCGGTAAAAATCAAAGATTTCACAGTTAAGGAGAAAAAAATCGACGAAAACATTTCTTATTAAATAAACATCTTCCAGATTATGGTAAGAGAAGGAAAACATTGGAACTTCTTCAATTTCTGTCAGCTTCGCAGCACATTTTTGGCAGTTCTCCAGCATGTAAATGAAAATGAATTGAGAAATCTTCAAAGTCATTTAATTTTGAGTAAGAAACTAACAAATAGAAACTGATGCTATATTTATGGCACATAAGACCCCCCTCTCTCAGGGAGGCAATTATACCGTGAATGGCGCTTAGTGTAAAAGCTTGAAAACTCGGTTGTTCTATGAACAGAATAATCTTGGATTCTGCTTGCCTTTGACTAACAGGAGCTAGGCGACCCACTTGAAGTTTGCCCACGGATTGAGTTTATGCACTTGTGCAACTGTCATTTCCAAAAAGACGTCCTGGCCTGTAGGATGATGTTGGCATGCCAATGTCAGATGTAGGCAATGGAGGTCCAAAATAATTGAGGTATTGTCCAGTGACAATTCACCTCCACACCTCGGAGCAAGCACTGGCAATGTCAACATTTTCTGTCAACATACGCAATAAGCATTAAAAGTATTGAAAATTAAAAGTGGCGTCTTCTAAAAGTGGTGTCTATATGTCTGCTTAAAGGTTAGTAAGAAATGACCAACCCATCTCCTTTATCAATGGTGATAGTAAAGTATACGCAAAGATCCTGGCACCCAATCTGGGTTGTGCCCCCTGCACTTGATCTATCCAGACTAACGTGGAGTTATGCCCCACAGGAGCACCTGTCACTCCATCCGCAGGGTCCAAATCGCTTTGTCCCAGGTACATCGCATTAGGCCACATGGCCTTGCTCCTGGTGGATCTTGAGAAAACCTTTGACACTGTGGCATGGGTCTTCTTGGAGGCAGCGCTACAGAGAGCAGGCTTCGGGCCCCTTCTCCTTAAGCTTGAGGGCCTCCTCTATGCCAGACCCATGGCGCAGGTACAGGTCAATGGCACCCATTCGCCCCCATTTCTGATCTGCAGAGGAACCCATCAGGGGTGACACTTTACCCACACTTAATTGCACTGGCGATTGAGCCTCTGGTCCACCTCCTTCAACCAGTCCTCAAAAAATCATAAAAATGTTGCTAGACGTGTAGGTCTAGTGATTTAAATAATCCACTCAACCTAATTAAAATGCCCTTGACCCGGGATCACATTCAAATTATGTGATCCCGGGCAAGTATTTTAATTCACTGAGCCATCATTTTCTTTCTTATTACATATGAGAGCACCATCAAATATGCAAGTTTGGCATGTCTGCTGTACAAAAACACATTTGTTTGATTAAATAGACTAAATATTTGCTCCATATATAGTACACATCTAGCCACATGACTGTGAACTTGCCTCTTAGTTCATTAACGCCATTGTCATCAGGGTGGGGGCAGGAATGTTTATCAAATCATGTTTAAACTTGTATATCACTTTCATAAATACATACCTATAGCATGAACTGGCTGCACACTTATTTGAAATCATCAGATTTTTCATTGAAATGGCCACATTTCCCACTGATGTGGGTTTACTGATAAAACTATATAGTGTGTAATGTTTGGAAATCGAGTTTCTGCAAATATTTGTCATTTGCACCTCTCCAAGTAAAGTGTTTTGATTTGATTTGTAATCATTATTTCTATTTTATATTTACACCAAGTTGTATTTGTAGAAGCAAACATGCATTCTTCATTATGTTTAGCATTCATGGTGACCAGTATACCTGTGCATGTATAACCTCTTCTGTGCCTTGGACGAGATCATCTCGTCCAAGGCTACAGTTCCCCTGTGCCTTGGACGAGATCATCTCGTCCTAGGCACAGGGGAACTTGGGGGCGCGCTAGCGCGCCCCCCGTGCACCCCCCCTCCCCCCCCAGGCGGGGATGGAAGGGGAAGACCTTCCCCTTCCACCCCCGCCCCCCCCCCCCACGGCAATCCGATGACGTCAGCGCGCGCACAGCGCGCTGACGTCATCTAGTGTTGCCGGGCGCGCTGGAAGCCATTTGCTTCCAGCGCGTCTACCGAGGAGGACCCAAAAGGTGAGTCCTCTTCGTTTTTGGGGGTCGGGGTGGTGGAAACAGACACGGGGGGCAAGGAAAGGGTTTTTCCTTTCCCCCGGTGCCTGTTTTCATTAGATTCCTGCTCCACGATCGCGGGCAGAGCCCGCGATCGTGGAGCAGGAATCTCCACTAGCCACCAGGGATTTATTTTTTTCAATATTTTGGGGGCGACCCCTTGGGCAAGGGTCGCCCCCCCCGGGGGCAATTATTTTTAGTATTTCGCCCCTCCCTGGGGGCAGATCCGCCGTTTTTTCGGCGGATCTGCCCCCGGGGGGGGGGCGAAAACCACTAGACACCAGGGATAGTGTTATTTTGCCATAATTTTGGGGGCGACCCCTTGGGCAAGGGTCGCCCCCCCCCGGGGGCAATTTTTTTTTGTATTTCGCCCCCCCCGGGGGCAGATCTGCCGATTTTTCGGCGGATCTGCCCCCAGGGGGCGGCGAAAACCACTAGACACCAGGGAAAATGTATTATATTTATTATTTTGGGGGCGACCCCTTGGGCAAGGGTCGCCCTCCCCCGGGGGCATTTTTTTTATTGTATTTCGCCCCCCTCTGGGGGCAGATCTGCCGATTTTTCGGCGGATCTGCCCCCAGGGGGGGGCGAAAACCACTAGACACCAGGGATTTTATATTTTGTGTATATTTTGGGGGTGACCCCTTGGGCCAGGGTGGCCCCCCCGGGGAATTTTTATTTGTATTTAGCCCCCCCCCCCCGGGGGGCAGATCCGCTGATTTTTTGGCAGATCTGCCCCCGAGGGGGGTTGAAAACCACTAGACACCAGGGATTTATTTTTATTGTAAAGTTTTTTTTGGGGGGCGACCCTTTGGGCAAGGGGCGTCCCACTGGGGGACACATTTTTTAGTATTTGCCCCCCCCTCCCCACCCCGGGGGCAGATTGCCAATTTTTGGGCTGATCTGCCGCCGGGGGGGGGGCGGGGGGCAAAATCCACTAGACACCAGGGATTTTGTTTTTGTTGTTTATTTTGAGGGCAACCCCTTGGGCAAGGGTCTCTCCCCTGGGGAGTTTTTTTTTTTCTGTTTCGGCCCCCCGATGGCAGACCAGTCATTTTTTGGACGATCTGGCCCCGGGGGGGTGGAAGCACACTAGGCGCCAGGGATTGTGTGGTGTGTGTGTAATTTTGTAGGCCCATCTGCCCCCAAGGAGGGCAGAAACCACCAATACGGCAGGGATTTTTTTGTTTTGTGCTGGGGGAGCCCCCTTTGGGAAGGGTTGCCCCCTAAAAGGGGGCACAGAGGTGTTGCCCATTTCGGCTAATTTTTTTACGCCCATCTACCCCCGAGGGGGGGGCAGGATCCACTTAGGTACCAGGGACAACTTCTAAGTTCTTGGTGGTGGGGTGTTTGTCAACAGGCAAAGTATTTGTATTTGTGATTATAACAATTTATTTCTTCTTTTTCTTCTAGTTCAACGCTTTTGCTTCCTTTGCTGTGGATCTTAGCGGTTTTGGCAGTAGTTGTCAAGTGGTTTGCATAGCTGCATGTTTTAGGTAAGTGAAAGCAATTTACTCCAAAGGAGTATTGTTGACATGCATGAATGACATGTTTGTAGGTGGTGTACTAAATGCAGTATTGTGTGTTTGACATTGTCCTTAGATTTGAGCACAGTGATGTTTGTGTTGTCATATGTCTAATTTGCTTTTTTCTTTTTTCTTTTTAGTGGGATATCATTGGTGATTGCTGTGTCTGTGCAGAGTAGTTGCTTGGTGAGTAGCTATTTCAGGCAACTGAGTGGTATAGTTTTTTGTAGTACATAACTCTTTGTGATAAAGCTACACTTTGTTTATTACTTATTTTAGTGCTAGTTGTTGTTGGCAATCCATTTGTTATTAGGATCATGGCTAGCCGCAAAGTGACCGCTCAGCAGGTTGTTCGCATGCTCTTTGAGTCGTCTTCAGACCATGATTACGACACTGACTCTGCATCTGAGGCAGAGGAGGAAGCAGGAGATTCTGGAAGTGAGTTTTCTGTCCAAGAGTATTCTTCTGATGAGGAAGCTACTCTCAGTGCAGATGAAGGGCCTGAGTTAGAGGAGGACATTGATGTGCCAAGAGTGCAGCAGCCTGGGGCTGAAGGGTTTCCCATTAGAAGACCTGACACCTGGATTGCCCCAAACATGGAGCAGCCACAGTTACCTGCATTTACTAGTCTCCCAGGGTGTAGAGTTAATACGGAAAACTTTCTGCCTGTCCATTTCTTTCACTTGTTTATGGACGATGTATTTTTGGAAGAGATTGTGGAGCAGACAAATGTGTATGCAGAGCAATATTTGCGGGACAACGCTGCCAGACTTAAGCCTCAGTCTAGAGCTACTCATTGGGTTCCCACATATCTGGAAGAGATGAAAAGGTTTTTAGGTTTGTCTTTTTTGATGGGGTTGATCAGGAAGCCGTCACTGGCTTCTTATTGGTCTACTAGTCCCTTGATGGCAACTGCTATATTTCCTGCAACTATGACACGTAATCGGTATTTGCTTCTTCTTCGTATGCTGCATTTTGTAGACCATGCTTTAGCCTTGCCACGAGATCACCCTGATTGTGACCGCCTTTTTAAGATTAGGCCTGTCCTTGATCATTTTGTGGATCGGTTTTCAGAGGTCTATGTTCCAGGCAAAGAGATAAGTGTGGACGAGTCTTTGGTCCTTTTCAAGGGGCGTTTAGTTTTTAAGCAGTACATCCCTAGTAAGAGGGCACGGTATGGGATTAAATTGTATCTGCTGTCAGAAAGCAGTACAGGATATGTTTATAATTTCCGGGTCTACACTGGTAGGGATTCCAGTATTGACCCTCCTGGTTGTCCGGCCACTTTTGGAGTTAGCGAAAAAATTGTGTGGGAACTTGCTAGACGGCTGTTTAACAAAGGTCACCATTTGTACGTAGATAATTTCTACACTGGAGTGCAGTTGTTCAAGGAGTTGTTTAGGGTGGACACTGTTGCTTGTGGCACAATCCGTTCTAACCGCAAAGGCTATCCAAGGGAGCTTGTCTGTAAAAAACTTGAGAGGGGACAGTGCAGTGCCTTGCGGAATAATGAGCTGTTAGCTATGAAATTTTCAGACAGGAGGGATGTGTACATGCTATCGACCATCCATGATGAGAGTACTTCCCCTGTGGCTTTTTGGGGTCAGGTTGCGGAAGTGCGCAAACCTGCATGCATTTTGGACTACAATAGGCACATGGGTGGTGTTGATAGAGTAGATCAGAGGTTGGAACCTTACACTGCTCTTCGTATGTGTGGTATAAAAAGTTGGCCCTACATTTATTTCATTTGGCAACTTTTAATGCCTTTATTGTATACAAGGATTGTTCACCTGAGTCAAGGATGACTTTTGTTAAATTTCAGGAGTCGGTGATAGAAAGCCTTATTGTGGTGGAACCGGCAAGAGTTCCTAGAGTAGAAGTGGTGGAGGATGTGGCTAGATTGAAAGATCGGCACTTTCCAGATCACATTCCTCCCACTCCCAAAAAAGACATGCCCACAAAGAAATGTAGAGTATGTGCCCGGAGATCAATCCGGAGGGAGAGCCGGATGTACTGCCCCGAATGCCCTTCAAAGCCTGGGCTGTGTGTGCCCAGCTGTTTTAGAAGTTACCACACAAGGAAAAACTTTTGGGAAATACCGTGAGCGTAAGCTGTCTGTTTTATATTTTCATATGTTTCACGGTTGGCATCTGTCGTGTATTTAGTTTGAGGTTTTGTGTTTGTAGTTTTGTGCCTATTTTATAATTAGTAGTTTATTTGTTGTTTATAAATAAAAAAAAGTGATTGCGGTGTGCGTGGGGTGGCGGTGTGCGTGGGGTGGCGCTTGGCTGGCGGTGTGCGTGGGGTGGCGCTTGGCTGGCGGTGCCAGCCAAACGGCAGTCCACACTCCCATCAGCTGGTGTGATTCTTGTATCAGGCATGTGGCGTATGTAAGTGATGGGCCCTTGAGTGGCGCGGTCTGTCGATGTGAGTGTTGTAATGTGCTGGGCCCGTGGCTGGCGGTGTGAATGGTCTTGTGCGTGTCATGTATGAAAGGTGTGTGAATGGACTGTAAAGCGGTTGGTGCCTTGTCGCGGCTTTACAGCTCACGAGCTGTGAGTCATTGGTTCACTTTTTTGCCTTTCAGTTATTAGCAGTGCATTTCATTTTTGTGAAATCTCTTGTTAATAAAATTTGATCCACTGAACCATCACTCACCCTCGTGCCAAATCCAACCAGTATGTGTTGTAAAAAATGACAAAACCTGCTCCGCTGTAATCAGGCGTCGCAGCACACCTGTGACACGCTAGGTGCCTCGGGTGGGACCCCGATGATGAAGCATGCCACCAACTTGGTTGGTGGGTGAGGGGTCTTCTTCACATAACCTAAGTGTTTCTTTTCACTATTTTAGTGTTTGGCACATCACGGACGTATGTGCACACATCAAAATGATATATTGCAAAAATACCTATCCCTTCTATCTCTTCAGGTTTTGGGCCTTATTCTGTTGCAGGCACCTGGCCCACCCACACAAGTGAGGTATCATTTTTATCGGGAGACTTGGGGGAATGCTGGGTGGAAGGAAATTTGTGGCTCCTCTCAGATTCCAGAACTTTCTGCCACAGAAATGAGAGGAAAAAGTGCTTTTTTGGCCAAATTTTGAGGTTTGCAAAGGATTCTGGGTAACAGAACCTGGCCGAGCCCCGCAAGTCACCCCTCCTTCGATTCCCCTAGGTCTCTAGTTTTCAGAAATGCACAGGTTTGGTAGGTTTCCCTAGGTGCCCGCTGAGCTACAGGCCAAAATCCACAGGTAGGCACTGTTTTCTTCCAAAATTTTGGTTGTGTCCACGTTGCGCTTTGGGGCGTTTCCTGTCGCGGGCGCTAGGCCTACCCACGCAAGTGAGGTATCATTTTTATCGGGAGACGTGGGGGAATGCTGGGTGGAAGGAAATTTGTGGCTCCTCTCAGATTCCAGAACTTTCTGCCACAGAAATGTGAGGAACATGTGTTTTTTTAGCCAAATTTTGAGGTTTGCAAAGGATTCTGGGTAACAGAACCTGGTCCGAGCCCCGCAAGTCACCCCTCCTTGGATCCCCCTAGGTCTCTAGTTTTCAGAAATGCACAGGTTTGGTAGGTTTCCCTAGGTGGCGGCTGAGCTAGAGGCCAAAATCTACAGGTAGTCACTTTGCTAAAAACAGCTCTGTTTTCTGTGATATGTCCACGTTGTGTTTTGGGGCATATCCTGTCACGGGCGCTAGGCCTACCCACACAAGTGAGGTATCATTTTTATCAGGAGACGTGGGGGAACGCTGGGTGGAAGGAAATTTGTGGCTCCTCTCAGATTCCAGAACTTTCTGCCACAGAAATGTGAGGAACATGTGTTTTTTTAGCCAAATTTTGAGGTTTGCAAAGGATTCTGGGTAACATAACCTGGTCCGAGCCACACAAGTCACCCCTCCTTGGATTCCCCTAGGTCTCTAGTTTTCAGAAATGCACAGGTTTGGTAGGTTTCCCTAGGTGGCGGCTGAGCTAGAGGCCAAAATCTACAGGTAGTCACTTTGCTAAAAACAGCTCTGTTTTCTGTGATATGTCCACGTTGTGTTTTGGGGCATATTCTGTCGCGGGCGCTAGGCCTACCCACACAAGTGAGGTATCATTTTTATCGGGAGACGTGGGGGAACGCTGGGTGGAAGGAAATTTGTGGCTCCTCTCAGATTCCAGAACTTTCTGCCACAGAAATGTGAGGAACATGTGTTTTTTTAGCCAAATTTTGAGGTTTGCAAAGGATTCTGGGTAACAGAACCTGGTCCGAGCCCCGCAAGTCACCCCTCCTTGGATCCCCCTAGGTCTCTAGTTTTCAGAAATGCACAGGTTTGGTAGGTTTCCCTAGGTGGCGGCTGAGCTAGAGGCCAAAATCTACAGGTAGTCACTTTGCTAAAAACAGCTCTGTTTTCTGTGATATGTCCACGTTGTGTTTTGGGGCATATCCTGTCACGGGCGCTAGGCCTACCCACACAAGTGAGGTATCATTTTTATCGGGAGACGTGGGGGAACGCTGGGTGGAAGGAAATTTGTGGCTCCTCTCAGATTCCAGAACTTTCTGCCACAGAAATGTGAGGAACATGTGTTTTTTTAGCCAAATTTTGAGGTTTGCAAAGGATTCTGGGTAACAGAACCTGGTCCGAGCCACACAAGTCACCCCTCCTTGGATTCCCCTAGGTCTCTAGTTTTCAGAAATGCACAGGTTTGGTAGGTTTCCCTAGGTGGCGGCTGAGCTAGAGGCCAAAATCTACAGGTAGTCACTTTGCTAAAAACAGCTCTGTTTTCTGTGATATGTCCACGTTGTGTTTTGGGGCATATCCTGTCGCGGGCGCTAGGCCTACCCACACAAGTGAGGTATCATTTTTATCGGGAGACGTGGGGGAACGCTGGGTGGAAGGAAATTTGTGGCTCCTCTCAGATTCCAGAACTTTCTGCCACAGACATGTGAGGAACATGTGTTTTTTTAGCCAAATTTTGAGGTTTGCAAAGGATTCTGGGTAACAGAACCTGGTCCGAGCCACACAAGTCACCCCTCCTTGGATTCCCCTAGGTCTCTAGTTTTCAGAAATGCACAGGTTTGGTAGGTTTCCCTAGGTGGCGGCTGAGCTAGAGGCCAAAATCTACAGGTAGTCACTTTGCTAAAAACAGCCTCGTTTTCTGTGATATGTCCACGTTGTGTTTTGGGGCATATCCTGTCGCGGGCGCTAGGCCTACCCACACAAGTGAGGTATCATTTTTATCGGGAGACGTGGGGGAACGCTGGGTGGAAGGAAATTTGTGGCTCCTCTCAGATTCCAGAACTTTCTGCCACAGAAATGTGAGGAACATGTGTTTTTTTAGCCAAATTTTGAGGTTTGCAAAGGATTCTGGGTAACAGAACCTGGTCCGAGCCACACAAGTCACCCCTCCTTGGATCCCCCTAGGTCTCTAGTTTTCAGAAATGCACAGGTTTGGTAGGTTTCCCTAGGTGGCGGCTGAGCTAGAGGCCAAAATCTACAGGTAGTCACTTTGCTAAAAACAGCTCTGTTTTCTGTGATGTGTCCAGGTTGTGTTTTGGGGCATATCCTGTCGCGGGCGCTAGGCCTACCCACACAAGTGAGGTATCATTTTTATCGGGAGACGTGGGGGAATGCTGGGTGGAAGGAAATTTGTCGCTCCTCTCAGATTCCAGAACTTTCTGCCACAGAAATGTGAGGAACATGTGTTTTTTTAGCCAAATTTTGAGGTTTGCAAAGGATTCTGGGTAACAGAACCTGGTCCGAGCCACACAAGTCACCCCTCCTTGGATTCCCCTAGGTCTCTAGTTTTCAGAAATGCACAGGTTTGGTAGGTTTCCGTAGGTGGCGGCTGAGCTAGAGGCCAAAATCTACAGGTAGTCACTTTGCTAAAAACAGCTCTGTTTTCTGTGATGTGTCCACGTTGTGTTTTGGGGCATATCCTGTCGCGGGCGCTAGGCCTAGCCACACAAGTGAGGTATCATTTTTATCGGGAGACTTGGTGGAACATAGATTAGCAAAACAAGTACTATTGCCCCTTGTCTTTCTCTACATTTTTTCCTTCCAAATATAGGAGTGTGTGTAAAAAAGACATCTATTTGAGAAATTCCCTGTAATTCACGTGCTACTATGGTCACCCCGGAATTCAGAGATGTGCAAATAACCACTGCTCCTCAACACCTTATCTTGTGCCCTTTTTGGAAATGCAAAGGTTTTCTTGATAGCAATTTTTTACTCCTTATATTTCAGCAAATGAATTGCTGTATACCCGGTATAGAATGAAAACGCACTGCAGGGTGCAGCTCATTTATTGGCTCTGGGTTCCTCGGGTTCTTGATGAACCTACAAACCCTATATATCCCCGCAACCAGAGGAGTCCAGCAGACGTAACGGTATATTGCTTTCGATAATCTGACATTGCAGGGAAAAGTTACAGAGTAAAACGTAGAGAAAAATTGATGGTTTTTTCACCTCAATTTCAATATTTTTCTTTTTCAGCTGTTATTTTCTGTAGGAAACCCTTGTAGGATCTACACAAATGACCCCTTGCTGAATTCAGAATTTTGTCTACTTTTCAGAAATGTTTAGGTGTCTGGGATCCAGCATTGGTTTCATGACCATTCCTGTCACTGACTGGAAGGAGGCTGAAAGCACAAAAAATTGCACAAATGGGGTATGCCCCAGTAAAATGCCAAAATTGTGTTGAAAAATTGGGTTTTCTGATTCAAGTCTGCCTGTTCCTGAAAGCTGGGAAGCTGCTGAGTTTAGCACCACAAACCCTTTGTTGATGCCATTTTCAGGGGAAAAACCACAAGCCTTCTTCTGCAGCCACTTTTTCCAATTTTTTTGAAAAAAATGAAATTTTCACTGTATTTTGGCCAATTTCTTGGCCTCCTTCAGGGGAACCCACAAAGTCTGGGTACCTCTAGAATCCCTAGGATGTTGGAAAAAAAGGACGCAAATTTGGCTTGGTTAGCTTATGTGGACAAAAAGTTATGAGGGCCTAAGCGCGAACTGCCCCAAATAGGCAAAAAAAGGCCTGGCACAGGAGGGAGAATAGGCCTGGCAGCGAAGGGGTTAAATCTTTGTTTGCAACACAGTTCTGAATTACAAAAAACATTCTTTCATAATTCCTGATATATTTTTTAAATACTTTCACTGTTAATGTACAAGCTGTTTAAATGTTGGGTGTTATGGAAAAAGGACCTGGCATCTTTACAGTGTTTTGTTTGACAATGATTGTCAACAGCTCACTTGACAAAAACCATCAACTGTAATAAGAGAAAGAAATGTAAACACCATTTTCCTTGAATAGACAAATGTGTCAAGATAAAAACAAGATTTAAGGGTGTCTTTATTGCTCATTCACTTTCTGAATGAACAGAACACCTGTTTCTTCCAGCTTAAGTTCACTCACAGACCAGGCACTAAAAATAGCTTGACCTGATCAAACCTGACTCACCATAGCAAGAGGGCGAGTAGATTTTTCAAGGCCTGTACATGCAATGCTCGCATATGGGGATGGTCATAGGACAAAGCGCAAAAGGAACATACAGCCCTATATACAGAGGATCTCCTGCTGTTCCGGGGAGATCCAAACTCATCGGGTCTAAGACATATGGCGATCCTTTGCCTGTACAAAGAATCTTCTGGCCTTCTTAACTAGTGGCTAAATCCTTGTTGGGCGGTGCAGACAAAAATTTCTTGTGCCCTGGGAACCCACTATGCCATCTCTCTTTTAAGTACTTGGGCATCCAAATTTCACAACTTCAGATGCTTGCCTGGAATCTCAATCTACAGCCCCTCTAGATAGGAATGAACAGGGATCTGCAAAGATGCAATCAACTACTCTTAAATGCACTGAGATGCACTGCGTTGTTCAAAATGATGTGTCTCCCACGTCGCCTATATATCTACCAGCTTCCCCCATCTGTTTCCCAGACGATGGTTCCGAAAACCAACAATGAAAATGACTTTCTTTCTTTGGGTGCGAGAGTGGCTGTCATCCAGTGGCCTTTGTCAGCAGCCAACATTTGTCCTTTGAGAGCGGGATGGCGGATATTTATGCCTACTATCTGGCTGCCAAGACTGAAAAGGTAAATGACTGGCTCAACAAGGGATGGGATGAACCTGCTAATTGTGCAGAATTGACTCTCTTGGGCCTTGATGGCCTGTTGGACATGCTCTGTGAGACTCCCACCCCTACATCACTGCCTGATTGCATGTGAGAGACCCTACTCTGTTCGAGGGCATCACTCCACTTAACCAAATGGGATCACAAAATTATTGTACTGACCTCACTCTGGCGAGTACTGAATCATACGACAAAGCTATAGGGCTTTGTGCGATCAGACAGGATAGGATAGGGATCGCTCACCTGGGGGATATCTGACATCAGAATGCCTTACTTTCATTTCAGGAGCTGCATGAACAATATCAGCTCTCCCATACACAGTTCTTCCATTATCTACAAATGAGACATGCCTTAATGGAACACATATCCTCTGGGACTCCCATGCCTGAATACAATCCTGTTGAAGTAAAAAAATCTTAATGAGGAGACTAGACAAAGGGCCATCTCCAGAATATACTGCCATCTGATTATCGGTGTACTGGATCGCTTTACAGAGCTGCACCTCAAGTGGGAGACCTCGATGATGATGATTTTCAGGAGGCCCACATGGCTCCTTGAGAACTGGGCTCTGCATTATTCAACTAAACTATCTACACCTCACCTACTTGACCTCTAGCTGACTATACAAGCATGGAAGGGCCCTCTAGCTCATTATGCACAAAGCTCTTACCTGCAAGCAGATTTTTTATATATGGTTTGGACAACCTAGGTCTTGGTTCACTATTTGGTAGGGATTGAGAGTTATCTGCAGTCCTTGATCGCCCACTTACACTCACTCCTAGGACTGCACTCCTAGGCCTCCTGGAGGAGGGGATAAAGGGGAGGAGGATGGAGCAAATTTTTATTGGGGTGATTACGCTGGTGGCCAAACAGGACATTGCATGCAGATGGAAGTCTCCAGAATCCCCCTCACTCAAAGAGTGGAGTTGACAGATGTGCCCACCAGCAGCAGCCGATTTACGAGGCAAGGCTATGCTGACAGAAGCAGGACAAGATTTAGTGGAGATGGTGGGAGTATCGTGGGCTGGAGATGTAAAGTGGGTATGTCACTTGAACTACTTTTACTTCATGGTCATGTGAATACGACTACTGTGTGTTTTGAATGTTTTGTTCTGAAAAGAAATAAAATGTGGTCATTAAAAAAAAGAAATAACCAACCATAAAAATTAGTGTTTAAAAAGCATGAAATTAAGGCAGAATTTAAACAGAAATTTGGCCAACAGACTAGATACTGAAGTAGACTACTTTTTAGTAGATGTATACTTATGCACAAGCAAAATGCTGTCACTCACAGTGAAGGCAGCAAGTGACTCAAGTGGGCTGACTCACTGCCCTCTGCTGTAGTAGGCTGAAGCAAATGTGAATGACACTTGAAAGGGCCACTGAATGATGAGAGCTGACAAATGTCTCTTGCAACATATATATATTTTATGCCTCTAGACCAGACCTAAAAAACATATGCTCCCGACAATGATGAACATGATGTCTAAGGATGAGCTCACCAACAGGAATAGTTCAGAACAATTCAATTTCATTGCATGATTATAAAAATAGCCTGTGTTCCCCACAACATGCACTACCCAGTTTTGGTGTAACAATCAAAACTGGGTAGCACACAACTAACAGGAGCATTCTATGTATTGTGGGTATTTATTCACTTTGCTTCTGAGGGAAGAGCTGTACGGAAAGAACCAAGGCCACAACAGAATACATAACGTTGAGACAAGTGCGCCAAACCAAAAACCAAAAACCAGGACAAACTCTTTCCTATTTTGTTGTGTCACAATGGTTCTCAAATTTTGCTAGAAGAACGCAACTGTTCTCAAATTTGCTAGTAGAAGGTTTTATACCATAGAATTTCTATTGCCCTTTCCTGGCATACCTGGTATTAAGGTGCTGTCAATGCCTGTAAGTGATAAAATGCACTTTTATAACGTGGTTTGGAAAGCGTTGTCACAAGATGATAGTCTTATTCTCTACAGGAGAGCACAGGTTTGTATTTATTTTGAAATGTTGTTTTGACAGTCGTGAGAAAATTAGATGATTTTGTAGAGGATCAAAGGAGAGGAGAATCTTTCCAATGCCATTTTCAGTCAGGACAAAATGACTCCATTATTATTTCTGATGTTGACAAGGATAGATTCAGTTTGAGTAAGGTTCAACCTAAAGAGTCTTATTAAAGTATTTATATAGCACTTCACAGCACCGGCTAGGTCTTGTAGTGATCAGATGTGTGTCAGGCTCCTGAATGCCCTTTATGAGCACATGGTTGCAAGGACGTTTGATGTAGTTTGTCCTTTATGAGATGTGCTGAGTGATGTGAGAATTGCTCAAAGACCTACTTCAAACATGGTGCACAGGTGTTTGATGTTCAGATTTTTCTTCGGTTCTCGAGATGCAGTGGTTACTACCAGCTTTGGGGGGAATGGAGAAATAAGTCACCAAGCGAGGAGCAATGACTTTGCCAGTCAATGTGCTCTGTCTTTATAGGAAAACTATGCACTACAAGATAATTTAGGTAGGCTGCCACGGTTAAGGGTCTCATGTTTTGTGACAATGGGGTTTCACACTCCAAGCTTGAGAACCACTGCTGATGTTCCACTTCTGCAGGGTGTTATTCTATGTATGCCACTCTTCGGTTTCAAGTACTGACGTGCCCTCTATTTTGTTCCCATTAGTAATATATGAAATGTATATACCCTTCTTTTTCCATTTATTTCACTATAATAACCTGTTGACTCTGTAAATTGCGCCAGTGTCTCCTACAGCCTGTAGCTAAAAAACAAACTAAATGAACATGTCTGTTTACATTTACTGAGGTTGAACGGCACACGTGGTGAAGGTTAATTTAATTATGTCATCAAAGAGGAAAGTAAGCACTACTATCTGCAGCCTGTTATGGCTGAAAACCATCCTCAAAACATTGATGATTACTTTTTTGCTATGAACAACAAAAATGCATGGTGATAGTTCAAGCCGCAGTTGCCAGCCAATTAAGTGCCAAAACGGGTGCTGTGAGGTTCAGGGCCGGCTTTTGGGCGGTGCAACCGCACTTGGCGCTGACCTCAGGGGGGCGCTGTGTTTAGCAATAACTTCCGAAACTTGCCATTTAAAAGCACCTGCTGAACAGTTGCTTGTGTGTTTAGCCTTCAAGAAACAATTAAAATGTCAAGATACCTCTTGTGATTAATGTTTGTGCGAGAGAGAGATATATATATATATATATATATATATATATATATATAGGAGTTTTGTCTAGTGGCAGCTTTGACTCAACATAAAGTAGCATAGAGGGTTAATATGTCTGCCTCAAAAAACATAACTATGGGGCATATTTAATAAAAGTGGAGCTGCACACAGTGCTGCACCACTTTTCTTGCATCCCTAGTGCCCCCCTAACGCCACCATGTGTGCGTCATATTTAAAATACAGTGCACCATGGTGGTAGTTAGGGGACTAGCGTCAGAATTTCTTCTGCTAGTCTGGCGCTTTGTGGGATTAGCATAAAAAATGTTGGTGCTAATCTTGCAAAAAAACACCCAGAGGCCCATTGTAACCAATGGAAGTCTCCTTTTAATGCCTGCTCTGACCAGGTGTTAAAAGTGCAGGAAAAAAATGACGCAAAGAAATGTGACAGATTTCTTTGCGACATTTTTTTGCCACCCCTAGGTTCTTGAATATGACCCTATATTTTATGTGGCTAGCTGAGTGGATAAATAAAGCCAGCCTTTACAAGTGATTTAAAACACATGAATGTATGTGAAAGGGGAGCGATGGAGAGATTAGGGGTACATTTGCACGGTGGTAGTGAGTGAAACCGAGGAGGTCATGGGATGGAGGGGCACCACAATAAACTGTCGCACAGGGGGCCACCAGTCCTAAAGCCGGTTCTCTGTGAAAAAGGTAAAGCGTTTTACATTTTTTAAAAAAGAGGGAGGCATGTTTAATACAACTAATATACAATCAAATTAACCGTATAAAGATTGATGTCTCCTCAATAACGGCACAGGAAGTAACATCACACAACTCGGCTGTTGTGGCTGATAAGAATTCTGTTTTTCAAAAAAGTTTATTGAAGACTTAAAGCTCAGGCATGTTATTTAACATGGAGTGATAAAAGGCAAATAGAAACATCTGATAACCACCGCAGGAATTAAATGCGTGCTTTATGTCATTTTTAAAGGCTATCGGTCAGATTTCGAAGGCCCGAATAAAGTACGGAACAAGGAAAGCGAGTAAGGATGTCTGTAAATTCAGTGCTGTTTCCTTTAACATGTAGCTCTCTAGATGAGGGAATGGTGCCCTGTAAGTCGCCGACCAGAATGGCACTCCGGGGGCAGGAAAGGAGGCAACCCGGGAGGGCGTAGAAATTGTGTAGGGGCTTGACGGAGATTTTTTTGGGGGGAGGCGGGGGCTTAGAAATCATGGTTTTGTGATAGAAAGATATAGGGGTGGGCGAGAGAGGGTGATCGCAAACAACTTATAGGATCAGACAATTCCTTCTTTAAACTTGTTCGGTATTCAGACTTCAGGGAGGAGAAGAGATGCATTAGGGTGCCAGAGGGAATCTCCACACTTTGGCAAAACCAAGCCCTAGCACACTGATGGGCCAAGGGTTAAAATGCAACATAAAAGAAGAATAAACTTCAAACAAGTTGTAACCATTGTTCGTGGTCCTAAACGGCTGCATATCATTCTGCCCCTAGAAGTCACTCTGTACCTACTCTGTCAATATTCGCCAGGTGTAAGGAATAAACACAACATTCAGATTGAAACGAGGCAAAAGAATGCAAGGAATGATTCACAAAGTCCAAAGTCAAAAATCTGTTCTTAAATGGCCACCACATTTGGAGCAGATTCTGGCTCTAGGGTTTCACCTAAAATGCTAAAAGCAGATACCGGAGGAAGGAAGCAAATCACCTTCAATTCAGGGAAAACTTAAATAATGCTATTTAATGGACCCTTTGAACTCTAAAATCCATACCCATCATAATGGGACTGAAATATATATATATATATATATATATATATATATATATATATATATATATATATATATATATATAAAAAAAAACATTGGTTCTGGTACTATGAATCTCTTGATCCTACCACAAGATATCTGGTGTTAATTTAAATACAATTCATAGCGCTGCAGAAAATGTTGATAACATAATGTAACATAACGACCGGAAAATATTGTCTACAATAAAAATTGTTTCACAATGGGATAGGATTATTTTGGTCTGGTGTCTTAATACAACATGTGTGTTTTTCAGGACAATTGGAATAGATTCCTAAAGAGCAAATGCACTGGTGATTACATGCATTTTGAAACATCTGAAAAGTTCAATCTAGTTATTTCGAGGACTGAAAGAAAAACGCTCTTTCTTTGTTGGCACAAACCTGACCACAGCTGCTGTTCACGTCCCCATTTGACATTTGCCTATATGTTGGTGGTAAGAATAAATGGTAATCCACTGAAAAGTGCACCTACTTTTAACCATACTGAGTAAGGTTTGCACGACAAAATAATGGCAAACCTTAATTTACTTTATAATATGTTATATATATATATATATATACATACACACACACTACAAATGGAACTATCTCTTAAAATAGCAGTCAAATTACTCATCTCAGTAATACTCCTAAAGGACTGTCTCAGACCTGTCCAACTTCAAATATTAACTTGCAGGCCCCTCATTAATGTATACAGCTGGCCCTCAACTCTCAAATGCATAACCCCATCCTAGAGGAAATCTGAGAATTTTAAACACAAAGGTCAAGGAAGTCGATCAAAAAGGTCTGCCTGCAAAAAGAAATTGCTGTAAACTTAAGCAGCTGACTTGGAAGTAAAAGCCAAATTTTACATCTGTGTGTCTGGTTCCGCTATCCGGCTCCAATCGGAGCCTTCCTATTAAATGCATATGTTCATATTTCAGCAGCAGATACTTAAACCACTGGACCGGCTTTCGGTCTAAAGAACAATGAATACAAGATGAAAGATTGAAAAAAAAATACTAATTATGGGCACGTAAGGAGAGTTAACAACTGTAAACTCAAAGCTTTGACAACAAAAAAAGAACAAGACCCTGCGTTAATATCTAAATGCACACACTACTTAATATACACATGAAAACATCATTAAGTTATACTGATTTAAAACGCGGGTTATGTATGTCGCTTTAAAGTATAAAAGTGCGGAGAAGTCATAAATAGGAAGGAAAGCCAATGAGGGAGATTCCTCTGCAGAGTGAGAAAGGGGTTTCCTCAATAATTTGCATGTACTAGTGGAAGAGGGAGGACCCTCTCAAAAGAAAGTTCGGAAGTAACATTCTTATTTTAAAAAGAAGGGGAAAGTCGACCGAGAAAGGCAGAGCTGGCATACGTTTTACGAACAAGAACACAATCATGCTACGCAACAGAGCCTGCCACTGAAAGATCTATACAACAGCTGAGGACGTTGTGCAGACTGCAAACTAAACTAACAGCTGAAGCCTTCCTCGCCTCCCCCGCCTACAGGCTCATCTTCTTCAAAACTTACTCCTTCAGCCAGCCCTGCCCCTGGGACGCTGCGGGGCAGTGATACCTGGTGCGCAGCTGCCTCGGAGATCAGGCTGCCAGCTCGCCACTCTCACGATGGAGTTGGGACGGCCGAGCCGCCAGCATCATCCTATCCGTTGGAACTTGTCAGGGGAACAAATAAATCCAGGCTGCCTGTGTCGGACAAACAGTTCGAGCTATGACTGGGCACCCCAGCTGAGGACGTCACACAGGCTGCACTTCTATTGTCACTGCTGTCTGTAAGAAGGACTTTACTGGAGCAGCAAACCTCCTCTCCTCGCTCTTGGGCGTCTGCGAGCCAGAGGATGTGAGGGGCGGGACTTTTAGAGAAAGGGGGAGGGGACTACATCCTCTGCCAATCACAGTCTTGGGAATCCTGGCAACAGAAGTAGCACTGAGCATGGGCACAGCTGCAGACACCACGCGGGCACAGCTGCATGCACAACAGCAGCACCCCGGGAATTTCGTCTACTACACAACACATTAAATACGCAGACCACATACACAGACTGACCAGCACCGAACACAGTACACACCATAAGCATCTCACGACGCTATGTTGGGATTTTAATTTTCGTTCAGTCTTGTCTCCTCGCTTCCCAATTGTGTTTTATATAATTGATGTAAGCATTACATATTGCCGTTTCAAGTCATCTTAAAAGATGTCTGTAAAACTACCTTTGCCACATCAGCACTGAAAAGATGTAGAGCGCGGCACAAGAACAGCAACACGCACATATGTTAAAACAGCGCAGCAGTGAACGAAACTTAATCCAGAGGTGCACATGTGACATATCAGAGAGCAAACCAGCAGCACGCGGAAATTCAAAGCAGCACACACGTCGTACTACATGTAGCAAAGCACATCCCACAGGCAGAGCAGTGCCCATTTAAAATCACGTCGACGCATACTACAAGCTCAGTTGCTAACTAGTACACATTGAAACTCGGCCATTACTGCCAGAGGCTCGGAAACCCACATCTGAGACTCGGCGGCGCGTAACATATAGAAATATCAGCACACAGTGGAGGAAGGGCACCGCACACCACTGGCACGAACCTAAAGTGAAGGGTCAGAGTGGTACAAGGGCTGCATCACCGACCACAGACACATCCACACACAACATGCACTGCAGAAAGTGGGGCGTACATCAGTGCAACGTGCATTGTGTGTACTGCAGCCTGGACACACGTCAACGTACATCAAACGGATCTAGGGTATTACAACTCAAACAGGCTCCACACACTCAAAATCACACACCACAGGCAGTACCGCACACCAGCAGAGCCTACGCTGGCAGTACACCAGGACAGGGTGTAGTAGCTCAAGCTATGGGGGCGGAGTTATCCTCTGAGCCAGTATGAGAAAACATATTAGCAAAGTCAGCAGGTGTGCCTTTAATGTGATAATGTGTCTAAACACCATGTTTTTGTGCTTGTATTCTCTAGCCAGATCTTTTGGCTTTGCCAGTGCTTTCCCCTGAGACATTTAGCATCCCTGGAGCTTCACGTGTCCACCAGGCCTGCAGGCATCTGATGTCTGCAAGATGGTACCAAGTTAGTCCTGTGTCTGGTCTTCATGCCATACGCACAGAAAAGAAAACACTGAAGCCCTATTGGAAGGTGTCTTTCTTAGTAAAAGCAACGTAAGTCAAATTAATAAACAAATGGTTTGAAGGAACAAGAATATGTTTAGGGGAGGATCTCCCAATGAGCACATGACTGCTCCCACAGACAGAGAAGTAGATGTACATCAATTCCATTATTGATGTGGAGCATGTACTAGGATCAATAAAATTATGTGTGGGGGGTATATATGTCTGTCACAAAATTAGGCTCGGTCACCGAGTGTTCAAATGGTAGTGGGATTCACAAACCAGAATAAGTGGAACACCGGTTCACGATGTAAAAACAAGTATGTGGTGATATTTATATTGCACTGACCTAACTGTTTAGCAACATAGCACTGTAGATTATGGTAATTGATGTCAAGTGGGGGGCCTAAATCTTTGAATTACACACATTTAAACTAGCATCTATCATAGTTAAAGTTCAGGCCTAGTGATATTACGTGTTTTGCCCCGAACTGCTCAATTTTCATTTATGTGCCAAGCTGAATTCAAACCCAGGTCCCCAGCTGTCAAGGTGTTGGTGTTCAAAATGTTGTGTTGGAGATTGGTATCTGTGGCATCCACTGCCAAGGCTAGCATAACCTATTGACAAGGTGACACCCACACATTTGGTCAAGAAGGAAGCAAAAGGTATTAGTGAAATGTGCTATATATTTTGCCTTTGCACCATTGTTGTGCTGCTTGTTCATAAATCACTCACTCTGCCATCTCTCATTTCACACTCCTCTCTTCTTTGCTGTCACAGTCACATTTTTCTCTCATTTCTCGCTCTTTCTTTTCCCTCCGTATATTCTCACATTTTAGCTTTATTCTTTTTCACTATCCTTTTTCTCTTGTATCCCACTCCACAATTTCTTCAGTCAATCCCCGCTCTCTCACTTTCATTCTCCTTCTCTTCATTTCCTATCATAGACAGGCCATGTTTGAGACTAACCCGGGAGAGCGGTATGTGGTACTTCCACTGAATATTAGCTGGTGCTAAGTGTCTCAAGCCCCACAGAGATCAGCTTTTACCTTGTTGGAATGAGTACTGAAAGACTGAAACTTGGCCTGTGGACTAACTCTCTATGTATACCAGGAAATCAGTTGTAGTTCATTGCAAAAAACCCAACTGTCTGTAAATGAGCACAACAATAAATATACATGACCTCTGCTCTATCTGTGCTAGGACTCTGCTCTGTCTGCATAGGGGTTCAGCATTATGTATGTAAGGACTCAGCTGTATCTGTGTTCCAGCTCAGCTCTACAAGAAGATGGAACCTGTTTCTTGGCAGAGTCCCACTCTTTCCAAATGTGCAGCAACTACTTTTATCAGCACAATAACTCATTTATGTCTAGTAGATGTTCATCCCTAACTTGAGACAAGTAATACACTTTAATTTTAGGTTCCTCTCCTCAATAAAACAGGCATTGAAATGTGCTTCTCCAAACTAAGCAGTCCTAACCCTTCGATTTATACATAGTGCAGTAACACACTAGACATGTGATGCTTGCACTGCAGTTGAACCTCTTATTTATATTTAACTCATCTTCTAATTCACTCTCTACTGCACACCTCCTTCCTCCCCATCTTCATCACCATTTACACATTGTTATGAATGCTGTCTTGACAGTTATTGCTTTTAGGTCAATTTGATATTCTTTTTGGCCTTCATTTGTAGTTCGGACATTTAGAAAGAGCAGGGACATAGAGGCAAGGTATGGAGACAATTGTAAATCAAAAAAAGAAGACAAAAGTGAAATTGAAGTGGGAAGTGGCAGATGGTGAAACATTGAAAAGGGAAGATCACGGAGTAGGAAAGGAGGAAGCAGCATGAGCAAATACGCAAGGAACTAGAGGGACAGAGGGTAGGAAAGAGGGCAAGATGAACAGTGCTAAGGCCCAGGTGATGGCCTACAGGTGGTGCAATATTAGTAGAAATGTGCTGCAGCGCATGGAAAGGGAAAAGAGTACTTGGGGAGAAAAGCAAAAAGCAACTAATAAATGTTTTAAATTTCAGGTTTTATTTTCATCCCATGCTTCAGCTTTAAAATCCACTCTTCACGCAGACATTAAAAAAGCAAGGTACCTGGACTGTGTCACAGCAGCAAGTGTGTTAACCCACAGGACAACACCTGCTGATGTGAAATTAGCATTGAGTTGTAGAAGGTGAAGCAGGCATCAGCTAACCTAAAAAATGGATCAGCTTGAAGAACAGCAGAAAGGCCCAGTATCTGCACAGCCAATACGCATTTCAAGTGAACTTTTGAGATCTATGTGTGTCAGACATAGAGCATGGCTCCCTCCTTCCTTCATCTCAAGGTTTTCCAAGCACCAGCTGTCACTTGGCGAGATGGAAAAGATGACTAAGAGGTAGAACCTATGATTGCTGAGCTGTCTGGGGCATACCATGCTGCTGCAGCAGAAAGATTCACTAGGCGTGGTGCCAGTCCTGTCCATGCACAGTTTCAAGTGGATCCACATCTTCAGTCTATTATGTGTCCGTCCACCAAACACACATAGGGGACAGGAACACAAGGGCCTTCTGTGAAATGGACTATTAGAGGTTAGCACCCAGCAGTCCTCGACAACGCATAAAGGGAATATTGCACCTCAAGTGTATTCTTTCTGTAGTGTCAATTTCCTGCTCTAGCCAAACTTATCCAAAGAGCATATATGAGGCAGAGGAGCACAGCGATGGACTGCTCTGCACCACTGTCTGTGTATTAACTATTAGAGTAACTGTGTGATATGATATTGTCAAGCCATCAGCCTAAAGCCAATACTAAATGACAGTCCCACCAGCAACATCAGTGCTTGGGCCATAGCTGGCTGTGCTTCTGAGATAGAACAGAAAGCCTGAGAGATTTTACTCAGAGAACTTGGAGTGCTGCCTGCAGAACCATTTCTTAAAAGTGCCTGTCCCCACTAATAAATAGTGCCACTAGAATTATGCATTTCTTCGGCCCCAGATTTTGTTTTGCATTGTTATGGGTTTGCATTTGCCACATATTGCAGATTTTAGTAGCAAAATGTGTTTCCAACTCAAATGGATCAAATGTTACTGAAAATGCAGTGAAGCCTTGATACACAGTGGAAGGCCTTACTCAAAGGTTGACTAAGCATCATTTGTTGCTTATTCCTGTATTCGGAGGTAAGCTAGTACTAGTAAAGTCAAACCTTAGTTGAGATGCCTAAAAATGACAAACTAATGCAGTAATACTATCACAAAATGTGACACATTACACCACATAGTATCTCTATCCTTGCTGCATAATTTAGTCAACCCTGCGGCACAATTTGTACAATCCCTGTCACATAATCCCAGTGGCCCTGTTAATATGTGCCATCCACCAGCAACCACTGAAACAGAGTACTGGCCATAACCCTAATTGCCTATTCAACTTTGCAGGTTCTTATTGTTTTAGCCACTACTTGGATGTGTGTGTGTTTTCGTTTTTTTTTTAACAAGAAAAAACACAAGACCCCTGTGCCCCAACAGAATGCTAGATGTGATGCTATTGACAGAAATGTCTGGAATATCTGGTGGTCACTCAACCCCTGCAAATCTGTTTAAAGAGGAACATTCTCCCTTTCATTACATTTATATAGTGCTTGCTCCAGCTCCTCATGGGTAATAAGGGCTATATATAAATACAATTGCACATAATACAATTTGTCATTTTCTGCCTTATTTTCTTGGACGTATTCAAAGGGTAGCAGTCAAGTTGGGGAGGGGGCAGAGATCACCTTTTAAGTGCATATGGTGTCTCTCATCCTAGTGCTGAAAGGCAGTCATTAGCTAGCTCTCCTTTAAAACAATAGTGAACGCTCCACAGAGATAGCACCCACCATGAGAATGCACTTTAGGATAGTGTGAATCACCAGTAACTCCTACACCTCACAGCGACAGCCGGCGCAAGTCTCAAGGGGAGGGAAATAAAATAATAATAATTTTTCAAAACAACTTACCGTTCCAAACACTGCCGCTGCCTGCCGCCTAGCTCCTCTGCTCTCCTGGTGTCTCTGCAGTCCCTGGGACACCACCACTGTCTCCCCCATGCAATCCTGGCACAGCTCTCATGTTAAGCCTACCATGAGACCAGCATCAGGATTGGTCTGAGCAGCTTGGTCTGCCGCTCAGCCAGTACACTGGGGTCAGTGCAGTTTCTCCAACCTGGCTTTGCAACACAACTGGGTTGGAGAAACCTAAGTGTGCATATCAGTTTGACTGGCCGTCTTAGGCCGGCCAAACTGACATGCAAACGCAGTGCACTTCACTCCTTATTTACCCTCCCTGCACATGCTGGCTGAGTCAGCAGCTGAAAAATGAAACAATAGTCAATTTTATTTTTATTTTTCAGCTGCTGGCTCAACCAGTGGGGCGACACTCCATCATTGTGAAGGAGCCACCTCTGCCCCTTCATGAGTAAACATATCCTAGCAGCAGGAGAAGCTGAACCTGTCTTTTTTAAGAAGGTTAACTGTCTCTGGCACAGCTTTCCGAGCAGAGCCCAGAACAGAGCTCTGCACTGCCAGCCAGGCTTTCACTGGGACATGTTCCCTTGAAGATGCAGCCCAGGTTATGATGAACTATGGGGGGTGGGGGGACTGAAGCCCTTTTAGCCCATTTGGCATTGCGTGCCTGGGTCTGTGACACAGGGCACAAACCAGAAGGATAACAGCACACAAAAGAGACAGCAGCACGAAGGACAGACAGCAGCACGCAAGACAAACATGACACATAGCACTGCCACACACAACAGATAACCACAAAAACACATGTGATGTCCAAGGTGCACAAACTACGTGCTTAGCTGCAGGACAGGGTCAGACTTGGACAGGAAGTAAGCAATGGCATGAAAATAAAAGTGCCCATCATTAGCAAACTAGATATCCAAACAAACATTGGCAACGTCAATAGCCCTCACCTCTACAAGAGCTAATGGTTTTGGCAATGATCTTTGCCATCTTGTACACCAGTGTGGCTGCTGTTCAGTATGGCTAAACATTAGTGGTGTGGAGTGTCAGAGAGGAGTGAGGGAGTAGAGTGTATTTTTTGGAGTGTCAGAGTGGAGTGGGGTTGAGTGGGTTGGAATGGATTGCAGTAGTGGGGTGGATTGGATTGGAGTAGGGTGGGGTGGAATGGATTGGGGTAAAGAGAGGTGGATTGAGTGGGGTTTATAGCTGTGGGGTGGATTGGATTAGAGTGGGGTGGTTATAAAGGGGATGAGGTGAGTTAGATTGGGGCGGACTTGAGTGGGGTGGATTAGATTGGACTGGGGTGGGTGGTTTCGATTGGAGTGATGGGGCTGGTGCAGGGTGGATTGGATTGCGGTGGAGTGGGGCAGGGTGGATCGGACTGGAGTGGGATGGGGTGGACTGGACTGGAGTCAGGTGGATTGAATTGAAGTTGGCTGGATTGGATTGAGTAGGTTGGAATGGACTGGAGTCCGCAGAACTCGACTGGAGTCAGCTGGATGGATTGGATTGGATTGGGGTGCGGATGGACTGAATTGGGATGGAGTGGGGCAGATTAGATCGGGATAGAGTGCAGTGGCTTAGAGTAGAATGTGGTGGATTGGAGTTAGTGGGGTGGAATGGATTGAAGTAGGGTTGACTGAAATGGGGAGGAGTAGATTGGATTGGGGTGTGGTGGGCTGCAGTTGGATCGATTGGTAGTAGGGTATGGTTGATCAGAGTGGGTGTGTTGGATTGGTCTCGGGTGGATTGGAGCGGGGTGGATTGGAATGCAGTGGGTGGATTGGACTGGAGTGGGGTGGACTGGATTGGCGTGGGGTGGGGTGAATTTGATTGGAGTGGGGTAGTCTGAATTGGATTGGAGTGTGGTGGACTGAACTTGGGTGGGGTGGTTTGGTTTGGGCTGGAGAGGGGTGGGTTGGTGTAGAGTGGTGGGAATTGGGGTGGAGTGGATTAAAATGGGATGGGGTGGTGTGGATTGGGTGGGGTGAGGGACTGGAGGGGCTGGAATGGATTAGATTGAGGTGGGGTGGGCTGGGTTGAAATGGGGTTGGGTGGATTAGAGTTGACTGCATTGAGGTGAGGTGGATTGGATTGGCGTGGGATGAATTGTATTGACGTGGGGTGGACTGAAGTGGGGTGGACTGTATTGGGTGGCATGGATTGGATTGAGTGAGGTGGATTAGGGTGGGATGGAATAGGGTACGGTGCAGTGGTTTGGACCGAGTTGGTCTGAGGTGAATTGGATTGGGTTAGGGTGGATTGGATTGGGGTACGGTGGATTGGAGTGGGGTGGGGATTGGAGTAGTGTGGATTGGAGGGGAGTGGGGTGGCATGAAGGGGAGTGGGGTGGATTGGTCTGGGGTGGATTGGATTGGTCTGGGGTGGATTGGATTAGTGTGGGGTGGATAGGATAAGTGTGTGGTGGATTGGATAAGTGTGGGGTGGACTGGAGTGTGTTAGATTAAGATGGTTTGGAGTGGGGTGGATTGGACTGGAGTAGGGTGGATTAATGTGGACTGGAAGGGGGTAGATTAAAGTGGATTGTATTGGAGTTGGGTGGATTGGAATGAGGTGTAATGAGTAGCACTGGACTCGATTGGGGTGGGGGGATGGAGTGGTTGGGTTGGAGTGGATTGTAGAAGGGTGTTTTGAATTGGAGAAGATTGGGTTGAATTGGAGTAGGGTGGGCTGGATTGGAGCGGGGTAGATCAGACATGAGTGGGGAGGATTTGACTGGGGTGAGATGGATTAGACTGGAGTGGATTGGGGTGAGGTGAATTGGATTGGATTGGGGTGAGGTGAATTGGATTGGGGTGAGGTGAATTGGACTCGGGTGAGGTGGATTGGGGTGAGGTGGATTGGACTGGGGTGAGGGGGACTGGAGTGGGTTAGATTGGACTGGGCTTGATTGGTGTGGATTGGATTGTTGTTGGGTGGACTGGATTGTTGAGGGTGGATTGGATTGTTGAGGGTGGACTGGATTGCAGTGCGGTGGACTGTGGTGGCTTGGAGTGGGGTGATTTGGGATGGAGTGGTTTGTGTGGTGTGGGTGAATTGGAGTGAGGTGTAATGAGTTACACTGGACTTGATTGGAGTGTGATAGATTAAGATTATTTGGAGTGGGGTGCATTGGACTGGAGTAGGGTGGATTAATGTGGACTGGAATGGGGTAGATTAAAGTAGATTGTATTGGAGTGGGATGGAGTGGGGTGGTGTGGTGTGGGTGGATTGGAATTAGGTGTAATAAGTAGCAATGGACTTGATTGGGGTGGGGTGGATGGAGTGGGGGGGTTGGGTTGGAGTGAACTGGAGAAGGGTAGCTTGGATTGGAGTAGGGTAGGTTTAACTGGAGTAGGGTAGGCTGGATTGGAATGGGGTGGATCAGACATGAGTGTGGTGGATTGGACTGGAGTGGGATGGATTGGACTGGAGTGGGATGGATTAGACTGGAGTGGATTGGGGTTAGGTCAACTGGAGTGGGGTGAGGTTAGATTGGACTGGGCTTGATTGAGGTGGATTGAATTGTTACTGGATGGACTGGATTGTTGAGGGTGGACTGTGGTGGCTTGGAGTGGGATGATTTGGGATGGAGTGGGTTGGATTGGGGTGAGGTGGATTGGAGTGGGGCAAATTGTAGTGGGGCAGATTGTTTTGGATTGGAGTGGGTCAGGGTGGAGCGGGCAGGGTGTTTGGATTGAAATGGGACAGATTGAAATGGATTGGAGTGGGGCAGAATGGAGTCGGACAGATTGTATTGGAGTGGGGCAAAGTAGAGTGGGGAAGAATGTTTTGGCTTGGAGTAGGGAGATTAGAGTGGGGCAGATTGTTTTAAACTGGATTGGAGTGGTGTGGATTGGGGTGGGGTGCATTGGATTGGGGTGAGGTGGATTAGATTGGAGTGGGGTGGATTGTTTTGGATTGGAGTGCGCCAGATTGGAGTAAGGCAGATTGCAGTTGGACACATTTTTTGGATTGGAGTGGGGAAGACTGGAGTTGGGCGGAATGGAGTGGGGCAGATTGTTTTGGATTGGGTGGGGCAGATTGGAGTAGAGTAGATTTGAGTGGGGCAGATTTTAGTAGAGTAGATTGGAGTGGGGCAGATTGCTTTACATTAAAGTGAGGCATATTGGAGTAAGGCAGACTGGAGTGTGGCAGATTGTTTTGAACTGGAGTGGGGCCTTTTGGAATTGGGTTGATGGGAAAGGGGCATATTGGTTTGAACTGGAGTGGAGAATATTGTTTTGGATTGCAGTGGGGTAGATTTGAGTGGGCAGATTGTTTTGGAGTGCAGCAAATTGCAGAGGGGCAAAATGTTTTGGATTGGGGCAGACTGGAGCTGGGCAGATTGTTCTGGATTGGAGTGGGGCAGGTTGGAGTGGGGTAGATGAGAGTGGGGCATATTGTTTTGCACTGGAGTGGATCATATTGTTTTAGATTGGAGTAGGGCAGATTGTTTTGGATCGGAATAGGACAGATAGTTTTTGAGTGGTGCAGGTTGTTTTGGATTAAAGTGGGTTGTTTCGGATTGTAGTGGGGAAGGGTAGGGTGGGGCAGGTTGTTTTTGATTAAAGTGGGGCAGAGTTAAATGGATTGGAGTAGGGCAAATTGTTTTGGATTGGAGTGGGACATATTGTTTTGGATTGGAGTAGGGAAGATTGGAGTTGGGAAGATTGTTTTGGATTTGAGTGGTGCGGAGTGGAATGGGGCGGAGTGAAGTGGGGCAGATGGTTATGGATTGGAGTGGGTCAGACTAGAGTGAGAAGGATAGTTTTGGATAGCAGTGAGGCAAAATGGAGGAGGGTAGCTTGGAGTTGGACAGATTGTTTTGGATTTGAGTGGGGCAGACTAGAGTGGGGCAGAATGTTCTGGTTTGGAATGGGGCAGATTGTATTAAACTGGACTGGAGTGGGGTGGATTGGATTGGGGTGCACTGGATTGGGGTCAGGTGGATTAGATTGGAGTAGGGCAGATTGGAGTAGGGCGGATTGCAGTGGACACATTGTTATGGATTGGAGTGGGGAAAACTGGAGTGGGGCAGAATGAAGTGAGGCAGATTGTTTTGGATTGGAGTGGGGTAAATTGTTTTGAATTGAAGTGAGACAGATTGGAGTAAGGAGGATTGGAGCGTGGCAGATTGTTAAGGACTGGAGTGGGGCAGATTGGACTGGGGCATATTGTTTTGCTTTGGAGTGGAGCATATTGTTTTAGATTAGAGTGGAGCATATTGTTTTAGATTAGAGTGGAGCATATTGTTTTAGATTAGAGTGGGGCAGGTTGTTTAGGAGTGGTGCAGACTGTTTTGGAATAGAGTGGGGTGAACTGGAGAGGGACAGATTAGATTAGGGCGGGTTGGAGTGGATTCTATTGGGTGAGTGGTTTGGACTGGAGTGGGGTGGACTCTTGTGGGGTAAAGTGGGGTGGAATGGGGTGTACTGCACGATTATGTGCTAAAGCATCATTTTAGAAATTACACAAAGGAAACAAAACATAAAAAAGACAAAGAAAGAATGAAGGGAAGAGGAAAAAAAATAGTGAAAAAATGAACGCCTGTAGGAGGCTGGCCTGGTTTGTGGTGGGTACCTAAGGTAATTACACCTTATACCAGGTCCAGTTATCCCTTATTAGTGAAATATAGGCAGTGTTCTAGCAGCTTAGGCTGTCTAGAGGTAGCTGTAGCAGAGCAGATTAGGCTGAACTAGGAGACATGCAAAGCTCCTGCAATACCACTACAGTTACAAAGTACTTATACACAATAAAAGACAATACTCAGTGTTACCAAAAATAAAGGTACTTTATTTTAGTGACACAAGGCCAAAAATATCTTAGAGGAAATAATCCTTCTGGAAGTCAGTATTATACACAATATATACACTAGTAACCAAAATCAGGTAGGTAAACAGTCATAGAATAGTGCAAACAGTAGAAAATACAATAGATTGCAATGGGCCTAGGGACAACACCAATCATATACTAAAATAGTGGAATGCAAATGTAAAATTCTCCCCTGGGCAAGTGTCGTGTGTTGAGGGGTGCTGGGAGGGTAGGAAAACACCAAGGGTAAATAAACTACCACACCCCAGAGCCCAGGAAAGCAGGAGTAAAGTACAGCAAGTTTCCTCAGGAGACACTCCAAGTAGTGATACAGGATTTTGCAAGAACCAAGCAAGACTGCAAGAAACAAATCTGTGGAGAGAGGAGACCAAGACCAGAAGTCAAAGAGGGGTCTAGGAAGGACGGGAGCCGCTGACAACCTAGAAGAAGGTGCATAAGTGGATTCTCCGGTCAGAAGAAAAGTACAGAAGTGCACCAAAGAAGATGGCTGTGGGTACCTGCTTGGTGCAGGAGATGTGCCACGTCGAGTTGTTGGATGCAGGCTGTTTGAGTCGCTGGATTCCACCAACAAGCCTTGGTTCAAGCAAGTATGCGGTTTGCGTAAAAAAAAGAGCTGCCTGGACCCAGGAGGGACCTGGGGTCTCAACTCGGACTGAGGAGATAGAGGCAGCTCTCAGCACTTCAGAGAGCACTCAGAAGACCAGGCAGCACCCACAGGAGTCCCAGAACATCGGGACAAAGAAGATGCAAAGTGTGGTTGTCGCAGCACTACACTGGAAGGTCCCACGCCGCCGGAGAACAACTCAGGGAGCTGTGCATCGCAGGATGGAGTGCTGGGGACCTGGGCTATGCTGTGCACAAAGAACCTTTGGAAGAAGTGCACAGAAGCCCAAAGAACTGCAGAAGACGCAGTGCCCAGGGGTACTGACGCTGCACAGGGAGGCAAGATCTTACCTCAATCAAATTTGGACTGCTGGACCTTTGGACAGTCTGGGTCACTTCGGTCCACCACCTGTGTTCCAGGGAGCATGCTCGTCGTCAGGAGACGAGTCCAAGAGTACCGGTTGTCATCGCAGAAGGGTGCCTACAGAAGCAGGGAAGTGACTGTCACTCCTCGGGAGATTCCTTCGGTTTTTCTGTTGCAAGGTGACGACAGGCAGTACTCAGAGCGAGCACACCTTGGAAACTGTTGCAAATGCTGGCTGGAGCTGAAGTTGCGGGTCACAGGAGTCATCCTGGATATTTTGTTGAAGTTACAGCGGTTCTTGGAGCAGTCTGCGGTTGACCCAATGGTCAGAAGCTGAAGCAGAGAAGTCCTGGGAGAATCTTGCAAACCGAATCTGCGGAAACACCCAGAGGAGAGACCCTAAATAGTCCTGAGAGGGGGATTGGCTACCTACCTTGGTTTGCACCTATCAGGAGGGGTCTCTGGCGTCACCTGCTGGCACTGGCCACTCAGATGCTCCCAGAGGGTCCCCACACCTTGGAATCCAAGATGGCTAATGTCTGGGACACTCTGGAGGAGCTCTGGGCACCAACCCTGGGGTGGTGATGGACATGGGAGTGGTCACTCCCCTATCCTTTGTCCAGTTTCGTGCCAGAGCAGGGACTGGGGGTCCCTGAACTGGTGTAGACTGGCTTATGCAAGGTGGAGCACCGTTTGTACCCTTCAAAGCATTTCCAGAGGCCCTGGGAGGCTACCCCTGCCATGCCTGTAACACCTATTTCCAATGGGAGAGGGTGTAACACCCCTCTCCTAAAGTTCTGCCTTCCTGTGATGGAGCTGCTCAATCCCCGGGAGGGCAGAAACCGGTCTGTGAGGTGGCAGCGGCTGGGACTGCAGTGGAAACCTCAGAGAGCTGGTTTGCCAGTACTGGGGGTCCATGGTGGAGCCCCCAGGGTGTATGGGATTGCCCCCCCCCCCAATACAGTATTTGGATTGGGGGGACAATTCCATGATCTTAGACACCTCACATGGCCCAGGGTGTATGGGATTGCCCCCCCCCCCCCCAATACAGTATTTGGATTGGGGGGACAATTCCATGATCTTAGACACCTCACATGGCCATATTCTGAGTTACCACTTGAAGCTACATATATGTATTCACAAATATGTAGCACATGCTTATAATGGTGTCCCCGCAATCACGAAGTCCGGGGAATTGACCCTGGACAAAGTGGGGGTACCTTTGCTAGTGCACACACAGTAACTTTGCACCTAGCCTCCAGTAAATGAAGGTTAGACACACAGGTGACTTATAAGTTACTTAGTGCAGTGTAAAATGGCTGTGAAATAGTGTGTGCACTATTTCACTCAGGCTGCAGTGGAAGTCCTGAAGAAAGGTTTGGATGAGCTCCTTATGGATGGCAAAAGAAATGCTGCAGCCCATAAGGATCTCCTGGAACCCCAATGACCTAGGTACCTAGGTACCATATACCAGGGACTTATAAGGGGGGTCCAGTGTGCCAATAAGAATTGAAATATGGAGTCACTAAACTGTAGTGACAAATTTGGTAAGTAGAGTGAGCATAAGCACTGGAGTTCTGGTTAGCAGAACTTCAGTGACACAGTTAAGCATACTGACAACACATATAGGCCACAAACTATGAGCATTGGGGTCCTGGCTACAGGACCCCAGTGAGACAGGCAAAACACACTGACAAACATTCAGAAATTGGGGGTAACATGCCAAGAAAGATGGTACTTTCCTACAACGTCTAATGAAGAAAAAAAAAAGAGAGGAATGAAACCAGGAAAGAAATAACCATGTTTTTGTGAGTTTAAAAGAGGAGGTAGTAAGAGGAAGAGGGAAATAATAAAAAGGGAGAAGAGTAGAAATAAGCAGTTGAAATCAAGAGCCAAACTATTAATGTGTGGATTTTAAGAGCTGGAAAGAGAAAAGTGGGGGAGAAAAAACATTGAGAGTAAACAGAGTAAAGAAAGAATGAAAAAACTTTCTCAAATAAAGATGCCAGATAAGAATAGATATAGTTTGCTCCCCCACGTCCTCAAACAGAAGTCAGAGTACGGAACAGCAAGGGGCACTGTAGAACAGTAGGAGGTGCATTAGCAGAGTTGTATGTGAACCCCAACACAGCAATATTGGGGCGCTTCAGATAAGGATTGGTGGTATCGACAGAGCTGTGTCCCGGCCCTGCTGAAATAACAGAAAAGCAGCAGATGAGGAATGAGAAACAGAGTGCTGTGTAATTCCTGGTATTGGAATAATGGGGCGCTGCAGTATGGAGTTGAGGTGCACTGCCAGAGTTGTATGCGGGCTGCAGTAATGAAATATTAACTGGCACACAAGGTAAGAAGTGAGGTATGTTAATGGAGTTATGTGTGGAACCTAGTGTTGGCGTGCCAGTGTTGTCGAGTGTTAGCCTGGAGGTGCCCTAGTGAAGCTGCAAATGGGGCCCAGTATGGGAGTGGCATTGCCTCTGAACACAGAATCAAGGCGTCCTGAAGGGCGTGTGTGTGTGAGCCTTAGTACTGAGAAGAAATGCGCACTGAATGTTAGAACTGATGGATTCTGGCAGAGCTGTGGTGGTTCCCATCAACAGTGGCTTTAGATGTTAGACTTGAGGTGCACTGGCTGAGCTGTGTTTTGTTCTTTTGGTTCCAGTCCTGGCTTGGCAGTGGGAAAGAATATTAAAATTGGGCTGCTATAATGGAACTGTATGGTAGCGGGTTTTCAAGTATAGGAAAGGAAGTGACCTCGCAGGGAAGAACTGAGATGCACTGGGTTCTGGCATGGCTGAGGGCTTGGAATGTGTGAACGACGGTGCACTGAAGGAGCTGTGCCCAAGGTTCCAGTACTGGAGCAGCAGAGTGTTCTGACTGCAAGAACAGAGGTGCTCTGGCAGACAGCGTGTTTGGGGTTCCTAGCACTGGCACGCTGAGGGCTTGGAGTGTGTGAATTGAGGTGTACTGATAAAGCTGTGAGTTGGATTCCAGTATGGAGCCGAAGTGGCCACTGTCTCTAAGGATTGCAGAGCTCTGGTAGAGATGGGTGCCTAGACAATAAGCAATTACAAGCGACCCTCCGCCTTTGCTCTCAGCACACAGGCAGGCACACCTTGTAAAGAAAATCCAAATCAAGGAAGGGCAGGAGCCAAGCAGCTGAGAGAGGGTGCAGAGAACCCACAAAGATCAAATGTGACCAGGACAACAGCCTGATTTATAGCCTTGTTTACAGTTATGCTCAAAGGAAGAATGCTCTGCAAATGAAAAGGGAAGCTTTCATGGACAGGAGCAGGAAAAAAAAGTAAAAGAAAAAGGCCCCTACAGACCAGATAAATGGGACAAAGTGTAATTATATAGTAGTTGGTCCCTGCTACCACACAGAAGAAGGAGGGACAAAGAGGCATGGCTGACCACTAGCTAGTAGAGATTTTTAATGACACAAACTAACAAATGAAATAGCTGGAGCCCACAGAAGTACACTTAAAAGTATACAAGAGGTTGTATGCTTACTCTCGACCTAAAAAGAACAAAATATTACCTCAATCATGTCAGGACCAGTGGATGAGCACTTATTAAGTTGAATCAATCAGTGCTTGTTACCTGCTCCACACAGAGGAATGGAAACAATGATTGGCATGCAGTGATGAATTACGAGGGTGTAAAGAAGAGTGCCCTGCAAGTCAACAAATGGTAAGTAACAGTTGATCTCCAAGCCCTTTACTGTACACAACAGTCTTGCATGCAAGACAAATGCACTAGTGCGTTCACTCGCAGGCATGAACCTAAAAAGTGGCCCAGGTTTGCACATCTGGTCATTTTTTTAAACTTGTAAAGACACACTGTATAGGTATTTTGCAAGGTATAAGAAACTGCATGCATTTATGTTTGTTGCAAGGAATTGTGGTACTGTCATGGAAATCAACAGTAACATGCTTTGGCAATGCCAACAGGTCTGGCTTTAAAGGAACAGTGTATGGTAACGTGAAGCATTACAAATAGATAGCATGAGAATATGAATGTAATTGTGTGGAAGAAAAGAACTGTAGAATAATACTGATGTAAGTTAAATGCAGTGCTTAATTTGTGCTTGTTGTTTCCGGTGCTGAGCACCGGCACTTATTTTTGAGGGCCGGTGCTTATTATTTTTCTGGCTCAAGCACTTACTGCGAGCAAAAGACACATATGAGAAGAACGAAGGAAGAGAAACACGAAAAAGCGTCACAAAGAGCGTAAGTTGCATAAGTGAGCTGAAGGGAGCTGGAGGGAATGGCTGTAAATGGATTAAAGAGGCCCGAGATGGCTTCAGGATTACGCTGCCTCTGTATTCTGTGGTCCCACCTTTAATTGCAGCAGCTGTGTGTTTAGGAGGAGGGATTTGAGCACTGGCACGTTTTTATTTACAAATTAAGCACTGGTTAAATGGTCAAGTGGCAGTTGCACTGTCAAACCATACCTAAAAATCCATGCAGTTTAAGGTCTGCCTGTATCCTATCTGTGCTGCTGCCAGAAAAAAACACCATAAATTATCTATTTATCTAAGACAGTTTAATAGCTTTGCAATCTCACGTGAGTATCCATGAAAGTTCAAGCTCAGGTAGTTTGATAAATCAATAAAATGATTACTGCTGTGTGGAGGGCAAATACTTGTTTGAGGACGGACATAACTTCTAACCTTTCAAAACATGTACTGCTGGCTCCCAACATGTGAGCGGAACCACAACCCCTCTCTAGTGATGATCGCATTATTGCCTGTCGCTGTCAAGCCAGACCATAATAACCAACACACCAGGCTAAAAACAGGCCCACAAACTGCCAAAAATTCAGCCCCCGCACTGACCTGTCAACCATAAGGAGTACTAGAGGAATACCAGCACCCAATAAATTTAAAGAGTCACACAACAGGTAAGTATCAGCACAAACAAGCTTTGGCAAAGCCAATAGGTATCAGCAATGGCCGAGCTTTTGGTGTTGTCAAAGTCAATGTTTTTTAGCGGTATGTTTCTGAGGTTGCACATGTGTGCGTTATTGCTTTAGAGGGAATGCCTGTGGATGTGTGTTGTGTGCATGCTTGTGTGTGCTTACACACACATGTTGCGGGATCTAGCGGTGCTAGTGTGCGATTGGGTGCCAATGATCTGCCTCTGCACTCTGGGATTGGCTGCTAGACAGGAACATTCCAGGTAAACTGTATTTTTTTAAGTTATTTGTAACAACTCAGCAATCTGCTCAGGGTGTACTTTCAATGCTTCTTTTGACATTGCTTAAAGCTGTGATGGGTTGTATCCTAAAGTAATAGAAAATCTAATATGTAGTGCATGTGGTATAAGCAAAAAAGAACAGAACCCCCCTCCCCCATAATACTGAACCTTGATATAGACATAATTATAGAGCTATGTTTCACACACCTATGGAGGTTTAAAATGTTGTCTTCACTCCTCGGCTGAACCATTTGCCCTTCTGAGGTGTCAAAGACCTAAAACCCAACTACCCCGTCTACTCTCCGTGTTTTACTAGAACGGTCCGATAATTGTTACTATCATCCGTTGCCCATATTTGATGGTTTAGCGGAAGTTATTTGCCACTAACTTTAACACTGCCGGGTTTCATAATAACCAATGCCATGAATGAACAGATTTTAGGTTTAGAAGTGTGAGGTACTGTAGGAAAGTACCATCTTGCCTGGCATGTTATCCCCCATTTTTCACTGTATATATGTTGTTTTAGTTGTATGTGTCACTGGGAATCTGCCAGCCAGGGCCCCAATGCTCATAAGTGTGCCCTGAATGTGTTACCTGTGTTATGACTAACTGTCTCACTGAGGCTCTGCTATCCAGAACCTCAGTGGTTATGCTCTCTCATTTCTTTCCAAATTGTCACTAACAGGCTAGTGACCAATTTCACCAATTCACGTTGGCATACTGGAACACCCTTATAATTCCCTAGTATATGGTACTGAGGTACCCACGGTATTGGGGTTCCAGGAGATCTCTATGGGCTGCAGCATTTCATTTGCCACCTATAGGGAGCTCTGACAATTCTTACACAGGCCTGCCACTGCAGCCTGAGTGAAATAACGTCCATGTTATTTCACAGCCATTTACCACTGCACTTAAGTAACTTATAAGTTACCTATATGTCTAACCTTTACCTGGTAAAGGTTGGGTGCTAAGTTACTTAGTGTGTGGGCACCCTGGCACTATCCAAGGTGCCCCCACATAGTTCAGGGCAAATTCCCCGGAATTTGTGAGTGCGGGGACACCATTACACGCGTGCACTACACATAGGTCACTACCTATGTGTAGCTTCACAATGGTAACTCCGAATATGGCCATGTAACATGTCTATGATCATGGAATTGCCCCCTCAATGCCATCCTGGCATTGTTGGCACAATCCCATGATCCCACGGGTCTCTAGCACAGACCCGGGTACTGCCAAACTGCCTTTTCAGGGGTTTCACTGCAGCTGCTGCAAACCCCTCAGACAGGTTTCTGCCCTCCTGGAGTCCAGCCAGGCTTGGCCCAGGAAGGCAGAACAAAGGACTTCCTCAGAGAGAGGGTGTTACACCCTCTCCCTTTGGAAAAAGGTGTTAAGGCAGGGGAGGAGTAGCCTCCCCCAGCCCCTGGAAATGCTTTCATGGCCACAGATGGTGCCCATTTCTGCATACGCCAGTCTACACCGGTTCAGGGACCCCTCAGCCCTGCTCTGGTGCGAAACTGGACAAAGGAAAGGGGAGGGATCACTCCCCTGACCTGCACCTCCCCTGGGAGGTGCCCAGAGCTCCTCCAGTGTGCTCCAGACCTCTGCCATCTTGGAAACAGAGGTGCTGCTGGCACACTGGACTGCTCTGAGTGGCCAGGGCCAGCAGGTGACGTCAGAGACTCCTTCTGATAGGCTCCTTCAGGTGTTGCTAGCCTATCCTCTCTCCTAAGTAGCCAAACCCTCTTTTCTGGCTATTTAGGGTCTCTGCCTTGGGGATTTCCTTAGATAACGAATGCAAGAGCTCATCAGAGTTCTTCTGCATCTCTCTCTTCACCTTCTGCCAAGGAATCGACTGCTGACCGCGCTGGAAGCCTGCAAAACTGCAACAAAGTAGCGAAGACGACTACTGCAACTCTGTAACGCTGATCCTGCCGCCTTCTCGACTGTTTTCCTGGTGGTGCATGCTGTGGGGGTAGTCTGCCTCCTCTCTGCACTAGAAGCTCCGAAGAAATCTCCCGTGGGTCGACGGAATCGTCCCCCTGCAACCGCAGGCACCAAAGAACTGCATCACCGGTACCCTGGGTCTCCTCTCAGCACGATGAGCGAGGTCCCTTGAATCCAGCAACTCTGTCCAAGTGACTCCCACAGTCCAGTGACTCTTCAGTCCAAGTTTGGTGGAGGTAAGTCCTTGCCTCCCCACGCCAGACTGCATTGCTGGGAACCGCGTCTTTTGCAGCTACTCCGGCTCCTGTGCACTTTCCGAGGAAATCCTTTGTGCACAGCCAAGCCTGGGTCCACGGCACTCTAACCTGCATTGCACGACCTCCTGAGTTGTCCTCCGGCGGCGTGGGACTCCTTTGTGCAACTTCGGGTGAGCACCGTTTCACTCCACTTCGTAGTGCCGGTTCTGGCACTTCTGCGGGTGCTGCTTGCTTCTGAGAGGGCTTCTTGTCTTGCTGGGCACCCCCTCTGTCCCGTGACGCAATTGGCGACATCCTGGTCCCTCCTGGGCCACAGCTGCATCCAAAAACCCTAACAGCATGACTTGCAGCTAGCAAGGCTTGTTTGCGGTCTTTCTTCAGGAAAACACTTCTGCACGACTCTCCACGGCGTGGGACATCCATCCTCCAAAGGGGAAGTTTCTAGCCCTTGTCGTTCTTGCAGAATCCTCAGCTTCTACTGTCCAGTAGCAGCTTCTTTGCACCCACAGCTGGCATTTCCTGGGCATCTGCCCACTCTCGACTTGGTCGTGACTTTTGGACTTGGTCCCCTTGTTCCACAGGTACCCTCGTCTGGAAATCCATCGTTGTTGCATTGCTGGTTTTGGTCTTTCCTGCAGAATTCCCCTATCACGACTTCTGTGCTCTTTGGGGAACTTTAGTGCACTTTGCACTCACTTTTCAGGGTCTTGGGGTGGGCTATTTTTCTAACCCTCACTGTTTTCTTACACTCCCAGCGACCCTCTACAAGGTCACATAGGTTTGGGGTCCATTTGTGGTTCGCATTCCACTTTTGGAGTATGTGGTTTGTGTTGCCCCTATCCCTATGTGTCCCCATTGCATCCTATTGTAACTATACATTGTTTGCACTGTTTTCTAATACTATACTGCATATTTTTGGTATTGTGTACATATATCTTGTGTATATTTACTATCCTCATACTGAGGGTACTCACTGAGATACTTTGGCATATTGTCATAAAAATAAAGTACCTTTATTTTTAGTATATCTGTGTATTGTGTTTTCTTATGATATTGTGCATATGACACTAGTGGTACTGTAGGAGCTTCACTCGTCTCCTAGTTCAGCCTAAGATGCTCTGCTAAGCTACCATTATCTATCAGTCTAAGCTGCTAGACACCCTATACACCAATAAGGGATACCTGGGCCTGGTGCAAGGTGTAAGTACCCCTTGGTACTCACTACAAGCCAGTCCAGCCTCCTACATTGGTGTGCAGCGGTGGGATAAGTACTTTGTAACTACCTACCACTTTTGTCATTGTACTTTTCATAAGAGAAAAATATACAAAACAAGTTCAGTGTATGTAAACCTAACCAAAAAGTTTTGCTTTTCTTTTCTCACTTCTTTTCTAAAGTGCTGAAAAGTACCTCTAAAACGTTCTAAAAAGTTCTTTAAAAGTTTTTAAAGTTTTTTTTTTCTGTCTTTCCAAAAGTTCTGAAAAACTTTTTTCTCACTTTTTCTATCACTTAAACACTTTCTAAAAATGTCTGGCACAGGCCAAACTGTTGATCTGTCCAAACTTGCTTATGATCACCTTAGCTGGAAAGGAGCAAGGAGTCTCTGCATAGAAAGAGGTTTAAGTGTAAGGAAGAATCCCTCTAGAGAACTGTTGGTTAATATGCTTGTTGAACAGGATAAGGCCAAAGGAGCCACTTCTGTTGAGAAATTAGCTGATGGTTCCCAATCTGACCCTGAGGCACCCCTAGCAAAAGATTTAGAGAAGAAACTTCCTAGCCTGCTATTATCAGACAACCTAGCATAGCTGGTACTGATGTAGAGTCACACCATACTGATAGTGTTGTCTCACATCATAGTAAGAGTATTCCTTCTCATCATAGTAGAAGTGATGTTTCTGTTAGTCAAGCTGTTAGGGTGCCATCTGCTAGGGACAGGTCTCCTTCTGTTCATTCTCACCATACTTCTGTTTCAAGGCATGTCCCACCCACCCACCCTGATGACAGAGTGTTAGAAAGGGAGCTCAATAGATTGAGAGTGGAACAAACCAGGCTGAAGCTCAAGAAGCAACAGCTGGATTTGGATAGACAGTCCTTAGAAGTGGAAAGAGAAAGACAGAAATTGGGTTTAGAAACCCATGGTGGCAGCAGCAGTATTCCCCATAGTCATCCTGCAAAAGAGCATGATTCTAGGAATCTGCACAAGATAGTTCCCCCTTATAAGGAGGGGGATGACATTAACAAGTGGTTTGCTGCACTTGAGAGGGCCTGTGTTGTACAGGATGTCCCTCAAAGGCAGTGGGTTGCTATCTTATGGCTATCATTTAGTGGAAAGGGTAGGGATAGGCTCCTTACTGTGAAAGAAAGTGAAGCCAATGATTTCAAAGTTCTTAAGAATGCACTCCTAGATGGTTATGGCTTAACCACTGAAGAGTACAGGATGAAGTTCAGAGAAACTAAAAAGGAGTCTTCACAAGACTGGGTAGACTTTGTTGACCATTCAGTGATGGCCTTGGAGGGGTGGTTACATGGCAGTAAAGTTACTGATTATGAAAGCCTGTATAACTTAATCCTGAGAGAGCATATACTTAATAACTGTGTGTCTGATTTGTTGCACCAGTACCTGGTGGACTCTGATCTGACCTCTCCCCAAGAATTGGGAAAGAAGGCAGACAAATGGGTCAGAACAAGGGTGAACAGAAAAGTTCATACAGGGGGTGACAAAGATGGCAAGAAGAAGGATGGTAAGTCTTCTGAAAAGGGTGGGGACAAATCTAAAAATGAGTCTTCATCAGGCCCACAAAAACACTCTGGTGGGGGTGGTGGGTCCAAATCCTCTTCAAATCAAAACAAAGAAAAGAAACCATGGTGCTATTTATGTAAAATAAAAGGCCATTGGACAACAGATCCCAGTTGTCCAAAGAAAAGCACCAAGCCTCTTACCACTACAACCCCTGCTGCTACACCTAGTGTCCCTAGTAATAGCAGTGGTGGTGGGAGCAAACCTACTAATAGCCAATCCAAGGGAGTAGCTGGGCTCACTTTTGGTAACTTAGTTGGGGTTGGTCTTGTTAGGGAGACCACAGAGGCTGTGTTAGTCTCTGAGGGGGCTATTGATTTAGCCACCTTAGTTGCTTGTCCCCTTAACATGGATAAGTACAAGCAACTACCCCTAATAAATGGTGTTGAGGTTCAGGCCTACAGGGACACAGGTGCCAGTGTTACAATGGTAATAGAGAAACTGGTCCACCCTGAACAACACCTACTTGGTCACCAGTACCAAGTAACCGATGCTCACAACAACACACTTAGCCACCCCATGGCTGTTGTAAATCTCAACTGGGGGGGGGGGGGTTACTGGTCCAAAGAAAGTTGTGGTTGCCTCAGATTTACCTGCAGACTGTCTACTTGGAAATGATTTAGAGACATCAGCTTGATCAGATGTGGAGTTGGAGGCCCATGCAGCAATGCTGGGCATTCCAGGGCATATTTTAGCTTTGACAAGGGCTCAGGCCAAAAAGCAAAAAAGACACCGTGACTTGGATCCTGGAAGAAAGGACCAAGTGCTCCCTAAAGCTAGGGCTAGTAGAAGTAAAGCACTACCTACTATCCCTCCCTCTACAGTAGATTCTACTTCTGAGGAAGAAGAATTTCCACCCTGTGCAGAACCTACACCAGAGGAGCTGGAAGCAGACACTGCTGAGCTTTTGGGTGAAGGGGGGGCTGCCAGAGAGGAGCTGAGTGTGGCACAGCAGACCTGTCCCACACTAGAGGGTCTAAGGCAGCAAATGGGGATGTCAGTGACTCTCACAGAGTTTACTGGGAGGACAACCTCTTGTACACTGAAGCAAGGGATCCAAAACCTGGAGCTGCCAGGAGATAGGTGATTCCTCAGGAGTACAGAAAGTTCCTCCTAACTCTAGCCCACGACATTCCCCTAGGTGGACATTTAGGGCAAATGAAAACTTGGGACAGGCTTGTCCCCTTGTTTCATTGGCCTAGAATGTCAGAGGACACAAAGGAATTTTGTAAGTCCTGTGAAACCTGTCAAGCCAGTGGCAAGACAGGTGGCATCCAAAGGCACCCCTTATCCCACTGCCTGTGGTTGGGGTTCCCTTTGAAAGGGTAGGGGTTGACATAGTTGGCCCCCTTGACCCTCCTACTGCTTCAGGCAATAGGTTTATCTTGGTGGTAGTAGACCATGCCACCAGATACCCTGAAGCAATTCCTCTAAGGACCACTACAGCTCCTGCAGTGGCAAAGGCCCTCCTGGGAATCTTTTCCAGGGTGGGCTTCCCAAAAGAGGTGGTATCAGACAGAGGAAGCAATTTCATGTCTGCTTACTTAAAGGCCAAGTGGAAGGAGTGTGGTGTTACATACAACTTCACCACACCCTATCATCCACAAACAAATGGACTGGTGAAGAGATTTAACAAAACTCTCAAAGGCATGATTATGGGACTCCCTGAAAAACTCCGCAGGAGATGGGATATCCTGTTACCTTGCCTCCTTTTTGCTTACAGGGAGGTACCCCAAAAAGGAGTGGGCTTCAGCCCCTTTGAACTCCTATTTGGACACCCTGTGAGAGGTCCTCTAACACTTGTTAAGGAGGGTTGGGAACAACCTTTAAAAGCTCCAAAGCAAGACATAGTGGACTATGTACTTGGCCTCAGATCAAGGATGGCTGAGTACATGAAAAAGGCCAGTAAAAACCTTCAGGCCAGCCAAGAGCTCCAAAAGCAATGGCATGATCAGAAGGCTATTTTGGTTCAGTACCAACCAGGGCAGAAAGTGTGGGTCTTGGAGCCTAAGGCCCCAAGAGCACTCCAAGACAAATGGAGTGGACCCCACATAATTGTTGAAAAGAAGGGTGAAGTCACCTACTTAGTTGAACTAGGCACTGCCAGGAGTTCCCTTAGGGTGCTCCATGTCAATCGCCTGAAACCCTACTATGACAGGGCTGATCTCACCCTGCTCATGGCAACTGATGAGGGACATGAAGAAGAGAGTGCCCTCTCCCTGATCTCTTCTCGTCCACAGAACAAGATGCTCTAGTGGAAGGTGTAGTTTTGGCAGATTGTCTTACTGCTGAGCAGAAAGACCACTGCATAAATCTCCTAGGTCAGTTTTCTGAACTCTTCTCTACTGTGCCAGGTACCACTTCTTGGTGTGAGCACACTATAGATACTGGAGACAGCTTGCCTGTCAAAAGTAAGATCTATAGGCAGCCTGACCATGTCAGAGACTGCATAAAGCAAGAGGTGCAGAAAATGCTTGAACTAGGAGTGGTTGAGCACTCTGAAAGTCCATGGGCCTCTCCTGTGGTACTTGTACCAAAACCTCATTCCAAGGATGGAAAGAAGGAAATGCAGTTTTGTGTTGACTACAGAGGTCTCAACCAGGTAACCAAAACTGATGCTCACCCTATACCCAGGGCAGATGAGCTCATAGATACACTGGCATCTGCCAAGTACCTAAGCACTTTTGATTTGACTGCAGGGTATTGGCAGATCAAATTATCAGAAGATGCAAAAGCAAAAACTGCATTTTCAACCATTGGAGGCCATTACCAATTCACAGTAATGCCTTTTAAATTGAAAAAAGCACCTGCCACTTTTCAGAGGTTGGTGAATACAGTCCTGCAAGGGCTGGAAGCTTTTAGTGCAGCATATCTAGATGATATAGCTGTCTTTAGCTCCAGCTGGGATGATCACCTGGTCCACCTATAGAAAGTTTTAGAGGTCCTGCAAAAGGCAGGCCTCACTATCAAGGCTTCAAAGTGCCAGATAGGGCAGGGGAAAGTGGTTTATCTGGGACACCTGGTAGGTGGAGAACAGATTGCACCACTTCAGGGGAAAATCCAGACTATTATAGATTGGGTTCCCCCTACAACTCAGACCCAGGTGAGAGCCTTCTTAGGCCTCACTGGGTATTACAGGAGGTTCATAAAGAACTATGGCTCCATTGCAGCCCCTCTTAATGACCTCACCTCTAAGAAAATGCCTAAAAAGGTGTTGTGGACAGCTAGCTGTCAGAAAGCTTTTGAGGAGCTGAAGCAGGCCATGTGCTCTGCACCTGTCCTGAAAAGCCCCTGTTACTCCAACAAATGAATTGTCCAAACTGATGCATCTGAATTAGGGGTAGGGGCAGTCTTATCACAACTTAATTCTGAGGGCCAGGATCAACCTGTTGCTTTTATCAGCAGGAGGTTGACCCCTAGAGAAAAGCGTTGGTCTGCCATAGAGACGGAGGCCTTTGCTGTGGTCTGGGCACTGAAGAAGTTGATGCCATACCTGTTTGGCACTCACTTCATTGTTCAGACAGACCACAAACCTCTACTTTGGCTAAAACAAATGAAAGGTGAAAATCCTAAATTGTTGAGGTGGTCCATATCCCTACAGGGAATGGATTATACAGTGGAACATAGACCTGGGAGTACCCACTCCAATGCAGATGGACTCTCCAGATATTTCCACTTAGACAATGAAGACCCATCAGGTAATGACTAGTCTTATTGTCCTTCGTTTGGGGGGGGGGGGTTGTGTAGGAAAGTACCATCTTGCCTGGCATGTTACCCCCATTTTTCACTGTATATATGTTTTTTTTAGTTGTATGTGTCACTGGGACCCTGCCAGCCAGGGCCCCAGTGCTCTTAAGTGTGCCCTGAATGTGTTACCTGTGTTATGACTAACTGTCTCACTGAGGCTCTGCTATCCAGAACCTCAGTGGTTATGCTCTCTCATTTCTTTCCAAATTGTCACTAACAGGCTAGTGACCAATTTCACCAATTCACATTGGCATACTGGAACACCCTTATAATTCCCTAGTATATGGTACTGAGGTACCCAGGGTATTGGGGTTCCAGGAGATCCCTATGGGCTGCAGCATTTCTTTTGCCACCCATAGGGAGCTCTGACAATTCTTACACAAGCCTGCCACTGCAGCCTGAGTGAAATAACGTCCACGTTATTTCACAGCCATTTACCACTGCACTTAAGTAACTTATAAGTCACCTATATGTCTAACCTTTACCTGGTAAAGGTTGGGTGCTACGTTACTTAGTGTGTGGGCACCCTGGCACTAGCCAAGGTGCCCCCACATAGTTCAGGGCAAATTCCCTGGACTTTGTGAGTGCGGGGACACCATTACACGCGTGCACTACACATAGGTCACTACCTAAGTGTAGCTTCACAATGGTAACTCCGAATATGGCCATGTAACATGTCTATGATCATGGAATTGCCCCCTCAATGCCATCCTGGCATTGTTGGCACAATCCCATGATCCCACGGGTCTCTAGCACAGACCCGGGTACTGCCAAACTGCCTTTTCAGGGGTTTCACTGCAGCTGCTGCTGCTGCCAACCCCTCAGACAGGTTTCTGCCCTCCTGGGGTCCAGCCAGGCTTGGCCCAGGAAGGCAGAACAAAGGACTTCCTCAGAGAGAGGGTGTTACACCCTCTCCCTTTGGAAAAAGGTCTTAAGGCAGGGGAGGAGTAGCCTCCCCCAGCCTCTGGAAATGCTTTCATGGGCACAGATGGTGCCCATTTCTGCATAAGCCAGTCTACACCGGTTCAGGGACCCCTCAGCCCTGCTCTGGCGCGAAACTGGACAAAGGAAAGGGGAGTGACCACTCCCCTGACCTGCACCTCCCCTGGGAGGTGCCCAGAGCTCCTCCAGTGTGCTCCAGACCTCTGCCATCTTGGAAACAGAGGTGCTGCTGGCACACTGGACTGCTCTGAGTGGCCAGGGCCAGCAGGTGACGTCAGAGACTCCTTCTGATAGGCTCCTTCAGGTGTTGCTAGCCTATCCTCTCTCCTAAGTAGCCAAACCCTCTTTTCTGGCTATTTAGGGTCTCTGCTTTGTGGAATTCCTTAGATAACGAATGCAAGAGCTCATCAGAGTTCCTCTGCATCTCTCTCTTCACCTTCTGCCAAGGAATCGACTGCTGACCGCGCTGGAAGCCTGCAAAACTGCAACAAAGTAGCGAAGACGACTACTGCAACTCTGTAACGCTGATCCTGCCGCCTTCTTAACTGTTTTCCTGGTGGTGCATGCTGTGGGGGTAGTCTGCCTCCTCTCTGCACTAGAAGCTCCGAAGAAATCTCCCGTGGGTCGGCGGAATCATCCCCCTGCAACCGCAGGCACCAAAGAACTGCATCACCGGTCCCCTGGGTCTCCTCTCAGAACGACGAGCAAGGTGCCTTGAATCCAGCAACTCTGTCCAAGTGACTCCCACAGTGACTCTTCAGTCCAAGTTTGGTGGAGGTAAGTCCTTGCCTCCCCAGGCCAGACTGCATTGCTGGGAACCGCGTCTTTTGCAGCTACTCCGGCTCATGTGCACTTTCTGAGGAAATCCTTTGTGCACAGCCAAGCCTGGGTCCACGGCACTCTAACCTGCATTGCACGACCTCCTGAGTTGTCCTCCGGCGGCGTGGGACTCCTTTGTGCAACTTCGGGTGAGCACCATTTCACTCCACTTCGTAGTGCCTGTTCTGGCACTTCTGCGGGTGCTGCCTGCTTCTGAGAGGGCTCTTTGTCTTGCTGGGCGCCCCCTCTGTCCCCTGACACAATTGGCGACATCCTGGTCCCTCCTGGGCCACAACAGCATCCAAAAACCCTAACCGCACGACTTGCAGCTAGCAAGGCTTGTTTGCGGTCTTTTTTAAGGAAAATACTTCTGCACGACTCTCCACGGCGTGGGATATCCATCCTCCAAAGAGGAAGTTTCTAGCCCTTGTCGTTCTTGCAGAATCCTCAGCTTCTACTGTCCAGTAGCAGCTTCTTTGCACCCACACCTGGCATTTCCTGGGCATCTGCCCACTCTCGACTTGGTCGTGACTTTTGGACTTGGTCCCCTTGTTCCACAGGTACCCTCGTCTGGAAATCCATCGTTGTTGCATTGCTGGTTTTGGTCTTTCCTGCAGAATTCCCATATCACGACTTCTGTGCTCTTTGGGGAACTTTAGTGCACTTTTCACTCACTTTTCAGGGTCTTGGGGTGGGCTATTTTTCTAACCCTCACTGTTTTCTTACAGTCCCAGCGACCCTCTACAAGGTCACATAGGTTTGGGGTCCATTCGTGGTTCGCATTCCACTTTTGGAGTATATGGTTTGTGTTGCCCCTATCCCTATGTGTCCCCATTGCATCCTATTGTAACTATACATTGTTTGCACTGTTTTCTAATACTATACTGCATATTTTTGGTATTGTGTACATATATCTTGTGTATATTTACTATCCTCATACTGAGGGTACTCACTGAGATACTTTGGCATATTGTCATAAAAATAAAGTACCTTTATTTTTAGTATATCTGTGTATTGTGTTTTCTTATGATATTGTGCATATGACACTAGTGGTACTGTAGGAGCTTCACTCGTCTCCTAGTTCAGCCTAAGCTGCTCTGCTAAGCTACCATTATCTATCAGCCTAAGCTGCTAGACACCCTATACACTAATAAGGGATACCTGGGCCTGGTGCAAGGTGTAAGTACCCCTTGGTACTCACTACAAGCCAGTCCAGCCTCCTACAGGTACCGAAAACGTGTATGGTGATTTAGGATTGGAGTATTGGCACCTCAACCAATACTACTGTGCCACACAGAATTCCGAAGTGATGCTTGATTGAGCCTTCACATACACCAGGAGGGAGACACTCGAATTCTTAATCCACAAATGCCCTAAGAAATCCGTGCAAATGTGGAGGCGCGAGCACAAGTGCGCCATCCTCTGTATCACCAAAAACCCCGTCTCAAACATCGGATCGTAAGGGGTGGGCAGGGCAGGGTTGTTGAGAAAGAGAATGTGGCAGAAAGCATTGGGTAAAAGTGAGAGGCAGCGTGAAATGTGTTTGAAAACCTGGGGGTGCGCCAGCAGTCCATCTCCAACAGTGACTGCCCTTCATGGGCAGAAAAAAGTCCAGGGAGGAGGCTTGGGGCAAATGACTGCGAAACTCGCATTTCTAAAATTAACACAGGCTGTGTTTTTTCAGCTAGAATGTTCCTAGAAATCGAGGCATGGCAGTCGATTATAACAACGGATGGCGGGAAGAAGGGGTGGTTCGGGGGGTTGAGAAACAAAAGGTGGGAGGAGGGGCACGGGTTAAGGAACCGGCTATCAGAAGAGGGCACAAACTAAGTATGACATGGGAGGAGGGTGGATAGACAACGGATATCGCAAGGGGGAGGGTGGTGGTTCAAAGAAGTGGAAACATGAAAAGAATGGTGTGATTAAAAACTGTAGCGCTTGTGAAAAGCGCTCCTAAAGAACTAAACGAGTAGCCCCGACACAATAGATAAAACATGGCTCCTGCGTAGATTTACAGTACTTGGCCGGTAATCTCGGTAAGGGCTAAACACTGGAAGAGGCATGATGTACATATGCCCTTGTCACCTGGAAAGAACGTAAATCGGAACGACGATGGTGCCAGCAAAAGGGAAGCCCACAGGCACGTTCTTGAGGTAGATACGGCATATCAGTTCGAGATAACGCACGTGCGCCATCTAAAGCCGAGACCTAAAAAGGCATTGAAGTACCTAACAAAAATCCAGTGCGCAGCACTGACCCTAAGCACTGCAAACAGAAGTCTGAAGAAACTTGGTTTACAGAGGCGCACATCCAATAGCACCTGGCACTTAGTCCAGAGGTACATATCAGAAGCATAGCAACATATGGGACTCCAAAGAGGGAAACCACTCACATGTAAAATAATAAGAGTGATAATAAGTATAATAACTTGTTTGCTATATAAAACTTCATACTGCACTGCATCCACTTCTGAGCTGTATATTACAAGAGAAGACGGGCACAGACAAAAGCGAGTAAGGCATAGAAACACACAGCATAGGCCCAGCTCCACAACAGAAGCATACCAGCACACAATATAGGCGGATATGCATACACCAGAAGCAAAGCACTACAGAGTTTAGCACAGAGGTGCAGGACAGACCAATGCTTAGTGTTCCAATAAAGATTCCCAAACGTCTGCCATAATATGAACCTTATGAATCCCCAGGCCGTGGAGGAATAACTGAGAAATGCAGAACAGACAAAGTTACGTCAACTGCAATTGTATTGTTTCACATGCAATCAAATAAACATGGCAATCATCTACAAAGCAGCACTTAATGTACAAAATGTTGTTGCTTCAGTATAATTAAAATACTTCAATAAAAATAAAATTTACTCAAAATAAAGATTTTACTGTGCTACAGGTGGCCAAAGTCATCATTATAATTCAGATGATACCAGTACTTTGGCTGATAACAGGAATTACTAGCCGAATTAAGAACTGAAATAGATGCAAGGAAAATGCACTCCTCCTTTTCCCATCCGGACATAACACCAACAAAAGCAGTAGAAATTTCTAAAAGGCTTATGGCTTCCAGTAAAAAAAAAAAAAAAAAAAAAAAGAAAGAAATCGAGGATTTCGCCAGTAAAATAGTTTAGAATTTAAACTCGTAGCAAAACAAAACAGTGCAAACTCTTTATGGAGAAACCAAAACATTGAAAACCAATTTAACGGGAAAATAAAATTCATTAAGATAATGTCTGGACGAAAACAATAGAAAAACGCTCAATGACGGTTATTCTACTATAAGAACAATATACTAAAAGGCAGGTTTGAAAACAAAACAAAATGGACTCCATAGTGAATCCAGCTTAGGAATCACAATGTTACAAGTAAAATGGCAAAACGGGAAGGAAAAACGATACAGAGAGGCAGGACAGGGAAAGCATTCAGAGGAGGAATGCAAAGATGCAGAATGGGTCCACACACAAAAGGAGCAGCACAGAAAAAGTAGGGGTGAAAGGAAAATGCGTCTATGAAACCACTGCAAATACAAATATTAACTGGAGTTTAAAAAACAAACAACAAGTGATGGACGGAATGCTGAACATTGTCAAACATTCACCCCAGTACAGTGATCTGGGCCTAAATCCATCATTTTTTTGCTGCCCCATGCCATTCCTGTTTGGACCCAGCCATATGCAAATCGGTCTTGACCCTGTTCCCCATGGGAACAGTCCAGCCCAAACTGCTAGGCCAGGTCTTCCCTGGACTGGAAACAAGCATCCTGGGACCGGTTTCGGGGTTTCACCCCTCATCATCCAGGCTAGCTTGAATCCAGTGGCATGGGAATCACAGGACCCACGTCTGGGCATACCCTTCCCACTTAGGGCAACAAAGCAAAAACAACAAGTGATGGACGGAAATGCTGACAAACATTCACCCCCAGTACAGTGATCTGGGCCTAAATCCATCTTTTTTTTGCTGCCCATGCCATTCCAGTTTGGACCCAGCCATATGCAAATCAGTCTTGACCCTGTTCCCCATGGGAACAGTCCAGCCCGAACTGCTAGGCCAGGCCTTCCCTGGACTGGAAACAAGCATCCTGGGACCGGTTTCGGGGTTTCACCCCTCATCAGCCAGGCTAGCTTGAATCCAGTGGCATGGGAAGCATGGGACCCACATCTGGGCATACCCTTCCTACTTAACGGCGACAAAGCAAAAACAACAAGTGATGGACGGAATGCTGAACATTGTCAAACATTCAACCCCAGTTCAGTGATCTGGGCCTAAATCCATCGTTTTTTTGCTGCCCATGCCATTCTAGTTTGGACCCAGCCATATGCAAATCAGTCTGGGCATACACTTCCCACTTAGGGCGACAAAGCAAAAACAACAAGTGATGGACAAAGCTAGCTTGGCTGAAGAAGGGTGATACCCTGAAACCGTTCCCAGGATGCTTGTTTCCGGTCCAGGGAGGACCTGGCCTGGCAGTTCGGGCTGGACTGTTCCCATAAGGAACAGGGTCAAGACTGATTTGCATATGGCTGGGTCCAAACTGGGGTGGCATGGTGAGCAAAAGAACAATGGATTAAACCCAGATCTGTGACCGGGGGTGAGTGTTTGCATTGTCAGCACTCCGTCCATCATCTTTTTCTATTGATAAAGTTGCCCTAAGTGGGAAGGCTATGCCCAGACGTGGGTCCCTTGCTCACTGTGCCACTGGAATCAAGCTAGCCTGGCTGAAGAAGGGTGATACCCAGAAACCGGTCCCAGGATGCTTGTTTCCTGTCCAGGGAGGACCTGGCCTGGCAGTTCGGGCTGGACTGTTCCCATGAGGAACAGGGTCAAGACTGATTTGCATATGGCTGGGTCCAAACTGGGGTGGCATGGTGAGCAAAAGAACGATGGATTAAACCCAGATCTGTTACTGGGGGTGAGTGTTTGCATTGTCAGCACTCCGTCCATCATCTTTTTGTATTGCTTAAAAAACATAACATTTAATTTTTAGAAAAAAGGCATTTCATGAATTGGTTTCTGTAAGTGCCACTCACCTTAGAAAGCTGAAATAAACAGCTTAATTGAAATGGTTTCCCAGAATGTATATTCTATGAAACCGTTTTTCTATGAAATCACACACAGTAGTAAAATGATGTCTGATTGTTGAATACTGACGTGGCTGTTCTGTGCTAATTTCTAAATGTCCCTGCAACACAGACAGCTCTACATAAGGATGTGTAATCTGAACAGAACACAATGCCTTGGGCAAAAGACAGGAGTGCCTGACCTGTGATAATGAGTTAATTTATCACCCAAGTCAATCTTACATATTTGCATCAACACTGAACAGTTAAAATGTTGAGCCAGCTCACTGGTAGTGAAGCCTTTCATCTACAAGTTACACACACACCTGTACTGTTTTAACCCATTCAGCAAGCCAGAGAAAAGCTGCTGTATCAGTATCATCAACAGCCATACGGAACAACCAACGACAACGCAACAGCATATGTAATCTTCCCACAGATGTTCAACCTTTCTTTCTACCTCCCCAGATTGCACCCCTTTCAGAAGTCCAAAAACACTGCATGGAAATTACCCTGACTTATAGCTAGAGAATGGTCTCTCTCCTTCCTTTCTATTTGAACAAGATGTTCCTTGAACTCCATCATCTGCCTGCCTTAGTGAGTAGGAGCATATTTTACACTTCCACATTGCTGTTCCCTTCTCCGCTACAATATTTCAGTAAATCAATTATACCCCTCCTAACAAATCACCAGCTCCCCTTCCAACCTACCTACTCATTCCAATCCTTTAAATCAAAATTCCTCCTTCTGTGTAGCTTCTCACTGCAACTTCAAAATATCCTCTCTCTCCACTCTATTTCCTTATCCCATTTTTTCCACTTGCATGGTCTTACTTTTATAATTACACCCAATGCCTGTTAATTTAATCCACCACCAGAAACTGGAGGGAATGATTCAGTTTTTCCAGGGCACAAGACTAGTCCATTGACTATCATATTTACAATAAATACCACTAACTTTGGGTTAATGAGTAGCATGCTAACCACCAGAAAGCACGTCAATGCTTCATAAGGGGTAGTAAATGTGTATAAATACAAATAAAATAGAATAAAACATTGTTTTTGATGACCCTCATCGGCATGGTAACTGAGGACTGCTTGCTAGTATACCACAACCCCATTCACACTTCACACAAAGGCTCGGCACTGGTATGTGAATTTCAATGCTTTGATCTATATTTCCAATCCTAAATTATGGTTGGAATATTTTTTTGTTGCCTACTACTCGTACTATACGAGTGATTGAAATGTTTTTCTGGAACATAGCCAGAATCCACTGTAAACTGTAAATTGAAGATTGGGTGGCGATGATAAAGGACTAGAAACTAATTTGTTGCCCTAGAACATGGTTGATAGAGGAGTTCTAGGTAGATTGTTTTCAAACTTTTTGTAACCCAACAATTCCCTCCTCATCCGGCAGACCAAAATTGGGCCCGGCCGTACTTGTGTCAGTCAGGGACAGCTCATTAAACGTTGAAGGCGAGTGTAACTTAGCCTGATACCAAATAACTTGTTTATCCCTTCTGGTTTTTCCCAATACATTTATCATATTTTTTTTTATATATTTGACCAATGGACTACTGTTGTAATAGGCCAATTTCGAGGATGGTATATCAGACATCACTCGTGAAAATAAACATGATATTGTCATTGTCTGGGCAGGAGATGTTGTTTTCACGAGATGCTGTTTTAGTGGTGAACCGGTTTGTGGCCTTGTTGATGAATGACGTGAGGATATTATCAATTTAAACGTGCCCCCTATGGTGAAGAGTTAAATGAAATTAGTTGTTTAGAGTGATTTTGTAATAGGAGATATTCCATTTATCCTAAATTTCACTGGAAGTGGCCAGGGCAAAAACATAGATGTTATTTGGTATCATCCGCCCTATATCCTATAATTTCATATTTTGAAATTTAAGCAAACTGTATCCATTATTATAACCCATTATCACTCACCATTAATCTCAATGTGACAGAAAAGGGTAATACTCAGAAGTACTGATATGAACTGTTCCACTAATAGAGGCCTGAGAACTAAATGGGACAAAATTGAGTAAGGAATTTATAAGCTAAGGTACACTGCTAAAATTTCTGAAGTAATAAATGACATAAAAAGGAGCATAACGCGAAAAGCCCCTGGACCAAACTGTGTCCCTGTGAACATATTTAAACCAAATATATTGTTCTGGGCCATTAGTTACACATTTCACTCGAGCGTCTATTAGGGAGAAAATGCCCAGGTTCTGAATTGAGGCAATACTAGTCCTTATCTTTAAAAAGGGTGAGAGAAACCAGCAGAGTGGTTATTGTCAGTTTAATTGCTTAACCCTACTATGAAAACTTTGGGCCATGTTCTCTTACCAAGAATTAAGGACTGGACTGAACAAAATTATTTTTTGTCTGATGTTCAAAATGGCTTGCACCCTGGTTTGGAAACTGTGGAGCAATCCCTAAACCTGATACTTCTGATGACGAAATATGTCAAAGCCAGGGGAGGTTCCTTTTATGGACATCTCCTGTGCTTTTGACTCAATGAATCGAACAAAGATGGAGTTTGCAGTAACACTGGTGGACATACTTAGGTGCATTGATTGGACTACAAAGGTAAAAGATCACTATAGATTAAATGGGATTATTCCCCCTCCATGTGCTTCAATTGTTCAATTGGGTGTATGGTAAGGATATATTCTGGCAATATATTTGTTTTTATTCTATATAAATGGCCTAGAGAACTATCTAACAAATAGTAGGAACGATTTTCCACATGTTGGGAAATGTCCTGTCCCCATCCTCTTATATGCAGATGATGTGGTTCTCCTTCCGAGAACCACAAATAGCCTTTAGATCATATTAGATGCCTTTACCTCCATTATGAATGATCTTGACTGAAAAGTAAATCTAACCAAGTATTTTACAATGATTAGTGGCCAAAAAACAAAAACAAATATAGGGTACACTCTATAGGAGGGACTGAAATTGCCAAAGCCAAGCATTTAATTTTCTAGTCATCTCTTTTGGCTCTGATATGAGAAGGGGCCACTTACTGAACCAGAGATCACAGTTGATTGCAAGAGCAAATGAAGCACTCTTTCGGTTTGCCTCTAAGTTAGGGTACAAACCCATTAATGAGAAGTTACAGCTATACAACAATAAAATTATACGTGTGAGCACTTATAGGGCAGGAGTTTGGGGTTACACTGATCCTGAAACAACTTAGAGGACAGAAAATGTGTTTTTAGGTAGGCGGTACTCCGTTGCCAAAAGTACTGCAACTTATAAATATCACAGTGAATTAAGAATAAACCTTTTGGGGCATAACATACAACATAACATACAACTTGCCCCGTGTTGCTCTGGCTCAAAATCTGGTGGTCACCTGAGAGTTTTTTTTAGAGACTTCTTTTGAAGGATTATATTGCCCTTAATAATAATATGGGTAAATTCCACAGTAACAAGCCAGCTATTAGCTCACACATTACTGAACGGATGTAGTACAGGTATGCTGCATAGCAAATAACAATGCATCATTGGACAGCATGGTTGGCACTGTACTCAAACACGCAGTCAATCAATTATAAAGCAAGTTTTAGCCAATGTGGGACTGCCAGAATATTTGCACAGTCCGGAAGTTATAAAAGTAAACTCCAAAGGGAATATCTGAAATCTGTCTTTTCAATTGAGGTGTAAAATGCAGGGGCACAGGCAGAATCTCTGCAGACAGTTATGCATTACACATTGTTTATTACCACTTTAAGTATGGAGCCATATGTATCCTGGAGTTCTATCACACAGTATAGATTTTATCATGCTCGCTTTCGTGTGCACTTTCTTTTAGCTTTCCCTCAACAGAGAACTTGTTTTTTTTAAATCTCAAAATGCTCTTGGGATAGAACGACAAAGAGCACTATGCATGTTATCCTATTTTTCAATTTATTAAAGACACTGCACTCTTGGTTTCTGATTCAAATTTTTTGTACTGAAAAAATCAGAAACTTTAAAGATGGTTTTAAATTCCAACAGAGGTTAGAATCACAAGATACCTGCCATGCAGTTGCAAATTATATATAAGGAGCCTTAGCAATTAGGAAACATACAAATCTTCTAATGTAACTTAAGTACTTTAAGACATGCAGGAGAGAGGCTCAGTTTGAGTCTCAAGTGCAAAGGAAATTATTATGTTTTATATTTTTTTGTTTTTCTCGGACAACAGAAAATGTAGTTCTAGTGTTTTATTTTTAATTTTAGGGAGGTGTTTGGAAGTTAGGGCTATTTTCAATACATGCCATCATAGCCACTATCTCTGTGGGATTTGGAAAGTAAATTATTTAGGACTTTACACCTGCCTTTTGTGTCAATTGTAGGTGTTTGGTGTGGGGAATGGTTTTGCACTGGCTAGGGATTCAAAACCCAGTGGCATTGCTAAATTTCTTGAAAGACCCAACTTAAACACTAGAGGGGAGATTTGGATCCCTCGACTATTGCCCAAAAGCATAAGAAATAAATCCTAAATAGTCCTCAAAGAATTGGAATTCTTGTTATCCCACAACAAATCAACAATGTGCACTCCACAATTATTGTTCTACATCAATGTGTTCAGCCATTGAAAGGTCATATGTTTGAATCCATGCAAAGCAGAATGTGCCTTCCAATCCTTCCCAAAATAAATAACGAGTGTCAGTACATTGGGCAATAGAAACAAGTTATATGTTGTGGGATACATATCAGAGTGGGGTATTAAGTAGTTTAAATGTAAACAAGCTAAGATCTTCATCGTCAGGGAAACTGGCTTGCTCTACATCCTTGAACTGTGACTGCAACTGTCAAGTGGATGCGTTTTGATTAGACACCTTAGGCACTAAAGGTGACCATATATCCATCTTTCCAAATCCCACAGGGATACTGGCTATGGTGGCATGTATTGAAATTAGTCCTAGTCCTTCCAACCACCTCCCTAAAATTGAAAAGCAAAAACACCGGACAAAAGTTTTAGTAGTCTGAGAAAAATAATAATTTGATTAATTTCCCTTGCGCTTATGAATCAAGCTCAGCTACTTTCCTGCATGTCTTTGTATGATTTTTTTTTTTCAATAAGGATTTCAATTTTACCTCGAAATAGAAGGTAGAGAATTATTACCTTAAAAGGGCTAATTTTGTGGCTTTATAACAGTTCACTTTATTGCCAGTAGTTTGGAGCCAAATAGGTTAAGGGGATTGTTCCCTTACAAGAAAAATGTGTTGCTTCTTCACCTTTTCACCGGAATCTCCGGATTTTACCCTTGTTTAATCATCAATTTAATTTCTACCACAATCCTTGAACCACTTATCAAATTATTTCCATTACTGCTATATGTTTCTTGCAAACTTTTATTATTTTGCTTAAACCCAGTATTGACATTTTAAGTTCTTTAGTTCTTAGTGTTCTATTGTCCGTTTCATTATACATATTGCTAATGTGTACTTTCTAATATTTGGCTTGCCACTACGGCCTAACTATCAAAGGTAACCAAAGGTTACCCCAGTTCAAGCCTAAATTCCCCTTGGGCCAGATTTGGATCATATGTGCAAATCTACTTTGTGCAGGCTTATGCATATGGTTTGATCAGATTTCCAACTTTCTTTGAATTCACCCGTGAAAATCTAAGCGCAACACAGTTTACAACAATTCTTCCACTGAACTTACTCGTGGGTGTTGTTTTCGGGCTGTAACATCCACAGCAGTAGGAGTAGTTGATATGCGATATAGCATTTGTCAGATCTTTTTTTCTGCACCAGGAAAGCATTTTTTTTATTTTGGTCAAATCACTTCTTTCTCATCCCAATGAAATGTGTAGATGTTTAATGATCTTTTCTATTCTATTAACGGTCCAAACATCTTTAAGTAAATCGCTTCTGCAAGGGAGGTGTAACAATATTGAGAAGGCATGCAAAAACCCCCAAACCGATATGATTTTGTGGGCTGCTCTGCCTTCCTAAGGACTACTTTGCAGCTACTGGGATCATTCATATTATTATCACTATCTAAATTTAGTATGGCAGAACTTCTGAAATAATCCTACATATGTAATCTCAATAAGTCCCATCAACAAGTGTAAATATTATCTGATTCTAGGAGTCAAAATATGGAAATTAAATCAGAAGATTACTGTGTAAGCCACTAAAATGAAATTAGGTGCAAAAAAGTATTAAGCATGTCAGAGGAAGGAAAACAGCTGTTTTAAAATGAAAATAACGTCAAATAAAAATAGATATTAAATATTATCACACTAAGGGAATTCACATTAACAACGTCAATTTAGTTGAGTTGAAAACTCTCATATTACTAGTATAATTCACTATAAAAAGCATTACTTTTTGTTAGCTTTTTTTCCATTCAATAGCATGTACTGCATTTCTCTGAGAGATATTGAAATTTCATAGGCCAAACATATGCAGTAGTGCTATAGTAACCTGTCCTTTGGAGACACCAGCTGTAAGAAAAATAATCAGGATTTGATGGCAGAATTTCTCCAATCACTGACTGATGCACAGGGTAAATGAGGCACCTCAGCCTCCAACTCCTCAGAATGTTTCTGCACCTGAGAAGTAGAATTTACCTGAAGAAGGTGGCCCTGTCAAGAACTCCTGCTGCTGGAAAAGCGCTCCAGTGGTAAAGTGGTTGGCCTCCTGTTGGCCTGCTTCAGGCACAAAAAAATCTGAAGTACTCTGGACTCCAAGAGGCACAGCTGACAACTGGGACTTGGGCCTTGCAGGAGCCCTGACTGGAGATAGAAAGCTTGTGCTAATAAGCCTCTCTGAGGAACTAGGGGCTGCAGGATTGACCAGAAGGAACTTGTAGACTAAGGCCCTAATTACGATCCTGCCGCGGTGGCGGTCAGACCGCCGCCAAAGCAGTGGTGCAACCGCTTTGGTGGTGGTCAGACTGCCATATTATGACTGTGGAGATTGGTCCATGGTCAGAGCGCCAGCACCGACAGTTTCCCTTCACTGGAGGGACTGGCGGTACTAATCAGCCAGGGCAGTGCTGCATGCAGCGCCACCCTGGGGATTATAACCTCCTCTCCATCAGCTTTTACATGACAGTTGCACCACCATGTAAAAGCTGCTGGAGACAGGATGCAGGGAGCCCCATGGGGGCAACTTCACTGCCCATGCGCTTGGCATGGGCAGTGCAGGGGGCCCCATGGACAGCCCCATTGCACTTTTTTTTGCAAACAGTAAAAAGTGCGACAGGTGCTGTTGCACCCTACGCACCACAACATTTCCGCTGGCTCAATTATGAGTTAGCGTCAGTGTTGTGGGCTGTTCCCCGCTGGGCCAGGGGGCAAAAACACAGTTTCAGCCCACTGACCCAGCGGGGAACTCCTAATGGGGCCCGCAGGAAGGTGGCTGCAGTGGCGGAAACCTGACTGCTGGAGTTTGGCAGGCAACCTTTTGCACCTGCCAAACTCTTAATGACCCCCTAAGGGCCTCATTACGGGTTTGGTGGTAGGACCGCCAGACCGCCTTGTTGGCGGTCCTGAAAAACCGCCATGATGGCGGTCTGTCAGACTGCCCTATTACGCGTTATAAAGACAGGCCCGCTGACCGCCAACCAAAAAAGGTAGACCGGCAATGACACGGAGATGCAGAGATAGGTGGTCTGAACTCCAGCACCAATAGCCCTGTGACTAACCGCGACCATATTACAAGTCCAAAGTCACAGTGGCAGGCACCCATGGTGGTCAGCCAATGGCAGTCCGAACTACGGCAGTCAGCGGTCACCAAATTGATGCACAACAGCACATTGAATGGATCTGAAAACAACACAGCTGACACACATTGCCACACTTAACACACCTGCAAATCACACTATAAAACACACCCCTCCACACACCACAATCCTTTACATTCACAAATCAAAACACATAAGCTAGAGCAATATTTTACCACACAGGACAGAAAATAGGCACCACTTTTTATTCATTATCCGGTACAACACCCTGCACACGCTTTTGGCCAGTCAAACCCTTTTGCAATCTCACTCTTTAATAAGTTACTGTCACCTGTAATATATATATTTTTATTCCACCATGGCACGTACGTATTAAAAATTCCTGTTTCACTGATGAAGAGCTAACAGTCATGGAGGATAAAATCAAAAGAGTAGGAGCCACAATTGTTTGGAGCACAATTCTATCACATTCCTCTCAGCAGGACAGAGCTAATGCTGTAGGCACAACCCTGCTCACAATGGACGACATCAGGAAGAGGTGGAATGACCTCAGGGGCAAGGTCCTTTCCCTGGTCACCCAGGACCATATGCAGGCCAAGAAGACCAGCAGTGGCCCTCCCAGTGCCCCATTACAACTCTTTCCCTGGTTGAGAAGGTCTTGGCTGTCCTGCATCCTGAGAGCTTGACAGGAATACTTGGGGGAGTGGAGTCTGGTAAGTCACAACTTGAAAAATGTCACCAAAATGTTGTCATGCATGCCCAATGCCGCCTTGTGCCACCTTCATGGTTACTCCACTTACCAGCCGGGTGTTCTCTGCAACAAAGACCCTTTTCAGTCACATCCCAAATGAGATGTACTCACATGGGAGGATAACATTTCTACACTGTGTGTGGTACAGGGACTGACATGACTGCTATGGCCAGAGGCTCTGTTACTGGTACTCCACTCAGCCAGCCCATTGTCCTCTGCAACAAAGACCCCTGTTTGTCAACTCCCAATTGAGGTTTATTCACCTGGAAGGATACCATGTGTCTAGTGTTGGGAACTAGGGGAGTGACCTGAATGCAACTACCAGGAGGCACTGTTCAAATTATTCCAAATAGCAAAACAGTGGTCACTGGTCCAAATATCCTAGCCTGATCACTCTGAAATCATGTTTACTCACCTTGGAGGGACCCAAGATACAGATCATGCCCAACCCAGAGATGAGGTTGGCCACCTATCTCTATCTTGAACTGCTAAGCCAGGTTGAAACTATTGAGGACAGGAAGGACAGTGCACACAGTGTGCAACATAAATTATTAACAAGGCCACAAGATGCATCACCAGAATGGTATTGGGTGCAAACACATTCACAATGCTCAGACCACATGATGACTCCAGTTATATATATATATATATATATATATATATATACACACACACAACAAACCCCTGCTTTGACCTGAGTAATATTCAAAGAGGCCTCAAAATGGTCAAAGTCACATCCTGCCCAGCCACTGTTTTGCCTGCACTGCTGCCAAAATGTACATCTCTACCCATCCTAATGTATTGCTAAATTCAGCAGCTGCTAAACTTAAATGGAATTGCCATGCTTCACAAATGTCATGTCAATACAACCAATTCCTTAGGTACCTCTCACAGTAGGATCACTTACAAATCAACTATGTACCCCGGATGTGACTGTTAACTTTTGGAGGTAGATGTCACCATAACATTGTATCTTTCACATCAACAGATCGAGCTGCCACTGGGCACACAGAGGCCACAGACAAGCCTGCCACCATCCCCTGGATGAAGCCCTCAGTGATCACAACACTCCTGAATGTCTGGATGTGGAGGATGGTTCTGGCCCATCTAGGCAACATGGACAGACCCCTACAGTGATTCTCACTGTGCCCTCATCAAGACCAGCCAGCCCAGTTGCCTCAACATCACAGGCAGCCATTCGTCCCCCAACCTGTTCCTACCATCTCATGCCCCTCAATACAGGATCCTGAGTCGCAGCACCAGACCTCGGACAATGATGGTCCTGGAACCAGTGGGAGGGGGCACCTTGTGGCAAGGGCACAAGCCCGTCGAGGTATGGTGCATGGGAGGGATGTTGTGGGCCACTGGGGTGAGGTCACTGGGGATGCTCCTAGCCAGGACTCCATCAGCCAAGTCTATGGGTTCTATCAAGAGTCCCAAGGCGTGATGAGCCAGGTACCTACAGAACTCCAGGAGATCAAGCAGCTTAAGAGGGATATAATTTTGTATTTAAGAGGAATAAAAATGTACGCCAATATTTGATTCAGGCACGATGTATAGATAAAACTCCTCCGCCAACTAAAACATTTGGTCTTCCTTCTGCTAATGGACACTATAAACACATGAAATGCAGACCCTGTGATTTGACCAGAAATAGCAAAGAGGTACACCTTAATGGGAAGATATGGCATCTAAAAGCTTATTATAAATGTAACACCAAGAATTTGGTGTATTATATAAAATGTCCATGTAATTTGATCTATATAGGCCAAACAATTCAACAGGTTAAGCAAAGGATATTAAAACACAGGTCCAGTATACGATGTAAAACTCAAGCGGCCCCATTAGTGCATTGCCACGAATTTGGACACACTGAAGATTATATGGGATGGGGAGTATTATATGTGGTTCAAAGGTGTGTTAAAAAAGCACAAACTACTAATGTGCTTTTGAAAAAAGAAGCAAGACTGATTTCACAATATATCTCAATGGATGGATTAAATGAGTATGATGAGGTATGGGACTTACTGGAAAGATAAGTGGTTATAATGAATATGAGATCAATATACTGTATAGACTGATGTTACACTAACTGAGAGATGTAATGTATAGTTGGATGGATTATAAATGATGCAATTTTTGTATCATTTCTTGTGTAGTTTTTGGTGTGATTTTTGTGTAACTTGTATTTCTTAACATTAATATTTTTTTTTAACTACAATGGTAAGATACGGATGCCCAATCTCTTGTGCCTCATAAATCTAATTCCGTAGACATTTTGCCACAAACATCCCCTTACTAACTTTTGTACACAGTCTAGTTGATAAATAGGTAGGGCGATATGCCATTTCCGGCCGCGCCTCCTCGAGAGGAGAACGCAATAGAATTAACATATTACAGGTTGATAAGGTTAGGATCTGCCCCAAAGGTCCTGCAGGCTAGGTGCCGAGGAAGGCGGCATGCTACTTCCAGTCGCACATTAGAGAAGGCAGTAATGGATTTTCCTGTTGCCTCTTCGCTCTAGTTGTTTAGACTAAGCGACACATCTTATCTGGTCACACTCTACCACAAAGGTTTTAATTCAGCGTGGTGTAATGCTCGTAGGGACCGTAGCAGCATTGTGTTATGGTTCCACAGATAGCGGGAGCCATGACGAAGCTCGAATCCACGACCTTGATGTAGTAAGTAAAGGGGCGGTGGGCATATACAGACTCCCATTGTTCATACGATGGTACTAGAGTGATGTGTGTTGTTGTCTCTAATCTGGGTTTAGTCAGATAGTCAGACTTAATGCGGATCACACATACCTCAAGAGAGGATTAATGCACCCACATTATAGAAAAGTACATTACACGATTGTGTGGCATGGTGTAGATCGATTTTATAGGCAGGTTGACCATGTTGAACACAGTTTGATCTGTATTAGACTTTAAATCATATTCATAATGTGTATGAGGCTCATGTTTGCCAGTGTATTACATAAAATGTTATAAATCAATGCAACAGTAGGTGGCTGGCCTCCAAAAGGAAAATAGGGTCTTCATTGCAGTTAGACGTGAGCATACCAATATTGCATTAAAAAGTATTGCACACCTTGAATCACCAGAGTTCATTTGCATTAGCATCACACAAGAGAGAATGTGCCAGCATTGTTCAAATGGCCTCCTTTAAAACAGACACCATTTTTTGAGAGGAGCATTTGCTAATATCTCATTGACTGGTGCTACAAAGAACTTGATAATAACTGTAAAAGCGCAGCAGCTGATACACCAGTCCCAGCAAAACTGTCAACACCCACGTAGCACACAGTGATCTGGGTGCTTTGTTCGCTGGGTCAGCATCCCACATAGTGATAGTAAGCACTATATAAATGGTACAGTACAATACAATACAATACAACTGAGGGTGCTCTGGGCACTCTTTAATGTGGGAGTAACAGTGCAGATCGTCGACAGTTGGTTGGGGAGGAAGGTGGGCCAGCTGACCATCAATCACTGACTAGACACATCACTCCCCCACCCCATGGTTGATACAGATATTCTCAAATCTTATCCTAAGCCCCTCCATGCACAGGGCCCCATCACTCTCCATCAAGTTTCAGAGTATTTAATTTAAGTCTGAAAATATTTAGTATATAGTTTGGAGCATAAATGCCAACGTGCAAAGTGTAACGTGCTTTTTATTACCACTGCTGAGCAGGGGAGGGGTGAATAGCTCATAAGAGGTAAAGTGAAAATATTATATGATACAAACATTTTTTAAAGACAAGTACTTTACAGAAATCCTGTTCACTAACATAAAACATTTCTTTCTTTTATTTTAGCTTGACATGAATCCTTCCAGTAGCTTGTCACATATTTGAATTACAAAAAATGACGAGACATTGGAGTATAAGCTTCTAATAGCTACAATAATCCCCACAATATTTTCTGGTACGGTAGTGCGGTCTCTGTTCACATCCAGACCATAATAAAAACCAGAAGATGACACCACTGGCAAGGCAATGTCTTGTGGGGACTCATTTGCACAACGCAGCATCACTCCAACAGCAGCAGGTGGGCATTCAGGGTTCAGCATCAGCAGTTAAGCACAACTTGTCCAGTTCACAGGAGACTGCTAAAAAGTTCAGTCTCAGGCAATATAACGTCGCAAGGACCCCAATATGCCCTTCACTTGCCCAAGGAAGTAATCATCGTTGTTGTCCACAGCCGTCATGAGCGTCAGTACATCAGTCACACTACCCTACTTACATGACTCCTCTAAATCCTGATTCCAGTTAAAAAGTTATCTCCCTGGCGTGCCAAGACCCCAAAAGGACAAAACACTCTGAACTCAGCAGTGTGGCAGAGCTGTAAAGCATGTGCGTCGAATCACCGAAGTATCAGAAGTGTCATCACACACCATTTCACCTTTACATTCACACACGGACACATTTGGTGCATACAAACACAATAACACCCACACACCCTTTCACATAAACTCATTCTCACCCGCTCACAACATACATTGAAAAGCATTTTTTACTTACCTCTGCTGCCAGAGAGGGCCGTGTTATTGCTAATTGTAAATAATATATAACTAATCACTGTCAGTGTAATTTAAAAAATTTACCAAAAACGAGATTTGAGCCGCAACGATGGCCACAAGGACACACTACCGCTATCTACCTGGCACTGATTGTGATTGTACTCTGAGACCAGGAGTCGCAAAGGCAGGGCCAGGGGTCACAGCTGTGACCTCCGGCTACTACTTAATGACATCCCTGCTGTAAAGGAATTTCGACTCAGTAAATCTATCTTGGCAGTGGCAATAATGTAAAATGACTGGGCCTCACTGAAAAATGCAATGAGGGGCCCTCTGAGTCTCCAATGTCTAACAGATATTCTTAGAATTGGGATGAATGCCTGAAGGACTGGGCCGAATAGTAGGGTTGGGGGCCCTTCTGCACCTCAGGGACCTGCGTACCACCACTGCATCATGGGACCCCCCTTTCCCAGGTGTCAGTTTTGTAATGCAAATATATTAAATAGCTTCAAGAGATATATTTAAAAAAGCACAGCAAAGTGAAATAATGAATATATTTTCATTTCAATTTAGATGTACCAGAGTAACAAGCACTGGCAAAGCCAATAGGTCTCGCCTAAGCAAGCGCTATTGGCTTTGCCAATGTGTTTTAGTCATGTTGTTCACCAGTGTGGTTGTGGTTCAGCAAGGTTAAAAACTTAGTGACATAGAGGAGAGTAGCATGGAGAGTCAGAGTGGAATGGTGAAGAGTGGAGTGGCAGAGTGTCATGTATTGGAGTAGCATAAAGTGGAGACACGTAGCGTGGCACACACTGAAGTGGCATTGAGTAGAGTGGACTGGTGTAGAGTGCATTGGTGTAGAGCAGTGGTCTTCAAACTTTTTAATGCCGCTCCCCCCCCCCCAGTTGAAAAATACAAATCTTTGCCCCCCCCCCCTCAGAAGTGTTCACAATTATTTTAGGAAGATGGCAATGTTTAAATATGTCTAAACCTATTTAAACATTGCAGTTAAGTACTGTTACCTTTTTAAAACTGCAATGACATGATTCTGCTTAAAACAAAGGCATGTTATCTGTATAATATTTTTTTGGGCCAGAGTTTGGCGCCCCCCCTGAGATCACTTGAGGCCCCCCAAGGGGGGCCCGCCCCCCAGTTTGAAGACCTCTGGTGTAGAGTGTTGCAGAGTATAGTGGTGAGAGTATAGTGGTGTAGTGTGCAATGCAGCTTCGTAGAATGCAGTGGTGTGCATTAGGGTGGTGTATTGTAGATTGCAGTGGTGTGGAGTGGTGTAGAGTTGAGTGATGCTGAGGCACTGGCGCAGAGTAAGGTCAAGCGGCGAAGACTGCAGCTGCGTAGAGTGCTGCAAAGTAGAGTAGCATAGAGTGGTGCAGAGTAGAGTATAGACCCATAGAGTGCAATGGCATTGAGTGGAGTAGTGTACAATAAAGTGGTGTAGAGGTCAGTGGCGGAGAGTGCAGTGTTGCTGAGTACAGTGTCAGAGAGCAGTGGTGTAGAGTGGCACAGACAGCAGTGGCACAGAGTACTGTGATGCAGAGTAGACTGCAGTGACGTAGAGTGCAGCAACACAGTGCAGTTGTGTAGAGTGCATTGGAATGCAGTGGTTAAGAGTAGAGTGGCATATGGTAGTGTGGTATAGTGTGCAGTGGCACAGATTGGTGTGGCGTAGAGTGCAGTGGCATAGAGTGGTGTGGCATAGAGTGGTGTAGAGTGAAGTGACAAAGTCGCTTGTTTCAGAGTACAGTGAAGTGGCACAGAGTGAAATAGTGCAGGGTAGACTGCTGTTGCGTAGAGTGGCAGAGTATAATGGCAGAGTAAAGTGTTGTAGAGTAAAGTGGCATGAAGTGCAGTGTTTCAGAGTAGATGAGAGTGGCGTACAGTGGATTGGCACAGAGTGCAGGGGCAAAAAGTTCAGTATTGCATAGTGGCGTAAAGTGGAGGTGTGCTGAATAGATTTGTGTGGCCTAGACTGGGATGGTGTAGAGTCCAGTGGTGTAGAATAGAGTGGCATAGAGTGCATTGGCGTAAAGTGGCACAGGGTAGAGTAGAGAGGCATGGAGTCAAGTGGCATAGACTGCAGTGTCATTGAGGGGAGTGGTACAGAGTGGAGGGGAGTGGTACAGAGTGGAGTGGTGCACAGCAGAATGTAGTGGTGTTGAATGGTGCAGAGTGGCGTAGCATAGATTGGAGTATACATGGTGTAGTGATAAAACATTTTCCATTGAAATGACCATTGCATTTTCACAGACGTGTGGAAATTGCATCACCTACTTTAACGGTTCGTTTTGATCATATTAAAGTATTTTTTTCCAAAACACTTCAGAAATAACAAACATGTGCTTTATTTGTGCACTCATAATTCTGATGAATTCTGAAATACTTACACAGTTCGTATGCTAGAAAAAAACTCTTTCAAACCCCCAGTAGCCAGCAAGATTGTCACATAAATCCTCTCACTTTGAAGTCAGAGAAAGAAAAGTAAACAAGCGCCCTTGGAAGACAGCACCTGAGATTTTACCTCTTTCTCTGAATGCACAGATAATGCGATGAGATAAGAACAAGATGTAAAGGCCTGTTAACAGAAATCGAGTTTGTGGAAGGATACAGAAAGCAAGGTTTAGGCAATGGAGGACGACGTGAACCTGGAGAGCCTAGAGCAAATAAAGCCATCAAATGGAAAGCCAGCAAATGGAAAGCCAGAAAGTGTGAGTTACAAACCACAAAGACAATGGTAATCAATGAGTGGAATGCGTTCCTAGGTCATCTTTCTAAAAGTTCCTGCGATTTAAATACTAGTATGGGGCTTAAAAGTGAAAATGCTACTTTTGGACCAACCTAGCTTTGGCCCATCCTCTATAGCTAAACTAGTTCAAATCTGAAATACAGAAACATAGCTGAATGGGCCGAGTGTATTCCAGAATTTCTGTAGATTTATCAAACAATGTAAAAGTGTTTAGAGATGCAAAGTTTACATTTCTTAAGGTCAACAACTCTATATTGTGTTTACCATTCAAATTCTAAAAGAACAGTTTTGTTAACAGACTGCAGAAACCGCTGAACAGAATGACTGATGTACATCCAGTGTCTCTAAACTATCATAAAATGAAAACGTTCTAGATAGCTGACAGTTTAACCCGCAAGTCAAATTTCAAACTGAAATCCTGTATAAGCAATGAAAGGGAAGAAATAAATTGAAAATGTTTGACTCACGAGTTGGCACTGGAGGTTTGCAAATTCACAATAGAGAGGGGTGAAAATAATTTCTGCATGGTCATAAGTGAGAAAATTGGCCAGCAACAAACCCAAAATGGATCACAACATCCCATAAAGGGTAGCACAAACCCTTTAATCAATTGGACCAAGGTTCACGATTCGACAGTCTTTTGGAGATATTCCTTTTGGGATACACTGCTTGCAAATCACATTCATACTCATTAGCCTGCACTGACAACTTACAAGTTGAAGTAAAATGGCTATGCTTCCCGGCCTGGCCAAATGCACCAGAAATCCCTTTGGCAAATGACCCTCTCCCCCTCACCATCCTAGGGCATGTACAGCCAGGGGAGGCTTAGAACAAAATCACGATTTCCCCTTCCTGACGCCAGCATAGGTCTGTTAGTATTGTTTTATTAATTCTCCCTGCATGTCACTCGGGGTGAGGAGCAGTAAGATGAGCCATGAGCTCCCACACGCCCCTCACTATCTCCTCAGTCTTACCCCTGGGATGGGGGTGAAAACATTTGGGGGAGTCTGACAGTCCTTACCCTCATCTCAGCTTGCCCAACTTCCTCTCTTGTCCCGCACCCACGGAACAAGGAGCTCCCTACTTCTACGGCCCGCATACTGCCGAGTAGGGAGTACTCCATGAGACACCCATCAAGTATTCAGTGGCTCATCAGGCAATTGTGTGACGGAGAGAATCCCGGAGGCATCGGTAGCAGTTACAAGTCTTCAGTTATCATCAGCATGCTCCCTGGTTTGCATAATATCTTGCGCCTTCTTGAGACATCAAGGTGGATAGGATATCTCCCCCCTGTATGATCGTCCCTCCTTCACCCACATGCACAGAAGATGAAGGAGGGAAGGGAAGGGAAAGAAACCGGCAGCTCTCCCATCTTCTCGCATGTGCATTTTCAGGGTGCGATATTGACCCAAAAAGAATTGAGTGTGTTTTCCTGTATTTTAGACACACATACACTGCACATCAAGCTAATTGCAGATAAACCACTGTATTAGGTGCTTGCCAAATTCCTGAGCTACATTTTCAGGCATATACCGGAGATTCTGTGATTTGAATTAGTCATCAGCCTGCCAGATTCCTGTCTGGCTCACAAACTCAAGCTTTGTGAATTAGATCATTGGAATCATTCACTTTCTTCAGCTCGGGATATCTAGCAGCCCCATGGTGTGAAATTTCTTGGACGGCGCAGCACTACTCTTTATTTGGCAATAGTAGAAGTCTTGAGATTCATAGTTTCTGAGTGGCAAAATACCGCAGAAGAAAATGCACAAGGAGGGCCAAAACTCAATATTTTGCTGCTTTACAAAGCACTTGAAATAAAATATAACACTTTGCAATCCTCTGCACGATCAATGAAGTATCCCTCTCATTTGACGCCAGGCCACACCACATGCACTAGTTCCATTAGCAGATGGCAGCAGGTTAAACTACTATCAAGTCACCAGCTGGAACCCCACATATATATGGACTCTTTTAAAATGTGTGAAGCGCAGCAAAAGTTGGTTCCTTAAATGGCTACGTGATCTTACAGACAGAAAAGTCTGTCCCAGTATCGTTTTGTTCTTCCATACCACTTTCACACCCTTTGTGAGTCCCATGGCACTTTCTGGTTCCTCATATTGAGTTAGTCCTATCGTGCTACCTACCCTGGCAAGGTTGTGAATAACTTCAGTTTGTCTCAGGTTCCCGAAGTCCCTTTAAAGGGCACTTAATTCCCACGAGCACCCGAGGAAAGGCCGGATAGGCTGCTTGAAACATGTTGCGTAGTTGGGGCAGTTATGATCTTTAAGGTGTAATGACTGCATATCTAGGAAAGGATACACCATTTGAACCTTGTTATTTACATTACATGCATTTATTTTAACATTTTTTCTAACTAGATAGCCTTTTCAAACAAAAACATTTTGCAAGCTAGAGAATGCATTTTTGATAGTATGGTATTCAATTTAAATTTGAGGACTGATTCAATATTCGCAACAAACCGCAGCAAGCCAGTAGGTCTGCAATGGCCAACAGCCTCTTAAATTTGTTAATACCTCTTGTGTTTTGTCACAGATTTTGCGACACTATATTTTAGGAAGCTGCTACATCATCAGTCTATAAAAATACATTGGCTAAAAACAAAAATATGTTTTTGGTCTCCAAAAGCACACATTGCAAAAGTAGTCCTTGGCACTCTGTGTGGATGTGTACGTTGTGAAAGGGCACAATGACATCTTTAACAGTGAAGTCAGCCAACAGCTAAAGTGGGCTTACTTATTGGCATGTGCAGTTTACTGCACTAGGCAGAAGATAAATGTGAATGGCACAATAACAGACCAACGAATGAAGAGGGTTGGCTGAAAGCCACTGTAATTAAGTATATTATAAATATAATGTTAGTGAAATCAAAAGGTCTTAGCTAACGCGAGACCTAAAAAAAAAAAAAAAAAAAAAAGACAGGCGAGGTTCGTGCAGTTCGGCAACGTGGGGAGAGCATGTTACGTCGGCTAATTCGGACCAATGCTGATGTGTGATTATGCGCAGACTGACATGTACCGTAGATAAATGTTGATGCTACAAGTAAAAAATAATCTCAGTAACTCCACGCCTTAAGTAGTTCTGAGACACATGGCTGTAATGCTTTTCAGACACACTGGCAAACATGTTTTTAATTCCGTACAGCATCCTGTGGCAACATTACAATGCTGTAACGTTATCATTAACATACTGCCCCGGATTTAGAATAGTGAAGGTTTAGTTTTTTTTTTTTTTTTTTTTAAACTAGGATTTAGATTCCGTGCTCAGACAAATGAAGGTAAAATCTGCAGTGCAATGGATCAATTCCGTAGCTACTGTGCCGTAAACTAAACTTTAGTTTTTGCATTTGGTTACTGCCAGAATTTGAGGCAGTATTCTTGCCTTTCCTAAAATCTGAAATGGTCGAAATGTGCCACCTGCACAATGCTCTAAAGGAACACGCAAGAGCTGGAAAACACATGCATTACCGTTGTCATCAAATGGAAAATGATTTAGTCCTGTCGAAATTGTTAATTCAATTTCAATCTTACAAAACAGTGCAAAGAAATTGCTACGCAGCAGACGAGAACAAGGGGACCTGGAACTGAACAAGATGTTCTACTTAAACAAAACATAATTTTGCGTATTATATAAAATATTGGTAAAATACCTCACTATAAATATTAAAAGGAAAATGTTACAGACAACACAAGACTGAAATTGATAGCAAAGTGGCATTTCTGCTTGTTGGAGCTCAACCTCTGCCGTTTTCTTTTGGCTGAAGGACGGCAGTAGACTGTCATTTAAACCAGACAGTGCAGACTAAGGATGAATTGAACAAGTGTTGCACTCTGTTCAGGGAAAACGTTAATGCAGTGTTTCTAATAATAAAATAAATGCACTGTCTATTAAAATGGAAAACACAGAATTGACTTACAGAAATAGAAGTCTTAAAATATTCCTTTCAGCTCCACATTTTTCTATTTCTACCTGAAAAAGTCTCTTCTCTGGGGGGAAGAATTGGACATTAAACGTCCTTCCTTTTTAGTTGTGGTGCTAGAAAGGATCTTTGATTTTAAGAAATTATATAAGTGATATACTTATCCATGGGGGTGTTCAGACTGCCCTCTTCATCCATTTGTCTGTTGATGTGTATTTCAATTTTTTTCTTCTGCTCACAACAGCATAGGCATGGGGCAATAGGCTTACCAACTTAATAGACTATCTCACTTGGAGGCGAGTGACGGCCCTGTACCTTTTCCAAGGAGCAAAGCCACACACACACACACACAGTAGTTCCCATAAGCCCCAGGGATACTATGGCGCTAGCATAGGTGTTTTAATAAAAATTATTAATGAGTATTCATGTATTCTGTATAATGGATTTGTGTAGAAAATATAATAACGTAGAAAATAATGCACGCATCTGAAAATGTGATAACGATGAGTGACCGCCAATGTTCACAAAGTGTGCTTCTTAATAGTCTAATACTATGAAATGTTGAGCATGTTTGACTAATGTAGTAATAGGTCATATTAAAGGTTATGCATTATGTATTAGCTTTATTAGTTGTAGGCCTTAATTTAGCGAAGCTCTTGGCCTACTTGCCAGGCCTCATGTCAAGCTGTATTTCTTAACGTTTAAATAAATGGCTGTCCTAGAGAGTTAAACTGTGATTTTCCATTGTGTTGTGTAAATGTGCTCGTAGCTGAGAATCTTTCTCATGAGAACCAACTGCTAGAAGATGCTGTTCTTGCTAATGTAACATTTTGTATGTAATGTGTGTAAGACTGACTTTCTCAGGAGGAGAAGAATGGAGACACTGACTGGAGCAAAAGCTGCAACAATACTGTTACCTGACGAGCCGGATGTTGAGGGCATTATAGGACAACCAATCAACGACATGTGAACGGAGTAATAGTAGAATTCATAGATTTGGAGTTTTACCTTTATTGGACAAAGTGTGAATATGTGACCCCTTGAGCAATAGGGATTTGGGAAATAGTTTTAGTGGGTTCAACTTAATGAGACTGCACTGAGAAGAAACCAGCATTCTGCATTTTTGCCTTAAATATTCCGCATTTGCCATTAGCTAATTCTTGCCCATATTGAGTCTTGACAAGAGGCGTGCTTAACTTTCTTTGCTTAAAAACTTTGTGTTTTCTGAACTTTGAGACTAAACCCTGATGCCTTGCTGATCGACTGATGTCCTGAGGACGAAGACTGACTCGGCTTGATGATCCATACTGAGGATAGGTATTATGAATTAGAATATTGATTACCATGCATTTTTGCTTTTTTTTTTCTGGTACCAACCGCACTGTGGTGATAGAGTCCTAGTTAGATGCTTTTCCAAATTTGAGTTACTAAATTGTTTTGCATGGAGCCCAACATGCTGATGCTAATCTGGTGTTAGTCAAGGATCCTCACTCTGCTAATAGGGAATAATGCTCAATGAATTTCTCTGCTGAACTTAAATGTATGTGATCACATTGACGCAGTTGACCTTGTTATCAATTTGCACCATAACCTTAGAATGTTTCGTAGTTCAAGCTTTGATTAGATTGCATTTCTTCCGCCACTTTGGACAGCAGTTTCACTTGAATTTGAGATTAATCTATATTATCTTAGCATTGTTAATATAGAGAAATACATATTGTAACTTTTACTAAGAGGTGTGGTTATTCATGACTGAAAGGTCACGTGCGTGACAATTACGGACTTGATTATTAATGTTATTGATTATTGTTGATTACTGATATTTGTTTATTGGTTATTGATTATTGATCTGCATATATTGGAATTAAGGTGGAAGCAATTTAATTTGTGAGTCAAAAGGTCCATCGGCCTAGTCGCGTCCCCTTGTAAGTTTACTTACAGTGACATTGTGTGCTTTCTGGGATCAAAAAAATATTTTTATTTTAGTCAGTGTTTTTTTTTTTTTTTTTTCAGACTGACTAGGTCCAGTTGGCTTCCCCAACAATAAAGAGTTGTGAAAACCATGGCAAAACAAAACAGGCACTGACAAAGCCAAATGGCTGACAGTCAACCCCACACCAATTGTCTTTGCCAATGCTTGTTTGCCGCTGCTTGTTTTCAATTCAAATTGCATATTTTCACTTACTGACTGACGAGGCTGTGTATTCAATGTAACCCCAGTGGATACAATAGAGGCAAAATAGATAAAAATAGATATACAACAAAGATGAGGGTCCACTTAAATGTCATGACTATGAAATAAAATGTCCTGTGTACAATGAAAAGCAGCGAGAATGAAATGTAGTGCTTTTAATAACTATGACCTGCAGAGAATGCAGGTGGCAGCAATGAGGGCATTACATTTTGACCATTCATCATATGCTTTATATTACATTCCTTTGTCTGTAACTCTTTTCTAATGTACCCTTGTAGGACTCAATGGATTAAAGTCCCCTGTACGAACCTCATGTAATCCCTAGAATGATAAAGGCTGCTAATTTCATCTCACTTAGCAAACCGAACGGCTGAAAACTGATTCTTGCCTCTTCCCCACAAGACTGGCATGTCACATGTGCTTTACTGTATGGCTCTCGAAAGGATAAGAGGATAGCTTTCGGTCCTGATGTCATCTTCAGAAAACTGAAAGGCTGACAATCAGACTTTAGAATGTAGATAAAGATTTCTACACGCATGTCAAATCACTTAGAAGTTTGAAATACTGAAGTTAGGTCCTCATCTGAAGGACATAAGGGTAGACATGTGTCCCTTATTTAATTTTGAGGAGGATTAAAAAAGCAGGCTGTTGGTCCTCCTTTTATCTCCAATCGGATTGGAGGCTGATAAGTAGTCTTTTTATAATCTCACAAAGATGATTTAAAAGTTGAAGGTGAGGCCTACTTTTGCCTCCAAAGATATTGAGGGCTGACACTCGTTCTGCATTTCATCGCCATAAGAATAAAAGATTAACAGTAACTGCTAATCCTAAAAGTATTACAGGGCGCCCAGGCTCAATTCATCTCCACAAGGATTAAGGTCTGATACTCTTACTATTGAAGCAACAGCCCAACAAACAGAACTGGTTCTGTGAAATTAGCAGGAATGTGGATCAGCCAATCAAACTAGGTGTTAGATCCTTGCTGACTCTCCAACGTTCTTACTCAAAAAATGGATCATTTCAACAGCTCATTAAAAAGGGCGGGCATACAGAATTTAAATTTAGCATTACTTTCCACATAGCGCTGAAGACTCACTGGTAGAAAATATGCCATTCCAAATGTACATCGACCCTGCAATTTGTATATTGATGTAGCTGAAATTTTAGTGCTGTCCCTCATGTCATAGAAGTCATCTGTACGTGACAGTTTGTTCATTGTGGTAACCAAAATACTAATAGTTTGATTGTAGAAAGATGCACAGAGAAGCCATTTCAAATGGGCATTCATTTAGACTAATGTCAGAAACCCTGGTGGTATTAAGCTTTAACTATTTGTTTGAAGCATTTAATTGATGATATGTTGTAATTTAGACTTCATACTAATAGTGTGCATTGAAACAATAGTGACGTTTTAACGATTAATGATTTAAATAATGTGTAAAAATAGAGAAATGTAGTTCTGTATTACACTGGCTGAAATGTATTAACACCGTAAATTTGTTTAAAGTGGTTGCAACATGAATAGTAATGAAGAATTATTAATGCTGAATTTCTACGTTTCTGTATTAAAAAGTGTATATTAAAACATATTAATCACATTTTTTTTCCTAACTCATTTGCATTAGCCTGCATTTTGTTACTGTGAAGAGAATACCGTTTCATTTCGTTAGCGTGAACGTTTTTTGGGACTTTGCTCCCATGAGAACACTCGCTTTGGTAATAGATCCCTATTGTTTTACACACAGAGAGTTATACTGTTCGACCTTGGATCTGGAAAATCCAATCTTGGCTCACGGCAAGCAGAAGGGGCGGGGCGGTGCGAAGGGTGGGGGGGATAAATAAAAATTAGATTAAAAATAACAACAAAAAAAACACTTACCTCCTCAGTTGCCGCCACGCCGCTCCTCTGTCCCTCGTAGCTCCAGGGTGCAGACACAAGCTCCCAGCCTGCCCTGCGGCCAATCCTGACAATCCTCAAAGCAGCATCAGAATTGGCTAGGAGCGCCCAAGCCAGGGTGCTCCTATGCAGACTGGGAGCCTGTGCAAGCTCTCTCCAGCCCGGAAACTGTTGCTGGACTGGGGAGAGCCTACTGCATATGTTTTTTTGGCAGGCCCGAGACGGCCGGCCAAACACACATGCGCTCTGAGGGGGAGAGCTGTGGTCTCCCCCTCACTACTCATCACCCTGTGGCCCTGACCCTTTTACAAAAATTATAATAAACACAGTTTATTATCGGTGTTGGACCTGGCTTTTTGACAGGGTCATCCCCAAACTTTTTGCCTTCCTCCTTTTCTTTTTCTGACCTCATTTTTGCTGGTTTTTAGACTCTGCGCACTTTACCACTGCTAACCACTGCTAAAGTGCATATGATCTCTCCCTTAAAACATGGTAACCTTGAATCATACCTGATTGGACTATTAATTTACTTATAAGTCCCTAGTAAGGTGCACTTTATGTGCATAGGGCTGGTAAATTAAATGCTACTAGTGGGCCAGCAGCACTGGTTGTGCCACCCACTTAAGTAGCCCCTTTTCCTTGTCTCAGGCCTGCCATTGCAAGGCCTGTGTGTGCAGTTTCACTGCCACCTCGACTTGGCATTTAAAAGTACTTGCCAAGCCTAGAACTCCCCTTTTTCTACATATAAGTCACCCTTAATGTGTGCCCTAGGTAACCCCTAGAGCAGGGTGCTGTGTGGGTAAAAGGCAGGACATGTACCTGTGTAGTTATATGTCCTGGTAGTGTAAAACTCATAAATTCGTTTTGACACTACTGTGAGGCCAGCTCCCTTCATAGGCTAACATTGGAGCTGCCCTCATACACTGTTGAAGTGGCAGCTGCTGATCTGAAAGGAGCAGGAAGGTCATATTTAGTATGGCCAGAATGGTAATACAAAATCCTGCTGACTGGTGAAGTCGGATTTAATATTACTATTCTAGAAATGCCACTTTTAGAAAGTGAGCATTTCTTTGCACTTAAATCCTTCTGTGCCTTACAATCCACGTCTGGCTGGGCTTGGTTGACAGCTCCTTGTGCATTCACTCAGACACATCCCAAACACAGGGTACTCAGCCTCACTTGCATACATCTGCATTTTGAATGGGTCTTCCTGGGCTGGGAGGGTGGAGGGCCTGCTCTCACACAAAGGACTGCCACACCCCCTACTGGGACCCTGGCAGACAGGATTGAACTGAAAGGGGCCCTGGTGCACTTCTTAGCCACTCTTTGAAGTCTCCCCCACTTCCAAGGCACATTTGGGTATAAAACAGGGCCTCTGCCCTACCTCATCAGACACTTGCTGGAGAAGAAACCTGAACCAGAAACTACATCCTGCCAAGAAGAACTGCCTGGCTGCTCAAAGGAATCACCTGTCTGCTTTTCTACAAAGGACTGCTGCCTTGTTGTTGGCCTGCTGCCTTGCTGAACTCTTGTCTGGCTGTAAAAGTGCTCTCCAAGGGCTTGGATAGAGCTTGCCTCCTGTTCCCTGAAGTCTCAGGACCAAAAAGACTTCTCTCTTCCTCTTGGACGCTCCGTGCGCCTAAATTTTCGACGCACAGCTTGTTCCGCGGCAAGAAAAACGCCGCACACCGATGCTGATCGACGCGACGCCTTTGGGACGACCAAAACTTTGACGCACGGCCTCGCAAGGACAACGCCACCCGACTTCCTGGGAGAAATCGACGCGACGCCTGCCGTGAGATCGAAACTTTGACGCACGGCCTTGCAAGGACAACGCTGCCCGACTCCCCAGGAGAAATCGACACGACGCCTGCCGTGAGATCGAAACTTCGACGCGCAGCCCCGCAGAACGACGCGCAGCCGGAAAACAAGCAGGAAAATCCACGCACAGACCCGGGACATCTGGTACTCCCCGCGAACCACAGAAAGACACTGTCCGCGCACCGGAAAACGACGCACAACTCCCCGCGTGGAAAATAACGACGCAAGTCCGTGTGTGCTGAGGAGAAATCGACACACACACCAGTTTTCCACGTACCTCTTCTCCTGTGGCCCTCTGAGGAGATTTTCCACCAGAAACCAGGTACTTTGTGTTGGAAAGAGACTTTGTTTACTTTCTAAAGACTTAAGACACTTTATATCACTTTTCAGTGATATCTTTACAAATTCATATTGCAACTTTGATCATTTTGACCTGAAGATACCCAGATAAATATTACATATTTTTCTAAGCACTGTGTGGTGTATTTTTGTGGTGGTATACGATGGTGTTGTATGATTTATTGCCTTCTAAGTTAAGCCTGACTGCTCGTGCCAAGCTACCAGAGGGTGGGCACAGGCTGATTTTGGATTGTGTGTGACTTACCCTGACTAGAGTGAGGGTTCTTGCTTGGACAGAGGGCAACCTGACTGCCAACCAAAAACCCCATTTCTAACAATCGGTTTTCAGTAAACGTTTTGCAGCTGCCGCTGCTGGGGGTGGAAACACTCCGCCGCCCTAATGGAGGAGCTGCCCCTTAGAACATCCTGGGCTGTGGACTAGCAAATTAAACATTTGTTTTAGTCTCGTGTGGAGCCACATAGATTAATGCCACTCCCATGACAGACTTGGAAAATAAGATCACTGTTTCAATTAGGAGTCATGTGATCGATTGCTAGAGGATGATGCCCCTTCAACGTCAAATGAACTGTGGTCCTAAGCAAATCAGACTGTCATATGAACTTTGATCACAGTCCATTTGGACTTTGGTCAGAGAGACCCATGTCAGAATCCAGACAGAACAGTGGCTGATGAAGAACCTTGCATGCCGAGCCCCCTGGAGAGGTATCTTCCGCTCTGCTTTGTCCCTTTGAAATGCCTTATTGAGACTTTTACCTAACCCTTTGCAGAGGACTATTGAGTGAACTTCTGACATGCTGATGCTTTACCTTTTTATCTATTTCTTGTCCATCTTTGTTAGTACCCTTCTTAGAAATGGGGTTTTTGGTTGGCTAGGGTAGGCACCTAAGTCAGGCAGAACTCACCACTATAGTCAAGGCAAGTGAAATGCAAAGATTAAATTGACCAGTGCTCATACTCTGGAAGCTTGGGGCAGGGCAGGCAGGCTTACTTAGAAGACAATCTGTAAAGCATTTGTGCAACACACATGCAGCAATCACAGGAAGAACACCACAAAAAGGCTCCACACAGGTTTAAAAGATAGATAGCGGTTATCTGATTGAAATAAGACCAAAAGGCCAGGATTCCAATTAGTATTTCTTAAGACTTTCTCTTTTTAGGTTAATCGAAAAGCAGTGCTTAAAATAGGCCTCATCTTAGAGTCTTTGGGGGTAATTGGGGAACGTATAAATCAGCTGAGAGTAGCAGAGGGAAAAGAAAGTGCGGGACCACTTGGGTCCGGCCACAGTAATTAGGTCAACTGAAAGTGAACTGGGGTCAGCTACGTGGAGAGCAGCAAAATCCTTTTCTATCGCTCGGGTCTGGTGGTAAACCAAAGTATCCATACCACTCAGGGGCCGTCACATCGCTCAGAGGTGCAGAAAGACGAAGCAATCTGCAGGTGCTGTCAGCGGTCTCGAGGAGACTGTTGGGTGTGTGCTGAGAGCGCCAAGGTTGTCAGGACAACCAGGAGGGGCACCCACTTTGGGTAAGCAGAGAAGCGATGTTCTTCCAAAGCTCGTCCCAGGCGAGGAACGCTCCCCCTCTGACGCTCGGGGAATGGGAGCATTAATCCCGCTGGCAAGTGAAGGACAACGGCGAGGAACTCGCTTGAGTTGCAAAATGCGAGGTGCAGCACCTCGCTCACTATGAAGATGTGCCTGCCATTCTCCTACAACTCAGAAAATGACACAGTGTATATGTATATATATATATATATATATATATATATATATATATATATATATATATATAAATATATATATAGACACACGTACACATATAAATATATATATATATATATATTTTTTTTTTACTTTAGCCACACTGAACGCCATTGGTAAAGCCAATAGTTCATAAAGGCGAGCCCTACTGGCTTTGCTACTGCTTGTGTTATATTGCCAACAAAATAAAGCAAAGCAATACAAGATGACATGACTGCACATATTTTATTGGGTTTCTTATGGGTAGCTAAACCTTGTTAGTGGAAGCAATTAGATATCACGCTTTTAAAACGTGCTATTTTTTACAATTATTAAATAAATAAACGCGAATACACTTAAGAAAGCACTAGAGGGCACACTTTCTCTTAAAGGGAAACGTGTATCATCTAGAGAACGATGTGTCCAAATTTCAAATTGAAACGCAAAAAAACCTACTTTTTAGGTTTAAAACAGATCCTGCTGAGAGCTCCATAAAATCACTCAGCTGCTGCCGATCTTATCCAGATACGCAATTGTCAAATTCAATAAGCCAACAAGGCGGAAAATGAAAAAGGAAACCTGTTTATTAACAGATCTGACGTCAGAGAGGAAGGAAGAAACGGAATGTCAACAGAGCTCAGAGACGGCCTGGAAATGGCAGTGCTGGAAGATGAGTGTCAGAGTTTTGTAAACGGATGTTATGTTATGTGCGGAGGTGCACACGATAAAGCCCAGAACCTGTTCCTGTCTGCTGAAAGGGCAGGAGGTTGGAAGTACCTGAGGCTGATTTCCGGCCCTTTTTAAAAATAACTTTTTAACAAAACTGCGCGCTGCAAGGTCATGGTAAGCAGTTACAGGCCTGAAAATTGAGTTGTAGGCAAACGACGAAAAAGCCTTACAGAACAAGCACTGATCAAGCGAATAGTTTTGCCCTCTATTAGGTGAAATGTTTATCGCATCAAGTCCATCTGCGTCTTAGCTTCCAGAGCCGCTCCAAAAATGCCCTGATAATAAAATTTGGGTCAACTCGAATTTCCCATTTAAAATGCATTGGCCTAGATAGAAGGCTATGTTTTTCAAATTAGTAAAGTGGGTAAAATTGAGATGATTTGAGCACCATGTGCACCAAAACTACTACATGCTAGCGTAGTGGAATTAAACAGATTGGAAAGATGAGCACAAGATGAGCGCGAGGACTCTGTAATAGGAAGAGAGCAGGCAGATATGAGAGACTATGCAGAAATGGGGAGCGGCAGAGTGAATGCTGGTAGGAGAGGAATAAAGTATAGGAGTGCAGGCCCATTTTAAAGATAGAGGAGAGTGAGGAATACAAGAGCAGGACCTAAAATGGAGATAAATGTGGAGGTGAATGAGTAGCAATCGATAGAAACGACAAACAGGAATGGAGAGAAACAGCAAGAGAGGAAAAGAGGAAACGAAGGGCAGAGAAGATGGAGACAGAAGAAAAGACAATGCCAGAGCAACATCTAACAAGAAAATGAAAGAGAAGAGTAAATGTTTGAAACACATACAGGAAGAGTGACAGCAATCACAAAGATTGATTGAGAGACAAACCAACCAAATAGATTGACAATGAAAAATGTGCATCAGAAGTACCTTATACCACCCTCACTGCCGTGCCTCACTAGTACTAGTTTCCTTGACCCGCAATTATAAGTCCCCTAATACATTTGTTACTGGTGCACGTGTTCTTAATGAATGTGAAGAGATTTTCATAATGGACTGGGCTGCTTTTAGATTCATGAATAAAACACAGGCGTCACACTGTAGCTCTGCTCTTTAAAGACGAGGAGGACTTAAGAAATGAAAGCATAGCTTCATAGGGCTTACCAGACTGTTTTTGAGGAACGTATGCCATTTTAAGTAGATACGTACATTCTTTTAACACCGTGAAAGGAAACTCCCCCACTATTTTGTAAGAAAATTAAAGTACAATCCGGTAAAATAAAAAAATAAAAAACAAACTAACTCCAGAAAAATGTAAACACAGCAATCCACTTTAACTTGACGACACACCAACAATAGTTTTTGATATTTAAATTAATTAATGCAGTTTGCTTGCATACTTCTTAATGTTTTAGAAGAAAAGGCAGAAAATGAATTTAGCAGCAAGCCCGCAATAGCAAAGATTTTACAGTTTTTGTGTTGTCATGACGTGGTACTGGTGAGCAGTGCATGGAGATGGAACTGGTTGGCAGTGGGTGGATCTGGCACGTGAGGAGCTGCCACTAGTGAGCGGTGGAATGAGCTGCAACTGGAAGTCAGTGGGATATGATGCATTAATTGCCAGCGGCAGGTAGTGTGCAGAGATCCCACTGTGTGAAAGACTGCATGCTGCAGCATTCTCGCCCAGGCAGCTTTAACCAAACACAGATAATGAAAGGAGACTTAAATAATCCAAGACTAGGGGAGATCAAGCATCATGGATCATATATTATTTCACGAAGAAATCCAACACAGCAACTTCTTTAAACAAGCTTTGGCAAAGCCAATAGGTTTCGCCTTTGAAAATCCATTGGTTTTGTCAATGTTTTTTTACATGGTGGACAGTAGTTTACCTGCTGGGCAACATGGCTTAAACTAGAATACCAAAGTGCTATGATGTGGCCACCTTTGACCGCGTCATAGCGTTTTTTTAATCTACTTCAAGCCATGTCCCACAGCAGTTCAATTGCTGTGCAACATGTAAAAAAACAAGGTCAATCATTTGAAAAATGTAACATCAGCAGGCACGTGAGGTAAAAGGGGTGGTGTGTGGTGGGGGTAAAAAAGTAAAATAAATAAAACGTACCTTTTTACCGCGCTGCTCCATCCGCTCTGCTCTCCTCTGTTTTGCTGCAGGCACAGTCTCCCAGCCTGCCCTGCGACCAATCATGACACTGCTCAAAGCAGCATTAGGACTGGCTGGGAGCGCCCAGCCAAGGTGCTCCCAGGCAGACTGGGAGCCTGTGCAGGCTCTCTCCAGCCTAGCAACTCAGCCACGGGCTGGAGAGAGCCTACTGCGCATGTGTGTTTGGCCTGCCCGAGACGGCCGGCCAAACACACGTGCTCTGAGGGGAGTGCTCTGTGCACTCCCCTCAAGTGCTCGTCATCCCCAATGCCCCGCCCCTTTCAAGAAAACGATAAAAAACACAGTTTATTATCGTTTTCTTGAAAAGGTTTTGCAGCTGCTGCTGCTGGCGGCGGGGGGGGGGGAAGCCACCACTGGAGAAGCCACCACTGAACATCACTCCACTGCAGTTCAAAAGACAAGTGAAGTACGATATAATAAATCACTGGGTTGTTACACAGCTACAGACATCTGTGCAAGGACTATCAATCATATGCTTATGTCGTATCAAATGAGACTCAGCCTTCCATTCTTCTGAACTATGGAGTAGTTTTGTGTAAATGAAACTGCCACAATGAAAGGGAAAAAATAGGGGTGCATAACCTACTCATGCCAGATAAGTCACTACAACTTGCAATCTATGACCTAATGATTGATTGTACTTCAACTCCCAAAGCATGTACTGTGCTATAAAGGATCACTGAAATCCTTTACCTGCACAAGATATATAATGCTTTTGTAGCCTGGAAATACCAGCCATACGACCATATCCATGAGCGATTTTACCAGTATTTGCATTTCTAGCCTACTATTCAAACTAGTTTATTGTTTTTGCTTTACTGAGCACCAGGAGAGCATGCCACTGCAAACACTGCACTCTTACAATGCCACATTAATCACAGGTCTAATTAAATTGCACAGAAGCAGAGCTATGTGAATTTGTCATATATGAGAACGATGGGGGATAGCTGATCGCCGGCAAAAAGAGAAACGACAGTGAAACTCGATGTCCAAGCTCCCACTCATCATAACATACAGGTCTTGGTGATTGTCGACATATTTGAAGAGCACAAACACAGCGTCAGTCTGGGCCCCTAAAAACAAGTGCCAGTGAGTGCAGGCCTCCAAGCTTTAAAGGCACTGCTGAGCTTGCATGTTTCCACTCGGACCACTTCCTCCTTTAGTTCTGCCCCATTAAGAAAGCTAACCCAGCACGTTAAAATCACCAATGAAGCTCGTCTTCGCTGGAGGGTTCTTGCCAAGGCCATGTGATGGCAAGGCACACAACAGCAGCCAAAGACCGAAACTGGATAACCAGGAGAATAGCGCTTGACTGGTCTTCACCCTTCTGAATCCTGAGCTGCATTCTAGGCATACCAGAGTGTCACTTGTCACATGCCCCAACGGGATTCGAACCCTTAAAGAAGCCCTGTGCAATACACTGCTTTTACATTATAAGGCCGGGGCAAGTAGTTGTGAGAGCGACAAATCATAATGACACGAGTGGCATACATGCCATCATCAGGCAAGATGGTGTGCAATTAAATAAATAAATAAATAAAAATGTCCCTTGAGAAGCATGTGGCCGCGGAAGGACACAGGCTGCCATCTACTGGCTGCCAGACGGAAACCGTACTTGGTCCAGGCTCCAAGGAACAGCAGAAGAAAGTGGACGTGAACCTTGCTGACATGACCCAGACTTTGCTGACCAATGAGAAGCATGAGAATGCGAGTGACCGAGAAGCCTACAAATGGTAAGGATGCGAGTGGGTTCTAAACCCCTTTTGAGATTTTTTTTTATTTATTATTGACAAAAGACCTGGCAAGCACAGCACACAAGCATGCGTTGTGCAGGCGAAATCTAACCACGTACAGAGAAGAAAAGGTTGTGTCAATCATTCTGCATCAATCTATGTTATCTTGAAGTTACTTTTTCTGTGTATGTTTTCTATTTTTATATACGCAATGCAGTTGTCCTGCACATTTTTACATGTTTGAGGGAAATAATAACATTATGCCGCAGTTCCTTCTGGAAACTCTTAATACTAAAAGAAAGGCAGAACAAAGATTTTCATTTATAGTTACACAAAGGGTTTGCATAAAATAGAGTCACTGTGCCATGCTTTCAACTACGTGCATTGTTGATTTATGTACAGCAACAGAAACACTCTTTTCCGGACTAACAAAAGTGCTCCAACCCCACTCGTATACCCCAACAGTATAACAAAATGGTTTCCCCCAGGGCAGTGCTTAATTTGTGCTTGTTGTTTCCGGTGCTGAGTACCGGCACTTATTTGTGAGGGCCGGGGCTTATTCTTATGCCTCAAGCATTTGCTGTGAGCAAAAGACACACATGTGAAAGGCGGAAGAAGGAAAAATTTAAAAGCATCAGAAAAGGGAAAAAGTAGAAAGTTGCAGGACGAGCTGAAGGGCAGGGGTGGCCGTAAATGGATTGAAGAGGCCCGAGATGGCTTCAGGATTACGCTGCCTCAGTATTCAGTGCTGGCAGGTTTAATTACAGCAGCCTCGTTTTAAGAGAAGGGTTTTGAGCACCGGCACCTCTTTATTTACTAATTAAGCACTGCCCCAGGGTGTACTAAAGCAGCATTACGCCAAACCTAGACACACACCAAGCTTACAGATATAATAGGGTTAGCATCAACCTAATGTTCAAACATGTTAAAAACAGTGCCTTAGAGTGGTAGGAAGTATAGGGAAAGGTACAAATGAAAATATTAGGTTCACACAGGAGCGTCTGGCCGAACACCAGAACTGTGGCTTCTGTATTAAGAATGATGCAAGTGTCTGTCCCACTGTTTAAACCAGGACTGCAGACTTGTTTAGGCAGTATGGTAAAATCACATCAAGAGACATCCAAACATCAGTAGAGATGATTCCCTGTGTAAAGCAATTGTTACATTCAAGCTGTGAGGCAGGAAAACGTGTTTTTTCATGTCAGTTTGTTGCACTGCGGTAATAAACTCAAATTTGACACTGCCACTATATAGTAATGCATTTATGAATGTGTTTTTATTAACGCAGTTGCTCAAAATAGCGTTTTAGCCTCTCACTTGCATAGACCTAATAAATAAGAGAATAAGATACCATTCTAATATAAGGTATCTACATTTCGCACGTTTGTTTTGGTAAGATGGCTCGAAGTATAAGTACTTGAAGTTATCATAATTGTGAGTCGGTGATGTAATTAATCTCCAGAAACCAAGACTTGACAACAATTTTGCTTTACTTGGAAAAAAGCCAGTTGTTAAGGATTTTCACAAACTATGATGGACTGTTTTAAAAGCATCATAGAGTGGCGTCCCCATCGAGCAAAGTTCTTGCTAGCCTGTCCCATTATATTAGTATATTTCCTAATACCGACCACTCATGCACAATTGTTTTTTTATTTTTTCCAGAGACGAGACCATGGTTACAATCAACACAGAATTTACATTATTAAATTAGGACTGGAATAACAAATATTGCAACCCAGAGCACCCGAATAATAAAAAATTATCAATAAAGGAGGACTACATCAAATGTGCTATTAGAGCCAATAAAGCATAGTCCAAACCTCCGCCATTACCAGTTTCCGTTATTGGCATTTGTTGTGATATATTGTGGTTTCACTTTCGAAGGCTGTACAGGTGCCGTCATCAGTGTAACAGTTCAGGTTGTTTAGGATCTATCCAATATCTTGCAGTTGATGACCTAGCTACTGTAGTAGCAATAACTCATACCCCTATAACATCAAGTGGTACATTACAGCCTGCATGATCACATCGTAGTAATATCAATTACCGGGTAGGAATAATGTCCATATTCATCAGTTCTGATAGCCTGCAAGCTATAGCATTCCCTCTATCGATCACATGACACAATCATATCTACATCACTAGCATTCTCAGTTCGACATCTAGGGTACTTAGAGTCTGATCAACCCTTCAACACATATAGCCTGCTGGGAGTAAAATATAGTTTGAACCTTCACAAAGTGCCGAGTTAATAAATTCACTATTCGGAAACACCTCCTGCTCAACAGAAAGCTATTACCAGCTATCTCTGTCATAACATCTGTGCCCAGGTCTGTGGTCCACGCTTTTGCCTGAGATGCATTATAGCTTAATACGTTTTTGCCAAAGATTATATATAAGACCTTAATATTAGGGTTAGCCGATTATATTAAAGATATCAAGTAGATCGATTTTGTCAAGCACTATTCCTGAATGCAGCATGTCTAACTTGTAAATATTTGAAAAAACACCTCCAGAGAGTCGCAATGTTCCACTAGGTATGCTTAAGTCCTTAAACTATGTTTTTGTTCTTTATACCAAGATATCTAATACCAGCCCATGCCTAACTCCATGTTGTTGTACCATAAAAGATTTCTGTTATACTGTTTAAATGCCCAACGGAAATATTTATTGTCAGTGTATTAAGATGGTTCATCCATTGCTGCCAGAATCTTTGAGCATCTCCTAGGATCTTAGATTTCACCCTGTTGTAATAATTAGGATCCAAGTACCGTAACAGCCACCCAGTGGCCCCCGTACATAGAGAAAGTTCATATTTGATCATGGTCAATGCATTACGTGAGCAGTTTATTAGTTTAGCCATTCAGCTACCCATGGCAGCCAAATAATATAATTTTAAACCAGGTTTTGCTAGTCCACCCTGAACATACAGGTTTTAGGAAATTGTACTGCTTGTTAAAATGTTCTATATCTTCAAATGAAGGTAGAGTTAGCTGTGTTCATCTGTATGAGAAAAATCAGAGAAATATATAATGGGATAGTACAAAACAGATTTAAATGTTTAGGCAACATGGTGATTTTTACCAAACTGACCTTACCATTTATTGTGAGTGGTAGTCTATTCCATTGGTTTGTTAATGCAATAGAAATGTTTAATAGTGGTCGATTATTCAACTCAAAAATCTTATGCAAGTTTGACGTTATATAAACTCAAACATTTCACCATTGATTTAACTTTACAGGATATCACATTAGCATCATAGTTAACCCACTCATGCAACTTATGTAAGTTTGTGAGCGGTTTGTACCCTCATGCCAGAGCGATCTATTATTCACTCATACTTACATCAGTAACTTGTGATCATGTTGTGTGACCAAGCTTTTTATTGAATGTTGGCGGTCTAAAGCGTTTCTACCGAATTTCCTAACTTATTATTAAAGAAGATGAACCGATGTATTTTATTTTTTGTAGTACCCATTAACTTCAATTAACTAAGGTTTTCAGTGGGTTTAAGTACCTAGGGCGCAAGTCACAAAATACCATAAACTGTGTAAACATCTATTAGCAGTCTGTTACAATACTAGAACGTTTAATATCATTATAAAGCATGGCACTGCTTAAGGTGGCACATAGTGAAAAGCACACTAAGTTCCAATATCAAAACATTTAAGAAGTACAGCATAAAGTGAAGATTGTTGACACTATGAGGATAATAAATTGGACGTGAGAATAACATCAAACAATTCACCAGTTCGCAGGTTACAAATGTGTCAATTGCAACCAAGGAAGAAGAAATACTTAAACAACACAAGCAATAATAAATTAGACTTGGTTGAGCCATTTCAGCATTACAGAAAAGTAACATTAATACCTTCTGGTTTGTGATTTTATTAGAAACTTTATACAAACCTGTAAAGTTGAAGGGCACAGTGTCCAAGTGACAGCCTGCTTCGATTTACTCATTATGACCCACCCAGTGTGCTTTCTTTCTCAAGGGACCTTTGCCATAAAATGCTCTTACTGATATTGTATATTGCTTACTGACCAAGCACTAGGGTCTACCAAAAGTAGTATTTATTTTAATATGGAAGACAACAGTCCCCATGGACAGAGCTTACATTAATGATTGGTATCAGCTGCCAAATAGTACTTGGGGTCACAGACCTTTTTACTTGTGCCCCAGAAGGGTGACTATCTGTCCCTGTATAAATTCATGTACTAGGTCCTGGCTAGGTCTCATTTCCCCTGACTGTAAGTCGTATGCATGAGGGTATTTCGGTAAATGAGAGGCAGGATACACATGGGCTACGCTCCTGACGTCTGTATGTAACCCTTCAGCTGTAAGGTGCTGCAAAGGGTTTAGTGATAATCAATGCTGCTGGCAGCCCCTTGCCACCATGCTTCTACCCATACTGCACTTGTTTCCTCATACCTTGCAGAACCCATGTAAAGCAAACTGAATGTGTGTGGATTTCATTTTACAGGAATGCAAAAGAAGAATGCTTTGTGCCCACCGTACGAGATCAAGCCACTTCCAGAGGGCGACAGCAGTAACATTTGAACAATGTCTGTAGTTACACTCATGGTCAAAGCTGTATAGCTTAACAAAGAGGTAGGTTACCTGCACACCTCACATTCTGTGCTGTTGCTTCTGCCAGAGAGACAAGATCCCAGCAACAACACCTAATTGGTTGGAGGTCATCTGAACCCATTCCTTGTAAGCTGAATGACCATTCCCCATTGTCCAGTTGCTAAAGAGATATTGCACTTGTGCAGGAAATGCACTGACTTGATAGGCTTCCTCCACATTTTTGAAGCTAACTTTCAAGATGAGAGTCCTATCTGTAGAGACCAACTTCGCTGAGCTGTTTTTAAGCAGACCTATTTGGCATATCCAAAGTTCACCTTTTACTTGAAGATCTGATCACCTGTGTAGAGAAAGGGTGATGTCATAGGCAGATTCTGTGGCTGTCACCTCTAGAGGTGGAAGTGATTTAACTCCTGGGCTTCCTGATGCTGTTCCCTGAAGGAAGAAAAGGAGGGCCGCTCCTGGGCATATGAAGAAAGTGAACATTTCAGGCCTGAGCAAAAGTCCAGGAACCTCTGCTGGGAGGACATTTGGTGAGATTACAATGACCGAGACCAGATGCATAAAGAGCTGCCCAGTATTACAGACCATGTTTTATAGTGACGAATATCACCGAACAACAGTGTTTTGTCCCATGTGGCTTGTAATGCCAACTGTGTTCCCTCGAGCAGCGCAGACGAGGACCATGGAGGCCCATGTCCCTTAAGAATCATCACTGCACATGTGCTGATTGTGCTGTACTGAGCATCAATGAAGAAGGAAGTGTGATGACTTGTGTGTCTCTGTTACTGCTACCACAACGACCATTTCCCCATGGGGCACAGACAGCTTTGCATTACTTCTTCCTTTCAAGTGGCGTTGGATATACGCAAAAGCTGGTGTGCCTCCACAACTGCTGTTTTGGTCTCAGGTGTTGACTGTTGGGAAGCCACTCAGTGAAAACACAAGCTCCCTCGCAACAGACTTGGGGGCTCAGCATAGAAACATAACCACTGCAGCAAATGGAGTTCTGCAGGTTCCACAGTGAAGTCTCACGTGTAGACCTGAGACTTCACTGCCGAACCTGCAGAACTTTGTCTGGAATTGGTGTGCTCTCCCCTTTGCATGAGTGGTTTTGTTTCCTCGCTGAGCCCCCAACTCTGTTATGAGGGACCTTACGTGTTTATCAAGTGGCTGCCCACCAATCATCTCCTGAGTGAGGGAGCCCTTGGCACCCAGGACCCCGATGCCTCTGCGCGTTGGACCATTTATAGATACGTTCCCAATAACTTTGTACTGCATTACGTCAAACCACACAAACACCAGCAACCCATAGCACACCACCACCATATCACTTGACACTACAACTCACTGTAAAAAAACCTGCAAACAACACTTCATATCGTACTACTGCATACCACATGATAGTACACAGAGGCACGGACTCTATGAAGCACAAAGGAGAATACCAACTTAGCGAGATCCTGCTTTTCCATGGAGCACAGAATCATATAAAAGATGGTGAATTATTTTTGGGTACTGTTGCTGTAACATTGGAGTTCGCCTTCTTGCTTGCCCTGTGAATCATAATCACTCTCATATAGAATTTCAACAGGAAACAATTTCCTACAGGTTTCCATAGTGCTTACTTATACAAAGCATTGATTTCTTTTTTACTAGTATTGAATTGTGCCCTATTCCAAACTGTCTTACGCTGGAGCAGCCATAGCTAACCACTAGGCAGACACAGCCTGGACCTCCATTGTAGAGAGCAATGCACGAGGACGCCCCCACAGAAAGTAAAGGTCTATCAAGCAAATCAGATATCACTTCACGTCCTTCTCTTGATTAAACATTATTAAAATAAAAAAAAAAACAAAGCGAGTAAAATATAACATAACAAAATAAACTTCAAAAAACAATTGTAAAGAACAGGGAAGGGCACCTTCTACACTGAAACTTCGCCTAGAGCCAGCCAGTACAACATCCAATTTATATTCTTATCCTATCGCCACGAAATTCTTTTCACCGCCGCCTCACGAAGCAGAAGTGGTATAATTAATTGAGGATGTCACATCATTATTATCCCTTCAGTTCAGTTTGCTCTGCATGAACGTTGAACAAAATGTTTGCCCTTTTTCCTTCCTGTGTTACAAAGAGGCAGTGTGTGAAATCAGTCGACATGTAAAGCAACAGAATGTTCACAGACTTCGCTATGAAAAGCCTCCCCACAAAAGCTTCCAACCCATGGACGGCTAAATCCCAATAATGGACTAGTCAAGCAGAGAGCATGGCTAATAGTGAACAGCAAAGCCATTCGGTAAATGAATATTATATTATGAGGATATTATTTTTAATTATACATTTCACTGTTTTATGTGATGCCCATGCTCTCTAACAGAACTCCAGAATGAAAAGCTGATAAAAAGGTTAGAAATCAAACACAGTTTTTAAACTCCATTAACAGGTCACGAGAAAGATGGAAACTGTATCCATTTTATAGTGTTTACTTGCTAGTGCACTGCATTCAAGTCTGGGGCGATGCGGGGCGATGCAGGGCGATGCAGCGCGATGCATCATAGGGCAGACTGTACTGTATCTTGATGGGAATATCCAGGTAGATGGTGTCAACTTCCAAGCAAGATACCAACGCCTGATACCTGATGGCACGATCTAGTTAACAAACTAAAGCTCTGTGGTCACTCGCAGCGCCTTCAGAGTAGTGACTCCTTAAAATGGTGGCCTTCAAAATCAGACCTTGAATCAGCCTCTTCAGGATGTGTTCCCAGAATTTGGAACTCTACTGCACCTGAAATGTCTACCCTAATTTCCCTGCCAGCCGTTAAAAAACAACTCAAAGACTTCCTTCTAATATTTTCTCCCCAAAAGTCAACCCCAAGCTGGATAGTTCAGATTCTCTGAAGCGTGTTTGTCTCTTGTGAATGTGTGTCTAAAGTAGTCTGTCCATGTCTCTGACTGGGATCGTGGCCTGCCAAAAGATTCCAGACTAGACAAAGGATACTCAGACACCATGAACATTCTTTGTGGAACAGTGATGGGAGAGATGACCATCTCCCACCAATTACCCTGAGCGTTATTCTACTTGTAGGTAGTCCGAGTCCTCCACTATGGGTACAGAGGGCATGCATGCCCCCTCAATATATACCTGTAATCCCTCGCAGCCTGGGGAACTTCTTTACTGAAAGCTTTTGATTTTTATATCAGGATTGTGAAACAGTGCTCCTTGATCCATACCAGCTCTCCAGGACAGCCACAAATCATACATTTACATACAAGGAATCTAAAGGTAGTGTCTGAAGTTAGTTTAGCTTCCCCGGAGCTATGTTGGACACCCCTGTATTACATCACATACACTACTTTAAACTCTGAATGAGGCATGACTTTCTGAGAGTCACAAACTGGAATATAGAAATGTAAGCTGGTATGGAAAAACATTTGAAAACGACCAAAACAAAATTTGAAAGTAGGAGTGAAGTCCTTCCGATAAAATGAAGTAACTAGCCGATCGACCGAACACTGATACAATTTTGCTAGATCATAGCACCCCAGTGCAACACAGTACAACTATTTCCGTGGCTTGTGAGCTCTGGTTATAAAAAAAAAAAGTCACAAATACCCAGTAGAAATTAGTCGCTATTTTCGTAATAACCCTAGATGGCCATGTATGACTGGTCTGTGATATTATCGGCTCTGAAAATTCTACAAACGAATCTGTTGAGGTAACAGAATAAGTGGTTACACTTCATATGAATTGCAGCAAGTAAATGTTTATTATAATCTTGAATGCCCACGATTTAGAACAACCAGTTATGTTTTCTTCTCCTAACATCCTGGCAGTAACTGACATACTGGCAACTGCCATAACCTGAGGAACATTCCTATCTCTCCTTCACATTCTACATTCTAACATTCTTATTATACCTCTATACATCATATCACCACACCTTCCCCTTTGCAACAAAACAAATTAAAATCTTAGTACAATGTATCATCTATTCATTTGCTTGTACTTTTATCTCACGTGAACGAGAAGAAATCACTGTTCTGGATACCTTACTGGAAGTGGATGCTGGCTGTTGCACATCACCACCATGATTATTCACCATTTCCTGTGGTTGAAGCCATCAGATTAATTCTCGGTCTGCGTCTTATTTTTGATTATGTTAGCCTCTGAAGGAGAAATTTTGATCAGTTGTCTTCTATTCCACCAACCATTTCCATCTAATAAAATAGACCCTTTGGTGACTTTTACAATTTACACAGGTACAGAAAATTTAGAGTCGCTTTCCTTGACTTGTCTAGGATTTTAAATGAAGACTCAGGCACCTATATTGAAAACCTTGTCATATGAATAATGTTTCTGGTCAAAATGCACTTTCATTCCAGCTTGTTTCAATGTGAATGAACGTGAAATGCTTTCACTAGTCTGTAACGTTTGTTCAGTGCTTGTTTTACTTTTTAAACAGCTTGGAAATAAATTTGTCTGAGCTTTGCAGCCTCTCAATAAGCTAAAAGGTGTTACACCAGTGGTGCTGTGAGGAGTCATTTTATAATTCGACACTTTGTCATTCAAAAATTAACTCACATTCTGACCTGAGGCGAGTGCTGTTTGTATTCCCTCTTTAAAAATTATATTAGCTCTTTCTAGTAAACCATTAGCTAGGTGAATAAAAAGCAACCTTGTGATGTTTAATGTCGTAATATTTGAAAACTGTTATTTCATTATCAGATACAATCTCTTAAGGTGACCCCCTCCAACTTAAACTAAAACACACTTTCCAAAATTGTGACAGCAGCATTGGGAGATTTAATAAATGAATGATAAATCCACTCTGAATGATAGTTGTAGGAAGCTGGCCTGGTGTGTGGTGGGTACCTAAGGTACTTACGCCTTATACCAGGTATCCCCTCTTAGTGAAGTGTAGACAGTGTCTAGAAGCCAGGCTCTCTAGAGGTAGCTGTGGATGAGCAGCCAAGGTGTATCTAGGAGACATGCAAAGCTCATCCAATACCACTGTAGTCACAGACCACTTACACACATGAAAGAAAACACTCAGCTGTACAAAAATAAAGGTACTTTATTTTTGGAACACAATACCACAAAGTACTAGAAGGGCAACCCTCCAATAGGAGGTAATACACTAAATATATACCCTAGTAAACATTATTAGGCATGGAAAAGATTAGAAACCAATATTGATCCTAGGGGGAGCCCAAACTATATACTAAAAAAAATGAACATGAACACATGACCCCTACTAGGCAAATGGAATGTGTGGAGGGAAGCTGGAAGTACTAAAAAACCCACAGAGGTAAGTAACACAGTACCCCCAGCGACCAGGAATGCTGGAGTAAATCACTGGAATTTCCCCAAACCACCCAAAAGGGAGGAAAAGAAGAAAAGAAGACACCCAGACAAGACTGAAAGAAATCAACGATGGATTCCTGGATAAGAAGACCTGTGGAGAGAAGGGACCAAGTCCAAAAGTCACAGAGGAGTCCAGGAGGAGTAGGAGCCACAACCCACCCAGCTGTACTTTCAGGAGTTCATCAACAGTAAAGAAGAGCGGGTCAGCACTGCAGCAGGAGAAGAGTTCCTGATGGATGCAGAAGATGTCCCACACTGGAGTGTAGATTGCAGATGGGTGTCGGTGCAGGAATTCCACCAACAAGCTTTAGCAAAGGCAAAATGCAGTTAGTGGAAAAGTGATGCTGCTGGGGACCAGCAAGGCCCAGGAGGACTCAACCCAGGAGGGGGAGACACAAGGGACCTTCAGCGACACAGAGGACCCACAGGAGCAGAGGCAGCACCCACAGTAGTCCCACAGGCCAGAGACACAGAAGTTGCAGGAGGCGGCCATGCAGCACTACAGAAAGGGATTCCATACTGCAGGAGAACCACACAGAGGGCTGTGCATCACAGGAAGGAATGCTGTTGACTGAAGCTACATGTCCTCTGAAGGTCCCTTTCAGGAGATGCAAACATGCCTTGGCATCTGCAAGAGACACAGTGCATGGGGGTACTGTCCTGCTTGGGAAGGCAAGAGCTTACCTCCACCAATGTTGGACAGCTGGCAGAGAGGACCAAGAGGACTACTCCGGACCACAACCTGTGATGCAGTATCCACGCAGCTCAAGATGAGGGGAGATCCATGCAGCTGGTCGTCGTTGCAGCAGGTGCCTGCGGATGCAGGGGAGTGACTCCTTCACTCCAAGAGAGATTCATTCTTTCTTCTAGTGCAGACTGAAGACAAGCCACTCTCCGTGGATGCACAGCTGGTGGTAATGTTGCAGTTGCTGGCAGGAGCCCTGGAAACAATGTTACAGAAGAGTTATTTTTCTTGGAAGCAGCTTGTCGGGTCCTGGAGGTTCCAGTCGCAGTTCTGGAGGCTAGACGTCGAAGTAGAGGTTGTAGAGGAGTCCTGCTGGAATCTTGCAAGCCCAATCTGAGGACCAATCCAAGACAGAGACCCTAAATAGCCTTGAAAGGGGGATTGGTCACCTAGCCAGGTAAGCACCTATAAGGGGAAGCTCCGAATTTAACCCCCCTGGCCTGGCCACTCAGATGCTCCCGGTGTTCCCTACCAACCTCAGAAACATGATGCCAGAACCCAGAGACCCTCTGGAGGAGCTCTGAGCAGCAACCCTGGGGTGGTGATGGACAGGGGACAGGTCATTCCCCTTTCCATTGTCCAGTTTCGTGCCAGAACAGGGACTGGGGGTTCCTGAACTGGTTTGGACTGGTTTATGCATTGACGGCACCAAAGGTGCCCTTCAAAGCATACCAGTGGCTTGGGGAGGCTACCCCTCCCAAGCCCCTCCCATACCTTTTTAAGTTTGCTTTCTAAGAGCACATTTTACTGTTTACTGTATATAGCTATTTCCAATGGGAGAGGGTGTTACCTCTCTCTCCCAAAGGAAATCCTTTGTTCTGCCTTCCTGGGCTTTATCAGATCAAGCAGCAGGAGGGCATAAACCTGTCTGACGGGTGGCAGCAGCTTGGGCTACCCAGAAAACAGCTTAAGACTGGTGGTAGCAACAATGGGGGTTCTCTAAGGAGACCCCAGAGTGCATGGAATCATACATCCAAGACTTGCAATAGCATTGGGGTATGACTCCGACATGTTTGATACAAACATGCCCAGGTTCGGAGCTACCATTATGTAACTGGACATAGGTAGTGACCTATGTCCGGTACATGTGTAAAATGGCATCCCCACACTCACAAAGTCCAGGAGAATGGGCCTGGAGTTTGTGGGAGCACCTCTGCCAGTGGGCTGAGAGGGCCTACCATAGGGGTGGCTTATAGCGACCTGGTGCAGTGACCTGTAGTGAAAACGGGTGCCTGCACCTGTTTCACACAGACTGCAATGGCAGACCTGCAGAACCCTTTGCAGGGCTCCCTTTGGGTGGCAGAATAACTGCTGCAGCCCATAGGGCTCCCCTGGTATCCCAATGCCCTGGGTACCATATACTAGGGACTTACATGGAAGACCAGTATGCCAATTGTGGGAAGAAAAAGGTACAGTTACCAAGTTAGAAGGGAGAGAGCATAACCTCTGGGGTCCTGGTTAGTAGGATCCCAGTGGACACAGTCTGGAACACTGACAGCAGGCAGGAGATGGGGGTAACCATGCTAGAAAGAGGCTACTTTCCTACAACAGTCTATTAAGATAATTAGATAGTTCATGTTAGTAGGCAATAAGGTAAATGGACCTGAGAAGTCCAAACCAATTTTATTCCATGCACCTGAAGGAAATGGGACCAGCTGCAAAGGACCCTCCTTCAGTTTCCAATGTTTGTCAGAGATCAAACAATCATGACATTTGTGAACTACACATTTCCCACTGCTCTCTAAAGATGGCTACCAATAAAATGTATTATTTTACATGTTTTTGAAATTCCTGTGTGACCTTGATGAGCCAATGTTATTATCTCATGTCCCAAATCTTCTGATGGCAGTACCACCCCACGCATAACCATTCCATTAACCAATGAGAGTTCATCTGAAATTGTATAAAATGTAAACATCTCAATTCAGGTACCCCTGCACAATGTATTGCATCACCTTGGATCCATTAGCATCAGTCCGAGTTGCTTCCATCCTTTTTTCTTCTGATATTTTGCCACCAATCTCACTAATTGCATCCAATACTGCAGCTACTCATTCCGTGTCCCAGTATTTCGCTCTCGTTATCATCTAATGACATTTGTGACAAACAATCATCTTGGAAGTTCTTACATCCTGAAAGATGTTTAACTTCAAAATTGTACTCCTGAAGTTTGGATACTAATCTTATCAACCTTGCAGAAGTGTTACTGGACCGTTTACAACTGACTATGTACACTAGCGGTTTATGGTCTGTAAATATATCAAATTTACATATCCAGATGTACACTCTGAATTCTTTTTTTACTAACCATATGGCAACTAATGCCTCTGTTTCTATGGTACTATAGTACCTTTCGGCATGTGTAAGTGTACTAGATGCAAATTCAATTGTTTGCTCCTTTCAGTTGACCCATTGGCTTATGACTGGTACAAGACCAGTTAAACAGGCATCAACAGTGATTATGCATTTACACTCAGCGTTATATGGTTTCAATGCAGAAGTCTCAATTATGATTCTTTTTACTTTACTAAATACCTTCTCCAATCCGTCAGTCCATGCAAACGTCTCTCCTTTCCTCAGTGGCACCCTCAAAGGTTCCACATTACAAGAATAACCTTGCACAAATCTGGCATAATATTCATCAAGGCCAAGGAATGATCTAAGTCTGTCCCTGTCTTTCGGTGCTTTAGCTTCTTGTATAGCTTTTTTAAGTGAAAACTTGGGTGTTATTCCTGATGGCGATATGGTACAATCTAAATATTCTAATTTTTCCACTCCAAACTGGCATTTGTTGCATCTAAATCTGATGCCAGTTTTTGATAATGTTTTGAAGACTTTGTCCAAAATATAATTATGGATGTGTGTATCTTCTGCACATATCAAAACGTCATCCTGATAGGCTTGTAAACCCTTTATATTACCGAATAATTTGTCCATTAATTTTTGGAAACTCCTTCCGGTGATGCCAACCCAAATGGAAGTCTGCAATACTCAAAGGCTTCAAATATTGTGATAAATATTGTGAGTTCCCTAGAAGCTAGTGTTGGGGCAATTTGATGATATGAGGAATGCAAGTCTACTAGAGAAAACATTTTAGACTAGCCTAAATTTGCTAATAAATCCTGAACTTTAGGTATGGGATGGCAATCAATCATGATATTTCTTTTTTATGTAAGTAAATCAGCACATAAACTCAACACCCTTGATTTCTTCTTAGTGACCATTATGGGGGAAACCCACTGGGATGACTTAGTCAATTTAGTAATAACTTGTCAACAAAGCTCCTGAAGAGTCTTCTTTAAATCCTCTCTTATGCTATGGGGCACACTACGTGACTTATGATCTACTGGGTAAGCATCTGGTTTAAGCATAATGGGATACTCAAGCCCTTTAACAAAATCAACTTTCTCCTGAAAAACATCGATATATTTTCTACAAATTATGTATTTCCCTTTAACAGCAACGTTAACTTGTAAAATTTGATGAAGGTAAATTTACCTAGGCATTCTACTTTGGTCTGAAAGTAACCAATCATGTAAATGTCTTTCTCACTGAACGCTTTAGGGTTGGTAACAGAGGTAGTGAACTTGATGTTATCAACCCAAACATCAAAAAAAGTAGAATCCCTCAAAATAGTTATCAGCGAACCAGAGTCCAGCATAACCTGCGAGGTAAAGTCAGCAATCTAGGCTTCTACTAAAGGCTCTTTCAAAAATCTGAATCTGATACTGAATTACATTCTACTGTTAAAAGTGCATTACTTTTCTTTCCAAAGCTGTTTCTTCTACAAGTGCTATACTGTTCACTCTGATAGGCATTTCGCTGCTTCTGCATACAGCTTGGAACTGACCAACTTTTTTACAGGGCATGCAAGATTTTCCAAGTGTGGGACAATTTGAATTACTACCAATATGGCTTTTCGAACCACACGTATAACAATTAGATGTTTGTTTCCTTATTATTTTTTTTCTCCTTTTCCATTTATGCTAACTGCACAAACAGCCTATGTACATTCCTCAATATCTTCATTTCTAGTGCTTACTTGCTTACTAGATTCATCAGAAACCCCTCATACAAAGCTTTAGAAAACAAATCAGAATGTTCAGTTCCGTTGGCTAGATCTAGGACTTCCACAAGACAAGAGTTGGGTTTCTACACACTAATAATCTCTCCTGAATCTTACGTGAATAAACAATTAAAGATAGATTGGTCAGACATATATATATGTATATACATACACACATATTTGATCCAATTTCTGTTGCCGCCAGTATTTTCAAAGCAGACACATACTCTGTTTAACAAATTTGTATCACTCAAGTGGGATGTGATCAAGCAGCATGCACTTTAAAATATCACATCCCAAATGTACCTTACGAAACACAGGAGACCAGGGTGTAAATAGGATCTTACCCAACGGTGAGTTTCACCTCTTAGAATTAAACATATATTTCACATGTAATGTCAAATGTAAATATTTCAGCTTTTGATACAAGGCACTGTAATTAAGTGATTCTGCACCGTTTTTCAGATAAATATCCATTCTTGTCACATTATCCAACATCTGCTGCATAGATTTAGCAGATTTCGACAAAAATTGTCTGTTTCTAGGTCAATGGAACAAAAGTTACTACAAATAACAGCACATGGTGCACTGTGTGGCACATCCTTTGGAAAGGTTAACTTGTCATGTTTACGTTGCTGATTGCTGTATTACACTGGTATTGATGTGAAGCATTTGCCCAGGATGTAATAGTGAATGTTAAAGTAAAAACAAATGACAAAACACCAGTGCCAGAGAACGTGTTGCTTTATGAAGCATAAACTGCCTTTTCTTGCCTCCCAGTTTCATGAATTCTACCTCACAAGTGGTGAATAATTCCAGTGGAACTGGATATCATGTTTAGATTTTTACAAAACATCACTAACACTCTGCACAGATTTGGTGCGAGCAGCAGGAGTGCAGACTTCACAGATACAGACTGGCATTGCAGAGTAAGAATCATTCCACATTTCCTCACATATACAGCGAAAGGAATTCAGAGTGCAGAAGTGCCTATTCTGGAGTCGAGTTCTGTAAAAGTAATTTCAGATATTGTATCTTTGCTCAATGCCTCTCACCTGGACTATTTTTGCCACTCAGGAGGCCATATCTGGAATGCTGCCTTCAATTCCGGAGAGTTCCTCTGTTTTGTTATAGGAGGTTCTGGAATACCCTTTTTGGGTCCTGTCTCCTGGCTTCAGTGCATCAATTGTGGCATTGTAACTATTTTCAGAGGTAACCTCCAACATATTGTGCCCCAATCTGGAGGCTACCTCTAATGTATTGTGTTTCATAAAAAGAGGTCATGTTTGGAGTGTGATTTCCTAATCTGGAGACCACTCTGGGTATTGGATCCAGTTCAAGATGCCACATTGACGACCTGTGTCGAGCCCAGGAGGTTTCATTTGGAATGGGGCAGTTCTGGGGGCACCATTTGCAACAGAAGCAAAGCTAAGGTTTGAAAACACCAGAACAGGGAGTACGATGAAAAACAAGCAGCTGCCTTACATTGAAAGAATGATGTCACAGTGCTCACAGGAGCATACTATAATTCAATTTATCAGCTCTTGTATTTATAGACAAATGTGTTCTACCAATTGACACTTTTTGATGCAGTGACTGTGAAAAATATCTATACCCCAAAATCCTGTGTTTTGTGACATATTAATATCCTCTAAACTCTACTCCTAAAGTGCAGCAACCTGCATCTCTATATAATAAGAAACAAAATTAAAGTGTTTTAGTGTTTGGGTGAGGTGGAAGGTGAGGAGCTAAAGGGGTGAGGAGCAGAAGAGGGGGCTGGATTGACAATGAGTTGACGTGGAGAGTGAGGAAAGATTGAGCTGAGAAAAATGGGAGGTTGAGATGCTATGGAGTTATGAATTGGTGTGTTGGAAGTTCTTTTGCTATAAAGAGGAAATCCTGGGTTATTTGAATTTGAGTGGATTTTGTTACCAAAGAGTAAACAAACTATACACAGCCAGCATCAGTTAGCAGCCATGGTAGCAGGTCTGTCTTAAAACACGTTTGCAATGCAGCAACACATGTTTCTCTGGTGGCTTTATGTGACAAACACTGCCTATGAAAACGAACAGTGTTCAAGCTCATGTATGTAATCTGAAGGTGATGATTATGAGATCAATGTATGTGCTGCTGATGTCTGTATCCTTGTTTGCCAGCACACAATAATTCACCAATGTCCTCTACAGCCTATAATGAAATTATATCTGCATCCATTGAAATCTTTGGGACTCCAGCATTTATGCAGTTGACACAGTTTTGAGACGTCATTATTCTAAAAAAGGTCTATTTTTTGTTCACTGGGATGCATTCCTAGGAATTTCACAGCAACTTACCAAGAAAATGTGACAGAACCAGTCTTATTTTTTCATATTAATATTTACAATTGCCCATCTCTTCTTTGAAGATCACTATGTGAAAGCGGGACATAGTTTGATGTTACAATTGTTGCTAATGATTCACAACTGTATCTGAAGATCTCCATTGCTCCAGACATCCAAAACCCTAGACACCCATTGCATGTCATCCAGACTTGGACGTCCTACACATAAAACACGCTTAATCAAACAAAAGAGAATTCCTGCTGTTTGCCAAGAACAAGCCCACAGCTGACTCAACAACAGGAAACGGGATGGATTCCCATCAAATCTTTCGCCCGATGCCAAATCGCTTGGATTCACCTTTGGCACTAATTTCAAGTCAAGGAACACACTGCCAAGAAAACTAATATGGATTAATATCAGCTCTCTGTACTAAAGTGAAACCATTCCTCCCTAAAAACGACTTCAGAACTGTTATTCAACCCCCTCAAAGTATCATTTTTGGATGGTGATAGTTCCTTGTCACATGGCCTTCCAGACTCTAAACTGGCCACCATTAAAGAACATCCTACATGCAGCAAAACGCCTCATCCAGAATGCCAAGAAATATGGCCACATTACTTCTACCTTGGCAGAACTCCATTTTATACAGGAAATACAGAACGCGGCCCACAAAGCAAAAGAAAACAGCAAAGGATGAGTATTCCATGTCCGACAAGCTGCAACTTGAGAAGATCGACTGTGGTATCTGATAGGTTTGTAAAAGTGAAAGCACTGTATTTTCTACCATTACAATCTGGATGAGCTATTACAATAAAAAAGGGCAAAGAAATGCATTAAATTTCCTGATAAGTAAAAGTGGTGTGATTTCTACTCACTCAAGATTGTCATGATTTAGGACTGGCAAGGACTGTTTTAGATATGCAGAGGTCATTCAATCTATGCAGAGAAACACTAAAGGCAGCTCCTCCAAGCCACTAGCTGTTAAGTCATTTAACACCTTCATCAGCCATTGGCTAAGTTTAACAGCCATTCATGACAAATGCAGCTTTGTCAGACCACCAAGGAATGAGGCAATTTCATTGGATTATCAGGGAAATCAGTTCCCTTGGTCTTTTTTGGTTTCCCATGTGCTGCTGACTGTGGGCAACATAATATTTTCAGCATATCAAGCAGCCATCATAAGATACTGCACTGCCCTACATCTGGAAGGTTACTCTTTTTTGGTCCTCACCACTCTGGCCTGTAGCTGAGTGCCCTTATCCTCACCTTCTGAAACTTTCAAAACTTTTAAAGACTTCTCTTTGTACTGTGACCCTTGCTCCCTAGCTTCCCCTAGATCCTTATCCTTATGCCTCTCACAGATTGTGGTGCCAGGACACCTCCGGTTATTAGGGGTCTTTATAAAACTAACACTACAACATATACATATATACATGCTGGGAAAACTTTAGAAATACATTCATCAAGTCTGTGATTGGTTACTAGGACGGCAGCATAGTAATTGCACAGTAAAATTTGGAAATTACTCTTACTCAGTTACGTTGAATATCTTACATCAAAAACTTTATTCAGCAACTACTAAGCTAGGTCTCATTTACATGCATTCTTATGGCATTATATTTTTGAAATTGTTGACAGCAGTAGATAAGGTGGCAGCATAATCCATTCTAATTGGCTTAAGATCTAGAGAAATTGTATCCTTTCAATGCCACACAAACGAAATAGTTCTTAAGTTGGCAACCTGAGACAAAATATTGACCGTTTTTACCAAGCACAAGGTGTGGTTTGCGGGGCAGGAGTTCAAGCCCTGACAAGGCCAATTCAGGTTCTCATCTTTCTTTTTTTAATATATTTGTATTGATTTTCAAACATATGAAGTAGCACAGTATATTAGACTTTGAAGCATTGAAGTAACAGCTTACGGTGGCATCCTAAGGGAAGAAACAGAGGTATTCAATCAACACGAGCACAATATAATTCCAGTTGAAGGTCATTTGAAGGTAACTATAAGCTACAGGCGTGATTACGTCAGCTCTCGGTTTATGTATTCTCCGGTTGACAATTAGGAAGTTATAGCAGAAATCACCAAAATTAGCACAGACACATGTACCTCTTATTCAATGTGTGTATCAAACAATAATAAACATCAAACAGTTCCCCATGGGCCAAGGTGGTGGAGAGTTAGGGCTACAATGGTGATTTAAGTAAAGCTCATGTCCTCGCTGGAGCAGCAGGTATTGTATGCGTAATGTATAGGATTGTAAATTGTGTTCCCGTGTATGGCATGGGGGGGGTCCACTGGTAGCAATGTGTGACCCATCAAAGAACCGGGCATCGGTGCGATTATGGCAGTAGGTGTATGCGAAGAAGGGTGGTGCTGGGGGCAGGGTGAGGACATTGCGTGTAACCCAGTGTCTTTCGAGTGGACAGTAAGTCAGCAAGTTAGTTCCCTGATATAGAATAGAACTACACATAAATCATCCCATTCTCTGGCTACTACGAATTTGCAGAGACCACATGCCGTTTCTCTGTGTAGCGGACACTTCCCATTGGTTTAAGTGTGGGTCCATGGGGGATTTCCAGTGTATGGTAAAGGGGCGCTTCTTAAAGATTAGTAAGAAGTCAGCAAACTTAGGCCCTCATTCTGACCCTGGCGGTCTTTGACCGCCAGGGCGGAGGACCGCGGGAGCACCGCCGACAAGCCGGCGGTGCTCCAATGGGGATTCCGACCGCGGCGGTAAAGCCGCGGTCGGACCGGCACCACTGGCGGGGTCCCGCCAGTGTACCGCGGCCCCATTGAATCCTCCGCGGCGGCGCAGCTTGCTGCACCGCCGCGGGGATTCCGACCCCCCCTACCGCCATCCAGATCCCGGCGGTCGGACCGCCGAGATCCGGATGGCGGTAGGGGGGGGTCGCGGGGCCCCTGGGGGCCCCTGCAGTGCCCATGCCACTGGCATGGGCATTGCAGGGGCCCCCGTAAGAGGGCCCCTACAAGTATTTCACTGTCTGCTGCGCAGACAGTGAAATACGCGACGGGTGCAACTGCACCCGTCGCACAGCTTCCACTCCGCCGGCTCGATTCCGAGCCGGCTTCATCGTGGAAGCCTCTTTCCCGCTGGGCTGGCTGGCGGTCTGAAGGCGACCGCCAGCCAGCCCAGCGGGAAAGTCAGAATTACCGCCGCGGTCTTTCGACCGCGGAACGGTAACTTGACGGCGGGACTTTGGCGGTCGGCCTCCGCCGCCCGCCAAGGTCAGAATGAGGGCCTTAGTGTCCGCTTTCTCTCCATTTAGGTTGGGGTGCGAGAACAAGGAGACAGGTTTCCGGGGTAGTGTAACAGTCCCTACCAGTTACATTTTAAGGTTTCGCCATCACAGGTCTTGCTCTCTGCCTGCGAAGTCTTATGTTACTGCAAAAAAATCTTTAACCCCTTCGCTACCAGGCCTTTTCCCCCTCAGGTGCCAGGCCTTTATTTTGGCTATTTGGGGCACTTTGCATTTAGGACCTCATAACTTTTTGTCCACATAAGCTACCCACGCCAACTTTGCATCCTTTTATTCCAACATCCTAGGGATTCTAGAGGTACCCAGAGTTTGTGGGTTCCCCCGAAGGAGACCAAGAAAGTAGCCAAAACAAAGCAAAAATGTTGTGTTTTTTTATTAAGGGAAAAAGGGCTGCAGATTAAGGCTTGTGATTATTTTCCCTGAAAATGGCCTCAACAAATGGTTTGCTGTGCTAAAATCACCATCTTCCCAGCTTTCAGTAACAAGCAGACTTGAATCAGAAAAAACAATTTTTCAACACAATTTTGGCATTTTACTGGGGCATACCCCATTTTTACTATTGTTTGTGCTTTCAGCCTCCTTCCAGCTAGTGACAGAAATGGGTGTGAAACCAATGCTGGAACCTGGGAAGCTAAACATTTCTGAAAGGTAGACAACATTCTGAATTCAGCAAGGGGTAATTTGTGTACATCCTACAAGGGTTTCCTACAGTAAATATGAAAAAATATTGAAATCGAGGTGAAAAAAACAGCCATTTTTCTCCACGTTTTACTCTGTAACTTTTTCCTGCGATGTCAGATTTTTGAAAGCAATATACCATTATGTCTGCTGGACTCTTCTGGTTGCAGGGATATATAGGGCTTACAGGTCCATCAACAAACCTAGGTACCCGGAGCCAATAAATGAGCTGCACCTTGCAATGGGTTTTCATTATATACCGGGTATACAGCAATTCATTTGCTGAAATATAAAGAGTGAAAAATAAGTATCAAGAAAACCTGTGTATTTCCAAAATGGGCATAAGATAAGGTGTTGAGAAGCAGTGGTTATTTGCACATCTCTGAATTCCGGGGTGCCCATTCTAGCATGTGAATTACAGGGCATTTCTCAAATATACGTCTTTTTTATACACTGTCTTACATTTCGAAAGAAAAAATGTAGAGAAGGACAAGGGGCAATAACACTTGTTTTGCTATTCTGTGTTCCCCCAAGTCTCCCGATAAAAATGGTTCCGGACTTGCAAGGGTAGGCCTAATGCTCGCGACAGGAAATGCAACATGGACACATCACATTTTTACACTGAAATCTGACGTTGTTTTTGCAAAGTGCCTAGCTAAAGATTTTGGCCTCTAGCTCAGCCGGCACCTAGTGAAACCTACCAAACCTGCAATTTTAGACACCTAGGGGAATCCTAGATGGGGTGACTTGTGGGGCTCACACCAGGTTCTGTTACCCAGAATCCTTTGCAAACCTCAAAATTTGACCAAAAAAAACACTTTTTCCTCACATTTGCATGACAGAAAGTTATGGAATCTGAGAGGAGCCACACATTTCCTTCTAACCAGCGTTCCCCCTAGTCACCCGATAGAAATGGTACCTCACTTGTGTGGGTAGGCCTAGTGCTCGCGACAGGAAATGCCCCAAAACACTATCTGGACATATCACAATTATTAAATAAAAAACTACCTATTTTTGCGGGGGCTGTGTTTTTGGTCCTGGGGTCAGCAGCCATCTAGGGAAACCTATCAAACCCAGACATTTCTGAAAACTAGACACCCGAGGGAATCCAGGGAGGTGTGACTTGCGTGGATCCCCCAATGTTTTCTTACACAGAATCCTCAGCAAACCTAAAATTTAACTAAAAAAAAACAAAACACATTTTTCCCACATTTCGTGTGGGCTCACCGCACCAGGACAAATTTCCTACCACCCAACGTTCCCCTCAGTGTCGCTGTAAAAATGATACCTCACTTGTGTAGGGGGGCCAAGTGCCTGTGACAGGGAAGCACCAAAACACATTGAAATTGAGGGAGAACCAAAGTGGGTCCAAAAGGGCAGTTTGGAAAAAAAAAAAAAAAACATTTTTAGACTGACAAGTGCAGCAGAATTTTTATCGGTATAGATGAGACAATGTTGGGTGGTAGGAATTTTATGGATTCCTGCAGATTCGGAAGGTTCCATCACAAAAATGGGGAAAAATGTGTGATTTGAAGCAAAGTTGGAGGCTTGCAGGGCATTGTGGGTAAGAAAAGGGTGCGGTTGCATGTGAAGCACACTACCCTGGAATCAACAAGATGTTTAGTTTTCAGATGTGTTTAGGTCTTGTGGATTTCTCTACATGGCAGTGTCCCAAAGTCAAAAAAGTGCAGCCCTCGCCATTCCAAGTGGGACGATTTTGAGAGTTACCAAGCTCTCATGGCCCAAATGTAAAACCAAAACCCAACATAATCAAATGTCCTCTTGCTTGCCGTGGGATAAGATGTTTTTGTGTGCGGGGAGAGCTGAAAGACTGTTACCACCTTCAGTTGGGGTGGGAGCATAACCAGGCCCATACTGGTTGGTAGACACCACCTCACACATTTTTTTTTTAATTCCCTGGCATCTAATAGGCTTTCTGCCCCCCCCCAACCCCCGGGGCGTGGATCGGGGTAATTGCCCAATCTGCCCACTGGTGGGCAGAACAACTTTGGCCCCATTTATTTTTAAGCATAAGAGAGGCGGCACTGCCCTTCCCGTGTCCTGATGAGGCCATGAGTTGACAGGCCGAAACGCGTCGACCCATTGTTTGCGAGACTGAGGGCTTATAAGTTAATGTATAGAGAATAGAGATATGCACCATATAATACCGTTTGAAATCAATAGACAGGTATTTGACAGCTGGGTGCACCGTAGGCCCTCAGCCATTGTTTCTCAGTGGATCACAAATTGATTCTCCTGATAGTGACCACAAAATAAAGAATAAACGAAGGGCATAACCCTTCCCAGTGACACCGCCACGATCCAATGAGCAGGTTTTGCTTTCTATAATGTTTGTAATGTGATGTAAATTTTTCTATAATGTTTGTAATGTTATGTACAATTTTGTGTTAATTCGTTTATGTCTATATTTATGAAATGTTTACCAAATAATCACTGCTTACCTTCGCTATCTAAATGATTTATATAAATAAGGGAAAGAAATAGTCCCCAAAAATCAGGATTTATCACTGATCGTTTGAAATTAATGATTGGTTTTCTGCCCCCATGGGAGGGCAGAAATGGCCTATAAATAATATGGTCCCCTAGTGAGCGGCCCTTGCCCAAGGTGCCACTACCCTTATGTGTCAGTATGATAAAAAAAGACAACTTCCTGGTGTCTATTGGTTTCTGCCCCCGCCCCCGGTCGGCCTAATTAAAGAAATGGCCTAAAAATGATTTGGCCTCCTGGGGAGTGACCCTTGCCTAAGGGGTCGCACCCCACACATAAAAAATAAAATAAAAATAATAAAAAAATATATATCCCTGGTGTCTAGGGGTTTTCTGTCCCCCCTGAAGGCAGATCGGCCTAATATTATTAGGCCAATCTGCCCCCAGGGTGGCAGAAATGGCCTAAAAATAATATGGCCCCCTAGGGAGAGACCCTTACCCAAGAAGCCGCTCCCTTTATTGAAAATACATTTTGTTTTTTTAATTGCCTGGTTTCTAGTGAGCATTTCTGCTGCCCGATCTCTATGTGATCGGGCAGCAGAAATGCTTTGAGAGACATGAAAAGAAAGGAAAGGAAAGGTCTTTCCTTCTTTTCTCTCCCACCCCATCTCCCGGTCAGAAGAGAAATGCTTTTGCACCTCACCCACATTTTTTTTGTGGCAAGCTTCATCAAAGATGTTCTCTCCCTATATAGGTAAGTGAATATCACCTACATGGACTCAACCAACATAGGAAGTTCAGAAATTAATTTTGCTGGATATATACATGAATCCACATGTTTGAAAATGCCTCCAGGTATAACTGAAATGGTCCAGAATGACAAAAGAGGGGTGCACATAGGTGTGCACACAGTGACTGACCCGTGATGAATCTGAACTACTGGAAAGTGCCTCGTCTTTCTCATGTCCAAGGATGAAGAAATGAGCTCAAGTTGGGCTTTTACCTAACTATTTGAAAATCAGGTGAGAGCATTATGCCTCCAAGTTTGTGTTGCATGGTGGTGAATGCACACTTGTTAAGGATTTTGTGAGCCCTGAAGAAGGCAGCTGACCCCACAGGGGAAAAAAAAGATGGCCAGAACATGTAGGCAGATAGAAGTGGATCCATGAAACATTGTCAAAAGATTCCAAACCATGATTTTAATCATGTCAACGGTACTCACAAAATAAAGGAGAACTCTCTGGGTATGCTTGAGCACATTTTAAACGTATTGATGCCTGAGTTTATCAAGCAAAATATATCTCTGAACTTCCAATATGAGTTTAATCCGTCTAGGTGGTATTCACTTACCTGGAACGAGAGAGGACACCTATCATGAAGCATGCCATGAAGAATTGTGGGTGAGGTGTTCTCTTCCAATCACTTCAGATGCCTGTGACATGCCAGGATACAAACCCCCACGTCCCTAGAAAAACCTGCATATTCTTAGTGTGCAATTGTGATTAAAGTTAGAACTGTATGTGGGTTTGTTTCCTATCGTTCTCCTGTGTGTGCACTGGAAATTTGGTTTAAATCCCTTAAACTCTTTACTTCGTCGATGAGCAAATGCCTCCTATGGGAATTAAATTGGGAAATTGCATATTTGGGTCCCCTCCCACTTCCTGGCCCTCGCTTGACAGATCTGCATGAAATTTTCATGAAGTACCCAAAGTTTGTGTATTTTGTTTTTGAAAGATTTTGTGCATATTCACTGAGCGGTCACAAAAATGTATTTCAAATGGTAACTCTGAGCTAACCATTACACTGGGATAAATCTATATCTATATCTTCCTGAGAGGAGGGGGTAAATATGTAATAAGGTGCAATATTGCATGGAGGGGTTGTGGAGACACAAACCATAAGGAAGAGGGTCAAGAGGCTGGAAGTGTCACCAGAAACCCAAAATGACAATATCAGAAAATATTATGTTACCCATTGTGTTATTTTGCTTTACAAATTTATTTTGTTGAAATTATTACGAAAAGAAAGTGTTTTCAGAGGGGTCAATGTTTATTAAAAACCACAAGTGAAATGTAGGACTATATAGTTGTAGGAAAAAGAAGCTAGAAATATTATTTTGTCTTGTTAGGAAAATATGGTTTCAGATACAACAGTCTTTTCCGTCTTTGTTTTCTTTAAAGCAAAATACATTTTGGCTACAGAAGTAAGTGATTGTTGAAGTTTCCACTAGTAATGGCCGCCGACTGCATTTAGAGTGTTCAGGTATTGAACAGTTTTCACAACTAGACTGATACTTAAATAATGAGGAATGGTGAGGCTCGGAGATGTTTGAATGTTTAGGTTGTGGTTTAGCTTTCATTAAGAGGTTATTAATTAAACAATGGGCATTAGTGAATCTCTAGAGAGGAAATATGTACATAAGACCATGGTTTATACTGTTTACGTGCTCAGAGTGACTGGTCGAGTAGTCATTGGGAAATCTTCACGTAAGAGGTAAGAGGAGATTCACCTCGACTGCCACTAAGGACCTTATTATGTCACCCCTTTAAAGGGACTGGTTTTTCTCTTCCCTCTCCACCCCAAAAAATAATGCAGGAAGCTGGAAAACCGTGCTTTTATAGGTTCGACCATGAGGGTGCACTTAGAAGTTGATAATAAGCAGGGAATTCAACTTTTCAAATGTATTGCAGGCTATTCCACTTGTTATTCCTCCTTCTCAACTGCATTTTCGGAGAGACATGCCAGCTGTTTCGAGGAGACAGAGTCCCTGTGGGGAAACTGTCTAGGCACTGCCCGAGCATATTACCAGGATCAATGTTAGCTTCGAGTAACTCGCAATGGGTTCTATGTGGGATTATAAATGCCATAAACTTTTGTGGCAGCTGTGTCGTTTTAAAGTTCTGGTGCCAGACTGCAGCCGAAGTACTCTACTTTGATTAATTTTCTGCAGGTAACCAGGCAGTTTTGCTCTGATTTTCTAACTGCTGGAACTCCCCTGATAAGCCCGTGCAGGGGTGTAGGAGACAATAAATTTCTGGGGGGACAGGGACAGCCTTGGGGGACTTTCAATCAACCCTATACAAATCGCTCATTGTTTACGAACTGCAGGCTCTGATAAATATACACAATAATATATATATATATATAGATATATATATATACCTATATATATATATATAGGAAGTGAAATAGGGAGAAAGGAAGGCATGTTTTCACAGTCTGAAAGTATCTTTTATTGATATTTACATTCACAAAGTAATTAGCTCAAATGTGAAAATAACATGTTGATTAACCTTGCATCTTCATGCACCAAGCAAATAAAGGTAGGAGGGTAAAAAGGAAGAACATACTCTTTGCGCCCCACACCCATCATGCCCTTCGCCTCATGCCAATTGGAACCGCACTGGAGAGATCAAAAGCGATTAGTTACAACAGTTGTAAACTGTGCTCGGAAACCATAGTTCTAATAACACTGCTGCTCCTTTGTGTGATCTTGGGAAGCTCAGCTCCACATCAGTCATAACTAGGAGCATTTCAACTGAAGAAGCTCTTGGAGTTACAGGGTATATAAACATGGATTCTGTAATCTCTGTATAAACTACAGTCACTAATTTCTTTAGAAACGGCTGTTTGTGATGCACCAATTCACTGCGTGTAAAGAAAAGACATTGACTGATTATAAAGAAAAGACATCAGAAAATGACTATGATAGGGTTATTAAGGTCAAATTCTGACATTACATTGTCTTCTGCCAGAGCTAGCAGCCAAGGTAAAAGGCAGATCAGGTCACAGAGCATAATTAATGCAGCTGTTTAAAGCAAAAAAATTGAATGTTGCTTTTCTTTCTTCTGCTGTACTTTAATAGCTTGGAATTGCCGAAGCTATGCCCTAGGGTTTTAAGTGGTTTGTGGGAAAGTTGGTGGTGTGACCATGTATTATATGGGGTAAAATACCCCCTGAATACATAAGGATATTGCAAGTCACCTTAAAGTTCATACCTTATAAACATGCATTGGCAAAGCCAATAGGTCTCGCCTATGCAAGTTATATTGCCTTTGCCAATGTGTTTTTGCCATGCTGTACACTAGTGAGACTACTATTCAGCATGGCTGAAAGTTAATGGCATAAAGGAGAATGATGTGTCACCGACTGGTGTGGCTTAGTATCATGGAGTAAGTAGAGTGTCCTAGAATGGGGCAGTAAACTAACTTTAAAGGAACAGGGGTCCCTTGAATAAAATGCAACACCACTCCCATAAACAATGATATTAAAGTAGTATGCAAATGGAGTGTTTTATGCATTTATTCAATCAAAATCTAAAAGATCAAATGTAGTGGGAAAACATCAACAGGGGAAATCGAGAAAGACTGATATTCGGGCATTACACAAGTTATCTGGATGACCCAATGTCACCAATTACAAGAAAAATGTAAAAAGTAACCTATATAGTACAGTGGTTTGGAGGAGGCTGGCCTGGTTTGCAGTGGGTAACTATGGTATGTACACCTTATACCAGGTCCAGTTATCCCTTATTAGTGAAATGTAGGCAGTGTCTAGACGCCAGGCTCTCTAGGGGTAGCTGTAGCCAAGGCTTATCTAGGAGACATGCAAAGCTCATGCAATACCACTGTAGTCACACAGTACTCACACACATGAAAGAAAATACTAAGTGTTACAAAAATAAAGGTACTTTATTTTAGTGACACAAATGCCAAAAATACCATAGAGACTATACTCCCTTAAAAGGTAAGTAATACACCAATTATATACACTAGTATGCAGCAATAGCAATAAAAACAGTTAGAAAACAGTGCAATTAGTGAAAATCACAATGGTTAGAAATGGGCCTAGGGGAAACACAAACCATATACTAAGAAAGTGGAATGCGAATGTCGGTTTCCCACCTAGGCAAGTGTGGTGTGTACAGGGGCGCTGGGAGTATTAGAAAACACAAAAGGTAAGTAATAGAACCCACCTCAGAGCCCAGGAAAGCAGAAGTAAATCACAGTAACTTTCCTAGAACACACAAGAACACGAGAAAGAAGATAATGCAAGAACCAGAAGATACTTCAAGACACAAAGGGTGGCTTCCTGGACCTAAAGACCTGTGGAAGAATGGGACTAAGTTCAAGAAGCACAGAAGAGTCCAGGGAGGGCAGGAGCCCCTGCTAACCCGAATCAAGGTGCTAAAGAAGAACCACTGGTGAAGAACAACAGTCAGTACTGCAGCCAAGAAGATGGATGGGGGTTCGTGGCTGGTGCAGATGATATCCCACACTGGATAGATGATTGCAGTCTGGTTTGCATCGCTGGATTCCACCAACAAGCCTTGGCACAGGCAAAGCTCATGGTTAGCGGAAAATGGCCACCCAGGAGGAGGAGTCAGAGGGGGCTCTCAGCAACTCAGAGAGCCCACGGAATACCAGACAGCGCACATAGGAGTCCCCAGCATGGGGACAAAGGAGTTGCAAAAGGAGGCCCACGCAGCACAAAAACAAAGGATCCCACGCCGCCAGAGAACCACTCAGGAAGCGGTGCATCTCAGGAAGGAGTGCTGGGGGCCGAAGCTACATGGTACACAAAGAATTTCATAGAAGGATGTCAACAAGCCTTGGCAACTGAAAAACACGTGGTGCACAGGAGTACTGTCTTGCGTGGGAAGGCAAGCTCTTACCTCCACCAAAGTTGGACAGTAGGACGTCAGGACCATCAGGACCACTTCAGTCCACCACCCGTGATGCAGGATCCATGCAACTCGTCAGGAGAGGAGACCCATGCAGATGGTCATCGTTGCAAAGAGGTGCCTGCTGAAGCAGGGAAGTGACTCCTTCACTCCAAGGGAGATTCGTTTATTCTTCTGGTGCAGACTGAAGACAGGCTGTCCTCTGAGGATGCACAACCGGGAAACAGTTGCATTTGCTGGCAAGAGCTGGAGATACAATGTTGCAGAAGTTGTCTTTGCTTCGTTGTTGCAGTTTGTGGAGTTCCTGGAGGGTCCAGATGCAGTTTCTTAGGTGAGAAAGTGAAGTAAAGGATGCAGAGTCTTGCAATCTGAATCTGAAGAACCTCTCAAAGGAGAGACCCTAAATAGCCCTGAAAGGGGGATTGGTCAGCTAAACAGGTAAGCACCTATCAGGGGACGGCTCTGACACCACCTGCTGGCACTGGCCACTCAGATGCTCCCAGAGTTTGCTGCCAACTTGGAATCCAAGATGGCAAAACCCAGGGACCCTCTGGAGGAGCTCTGAGCAGCACACCTGGGGTGGTGGTCCAGTTTCGTGCCAGAGCAGGGAATGGGGGTACCTGAACCGGTGTAGACTGGATTATGTAAGGAGGACACCAAATGTGCCCTTCAAAGCATTTCCAGTGGCCTGGGGAAGGAAGCTACCCCTTCCAAACCTATTTCCAATGGGAGACGGTGTAACACCCCTCTATCAAAGGAAATCCTTTATTCTGCCTTCCTGGGCTTGAGCTTCTCAACCAACAGGAGGGCAGAAACCTGTCTGAGAGGTGGCAGCAGCTGGAGATGCCTGGAAAACCTCAGAAGGCTGGAATGGCAATACTGGGGGTCCTCTAAGGAGCCCCCAGAGTGCATGGAATCATACAACCAATGCTTGCAAAAGCCTTGGGGTATGATTCCAACATGTTTGATACCAAACATACCTATGTTCAGAGTTACCATTATGTAGCTGGGAATAGGTAGTGACCTATTTCCAGTACACATGTAAAATGGCATCCCCACACTCCTGAAGTCTGGGGAAATGGTCCTGGAGGTCGTGGGGGCACCTCTGCTATGGCGGGGGTGCCCTCACACACAGGTACTCTGCACCCTGCCCTCAGGGCTGGAGGGCCTGCTTTAGGGGTGACTTATAAGTGACCTGGTGCGGTGTAACTGGCAGTGAAAGGGTGCATGCACCTTTTCACGCAGGCTGCAATGGCAGTTCTGTAGAAGCCATTGCATGGGCTCCCTATGGGTGGCAAAAAAAATGCTGCAGCCCCTAGGGATCTCCTGGAACCCCAATGCCCTGGGTACCTAAGTACCATATACTAGGGACTTATAAGGGGGCACCAGTATGCCAATCATGGGTGAAATACTGGGTTACCAGTATGCAACAACCATAATTTAATGGAGAGAGCATAACTACTGGGGTCCTGATTAGCAGGATCCCAGTAGACACACTCAAACACACTGGCAAACAGGCCAAATGTGGGGTTAACCAAGCTAGAAAGAGGCTACTTTCCTACAAGGTTAGCATCCACAATAGTGATTTACATGCTGTTATACATCCACTTTTACATGAATGACTCAAATAGTGAATCAATAAGTCATTAGCTCATAGTACCTATGCTTATGCCAACTTATGTACAATATCACAAATTCAAGTCAAGGTACTTTGGCCGACGATATTTCGATCCCCTAGACAGGTATCAGGATTATCCTAAGCCTTCGTTAAGCTTGAGTGAAAAGGGTTACATAGTGCTTGTAACCAAAACAGCGAAGATAAATCTGACTCACGTCTTATATGAGTGACAAGGCAATCAATGGAGATCTGAATCTCTAATCAAGCGCCAATGCCATAAAGTAGTAGTAGAGTGGAGTAGTGTCACAGTGTAATAGAGTGGAGTGGCAGAGTGTCGTAGAGTGGAAAGGCATAAATAAGAGTGAACTGGAGTAGAGTGAAGTAAAGTAACATGAACTGGCATAGAGAAAGTTGGGTAGAGTGTTGTTGAGCATAGTACATTGATGAATAGTGGAGTGGCATAGAGGGCTGTGCAGTGGCGTTGAGTAGAGTATCGTAGATTGAAGTGGCATAGAGTGGTGTGGAGTGGCATAGAGTGGAGTAAAGTGGAATGGAGTGGCGTACAGGGAGTTGTGTAGGGAGCTACAGAGTGGAGAAAGTGTTAGAGTTTAATGCAATAGAGTGTCAGAGTCTAGTATCATGGAGTGTAATGTCAGAGTGAAGTGTCATAGAGTGGAGTTGGGTGGTCTAGAGTGAAATGGCATAGAGTACAGTGGTGCAAAGTAGATTGGCGTAAAGTGTGGTGGTATAGAGTGCGTTGGTTTTGAGTAAAGTGGTGTAGAGTGCATTGACGAAGACAGCACTGGTTTAGCGTACAGTGCAGTAGCGTAGAGTGGTGAAGAGTAGAGGGGAACAGAGTGGAGTGGCACTGCATAGATTGCAGTTGTTCAGAGTGCTGTGTCATAGAGTGATGCGGTGCATGGTAGAGTGGAGTGGTGCAAGGTAGAGTAGACTGGTGTAGAGTGCAATGGTGGGGTTCAGTGATGCAGATTAGAGTGGCATAGTGTAGAGGCATATAGTACATTTGTGTAGAGTGGCATATAGTTGAGTGGTGCAGAGTAGAGAGGAGTATAGTTCAGTGGCAGAGTGCAGTGTTGCAGAGTAGAGTGTCATAAAGGGCAGTGGTGTAGAGTGTCATAGAATGCATTGGTGTAGAGTAGAGTGGCATAGAGTGCATTGGTGTAGAGTGCAGTCATGTAGAGTGATACAGAGTAGAGAAGAGTGGCTTAGAGTACAGTGGTGCTGAGTAGAATAGAGTTGCATAGAGTGCCGTGGCATAGAGTAGATTGCTGCAGGGTACAGTATAGTGGTGAAGAGTAGATTGTTGCAGAGTGGAGCATAGTGATGTAGAGTGCAATAGCATAGAGCGGTGCAGAGCAGATTGGAGTGGCGCAGGGTACATTGGAGTGGTGCAGGGTAGATTAGACTGGCATAACATAGAATGGAGTTGCGTAGATTGCAGTCGCATAGAGGAGATGATTTCAAAGTAGAGTGAAGGGCCAACAGTGGAGTCGTGTAGAGTAGAGTAGATTAGAGTGCAGTGGTGCAGAAAAGAGTGCAGTGGGACAGAGTACAGTGGCATTGAATGCAGTGGTGCAGAGTGGCGTGGAGTTCAGTGGCAGAGTGCAATGTTGCAGATTAGAGGGTCGCAGAGTACAATGGTGTATTGTAGAGTGGCATAGAGTGCTGTGGCGCAGAGTACAGCGGCATTGAAAGCAGTGGAATAGAGTGCTGTGGTGCAGAGTAGATTGGCATAGAGTGCATTGGTTTTGAGTAAAGTGGTGAAAAGTGCACTGGCAGAGTGCAGGGGTGTAGTGTACAATGGTTAGAGTAGAATAGCATAGATTGCAGTGGCGTAGTGTAGAGTGCTGAAGAGTAGAGTGGAGTGGTACAGCATAGATTGCAGTGGTATAGAGTAGCACAGAGTGGAGAAAAGTGGTGTAGGGTGCAGTGGCATAGGGTAGATTATTTCAGAGTACAGTGAAGAAAAGATAGAGAAAAGATAATATACTTCAATATGCTGAAGTATGTAACAATAACAACATAAATAATAACGCTAGACATAACGTCCCAAAATGAAATATGGCTTCTCCCTGTTAGCCACTCTATAATCAAGCCCTTCATTACCTAGATAACAAAACATTAAACATAAATGTTAGAAAAATATACCCTTCTAATAGCTAAATTGTTGTGTGAAAAGTTAAAATCTGGGCCCAATCTCGACTTCACTGTTTCACCAACTGGTGTGATCTTAGGCAAATACAAATACTGTGTTTCACAGTCTCCTTTCTAGCCTGCAGGTGTCAGACTGAGTGGGACTCTGTTATCTCTTTAGATCTTGCTCAGTTGTCTTGCAGCTCCTCTTGAAGACATCCTGCAGTGCTCCTCTTCAAGGCAGCAGGTGATGCAGACAGTAATCATCCAAAACTCTTCTCCTCCTCGTGCCCTTTGTTCTTATGAGCACCCTTAATGCCCACAGGTGTGAACAAGACAAACAAAGGAGCAGAGGGCCTCTGGACTCACCTTCATTCTATTACCATCAGATTGGAGGATGGTCGGTACAGGGCTGTTATAAGTAGCGCTTTTGTGCGCTAATGGCCCTCTGAATAATAGATGTGAGAGGGGAAATTATTGTGTCCCTTGTCCCCCCCACCTTCGTCCCCCATGTCCCCCACCCTCCAAAATCTGGGGGGGATACATCCCCCCCCCGTCCCCCACACTTCCTACACCCATGAGCCCATGCACTAGTGAACAGACATAGTTCTGCGCTTCTCCTATATATAAGGCGAGAGGCATAAAAATACACCCAGATATTCAAGGACTGGTTACTTTACTATTCTAACCGACCTTGAAAATTGGAAGACATTTTATTTTCGGTTCCTTATAATAGACTAGATGTGAGACTGAACGCCCAGGCATGTCACTGCGCATGCGTGTAATCGATATATTCGCGCGCTCAATTGAGGCACTAGCGCATGAAGAGATGAGCAGCTTCAAGGAACGGGGTTTTTCAAACTCTTTTACATTGCAAAACAGGTGGCACACACATCATGCAGAGGAAACGACCTGCAAAATGGCAGCCATTGCCACCTACGCGACGGTGTCATAAATGACCAATGAATAGTAAAAATAGACAAAAAAATGACATAACGTCCGCTAGAATCTCCCACACACAGTGAAGTTTCTTTCCCTTTTTTGCAACAAAAAAGAAAGAAAAAAAGAAAAAAAGTTGAGGGAGCGTTAGCGACTGAGTGTGGCAGGTTGAAGCCATCAGCTTCTCCTCTTCTCACACACGCTCTATTTCATCAGAAATCCATGAGTGGCTTCTCACAATACAGCGTTGATCATATTAATCTCCGAGTAAACTTTGGCGGGTTTTAAATAGAACAGGTCCGTTGCCAAGCACGTCTCTAAGCAACAGATCTTTACGCGTGGATTTTTCTCTCTCCCATACTATTTGCAAAGGGAAGAGAAAAAAACAGGCATTTTGTAGCGGCAGATTGGTTGGTGGGTGTAAGGCAAGAGACTAAAGAAGCAGAAGGCACGAAGAGGAAACCGGAAAAGGCGGAGCATAAAAAAGAAACAATACTCTAAAAAAATCACACTGGGTTGGGGTAATTTTTAACCGTTCTCTTATTTTATGATTTTACAAGGCCGACACGCACGTTCATGCAGAAAAGGTGAAGGCAAAACCAATAATTGTACAGTACATATGCACCATTTACAAAACTGCAGGGCCATTTGAATTATTCGATTTTGCGGCCGCAGTTTTTCCGCAGAACTACAGATTTGCCACATAATCCATCTGCTGAATAACCTGCAGATTTCAACAAAAAATGTTTCTTGCAGAAATGGATTAAAAGTTAGTAAAATCACAGAAACGTGTCACTGCGTGGTGGAAGGCCCCTGCACAACGGTTGGCTGGTCAATTTTCTGTTGCCTACATCTGTATTTGAGTACCAAAGTGGTACTAATGAAGTGAAACCTTTCCCCACATAGTGTTAACATCTAAAAAATCGGAAATAATAACAAGGTAATACTAACACCAAATGTGCTGCACTACACCACATAATTTACCTTTTTCTGCCACATAATTTAGTTAATCCTGGCGCATAATTTGGTACTTATCCGCTGCATAATTCTGGTGGCTCTGCATAAGGTCCTAATGTTCAAAATGAAAATGTTTTGCATGATCAAAATATGCCAACTTTGGCAAGAACTCATGGGGCATTAGTGAACTCAAAAATATTGCTAAAGCAACGAAGTTGAGTGAAAGCAAAGGAAAAAGCTCAGGCTTTCATAGTGAAAAAGTGTATAGTGTTTGAGAACAGAGTTGTTTTTGTTTTTCATATGACAGTTTTAAGCAGTTATTTACATGCAATCAGTGCTAAATTTGTAAATAAACAAGTGTCAGAGTCTAAAAATGTCTTTAGGCTTTCACTGCCAGTGTGACCAACTACCATCCCCGGTGCCACCCCTTTTATTCTGTGCTTGGTCTGGTGGCTCTGAGACTAGAGTATCCACTAGAAGGATCAGCATTTGACTCCATGATCACAGGTTCAAATCCTGGAGGGTCCACTCAGCCTTTCATCCTTCTGGGGTAAAACAATGAATACCATTGAGCTGAGTAACATCTGTTATTCACTGCCAAGATGGCCAAGGCACCTTTACAAATGGTGTTATTTTTTTTTACATCAAAACGATATTCATTTCCTATCGCTAAGGACAACGCTCAATCGATCCATACATAGTTTTGGGCAGCAGTACGCAAATAACAATACACGTGCATTTTTCATTTTTTTGGATGCGCAGTGTTCTACATATATTCAGAGAATGATCTATCTTGAGCTGTTCCACGTCTGGTGTGAGTAACTTATTCATTCTTATTTTTCCTTTGCATTGCTTTATTTATAGTCCTGCAGCTACACTGAAAAACCAGCAACAAGCATCAACATTCAGTTGAGGAACACAAACATACAGGTTCCCGCGTGTCCTAGATCAACTTGCGAACTGCTGATGGTTTTGGCTGGGGTTCTAAATTTACATCCGAGCACATCAGAGGCAGATCCACAGTCAGTCCGGTTGGTAGCTTCTGTTACTCTGCACTTCCTGCTCTGGCCTGCTCTTCTCCATCACATATGAAGAGGCTGAAATGAGGGCATATGGGAACAATAACAGAACTGTGGAAATCAAATACGGGCATGTGGATAAATGCAGGAATACCTGAAGAGAAAAAAGGGAAATAGGCGAATATAAATAGGGCCACCGGAATCATGCGTCAGGGGGTTGGGTCAAATTATGCGGCAAGAAAAGGCAAATTATGCGGGTAATGCAGCGCAATTTGTGATAGTATCATTTCATTATTTTGTCATTTGTACACTTTACACTGTCTGGGCACTGGTGGTACCCGATTAGTGCCAGTTGAACAACCAAATCTAGCAATAAGCAAGAGAAAGGCGACCAGTCAGGCTTTGTAAAGGGCCTTCCACTCCACAGCAACAAGTGTTGCTGCGTTTTAAAGCTAGACATTTTTTTTATTTAAAAGTGCAGATTATGCAGCAATTGATGGATTATCAGGCAAATCTATAATTATGAGAAAGATGCAGTCAGTGGTCGCACTATCACATAATTCAAGTGGCCCTACATGTAGGACAAATTCATTTAGTGCAGAGCAAGCAGAGGCGAGATAACTGAATATGAGACAAATGCAGTGAGTTCAGTGACAACATACAATAAGAGAGTGTAATAAATGAGACACAATCTGGAAGTGCAGAAATTTAGCGCATATATAAGAAATGCAGTGAATTCAAGGACTATTGGAAGATAGGGAAATATATAAGACACATTCAGGGAGCGGAGAAAGCGCAGGGATGAAATAATTGAATATTTAGATTTAGGGACTTTGGGGGAGAGAGTAGAATACATGAGACATTCAGGGAGTGCAAGGATTGCATGAGAACGAATATGGAATAACGGGAAATGCTTTGGGTATATGTTCTGTGCCAAAGACGGACAGCGAAGAAATGAAGCGGGTGGTGGAACTTCAGGGGAGATGGAAGGGGTGACAGGGGGAATTAAGACATTGCAGGCTTCACCATGGAAAATCTAGCGAAGGGGAAAGATAGTGTTTTCCTCTCCGGATTTAAACTTGTGATTGGATGCATCTTCTGGAAATGAGGTGTTTAATTATTTCAGGCAGCAGCTCTACTGAGCCTTGCAAAAATGGACAGAGTAGCCCGAATGTCATTCCCTTCACCAGCTAAAGGACATTGAGATCTCCCAGAGGTGAAGGAATCCACTGGATGCAGCAGTGTGGTATGCAAGAGATGTCCCAGCATGCAATGGGGGTCGGTGATGATTATCAGCTTCATTAACTAATAAACGAGTCCAGCAGTCTGCAAGGAATGTGGAACTTGCTCATTAGACCAGTCAAAAAACCTCGAGTTTTATTTAGGTTCTGGTGATGAAAAAAGTCCTTGGCCGCTTGAGAATTGAAGCCTGCGCGAAATTCCCTACTTGATGTCTAAATCCAAACGCAGTCTTTGGGTCAAGGCATGATAGACCTATCCACGTCAAGAAGATTCGGGGGGTTCTAAGGAGACCTTGGAGTTACCGTCACGCGTCCGAGGTTAGAGCAAACAAGCAGACCTTGAAAATATTTAGGATTAAGAGACTGGTGACTCAGGGGGAATTGTTGTGACTAGTACAATATTTAGACTGAATGAAGCTGGGCACTCCGTAGCAAAAACAATACAAAACAAAAGCGTCGACGACTGGAAAAAACGCGTCCTAGTGCCTGGAGTCAGTTAAGAGAAACTCTCGCAAGTGTCAATGGCTGCAAAATAACCGTTCCATGTATCATCATCGAGGCAAGACTCAGTTATATAAAAGAAAAAACAAAATATTGCCAGCATCGGAACGTAAAGGATTTAATTCTTATCACATAGATAGGGACATCAGCACACATACCTTGCTCCCCGAAGCATGGGGTGGATGGTACAGTATTTCTGTCAAACAAAGGCGCCATGGACTGTCCATTGGACTCTTCAGTTAAAAGGCAGAACGATGAAGCGTGCACGAGCCTGGACTAGTAATGTATCACTATTCTAGGGCGGAGCAGCTATAATCAATAGAATAACAAGAAAACATCAGGAGGAAATTATCACGCACGTGTCCGAGGCCTTCTGAAATTGTAGGTCAACACCTAATTTAAATTATATATATATATTTACACACACAGGAATGGAGTGATGATTATCGGTTTTCCGGAAGTGGCGGTAGAAATAACACTTATAGAAATGCCAAGCAATGTTAACGATTCAAAAATCATCAAATATTGCGCCTAATGTCCTTAACATCACTGAGCAATAAAAAAGCGACATTGCATCAGCAAGAGCATAGCCATGCAATTCACACACACTGGGTCATCTCCGTCTTCAGATCTAAATTGAAACCGTAGCCTACAGACGAAGGAAACGTCAGAGTTGGAAAAACGGGAATAACATTAAAAGGAAAAAAAAACAATCCACTCCTATTTTTGAATTGTGTTTTCAACCAGACTAACACTTTTGTAGTGTCATTGTTGCGCTCCTCTGGGTGTTGGCCACCTAGGAGCTGGAACATCTGCAGTTTGGCAGAAAAATATTTCTGGTGGGTCAGTTTTATGTCGAACTGCGACTTACTGTGTTATGCACTTATTCTCTTAGTAAAGCAGGAGTGGGGGTCTTTTTTGTTCCCCTTGCTTTTAAATGCCTTTTGATCATTGATACAAATTTCGCAGGAAAGGGATGGCATTAGGTGCTTTTTATTTATTACAAAATATGGACTGCATTGTTCATTCGACACACGCCTCCAATACGATAGTATTTTGAACGGGTAAAAAAACGAATTTTCAACAAAACCGCTCAAAATGCGGTTCAAAGCAAATGCAAATTTGTAAAGTGGTGCCAGCTGTATGCGATGTGGAGACCTGCAAAGGAATAGGGGAGTATGAAAACAGCTACTGTTCCAAGTTATTCCCCATTCCCAACTCGGTTCTAAACCATGAGGGAGAAAAGGACCACCTTGAAATAAGCCATCCCAAATCCAGCGAACAGTACTAACAGCCGCCCAGTCGTCCTGGACACGGGGCAAGCCGCCAGGTCACAGGCCCGAAGACAGGTGTGGGCCGGATCGGACCGGTCAGAGGCAGGGGCCAACAGTGGCCACTTTTTGTATTTTCCTATCCCCCTCGGTGAGCAACCATTGGTTGCTCACATCGGTGGAGGGGTCGCCTGGGCAATCCTCAGGGGGCAGGGTATGTTAAATACCAGTCCAAGGTCGCCAGGCTACACATCGGTGCCTGGGCCCCCACCCCCTGACGATCGCTGCCGCCGCCAACCTGTTTTTGTTTTTCTAACAACGGAGTGCTACTCTTTTTTCCCTCCGTTTTTCTGAGGCCCTCCATGGGCCTGTTAGGGGGTCGCCTCCCTTGGGCTCCTGGTGCGGTGATGGGCGAAGGATGTTTTTCCCCTTCTCTTGTGGGAGGCCTGTTGCCGTGTCGGGGACCTTGGTGAGGAGGCGGCCGTACGGGATCAGAGGTGAGGCGAGATGAATCTCGCAGGGTACTGTGGAGCTGATGGGGGTGGGGGTGGGGGCAGAACGATGTTTTTTCTGTTTTATGACGTGCCTGGGCAATCATTAGAATCAGAGTGCCACAGTGTGGGTGTTGGCTTTCTGTTGTTTTTTCCCAGTTCAGCCCTCTCCTTCCCAGCGCTGGTGTACAGACTGACCTTGTTATTTATGTGATACTTATTTAGCATCAGATTACGTCGTTCCTTAGGGAATGCAACAATCACAGATCATTGTATTTTTTAAGGGTGAATTAAAGGAACGGAGATACGTATAAAACTGCCTTGCTGAGACACGTTTTGTAAATAGGTTGTTTGGTGGGGGGTGGAGGTGTCTCTTCCAAGTTATTTTTTACAATGGCGTTCAGTTGGATTGTAGCCCCAGGCGAGGGAAGGGCCGGCTGGGCTTTTATTCCACCGGGCATTTCCTGGTGGGCTGGAGCAATGGGGGCCGGAAAGGACAGCATAGGGCTGAGGCTAGTGCCTCTGTCTATTTCCCCATGTTTTTGTATAAATTGCAGCAGGTACAGGGAGGCTCAAGACAGAGAGAAAAAGATGGGAGAAAGAGGCGACTGCTGTTCCCGTTTTGCATTTGTAAAGCTTGGGTTCTTAACAGAACTTGTTTGGTTGTGTCATGTTTAAAATTATTGTCTGCGTTGTTATAATGCTCTGTCTGTGATGGTTCTTACACAATATGCCACAGCAGAGGTTTCCTACTCATTTTTAGTGATTTCACTGAGATTATTATGTAAATGTCTTCCGTTTTAAGCTGTATGCAACAAAGTACTGTTTAAGCTTGATATACAAGCTTATAAAACGCCCACCCTGTTTTTGAAACTAAATAAAACTTTAGGCCTTAACTGCATTAAAATAATTTGAACGCGCAGAAGGGCTCATGTAGCAGGAAAGATAAAAATTGCTCTCACCTATTTCCTTGAAGGAAAGGTGGCATCTTTCTTCGCTGAGAATCTGATGTTGTTCTTGGCCTTTGCGCTCCCGGTCGTTTGAGAGTCACAGGGAAGTGGCAAGCCCCCTCTTTGTTTCGGGTAGTGAAGGAAGGCTTTAGACTCGTGGGTATTGATATCATCCAGATTAAGAAATGCGTCTGGACTGCTCTACCATATTCTTGCTACGAACTAGTGCTTCAAAATACATTGCCTGTACGCACCTTAAATTTTGAACATTTCTGTATCAGCGCTGTTTGGCAGCAGAATTGAGAGAGGTCACTTCTTCCTTCACAAAGTAGCGGGAGTGAAGTAACCTTCGCCACATGGCTTTATCCCGACAATACCTTCTAAAAGTAAGAAAAAGTACCAGTTTTTGTGGGGGGTGGTATCCACGCTAATGGCGATGCTTCTTCACCTAGAAGCAAATATGAATGTAGGTTATGTTTAACAGTAAATTTGGAAATACCTTGAATTAGTAGGCATCACGGTGCACTTTACCAAAAAAGGAAAAAAAGATTCAATAATATTTTTGCCCTCAACACAATGATATGGTTGAGCAGTTCAGTAGTGCACACTGCCCACAGAATGGTCAACTGGTTTATGAATCCAGCCAACACACTAAAAATATGTTGACAGAGAGGCAGCCCCGTGAGTGGCAGGAGCGGACAGGCGCTTATACACCCAGTGTTAATTTGTAAGTAAGAACATGCCGGTGCCAAAGGGCTCTCCTCTTAAGCCCGCTGCTGCTGCAATTGAATGTGCAGCCACAACATACTGAGGGTTGGCTATGCATTGGGTCGTTTGTCACTCGTATCAACTGTCTCCTACTTGGCCAGTATATGACTTGGCATCACTTCTGAGGCAAGTGATGTATGACTCACCTTTAATTATAGTAAGTGTGATGAGGACTCGGAGTCCTATTAGTTGGGTCCCAAAAAATTGTTTGTATGGAGTCTTGCACAGCACCAAGACTTCAAAGTGCTATGACTGAGCAAAGTATGATACAGTAGTGGTAACACAATTATCAATTATGGCTATGGCTTTAAACGTCACAAAAACACTGGTTCACTGATGGCTTTTGTCCAAGGAAGCTGACAGGAGGTGTCATATTTCATGAAACCTATTTGACCAAAAGGCAGGCTCGCCTTGCACGTAGGGACGGTCGAACACCGTTCCACTGCTCAGAGACCATTCATGGATTCATATGCGGTGCTGACTGTTCCTAGATGTTAATCGGTGTGTTGTGTGTACTAGGCATGGTGCACTTGCTGCCACTAGGGTGTCCTGTGTATAGATCCATGCGCGGCGCTAGGAAGGGTCTTGGGTTAGGTTGGCACTGGGTGTGCTCTTCTCTCATGCATGTGGGTTTATGACGCAGCTGACCTTGTGTAGCAACACTAGCGCACCTGTCTTCAGATCGGAAGGATGCGTGTTCCACGGTTCGGGTCATGATGTGGTTTCATAGTGTTTTTCACTTATGGTGGTGCATGCCCTCCCATTGAGTGTGCTCTTTTGCGTTTAATTTATGTCTGATGACATCTCTTCTCTTGTAGATCAACAAACAGACACGCTCATCTGTTTTTCGGTAGGGAATCAACTCGCCCAGAACTCATCTTGGTGGACGACAAGTTTGTGTCACTTCTTTTCAGGATCCTTGAAATAATCCACAGCTGTGATTCAGTCCGTGTTTACATTGCATTTTAACTCTGTCTTCCTTGCTACAAGAGTATTCTTTTTCACAAATGTTGTCTCAATACTTTTGAAGTGCAGCATACAAGTCCTTTCCCATCACTTCTTGACATACGGGTTAGTTCTGGCGGTGGGTGAGTATTCATTGCGAGATATGAGTAAGCACTCTAAAGATGAGTCGAACGCTGTATGAATTCCTCACAAGCCGTGTCACTTTTTATTAAGCTGTTCCAACATAATCCACATGTGACTGGGGCTACTGAAAGTATGCTCTCACTGCACATGCCTAGCTTGGGTTAGGCATGGTCATCCTCACGCTCCCTGACATTATCAGCTAAACCATTAGAATAAATGAAAGTGGCTTTGTTTCAAATGTCTTATTATACCTTGTACCTCGTGCCTTTCAACACTGTGCAAACTGTAGGACAGTTAATGCCGAAGTGGGGGTCCAATTGTCAGAGCGTTTATTATGGAGTGCCCCTCCTTTTTTGATGCAGACATATCATTGCAGTTTTTTGTTGGTCTGGGAGGTTAAAACCCAAACCTGAGGAAAGGACATAGAGCCAATAAATAGTATAAGATTTATAACCGCTGAAACAAGAGGTGGGAGTCTCAACAGCCTTTAAGGGCTCAAGGATTAGATAGCAGGAGCCCCATAACACCTAGTGTATTTATTATGATGGCCTTCCTGATTCAGTTGGATCGAGGGCTAGGTCACTTCAGGTCGGGGTACTGGGCAGGCACACAAAGTAATATAATACAGGTATTTATAGGGTTGGCAGGGGCCCCAGTGAAGAAGGTGTGAGTGGGTGAACCATCATACCACTTCATAAACCCCACTTGGTCACAGCGGAATCCTTGCTTAACCGTCAGGTCCTGTTGGGGGAATTTTTTAAATATTGACCAAATATGGTTGCAATCTAGTGGGGTTCCTTAGTGGTTGCGGTATTATACATCAGCTGGTGCGGCATGAGTGCAGCTGAAGAATCTAGGAGGGGCGACCAGTTGGCCCCAGGGGTCAGTCATCCTCAAATGCCACCCTTGTAATAAAAAGACTACCTGAGTTGCTGACAATCATTCGGAGCTAGGGAATGTTGTAGGAATCTTGGTATTTACCACGTGGGGGCATGTGCACAGGAGTTGTGTAAACATGTGCTAGTTTGGATAGGCTGGTCAACATACAGGGGAGCTGCTTTTTGTGGTGGCTCGGGCAGCTAGTTCCCCACGAGCCACCGCCTAGAGACTCCTAGTCTTCAATCATTGTTAGCACCCACTGAGCCCACCCACTGTGAGGTGTGGGAGAAGGTCATCTCCTCATTCCCGGGAGAACAGAGCTTACATAAAATGATGTAATTGCAATTGACTCACACTGTTTTTTTATATGTCTATTGATATTTATTTTATCTCGTTTGAAATCCAATCTTTAGGTCACGTGGCTACCGCCAGTGCATTGATCCGGGGTCACGCTGCCATTAGCTGTTGAAGCCAACTTCTGCCCAGAACCAGGGTTACAGACGGTGCGGGAAAAACAGACCATTTCTCTTCTAAGTGGGATGTGTATAATGTTCATTTTTTGTATTAGCCTACGGGGCAATAAGCCTGTTTTGAAGCCCGTGATGGCATTAGCTACAGTCCTACTAACAGAATCTGGGGGGGGAGGCCTGGTTGGTCGGGAAACCATCCAGGCCTGTGGCAGAGGAGGAGTCATGTTTGGCCACAAAAAGACTGGTAGACAACATTGGCATCAAGAAGATGTGTAGGCGAATTCGGGATAGAATTGGATTGTTTAAGCATTTAGCTCAATCCGGGGCAGGGGTACTACGGTCACTACTGGAAGGCTGGGGACGCCCGCTACCGCGATTGTCCATTGCCAGCCGGGGTACTCCATCACACGGCCCTGGGGATACGGGGGATGGTGGGCTGGTATAGGGACCAGTACATGGCCCCAGTTGGCCAAGGCCCACCTCCCAATGGGTGCCAGGGGGAATCCCTGTATTGGGAAGCTCTGGCATGGTTGTTTGGGGGTACAGCTGTTATGCTGGCTCAATCTCCCTCTGTCTTGAGGGGGCAAGTGAGTTCGCCTTGTAGAAGACAACTTATGGAGAGACCGGCAGGGTCTTGCCCTGGGTCCAAGTCAATTAAGTCAAGTCAATTGAATCAGTCAACACCACAAGGGGCCTGAGGGTGGTCAAGCATGACTCCTTAATTTGATGTAAATTAATGTATTCATGTATTATTTATGGACTATTTGTTAGGAGAATTTATGTATTAGATATGGCCATGTGGCCACTATGCAGTACTTTCACTTATTGTCGTATTTATATGGAAAAAAAAAAACATTTGTTGTGTTTGTGATTTGTAATAAATACGGCCGGAGAATGTTATATTCTCTAAAACGCAAGAAAATCAGCTTGCATTGGATTCTTCTTGTATAAATTGCCATATGAATGGTGAATAATTGTATGTCTGGTTGGGATATGACTGGTCTCACTGCGGTCCCCCACCTGTCCCTCGCAAGCTCCACATCCAAGTAGGCACCCTAATAATACATTTTCTCAAACTGTCTCCTTGAATCCGAATCCAAGTCAATTGTATTTTAGGCACTGCAATACCAGGGTCTGAATAGGTTTTAGGATAATTACCTCAACACAGCCTCTAGGCCTGTATTTTTCACCTACAAAATTAATTATTTCATTTGTTAAATGGAAGCAAAACAGAACCGACTACAATACCCACGATGCACAAGGCTATCACACAAAAGTCAACGACTGGAAACATTGCCATTAATAACCTGGAGGGAGGTGGGCACCTTAATTGGTTTGTTTCATCAATTCATTGATTGGGAGGGCGGTGGGAATGTCACAGAAAAGAACGTGTTTTGCCCAGGCCCTGTATTTCTTATTGATAACACAACTCAAATGGATAAACTGCCAGCATTTTTATCTATTCACTTTTTTTATTTAGAAAATGCCGTTGTGGCTGACGTACTTTTTTTTGTTTCACCTACATCGCACATGCGCTGTCAGCAAAAGCTATTGTAAATAAAACAAAAAAACAGCTTAAAAATAGGCTTCGGGCCCATCCATTATTTACCAATCATAGGTTGGCATCCACGTCACTTTTGGAGCTACATGTACGAAGCTTTTTTCTTTTTAGGTTGAATTGTGTCGTTTGCAGCAGAAAAATGTTTTTTTTTTTTTTTTTTTTTTTTATGTACAAACTCCAAACATCTATTCTACAGAATCGCAGATTTGGTTTGTGAATCGGTATTCAAAAGGGGCATGTTTGGGACACCCCGTCCAAATATCAATTCACAGTAGTATGTATTAATGTTTTACAACAGAATTAATGGTTGTAAAATATAATTTTTCTTTTACTGCTTTTAAAAGGGAAATCCGTGGAGTGGAATTGTGTGTAGTGGACTGGAACTGTGTGGCATGGAGTGGAATTGTGTGGCTTGGAATATTGTGTGGAGTGTAGTGGAATTTAGTGGCATTGAGTGGAACTGTGTGATGTAAAGTGGCATTCTATGGCATGGAGTTGAATGGAACTGTGTGGAGTAGAAGTGTGAAGAGTCAAGTGGTATTTTGTGAAGTGGAACTGCCATGGCATTGTGTGTCGTGGAGTAGAACTGAGTGGAGTAGAATTGTGTGCCATGCAGAGGAACTGCATGGGGTGGAATGGAGCAGAATCATGTTGCATGGAACTGTATGGCACGGAATTTTATGGCATGTAATTGCATGGAAAGGAATGTAATTGTGTGGAGTGAAATTGTGTGGCTTGGCGTGCAGTTATAATGTTGTCGAATTGTGTGGAGTGAATTGAGTGGAGTGGAGTGGATCTGTTGGAGCGGAGTCGAACTGTGTGGTGTCAAGTGGAATTGTGTGGTGTCAAGTATAATTGTGCGGCATGGAGTAGAGTGGAACTGTGTGGTATGGAGTGGAACTGTGTCGATGAAAAGAATTGTGTGGAGTGGAATAGTGTGGCATGGAGTATAACTATGTGACATGGTGTAGAACTATGTGACGTGAGGGAGTTTGTGGCATGGAAAGGAATTGTGTGGCATGGAGAGGAACTGTGTGGTATGGAGAGGAATTTTGTGGCATGGAGAGGAATTGTGTGGCACGGAGAGGAATCGTGTGGCATGAATTGTGTAGCATGGAGAGAAATAGTGTGGCATGGAGAAGAATTGTGCAGCATGGAGTGGAACTGTGTGGCGTGGAGTGGAACTGTGTGGCGTGGAGAGCAATTTTTGTGACATGGTGAGGAATTATGTGGTGTGGAGAGGAATTGCGTGGAGAGGAATTGTGTGGCATGAATTGTGTAGCATGGAGAGGAATTGTGTGGCGTGGAGAGGAACTGTGTGGTATGAATAAGGATTGTGTGGCATGGAGTGGAATTGTATGGCATTGATTGGGTGGAACTGTGTGGCACGAAATTGTGTAGAATGGAGTGAAGTTATGTGGAGTGGAGTGAAATTGTGTTGGCTGGAACTATGCATGTGGAGTGGAATTGTGAACATGGAGTGGAATTGTGCATGTGGAATAGAATTGTGTGGCACGGAGTAGAACTGGATTGTGTGGCATGATGCGGGATGGAATTGTGTGGTGTTGAGTGGAATGGGATTGTGTGGCATGTAGAGAAACTGTGTTTTATGGATTTGTTTAGCGTGGAGAGGCGTGAAACTGAGCAGTGGAAATGTGTGAAGCCGAATTGTGTGTGTGTGTGTGGAGTGGAATTGTGTGAAATGGAATTGAGAGGAGTGGCGTGAAATGGAATTGTATGGCATGGAGTGGAATTGTGTGAATGCAAATGGAGAGAAATTCTATGGTAAAAGTGGGGTCGACATGTGTGGCATGCAATTGTGTAATGGGGAGTTAAGTGAAGTGGAGTGGAACTGTGTGACGTGGAATGGAATTGTGTGACATGGAGTGGAAGTTTGTGGCATGGAGTACATTGTGTGGAGTGGAACTGAATGGAGTGGAAGTAAATAGAGTGGAGGGGAACTGTGGCATGAAGTGTAGCAGAATTGTGTGGCATGGAGGGGAATTATCTAATGTGGATTGTGTGGTAAGAAGTAGAACTGTGTAGAGTGGAGTTGTGGGGCGTGGAATTGTCTAGAGTGGAATTGTGTGAAATGGAGTGCAATGGAATTGTTTGGCATGGAACTGTGTGGCATGAAATTGTATAGTGTGGAATTATATTCCTATATGTTACCAATTATCTCAACCTACAATCTATGTAAACAACTAATGCCGTTGATCCAATGCAGGAGCCTGTGAGTATGTACAACGCTTCCAGGAGAATTGGTTTGTTTACAAATAAACACATTTTAGACTATAAGTGGCTAGTAGACCAAAGAGAAAACTATATCATACCTGTTGGAGACAAAGGAGCTGGAGCTACAAATGTTAAAAGCCTTTCTAAACAGAAGCTGATGTGCTCAGTGCTCAATCACAATAGAAAATTATGGAGAGTAACAAGCACCATTTTGTGAGAAGAGGCGAACAAAACTGACTGTCGGAGATTTAAACCAAAGATATTCAAGAGTTGAACATGGGGGTTGTTAGAAATGGGGTTTTTGGTTGGCAGTCAGGTTACCCTCTGTCCAAGCAAGAACCCTCACTCTAGTCAGGGTAAGTCACACACAATCCAAAATTAGCCTGCGCCCACCCTCTGGTAGCTTGGCACGAGCAGTCAGGCTTAACTTAGAAGGCAATGTGTAAAGTATTTGTGCAATAAATCATACAATACCACCATATAGCACCACAAAAATACACCACACAGTGTTTAGAAAAATATATAATATTTATCAGGATATTTGTAGGTCAAAACGAATAAAGTTGCAAAGTGAATTTGTAGAGATATCACTGAAAAGTGATATCTAGTGTCTTAAGTCTTTAAAAAGCAAACAAAGTCTCTTTCAAGCACAAAGTACCTGGTTTGGAGTGGAAAATCTCCTCAGAGGGCCACAGAAGAAGAGATACGTGGAAAAATGGTGTGTGCGTCGATTTCTCCCCAGCACACACGGACTTGCGTCGTTATTTTTCACGCGGGGAAGTCGTGCGTCGTTTTCCAGCGCGCTGACAGTCTCTTTCTGTGGATCGCGGGGATTACCAGATGTCCCGGGTCTGTGCGTGGATTCTCCTGCTTGTTTTCCGGCTGCGCGTCGCTCTGCGGGGCTGCGCGTCGAAGTTTTGCTGTCACGGCAGGCTTCGCGTCGATTTCTCCTCTGGAGGTCGGGCGGCGTTGTCCTTGCGAAGCCGTGCGTCGAAGTTCCGGTCGTCCCGAAGGCGTCGCGTCGATCAGCTTCGGTGTGCAGCGTTTTTCACGCCGCGGAACAAGCTGTGCGTCGAAAATTTCGGCGCATGGAGCGTCCAAGTGAAAAAGAGAAGTCTTTTTGGTCCTGAGACTTCAGGGAACAGGAGGCAAGCTCTATCCAAGCCCTTGGAGAGCACTTTCACAGCCAGGCAAGAGTTCAGCAAGGCAGCAGGCCAACAGCAAGGCAGCAGTCCTTTGTAGAAAGCAGACAGGTGAGTCCTTTGAGCAGCCAGGCAGTTCTTCTTGTCAGGATGTAGTTTCTGGTTCAGGTTTCTTCTCCAGCAAGTGTCTGATGAGGTAGGGCGAGGCCCTGTTTTATACCCAAATGTGCCTTTGAAGTGGGGGAGACTTCAAAGAGTGGCTAAGAAGTGCACCAGGTCCCCTTTCAGTTCAATCCTGTCTGCCAGGGTCCCAGTAGGGGGTGGGGCAGTCCTTTGTGTGAGAGCAGGCCCTCCACCCTCCCAGCCCAGGAAGACCCATTCAAAATGCAGATGTATGCAAGTGAGGCTGAGTACCCTGTGTTTGGGGTGTGTCGGAGTGAATGCACAAGGAGCTGTCAACCAAGCCCAGCCAGATGTGGATTGTAAGGCACAGAAAGATTTAAGTGCAAAGAAATGCTCACTTTCTAAAAGTGGCATTTCTAGAATAGTAATATTAAATCCGACTTCACCAGTCAGCAGGATTTTGTATTACCATTCTGGCCATACTAAATATGACCTTCCTGCTCCTTTCAGATCAGCAGCTGCCACTTCAACAATGTATGAGGGCAGCCCCAATGTTAGTCTATGAAGGGAGCAGGCCTCACAGTAGTGTAAAAACGAATTTAGGAGTTTTACACTACTAGGACATATAACTACCATGGGTGTGGAATTTATTAAAATATCTACTTGTCCAGGGGACAGGTTGCTTCTCAAATCTACTTGTCCTGTAAAAAGATCTACTTGTCCCTTTGGTGCCATGTAGTGTGGCGACAAATTATGGCAGCAATCTCATTATGAAGAGCTCTGATAATAGCCTCTCTGATTATGCCAGGGCTACTACCATAGTAGGGCTTGAATACTTGCAGTTTCAATCCCTACTGTAGCAATTTCCTTATTTTACCACCTTTCTGCAGATCTGCATACTGGGGCTGGAGGAAGCAGTAAGCAATAGTTCCAGGGCTGGAATGTCTTTGAGTCTGCAAACCTACTCACCTGCATGTTTTAAAGATTTTCACCAGCTTCTCTCTAATATTTTCCCATAATAAGAAAGGTTGGACATTTACTCCTGACAATGGCAGAATTAGAACTTCTTCCAGGGTTGGGAAGAAAGTGGCTGGAGGGAAAATGAACTTGCAAATGCTCAATAGATTTTCACATGAGCAAATCTACACATGCGTATTTACCCATGCTAAAATACAGTTCACAAATATTTTATAGGGGTACGACATATACCATGGGTGCACTTTTGTGACTTTCTTTAAGAATTTGGGCCACATGTAAGTAGGTTCAGATTTGCGACTCGCAATTTGCGAGTTGCAAATCCGAATGTAGGATGGTGTCCCTGACACCATCTGTGATTCGCAAGGGCTTCGCAAATGCCCACCTAATGAATAATCATGAGGTGGGTCGCAATTTGCAACCCCCTTGCGAATAGTGGCCCTCACAGGGATGGTGGCCTGCTGGAGACAGCAGACCATCATGTCTGTGACTGCTTTTCAATAAAGCAGTTTCTTTTTTTGTTTGTAATGCAGCCCATTTTCCTTAAAGGAAAATGAGATGCATTACAAAAACGGAAAAATGCGAAACTGTTAGCACCCATTTGAAATGGGTGAAAACTGCAAATGGTTTGCGCCCGCGTTCGCGGTCACAAAACAATCCTACATTGCACTGCTAGTCGCAATTAGGAAGGGAACACCCCTTCCTAATTGCGACAACCCGTTTTGCGATTCGGTAACCAGGTTACCGAATCGCAAAACTGGGCTTGTGCATCGCAATGTGCTTTTTGCACGTCGCAAACAGCGAAAGTCGCTGTGTGCGACATGCAAAAAGCTACCTACATGTGGGTCTTGGTCCCTAATTAGATCTGGTGTTAACAAAGACATTTTGTTTTTATTAAACTTCTATTTCTTTCTCTTTCGGCTGGCTTTACTGTGAGTGATCGCATTCTGCTCTTCCACAAGGAGCATATTGGCACACAAAGTAGTTTTGTTCAGTGTCAGGAACTACAGTGGCAATCAGTGACGTAACGAAACTGGAGGGTGCCCCTTTGCAAAGAACATGGAGGAGCCCCCTCTCCAGACTCACTCAGGGCAGGTGCTGTGCTGAAGGGGCCCCCTGGAGGGCGGCTACGGGGCCTTTGTTATGCCACTGGTGGCAACGTGTGCTTTTAGAGTTCCATAACTTTGGGGGTTTTTTTTGCCAGTGTTTGTTACAATGTTGAGGGCCTGGTAGCTCCCACAACAATAAAATGTTACAAAAGCCATGTCAAAACAAGACACGCATTGATGAAACTAAAAGACTTATAAAAATATGTCAGATCAGTTGGCTTTGTCAGTGTTTGTTTATTTTTATGCTTCCCATATTCGTGTTGAAAATGGTTACACTGATTTTCCATTAGAAATATTTTTGGGAAATACTAGCATGCATCAACACATTTTACTAAATGACACTTCATTTGCATCTAATCAGAGAGCATTCTGGGAGCATTATACTTAGCCTCATAGCCTAAACTTTTCAGACATGTGTATACACATTTTTTTTTTGTACTGGAACCAACGTCAGTAGTGAAGTGTGACCTTAAAACATTTATTTACAACACTCACCCTAATAATGAAGGCTTTCAAATAATGAACCATAAATACAAGTTCGAACAGCATTATCTTTTGGAAACACATTACCTCAACTGCAGAGAGTTCCACTCTCTGTAAACAAGCAGCCAAATGGTTTGTGCTGCAGAGGGTTGGGCCTACTTGTCCCAAGGACAAAGTAAACATAAAAACTTGTTGCCCTTGACCCCAAACAAGATATCCCGGGCGTCGGGCGATAGGAATTCCACATCCCTGACTACACAGGTACATGTCCTGCCTTTTACCTACACAGCACCCTGCTCTAGGGGTTACCTAGGGCACACATTAGGGGTGACTTATATGTAGAAAAAGGGGAGTTCTAGGCTTGGCACGTACTTTTAAATGCCAAGTCGAAGTGGCAGTGAAACTGCACACACAGGCCTTGCAATGGCAAGCCTGAGAAAAGGTTAAGGGGGCTACTTAAGTGGGTGGCACAACCAGTGCTGCAGGTCCACTAGTAGCATTTAATCTACAGGCCCTAGGCACATATAGTGCACATTACTAGGGACTTATAAGTAAATTAAATAGCCCAATCAGGTATGATCCAAAGTTACCATGTTTAAAAAGGGAGAGAGCATATGCACTTTAGCACTGGTAAAGTGCGCAGAGTCTAAAAGCCAGCAAAACAGGGTCCAAAAAGTGGAGGGAGGCAGGCAAAAAGTTAGGGGTGACCACCCTAAGGCATGTCAGGTCTAACAGGGGTGCTCTATGATGACTCTCTCAAAAGCTGTGGCAGTGGGTTTTGTGGGAGGAGGAAGAAGCAGCATGGAAAAGGGCTGGGTGGGAGAAGAAGAACAAATAATAACACAATAACAATACAATTTGAGGACAGACACTAATTAAGATGACTAAATCTATGGTTGGGCCATGTTCCACAGAAAGAAAAGGAAGTGATGTCTGGAACACGCTCATCAATAAGGCAGCAAAGAAGAGTGACAATGATGCCAACGAATGTTAAGCAATGGGTGGGCTCCAAGTCATTACTGTTAAACAATACCTCTCCCTGCAGTCAGCACCTGCTCTTTCAACAGGCAAGACCTAAAAAGCAGGCAGTGAATAATTCCAATCTGGTGGATCGAGCAGGTCACATTATGACGAGAATTGCACATAGAAGAATCCAATTTTGATTTACATATTTTTTAACTTTGCAGCATTTTTTATAGCTGCAGATCCTTATTGACAAACAGATAATGTGGCTCTAATAGACGCGCTTTCGCTGATCTGCCAAAATGGATCATTATTTTGCCTTCAGGACCTGATGCATATGCCACTATGACAGATTCTCATTGAAGGTCCCCCCAAAATACTTGGCCCCCCAAAATATATGGCCCAGAAGCCATGCATAGCACATTAACCGGACTGTAAAATCGACTGCACAAAGACTAAACCTATGGATGTACTTGGAACCACGTTGAAGGATAGGGATGCAGTAGGTGCAATCCTATTGCAATACTGTTGACTATGTCACCTTACTGAGGCCTACAGAGATGGGGATCAATGGGATGCTTGAAACCTTATTCACATCTTTGTCTTGAGGACCACTAACTGACTCCTTTCAGATCTAACAGCTTCTCCAGTCAATGTGAAGTTCCCTTGGATTCTCCCATTTCTTCCCTCTCTAAAGAAAATTCAATACTTTGCAGGCTGGGAAGTGGCACAGTTAAGAGGTGATCAATGTTGGAAGCCTTGGTAGTCAATGAGCCACTGAATTTGTTTTAAAGCCCTCTGATGCACAGATTCTATTATGTACTTTATTGCTCTGGTATGCATAAACATTTCACTCTCTCCTGGCTGGCTCTCTACTTTCAAGCATGATCAATTATATCAGTGGTCTCTCTCATGGGATCATTCTCCTGGATTCTTCGGGTTCAAATTGTGGAATGCCCACCATATTCAAATTTGCTAGGTTCATGATGCGTGACTTTTAGAAAGACTATAAAAACCTAATTATTTGTTGATTGTTTACTAGTTTGTTATGGATTTTATCATGATGTGAGTTTTTAGATTTGCGGTTAGTATTATTTGTGTCCTGACAGCGCCAATAAATGAAAACATCATTTATTTAAACAAAATAAACAGTAAAATCAACCCACACCACCAGATAGAGAGAACAGGCTATACAGCATCATTTGTACCATTCCATTATCATACTGCTAGAATATTAAACACACCCTTATAACTAAAGGCACTCTAAATGCCGAATTAGTTAAAACCAATATTAAAATAAAATATACATATTAAAAACAAATATTAGCAGATATTTACCTTTGGGGATGAAAATAGACATTCCATTGCTGCATGTGTTGTTCCTAATCTTCCCTCTGAAAACAATGTTTTTATGCATTTGTTATGCTCTAAACACTTCAGGCATACACGTAAGACAGGAGGAAGTTCCAGAAAAACTGTTTTTATAAAAGAAGCAGCATTTTATTAAATTCATGCTTCTTCCACACACCCCTGTCCTTTTCCAAAAGGAGGCTTCCTTATAAACGATTTAAATAGAATCAAAAGCTTTGCCTCTATCTTGCCCTTGAAACAAAACTTGGAGAAGCCCTTTACAGCAATCTATCAGACGGGTTGCAATCCGTTAAACTCCATAATATGAAGTTTAGCTTCAAACGAGTGAAGATAAGGAAGATGAAGCTGAAGATTCCCCCTCGTCCCCTACAAGCTCCATGAGTACCAAATTATGTAAAGAGCCTACCAGGCCAAGAACAACTTGTAGAGGGGCCAAAGGATTTGAGCATTCCCTTTATAAGTAAGACCAAGCTTGCCTAAAATCAGATGAATTCGTTTACCAGGCATCCCCACATCAAAACTATAAAGTTCTTCAACTAATTTCCAGTCTAGTACATTTAACAACAAGAGGTTGTGGAAATATAGGCTTTCAACTCTGTGTTCACCATCAACGGATTTCTCATTTCATAAACCTTTCTTAGGGCCTAAATCCTCCTACTGTAAATAGATGCATAATAGGCCAGCATGCTTCTTCCAAATAAAGCTACTAAACCAATCTGTTTCTAAGATTGAGTAGCCCAATATAAGTTACTAGAAAAACAACAACTCCAAATATTCCGATTTTTTGATGACCTGCAGAGTCACTCACTTAATCATTACTTAAATTTGGACTTTGCTCGACCGCTTGAGAAGATCATACCCTTAATTTAGGCAACATTGATTATTGTGTGGTTATCCCTAGCATACTTCGTTAACTGATCTAGTTTCTGCTTAAGACTGATCAGTGTGAGGTCCAAGAGGACGTGATAATCAGCATACATAAGGACCAGCAAGTTACCACTCTCTAATTTGGGGAGAAAGGCCAACATTGCTGTACCACCAAAGGCAAACATAAGGAAGACAATAACGGACCAATGGGCAGCCTTGGTTTGAGCTGTTCATCACTCTCAGCTCTAAGAAGCATTTAGAGAACACTATCATTAATCAAATCAAACAGCAAGCACCAGCCCAGATACCGACATCACCATGAGAACAATATTGGCAAGTATTGATATAAAAATCTTTCGCAAGAAGGGACGAGCTCAAGTATATCTTCAACCCATACTAATGATTGCTGTTTATAATGGCTAGGATATCATCAAACCCTTGTGCAGTTGAACTTTGAGCAGTCTTGATGTAATCTATATTATTAACCTTTGATTTGAAGTTTGGGCCACAACATACATAAAAATCTACTCATCAGCATTTAGTTTACAGTATTTTCTGTTTTTTTTAAAAGACTTTCGGATTTAATATTCCAGCAGAAACACAAATTCATTCATGAAAGGCCTGTTGATATTTGATCCAAGCATGTTCATTTATCTAAGAGGTTAACATCTTTGACTCTGAACTAATATGCATTTGAATTCTATTTCCAATGAAGCATCATTGAGGGCAGACTACATATCTTATAACTCTCTCTATCTCTTTCAAGATCAATTTCCTGCTTACTACACTCTATTCTCTTGGGGACCGATGTAATAAAATTACTTAAGATCTTATACTACCATTCTACCGCTGGCCTGCCGACGCCACACGGAGTCGCATTGCCCCTCTTCGCACTGCGACCCTGGTCTCGCCAACGGCATCATCGGATGACTTCATCGATCCGGTGCTCGCACCACGAACTCTGGGCCCGCACTCTGGCATCGCCTGCTCACACCGCAGCCTGGGCATCCCAGACACCATCACTCCTGCTGACACCAGCGCCGCTGCCTGCACCGTGGCCTGTGGACACCGCACGTGATGTACACGAAGCACCGTCACAGACCGCAGCCCTGGTCCATCGACGTCAGCACCATCGACTCCTGTGTCGTCACCAGGCATCCTGCCTGCACCGTGGCCTGTGGACACCGCTCGTGAGGGTCATGAAGCACCGTCCGGTCCCACACTTCTCGCTTGGGCCTACCGTCGACAGCGCTCCAGCGCTGCCTGCACTGTGACCTGTGGACACCGCACATCGCACTGCCCTGCTTCACACCGCAGCCCTGGTCTCACCGACACCACTGGATGCCGTCACCGAGCCGCAGCCTGCACTTTGACCTGTGGGCACCGCAGCCCCGACGCCATCCACACAGGTGCACCTGACTTCCTCAGCCTGGAGTTCGATCTGCAACACGTGTGACATCAAGGGCCCGACGACTCCTGCACTGACTCCGGAACTGACACCTCGACGTCAGTGATGTCGCCCTCCGGAGCTCACTGTGAGGATCGCAACGCCCTGCAAATCCAAGGTATTGTTTGTGGGTCTTCCCGACACCGTAGCTGGCCCGCAAAACCACGGCCGGCCTGAACTGTTGGTTTTGCTGATCACGACGCTGTGATAGCCCCAGGTGGAGCTATCAACTTCAAGGAACTGCATTTTGGTGTAAATCTTGCTGAATTCATATTTCTATTACTGTATGTTGGATTATTATCTTATTTGGTCTTGTTTTATATAGATAAATATTGGCTATTTTTCTAAAGCTCGTTTGGTGTCCTTTTGTAGTGTTTTCACTTATTACTGTGTGTTATGTGCAAATGCTTTACACGTTGCTTCTGAGATAAGCCTGACTGCTCGTGCCAAGCTACCAAGGGGGTGAGCAGGGGTTATCTGAGCGGGTATCTCCCTTATCCTGACTAGAGAGTGAGGGTCCCTACTTGGACAGGGTGTAAACCGACTGCCAACTAGAGACCCCATTTCTAACAACATTAATGTAGAAAATGCCAATCCCTTCAGATGTCTGAATCGTGAAGGATTTTGTATGCTATTAAAGCAGGATATATAGGAATACTGCAACAACATAGCCACCTTTTTGAGACATTAGAAAGTACTCTGGAAGGATGGACAAGTGAGGCCCACTACCACTTTGTGCTGTAACATCAAAACAGCTTACAATGTATGCAATGAAGCAACATCTGATCAACCAATAGCAAGCTACAACAAGCAAACCAACACTTACCAAGGAAAGTTAAAAATAAGTGTGCCAATGGCAAGTACAGAAAAGGCATCAGTTTTCAACCAAAGGAGCCATGCTACACAAAAGGATAACAGACTAAACACCCCATGAAAAACATTAGTGGGCCCTCCAAGAAACAAAAACATAGCAATAAAAACACAATCGCAAGAAAAGTATAGTCCTGTGGTAGACATGGATGTTGTTTAGACAGAAGAGGTTATCTAACAGCTAGATGTAAATTCTGATGTTCATCAGATGGGTATTAACGAATTGAGAAAACCTTTTTATTAATGCTGGAACAGTTTTCCAAGCTGGTTTTGAAGATCTAGAAGAATGGAGGTAGCCTCATAAGAGCCAGATGTGCACTTCACAAGACTTGGCTTGCTCCCTTAATAGTCTACCTTGCAATGAAGTGCTGAAAGTTGCACAACTGAGTTTGGTATATAGCATTTGAGCATTTAGTAGCATTTAGTAGGCGCCAAGAAACCCAGTCATCTTACCCTCAATTAAAGACGCTTTCACTTGCTCTTTTTGGGACCAAGAATGCGACATTCCCTTTGCTGGCTTCCCATCCAACCTAAAACACCACAGGAAGCAAAGCAACCACAGGATCACCAGAAGCTTACTTCATTGTCAAATACCCAAACTACTTGAATAACTAAAAGGAAGTCACCCATTATCCCCTAGGACATTTATTACAGCAGGAGAGTGAGGCACCTAAAGTGATCAATTATGTTTTATCAGCCACATCTACAATGCATCTAATTTCCAAATTGCACACCATGGGAACAGAAACTTAGGCTACATTTCAGTGGAGTGCTGGAAATACTATTGCATGCAGAGTGGGCTGCTCGCCGCAAGCAGTAGGCTTTGCACTATACATAAAGTTTTTTTTACAACATGTATACCATTCCCCGATGAAACTCTGGCAGTATGGCCTGAGACCGAACTCGTGTAGCGTACCATGTGTGTCTCAAGAGGCAGACGTCCTACACCTGGACTGACATACCACACTATCCAGACATATTGAGTGAGCTTCTCAAAACCATCTTGGTCATGACTGGCTACAGACGAACCTTATTACTGGCTTGCTGCGCTGGGCGGGAAAGCTGCATTCACTTACATATGTTTTATAGTGAAAGTGCGGCTTCTTAGTCGAAAGGCTAGTAGCATGCTTCTGAGGTAGGGGAACAGACCCAAAAAAAGAAAGGCTGGATCACATCAGTTATATACTGTAAGAAACAGCTTGACATATGCTGCCACCTACCTTCAAACGCAGGGACATATGGGGACCCCTCAAGATCAGTTTTTCTGCCTGAACCCTGGTAGAAAGATCCCCAAGCCTCAGTCAGCTGCGATATAATATTCTTATAAGGCTGATTTAGTGGTTAATTGTCTGTTCCCCTCTTAGCAGATGAACTGACGTCACTTGTAGTCTTGTCAAGATGGGACGCCATTGAGCCTTACAAGGAGGCAGACTACATATCTTAAGAGTGGGGGCTGCTACGTGCAAGCACTGCTCTGGTTCCACTCAAGGGGAACAGCAAGGAAGCCGCACGTTTATTAGGATTTGACAGCTGTTTACCATAGCAAGCATTTTACTGTCATAAACATCTATCTGATGCCTAGAAAATACCAACAGAAAGCTATTCTGCTTCATTCGATCATCAATCCTATATTACACACTGAACAAGCTCTTCCCTCAACTAACAAGACAGGGCCTTCCGATCAAAGGGAAAGTCTCGTTAACAAGGCACTCGCTGCCCGTCCCCACACTCTGAAGTAGCTGCACAATAAAATGCCATCATTTGAGCAAAATGCCAAAATAAATGATGCATTATAGCAGGAGACTTCGATTAAACTCTTCGAAGCTACCAGAGTGAATGCCAAAACCTGTGCATTGCAACTGTGCAAAAGAATAACAAGGAAGAGAGATCCCCACGGCCATATTGAAAGTAAGAGGATAATACGCCCAAGACAGATTTCCAATATGTGGGCCAAATCCATGAATCAGAGCTCGCTCCGTGTTTTCTCATTTAGTTTTTAAATTGGGTTTGTTAATGAGCTAGTAAACACCACACGTGCACTACACTCATAATTTGTCAATCTAGACTTGATTAGTAATAACACAAATAATTTCTCGTCCTCCATGAGCGTCAGTCCTCTCCTCACAAAAGGCAGGTATTCCCCAAGAATTAACAAGCATCTGCAATGCAATGAGCCTCGCATTTGCTCGAGTTAGACTTATTTGCACTGTATATTCATAACTGGACTTTTCTTGCCACTCAAATTGAAACGCAAAACAGTTGACATAAGCGAGCTGTTTCAAAGAGCCATGGGCGCTATGAGCATGAGCGCGAAGGAGAGAGACAAAAGGATAAAGAAGTTTGCTCGCAGTCAAACATATCAGCAAACGTGCAATTATCAGTGTAACAGGGTTGATGGCCAAGGCGGTAACAAAACCTCCCCAAGGAGGGACAAGTGTCCAGCATTTACCAATGATAACAAAGAATTTTTGAAAGGCAAGCCCAGGAACGAGTGATAATGATGGGCGTGCGGTGGGCGTAGTTAAAAGCCCACAGATACATTACAACATGCCAGAGTAATTGCACACCCGACCTAAAAAGTGTCTCCATCTTATTCACCTTGTATGAGGCACAACTTGCTGAGCTTATAAACTCACTTGTTAAAAGTAAGCCAATGGTATACCCTAACTGGAAAGTCCATTTTAAGCCAAGACACTTGAAAGTGCCTGCAGACTGCTAACAATGGCATGCCACAAAAAACTTGAAACAAAATCCCTCTGAAACTGAGATCTTGACATGATGAATATTGAAAATGTATGATCCGGCCACAGCCAGACCAACAGGGATGGGATCTCATTCCGTTATATCAACAGAAGTAAGGAACGTAGGTATGGTCATGGACTGTTTTTTAACACAATGCAAAGAACTACAAAGGATTTTTCCCTACCCAGCTTATCTCACCTGGTCCAAGCATGAACAGCAATAGTGCTTTCACACCTCCACTATGCCAAGAGATTCCATATTGAGTTCAGAAAATGCCCAATCAACCAACTTAAACAAAACTAGAATACTTCCACAATACAAGCTATGAAAACAGCAATGACAGCATAAACATATCCTTCTTGCGGTCCGTGTAATCAATGCCTTGGCCCACAGGGTAATTAACTGGGTGACCCATCTCCAACCAAATTCCCACTCTAAACCCAAACTATTCAACCCCCTCCCCAAGAAATAAGAATGGTCAGCAACCACCCGGGATTCAGAAAAGCAATATAAACACGACTATTTTTTTTCTCCAAAATATGACTTAATTACCAGAACATTACTTTCATATCAGATGGACAAAACATAGTAGAAAAGTATAAAATATCCGAGTGGGTTATTCCCACTACACCACTGGATGGACAAAAATATATTTAGGTGCTCTTACACCTGTCCCACAAGTATACGATGAAACAAACAATATTCTCGTATGTAACAATAGCACACATTTTGACCTAATACTTGTGTCTTTGTTTATCTCTCAAACTCTCCGCAACACCCATGTTTTGTGTGTGAAGCCATACAATGCCTATAGTCTGCTTCCACACATCACACAAATTACACACATTTTCCTCTACAATCTAACCCATTCAATCATACAAATTAAAAGGATTCGCAGAAACCCATGAAAACCACAGTGCCTACATGGCCTCTACATGGCCACAGAGGACAATATATGTGTTACATACAGAGCAGATAACCGAAAAAAATGCTTTAGGCCTTACAAGGGGAATTGAAAGGGGCATATTTATGCTAAACAAATGCAATACAATCAGGACACAGGCAGGCTACTCGAATGCAGCTCTGCAGGCACAATGTCAACAGAGCAGGAAACTAAAAAAATTATATCAGTGGTATCCTTAAAGGTTGGTGTGTTAAAGTGAAGAGAAGAGAGCTGTATTTTCCGCTCCCAAAGGCACAATTGCACTGGCCCTTGTCTCCTTCTAGTGGAATCAAAGATCAACTGCTTTCTCTGGCTTTTATGATTTCCTTGTCCTGCTTGTCCCCACAGGATTTCTTGGAGGTGGCGGTGGGCATGCCGGGTGTGCCTGTAACTGCCTCTATTGCCTAACAGTGAGACTATGTTGGGTCGATGAGGCATGTTTAGGGTGTGCTCTCTCCCCTGCTGCAGGTAGAAGAACTGATTGTGTGCAGGCAGTTGCACAGGAGCAAGTATGTGCCAGAGTGTGCAGAAGGCAGGGCTATTATCTTTGTTAGCGCGCCTGCACCTTAGGAAGTAAACTTACAAGGGGACGCGTATAGGTCGATGAACCTTTTGGATCGCGTTGAGTATCCTAGCTATGGTGTAACCAACGACCATCAATACACAATCAGTAATCAATAAGCAAAACATTAATCATCAGTGAATAGCATCAACATCTCATGAATAACCACGACTGAATTATATGTTTTATCAAATTTATTTCCCTATTTGTAACAATTCTAAGTCATAAGGTTAATTCAAATTGTATTCAATTCACTCAAGATTAATTCATTAGTGACCACCAATAACATAACTTAATCAGTACTTGAGAAAACATATGTTCTAATGCCTCAACATAAGCCAATAAAGAAGAATGTGTTAACATGAATAGCAGGGTTCAGCAAGTCAGTCCATCAATCATTTGTCACCGTATACGTCAACGTCTCAGAATAGGAACCCTACCTAAACCAGATTAGCATCGGCATGAGGGACTTCATGCGAAAACAGTTTAGAACAGGAATTTAGAAAAACATGTAGCTAGAAGAGAAACTATAAAAACTGCGCAGTTGGTACCTAGAAAGAAAAGGCACAAAAAGTCAATCAGTCACATTGTCATAGCTACCTATCCACAGTATGGATCAGCAACAAAGTCAGTCTTCATCTTCAGGTCATCAATCGATCTGCAACACACCAGGCTCTCAAGAGCACGAGCCCAATGACAAAATCTCAAATCTCTTCTCCCCCAATATCAATTTTGGAAAAAGTTCTGAAGATTTTCCCTCTGTCACAGCATTATATTACCCAGCCCATCCCCTAATTGGTAAATTATTCACCCTATATGACGCTAGCCAATGTCTTTTATTTTACAAATCTATGAGTTCTAATATTTCGTCACTCTCAGGTTGTCGATTGGTTCACTGTATGATGTCCTCATCATCCAGCTCATCATGTATCGAAAATGTTGCATTTCCAGTGAAGAAAAAAGAATACCCCAATGGGCTAAAATCAACTATTCACACAGAACACACAATATCAACCACTCTGTACCTCCAATAATCAATCTATATAAAGAAACTGACAATAAAAAATACAAATTAAAATTTATTAATGAATCTAGTCCCATAAAATCATGAAATAAAACCGCCCATACAAACCCAAACCAATAATAAAACCCTCACATATAAAAAACAGACATAAGGGAGACAAAACAGAAAGTCATCCACTATAGTCTATCATATATACGCTGTCCCAATTTTGGTCTATATAGGCCTATTGATTTCTGTCCACAGTCTCTGTTCAATTTTAGGCCCGTTCCAATGGGTCCAGCAATCTAATTTGCGTCAACGCGTTTCAGTGGTTTTCCAAAAGTCCTTCCACCACCTTCTTCAGGACATTAAGATATACTCCCCACATATATCTTTGAAATCAATGCAAAACAAACAACATCCATCAATTCCCAATTTATTAACCCACCCTTTAAAATTTAAAACAACACCAGTATAACTAAAACCCTCCTGTCATCATCACAACTGATTGCTAATATAAACCTCAAATTCCTTTATAAAGAGTATCACAAAGAGGACTTCACTACACACGTTCAATTTATCTATGTATATCCTCAAGCAAAAACATCCATACTCTTCTTCCATCATTAGCTACTCCACTCACCTGCATATACCATACGTTAAGTAGATGCCTGTTAACCAAATGTTTATACACACAATCTTAGGTTTCACGGTAGTCCACCCAACGGATAACTTCTCTATAGACAAAACAAAGCAAATTAGTGGGTCGATATAATCCCATCTATTGCATGTTCTGGCATTTTATTCTCCAGTAAGTGTCTCTATTGTTCGAGTCCTGGGAAAGTACATCTCGTCTGCTTTTCACCGGGTTTGATACAAATTTGATTCCTCCATCTCCATTCCGTCGGTTCATTGTAGAATATTCTAGCTAAGCCTATTTTATTCACATAGGTGGTTCATGATCAGTTCAACGCATCAGCTTTTCTACATTGCACGATTATTCAGCTTTTGTATGAGGCCTGGCAAACAAGGCCACAACTTTGGCTAAGTTAACTTCTACAATATAATGCAAAACATATGTTATACATCTCAATATGACATATTACTACATTTTTACTACGCATTTTCAATATTTCATGCATTTGTAATAATTTTAGTATAACTCATGTGAGTTGGCAGCCACTCTTCGTGGGCACATTTTCAAACGTGCACATTAATTTCTCTATGGTATATTATTTCTATCATTTTCTAGTTAATCAAAATGCATAACACTCATTAATATTTCTAATTAACATATCTGCTTCAACATCTTGGTATCCCCTCCACAGAGCCTTACCTTTTTTTCAGAATGTCCAGCATGGGGTTAGGTTCTGTGGGGTTCAGTCAAATTTTGGGATTAAGCTTCTCCTCCCAGATTGGGTGTAAAAGTGAGCACAAGGTATCCAGCATTCCAGATGTACGGTAAGAGCTGAAGGGTCAGTAGGTGGAATTATGGAAGTAAAAAATACAATGAGAAGTGATGACTATCCAGCTGAAGGGACTACTGCACTGTGGAAGAGGTATGGTGAGCAGTAGGGACGGAGAAGTGAGGCAAATTATTAAGCAACCAAATATGGCCAGAGTTCTTATTCTGTACTAGCTACAGAACTCTTGCTGGATCCTATTTATTTCTATTTACTTCCTTTGTCACAGTTTGCCTATCTCTGGTTTCCATCTCCATTCTCCCATTTCTACATTTTCCTTTCTTGCTATGCCCCAAAGTATGAAGACTGGAAAATAAGCTGAGCTTCCTAAAATGACTGTCATGACCACCACCTACACAATTTAAGCACTGTCCCTGTAAGATGTACAAAAGTAAAGCAAGTATGGTTTACTAGAGCCTGTTTGAAGAGAACTGTCCTTTGACTAGACTGGAGATGATATGGGGACTTCTTCCAAATTACCTTTCAAAGCGCAAGCCATGATACTGTTTAAGGAGTTTTACAATAGCTATTGTAAGTACTGGAAGGATCAGTGGCACTGTAGGTGGGCTAAACGTTATCTATTCTTTAGAAGAAATTGACCACTCCTTGAACTTCTTTTTATCAGTCAATCGGAGGCAGTGGGACGTCAAGCTGTGATGTCACCATGTTTCAAAAGGAGGCCAATGCAGACTAACCTGTGCTTTAGTGAGACATTTTTCACATGGTGACCAACAAAAACACGTAGCTACTGGAAATACAGATTATTCAGTCCCGCTGTGGAATTTCACCGGACTATTTGCACTGTTAAGATACTTCTCATGTCTGGAACCTTCAAGGTGCACTTGCGCCATTGATTGGCTATGTCGTTAGTGAATAGACATATACTGCATACTCCATGGTAACTATTTTATTGGCTTTGGAAGCAAGACAATCTGAGTTACCTACAATTACAGGTCCCTGTGCCTGACATTCTACCCTTGAGCTATTCCAACAGCTTTCATACATACACAAAAAGGTAAAACATTTTAAGTATAACAAATGCGTGCCTAGTCTGTCTTAATTCATTTGTGGGAGATAAAAAGGAAGAGCTGGCCGTTATTGTGCTCTTGGTAAATATTAATGGATCACAGTAACTTTGGGTGTGAATGTACAGAGCTATCTTACTAGCTATTCTATAGATCAAAGGGCACATTTTCTGGTGGAACTGTTCCTGTCCTTCATTTTAGATTTAAAATATTACAGAGGCCACTGAAAGTGACATCCTATTAAACAGAAACCTGATCATTATTCAAGCAGCAAGAAACCCTTCATGTCTTACTCTACAGGGTAGATAGATAGATAGACAGACAGATGGATATGGGCAACATGTTGGTTTATTAGTGCTGCGGGATACTACTCAGCACATCAGGTGCTATTGTACACAAGTGACAGTTATCAACATAAACAAAGTCACAAAACTTGTAAACACTTTGCTTGGCTTGCTGGGTGTTTGACATCACTGACTGTACCTCACTGGAGAAAAAAAAAAAAAAACAGCAGTAATAGCATAAAGCCACTGCTGAAGAAATTGGCCTGCGTCTTCCGCAGCTCCTAATTCCAGGAATTACGCATTGATCCATTGTTTCATTTCACCGGGAGAGCTGTTCCTACCTATCTGGGGGAGGCAACAGCCTGCCTGTCATTAATCAGCGCCCCGCCTGATACATTACAGCAGCCGCATGCTCGCCGAAGATGTACCTCTGGCAAGCTGTGGGTGGCTGCAACAGTGCAGCAAGCCAATTAAAGTATACGTACACTAAGTGTGTGTTTAGTGTTTCCTCATACTCCTTATTCTGCGCAGTACTAGTGTTTGCGGAATGTATATGTACGCTAAATGTGGGTTTAGCGTTTCCTCACACTTGGTATTCTGTGAAATACCATTGTTTGTGGAGCTAACGGACAGCTGAAGGACACTTTGCTGTATGATGCTGCATGGAATCTGCTGCTTGTCAGTGACTGAAGTGCCCAGTCATGTATGAAACTGTTGGGACGACTAAACGGTAAATGAAATAGAAAGAATTCTTTGCTCCAGATAAAAATATAAGGTGGCAGCGTAGTTGAACCAGGACTTTTCTTGGGACTCGGCTGAGTCAGAGTCTCAAGATTGCTGCCGGCACTTCCTGGTTGAAGTACTGGCATCCGATCAGATCTCACCATTAGATCTGTGCTTAGGTTCTGCGCCTGTACCTATATTTCTTTTTTCTTTAATAACTCCAAAAGTACTGAACGGATTTACATCAAATTACAAAAAGGGTTTTTCTGGACTAAGAGCTAACCATTTGCCAAATTTGGTGTAATTCTGTCCAGCGGTTCTGGTGGTAGTCGCGTCTTAAATCCGTAAGGGGAAAAAGCGTTTTAGGACCCCCTCTCCCCCCACCTTCTCTTGGTCCCCGCTTGACTACTACCCCAAAACTTTCAACACAGATCCTAAAATGACTTGCATACTAGTTTTGAAAATTTCGTCAAATGGTGCCAACGTTATTAGCAAAACAAAAAATGCTTTTCCTCTGGAAAGTAGGTCCTAACTGTAACCAGTAGATTGGAGGAGGGAAAAAAATCTGTCTTTCGATCTCTCTTTTTTTTAATCCTAGAGGATTCGACTGTAGCAGGTGACTAGAGGACGCAAAATGGTCATTACATTGCGATTTTATGTTAACAATTTGATCTATTTAACCGATTTTCAGATGAAGTCACTCATGTTGGCCTCGAAAATGTGGAAATGCAACATGTAATCGGCCTAGAGGAGGTGGTTTGTTCCACGTGTTCCACTGCAGTAGTTGAAAGTGACAATATATTCTATTTGATCTAATTTCGGGCGCCTTCTTTTATGTTGGTGCAGAAACGTTCTTACTTATTGATGCAGTGGCTTTGCAAAACTGACCAAGGCACGGTAGGCTAGTGTGATAGTGGTACCAGTTCTGAAGAGCTTCATCACTAAAGATAAAGGAGGACGTTGTGACACTGTCCCCGAAACCCGTATGTTGGCATCAACACTGGTGGGCTTTTTGATAAAGCCATATATTCTAAGTGAGTGAAAGGTCATTGCAGCCACATTTATCTAGTGCCATCTTCAATTTGACAAAGACACTCTGGAGTATTGTAATGAATGGGCACAGTGACGTTGCTGTACAATGCCATGGCTGGAACGTTGGTCACTGCCAGGCACGGCCTCTGAGCATTACACAGGCTATCCTGATGCTCCCTTTCCAAATCAAAAATACTTTAAAAGTATGCCCTTGCCGATCAGTGTGAAAACAAGTATTGAGGCAAGAAACCATCGATCGCCGTTTAGATTGGTCTAAGGCGCCCAACCTAATTTAGAGTAAACAGCATGTATATAAATATCCCTAGAAGCCAGTGTTATTCAGATATTTGTTTTTTTACCAGTCGGCGGTGGACTAAAGTTATCTGGAGTGACCCAGAAACCTTTCTTCATACTTCTGTCGGAAAGAATCCTGTACAGTGCCCCGTGTACGTCGCCAAGGTACTTTAGAAGGCTGGGTTGGCTCCTGTTGTAGAGAGCAATCACTCGATGGAAATCTTGCAAATCACTTATTGGTAATGATTTTCTTATGGGCCCTCAAGTCAGCAGGATTGTGGCGCCACAGACACCACTAATAAGGAATTGTGGTGCTTGAACAGCATGGGAAAGTTTATCTAGGCATGTTTGAGGACTTGTAAGCGAACAGTGGGCGACCCGTACAAATGCGTGGAACGTGTGGGATGAGGGAGTCATGTAGACACACGCAGCAATCACGCTCCCACTAGGAACCGCGTACTCATTCAGCTAATGCATATATGTTTGATATTTTCTGGTTTCGGCAATGAGAAGGATGCTTGCTACTGCTCACACCCAGGGAATTTTCCACCATCATCTAACGGAAACAGGGCTCATCATTTTCAGCCTGTGTAATACATGTGTTCATGACACAAGTAAGGTGCTAAAATGAATTGCTGTGCTGCATTTATTATATTGCTGTCCGTGTTTATAAATGAGTCTTTGGACTCACAATTAGTCTCTAGGGTACATGATAGACAATTCTGTTTATTCCAAGCTTTGTGCACTAAAATAGCACTTTAAGTAAAATGATTTAATACATATAGCTCCACTTAGCAAGCTGAATGTCCATGCCCTTAGCAAAGACCAATCCTTCCCAAGGTCGTACCTCCATGCCTCATTGGTTGAGCTAGACAGACAGTAGGTCAGCCCCCACCAATGAAGGCTTCAAGCAGAGGCTGAAGGACAAAACAAAAACAGGCATTCAGCTGCTCCCATTCCTCACCCTATATAGCCAATACGTCTCCATTATGTGTAGTGCATGAAGATATGCAGACAGATACGTAACATCCATACCCACATTTGCACAGATGACACATGCATCCAGATATGCAGACCTCAACATACCTACAGACACCCACACACACGCACAACTAGAGCCACCCACAAACTTCAACCAGCAGACAGAGGCACCAGCACACAGGTCACTTTTACAAGTAGTCGCCCATAAGAGAGAGAGATTTTATGGCGGTTGAATGTATGACATTTTATGCTGCTCTAAAGTCACCCTAAAATGCAAGATGCAACAGGACAGTAAACATGAGTACACAAGTTAGAGGGAATGAGGAAGGAAAGTTCGCAATGAAATGACATGCGACAAACAGATTGGTAGTCAGAAGCTGACCTTAGGCATCTATTTGTCAAGGAGGAAACAGAGAGGGAAACAAGCCGCAGGAGAGTGGAGCCTGGAGGAGAGAAGGGTTTGCAGCATAATTTAGGGGAAGAAACAGTATTATTGATCGGTATCTGGCAAACAGCAATAGCGTACTGGCTTAGAGCATCCAGGGTGAAATCAGAAAATTCCAGTGCACATGTTTACGAAGTAACATAGGGAGGTTGACACACAAAGGCAGCAAACGCAGAGCTACAGAAGTCCCACACACCTCAAATGCAGGCACACATTGGGTTAACAGACTAGAAAGGATGGATGAGTACATTAAGGTTTCATGTCAACTTAATACTTGAATCATTTGCTAATGAATTTCAATTAAGTTACTTGGAAGTTTGAGGTCAATGCATAACGACTCTTTGGCAATCCTTGGAGAAATCATTTCTACTGGAGATGAAATACTTCAACCTGCCTTATAATACCTAATCTCTTCAAAATGACCATGTGGCAGTAACAAATAAAATTATAAATGGGTAACAGTGAATAATGGGGATGTTTTTCTCTGCTGAGTTCTCGGTGACATCTAATAGACAACAATAGGGAAGTATGAGCTGTCTAGGACTTCACTTTGAACTCAGAGTTGAAAAAACCCTATCACTAACATATGTAGCATTGCAACGGAGTACTTTTTTGAAAAAAAGAATACTGATGTACCATAAACAAAATCACTCCATCTACACCAAATATTGTGTCAGTCCCGGACTTACCTTTACAAGTCATCGCTTTCAAATGAGCAAGTTGATTGAAACAAAGGTAAACTACACCTCTTATAACGCACAAATGCTAATTAAGCTCCGAGAACCAAGCATATGCTGTGCAAAATACATGCAGTAGTCTGCCTAAAGATTACTTACTTTTGAATTCCTGATTTCACATTAAATGCCTCACACCATTTTAGAGGTTGAATAAACTGTGATTAAGATATTTGGTGTTTATAGTAGCAAATTTTTGTGTTCTTGATTTCAATTAAATGTGTGCAAACACTGTCAGAAGTAGACGCAGATGAAATTAAAATTACGCTGGCGTAATTCACATTAAGTCAGGAATTGCATATTACACTTGTTGAGCAAAATTGCCAAAATTATGCCTTTAAAACATGTGTAATTCCACTGCTGTTGGGGGCAAAATTATAGATCGAGAGAATGGGAACAACAAAAACAATTAGAATAGGCCTTGAGCCAACCACGTTATTCAAAAATGATTTATTGGCAAGGTATGGATGCCTAGAGATGGAAAATATGTGATACCAAGCCATAACTCTTTGCCTTTTGTGAGTTACGACTCCACTCCCAAGATACCTTGATATAAATGGATTTTATTCATAATTTTTATTATTGTGAATGTTATAATAAAAAATTACAACTATAGTAAATGTGATTCTATGAATCTATAATAATAATAGTAATTATGATTATATTAAGTACACCAAGTAAAATGTATAACTTTTTAAATCAATTTCTTTTTCCACAGCTGATGCTGAATGACCGTGCAGCTTCACGAATAAGACTGAAACAAGAACATCCTGTCCCTCTGATCCCCAGTGTATAGTTAATTTATGGTCAAATGTTCAACATATAAATTACACTGACAAGCCTGCAGGACTAGTCATCATGGAAAACTTTGTTAGAGGCAGCTCAAGTAAGGAATCACATTTCACTGTTAGACATTGCAAATTGTGGAAAGCAATTTACCAGAGAAGCGCAGGAGTCTGTTTACTATGAAGAGAGATTTACAGACTATTAAGTGAAAAGCTAAAGCAAGTGTAAGTGATGACGCTGGAACAAGTGAGTGCACGAGTAAACGCTTAAACAGAAGTACATCAGTAAAGTCAAAAGTGTATGCTGAAGAATGTATATTTTGCAGAAAGAAATGCTACAAGGGAAGATCAATGCATGAGAAATTAATCAAGGCCACAGAGCTTAGAGTTGACAAAAGGCTTCGTAAGTGTGCAACCATTAATTGTGATTCAAAGAACTTAGCAGTTTGTAGTGGGCACATAGTGATTGCAGAGGCAATTGTCATGCATCTTGTTGTAGGAACTATACAAGGGTTAAAGCAAAGGAAGAAGATCATGCATCTAGCTTTCAAACCGATGATCACTACAAAAATATACGCGGTGAAGCATATGATGAACTATAAATTAGAACTGTGATTATTCCTAAAAAATAGGTAATACTTGTGACAAGACTCACTGAAAGGCTTGAAACCCTCATGGCACGCAGAGGAATACAAGGAATAGACAAATCAACTAAGAAGCATATTAGAAGAAAACTCAACTGAGTTTGGTGACAGCCTCCACATATTCCCAGATAACCTAGGAAAATTATTGGCCCAGCCTGATAGTGCCATGCTACAGGACGTTGTAAATGAAAACCAGAGTTTAAAAATTTTTTTTTTATGTTTTAAAGGTTAAGGCAACAGACATGCACAAGATCACTGATCAATCATCATCGAACATAAGAACAGTGATTAAAACAAACTTTACATAAACACTGTGGCGATATCCATCAGACACTGATAAAGATTCATTTACAGTGCCCGATTACCTTAAGTGGTTCCTATTAGGACTTCTGACTGGAGATCCAGAAAACATAAAGCCATCTAAAAGGGTTGCCTTACTTATGCAATCATTCGGTCAAGACATTATACATACAGTCAAAAAGGGCCAGCAGAAACCCCCCCCAAGCAATTATTGCTCCAACATGCCGTAAAAACACTGACAGGCGAAGTTGGAATAATTTGTGCTCTAAACAGACTTCATAATGGGATTTCATAGTCACAACTGTAAGAAAATGATACCACCTTGTGTCGTCAGAAACTTGCTGCTACCTTAAATGAGGAAATTGTTCTTCCAGCCGAGATTCAGCCTCAGGTCTTCACTAACTTAGCATGGGATAACACTGATAGTCTGGAAGAGACTCTTACTGGTAAGAGAACAACTCATCGAGTCAACAGTATAGCTGTGGAGCCCAACCTGTTTGGACGACAACCTTTTTATGCTGCTCTCCCAAGCATTGAGAAACCAAAGCAAAGAACATTGACTACCACAAATACTGAAGAACTGTTTATGTATGTTTCTAGTGAACGAGTTGGGCCTCAGTCATTGATGACAAGTACCAAAGTCATGCCACAATGTGTTATCCAATTGAAACTTTCACAAAATAAGAACATAATCTGGGTTGTTACAAGACAAGAAGCGAGCCTTGCACAGATAGAGCCAAGTTGGACGGGATTTAACATCAGTGCTAGAGACCTAGTTAGTGTATCACAGGATTCCATAGGCTACTTGCTCACCATTAATGCCCCTGCAACTGAGTTGACAACTGTTTCTGAAATTTTGCTAAGGTAATCACTGCATTTGGCGAAAACTGTAGTGGTCATGGATCAAGCTCTCTACGCAACTGAGATCGTGTGGAAGCATAAAGCAACATATGACAGAACAATTCTTCGAACGGGCACCTTTCACACCATTTGCAATGTCATGTCCATTCTTGGAAAAGGCTTTCATGATGCTGGCCTTCGCAACCTTTGCATCGAAGTAGACATGATAACAGAAGGATCAATATCATCAGTAGTAGAAGGTCATATGTACAATTGTGCAGTTCGAGTACACAAGTGCATATACGAAGCTATGTTGAGACTGGCTTTGTTGGAATTTCATCCCCTGGGTGGAGAAGAATTACAAAGAGAACATTCAGGTAGTCTACTCCTTCACTGAGGATGTTAATGACTTTGCAAAAGACCTATGCCAGCAGGTTAGATAACCTCTTGTAGAATGCTGTCTTTGCGGAACAGCTTTGGGATGTATTCCTGGAACATCTTTGTCATGACAATGGAGATCTCTCTGCATTTTGGATGTCGAATGTGGATACTGCTGAAAATGTCTTCAGGCTCTACTGCATGCTGCTCAAGAAGGAAATTGGCATTTACATCTTACCACTATACGCTCTATGATTCCATGGTGTTTTGCGTATGAGAGGATGAACTATGCTAGTTATCTTCCTGTATACTGTACTGAAATGACATTACTTACAGTGAAACATTCAGAGATACACCACAACTTCATCAACCAATGTTTTTCAGTTCAACTTTCAGATGTTAATCTGTTTGGATGAATTACTGTTCATCAAGCGATAGAGGTAACAGTCAACAAAGACACACAGACTCTAGGTAGCACGACAAGGTTCAACCTCAAGGCGGGTGCTGTAAAAAGATATATGACGATATAGGATGGCTGAACACAGAAGCGCCTTTTTGGGTCAGATAAGAGATCAGATCTTACTCACAAAGAACTACATAAATCACAAATTCAAAAAGACAAAGATATTGTTACAAGAGCTGCTAGTCTGGTTCAAAGCTGGATAAACCCATTTGATGGGCCACAGGTCTCATTAGTCTCTCCACGGCAAAAAGGCATCTCAAGACATAGGGCCTGATTACGACCCTGGCTGTCTATTGACCACTAGGGACGCGTGGTGGTCTGACCACTTTGGCGGCAGTTTGACTGCCACATTATGACCGTGGCTTTTGTGCTGCAGTCGGCCTGCCAGCTCCACCAGATCATTGTACCCTGACGGGCTGGCAGCTCTGGTGGTCCTAATCTGCCATGAAGTGCTACAAGCAGCGCCACCCAGGAGATTACGACCTCTCTCTGCAGTGAACTTTGCAACTGATGCTGGTGCACCCTACGCACTACAGCATTGCCACAGGCTCGATTATGAGCCGGAGACAATGCTGTAGGCTGTTTCCCGCTGGTCCAGAGAGAAGAAACTCTGCTTCCGCCCGCTGACCCCATGGAAAATCTGCAATGCAGCTTGTTGGGGCGGTAGCCGCACTGGCGGCAACCTGTCTGTCGGGACTTTGGCAGACGGTGTAAACCGTCCGCTGAAGTCACAATGACCCCCAATGTATCCAACATAATGAAGGAGCATTAAATAGCTGAACATTGCTGTACAGACTTTAAACTTGAGCGACTTGAGAATAATTCACCTACTACGAAATTTCATGACCCAATGAAAATTAACAAACCAAAAACCTTCTCTAATATGTCCAAGAAGAAGGCAGTGAACAGCAGTGGCCGGACAATCATTATGAAAGCAGAAAAAACACTATTTGGTTGAATCATTGTGACAGCATAGAATCAGAACTTTCAAATGGCGATGTACTCTCTCATCCCTTAGGACCTTTAGCAACTCCAGAAGGTTTGTTGCAAAAGACAAACAAAGCTGTTTTAGCTACATACTTGCAGAAAAACATTCCCCCTGCTGAGGAAATACCTGGAAGTTCAGCCACACTGATTAATGGTATGACTCTTGTTCAGAGAGTAAAAGGAGAGGAATGAAACTTTGGTGAGGTGGCTATGTCTGTTTTGTCCATGGGTTTGCAGGAAAGAAATAGGAGTCAAAGAATCGATGTTGTGTTTGATACATACAATGAGACATCGATTAAGAACAGCAAAAGGACAATCAGAGGGGAAGAACTCAGACATAAGTTACAGAGCATCTCACTTTCCTAGACTGTCAGACACTGGAGAAAATTCCTATGACACATAAGGAAAAAACAACTCATCTAATTTCTTGCTAACAGATGGACAAAATCAGACTATTTTGCAAACCTTGAGAATAAAACACATTTTGCGAACTGTGAAGATAAATGCTTCAAATATACATTTGAAGGGAGACACAAAGTGCCTGAGCTGAACAGCACACATGAAGAAGCAGATGGTTGGTTGTTGCTGCATGCTGCACACGCTGCTAATGAGGGTTATGAGGCAGTAATGATAAGCTCAGATGCCACTGATGTGTTTATTATGTGTTTGGGATTCCATGACAGGGTAATGGCTAAATTGTTTCTGAAATGTGGTGCTAAAATACGCATGCGAGTCTATGACATTGGGAAAATAGCTTCAACTCTTGGTGACAATGTTTGTCGAGCTATGATAGTTCTCCATACGTTTACCGAATGGGACACAGTAAGTGCATTTCTGGGAAAAGTAAAAGTAAATGCATTCTAAATCCTGTCTGCCAACAGACATACATAGGAAACATTTTCACAGCTCAGAGACGAATGGGATCTCTCTGAAAAACTAATGGACAAATTGGAGCAATTCTCATGCTTGCCGTATGCACCAAAATCTTCAGTTCATCAAATAAATGGCTTAAGAAATTACCTATTCTGCGCACAGAAGGGTGAGATAGACAGTCATCAACTTTCACCTTGCAGGGACTGCCTGAAGAAACCTGCCGAACATGCGAATTATCAAGCTGCTATAAGCTAGAGATGTCTTCTGAATGATCTACAGTCCATTTGGGATAGGATGGAAGTTGGAGATATAAGAGGGAGCAGAGCAACTGGCAGTGGAATGGATGGAGGGACAGCCAGTATCTCACGCTGTGTTAGATCTACTAGCCTGCAACTGCATTAGGAACTGCAAACTGCCAACATGTATTTGCTGCCTAAATGACATGAGGTGCACAGACAAACAGAATGATGACACCTATTCAGAAGAAGATGATGAATGTGAATGATAACATTTTGTTTATGTTCACTCATGATATACATTGCCTCCTAAGATGTGACAACTATTATTTAAAATTGTAAGTGAAAATGATGCATATAATCTATATCAATATATGAGGAATACAATGAAGTTTTGTTATAATTTTAAGGATGATATTGTTATTATTACAATGAATAATCATAATTGTTTAAATTATATTGAATTTAACCCATCTGGTGGAAATAGATTTATTTTTCCACATATTGTGATAAATTTGTGTGCTAGTTGTCAAAAATATGAAAACTTATTTTTTTCTGGCTATGGTTACTAATCCAATAATATCAGACAAAAAGCACAGAGTAGTGACTTGCTATTGCATATTTTCCATCTTTAGGCAAGCATACCTTGCAAAAAAATCATGTAGAACCCATCCCCTTCAACTGGTACCTATGGCCTGAATCTGGTGTCCTGGCTCATGTCATAAAACTCGAGTAGCTGATGTTCATGACAGTTGTGATGTTATTTTTAGTTTGAAAAGGTATCCTTGTGTGAGAAATTGATGTGCGTATGCAATTCATGCAAAAATGTAGTTCTAAATGACAGATTTGTATTTAATGTATTATACATATATTTGGGCAATTTTCCAAAATGTTCACATAATTACAGAAGCAAAATATGCACACCCCCTATTCAGGAGTTTTTCTTGAATTTTTTACATTGCCCAGTTGTCGGCATCCATTTATTTAATTTGCTATAAGGCAAACCATCATGGTAGACACAGTTTGAGAGCCCAGCTCTGAAAACAAAGACACGTAAAGATCAACTGGCCATGAGTTGCTATCGCCTGAATGGGCATGCTCTCTTTACAAACGCACTTTGTTTCTACCGTTGCCCAAACATCCTCAATGAAAAGAACATAATGAAATAGTACACAAGACTAAGGACCTGATTTAGAGTTTGCCATGTGGTACTTTGTCACAAATGTGATAGATATCCTGGCCACGTATTACGATTTCCATAGGATATAATGGGATTGTAATACAGCAGACGGGATATCCGTCACGTTTGTGACGGAGCAACCCCATCTGCCAAACTCTAAATCAGGCCCTTACACTCTGTTCTTGAGCCATGACAAACCTTTTGACAGGCCATTCCCAAATTATTGCTTGTTATATTTTGGCATGAAAAAATATCAAACCTAAAAGACAATTAGTCTCATCCTATGTGAGACACTCTTCACAACCAGAATAGACTTTTTAGTTAAAGCCCTCTGAAGTAGTTTGTGAAAATACTCAGTTTCTTCATCTAATCACATAAGTGAAGCAACTAGTATTTCAGTCTTCTTTCTAATGCATTTAAATATGGGCTAGTTGGACCTGCGCCTGGGTTTACCAGCACAGTTTTAAAAGGTAGACCATGGAACTCCATTTCTATGACACTTTTTTTAAAAGTACAGGTTGACATCATGGCATTAGTTATCATATTGTGGCCAAACAGTAATGTTATGTTCAATCCTACAACAGAGCAATTTAAGTCAGCCTCTACAGCACCAGCCGAGACAAGGTGGCAAATTAAACTTAAAAGTAATATACGTGTCCCCAAAGTCAGTAGATGTGGAAGCAAAATATCACTATGTTTCAGTCCTCGAAAATCCTTGCTCTGAAGTACAAAATCATGTGATGCACAAGTCTATTACAAACATCCCCTTTATCAGATCGACAGAGGAAGTGCAGTGTGTATTCTTTTCGTAACTTGGCACTGATGTAAACAGCAAGGACAACTTTGCCCACTGTATATGGAGAGACGAAACCAAAGAAGAAATACAATCTTGAGTCTTGCCTTCTCCCCTTGCTGTCTCAACAAATTTTGGCTGCTGTTGGAATAAGAACCAACAGTCAAAACCTTAGTAGCTAGACTGTATCTACTCCTGCAGATACACTATATTACAGCTCAGTTGAATGGGTGTAGGTAAGTATCTCTCCAAGTACCTGGAAAGATAACAGAAGGTTTCTGTGCTTTCAGCTATCTAAGAAATGTGGTTCTCTCACAGGCTTCAAAAACACTTTAGAGAAAAGAAAACGGACAGTACACCAAAAAGATGAATGCAATCAAGTCTGTTGGAAGTATGTTTGTCAACTCACAGCCTTGACAAGATTTAAAGAAGTGTTACAGTTCTTGTATTCTTCCCTACAAATATTCTTAAGATATTTTTCATATCTAATGAAACTGGATTGCAAGACAGATTATCCTCCTTTTAAAAAACTTTGAACTGGTATAAACTTTTTTCAGCAATACTGGGCAACATATATTTAGGCCAGTCTGGCCTACTCACAGTGTAGCCAACACATCACTGTCAAAAGATTGGGACTGAAGAAAAACCTCTTGCTGCACATTCAGTGTTTGTATGAGATGCTAAAATTTCTGATATACAAGATAACCTTTACAACAGCTTACAAACTCTATGGCTTTTTAGCCAATTTATGTTGGGAACTGTACCATATAAAGCAGTGTGTCCTAGTTACATTCAATGTTTTCAGAAGTGGGATGCAATGAGGGAGGGGGCCGGGATGGGTGTGAAACAGCCTGTCACCATTTATTTCGTCCTACTTCTCAAACCTGTCATCTGTAGGGAGGGATTGGCTTGCTCACTTCAATCAGTTAAACTGCGTATGAAACCCATTATGGTCTCCTCCTATTAATTGCTCACCTTATGGTGGATTTGGTGAGCAGAATTGTTGGTGATTTCTGGTTTAGATGTTGACACACAAATACATCAGCATCTACCTTGAGAGAACAGCAAACACCAACATGGATGTGCCATGACAAGAAACACTCAACAAAAGGGACAACAGTACAACATGATGGGAGTGAAATGCTAATGGAGGTCTCACGTAACCATCATCACCTTTTGCACACTGCATCATTCAGGCTTCTAAAACATCTGCCCTCTTGTCCAAATAATCAAACAAAAGTGTCAGGGACAAAAGTAGAGAGAGAAGTAGAAAAGACTGACTAGAAAGACTAAAATGATGAGCAGCCGAGGAGGGTAGACGTGCTATAAAAAATTTAAAAAACACACACACACACAAGGAACAATGAGAGCAGAGAACATGTACCAAAATGGGGATAATGAGGCTGTCCACTATGGTTTTATGTAATAAACCCTTCTAAACAGGAAAAAAAACAAGTAGAGACAGAACATACTTTCTTCATCCCACATGAATCCCCAGTCCCGCTTGCTCCTGTATAGCTTTCCTTTGCTAGCCAGCTAAATTCATGCCATCTACAAACTGATACAATATGAACACCATGGTTGTGCACTTATGTCATCAGGTGTTATGAAAAATAAACATTGAATTCAGTTGTGGTCACACAAAGGAGCCTAAGACCAGGTTTCGCAAGCGTAAAATTTGCAACTGATTGGTATGAAATTAAAGCTTCATATTTCAAAATGTTCCAAATATAAGTCTAACCACTTACAGAATCATAACAGTAAGTAAGTAAGTTCAGATGGGTTCTCTTGCAAGAATTACTGAATCCATCGGAATTATAAACTTATCGGGAGTACCACTGCAGAGTCCTGTATCACCCTGAGGTTTTAACTGCTGCAAGATGGCAAAGTCTGTACGTTGAGAACTTTAGAAATTATGTCTGAAATGACAGAGTAAATCAGATTACTGCATTTACTGCATGTTGCTACCAAACATATGTAATCTGTATTATTTCCTAACCTCAGAATTTGCTGACCCAAGTAATGATACTTCTGAGAGGAGTGAATTTCCTTGTTTAAAATGGGTGAGAGAAAAGAACTTCGCTGTGCCATTATGCGTTTCAGAAATTATAGGAAATCATAATCAAATAAAAATATAATGTGTGACCAAATGTATTCATGTAAACATGGTGCACTGAAAATTATATAAAGTGCACTTATAAGTAGAAATCTAGAAACGTTGTAAGCATGTTTTGTAATGACATTTATGGATTGAAAAAATACACTTATTTTTTTCGAATGTATTGGTACTGTGAAATATAGGTTAAATTGTATATTTCAATAGTTATTCTTCATTTATTGTGCGTATCAGAGATGCCCATACAATCATGTATTCGAATGTGCATTGAGTTATATGCTAAGCTGGCTGGAGTTAAGGCCTGAAATAATGTTCTGTGTTTAACCTTGGACATGGAGTTTTGCTCTTGTTGCATATTTCTTTATTTGAAGGGGCGCCACCACAAGTTTCCAGATAATGAAGAGCTTACTGTTAGTTGTAGATAAAGAGGTATAGGAAGATGGGTTGCCAAGGATGAGGAGTGTTATTGAGGAGCTGTGAAGAAGAACTTCCCTCTGGATTCCTGGGCATGGGAGGAATCCAAGGTCATCCTGATGCTTGGTCCAAGAGATGGAAGGCTAATGAGAGTTGCAAATTTCCAACTGTGCGTGGACAGTGGAAAGTTACTGCTTATGCCGTCAGCTACGGAAAGTTCTGCATTGATTGAAGTGGTGTTTAGTTAGAGGCCTAGATTCGTTTTACCCTTTGACAAGAACAGACCCTCAGAGACTTAGAGAGGTACAGACCTCTTTTTCTTTGCTTGGTTGATATGGCTTTATGCTACGAACAGCACTCTTCTGCAGAACTTCTACGGAGGTTTCTGTGATGCTGACATTTTCAATTCAGTTCCTATTTTCGACAAATTGAAGAATTTTTAGGGTTCTCATAGCCTAATAGAATAGTTGGATTATTTAGATTTGAATGATTAGGCAAGAGGATAGAAGTTTGGACTCTGATCATCAAGTACTTTTTCTTATCTTTTGTAGTGCCATTACAGAGTTTTTTTGTATGCCTTATAGTTATACCATTTAATCTGATTCAACACTATAATTCCCCTTTGGTGATTCTGTAGTTATATAGTATGTTTTTGAGACGTATTTACATAAGTCTGACTTTGAATTTGTAATAAATATTTTAAACTTTAATTCTGTCTTTGAGATTCAATGTATTGGGTAATACTGTAAACTGATTGAAATGCATTAATGTGCCACTCCTTACCCCTTTTACCTCCTAAAAACATTAATCAGACCTAGAAATAAAACATTAATCAGACCTAGAAATGTAGTGACTGGTTACTCATACTGAGGGTCTGATAAGGGTATGCTTTTGATGCATGATTAATAAGCCCAACATCCAACTAGCCAGAGTTCATGGCAAAGAAATTCTGCTGGCGCAGACCTTCTAGTTAGCGAAATTCTGATCACCTCTTTCTTCTCCATATTCCCCAAACTCATACCACTAGATTCAGAGATATAACCTTTTCCACATCCTGGAACTCACTTCCTATTGTCCTTCTTAAACTCAGGTCCTTAATTTGCTTCTAATTACTTTAAAATCCATCCCCTTTAATCATTAACAGTAAATTATCATGCACTCATAATATAATATCCTTCAGTACCAGCGTTGCCCCCGCACTCATAATATAATATCCTTCAGTACCAGCGTTGCCCCCCCTTCCCCCAACCAGCAGCAGCTGCAAAACTTTTACAAGTAAACGATAAAAAACTGTGTTTATTATAGATTTCTTGTAAAAGGGGCAGGCCACGGGCAATGACAGGGAAGGAGTGCATCGCACTCCACTTCAGTGCACATGTATGTTTGCCCGGCCGTCTTGGGCTGGCTAAACACACATGCGCACTAGGCCCTCTCAAACCCGGCACTGAGTTACAGGCAGGGACTCACTCTGCATCGTAGCACGCCCATTCCTAATGCTGCTTTCATGCTGCCAGCAGCATGGATTGGACACAGGGTAGGCTGGTTGACTGTGCCTGCAATGGAGGACCGAGGAGCAGATCTCAGCAGCACTGCATGAAAAATAAGTTGATAACATTTTTTTTTTTTTTTTTGTCGTCTCTACCCCACGCGCCGCCCTGCCCCCTTTCCCTCCTGCGAGCCGCCACTGTTCAATACAGCAATGTTTGGTGAACGCTCTATAAAAACACTGACTACTACGAAGCCAGGCTCACATTTTACACATACTAATAGGGCAATGGAGAGATTAATAAAGCCTTGAAATAGCCACGACACTGTTTGTTTTTATTTTAGAATTATAACCCATGGGGAAAAATATGGCGCAGGCACGTGCATGAATATTAAATGCCACGATCACGCAGCGGAGTGTCCCTAAAATAATACTGTCCGTCCCTGGAAAAGAAATCAGGGCAAATTTCATGGCTAAGCACAACGTGCGGCAGCGGACGGCCGTAACCCCTCTCCCATTACCCAACTGGAACGGGCCGCGGCAGTAAAGGTTGTGGTTTCGATTTTTCTGCACTACACGTTATTTCAAAGCAAAATGTAACACTAAATGAAACAACCAGGTGGATGCTTTGTTTTGTATGTCACGTGTCTCAGGAAGCCATGTTTTCTAGAAAAGCAGTCTTAAGAGCCAACGTGTCTCTCATAAATATACAAAATGCATTTAAAAATTGCTCACCCCTCATTTCTGACAATATAAAGCTGCAATTACAAGATCTATTGCAGCACATTCTGTGTCAGAATCGTTCTGTTCATTGTTACTAGCTTTTACACCAGAAGTCAGCAATCAATAACTGAAGGCTATCAGTCAGTGCTTAATTTGTAAATAAAAAGGTGCTGGTGTTTACTTAAACATCCGGATGCTGCAATTAAATGTGCGAACACGGAATACTGAGGCAGCGTAGTCCTAAAGCCATCTCGGGCCTCTTCAATCCATATACAGCCTCCACCTGCCCCTTCAGCTCACCCTTGCAGCTTTCTACTTTCTCCCTTTGTGACGCTTTTTCGTTGTTCTCTTCCCCTGTCTTTCCCATGTGTGTCTTTTGGTTGCAGCATATGCTTGAGGCAGAAGAATAAGCCCAGCCCTGAAAAATAAGTGCCGGTGCTCAGCACCGGAAACAACAAGCACAAATTAAGCACTGCTGTCAGTTAAACTTTGCAAAGGATTCGCGACTGTGTGGCACTTTGCAAGGCACTTTTCTTAAACACAATTTGATCTATTTGAGCTAGAAAGTTTTTTTTGGGTGCAATATGCAAATTATGCAGCAGAAGATGGACTGTGTGGCAAGTGCAGTAAATCCATAATAATTCGGAAAACATTGAGGCTGCAGCTTCCCCTAATCCTAAAGGTCCCGCCTATAATATAGCCTTAGAACCTGCCGTAGCGGGCTCTACCGGCTATTAAAGGCCCGCTCCCGCGTTAAATGCCCGAGCCGAAGGCGAGGGCATTTAACAAGGGAAAGGGCCTTTAATAGCCGGTAGAGCCCGCTATGGCGGGTTCTAAGGCTATTAGAACATTCTGCCACTCAGGGCAGAATGTTCTATTAAAAAAACAAATTGCTCATGGAGCCCGAGGGGATTGGAATCCCCTCGGGCTCCGTGAGGCTTTGTTCACAGCTGTTGCTGTGAACAAAGCGAACATTGGAATGTTGGCGCTGCAGGCTTTTACTGGCCAGTAAAAGCCTGCAGCACTCCATTGTTTTCAATGGAGCTGCCAACCTTCGAATGTTCTAATTAACAATATATTATAGATCTTTTTCTCTTTGGAAAAATCTTTGAACATTCTGCTCCCTCATCTCATACCACTCATCGAATGAAGATCTATTGCAGGTGTTATGTTCCACATAAGTCCATACCAGTCAAGGAGCTTCCACAGTCAGGGTACCATCCTCATAAAACGTCATTCCAATTCGGTTACAAAAACAATTGAATTGCATGCTTTTCCACAACAGCAAAAGTCTTAAGGAGTAATAGAATGCGCTATTGAGCACTATCAGGATTGAACCACATCTGCTGTTCCATACGCCACCTGAAGAATTGGCTGGTGTCAGGTTTTTTAAGGTAAACAAATAAAATAAAAACTGTAACAAAAACAAAGTAACAGGAAACCAGTAAATAATCAGACAAGTATATGGAATTTGTTTAACTGTGCAGTGTCAAGGATGGTGGAATAAAATGCTGAGATATCAATTATGGATAAGTAAATATTGCCCAAATCATTAAAGGGCTATGTTTCAGTAAAGACCAACATGCATTATCTCTCCTTTAAAATCATATCCACCACCAACGTCCATCATCCAAGCTACATTGAAAGGTTCTCCGAGAGATGTCAAAGGCTATTCATGGGTATTCAGCTGGCAGCCACCATTAATTTACATACTCCGCCTATACTTAACTTTGACTATCTTTTTAGGTCTTGACTACTGATAGATTTGGCTATCTGTAAGCTAGATCTTTTGTATCCAATACTACATACGCATAGAGTGGGCTTTAGGCCAGTCTGCTGCTCATGATTCAATTTGTTTTCTGTCTCAGTTGCCTGCTCTTGATTTTATGGCTTTACTCCCAATTCGTGTTTGTCCCACCTAGGAGCATTTCAGTTTTGCAGAGTTCTGATTGAATGAGTTGTATCCTCTTGCTGTATTCTTGGCAAGATTTTTTTTTTATTCACCACTCCATGAGTGCATGTTTCCATGCTTGCTCCATCTGCATTTTCTTCCCCACAACCTCCTTTCATTTCTCCCTAACTTTCCTTTGCTTCCCGATGCGCACTTCCCTGCTCCCTGTGATTTTTTTATTCCACCTCCCCAGTGAGCTCCTTTCATTCCCCTATCTTAAAACCTCTCCGCCCCAATGTTTCCCTCCCATCTTCCCATTGCGCTACCCATGAATTATTTTATCTGGGGGTGGGGTAGTTTGCAGCTATCATGTGCTGCCAGACTGCACTCTCCTTTTTGTATGTTTGCCCCGGTGTGTACTTTTATTCTTTTTTTATTTTCGTATAATAACCATTCTAATATGGACATCTGCCATGTTGGAACTATAAATAAAAGCATTTGCAATGCAATAGGTCTTGCATTTGCTGGAGTTGGAGCTATTGGTGTTGTAAATGCATAACTGGACTTTTCTTGCCACATAAATTGGTCAGCCCTGCCTTATAATTTGGTCTTTTCATGCCACATATTTCCGGTGGTCCAGCAAATAACTAAAGCACTTCAAATTACTTTCTTCCTCTATCTGCAGCAAAAAATGAAAATGTTGCCATTTAGCATCCTAATTTGAATCTGCCATGCTAATTCCAAAAGAATACCACTTTCACCACCCCACCATTAGAGTTGCTGGCTGGCTAACACAATCCCCCACCCCCCAAAAAAAAATAAACAAAAAAAACACAAGACACCCATGGAAGAGTAACAAGAGAAATAAACTAGAAGGGTAACTCGAACATATCAAAAGTGTTCAAGTAGTCCTAGTGTAATAAGGATTTTAAGTTGGCCTGAATTATGGTCATAACTGTAATAAGGAGAGATTAATACAAATATACAATCATCATGTACAACCAATAAAAACCTATATCAGAAATAAACTTTTGGCATTAGACTGTAATGCTCAAAACAGCCCCTAGAGGGCACCACAACAAAAATAGCATGTGTAAAAAACATGGGCATGTAACCATACAGTCAGCCCCTAGAGGGCATAACCACACGAAAGCAAAATGGAAGAAAATAATGCAGTGCAACCATACCTTTTGCCCCTAGAGGGCACCGTACATCACACATTTCCAGGGTTAGCAGGCCTACTAGAATATTATTACAACCCAGGCCCTTGAAACACAAACTACTTCCAGCAGTAAATCAAAAGTTACAGCCATGAGAGAGCTTAAAAATACACTGAATGGTGAGAGCCGTCATTATTTTGGACTCCCCACAAAAACTAGTGTGGGGATCTAGAGATGATCTAGACCAAGCTTCTCCAACAATTAACTCATGAGCTACTGGTAGCTCTTCAGCTACCTGTAAGTAGCTCTCCTTTGTGCTGCCAGGCCTTCAACATTTAGCAGCTTTTCCTTGGTTGAATTAATAAAGGTATAACGAAACGTAGAGTAAATATCTGACAAAAAAATTATTTATTTTCAGAACTCATAACCGATAGTTGGAGAAAATTGGTTGAATTCCCAAAATATATTTAAATCTGATATTTGAGTGATCAATCGTGATATTTTGGAGATTCTTTGCCCCCCCCCCCCACCACAACCCACCCCCAAAATGTTATAGCCTTGGTGCCAGAGGTATTGATGCTGTGTCTGTAATGGGTCACTCATATAGAGACATTTCTTTTTTTCATTACTGATGGTAACCAAACCTGAACGCTGGTAGCAACCTTGCATGTGGTGGCCACTAATATAACCTTGTCTCATGTAGTTTAGCGAACATATGTAGCTCTTATTACAGAAAAGGCTGGAGTCCCTGATCTAGACAAAACAACCATGTTGTGGTGAACGTTTTGAAGGAGGTCCCATTGTCTTAGAACCACCACAGGCTGAGTTATGAAAAAACATTTTTTGTAAAAGTAATGCCCTCCAAAACATTATGGGGTGATTTCCTGAGTGCCACCAATATTATAGTATGTTGACTGTAATGCTCAGAACAGCCCCTAGAGGACACCACAATAAAAGTGGCATTTTTAAGAAATATGGTCATAACCACATGAAAAGGAAATGGCAGAAGGTAATACAGGGTAACCATATAGTTAGCCCCTAGAGGTTGTAATGCATTACACATTTTGGGCCTAGCATGCCTAACAGATTATTATTATAAACAAGGCCCTTAAAACATATATTACCCCTATCTATAAAACAAAGGTTCCAGCCATGAGAGAGCTTAAAAAGACACTTAATGGTGGGAGGGGTTATTATCTTGGGATCCTCACTATCCTAGTGTGGGGACCCAGAGATCATCTAGACAGTAAGAACACATTCTGGTGAACGCTTTGATGGTGGCCCCATTGTCCTAGGAACACCACAGGAGAGTTATGAGCAAAAATGTTTTGTAAAAAGAATGCCCCACAAAGCATTATAGGGTGTGTTTCCGGAGTGCAGTGAATATTGTAGTATCAGCTCTCCCGCTGTGCTGGGAGAGCCAATTTGAGGATTTCTGTGTTTCTACTTATGAAACGGCTGCAGCGCTCCAAAACTGTGATGTAAATACCAAAACATTGTGACTCCAAGCAGCCATGATGAATCAAAGTAAACACAGCGCACTGCAATTGCGATGTAAATATCCAGATGTAGTGCCCCAAGCAACTGCGATAAATCAAAAATGAACGCGGTGACCTGCAACTGCAATGTAAAATCAAAACGCGGTACCCCAAGCAGCTGCTATGAATGAAAAAGAACATGGTGCCCTGCAACCGCGATGGAAAAACAAAGATGCTGCACCTTTAATGCAGCCTGATGAATTCAAACGAATGCAGTGGCTGCAACTGTGATGTAAATACCAAGATGCAGCACCCCCAATGCAGCATCAATGAATGAAAATGAACGCTGTGCCCTGCCACCACATAGTAAATACCAAGAAGTGGCACCCCCAAGCAGCCACTATGAATGAAGCAGCTGCTCCAAACTTAAAATGAACGCAGTGCCCTCCAACTGCGATGGAAAACCAAGATGCAGCACCTTTAATGCAGCAGCCATGAATTAAAATGAATGCGGTGCCCTGCAACCGCGATGTAAATACCAAGAAGCGGCACCACCACTGCAGCCGCTTTGAATGAAAATGAACACAGTGCTCTGCCACAGCATAGTAAACCCCAAGAAGGGGCACCCCCAAGCAGCCACTATGAAAGAAAATAAATGTGGTATACTGCCACCACACAGCTCATACTTAAAAGGAGACTTTCCTGCCAAAGATGAGATGCAATCTCTATTATGAAGAAGTTCACAGTGTATGAAACTTCAAAGCCCCATGGCTGCCATGAAGCGTGAAGGGGAGAGGCAAAATGAAAACTAGTTAGCCCACACTAAATGGTCTATCGGCAATCGTGCAATAATCCATTTAACAGGGTCAGTCTGCAGGGTGTAACAAAACAGCCTCAAGGTGGGACAACCGTAAAGCATTTACCAATGACATCAAGGGATTTTTTTAAGGCAAGCCCACGAACGAATGAAAGTGATGTGCGTGAGCAGGGGTGGCTCCTTAGCTATGGCGAAGGAGAGTCGCCACACTGGCTGAGCCAGAAGCAGAAAAATAAAACAATAGTCTACTATTGTTTTATTTTTCTGCTTCTGACATAACCAGAAGTACAGGAAGGGGAGGGCTTGGGCCACGGGAGGTGGGAGTGTGGAGGAGGGGAGAATGCACCTAAGTGCGCATGTGTATTTGGCAGGCAGTCTGAGGCTGGCCAAACACAAACGCGCACTTAGGTTTCTCCAGCCCAGCTGTGTTTAACAGCCGGGCTGGAGAAACCTCACAGACCCCAGAGCTGTGCATGAGCAGCAGTCACTGCCACTCAGACCAGTCCTGGCTCTGCTTTCATGCAAGGTTTTGCATGAAAGCAGCACCAGGATTGCTGGGGAGCCTGTGCTGCTGTCCCAGCAGTGAATGCTGGGTCAACAGAAGAAGAGGAGCATGAGGCGGCAGGGACAGAGGCAATGTACGTGGTTTTTTTTTTTTTAATGTTTACCTCATCTCTGACACCACCACCTCTTTCCTTGAGTTATGCAGCGGCCGCCGCTGGACATGAGATGGGCGTTATTAAAGCCCACAGAATAGATTACAACATGTTGAAAAACAGCATTGCTATGCTCAACCTAAAAATGGCATCTGGGCGTCATCACGCATGTGTCACAACGCGTGTCCTCATGCGTCATGATGTACACATGTGGGACACATATGCATTGGCGGGCAGTCTTAGAATGGATTTTTATTAATGAAAACTCATTCCTACATTGCTAACAATGCAAGCTCAGACGCTTGATGTATGCAAAAAGCATTGGCAAAACCAATTGGTGGGCCAATGCCAAGAATTATTGTTTTAACAATGCTAACTTTAAATGTCAGGAATGGCACAATGCACTGCTAAAAATTTCAACTTTTGTTTTTAATAAATGTGAATGAAGATTATTTAGGTGCTGATATCAATCTGGTGATATACTGTTTGTTCTTTTAAAAATCCAAATATAGCAGGATAGACAGAAGAAATCCCAGCACGTTAACGTTCAGATTATTAGCACTTTTTTTTTTAATTTCAGCACGTCTCCTCACTTAGAAAGTATGCAGCTAAATTTTGACATCTCCCAAATTTGTTTTAGATGCTTACAATTAAGATTTTATCCAATTGGCAACAACATGTACAGCATATATCCTTCTTGAACGTTGAGGATTATTATACACACCTAAGCGAGAAATGCACTAAGACGTTAGTGAAATAATGTCCAGAAAAAGCATTGCCTCATCATTGTTTCCTCTGAATCAATATTTGAAATGGGCTAATGCTAATTTATAGTAATTTAATAAAATCTCTAAGATACATTTATCGCCTGGAAAGATGTCTAAATGATGCACGCATGAGCAACCTATTGGCTTACAGTGTATGCTGCCATGGTCAAACAGTGTTAACCACTTTCCGACAAATCAACAGATTTTGGAATGTTGTGTTTTGCAAATTTTACCACATTTGTAAGGACTATTTAAAAACATCAGGGCAATTTAGGCCTGGGCAAAATTTAAATTATGCCGGCGTAATTCAAGTAATTGCAGGAATTTCACATTACTCTTATTACGTGGCAATCACAAAATTGTTCCATTACACCACTTTGTGTAATTGTCAGTCATTTGCGGAAAAAATGTTCCATGAATGGCAGCATTCACTGTGATTTTTCTTTTTAGAATTTTGTAAGGGTAAAATAGTTTCTTGAGTACATAATTGACGCAAGGACGCATTTCACTGAAAAATATAAAGCTAAATTACAGATTTGGATTTTGCATAATTAATTTTGTGTAATTCTGCTGAAATTTCCCATAAAATGTATAAACAAATTATGTGAATTTCGCACACACCCCTGCCAGGTCCACAATATTTCACTGAATAATCAACTATTTTCATTCTTTAAGTCTACTGGGTTTGGATTGAACAATCCCTCTCCCTAAATCCCCCACCAAATCACAACTCCCCCGTCCCGTTCTTCTTGGTTCTATTGCTTAGATATGTACTGGCATGTGATTTGCAGAACTATTGCTAATGGCAAGTGGACAAAAAAGCATTAGATTTGATGAAATGTGGAAATCGTTTGAGGATTTTAATGCCACATGAATAAATATATAGATTATTTCTACAGTGCATAAACAAGATGTTATGAACCCAGTCTTTTCTTTATCATATATTTGTTGTATTTCCTATTGGTTTGTTCTATATTGTATTGTTTTTCTTTTTTTCCTTGCCTTAATTTTTCTTTTATGTGCACTATTCTGTCTTTGGGACAAAAATAATATGAAAACAAGCAACTGCAAAGCCAACAGGTATGACATTGGCACATTCCACAGGGGAAAAGACTACATATTAGTGCTTCCTTTCAGGCAGGTTAAAGTGGGACAGGCATAGAAATAATTTTGAGTCTTAATGTATATAACTGGAAAATATAATTCTAGTTGGCTTAAAAAATAAAAAAGGCACGGTCTTCTTTAGGCCTTTATTATCTGAAACCTGAAGATATACTTTAAAACACGCCAAGAGGACTAAACAAAATAAATGCATAAAAACAAAAAAGAACTGAGAGAAAAAAGCATTAGCAAAGTATTGTCCCACCAGCACTTGCACTAAAGTATATTTCTTTCTAGGCAGTTGTGCACATGTGATCATGGAAAATGCTGTGACTGATAGTGGAAGACACCCACTAGCTGGAGTGAGCTGACCTACTGCGCCATGCCATATGCTCTGGGGGTGGAGCAAAATGTGAATGACAGCTGTAAACAGCCGCTCATGGAGATGGCTGTCCCAAAGCTCCTCTTTGTATGTACGTACAAAGTTTTTGTTTATGAATTCATTTTATTACACAAGGCAATTAAACATAGTTGTCTCTAGGCCAGACCTAAAAACGATAAACTGCCATAGTACACGTGTAGTACATATTGATACAGGAACATTTTGGTATTGCATGTACAAAATGCCCTTTACTCATGCCATGTATGCAGTACATTAGGTGACTGATATATCACAGGACATGCCTCTGGCCATACCATGAAGGCATGGGCCATAGGACACACAGTTTCGCCATGTACTGCACAAAACACAGTGGGCAGAGCACTGTATATTCTGTATGCAGGGCCAAGCCTACAGCCATGCTCTTAATGCCAGGCATACTGGTCACGGTTTTGTATGTGCTGAGCACAGCATGGCATTTGATCGTGCTATCAGTAGCAGATATCAGACAAAGATCTACAAGTACTGCCCAGAGGAAACGGCCTGGAGTAATGCCCTATACAGTGTGCATACTGGGAAAGCATTAGTGTGTATTGGATTACGCCCTTTATGTACTATGGCTCTAGAAGTACTGTTTTGTGCCTACTCTAAATTATGCTATAGGAACATATAAAGTGCAACTGTTGATGTAAATTACCCTTCTTGTGGAGTAGCTATTGAATGTTATAACTTACTATTCCCATCTTATTAATAAAGAATCATGGTCTTCGGGATTTTTATGTTTCCCCTGGGTGAAGCCTATTGTAATAAAGAATTTTTAAAAGGGGCTTCCAGACCAACCCCTGCCTGCCTATTTCTTACCATTCGTATGCTTTGCGGGTCACTCATTTTCTTGCTTCTTACTGGAATGTAGCAGCTTCTCACATCATCAGATTGCAGTTCCTCTCTCTCTTTCCTCAGCTTTGGCTGCTCCCTGGAGCTTGGACCAAGTACCCTTTCCAGTTGGCTTTCAGTGGATTGCGCTCAGTGTCCTTCCACTGGCCACACTCTTCTAAGGTACTTTTTTTTTTTAAATTTCATCCCTGCAATCCATACATGTGCATGTGTTCCGTATTTCCACTGCCAATGTTTGTGCTGCCTATCACCTCTCCTCATGGTTGTTTCCCATACTCTCTTGTGTTTCTTTACCACCACCCTCCAGCTGTTCGTTCTTTTAAAAAAAAAATTGTATTGTAATTTTAGATCTTAGGTACTGGAACGCTTTAAATAGCATCAATTGTATTACGGATAGACACATTCACAAGCATGGTGAGTGATTTGCCCAGAACGTAAAGCACTCCAATATCTTTAGGTTGAGTTTGTGCTATATAAAACTGCAAAAAACAATAGTCACTGGATGTTGAGCCTCCTGCAGAGTCTCAAACCTGGTTGCCCAGCTTCAAGGTGATCAACTGTAGCCCTTACGCCTCCTCCTCTCCCCTCTCACCGTCATTCTGCTTCAAAATACCCCTCTTCTGTGCTGCCAAGGATTTGTGCACACTGTGGTTTCCCACTTGGAACTACAAATATATCTTATGATAATAACAGATGATACAACATAACTCAAAGTTAAATTTGACAACATTTAAACCATCTGTTCCTGAATGTACTTTGATATTAGTTCTCTTTCTACTAAAGGGGCCACTAGGACGATGGTTGTGACATTACATCACAATAAAACATAAGTTGCCATCGTAGACCTACTTGTGTCATGGAACAGATGAACATCTTTAAACAGGGTACAGTAGCAGTCAATGCAGCCACAGCTGGACTAGAGTACATGCTATTACAGTTTTCTCTTTACTAAAGATGAAATGCACTCAAGATGGCTTCGCTCTGCACCCCACAGTGACTGCCTACCTAGTTTAACAGTTGCCACGGTGATCTTCTATTCTAATGTCCCACGTTCCTTGTTTCCCCCTTCTGTACTCTGTGGTTGGCTAATCTAGCACGTGCTCCCTTGCTCTGTGATTGGTCAGTGGAAACATCAGGCAGACAACACCCTGTTAGACCACTCGCCTGCTGTCAGGGGCTCAGTTTCATGTAGAGTGGCCGGTACGCAAGCATGTTTTACTGGCCACAGGTTGGTTTTGAAAGATAGAGGGTGCATCCATTCATTGCCGTTGGAGGCGGAGCTAAAAAAGGGCCAAGGTTGTGATCGGTGGGAGGCGTGATTGGCTGTCCTAGGTCTGAAATCAGCAGCTCTGGCCATAACGCCACACCTTCTTCTCTCCGCATTTATCTGTTAGGCAGCAGCGTCTAAAGTGCACAACTAATATATGTTAAAGAAGCCTGTAACGAAAGGATTGACAAAACCAATAAAGTTTGCACAGGCAAACCCTACAGGCTTTGCCAATGCTTGTCTGAATGAGAGATGGCGCATTGTTTCCTTCATGCCTTGGTCGCTAAATGTCTGCTACCCGTCCTCCACAGAGGGACTTATTGATCCTAGGGAGGATCAAATTGTGATCTTGGGCTGAACTAAGTGGATGGCTGGGATTCTATTTGTGAAATTTCTCATGTCACAGCAAAGCATAGAGATTTAAACAAGCATTGGCTAAGCCAATAAGGTTTCTCCTTTATGACTATTAGCTTTGCCATTACATTCTGTTCAGGCTGCAAAGCATGGGCATTGCTGACTCTGGCAAGGATTTGTAGCCTGCTGTACAAGCGTGGCTGCTGTTCAGCAAGGCTAACAATTATTTTAAAAGACTATGATGCATCCAATGCTAATGCACTTTTTTATTGTTTTTTTAAAAAGCAGCTTATAAACAAAAATTACGTCGTTCTTGTGCAAATATTTTCAGAAAATGTGATGTGTGGGGGCAGAAAGCCTGTGAAGGATGAGCCCCTCAGCTTCCATGCATTTACATTTGTTTTCAGTTTTGCATAGCACGAACTTGACCCGAAGGTATGTAAGTAGTGTTCAGGTTTTACATCCACACTAGTTAAATTATATAAGGACAAATTCATATTTTTTTTAGGCACAGGGAGATTAAGTGATTCGCCTAGAATCACAGGAAATGATGAGTAGATGCAGAGATGAGAACCGCGTTCCCCAGTTTTAAAGTTGGCAGCTCTGGCCACAATGCCACACCCTCTCCCACTTCACGGCCTATGAAGCATGACACAGTGTGGCCTTGCTGTCCACAACCAGAACTTTTTGACTGGGCTCCATAGCCCCTTTAAGACCACATCCCAGCACCATACGTTCTTACAACGCATGGTTTAGGAGGGATTACCACTCGATTCAGCTCTTCCTCATAAGTAACCGAGCTTACTAAATTGAAACCACTGGCAGATCATCAATGGGAGATCTGATAAAACTGCAATAAAACAGGCCAGGGCGAAGGTGAGTAAGGGATCCCCATGATACAGAAAAACACAGTACTGGGAGGGGGGTGCAGGATTGTGACGTTTGTATAACAAGCCGTACAATACACATGCCATCACTTCAGAGACTAGCGTTTTCAGTCTACACCATATAAAAATACCAAACATATTAAAACCGGTTTACGCTCAAACATTACACATTCCTAAGTAGTGATGGTGCCGATAGGGAATGTAAAAAAACGAGATAACATCAAACAAAATCACATCATGTTTGTTTTCACTAGCCTGAAGCCACAACACAAGTCGGGGAAGTCAAGGGGTAGGGGGCGGGGGGTTGGGGGAATTAAACACAGGTAGATTGTGTCCACTGACTATTTTCACATGGTAGACGCCGTCCTCACTGCCAAGAAGTTGGGCCCCACTAAAACATGACGCTGGGACACATGTTCAGACGCACCTGCAGGTTGTCTTCTTTCCATTCCCAGCAGCAGGGAAGGCTCTTTTCTAGTTTTACCTTCAGCTGGGCCAAAGGTACCGGCCGAAGTTAAGGGGCCATCAGACTTCCTTTTGTTCCAATATGATCCTTGCTGGATGCGGTCTGAAGCCTCACCCTTAGATGCTCATGCAACGGAGGGGAAACAAAGACACACAGCTTGTTGTCACTTCACAGGTACTTAGGAGAGGCATGCGTTTAACTTTGGTCAGTCCCTGGATACAGGAGCTATGCATGCACTATAAGAATGTCATATGTGTTGGTCTGTCCCAGTATTTACCAAATAATTTAAATACTACTATTTTATTTATTTTATAGAACTACTCATCTCATGCAGGATGGCAGAGTGATTTACATAGTAAACCTATTATACATTGATAATAAATCATATAAATCAACGTACAAGGTGCACTACATAAAACAGTGAGGGTTATAAGGTGAAGAAGTCACATGTCCTTCATAGCTCACTTAGCTATGTTAGGAAGATTAAAACTTATGAACTGCAAGTAATAAAAGGAACTCTGTGTAAAAAGCACTAACCCACTTACCAATGTGAATAAAATAAAAATCTGTCATCTGCGTATTACATGATGTGCTTTACAGGATACGCATTAACCTTCTACTCTATGTTGATTCAAATCTGGGACTAGACAAAACAGAGCACTCTCCAGCAAATGTGTTAACCTTCAGAGTTATTTTACTATTATTATTCTCTGAGAATTACTGGGCAGACAAAGATCTCTGCAGCAGTTGCCTTACCCCCATAAGATATTTTAAAATGCAGACTTTGCAACTAATTAAGCAGAACAGATTTATTGCCATGTTTCTTCCTGTTGTCACCATTTTGTGGCAGCATTTTAAAAACATTTAAAAGTAGTCGCTGAGACTCAGATTTTGCGTCTTGTTGGCGCCACTTTTTTTTGGCACAACCCAGATGCAAAATGTAATTTGTTAAATCTCGTAATGCGTTCAAATGTACTCATGATAGATCTGCTACACTTGTGTTTTGTTTATAAATCTGATGTCACTTCTTGTAATGTCACTTTCAGAGAGGTGATGCCACGTGCTATGTCACATGCCGTGATGTCATGTTCTGTGAAGGTACACAGCACAATGTCACTAAAATACTGCCTAACTTGGTTAGTCCCCTCACTTCTTTTTTAAGGACTTGTGCCTTCCCTGAATCACTATGAGGTTAGATATTCAAGCCATAGCTCAGCCCTTTAAGCATCCAAATAATGTTTATGAAGGATGAGGCAAAGTTCTGGAGTTTGAGGTCCAGAAGAGATTTGTTCATTCAGTTCTGTGTTTTCTTTTGCATTGTGGGACTTGTAGTCCTCATCTGAAAATCGGATAAAAACGACTGTAAAACTCCAGAACGCAAAGCAAAAACATGGGACCAGGTTGGCTTGTCACACATGAACCCAGGAAACGTCATAGCTCTGTTGAACCAAAAGAATTAGAGAAGTGTGTTGCCAAATGAGAACCGAAGTGTTCTGAATGGTGCGCTACGGCAGCAGTAACTCCAATGCCTAATTTTCGAACTTGTTGCTCAGCGGTCAGCAGTATTTTGAAGCAGCTACGTTACCTGTAGAGAACCTAATCCCAGGTAAATTAATGGACCTTTTAGCACCTACAAAAGCCAAGGATGGATGGCAGGGTCCAATGTTTTGTTAGTGTCACTGGAAAAACAAGACTCTTCATCACAAAAGAAAATGTAGCAAATACACCCAAAATATAGATAATTCACTGCCAGTGCTGGGGCAGTTTAACGGGCAGACCCATGGCGTTTAGGCATAGCTGTAGTTATCAATAGGGAAATAGATATACAACTCTCCTAAAAGGGAATTCGTAACGCGGATAACGATTTTCAGATTTGTACAGTTTTTTTTTATTTTTGCACTTTTATATGGTGCAAGATTGACATGGAATAGTGTAGTGCATTACATAAGCACCAGTTACATCACACAATGACATTCATTTTTTGTCAGGTGCAGGGAGATTAAGTGATTTGCCCAGAATCACTGGATGTTGAGGCGACATCCAGACTCGAACTGGTTTCCGATTGTCACAGCTGACAGCTCTGTTGCACCACATCCTCTCCCTCTGTAACAGTCATAGACCCCCAGAGCTCTCTCTCTCTAGTAACGAATGGGGCAAGTGACACAGCAGGTGCTGCAATCCTTGTGTTTTGCTGACGAGCCACCCTGTGCCACTACATACACACCAATCTCTGCATCAGGGTCATGGACCTCCTGAGCACTCTCACTAGTAATGAAGGAGGTAAGGGATGCTGTAAAGTCATGCACAGCAGGTGCACAGGTGCTTAAGCGTTACACTTTAGCTGGTCATCTATAGGGAGGAGCCGCCCTCTGTCACAGCACTATATATCCATGCATCTCCGCAGCACGATCATAGACCCTCTGAGTCCTCTCACTAGTACTGAATGAGGTAGCAGACGCAACAGTGCTGCAGTGTTAGTGTGTTGCTGGCAGGGTCCAGTGAGAAGCTGCTCTCTGTCACTGCAATCGATACCCATCATTTTTTTTTTTTTTTTGTAGCTTTATATAGCGCAATCTCGACCTGAAGGTACTGAAGTGCTAAACACGATTAACACTTACATTACACAAGGTCACATTCATTTTCTTTGTATTTTTTAGGCACAGGGACATTAAGCGATTTGCTAAGAATCACAGGATGTTGATCAGATGCAGAGACTTGAACCTAGTTCCTGAGCTCCAAAGTCAGTAGCTCTAGCTGCAACGCCACATCCTCTTTGCTATTATTATGTTCCAACAGTCTGCAATGAGCTATTATTCTTGATGTAAACAGAAACTGTAATTCATTGTGTTTTGAGTGAGAAGTGCTGTGGAGGTGTCTGGGCCACAGAGCCCGTTACTCAGCCTGTGAGATGGAAACCGCTAATGATAATACACTCGGCCGCATAGTACTGTTCTGGTCATTACCTCGTGTGAGATTCCCTACTTCAGAGAATAATTGTCCTCCTGGCAGTTTCCCTTTGGGATCTTTGGCGTGAGATGCCAGTCAGTACAGAGACCACTGTAAAAAGAGAATACAGGACGCTGCGGTAAGGAGCAATTAACTGGGTGCAAGCAACATAACTGGTGAGGATCAAGCAATAAACAATGTAAGATGAGCGGGCAAGCAACGAACCACGTGGGACGGGGGGGTCAAGAAAAACAAGCGGAGGGGGAGGGAAGAAGCAACAACAGAGTAGCCCGACAATGGAAGATGCACCCACGAGGGAAAAGAACAAAACAAAGTACCACGATGCGAGCGCGAGAAGGAGAAGGGCACCAATAAAGAGATTAAAAAGTACTTTAGCCATGCACCATCAAAAGGATTACACACACAATTAGGAAGTGACGCCTGCATGCGCTGACAACTGAGGACAAGGAACCATGAATGATGAACAAGCCAACCAATGGTAAGTAATGGGTGAGCTAAAGCTCCTTTTTTTATTAAAGATACAATAGATCGTCTCGCGACACTGCACGTATGCTGCCTGCAGGCTCGACCTAAAAAGATTCTCTTCTCTACAGGGAGCCAGTGGAGGTTCAGTCCATAGGCTGATATGTGATCTTGTTTCCTAAAACTGAAGATCAGATGTATTGGAGAATTTTGCAATACCTGTAGTTTATTATATGGACTTTTGAGATGCCTTGGTAAAAACTACTGAAAGGGGTGTAGCTTCAGGGGGCTGTTTAGGGTGTTACACCACCCTAATAAATGTATTGTATTTTTTGGTAAATAGCTGGGTACAGGTGTTTTCAGTTGGGTATGATGAAGTGTCTGTCGGATTTCACCAGAAACTTTCACACACACACACTCTCTCCCTCTCTCTATTCTGAAAGTCTTCAAAAATGTTGGTTAATTTACAAAATATTTAGTTTTTCCTCAATTAGTACCACTACTAATGTGCATTCCTCTCCCTTTTCACTGCCCCTTAAGCCCCTCTCATGGGCTTTGACCCAAGCAATTTATTTTTACATTACACTGGCCAATCTATGCCTCTAATCACAGTAGTCCATTCTTGACAAAATTAGGACTTGGGTGGCTAGCTCTCGATATGTGTGTGTAAGGACAGATTTTCCCCCCCATTTTGAGATAAAAGAAGCCAGTGGACACTGTTTAAGTGACCTGATGACTGAAGGATACCTTATCACCCAGGTATGCACCACATTCTTCTTAACTGGTCTTGGTAGTGGAGGGTGGATGAGCTCACAGACCACCTTTTACAAAGAGGCCAAATTGTTTATAATAGTTTTTGAGGGATGCCATTTCAGGGCTGAGGATCTCTGGTTTAAGAGACACGGCCGTCTGCTGCAAGAAAGATCACCTGAGGCGGGTGGTGGGCAGAAGGTGCTTATGAAGTTCTGCATTAGCAAAGGTGTGCAGTATACAAGTAAAGTCCTGGCTTAAGGACATGCGGTGCTTTCTTAATCTTAGAAATAAAATAAAATTACAAAACATATACAGTGATTATAATCTATAATCCAGTGGGGTAATTCCTATGTGCTTCAGTAAATTAACAAAAATAAAATACATACAAATTAAAAAAAACAGTTGCAAATAATAGTGAACAAGTGTGCTTACTTCCACGAGCGACAGAACAACAAAAAAGTTAGGAGTGGACACAGCACATTCTTGGTGTATGTGTGTGTGTGTATATATACACACATATATATATTTTAGAGAATATAAAATCTATCTTTGTTCGAAATATACATAGGCTGTGCAATGCATATTGTAGACATACACATTATTGATGCCAGGCCACATTGAGGCATATTTATGCATTTTTTTCTATTCTTATAGTCTATTGTCTTTTCTGCGGAACGTAAAAACAAGTCACCTATTTATGGAGAAGCCTCCCACACTCTCAGGACAATCCTTCAAACATGTAAATATTGGTGATTAATGTAGTGTCAGGCTCTTGGATTAGTTGAATGAAACCTTCATAAACCCAACTACTAGGAGCATATTAGGTCTGTTAAACATGTGTGGCAAAAACCGAGATCCACATAAGACGTACATTCCTTGAAAGGATTTGACAAACGCACTCACCTCATGTCAGACCAGGGAGCAAATATATATAAATGGAGCATACATGGACCATAACCAGGGTTTAGTTCCTGTGGATACCTCGATTTACATTTGGAAAACATACAGCACTTAAATCATTGAGGTTTTTATTAAATCCCTAAAAAAAATCAATGAGAGGCTGAAGACTTTCAAAAGAATGTGGTAAAAAGAGCCAGTCCTAAAATAATATTAGTGCAGGCTGACTCACCAACCCCAAGACATATCTTCAGTTCTTTATTAATATCTTGTAATTGAAAACAGTTACCCAGTACACGCTGGGCAGAGGAACATTCTGCAGGCCGCCCAGAACACTCTTGAAAAAGCCCTAAAAACCTTGCCCAAATGTTATGCGTGCTAACTACGTTTTGGCGAATTCTTTTTTGCCAGACACCTCTTGCTAAATGGTAAAAGAAACAGTTCTAATAATTTATAGATTTTCCTAAAATGAGCAAAGTGAACAGTTTCTTGGGCAAGGTTCAAACATTACAGTGTAGAACTCCCATCCTGCACCTGGAATTTGCTGGTGCTGGAGATGCAGCAGCTCCAGCAGTCAATTGGCAGCGGGAACGCAGACGCGGGGTGGAAGGATTCTGGGAAACCAAACCTGCCCCTCCCCCGATGGAGATTGTGTGAAGTATCAGGTGCTGGCGTAATCCGAATAAACATTTCCCATACTTTTGTACACTTGAAGCCATACTACCTACACTGCAGTCCGCAAGGATGTACCAAATAAGGAGCACTCTTTGTTATAATTAAAAGGAAATAGATGGCAGAGCGGGCTCTTGGTGGAAATAGTTCAGATATGAGGCACAGGTATTCAAGTCAGCAGAAAGATGAACATATGAATAAAATGATGCTGCGCTGCCTTAAAAAGAATGACAACCATACATTGATTTGTAAAGATATCTAAAATCAAAGACAAACGTTTGAGAGGAGAACAACATCACAAGCCTTAGGGTGAAAATATTTCACTCTCATCAAACACCTTAATTTGAGCTACTGGGTCGATGTAGCCTTTAGACATACCAAAAATCAACTTATTTGATCAACTTCATACAAATTTAAATGCTTAGGAATCATAATTTTTATCTAATGTAGCAGCAGTCACCTGATCATTTGGTTTAGGTGTGGTAGGGATGTGTGTCCAGGGAAAGCAGCAGGCTCAGTCACTTCCCACAACAAGTACTAACAATACCGTGCAGGCAGCAGATCCTGCTCAGAAGTAATTTTGGAGCACTTCCTGGACTGGCTGAACATGCCAAAGGGGAACCGTCTCATTTCAAAATTGTGCAAGTTAGTACAATGCATAAAAAATATCTCTAACTCGGAGAGAGCCGATGTGTAAGTGGAATTCAGTGGTGCGAAGTGAGGCTTCCCTAGGCAGTGTAAACATTGCACAATCAAATCACACAACAGGACTTGTAGAGGGGAGGTTCAGTGCCATCCACAGACACGTACATGACATTGTACAACAACTTAAAGGTAGAAATGGGGGGGGGGTCTCTTGCTGATCAAATATGGCCAGGTTCAGAATCTCTCAGTGCCTGACCTCACAACACCTGAAGTTAACATCAGCAAGGTGATTCCACATTGAAGATTGTGATGCCTGAAGCCTTGTAGTGCATTGCGGTCAGATTGGCGGAAAAGAGTTGGATTTAGAACCACACCCGCGGTGGGGGGGTCCCATGCACATTTGGAGTGTCAAACATTCAAACGCATAAATTGATGTAGAACATCCAAGTTTTCTGAAGTCAACTTTATTTTTAACATTTCTGTTTTTAATGATATAAAGGTTCATTAGAAGCACTGTAAAAAATAAAATACTAAACACAATCAACACACTGTAGTAGATGCAATCAACTGTCCTCAAGTACACAAAATGCTCCTCTCAAAAGTAATCTCTTAAAAGAGCTTTTCAAAAGTATACTGTGGATTTAGCCTTTCAGAGAAGAAACCTGTAATTGAAGTAGAGGAGCTAAAAGGTTGACATTTAAGGTTTCCTCTTTATTGTTAAATTAAGAGGACCCTAAGTATGGCAAACTGAGTTCCGCATTTGCCTGCTCATCCCTAATGACTGCATGCCATGGCAAACACAGTATGAGCTCCACAATTCTTCCAGCAAAGGATGGCAGGTGGAGTTGCCAACTAGTACCTATTCGCCAGTGACCATGAAAACTCACAGAATGGTCCTCTGCTGGTACCAAGACACCAGAAGGTGCTGAAAATAAACCTGCAGCTTTGGGCACATTGGCACAACTAACCAGCCTTTAAGACAGGACTGGGATTTAGATGTAACCAGTGAATTTATCTCCTACTGAGGTCAGGGAAGCCGTTACACTGTTGTGACTTGTTTGCACATGTTGTTGTATTGTGCCCTGCCAGCCTGTACAGTGAGTTGGCCTTACAATGTTTGGATTGTTAACTGGAGTCTTGGCTAATAAAGCACATTGAAGTGAGCAGCAAAGCTGCCCTACACTCGAGGGAGATATTCTTTGTACTCTCATTCATATTACAACTAACCCTGATGCTCCAATTTTGTGCCCGCCTTGACGGCCTGCTAGCAGAATCCTAAGCGACCAGTCTTTCTTCACAACATTGATGACAAACCATGTAACAGATATCCCTACAACACAAGCAGAAAAGAAGGAAGAGAGCATATTGATGCAACGATGGGGTCTGTAGGAAGTTGGCTCTGTATGTGCTATTTCAAAGTAAGGAATAGCATGCACAGAGTCCAAGGGTTCCCCTTAGAGGTAAGATAGTGGCAAAAAGAGATAATACTAATGCTCTATTTTGTGGTAGTGTGGTCGAGCAGTAGGCTTATCAAAGGAGTAGTGTTAAGCATTTGTTGTACATACACACAGGCAATAAATGAGGAACACACACTCAGAGACAAATCCAGCCAATAGGTTTTGTTATAGAAAAATATATTTTCTTAGTTTATTTTAAGAACCACAGGTTCAATTTCTACATGTAATATCTCATTTGAAAGGTATTGCAGGTAAGTACTTTAGGAACTTTGAATCATTACATTAGCATGTATACTTTTTACATAAAACACAATAAGCTGTTTTAAAAGTGGACACAGTGCAATTTTCACAGTTCCTGGGTAGGTAAGTTTTTGTTAGTTTTTGTCAGGTAAGTAAATCACTTACAAGTCTCAGGTTTGGGTCCAAGGTAGCCCACCGTTGGGGGTTCAGAGCAACCCCAAAGTTACCACACCAGCAGCTCAGGGCCGGTCAGGTGCAGAGGTCAAAGAGGTGCCCAAAACGCATAGGCTTCAATGGAGAGAAGGGGGTACCCCGGTTCCGGTCTGCCAGCAGGTAAGTACCCGCGTCTTCGGAGGGCAGACCAGGGGGGTTTTGTAGGGCACCGGGGGGGCCACAAGTCCACACAAAAAGTACACCCTCAGCGGCACTGGGGCGGCCGGGTGCAGTGTAGAAACAAGCGTCGGGTTTTCAATGGAAATCAATGAGAGATCAAGGGATCTCTTCAGCGTTGCAGGCAGGCAAGGGGGGGGCTCCTCGGGGTAGCCACCACCTGGGCAAGGGAGAGGGCTTCCTGGGGGTCACTCCTTCACAGGAGTTCCGTTCCTTTAGGTGCTGGGGGCTGCGGGTGCAGGGTCTTTTCCAGCCGTCGGGAAATGGAGTTCAGGCAGTCGCGGTCAGGGGGAGCCTCGGGATTCCCTCTGCAGGCGTCGCTGTGGGGGCTCAGGGGGGACAACTTTGGTTACTCACGGACTCGGAGTCGCCGGAGGGTCCTCCCTGAGGTGTTGGTTCTCCACCAGTCGAGTCGGGGTCGCCGGGTGCAGTGTTGCAAGTCTCACGCTTCTTGCGGGGAGTTGCAGGGGTCTTTAAATCTGCTCCTTCGAAACAAAGTTGCAGTCTTTTTGGAGCAGTACCGCTGTCCTCTGGAGTTTCTTGGTCTCTTGGAAGCAGGGCAGTCCTCTGAGGATTCAGAGGTCGCTGGTCCTGGAGAAAGCGTCGCTGGAGCAGGGTTCTTTAGAAGGCAGGAGACAGGCCGGTAGGACTGGGGCCAAAGCAGTTGGTGTCTTTCTTCTTCTGCAGGGGTTTTCAGCTCAGCAGTCTTCTTCTTCAGTAAGTTGCAGGAATCTCAATTCTTAGGTTCAGGGGAGCCCTTAAATACTAAATTTAAGGGCGTGTTTAGGTCTGGGGGGTTAGTAGCCAATGGCTACTAGCCCTGAGGGTGGGTACACCCTCTTTGTGCCTCCTCCCAAGGGGAGGGGGTCACATTCCTATCCCTATTGGGGGAATCCTCCTTCTACAAGATGGAGGATTTCTAAAAGTCAGAGTCACCTCAGCTCAGGACACCTTAGGGGCTGTCCTGACTGGCCAGTGACTCCTTGTTTTTCTCATTATCTCTCCTGGACTTGCTGCCAAAAGTGGGGGCTGGGTCCAGGGGGCGGGCATCTCCACTAGCTGGAGTGCCCTGGGGCATTGTAACACGAAGCTTGAGCCTTTGAAGCTCACTGCTAGGTGTTACAGTTCCTGCAGGGGGGAGGTGTGAAGCACCTCCACCCAGAGCAGGCTTTGTTTCTGTCCTCAGAGAGCACAAAGGCTCTCACCGCATGAGGTCAGACACTCGTCTCTCAGCAGCAGGCTGGCACAGACCAGTCAGTCCTGCACTGAACAATTGGGTAAAATACAGGGGGTATCTCTAAGATGCCCTCTGTGTGCATTTTTTAATAAATCCAACACTGGCATCAGTGTGGGTTTATTATTCTGAGAAGTTTGATACTAAACTTCCCAGTATTCAGTGTAGCCATTATGGAGCTGTGGAGTTCGTTTTTGACAGACTCCCAGCCCATATACTCTTATGGCTACCCTGCACTTACAATGTCTAAGGTTTTGCTTAGACACTGTAGGGGCATAGTGCTCATGCACCTATGCCCTCACCTATGGTATAGTGCACCCTGCCTTAGGGCTGTAAGGCCTACTAGAGGGGTGACTTATCTATACTGCATAGGCAGTGTGAGGTTGGCATGGCACCCTGAGGGGAGTGCCATGTCGACTTACTCGTTTTGTTCTCACCAGTACACACAAGCTGGCAAGCAGGGTGTCTGTACTGAGTGAGGGGTCTCCAGGGTGGCATAAGATATGCTGCAGCCCTTAGAGACCTTCCTTGGCATCAGGGCCCTTGGTACCAGGGGTACCACTTACAAGGGACTTATCTGGATGCCAGGGTGTGCCAATTGTGGAATCAAAAGTACAGGTTAGGGAAAGAACACTGGTGCTGAGGCCTCGTGAGCAGGCCTCAGCACACTTTCAATTCAAAACATAGCATCAGCAAAGGCAAAAAGTCAGGGGGTAACCTGTAATTGAAGCAGAGGAGCTAAAAGGTTGACATTTAAGGTTTCCTCTTTATTGTTAAATTAAGGGGACCCTAAGTATGGCAAACTGAGTTCCACATTTGCCTGCTCATCCCTAATGACTGCATGCCATGGCAAACACAGTATGAGCTCCACAATTCTTCCAGCAAAGGATGGCAGGTGGAGTTGCCAACTAGTACCTATTCGCCAGTGACCATGAAAACTCACAGAATGGTCCTCTGCTGGTACCAAGACACCAGAAGGTGCTGAAAATAAACCTGCAGCTTTGGGCACATTGGCACCACTAACCAGCCTTTAAGACAGGACTGGGATTTAGATGTAACCAGTGAATTTATCTCCTACTGAGGTCAGGGAAGCCGTTACACTGTTGTGACTTGTTTGCACATGTTGTTGTATTGTGCCCTGCCAGCCTGTACAGTGAGTTGGCCTTACAATGTTTGGATTGTTAACTGGAGTCTTGGCTAATAAAGCACATTGAAGTGAGCAGCAAAGCTGCCCTACACTTGAGGGAGATATTCTTTGTACTCTCATTCATATTACAACTAACCCTGATGCTCCAATTTTGTGCCCGCCTTGACGGCCTGCTAGCAGAATCCTAAGCGACCAGTCTTTCTTCACAACATTGATGACAAACCATGTAACAGATATCCCTACAACACAAGCAGAAAAGAAGGAAGAGAGCATATTGATGCAATGATGGGGTCTATATTCATATTAAAAGTAGGGTATTAAGAAATACGAAAAAGGAAGCAGAAACTCCAAAATACCCCATCAGCATCTTTGTCCAGTCTACAGCTTCAGGAAAAAAGAATCGATTAGTTTCAAAAAAATGTAATTTCTTTTGTTGCACACATGTAAAAAGAGAACAGAGAAGCACATGGGTGACCGGACAACAAGGTGGGCAATCCAGGCCGAGGAAGAGAAGCAACGGGTGAGAGAGGAGGGCACAAGTGAGTGTAAACAAACTGGATGGCGGGGGTGGTTAGGAGAAACAATGGTCAGGAGAGTCATTTCGAGTGGTTGGTGAGGAAGCACCCATGCGAGAAAGCAACAGATAGGAGGATATTTTACACGAGAGTGAGCACAACAATGAACGGGTAGCGGGAAGCTAGGGTTGCCTCCTTTCCCTGAGGAAAATACCAGCTATTTCTTAATGTGTTTTTTTAAAGATTCTGCAAAGGTTTAACTGTTGGTAAAGGATCATTAAGACAGATCTAAGACACATTTTAAAGGGCTTTCATTTTATATTTGCTTTAAGTGTGTGGTGAGAAGAGGAAAAAATGCTGGCTTTTGGTGGGTTTCCAATTTTATGTACAACGGGACAATTAAATACAGATCATGCCAGTTATAAAAACATCCAGGTGGCAACCCTAAGATGGAGTGCAACATGGGGTTCAGGGGCAGAGAAGTACCCAAGGAGGAAAGCTGGAAAAAACATGCACTCTTATTGAGTGTTTAACCAAGAATAAAAAAAGTGATGCTTGAAAACCCAGATAAGCCAGCCAACCAAAAGTGATGGTAAAAAGGCAATGCTCCATGCGTGGGACAAACAAGATTGTCAATCTGGGACACAAATAATAAACAGACAAATGAGTGACAGGAAAACTAACCAATGGTAAGCAATATGCAGGCTACACACCCATGCATGTTGGTAATCCCACAATATATCTTGCAACACTCAAAGCATGCACTGTCTAGTAAGCAAGACCTAAAATTCGGTCTTGTATCTCAAATTACTTTGGTAATACCTAGTCTACGTGCAAATTGCTGCCGGTGACTGGAGGAGGGCAGGAGCCCTTTAAATTAAAGACTGCGCTCCCGCCTCGCGGGACGCGCGATTTGCTGCCGGTGACTGGAGGAGGGCAGGAGCCCTTTAAATTAAAGACTGCGCTCCCACCTCGCGGGACGCGCGCGGGCGGGCCCGTCATCGCCAGGAAGAGACTGGGCTGGGCCCTCTCCCTTTCTTTTTCTCTTTTTTTACCTTTTTTGAGGCCCTGTTCTATGGAAAGTTGCTGACTTAACAAAGGCAAGGAGGAGCCATCTGATATTTGGGTATTTAAAATTTACTTTTAAATCAGTTTGTCCCCTGTATCCTGCTGACTAATATAGGCGAAATACGCGCAAGGCGACAGCAAGGCCTACTGCCCTACAACTTGAGGGGGTTCGGTGTGGCAGAAGGCTGTGGCTGGACAATTGAGCCAAGCAGGACCTGAGCATAATTTGGTTCTATTTTTCCCCAGTTTGGGGCACTGAGTCTGATACACCTGTTAAAGAGATATACGGCGCCTTATTTTGGATAAAAGGATTAGCTTGCCCAAATGGGAAAACGTAAGGGAGACAACGGGGGAAGGGAACCCATTCAGGAGGCCCCACCACCTAGGTTAATAACAAGCTACCTAACCTCAGTAAAGGGTGCCATTGAGACGGAGATAGGGAGAGTAGAAGCCACTTTAGAGTCGTCTCTTGAGAAAGCAGGAAAGGGTGGGGGGGGGGGGAGGACTCTGCTGGCAACATCTTCACTAAGCAAGACTATGAAAGGAAACTCTTGTGTAACAACAGAAATTGATTTAATTACTCCTACAACTCCAGAGAGTCCACCTTCAAAAAAAAGCAGGCAAATCATTCCCCCCCATACTGCAGTAACCCCCATAGATCAAGTTGGATCCCCTGTAGACAGGGATGACTTTAGAGAGTCCCTATCAGGAATTAAGAAGTTCAAGAGGAAATGTCTTTCTAAACCTCAAAAAAAAAAAAACATTATAGGGAAACAGCCATAAGACTGTAAAAATTCGGATCCAATTATAACTTGTTTTTCTCAAATTGAAGATCAACTTAGAGACATGAAAAAAAGCTGTGCTCATCAGTTCTGGAGAGAGTGGCTATACTCGAGCAGAAGGTTGAATTTATAATAAATATAAAACCTATACCACCGAGGGCAGAACCTCAGAACAATCACTCCATCCCTGAATGCTTACCAGCTCCGCCCATTCATCAGCATCGAAACTTTAGATTGACTCCTGCCCAGAACCCAACCCAAAAACCCCTGAACGTAGAGGTACTCCAGGATTTTACAAACTTACAGTCTCAGTGGGGTACAACCAAACGGGAAGGCTTGGTGGCTCAGGAGATTACAAGAACTCAAGCAGCCTGCCCGAGGATTCCGCTGGCATGTGCCCCCTATATTTTAATCTTGGAAAACGTCCCTATATTGGAAAACACTCACCCCGAGTCCCATGTGTCACTGTTAAATAAAGTGACTCATTGGGTAGGAAAACATACGGGAGGGCGGGTTGATTTCCATAGGGACATTCTAACTGTAAAACATCACCTGGGGATTGTATTATAATAAACTTTAGGAGCCCCTGGATTGTCAATGCTTTGTACCACCATCTTTCGACTATGAGACCATCTGTAGGGCCTATAAGAGTCCAACGTTTGACTAAGTTTATCCCCCGATATCAAATCCACGTTATCCCGATTCAACCTACTCTGGGAATCTCAATCCCAGCAACCTTGGTCTCTCTAACCCCCCTGACACTGCCTTGACATTGTCCAATAGGTATGAGCCTCTGACCTCACTAGAGCAGTTAGATTGACCATTAGTAATTGAGCCTTCTTTGCAAGGCCCCTTGGAGATAAATGTACTCCCACAGTCCCCCTCAGAATTTAAAGGAGCCCCTGATATACATGATACACAGGGTATGACAGCCCTAGGGATTATTTCCTGGAATGTTGCAGGTTTAAAATAAAAAATTGGAAACCCTGACTGGATAAAATTAGTGACGGGAAATCTCTTTATCTGTTGCCAGGAGACCTGGCTTCCAGAATCACCGCATATTAATGGTTATACCACATATTGTGTTCCTGCAACTAAGGCCCCCGCAGGTAGAGCTAAGGGCGGTCTGGCTACTTTCTTATCTGTGGAGGCCGGAGGGGTGGAAGCACGTGTTGTGGGCACATCCCCTTTTTTTCTGGCTTTATCTCTAAAATTAGCAGAGCCATTTGATATACTACTGATCAACTACTATAATAACACTTTTGATAACTCAGATATAAGTGTGGTCAGTAGTCTGGAGACGTTAATACACAAGGTAACAACTTTTAGTAAAAAGGACCTAAGAATAGTCTGGGTTGGTGATTTTAATGCCCATCTGTGTGAGCCAGAGTTCTTTGACTGTTGTGGACTTCTGGACGAGAATGACAACCCCATTCAACATTTTAAACACTCCCCATATGGGAACGCTCTAAACTCTTTGATAACAGTAAATTCTCTTTTTTTTCCCACACCAGCTATTAGGGGGATACCAACATTTGTAAGGGGGGATACTCATACTATTATTGACTATATTATTTACTCTAGAGAATTGTCCTCTATTGCAGGACAATTCAGGGTGACCCCGACTTGTATTAGTGACCATAACCCCTTATCTATCGTGATTAATTTAGATCTGACGAGCAACTCAAGAAGAGGGAAGCAATACCCTGCTATGAAGCTCTCATCCCAAAAAGGACTCCCAATCAAATGGGGAAAGATAAATAGTAATATCTTTTTTAAAGATCTATTCTTGAATAAATGGTCAGATGTTATGACATCTCTGGATGAAGATAAGGCCCTCCCATGAAATTATCCTTGCATTCTCCTCTCTGACAAAATATATGGCGGAGAAATTACAGCCTTCACGTGCTAATAAAGTCCATGGCTCAAGATGGTTTAACCATGCATGTACCACATCCTTAAGCAAGCTAAAAAAAACAATCAATGCATCTCCCAAAGATCGACAAGCAATTAAGATTGCTAGGAAAACCTATAAAGAAGCTCTTGCCAAAAGGAAAGTCGAACTAAGTGAATCTGCGTGGGAGGAATTGATGGTTGCAAGCAAAATCAAAGACACAACTGCATTCTGGCGTGTGGTTAATTCTTTATTGCTGAGTGATAAACATGAGACGCCCATGGACACTGTCATTCCAGCCAAGACTTGGGTGGACTATTTTTAAAAAACTTTCGCCATAGAGACAAATGTTCAATCAGAAATGTTAAATTGTCTGAAGCTTGCAGGAAATGATCAGCTAAGTCTGGCTTTTAGTAATATTATAAGTGCGGATGACGTTAAACAAGCAATTCAAGACAGCCCCTCTGAGAAAGCTCCCGGTCTAGACAGAATTCCTGTTGATTTATATAAAGCACTTCCAGATTTCTGGGGACCACTGCTTACCAATGTCCTGAGAACAGCTGTGGTAGGGCCTCTAGTAGATTCTTGGAAAGAAGCGATCATCGTCCCGATTTTTAAGAAGGGAGATAGGGCAGATCCCTTGTGCTATCGCCCAATTTCTTTACTGGATAGTTCAGTCAAAATTTTAGGCCGAGTGATCTTAAATAAGTTAGAAGATTGGGCGACTGAATCTCACTCCCTCTCAGAAATACAATTTGGCTTTCGCCCAGGGGTGGGCACAGTAGAACAAACTCTTAATTTGACTCTTATAGTCCAGAAATATACTAAAGCCAAAAGGGGTTGTATACATTTAGCATTTATGGATCTGTCCTGTGCCTTTAATACAGTTAACAGGGAGAAATTGTGGAAGGTAATGCTGGGTATGGGCGTGGATAAAGATATAGTTATATTACTTAGTAAACTTCATGCCTGCACAGAGGCTCGGGTCCGTTATTCCCGGGAGGGATGTTTGACAGAGAAATTCCCCTCACTAAAGGGGGTCAGACAGGGATGTGTTCTTGCCCCCTTTCTCTTTCTCTTGTATATAAATGGGATAGAGAAATTTCTTTGTGAATCAGGGAAGGATTCCTCAGTTATCAATAATTCTCCAATCCCTGTACTCCTGTATGCGGACGATGCAGTCCTCATTTCAAGGACAGCAAATGGCCTCCAGATTTTATTGAATGCTTTTAATATTTTTATGGGGAACCTCAGTCTTAAAATTAAAAGAACTAAGTCATTTGTTATGAAGTCCGGACCCAAATTAGCAAAAACAAAAAAAAATATTTTAGATGGGCACGAGATACTTAAGATCCCACATTTTACGTATCTGGGGGTCCCCATTGATGTAGATTTTAATTGGAATTTTTTAGTTAATATACGTTCAATACAATTCCAAAAAGCCATTGAAGCTGTTTTTAGGTTCGCGAGAAGACTTCGACATAAACCTGTTAAGGAAATGTTGACTGTCTTCTCTTCTAAGTGTCTCTCTATCGCGATATTTGGAGCTGGGGTCTGGGGGCTTGCAGACTGTACAGGACTCCAGATTATAGAAAATACATTTTTAAGAAGGTTATTATCAGTCCCTCAATCTACATCAGTAATGTTCTGTCATAAAGAAGTAGGTTTGAGATACATATCTAGCTATATAAAACTTCAACCTCTCACACTGTGGGTAAAAATCTGGACTAAGCCTGAAGCGCTTTTATGTAGAAAGGTGATACAGGATTGTCTCCTTTTGCCACAATTTCTAGATATACCCTGGCTTAGATATGTTTATCTCTCTCTCTCCTATCATTAGGACTAGGAGAATTTTTCCTCAAACCAGATACTCTAACAAGACAGGACATTAAGAAGGTTAAAGACATATTCTCGCAGAAAAATCAGGACATGGAGCCAGCCTCTGGTGTAATGAGATTACGGATGAGGCATGAGGCACAACAACTTCAACCAAAGCTGTATCTGACCATTACCAATCATGAGCTACAAAGGTTTTTACTCACAAGGCTACGTTTAAATACTTTACACTATCTGGTAGCATTTCCAGTTTCTGGAACCTGGTTTAAGAACCTTCCTCCTTGTTGTTGCGATGGAAAGACATCTCAGAGTACATTACATTTTATGCTTTTTTGCACTTTATATGCTGTCCCAAGGAAAAGGTTTTTATGTCCGTTATTTCTGTCCAACAGTATTAGAACTAGCCAGCTTGCTTATTCCCACTTACATGATTTGGGAAATATGGACATAATTCAGGCTGTGTATAATTTTATATATGCTGCTAATGGTGTTCGGAAAATGTATTAATAACGTTTTTAGAAATTTTTTATGATTGAGAAATTTGTATGTTTTATTTATTTGATGTCTTTTATGGTCTTTTTGCACCAAATAAAGTGTATTATTGATTGATTGATTGATTGACCTAGTCTACGTTTATGGCATTTTGAGCTTGCAATATTGGTATGGTTTAAGTGCAGTGTAATGAATCTACAATTGAGGGTTATTCTTCCCGAACACTTAGCCATGCCAGATGTCTAAAAATACAATTTTGTTTACATTTGTTTTGCAGGGGGATCAAGATTTTATTGCTGTGAAGAATTGCAACAAAAGTTGCTTAAAAAAAGCTTTGTCTAGAAGTGTAGAACCTGTAGAAGACTAAAAAAAAAAAAAGAGAATTAAAGTTGAAAAAAAGTGAATGAAAAATTGATTAGTGTTCAACCTTTTGGTCTCTATGATAAAGTGAAGGAATATTTTTGGGTTTCATATTTCTCTTCTAGGAACAAACCCAAAGTCTAGTGAGCATAGTTTTGCTTACATATGGGCATATTGATTATTGCAGGTAGTCACACTTAGTCTACGAGCCTAAGGAGTGTCGAGGAATGAATATAACAGGAGTGTTTTGGTATCATCAGACACTGTTCTATGTTTTCTTAACCAGATTGGTGGATGTACTGGTTATTCTTAATTTTTTTAGCTTCCAGGGGACTCTAATCCCCTACCACTACCCAAGACAGTGGAGACCAGCAGGAAAGGCTCGTAAAAAATGACCCCCGCCCCTCCCACTGTATCATCATGGAAGGTTAGTTTAAACTGGAATTGCTATGTTATTCTCCTTTGGGATCCTTTTCTTCGGCACATTGGCATATTACTATGTTTCTTAGATAGCCACTTCTATTTATATTAGAAGTCGAGCAGCTGCCCAACGTCTTTTAAACAATAAAATGGTATTTTCAAAAATAGTCAGTAAGTACCGCAAACGTGTTTTGTAATTCATCAGACTCCTTCCTTATCAATGACTTTGTATAAAAATACTGGTCTCTGTGATGAAGATCTTAGCTCACAGAAGAGGCACTAAAATAATGTATGAAGAATAACGAACAGTTACACACACCCCAGAACTGGCTGCCTTATCATAGTGAAAACATAGGGACTCAGAGGGTGTAAATACCTCACTATTTCAGGTTGAATGCCCTCACCCACTTAATAGGTGGCCTGCTTCTTCCTCGGGTGCCTCCTGTCACTCATCATGATTATCTAAGGGAAAGTTACTACCTACTGGATTGCTGAGGAAAGTTTTTTTTTTTTTCAGGGAAATTGATCTATGCCACAATCTAAATGGTCACTTCTCATAATAAACAAATCAGGCCTTTAGCCTCGATAAATTACTTTTCACCATAACCAGCTCAGCCCTGCTGTATTGAGCATACACTTTCCTGCAATGCAGGAAGTGCAATACGAGCATTCTTTTTCAACTGAAACATGCAACTTCTGTCCAAACAATTGCTGTACTCAAGATTATCAACATGTGGGCAGACCAAAACGTCCTATTTGAGGAGTGTTTCTGGGATCCTTCTTCTGGTGAGCACATATGGGAACAAACATTCTGTCAGCCAGACCTAAAAATAAAATGAAGCCAAACCTGTTAGAAGTACAACCCGGCCTGGTTTGATGGAAAAGTCTGGACACCAGTACTGCAATGCATTAATGGAATGAGTAGACAGACTTTAATTGTTTCCTTAAAGATAAAAGCAAATTAACATAAAATCACACTCAAGTCAAGCACGGTACACACGGCACCAAGAGGAGAAATGCAAAATAGCAGATGTTCAAAACATGAATGATGATCTATCACAGGTCATCGGTCATGATAAACATTACTGCTGACTATCCTCCAGTGCTTAGTTTTGTGAAATGGGGTTGCTCATTTTATATTAAGAAACTTAGAATTGGCCATGACCCTACAACACATGACAATAACAGAGCTCCAAGCCATGTGCTGATCAGCAGCGTACTTCACTGTGGCTCTGCTCCTGTCCCGGCCTGGACATGTCATGCAGGACAGGTAAACCATAAGGTTAGGGGGATACAGACTGCTTCCAAGGCCAGGTGGGACAATTGATCTTCATCTCTTCCGGTGCCAAAGCAGTCTTGTAGTAGCAGCACATTAGTGTACTGAAGCCACATTCATGGTTTACTGCTAAAGAGAAATAATGCTCTTAAATTCAGTATTTGACCCTGAAATATTGGAATAGTTCCAGGGTAGACTCCTCTGTTAAGGCGGAGGAGCGTCGCCCCACTGGATTGTGGGGAAAGGAAAAATGAAATCATAATAACGCTACATTATTGTCATTTTATTTTTCATGGGAGAAGGGCTGGGAGGGAAGGAGGGGCCAGAGGAGGGCTATGTGCACCACAAAGTGGACATGTCTGTTTGGCCAACCGTGTTGGACAGGCCAAACAGACAGGCGCACTTTGGATGTTTTCTACCCAGCTGTATGGCACAGTTGAGTGGAGAAAATGCCCAGGCTCCCACTCCCAGTTTGAGTGGCGAAGCAGGCCAGTCAGACCAATCATGACGCTGCTGTCATGCTGGTAACAGCAGCATCGTGATTGGCTGGGAGCCTGTTATGGAGCCGGTAAGAGGACGGAGGGCAGACAAACAGGTCTCCCCCACAGGTAAGCGTTTTTTGTTTTCTTCCTTTTTTTTTTTTTTTTTTTTTAGCACCCCATGCTCCGTCAACCACTCACCCCCGTTGAGGGGCCACCGCCACTGAATAGTTCATGATTTTCTCTGCAGTACTGCCTGCATTACCTTTTAGGGAAATCGTGAAGTAAAATTGATTGCTCAAGTTGTGTGATTCTGGGTGGACCTATGAAAACATCCTAAAGAGGATCATAGTTTCTTGATATGCTTTACTTTCTACAATTCCAATATATAAAATATTTTCCCGGGCTGTTCTTAGCTCCTAGCACTGTCGAGAAACCTGGAAACATGTGAAGAGTAAATATAGAATCCAACATGCCAGTGCCTTAAGACCAAGCAACAGCTTTAATTTGGAGAACTGCGACGAAGAGCCTGCATTAGGGCGAACGAATGATGATTTCACTGGAGCTAAAGGACTGGGACAACCTGATTAGCCAAGCACTGACGATGGGGTCACTGAGTGTGTAGCTCAAACTCAGCACAGAAAATTGTGCGCAGTTGGAAACCATCACAAAAGGTCGCTTTAGAATCAAAAGGAATAAAATAGTTTGTAAAATAAATTCAAAAGGAGTAAAATAGTTTAACGCTTTGCTTGAGAACCGAACATAAAACTACAAGAAACGGTATGTGAGGTTTTAATTCTTAATGCTCTTGTGTGTTACTAGGCATCTTACTGTTGCATTATGGGGGGCTTCGAGTTTTCTAAAATCCAGATTTTAACTTCCCATATGCACTGAAAACCCAGAGCAGCTTTGAAAAGGCGTCGGCTGGCGTGTCTTTGCCGCATAATCGGACTCTTACCCCTAGAGCCGAAAGGAGTTCACAAAAATACCTCTGTTGCAGTCAACAAACAGCAAATGTTATGTTTTTAACACAGAACTTAATACGAGTATTTCCCATTTCTGAATGTGTGCTGCGGTTAAAAATAAGTAACTGGAAGACAAGAATGCTGCTATTTTGTTCTATTAGGGTACTATAAATAAAATCCAGGCAGCCTGCTTGTCAGCATCGGCTTAACCCCTAAATCACGTTCTCCAATTTCAGGCAATGTGCACTTTAATGGCACTTTTTATGATTGCGGCTTTAAAGACTATTACAGAGCGTTTTTCCATGCGAAGCAGTCCACAGAAATGCATAGGCGTCATGCGTATGGGTCACGTAAAGGTCAGACAAAAGCGAACACGGTTCCTTCTGAAGGGCTCCAAGTGTCTTTGCAACCCCAGAGGCCCGAGTCTCACAGTAAAAGTGACCAGCAACTGAAACTGACTCATAGTACGGTATGACTACCATTTCCACAGTCGAGGACAATGGGGGCTCTTCCACTAGCCTGTAGTTCATTGATCCTTCAGAGGTGGCAAGCCAAGGGACAGAAGGAGGACCTATATTGTCTACCACTTATTGCTATGCCAGGAATTCATGCAATATCAAACACCAGCCATTTTGTATTCCAAAAAGCAAGTGCAGAAATGATTCTCCCTGCTTCATGCTCACAGTAGGGGTTGGGATTTCCAGAGAAGGTGATCCTAGGGTCTGAGCCAAATAAGGTTAACACAGTCACTGGCTCAGAGTAGTCTTACTCCACTTGCTGATATGCAAGAACTAATGGTGCCTTGTTCTAGCAGAAACTTCAATAACAGCCCCAGTTGTACACTGCATTAATGATTACTGTAATCCGGAGCCTTCATTGTGCTGTATAACACATACCATTGTTCAACTTATGTTCTCCTGCATTCTGGTAGTTGTGTCCTTGGGGTATATTCTGCCTCTGTGAAATCTGGTCGGGGAGGGGCGGGTCACCCAGAGGAATTGAAAGTTAGTAGATCCCACCTGCATGAATGGGGGCCTTTTATACCTGGTGTTCTGGGGGCATCATACCCTGGAGCTGCAAACTGAAGATTAAGTACCCTTTTTTGCCTTTAACACCCAGGATAGTGAGGCAGAACAGATCAAGGTTGACCCAGAGGGGTGCAGTGTCCTAGAAACTCAGGGGCACACAACAATAACACTCAAATCAAAGGCCATGTAGTAGTTTACCTCAAACGGAAAAGTACTTTATAACACACAACTGAAAACTATGTACAAAACTACAATTATGTACGCAATATTTAAAAACTGGAACTCCTTGGTAAAGGGGCACCACAGAGATCATGCACCTTAGCAAACAAATCAATCAAGGGGGCACCTAACTCCAATTATTATGATCTAGGAGGAGGTAACATGTATATTCTTATCAGTGAGGTACCACGTGATAGTGTGCACTCCAGCAATGCCTTCACGTAAAAATCAGCACACCTTCATACAGACCTGATGCAACAATATATGGATTTCAAGATTAGGCCGATTGGAGTTGTCAAATTTCTATAATACAAGAGAAAGAGCCTTTGACCCCCAGTAATCTAAGCCTATTGGATTTAGAAAAACAAAAACGTGATCATAAGTTCAAGGCCTTGAGGGACCAAGCAGACGTCAGGCATATTAAAAGCATTAACATAAGCGCTCCATCAAGAATAACATTTAGCATGGTCAGACCAAACAAAAAAACTTAACAGCTGTACTGCCCTATACGACCCCCCCTTAAAGAAAGAACAATGATCGAGCCAGACTGTTTTCATCAGGAGCTTGTGGACTAGACTTATCGCCATGGATGCCTAGAACGAAGACACTCTCTTCTATACAAGCATGTTGCTGCCCCTTTTGACACAGCAAGTTTAGCAATTTTCACTTTTCTTTTAAAAGAGTTGTCATGATGGCTTCAATGGAGCACCACCACACACCTCTTGTGGACTGCACAGTAGTGTCTGAAGCAGTCACTGGCAGCTCCCCTGCACACCAAATCCTGGACACTTATGCCTTGCAGTGGAGCTGGCTTTTTTTGCTGATCCTGCTCACCCCACCTCTCTATGTTCTTCTCAGAGTGGGAGAGGTTAGGAGATGGATGATGCTTATGGTGTCTCATGGTGACTCATTTCGGCAGGACCTGTGGGTTCCCTGTGATGAATGAGCACATTTCTTTGTCCCTAGGTTTTGGGGATGAAGACCAAGCGACACAAACATGCACTCTGATTCACTGGGAGGATTACCTTTACAAGGGAGGATAACTGAAATAGATGGGATCATATCAGAGATTATTTTGGACCATAAACTGCCCCAGCACTCAGTGCACCCTCATGGGATAATTCCAAGTCACCGTGAGGTGGACACTGTAAAATCTAATTTCTCAGACCACGCTGGATTCTTAAGCAGAGTTTTCTGTATTGTGCTCCTAAAGCCAATGTGATAGCAGGACCAATTGCTCTGGGACTTCCTGACCAATAGATTCTTGAGCATTTTCTTTCAGCCCCTCATATCTTCTGCGCTACTACTTTCTCCTGGGAAACTGCAAGTCAGCTGCATCCACTCTGGACTTGCCAATTTGCCCGCCCTGGTAAACTAATAACCTAGGGCCATATGTACGAACACATTTTCCCATAGACACAGAATGGGTAAAAACCTTTGCTACATCTGGCCCCTAGTGTCTTCCTCAACGGTACCCCACTGGACCTCAATGGAAGGTCTCTTCTTGCAGGGTGATAGTGCAAAAGGAGCAATCCACAATGCCTATTGTTCAAGCACAATAGGAGGACCAGTTAAAAAAAAGAAAGTCCACAGTGCACCCTCCTTAATGGTCCATAGCAAGTTCACTCTCCACTGGGCCTGGGAGAGTGCCCGGAGCTAGTGACACCAAGATCAGTTTACAAATCAGGAGTGTACACAACCACAAAACTGCTGACTAGTGATAACAACTGTGCTCTTAGTTTTGTTCTGTGGTGAGGCAGCCACCCGATCTAGTAATGCCATGTCATACTTCTTCCTCTAAATAACATTAAAGTGACTAGTCCACTACCTACACCAACATTGTACAGCATGCTGGGTCCAAGTGCAAACAGCAGCTCATGCCAAAAACAGAGCACACCTTTCGCTAAATTGAACTCCGATAACTCATGCCTGCCCTATTCCTTACACGAAATTGTTAAAAGGGCCCACTCCAGGGCAGGAGGGACAGTCATCTGAGCCTATTTTATTGTCACCAAAGACAGATTCTCTCCCCTTAGCTATCAGACAGTTGTTGATGACAACTATAATGACTACAACCCTACAAAACTCCTTCAGCAGTAGATTCTTAATCCCACTAGAATAGGCCTATTGTGTCCTAGGACCTTTGTTGTTCAGATGCTGCAGAACAGTAATTGACTCATTTGGCCAGGCAGCTCCAGGGGTGAATTTCTTGAGGGCTGACTGAAGAAAATAAACTCTTTCGTAAAGAACAGTAAGAATTCCAGCCATTATAAAAGTAACCTTATATCTGGTGCTCACAAAATATGGACAAGACAAATACTCTAATCTCTGTACAGTGTTCCAGTCTCAAGTTAAAGTTTCAACACAATTCAAGCATACATTTCACAATTCAAAAATCCACTTTACATTTGCACACTCATCTCCAAAGGAACTGCACAGTTTTTCTACAGAAAACTGCACAAGGAGCTTTCATGTACTTCACTTTATTCAGAGTTTGCGATCTATTTACAATACATTATTATAACAGAGGGACAACTACAATTAGAATTTTACACAAAATAGAGTATTTCTTAGACAGCTTTTTACTTGAATGCTTGAATAAGTGGTAGAGTGAAACAAGCATTTGCAACGCAATAACGTTTTAAATTGCTAACTGGACTTTTCTTGCCACTTAAATTGAAAATGAAAAGTAAAACAGTTGACATAAGGGAGACAATTAAAAGCGCCATGGTCGCCATCAGCGTGAAGGAAAGACACAAAAGAAAAAATAAATTTGCTCGCAGTCAAATATATCGGCAAACGTGCAATTAAACATATACAGGGTCGATTTCCAAGGTGTTAACCAAACTGCCACAAGGAGGAACAAACGTAAAGCATTTAGCAATGATAACAAAGGAGCAATAGTGAGCGCATGCGGTGGGCGTGGTTAAAAGCCCACAGATAGATTACAACAGGTCAGACCGCTTGTGCATTCGACCTTAAAACACAGCCAATCAGCAAAAACTACTAAATTAATGACAGAATGAGCTGACATAAAATAAGCAACACAAGTGTGTGCAATAAACACTTAAGGTAATTTAAAAAACATTTTAGCCGTCATGACGGCAAGATACAAAAAACTGAAGGAAAAATTGAAGAGGAAGTACACATCTCTGCAGGTGTTAAACAAGTAATAAAAGCCTGCAGAATTGCATGACGCTTCAGTAGTACTCCGTGAGGCAACAGGATTGCATGCATTAAAATATAAATCGAGAGTCTACAGCAGATTGAAAAATCATGCTGGTAAAATTCAACGGCAAACATTTCTGTGGAAGAACCGTTGGTGCTCTCGGTCGGAGGAAACCGAGAAAGACACTGAAGAGGCACCTCCACATCCAATATGTTTAAAGGGAATTTGACAACCCACGGATTCTGCCAATCATTTATGACTTAACTTGAAATTGGAGGCATCAGGAACCAAGGCCAATACACCTCAGTCCCGTTTACTACCTTTGAAAGTAAACGGGAGAAACAGGTTTTCGACATTAAAATCCAAAGTACTTAGGGCCTGATTACAACTTTGGAGGAGGTGTTAATCCGTCCCAAAAGTGACGGATATACCACCAGCCGTATTACGAGTTCCATAGGATATAATGGACTCGTAATACAGCTGGTGGTATATCCGTCACTTTTGGGACGGATTAACACCTTCCTCCAAAGTTGTAATCAGGCCCTTAGTTTCAATCGAGGTTTGTATAGGGTGGTCGGCAGGTTTGTTGTTGCTGAACGCCCTTCACCACCTAAAGTTAACGAAAAATGGTTGCACCTAAAATGGGGCTGCTGTATCTAGTTGTGGAGAAAGGAAATCAAATAATGGAGCCTACAGGGTTCATGGTTCATCAGACTGCTATAGGATGGTAAGGAGGGCAGACCTCACTATAAAAACAATCTTCCAGTAGAGAGGTGTGCTAGCTGAGGGTAGCGGGGGCATGGGAGGGGCACATGAATCAGCAGACACTCAAAATAGAAAAGAAAATAACTCCTGGTGAGGTACATAGATGTGGAACATCAAACAGAAGGAAGCAGCAGACAAAGAAAGCACATATGGGGCAAACTAATGATCTCCACCTGTACAAAGGCAACAATGTTGTAACAGTGAAGTTAAAGATGACCCAGAACACCTCTGAGGAACAAGTATTTGGTTCCATCCCTGCGAGTGCACAGCTTTCTCAGTGTTCTGGCATGCTGGTGATCACAGAAGTGGCCTTTGCAGAAAAAGCTGCTGCAATTAGGGTATGAAGTGGATCAAGTGTAGGCTGCAAAGTCTGAGGGTCACAAGCAGTGGTGGAGTTTACGGAAGACTGACAGTCGTGCTATGGACAGATTGGTTTTGCAGTCAACAAAGGTGCGGTCAGGGGTACTGGGGCTAGAAGCATTGAGATGGCGGGCCAGGCAAGCCAAAGGAAAGTAGTGAGGAATGATTCTTGGTGCTTTGTGTGCAACTGATATGGGGTAGAGAAGGTTGCGAATGTGGTACAACCAACGGGGAGCCTTCCAGCAGCATCTGTGACTCAGAAGGGACATTAACGGAGGGCTACCAGATGGATGCCAGTGCTAATGGAGTGCTAGAGTCAGGATCACTAGAATGGTCTATGGGTTCCACGTATTCAGAGTCTCTATGACACAGTCTAAAGTTCTCTGGGGACCTCCCCCAGGAAGATGGCATTCCCAATGAGCTGTGCTATGCATTTGTGACATTTATTTTTGGCTCTCACAGGTGGTAGGAGAAAAGCAGAGTAGTTCTATCCTGAGGCCATGCAGGATCAAGAGCTGGTGTCACATGACATGGAATTGATTGTCCCCTAGTTTCCGGTACTGGGGGAAAGGTACAGGTCATGCCTGAGATGATCTAAGCTCCTGCACATCTGCCAGACCTCAAAGACATAGTTGGAGCAAGTGTTTGCTCTTAAAGTGCCCTTTTTTTATATCCATTTTTACCCCCCTCTCCACAGAAATGAATGTCGGGAGAGGCAGTCAGTAGCAATAACATGGTAGACTTTCCAATCCACTTGAAGTCCGAGCATCAGATTCCATTTCCTCTTTCTTTCTGTATATTAAAGGGATGTCAGTAGACCAGTTGAGTCACGGAATGGGCTCTCCTTCACAATTCTTAAAGAATACCAGGAGGGCTCCATATGCAAATCTAGAGAAAGCTGCCATTTCTTCACTATCCATGGACATCTGCAGAGTCCCAATTCGTTACTCAATCCTACAAGAAGGTGGAGATCTTTCCTAATCAGTAGGACATGCAGGGCCCTCTTCTGCAGATGTTCTCCGATCTTGTGGATCGGGACCAGAGCTGTACTGGAGGGTATGCATACTTCTCCGGTAGTGATTGGGGGCTCCACAGGCCTCGCAAGGCAGAATGAAAGAAATATGATGTCAATGGAGGTGGCAGCCTGGGCAGCCCGTCTGGTCTACCCAAAGCCCAGACTATGCAAACAGACCTGACCCTGGGGAAGTGTAACCCAAAGAAGCCACTGGTAATGCAGGGATTTTATAAGTCCAGAGGCTCGCATTATATTGGGCCAGCTCTTATACTTATTCATGTTATTATTTATTGACCCTTTAGTTATATAATTTAAGCTATAGCCAGCAACATGCAACGGCATGTGCAGGATTGACATTAAAGTTAGAGGACCTTGGAGTGATAGTGGTAACAGGGCTGTAATACCAAAATGTTATTTTAACAAAAACAGAGACAGCCCAGGAATCCCTCTTCACTTAGGAAGTTCCAATTTTCACTTTATGTAAATGCCATGCAGTTACCACAAGTGAATGGAAGGAGAGGCTTTGATAGTACAAGACATCAAACAAATGAACTAAACTTGTTTCCAGACTGAGCAGACTAGCCCAGTTTCAGACCTGCCAACTCACAGGGTGCCACCTTGTCTCACACCGTTTCGACTCTCTTTACACAGCCACCCAGTGAGGACCTGAAATCACAGGGTGGCAGGGAAAAGGAGCTGGAAACCACTGAACAGTGTGGATTTCCAGTTCCTCTTTGGAGGCTGTAAGCAGCAAAGTCCACTGAGAGGTGTGAAAACATCCCAAGACATCAACCGCTGCCCCAGCAACCTTTGTTTTCTTTGTTTTGAGGGGAAAGGAGGTCAATGGGGCAGGGTACGGGGGCAGACGAACCTCGGCATAAAGACCCGCACACCCTCCCGAAGGGCATGCCCCCGTCTCACACAGCGAAATTTATTTTTAAGTTGGCAGGTCTGCAGTTTATAATTATTAGTGGAGGCCCTTTCAAAATACTTCCAATGTTTGTCAGGAGAAAAATAATATGGCACAAGGTGGCACAGGGCCTATGGTGGTCAGTAACAGTAAAGCAACAGCTTGGACGATCTGTGTGTGAGAATAAAGGGTGGGAGTTTGCTTCCTTTTTAAGGAGAGGCTTGCCCCAGCCTGCGAAGGTAAGAGTTGTGAGACCCGAGAAGCTGATGAATGTTAACTTGGTTCTGACACCAAAAAACAAACCCTCGGTAGAGGAGTCGTTCTACATTGAGCAATGAGCAGGTGTCTTTGCACTGCTCGCACCTTCAAGAAACCAACATCAGTGTTTATATGACCAGGCATCAAAATTGTTAAGTTTGGAACTGTGAGATTTCAGAATAATTAGATCAGAACAACGTGTGATCTTAGAAAATTCACCTTGATCCCCTCCTGAGTCTCTTCAGTTATTTACCACAACTGAGAGCACTTTGAAGCAAGCATCTTAGCAGAAATGGACTTTAAATAAACAGAATGACATAGCTGTTAATCGCAGAAGTGTTTAGAGGAGATACAGTTTATGATGTTGCTCAATAAATCCAGTCATTCATTTAATCCATTCGCCCACTAAAAGGCGCATGGTATATTCAACAAAAATGTTCCTTCATAGCAAGCTCAGATTCGACTTACAGAAGCATACTCGCAGAAACGTGTGACGTTCCAGTCGCATATTACACCTCCTATGCAAAAATTAACCCCTCCCCCATTTGAAAAGGATCTAGTGTCTTATAGGGCTGGAAAGTTTTTAGGACTCTAGCACGAGGTCCAAGTTGGACAAATATTGAAAGATAATTTCCCCTTTCTAATACCGATCACTGTACACTTCATACATGGACGAATAATAATGCATAAGTGAAGTCGAAAAATGTCATGGGCGTGATATTACCAAATATATATTAATGTATAGACTTTACCTTATTCCAAAGCAGATGTTACACTGTCAGATGTAGGGGTGCAGACGTCAGGAAGGTCAAAAGAACGGATTTCACTTAAATCATGGTAATTCTGTGGCAAGTAGACTTTGATTAACTGGCTTTGCTTAGAGCCAGGGCACCCCGCGTTGGGTAACAGATTCGCTCTATAAAGATGCTTCGTCATCATCATCATCATCAGCATTCCTTCTTGGCCATCAAGGAAACCCATACTTATTCTGCATATGACTGCATTTTCTCCTTTCGTTACTTTTAGCATCAAAGGTTCTTTTGGATGGGTACTTAAGCCCTGCACCAATCAAGATTTCTAAAATCTACCAATGGTGTCAAACCATAATTGTGATTGTGCTTGCCGAGTTATGCGTAATAGGTGCTATACAGGAGATTGTGCTTGATAAACACAGGATGGGCCCACCGCCCTGGGTTTGTTGTAGGGTCCAGAAAGGGATCAGCAGCCAGAATGGGACAAGCGAAAATATGTTGCCGCAGAGGATCTTCTTCAAGGATTCACAGCGTGACATGAAAAGAGTGAAGTGAATGTACCACACTAAAAAAACAGTGATATGAAGGCAGCTAAGGGTGGTACTAGATAGTACATACCTATGGGAAACAATACTTTGCACAAACACTTAAGTTAAACCAGCAAAAAGCATAATCTGATAAAAATGGGTTACGCCTCTTTGAATGTGAAGAAATAGATGCAAGGCATAAAACATGAGCAAATAGGGCACTTTAATACAAGTGCAAGACGGGCATTGTTCTCCCAGAGTTTGGCTTCATTGGCCTTAATGTTTGGGGCCCTTGGAGATATGCAGGCCCAGCCAGAAATAAGAGTCCAAATGGGGAGGCAGCTGTTAGATGAAAAACAAATCCAAATCAGTGGATAAACCAATGAACTAGATGCACAATAGAGTAAGGGAGGACAGTCTATAGGTTTACTGTCCTTTGGGTTCCAAACTACCTAGAGCAGTGCTTCCCAAACACTTTAGAACCACAACCCATATCTTAAAACAAAAACTTCTGTAACCCACCCGGCTTTAATGGAGAGGGTGTGACTTTTTAATGTAACTAAATCATTGGGTGGCAACAGACTGTCATTTACAGATGGCACCTTTTTCACTGTAATTGCCAATAAATTTGCATAGACATACAGCTTTACTGAAATCTATAGTGCACACAATGTGTAGAAATCGGAGTTCGTGGATATTTACCATTTGTGTATCACTAAGAAAAGTGTATCAGTTTGTTTTGATCCTATTAAAATCTTTGCTCCCATCACACTTGAGTTTTACAAAAAATGGGCATCATTTTTGCTTTCCAAACTGCTGACTATGCACAAGTTAAATTGCAGGCATGTTTTTTATGTTGTGTGTAACAAAAAATAACATCCTACAGCCTTTCCTTTCACTCCCCTGTGCCAGGGCGAGATTGTTACAAAATTCACTTTACTTTTCTTTCTCTGACTGCTAAGTGAGAGGACTTTGTAAACACCAATCCCCATGTTAAAAAAATAAATAGCAATTTGTCAGAAGAAATAGCTTGACAGTTGACCTTTGTCTTTGAAGAACAGCAAATGTGAAAAGACGAACAGAGGATTTATAGGTATCTTCATTTATAGCTTTAAGTTGCAACCCACCTACAATTGGTTCACGAACCCCCAGTGGGTCGCGTCACACAGTTTGGGAAGCACTGTCCTACATGGTTAATTAATTGAAGACTGTGGTTCTGGGTAAGCAACCTTTCTGGCCCACCACTGCAATGTCGATCAGATAACAGTCCTACCTGTGGTCAGTTGTGCTGCGGACGAACCACTGTTCTGCTTGCAGAAACACAGTGTGCAGGGAGACACCAGCAAATGGAGAATCCTGTGGTTGATAGGTGCTGATAAAGAGATGGCTAGGGGACACATATGCTGCCACGACGGCCCATCCTTAAAAAAACAACAAACTGTGCAGCTCACAGAGGGTAATATCAAGAAAGGTGAGATCTCTCTTCCAACAGCCTCATATATTTGTCTCTCTCTATAAGTGGTTAGCAACTGTCTGACTAATTTGCAGGAACAAGTGCAAATAATAGCCAATGGGGCTCCTACCCAAATCTGAGGTCCTACCCAAATCTTTCAAGAAAGGTTATCAGACTTAATTCCACAAACCAATGGGTAGGCAGCATGTTCTAATTCCTTGTCAGTGATTATTTGCTTTCTGATGCCAAGTTGCCCTTGGAATCTCCTTGAAGCCAGATACCCAAATAGTAATGTGGTCCACTCAGGGAATGAACCCATAGGTAGAGATGCTCCCAATCAAAAGTCTGGGTGGTTCAGATGAGGGAACCAAATACATGCATCTGACGAGAGGAAAACAGCCTTAAATAATGCTTCCCAAATGCAGAAATCGTTAAAACTTTTTAGTGTTAAATACAAAAAGAACATTTTTCTATAGACATTTAAAGCAATATAATATTTTTTAATTGTATTAGCCAGTCAGTTAAATACTTTATTCAGCTGAATTTTAGCCATAAAAAGACAAGATAAAACGACAACACGATCGATACAATAAAATATATAAAATGCATGTATATTAGCTTGACATTGATACAGAAACATTTCAGGACGATAACAAATACGCAGAGTACTACAATGAACTCCTTACTGTAATAATAAGAGGTGTGCAGAACCCCCCGAACTAGTCCTAATCCTATGAGAACATCTAGTAAAGCTGGTGACAGCCTGGCAGATATACAGCCTTTCTAAACGCTAAAGGAGTGTAAGGCTCACTCACTCACTTGCAGATGTAGAAATAAAACATCGCAGAATGGGGCGCAAAAATAAATTACCTGAGCTGAATAAAATGTACAAAATAAAATGAGTAAAAGCTTGCTGGCTAGTCTGATCACATGGACAGCATGGCAAAGTGGGAAAGCAGCTGACTTGAACTGGGTAAGCGACCATAAAATGTGACATGGACAATCTGAAGCGGGTCAAATGGAACCTATGTTCATGATTGGAGACCTAAGGTGAATATGGCTCAATACAGATGAGGGTAGTGATTTCTGAGTGCAAAGATACTGTAGCCAGATGCAGTGCCTTAGCGTCCCGGTTATGGTCCAAAGTGTTAAAAAACAAAGTGTGAATAAGGGCCCTCGAGTTAACCTCAATGGTCTCTGGAAAGTAAAATAAAACAAAAGTAAGAGTTACCCAAATCAAAAAAAAAAAAAAGTTAGGCAATTCTTTCCTCATACTCTAAATTTATGCAGCCTTTCAAAATTTGGTAAGAAAATCCAGTATACGGGGAAAACCAAATTTTTGCCAAAAGTGGAGCTAAATGGACCACATACTATATTTAGGGTAAACCAACCTCCAAATGACTAATAGTCCTAGCAATGCTCTTGGGTATCGCCAGTAATTTAGCAAGAAACGTATTCTTGGCAATCTGGAATGGCTGTCAATCAATGTATCCCCAATCTCCAGCCCTAAATGTGTCCAAGGATAAACATTTTGATTTGCACAGTGAAATAAGTACATCAATTGTTTTCTGTTTGACCTTATTAGCAAATTTAAAAGCGGCATTGACCGCCGTCTCTATTTTTAATCTTCTCTAGGCCAGGAGCTTGTCCCATTTAAAGTTGGAATCAAACAAAATTCCTAAATAATTAAAATTTTGGACTTTGGTAATTGAGACTGTATCAATAAAAAAAACCTCCAGGAGTGAATAGTTTCGGGGCCATGAACCATCACAAAAGATTTCTGATGAGTCACTCTTAGTTGCAAATCCTTCATGGACTTATTAAAAGAATCTATCAAGGACTAGAGACCATTTGGGATCCGGTATAAGAGCACTGCATCATCTGCGTAACGTAGCACAGGTACCAATAGCGTGGCAACAAAGCTTGGTAAATCTTTCCCTGTCTTTTGGTCAAGATCATTTATATAAAAAAGAGAAATGGGGCTAAGATACAACCTTGTCTGACCCCTTTAAGAACCTTAAAACAAGGGGTACAGTCCCCTTCAGGGCTATAACTAACTTGGGCCCAAGGTATCTCAATGTAAACGTTTTAGGGTGTCAATCAGTGAAGTACCCACCCCTGCAGATGACATTAAGTCCCAGAGTCTGCCCTGGTCCACCAGATTGGAAGCATTGGAAAGGTCCTGTAAAGAGCATCTAATGATCTTTATGTACTTTCCAGAGATACAGGTCAGATTGAGGGACTACCCCACTGGACCTATGTCCTGTATAAAACCAAATAGGGCGTCCAAGAAGAATCCTCTCTTTTCAGCCCATTCTTCCTGGACGATGACTCTTCCTAAAATCTTGACCGAGGAGTCCAAAAGTGAAATTGGAAGGTAACATGCTGGGTCTCCTCGGTCACCCTTTTTAAATATAGGTACTATGGTAAATTTTCTCAGGGAACAAGAAACCTCAGCCATTAGGACAGATTGAAACATTTGTCAACAGAGGGGCCCAGAGCCCTTGATTTCGTCTGAAAATACTGGCCAGCACTCTGTCAGGATGGAAGGTTTGTTAGGGGTACTCCTCATAATTGCCAAGGAGACATCAATGACATCAATACACATAAAACAGGGTCTACTGGCATCTAAAAGAGAGGTATGGGTGAAATCATCCGACACAGGGCGATTCAGAGGGTTTGATATCAACAAAGTTAGTTAATTGTCCTCAAAGATTTTTAAAAAATAGGATAACCAAACATCCGGAGGGACGTGGCTGCCAATCTTAAGAGTTTTTATCATCTTGAAAATAATAGTGATTTATCATCTCCCTAAAAGCCTCATAATTATATAGATATGCGGCAGCCAACAGGTCTTGCCAGGCCTTTCCCCTAATCTTTCTTCCTAATGTCAAGGGTTTTCTTATAGGCTCTCCTGGCTTGCCTATTACCATCCAGATTTCTGGGGAAGGGCTTGGTTAACTTTTTAAGATTCTTATAGGCAGATGAGCACATGCGATTAAACTATCTACAGGGAGGAGAGTTTGAGACAGTCTTCTTTTTTATAATAAGATTGACATGGCTTTACTTAGGGAAGAAAAACTACCAACTATTAGTTGTGGGTCAATTTTGTCTGAATGACAGCTCATCTGATTATCTCTATTTATGGACATAATATCTACTAAATATTTGTCGGGATGAATACTTTCCCATGTAATGCGAATTACCCTGTTCTCACTTTAGTGCAAGTTGGCAGGGCCCCTTAAAACAGGCAGTTTCTTACCCGGAAACCTAACTTGTAAAGTTACTAAATTGTGGTTGTTCAAGTTGAATGGTATTATCTTGCTATCCAAGACTAGAAGGAACAGCGTTGAGGAAAAAAGCAGAAAAACAATAGTAGAACCTGCTCCCATCTCAGAAAATGTTGAAAGTTATGATAGACTTTGATTTACCAAATCTGTATTAACCAATAAGACAATCTTGAAACTAAGTTCCCTTTGGGAATGATTCAGAGCCTCCCCAAAAGGGTTATGTGAAAAATAGGATGCATCGCTCCAAAACAATCAGTTACCCCACAGACTCGGTCACCCGGTAGGGGCATTTCCTTATGTTAAAATCCCCACACCATATGACTGAAGTCCTGTCTGTGAGTTTCTTGAGGGACTCAGAAATAGATTTATTCAATTCTTGGATCAGGTCTGTTGGGTGATTTGAAAAGAAATTGAAGTAAAAATTAACCAGAAGTAGGGAACAGAAGTCAGCCAGCTCCAAAGACATTATTTGGCACCAAGGGCAATGCAGAAATTCAACAAGTACATTGGCTAACTTAAGAGGGACTAGAACCCCTAGGCCTCCTTCTGACGGCCTGATGCAGAAACGATAGAAGGGACACAAAATGATTGGAAACCATTAATATGGAAATAATTTGTAACCCACGTTTCCTGACAACACACCACATCAAATGAGACAGAGCTTAACCAACCATGATTATCCAGTTTTTTTAAAGAATGCCCACAAAATTCCAGGACAAAAAATGAGGTTCATTTGAGCCAGCTGAATTAGGCGATGTGTGGGTAGTACAAGGATGGGCTCCATCTATGTCAGACATCTCTGAAATTCCAACAAAATTTGAGCTACAGTCCGGATTTGAAAGACGAAGTCAATCGGTGTCGGAAAGACTGGATAATGGAGCAAAACAATTAACATAAGAAAAGGCATCCTGATGCTGATTAGACTTCGTGGTTCTTGCCATAAGCACTCCATAAGGTGGATCCAGACAAAAAAGGTGGTTGTTAAAAGAAACCAAGAGGGAGTGTACATATGTTTGACTGACCTAAAGTAAGATAATCTAAGCGATGGAGCAAGGAACTAACCAGCCACTTATTTCCTCAATTTACAGATATACAATCTCCTTGGATAGTCTTGGTAGCTGTACTGATCCAGCCAACCCTGCAGGCCATAAAAATATCCATCAGGTCATAGGTCCAGCCAGATTTAGTGACAAACCACGGGGCAACTCTCCATTTGAGTGTATGCCACTAATTTTGAGAGTTAGCGCTCTTATGGTTGACACATGTAAGCACAATAACAAAGGGTGTACAATCAGGGGGTAGTTATAGGCGATCTTTGCAACTAAAGGTAGCATCTTCCTGACCCCCTGACTTCTGGTGCAGCGGTCTTTGGGAATCTCCCTCTCTGGTTTCTTGTGCTGGATCAGTATAGATATTCTCTGCAACTGCAAGGTGAGTAGGATGCCTATCAGGTGGAAAACAAGGAGCACTAGTGACTGCTGGAATACTGGGCTCACTAGCTGCAACTGTAGAGCAAAGCCCAGTTTGGAGATGCTGGCAAGAGTTTGGCTATTGAGTGGGCTGGGCAGAGGTATGGTGTATATTGAATAAACTCTGTACTTTAGCCGGAAGTTGAATAAGTTGGTTCAATACTGACTGTTGAAAAGATTTTAGTGAGGATTCAATTTTACCAAAAGTGAGTTTAAAAACAGACGTCTGTTCTGCTAACTGTATTATTTATTAGTAACCAAGGGAAGACATCAATGTGCATTCTCCTCCATTTCTGTCAACCAACAGTAGTTAAAAAAAATATAGCTCAATAGGTCCATTACATATGTACACAGTATGGAACTACATTTCACAAGAATCAAACTATCATATGACCATTAGATGGCAAATTCACAGATAAAGCAAAAGATCATCATCCTTTTTTTTTGTAGCAAAAATTAACAGAGAGGATGAGAATGTCAGATACCCAATTGGTACAAGAATATTGCCCTCTATTTAAATAAATTCACAAAATTCATCTAATCTGACTATTGTCCTCTTCTTTACCTACCTCAGAAAAGGAAACAGAAGAATTGAAGCAAAGTGCCTATCAGAAATTCATCATTTTAAGGCAACTTCTCAGACAACTCAAGATTTTGAGTCCAAACATCAAGTTTTTCCCATGGAAAAAGAAGTCGGTTGGACTCCAACGTAAACAAACTTGCAAAACAGAGAGGAACAGGACCATCTCTCCTGCCTCCCATTATGAGCACTAAGTTACGGGCAACACCCCTCACAGAAAGGACTCTAAAACCTGCAGGGTCAATTCTTTTAAAACATGTTAAACCCATCAAGCAAAAATCAAATAACCAGACACTGTGATGCAGAAAAATTAGTAAACAGATCTTGCAGAATGCCACAAGACGGTATAAGCCATAAAGAGTAAATAAAAGAGCCTGTAGTTTGCAGGTACTGCCCCGCAGCGGTAAGCAGATAGAACCATTCTCTTACATTAGAAAATGTGACATAGTGAGCAGAAAGAACCCCCGAACATCACCCAGTGGCACAATATGAAAAGTACTCCTTATGAGGTATGATGTGACCCGACCTGAAGACATTGTAAGCACTCTCGGGACAGGCATCCCTCCAGTGGGAGTAATCACCATTGTGCATTCGCAATGCAAGGTCGGACCTAGCCGATGACAAAAAAGGGTCAATCCAGCAAAGAAGTGCTCAAAAAGTAGAAGCCAATGTCTTAAAAAATAAGACCTTGCTTACAGAGGCAGCCAAACAGCGGACCATGAACAGTCTGTCATGATGCTAACCCATACACAGATACACACAGAGGAACAATAGTCAATTCAATTCAATCCTTTATTTGGCCAAAAAAGGCCATAAAAGACACGTGCACAGTTAAAACATAATATAAATATTCCACAATATAAAATAGCTATAAAGACAATACACCAGATCGGACACATCCTACTGTTACTATAAAAACATCACATAAATAAATAAAAAATAGGGCATAATTAGAGTATCTAAAAATGATTATAAATATATCTTGTTGAAATGAGCGTGTTTGGACTAGCTATCTAATTAGCGAGCACAGGTCCCGAGACTTTATTTGCAGTTAATTGCACGCCGAATGTAATTAGTCACTGTCCAGCAGATATTGACAGAAGACAGTGATGTAAGTACAGCATGACCTGGCTTCATTGTAAAAGATTAGCCTTCCTCGGAAGAGGTATTAAAAAACGTTTCCTTTGGCCAGTGTAATACTTGCAAAATAGCACAACACGCTCAGTGGATTGCACAGAAAGTTCCCCATTTGGGCACTTTACCAAGCTTATAGCATATGAAACTGGTTCTTGGAATGCAGCCTTGAAGTGCAAAGTGCTTAATCTTAATATAGTAAGAACAATTATATGAATATTATTGACAACCAGAATGAAATACGATTCCATGTCTGAAGTGCATCTAAAAAAGTGTGCTGTGCCACCATGCCTTTGGCGCTCTCAGGGCGATCCCTACTGTGGCTGCTGCATGCCCAGTAGTGCTCCTTGAAGGTGAGCTTAAATGAGGGTAAAGGCCTCCACGTTAATGTAGAGTTCAGGCATGTCTGAGCTGTGGTTGACGTGCTTCATTTAAGCCAGCCAGTGAATCTTTATCGCATTAGCCAAATTCAAAGAACCAAAACAAAATCCTGCGATTAAAATTGGTTTCATGCTTAGTCCATATGGATTCCCACAAAAAAAGCGGGAAGAGTTTGATGTGATCACAAACATAATATAGCCCTAATACTGCAAGGCAGATATGGGTGGCGGTGCTTTGAGCACTGCCCTAAACCTTCTGATACACCCATTTTTGATTATCTGGATGATCAGGTGCTCCTTAATCCCCGTACCTCAGAGCAGTAAGCTGCAATGGATAGGCATCTTCCTTTATAAACTTGCACCAGTTCTCTGAGAGTTTTAGAGCCTAAGTTACTTCTAAACTTAAAAAAGTTCCTTTCAAACTTCTGGCAAAGTTTGCTGCAGTAGTACGTCCTAAGAATTTCCATGTGCAAGTTTTATGGAACAAGACCCCAGGTACGGAAACATTGGGACAGACATGTGTTTAGCCCTGTTTATCATGAAAGACTAGCTTCTGTTCCTCATGTGTCTTAGATTGGTTTGCAGTCAATTATAGAGCTGTCATAAAAGTAACAATATTCATCAAGCAATTATATGAGGCCAAGTGGAGTCTTAGCGATGAGCACTGCATCATCAGTGTGAAGTAACACAAGAACTGGTTGAGTTCCCATTTTCGGGACATCCATGTTCAGGTCGATTAGCTGTCCAGTTATGTGTAATGTAAATAAAAATAGTTCCAGCACACAGCCCTGTGGCACTCAGCTGTATAGCTAAACCTCATGCTTGAGGTCACCTCACCATGCAGTTGCCTTAGAAAGGTGATTGATTATATTAGCCTCCACTTCCAGACCGCTCAGAAAACCCCAGAGTTTTGGGCAGTTTGCATGATAAAAAGTCAATCAAAGATCTATGACGGTAAGGTGTACTTTCCTAGGCCTTGCTACAGAATAGTTAGTGTTTAATAAATATAAATGTATACACTACTCAACAGTTCCTGCTCCTGCGCAAAACCCAAAGTGCAAGTCGGAAACAATGTTGTTCTCCTAGGCCCAAACTTCTAAACATTCCAATAAAATTCTGCCTATAGTTTTGGTAGTTAAATGATTTCATGACATCGGGCAATAACATTTAGGATCACATCTACCTCCCTTTTTAAGTAAAGGTACTATTTTGGCGGGAGACAGGTGCTCCGGGGTGGGCAATTTTGAGGAAAACAAACATATTTGTCAGAAAAGGTCCCCATAGTTCAGTGTTCTCTTTAAAAAGGTCTGCTGGTACTCCGCCTGGGCCCGGGGCTTTACCTGCTAGGCACTTACTTCTGGCAGCAGTAACTTCTGGCAACTATACCTTCAGCCTGCCAACTGTACAGTCTGCCCACTCTCGCCTAAAACATTTGAATTACTTGGACCAGCAGCCATTTGCTGCTGTAAAGTGGTCGACCCAGACATCGTGTGCAATCACCTTTTCAAACCCTATCTCCGAGGATTTTTTTTTTGGAACGTGGTTAATCACCTGCCAAAAGGCCCTGGAATTTTTTAAGTGCTTGTTACTAATAGAGATCCACAAGTGTTGGTTTTAACTTCCTTCTTCCTACTAGCAATAGCTTTTTTGTAGGCTCCCCAACACCGACAAAAGCAATAAGCATCACGTGGAACCTTTTCAGCATGTGTTTTGACGCAGAGAGAAACAAACCATCCATGAGGTTTGGGCTTGCGTGAAGAGACAGAAAAGGTCAATAATTCCCTAATGGTATCCCAAAATAAGTTAATGATGTGATATCTTCCGACCCCCTCCCCACATCAACCAGGCATGTAAACAATTCTGCTTTAGTGCTAGTAACAATACTGCAAAGTAGTTTAAGTGTATGTAGATGCTCCCATTTCTGAAGGAAAGGAATGAGGGCAGTTAGAAAAGATTTCAAAGGTAAATTATGATCACTTAATACATTGTCCAGTGCCACATAATCGAAGAAAGAATAAGGCAAATCATTACAAAACAAAATAAAATCTATAATGCTCTCTACCCGTACCTGAACAATGGTCCAACTGTTGGCAAGATGATTTGGGGGTGAGGTAGGCCTGAGGCCACTGCCTACAGGCTGGGAGAGAAATTACTCCTTTCTAAAGTCTTCAGAACTCATTGGCAAATGCAATGGGTGCTGACTTACCTGATTCATCAAGAGAAAGAGGAGAAAGGGAAAGTTATATTAATATAAGTCTGTAAAGTGCTTTGCCACCACAGAGGGTTCTTGTCACTATGGAATTAGAACAATAAGAAGGGAATGCAGAAAGAAAGTTAAGAAGACCCAGAAAAAAGGTAATATTTTTGTCTGAATCTAAGATGAGAGAAGGTTTTAGTGAGTTCACATTGTAAGGAATTCCGGAGAGAGAGAGAGTAGATCAAAAGTGCCACATCTGGACTTGCAAATCTCAAGAACACAATGTAGGTCAAGGCCAGAAGCGCATAATCATCGAGACTAAGGAGTAAAATGCTTAGAGATAAAAACAGGTGAAAGTTGTGAAGGCGCTTGGCAAACAATACAGAGTAATTTGAAGACTATTCTAGTGCAAACTGACTTTCAGACAAGTTGTTTAACACTAGGGGCAGCTAGGAGCTGAGGTTATCAAATGAGCGGCTTGGTTCTGGTCTAGGGTTGCCACCTAGCCACTTTCATACCGAAAGACCAGTATTTTAATATTTCTGCCGGTACAAACATTGGGGAAAAATAAAATCACCGTACTGATCACATACTGATCCCCCGAATCATATGTATTTAAAAAAGTAATTCTAATAAGAAATAATTTTTAGGTCTCAACCTAGGCAGTGTATTGCACACAGTCTCTGTGAGACATGCTGTAATCTACATATGTGCTTCAAGGACCCCCCATATTTTTCAGTGGGCTCTTTGTTGTTGTTTGTAAACACTGGCTTTTCTTTGGTTAATATGCTTAGTAGTCCCTCATTTTCCACTTCTGTAACCTTCCATGTGGATTGCCACTGTTACATGAGCTTTTACTCTTCATGGTATTTACGATGCTGTTTGCACTTTTTTTTTTCTTCAGGTATCTGTTCAAGCCACAACAACAAAGCACTTCCTCGAGTACAAATTACATTTCATGATTTGTGCCTTTAAGATGTTCGCTTTGGTCTCCCATGAAGAACGTGATTATGCACTTCCCTGAGCGCAATGAACTTTTCTTGTGTTTTTTAAATCGCCTCAGCAGTCAACAGAAATGAGTGGACAAAAACATCCTTTAGAAGGCTGCATTATAGCCACATTATGTTGCTAATAGAGGTCCCTTTAGAACCCCATAGGGACACCTAGTAACAGCCTGTGGTACTGCACTTTCTTTGCATGTTTCCACAGTTTCGACCCCCACTGGGATACAAAAACAGTAGAAGAAGACCCCTTCCACTGACTTCTGAGCTGTAAGCCATAATTGGTAGCTGCAAGCATTTGTATTTTGATAATACTTCGTGCTTCCTAGTCCCTGCTCCAAATACAACACCAGGGAAGAGAAATTGAAAATCACCCTTAATGGTGGTGTGTTTTTTTCCCATGACTATGTTGCTCGGACTCCACAAGGGGTGTTTGGGGTTATATTTAACATGGTCGCAACACTGGACCAGGGTCTCTGGAGTTTAGATTAACAATTTGGAGAAACGTAGCTGACCAGTCTCTGCTTTCACTCTTCAGTCCACGCTGTCAATTAAGTGTTTCAACCACCTATCAAAGGATATCTTCATTTAGATAGAATTACAGACCTTTTTTGATTATTTATGTAGATAGCAGAAGCTATTGGTGGCTACAATAAATGTATTTAAAAAAGTCCATACTATTACTTGCATTTGTTCATAATTTGTTAATCTTCAGGTGACTTGGTGTAAACAATGTATTGGGCATCTTGTTTGGCCAGCTTTGCCATTAAATGTAACTGCTTTACTAGTCACATTTCTGATCAACTTCTTGCACAGGACACGCAAACTTCATAATCATTATTTAGCCAGGGCCTGTAATAGGGTTTTCTTTGTGTAAATTTAGGGCTCATCATATCTTTTGCACACAGTCTTTGATTACTAGTTGCACAAGCGAGCTTTACTATTAGTCAGCTTGCTTGGATTTCATTTGTATAGACCGACTGGCTTTTTAAGGCTCAGTGATAGTGTGCAGTGTTGCATGGCTAAACACTTATAAGGCCCCAAAGACAAGATCTATTGGTTATGCCAATGCTTGCTACATGTGTTATACAAATGTCGTAAATGTGATCAAACAAAAACAGAAAGGCCCTGTTAAAAATAAATACAGACAATTTCATAAAAAGTTCTACATATGTATGATGTCCACGCCTTTACAGAATCTTAAACTGTGAAAAGATTGCTGGTGTATTTCTATGTGAAAAAAATGTGGCAACCCTATTCAGGACAGACTGTAACTGACTCAGAAGAAAGGGTTTGATGCTAAAATAGGCATCTGTGTACTAATGTGCATGTGACCCTATCAGACAGATGCACTTCAGCTGCTCACGGTAAAATAAAGAACATAATTTTGTGTAGACTGTGCATCTGGAAGTGAAGAAAGACAAAAGAGCAGACACCTGCTTAGACATTTGCAAACTGTGATCTATTTTGATCCCAAGACTTATGATCAATTGTGGAAGGAGGAAGATAGCAGATACGTTTCTTAGCCAGAGAAAGGAGTTCCAGAGATCAGTGTTTATTTAAGCATTTTTATGTAGTGGGATTATGACATGTTGGCATCAGAACACAGCACTGAGCTAAATTAATGATTTACATAGCACAATCGTTTTAAAAATTCAATACTAAAGTAGTTGCAGGTAGATTACGTATGCACAGCACATAGATTAAACAAAATGATCACCTAAATACACCAATAACAAAGACAATAAAACTGCTAACATAGCCCAATTTCACGAAAACATTATAGTCTCCTTCAGTCTTCCTCACACTGGAACACACTCTCTCAAGGATTGAGCTTCTCTTCTAAGTCTTTGGAGAGTGGTGTTTTCAGAAATGAGGCATTTCTTATCTGTTTGATCTGGGATCCACACACAAGACACCAGAGAACGCTCTTGATGGAGAAGAATCCATGGGGAATGTTTCAACATTTGGACACAGAGTGGACCATTCCCAGGGAAACCAGGAAACTCCAACTGGTGCTGCAACTACAGGAGCAGAAGGCACTGCAGTGCCCCCCAGTTAACCCCTTCCCCGCCAGGGACGTAATGGTTACGTCCATGGCAGCCCCCGTGTGGCGCCATGGACGTAACCATTACGTCCTGAATGCTGCCCTCAGGAGAAGCGCTAGCGCTCCTCCCGAGGGCCGCCCCCCCCACCCCCCTAGGTCAGGGCTGACAGGGGAATCCCTTCCCCTTCAACCCCCGACCCCCCCCCCCATCCCCCCTGTGACGTCAGCGCGCGAGCGCGCGCTGACAATCACACAACCTCCCCCATCGCGCTGGAAGCTCTTTCGATCACGTGGGGGAGGCCCGGAGGGGCTTCAAAGGGAAGGAAATGTATTTCCTTCCCTTTGAAGTCTCTCCGAGGGTTTCAAAAGCCGGATTGCTTGCAATCCGGCTTTTGAAACCCCACTAGACACCAGGGATTTTTTTTTTTTTATATGTAATTGACAGAAGGGAGCAACCCCTTGGGCAAGGGTCGCTCCCAGGGGGTCATTTTTTTTTAAGGCCTTTTCTGCCCCCCCTGGGGGCAGATCGGCCTAATAATAGGCCGATCTGCCCCCAGGGGGGGCAGAAACCTCTAGACACCAGGGATACTTTTGTTTTTTTTGTTTTTTGATTTGTTTTCTTTTGTGTCTTAGGCAAGGGTCGCTCCCATAGGGGGAAATTATATTTAGGCCATTTCTGCCCCCTTTGGGGGCAGATTGGCTTATTTTTATGAGGCCAATCTGCCCCCAAGGGGGGCAGAAACCACTAGACACCAGGGAGTTTTTTTTGTTTGTTTGTTTTTCACGTAAGGGGAGCGACCCCTTAGGCAAGGGTCGTTCCCTTGGGGGGCAAATTTATTTTAGGCCATTTCTGCCCCCCATGGGGGCAGATCAGCCTATTTTTATTAGGCCGATCTGCCCCCACGGGGGGCAGAAACCACTAGGCACCAGGGATTTTTGTTGTTGTTGTGTTTTACAGATGGGGAGCGTCCCCTTAGGCAAGGGTCGCTCCCCTGGAGGGGCAAATTGTATTTAGGCCATTTCTGCCCGCTTTGGGGGCAGATCGGCCGATTTTAGGTCAGTCTGCCCCCAAGGGGGGCAGAAACCACTAGGCACCAGGGATCTTTTTTTTGCGCCGTCACGCAAGGGGAGCGACCTTGTAGGCAAGGGTCGCTCCCCGGGGGGGGGGTGAGGGGGGCAAATTTATTTTAGGCCATTTCTGCCCCCCCTGGGGGCAGATTGGCCTATTAGTATTAGGCCGATCTGCCCACAGGGGGGGCAGAAACCTCTAGGCGCCTGGGCAAATAGTTTTTTTTTTTGTTTGTTTGTTTTTTTAGAGATGGGGAGCGACGCATTAGGTAAGGGTCGCTCCCCTGGGGGGCAAATTGTATTTAGACCATTTCTGCCCCCCTTGGGGGCAGATTGGCCGATTGTAGGTCAATCTGCCCCCAAGGGGGGCAGAAACCACTAGGCACCAGGGATCTTTTTTTTGCGCCGTCACGCAAGGGGAGCGACCTTGTAGGCAAGGGTCGCTCCCCGGGGGGGGGGGGGGTTAGGGGGGCAAATTTATTTTAGGCCATTTCTGCCCCCCCTGGGGGCAGATCGGCCTATTGGTATTAGGACGATCTGCCCACAGGGGGGGCAGAAACCTCTAGGCGCCTGGGCAAATAGTTTTTTTGTGGGTTTTTTTTTGTTTGTTTGTTTTTTTAGAGATGGGGAGCGACGCATTAGGCAAGAGTCGCTCCCCTGGGGGGCAAATTGTATTTAGACCATTTCTGCCCCCCTTGGGGGCAGATTGGCCGATTGTAGGTCAATCTGCCCCCAAGGGGGGCAGAAACCACTAGGCACCAGGGATCTTTTTTTTGCGCCGTCACGCAAGGGGAGCGACCTTGTAGGCAAGGGTCGCTCCCCGGGGGGGGTGGGGGGTCAGAGGGGGGCAAATTTATTTTAGGCCATTTCTGCCCCCCCTGGGGGCAGATTGGCCTATTAGTATTAGGCCGATCTGCCCACAGGGGGGGCAGAAACCTCTAGGCGCCTGGGCAAATAGTTTTTTTTTTTGTTTGTTTGTTTTTTTAGAGATGGGGAGCGACGCATTAGGTAAGGGTCGCTCCCCTGGGGGGCAAATTGTATTTAGACCATTTCTGCCCCCCTTGGGGGCAGATTGGCCGATTGTAGGTCAATCTGCCCCCAAGGGGGGCAGAAACCACTAGGCACCAGGGATCTTTTTTTTGCGCCGTCACGCAAGGTGAGCGACCTTGTAGGCAAGGGTCGCTCCCCGGGGGGGGGGGGTTAGGGGGGCAAATTTATTTTAGGCCATTTCTGCCCCCCCTGGGGGCAGATCGGCCTATTGGTATTAGGACGATCTGCCCACAGGGGGGGCAGAAACCTCTAGGCGCCTGGGCAAATAGTTTTTTTGTGGGTTTTTTTTTGTTTGTTTGTTTTTTTAGAGATGGGGAGCGACGCATTAGGCAAGAGTCGCTCCCCTGGGGGGCAAATTGTATTTAGACCATTTCTGCCCCCCTTGGGGGCAGATTGGCCGATTGTAGGTCAATCTGCCCCCAAGGGGGGCAGAAACCACTAGGCACCAGGGATCTTTTTTTTGCGCCGTCACGCAAGGGGAGCGACCTTGTAGGCAAGGGTCGCTCCCCGGGGGGGGTGGGGGGTCAGAGGGGGGCAAATTTATTTTAGGCCATTTCTGCCCCCCCCTGGGGGCAGATCGGCCTATTGGTATTAGGACGATCTGCCCACAGGGGGGGCAGAAACCTCTAGGCGCCTGGGCAAATAGTTTTTTTGTGTGGGTTTTTTTTTTGTTTGTTTGTTTTTTTAGAGATGGGGAGCGACGCATTAGGCAAGGGTCGCTCCCCTGGGGGGCAAATTGTATTTAGACCATTTCTGCCCCCCTTGGAGGCAGATTGGCAGATTGTAGGTCAATCTGCCCCCAAGGGTGGCAGAAACCACTAGGCACCAGGGATCTTTTTTTTGCGCCGTCACGCAAGGGGAGCGACCTTGCAGGCAAGGGTCGCTCCCCGGGGGGGGGTGGGGGGACAAATTTATTTTAGGCCATTTCTGCCCCCCTGGGGGCAGATCGGCCTATTGGTATTAGGCTGATCTGCCCCCGGGGGGGGCAGAAACCTTTAGGCGCCAGGGCAAATTTTTTTTTGTGTGGGTTTTTTTTTTGTTTGTTTGTTTTTTTAGAGATGGGGAGCGACGCATTAGGCAAGGGTCGCTCCCCTGGGGGGCAAATTGTATTTAGACCATTTCTGCCCCCCTTGGAGGCAGATTGGCCGATTGTAGGTCAATCTGCCCCCAAGGGGGGCAGAAACCACTAGGCACCAGGGATCTTTTTTTTGCGCCGTCACGCAAGGGGAGCGACCTCGCAGGCAAGGGTCGCTCCCCGGGGGGGTTGGGGGGGCAAATTTATTTTAGGCCATTTCTGCCCCCCCTGGGGGCAGATCGGCCTATTGGTATTAGGCCGATCTGCCCCCGGGGGGGCAGAAACCTCTAGGCGCCAGGGCAAATTGTTTTTTTTGTGTTTTTTTTTTGTTTGTTTGTTTGTTTTTGTAGAGATGGGGAGCGACCCATTAGGCAAGGGTCGCTCCCCTGGGGGGCAAATTGTATTTAGACCATTTCTGCCCCCCTTGGGGGCAGATTGGCCGATTGTAGGTCAATCTGCCCCCAAGGGGGGCAGAAACCACTAGGCACCGGGGATTTTTTTTTTGGCACCAATGTCACGCAAGGGGGGGGGCGACCCCATAGGCAAGGGTCGCTCCCGGGGGGGCAGGGGGGTTGGGGACAAATTTATTTTAGGCCATTTCTGCCCCCCCTGGGCCCGGCTGAGCTAGAGGCCAAAATCCACAGGTAGGCACTGTTTTCTATGAAAAAATGTGATGTGTCCACGTTGTGTTTTGGGCCATTTCCTGTCGCGGGCGCTAGGCCTACCCACACCAGTGAGGTATCATTTTTATCGGGAGACTTGGGGGAACGCTAGGTGGAAGGAAATTTGTGGCTCCTCTCAGATTCCAGAACTTTCTGTCACTGAAATGTGAGGAAAACATGTTTTTTTAGCCAAAATTTGAGGTTTGCAAAGGATTCTGGGTAACAGAACCTGGTCAGAGCCCCACAATTCACCCCATCTTGGATTCCCCTGGGTTTCTAGTTTTCAAAAATGCGCTGGTTTGCTAGGTTTCCCCAGGTGCCGGCTGAGCTAGAGGCCAAAATCCACAGGTAGGCCCGGTTTTCTATGAAAAAATGTGATGTGTCCAGGTTGTGTTTTGGACCATTTCCTGTCGCGGGCGCTAGGCCTACCCACACAAGTGAGGTATCATTTTTATCGGGAGACTTGGGGGAATGCTGGGTAAAAGGAAATTTTTGGCTCCTCTCAGATTCCAGATCTTTCTGCCACAGAAATGTGAGGAACATGTGTTTTTTTAGCCAAATTTTGAGGTTTGCAAAGGATTCTGGGTAACAGAACCTGGTCCGAGCCCCGCAAGTCACCCCTCCTTGGATTCCCCTAGGTCTCTAGTTTTCAGAAATGCACAGGTTTGGTAGGTTTCCCTAGGTGCCGGCTGAGCTAGAGGCCAAAATCTACAGGTAGGCACTTCGCAAAAATCACCTCTGTTGTCTTCCAAAAATTTGGATGTGTCCACATTGCGCTTTGGGGCGTTTCCTGTCGCGGGCGCTAGGCCTACCCACACAAGTGAGGTATCATTTTTATCGGGAGACTTGGGGGAACGCTGGGTGAAAGGAAATTTGTGGCTCCTCTCAGATTCCAGATCTTTCTGCCACAGAAATGTGAGGAACATGTGTTTTTTTAGCCAAATTTTGAGGTTTGCAAAGGATTCTGGGTAACAGAACCTGGTCCGAGCCCCGCAAGTCACCCCTCCTTGGATTCCCCTAGGTCTCTAGTTTTCAGAAATGCACAGGTTTGGTAGGTTTCCCTAGGTGCCGGCTGAGCTAGAGGCCAAAATCTACAGGTAGGCACTTCGCAAAAAACACCTCTGTTGTCTTCCAAAAATTTGGATGTGTCCATGTTGCGCTTTGGGGCGTTTACTGTCGCGGGCGCTAGGCCTACCCACACAAGTGAGGTATAATTTTTATCGGGAGACTTGGGGGAACATAGATTAGCAAAACAAGTGTTATTGCCCCTTGTCTTTCTCTACATTTTTTCCTTCCAAATATAGGAGAGTGTGTAAAAAAGACATCTATTTGAGAAAAGCCCTGTAATTCACATGCTAGTATGGTCACCCCGGAATTCAGAGATGTGCAAATAACCACTGCTCCTCAACACCTTATCTTGTGCCCTTTTTGGAAATACAAAGGTTTTCTTGATAGCAATTTTTTACTCTTTATATTTCAGCAAATGAATTGCTGTATACCCGGTATAGAATGAAAACGCACGTCAGGGTGCAGCTCATTTATTGGCTCTGGGTTCCTCGGGTTCTTGATGAACCTACAAGCCCTATATATCCCCGCAACCAGAGGAGTCCAGCAGACGTAACGGTATATTGCTTTCGATAATCTGACATTGCAGGGAAAAGTTACAGAGTAAAACGTAGAGAAACATTTATGTTTTTTTCACCTAAATTTCAATATTTTTCTTTTTCAGTTGTTATTTTCTGTAGGAAACCCTTGTAGGATCTACACAAATGACCCCTTGCTGAATTCAGAATTCTGTCTACATTTCAGAAATGTTTAGGTTTCTGGGATCCAGCATTGGTTTCATGCCCATTTCTGTCACTGACTGGAAGGAGGCTGAAAGCACAAAAAATTGCAAAAATGGGGTATGTCCCAGAAAAATGCCAAAATTGTGTTGAAAAATTGGGTTTTCTGATTCAAGTCTGCCTGTTCCTGAAAGCTGGGAAGCTGCTGAGTTTAGCACCGCAAACCCTTTGTTGATGCCATTTTCAGGGGAAAAACCACAAGCCTTCTTCTGCAGCCACTTTTTCCAATTTTTTTGAAAAAAACAAAATTTTCCCAGTATTTTGGCAAATTTCTTGGCCTCTTTCAGGGGAACCCACAAAGTCTGGGTACCTCCAGAATCCCTAGGATGTTGGAAAAAAAGGACGCAAATTTGGCTTGGTTAGCTTATGTGGACAAAAAGTTATGCGGGCCTAAGCGCGAACTGCCCCAAATAGGCAAAAAAAGGCCTGGCACAGGAGGGGGAAAAGGCCTGGCAGCGAAGGGGTTAATCTTGAAGGAGTTCACTTCGGAACATTATCATAAAAAGGCCTTTCCATATTTGCCAAGCGACATGATATTTTTGAAAGACATCCAGTCAGATGTTAGCCTCTTGTGATTGGCTGCTGAATTTATTTTTAGCAACAGTTTTCTTTTCTTCGAACTCAAAAGTCAAGGTAATTTGTAAACTGACCACAATTATATGCTTGCTGTGGTGTATAGATGAGTAGGTGATACTGCACCCAGTTAATAAAGCTACATTGTGGTATTTACTAGATGTGTTATTACCTGACCATTCAGACTTAAACACCTTGGAATGAAGGACAACGTGGTACCAAAACGTTTCCACTGCTCCAAGCTACGAAACTCAGAATATTGTGGGATTTACCCATATAAATTCTACCCGATTCTACCAGAAAAAAATTGTGCTGGGTAGAGTGTGGTAATTAAGCACAAGCCCGAACCCATATTCAAGTGCAAAATTCAGGACAACAACAAACACTCAACATTTTAGCCGTATACTGGTTATGTGTGATCCACAATACGCTGCACTGTCACACAGCAGTAGAAAAATACGCCCAAATGGGCAAGGGTAACAGTCTTAATTCATACCAAAGTCTGCGTTCGCATGGCAGTGCGACGTATTGGTTAAAGATTTACACTGTGATACTCTTTGTTACAGTAATTATTATGTGGCACAGAAATAGTGATCCTTGTGATAAACATATTTTGCATTTCCCCTTTTCCCCCTTTGCTTGCCTCCCCATGAAATGCAGCACATTTCCTCGTGAGGAAACCGTCTAGATTCATTGATGCACTTACGCTGGACGAAACATATATGTTGTTAACTTTGTTATTAACCTAAAAAGTACAGGACGTATATGAATATTAATTATATAACTGGACTATTCTGCACGGAGGAGGATGGTTCCTATGTGAGAAATGGTATTACGTAGCAAGCATTGTTTTTGCTTCTCTAATTATTACAAAACAACAGCTATATTGTTTCTGTTTTGTATTGTGCGACTCTTACACTCAACCCTTTGTCTATTTCAATCACTTTGATGTGAGCCTTTTTTACATGCAGTTGGCAATCAATATGTCACCTGTGCACAGGATGGTTATCCTCTGAAATGGATGTTTGTGATGGTTTTGAATGCAATGCGAAAATTTGTGATCATAGCAACTTCGGAGTGCACACTTTCTATCTGTGTGTGTGTATTAAAAAAATTAGTGGCGGACCATGTTCCGTAGAAAAAGTGTTTTTTTTTACTTGCCTATATTTTGGCACCGTTGGACGAAACTTCACAAACTTTAAAATAAAAAAGTACCCCAGTGATTCATGTTGCACATGGAAATTTTCTGGGTGATCCATCAGGCAGGGGCTGAGAAAAAGGTGTGCGAGGGGGAGGGGAAAGAGTACAAAAAAGTTGTGTTTTCCATGTTAATTCCCATTGGAACTTTGAACACGACTAAAGCCTGAACCACTGGACAAAATTACACCAAATTTGGTAGAAAGCTAACTTTTGGTACGCAGATTGTGCTTTTGCTTATTTGGTGTAAATCTGTTCAGTAACTAGTGTTTGAGAAATTTAAGGAAATCCAAATTTGTTGATCTCTGACCATGACAACTTCGCGAATAACGACAAGCTCGTGCAGGGAAAGGCAGAGCTCTGATTGGCTGCCAACACTTCAACCAGGAAGTGCTGTCAGGCTTCTTGGGACTCTGCATAAGCTGAGTCCCACCAAAAAACGCAAAAAAAATAATAATTGGAAAACGGGCCAGGGAAGAGACACCCTGACACCTTAGCTCTGGTGCTGGGGTTCCCCACCAGAGCATTTAAAAAATAAAAATAAAAAAAACTGTAGAACATTTTTTACTGTAAATTTGCGACGTTGTCTGAAATTCACAGTAAAATTTGAAAAATAAAAATAAAAAACGAGCGTAGTCTCCTGCGCTTATTTTTTTATTTTTATTTTTTAACAGACCCCCAGGTGGGCCATGTCCCGGGCACTGAAAATATAAGGAGGGGGAGGGGGTGGGAGGGGAGACTGGGCCCTAGCTCCAGGGCTTATATTTGCCCGGGGGACCACCACCTCCCCGAGGCTTTGGTGATATTGCATGTGGGAGGGGCCATGTGGGTCACCTCTTCTGGATTTCTATAAATACAGTGCGGGGGATGCACCCCCCCACTGCAGCGCCAGGGACCACCACCTCCCGGGGCTAAAACAGAAGGAGGAAGGGGGTCTCCCGGGCTGGGGCTGTCAGCTCCCACCAAGCAAAAGCAAACAAAATCAACATTCTGCAAGTGAAAGCTGTCAAAAAGCTCTCACTTAAACAAAGCAGTTTTCATTTGTCTTCCCTGCACGCAGATATGCTCCCCCGCAGTCCTGTCACCCTTTCTCTTTAGTCCCACAGTGGGATGGAAGAGAGAGATTGTCATTGTAATGGTCTCTCCAAGCAATGACTGGAAAACTTCAAACCGGCAAAATCTTTGGTACGAATGTTATACGCAGAGCGGATCAGTCTCACTTCTGGCCTAATAGTTACGATCTTGTGCTATCACTCAGCAGGCTGAAGGTTCACATCCTAGTATCACTTGGGTGTGCGTTTGTTTAGTAACTAGTGTCTTGACTGTTAAACCTTCCAATTGATGGAACATTCATGTTTCTTTCCAATCACATGCGTGGGTTGACTGTCATAGGTCTGGAAGCATTACAGTAAAGAGTTACCTATGGCCTAAAGGTTAATGTCACAGACCCTCAAACCGAAAGATGAGGGTTCTACTCCAGGTGTGCCTGTGGTTGCTTTCCTTCTGTAATTTATTTTAAACTTCAAAAGTTTAAGGTTCTTACTGAAAGGTGATTTCACGCTTTTTAATTGACAAATACATTTTTCTTTTTAGTTTGCCCAGAAAGATCTCATTCTAAGTATTTAATCCATCAGAGCCCCTTTCGGTCTCTCTCTTTCAAACTCTTTCTCCCAGTCACACACCCAGACTCTTACGCACTCGCTCACAGACCCACTCAGACATTCATGCACGCACTCACAGCCACATCAGAACCTCGCACACCCACTCACAGACCCACTCAGACTCTCACACAGCCACTCACAGACCCACTGAAACCCTCATGCACCCACTCACAGACCCACTAAAACACTGATGCACCCACTCTGACACCCTGATAGACACTCTCACTGCCACTCTCACACCCAGATACAACCTGTCACATCTATTCTCACACCCAAATAGACAGGCCACTGCCAACCCCTGGCCGTGCACAGTGTAGGGTTGGGTGTTTAGGGAATTGGCTGCAGCATCTGGCCACAGGCTAGGCCCTGAATCCAACCCCTACTAACCTAAAGTAACTCTAATCTGCACCCTTGCCATGCACTGCTAATTACCCCACAAATGACAGCACTCATGGCATCTTTGATAGCAGCTTTGATAATTTCAATGTAGTATTTGCAGCAAATTTTTTGACAAACTGTGCATGGCGCGGTGCAAGTCATAGTTACCTTAGGGCATGCGTTATAGTTACTTGAGATAACTGACTATAACAGGTGATTTTCTATGGTTTTGTACAATTAAAATGTAACCTTTGTTTTTTCAGTGAATATGTGTGTGTGTATATATATAAATATATATATATATATATATATATATATATATATATATATAAATATACACACACACACACACACACACACATATATATATTGATATTTATTTATTTATATATAAATATTCCATATGAATGTGTTGAAAATATCCATAGTATTTATTCGAGAACTTATTTATCCTATTTATGAGAAGTATCCATGTTGAAATGTCTCTACATTAGGGGGATAAACTGTACCATGGTAGACATATATGATCACAAAAATATGATCCTTACATGGATATATGGATGTCATCTAGCCTTTGGGATTGATGACAATAACGTTACAATATGGCCGCTGTTGATGAAATCAAAGAAGGACCATATGATTTAAATAGCTATGTGCAAAAATGTCAGCCATTGTCCAGTTGAAGGCGTTTGCCGAAACGCGTTGACATTAGGCCGGGACAGCGTGTTTCAGAACTATTATTATTATTTTTGTTTTTCATATATTTACATATGCTTTTCTAATATATTTTCCAATAAAAGAGTCAATGAATTCCATATAGATTATTTAGGATTTTTTTGTGTTATCTACTACATATGATCTTTGGGATATTGTGCAGCCATCCGGTGATTGGAAAAACGTCTCACCGTGTATATATCTATATATATACACACACACACATCATACACACACACCCATATACAGACACACACTCACACTATTACTTTTTTCATATGTTTAAAATTAGATTATTAAAAGCACTTCCCTTATATTTTAGTTAATTTAAAATTATGATACACATATATTTTATTAAAAAAAATCTTTTATCCCCTTCGCTGCCAGGCCTCCCCCCCCCCTCCCTCTCAGGTGGCAGGACTTTTTTTTGCTATTTGGGGCAGTTCGCGCTTAGGCTCTCATAACTTGTTGTCCACATAAGCTACCCACGCCAAATTTGCGTCCTTTTTTTCCCTAACATCATAGGGATTCTAGAGGTACCCAGAGATTGTGGGTTCCCCTGAAGGAGACCAAGAAATTAGCCAAAATACAGCTAACATTTTGTTTTAAAAAAATGGGAAAAGGGCTGCAGAAGAAGGCTTGTGTTTTTTCCCCTGAAAATGGCATCAACAAAGGGTTTGTGGTGCTAAAATCACCATCTTCCCAGCTTTCAGGAACAGGCAGACTTGAATCAGAAAACCACATTTTTCAACACAATTTTGGCATTTTACTGGGACATACCCCATTATTAGTATTTTTTGTGCTTTCAGCCTCCTTCCAGTTAGTTACCAAAATGGGTGTGAAACCAATGCTGGATCCCAGAAAATTCTGAATTCAGCAAGTGGTCATTTGTGTAGATCCTACAAGGTTTTCCTACAGAAAATAACAGCCGAAATAAAAAAAAAAAGAAAGAAATTGAAGTGAAAAAAAACAGCAATTTTTCTCCACGTTTTACTCTAACTTTTTCCTGCAATGTCAGATTTTTGGAAGCAATATACCGTTACGTCTGCTGGACTCTTCTGGCTTTGGATATATAGGGCTTGTAGGTTCCTCAAGAACCCTAGGTACCCAGAGCCAAAAAATGAGCTGCACCTTGCAATGGGTTTTCATTCTATACCGGGTATACAGCAATTTTTGTTTGCTGAACTATAAAGAAAGAAAAATAGGTATCAAGAAAACCTCTGTATTTCCAAAATGGACACAAGTTAAGGTGTTAAGAAGCAGTGGTTATTAGCACTTGTCTGAATTCTGGGGTCCCCATGCTAGCATGTGAATTACAGGGCATTTTTCAAATAGATGTCTTTTTTACACACTGTCTTACATTTGGAAGGAAAGAATGTAGAGAAAGACAAGGGGCAATAACACTTGTTTTTGCTATTCTGTGTTCCCCCAAGTCTCCTGATATAAATGGTACCTCATTTGCGTGGGTAGGCCTAATGCTTGCGACAGGAAATGCCCCAAACACAACATGGACACACCACATTTTCCAAAAGAAAAGAGCTGTTTTTTGCAAAGTGCCAAGCTGTGGATTTTGGCCTCTAGCTCAGCCGGCACCTAGGGAAACCTACCAAACCTGTGCATTTTTTAAAACTAGGGGAATCTAGTGACTTGTGGGGCTCTCACCAGGTTCTGTTACCCAGGATCCTTTGCAAATCTCAAAATTCAGCCAAAAAAAACACTTTTCCCTCACATTTTGATGACAAAGTTCTGGAATCTGAGAGGAGCCACAAATTTCCTTCCACCCAGCGCTCCCTCAAGTCTCCCGATAAAAATGGTACCTCACTTGTGTGGGTAGGCCTAGTGCCCACGAAAGGAAATGCCCCATAACACTAGCTTGACACATCAAAATTATCAAATACAAAACTACCTGTTTTTGCGGGGGGAACCTGCGTTTTTGGTCCTGGGATCAGCAGCCCTACAAGGAAACCTACCAAACGCAGACATTTCTGAAAACTAGACACCCAAAGGAGTCCAGGGAGGTGTGGCTTGCGTGGATCCCCCAGTGCTTTCTTACCCAGAATCCTCAGCAAACCTCAAATTTGCTAAAAAAATAAAATAAAAAATAAAAAAACTCATTTTTCCCACATTTTGTGTGGGATCACTGCACAGGGACAAAGTTGCTACCCCCCAACGTTTCCCTCAGTCTCCCAGTAAAAATGATAGCTCACTTGTGTAGGTGGGCAAAGTGCCTGTGACAGGGAAGAGCCAAAAACATGTTGAAATTGAGGTGGAACTATAGCGGGTCCAAAAGGGCAGTTTGAATAGAAAAAACATTTTTAGGCTGACAAGTGGGGCAGACTTTTTATCTGTATAGATGAGACCATGCTGGGTGGTACGAATTTTGTGGATTCTTGTAGATTCCGCAAGGTTACATCACAAAAATGTGGAAAAAATGTGTGATTTCCAGCAAAGTTGGAGGTTTGCAGGGCATTGTGGGTAAGAAAATGGTGTGAGGTGCAGGTGAAGCACACCACACCCTGGACTCACCTAGATGTTTAGTTTTCAGATGTGTCTAGGTCTTGTGGATTTTTCTACATGGCAGCGCCCCAAAGTCCAAAAAATGCAGCTCTCACCATTCCAGGTGGGACGATTTTGAGAGTTAGCCAAGCTCTCATGGCCCAAATGTAAACCCGAAACCCAAAATAATCAAATGTCCTCTTGCCTGCCGTGGGATAAGTTGTTTTAGTTTGTGGGGAGATAGGTGAAAGACTGTTACCCCATTCAGTTGGGGTGGGGGCATAACCATGCCCATACCGGTTGGTAGCCACCACCACACTTTTTTTATTTTTTATTACCTGGCAACTAGGAGAGTTTCTGCACCCACCCACTTCCCCCCCCCCCGGAGTGTGGATCATGGGTAATTGCCCCATCTGCCCACTGGTGGGCAGAACAACTTTGGGTCCATTTAATTGGGGTGGGAGTATGGCCAAGTGGTTTCTACCACCCCACGGGGGGCAGATCATCCTAGAAATGGCCTAAAAACAATTCCCCCGTCCCCCGGGGAGCGACCTTTGCCGAAGGGGTCGCTCCCCTTATCAATATAAATAAAAACAAAATCCCTGGTTCTAGTGGCTTCTGCCCCCCCCCCCCGGGGGTAGATTAGCCTAATTAATATAGACCAATCTGCCCCGGGGTGGACAGAAAAGGCCTAATAAAGAAAATGCCCGCCCCCCCGGTCACTCCCCTTATGCCAATTTCATAACTAAAAAAAAAATCCCTGGTGTCCAGTGGCTTCTGCCCCTCCCTCCCCCCGGGGGCAGATCAGCCTAATCAATATAGGCTGATCTGCCCCCGGGGGGCAGAATAGGGCCCAATAAAATGATTGCCCCCAGGGGAGCGACAATTGCCTAAGGGGCCGCTCCCCTTATCACATAAATTAAAAAGACCCTTGTTTCTAATGGAAATGCTCAGAATGACATCAAAAGAAAGGAAAAGGTTTTCCTTTCTTTTGAAGTACCTCCCTGCCCCCTCCTCCAGAGAGGAAGAGAAATGCTGAGCATTTCTCTTCCGCATTGCACTGGAAGCAAGCTTCCAGCGCGATGGGAGGTGACCTCTGATGAGGTCAGCAAAGGATCGCGTGGTGATCTCATCAGACGTCACTTGGGGGGGTCTTGGGTGGAAGGGGAAACGATTCCCCTTCCATCCCTGCCCATGAGAGGGGGGGTGGAAGGCCCACAGGGGGAGCGCTAGCACCCCCCGTGGGCCGGGTCCAGGGTGAAGTGGTTACGTCGGTCGTGCCGGAGCGCCAAGCCATCGGATGTAACCACCTCGTCCATGGCACCCGAGGGGTTAATGAAGTGTAAACCTAAAATGAAATAGAATAGAGTAACATTTAATTAACAAAACGACACCAAAACGACAAAAACCAAGCAGGAGGAACTGGAGATATGTGTTTTTAAAGTTTTAAGTGGGAATACCGCCAAAAAGCACAAACAGGCAATGATAATCAATGGTTGTGGTAGTACCTTATTTGGGCACACTAACCATGTCATGCCTGATGTAATCTGTGAGGTCATAAGAAGAGGCATAAGTTATAGTTAGTTCAGAGAACTGTAACTGATGAATTTCACTGGTTTTGTACGAGTGAAATGGGAGCCTAATTATAACGTCCCAGGACCCTTTGTTTTTTTTAGTGAATTTCAAAAGTTTTTTAACTTTAATTTCCTAACTGTAACCACTAACCTTTGACTGTGAGTGTGTGAGTGAGTACATACGTGCCTCAGTAGGTCTGTGAGTCGCTGTGAGAGTGTGAGTGGGTCTGTCATTGAGTGTCTAAGTAGGTCTGGGAGAAGGTACGTGAGTCTCTGAGTGGGTCTGTGAGTGGATGCATAAGTGTCTAAGTGGGTCTGTGACTGTGTGGGTCTGTGAGTGGGTGCATTAATGTGTGAGTGGGTCTGTGAGTGGGTGCCTAAGTGTCTAAGTGGGTTTGTGACTGCATGAACCTGAGTAGGTCTGAGAATGGGTGTGTGAGAGTCCGTGAGTGGATCTGAGAGTGAATGAGCTTCTGAGTGTGTCTGTGAGTGAGTGCATAGGTGGCTGAGTGAGTGTCTGAGTGCATCTGTACGTGGGTGTGTGAGAGTCTATGTGGGTGTGTCAGTACCTGTGTGAGTGACTCCGCCACAAAGAAAAATCCCCAGCCCTTTTATCCAAGAAGAGTCCACAGTATTACACAAAATAACTACCCAAGTGGAGTTCTTTCTGCCTCCTTGGGTAAACGTCCAATACGTTTTCTACACTACAACTGCGTAATGGAGCACAAGGAAATGACACCAGTAACTTTGTGTGCATTTTGGCAATATGATTGTTCCTGATCCGTCTTTATCCAGAAATATGTGGTAACATGAATCCTCCTACAGAGACGCCAAAGAGACTACAAAGACATAAATCGCCACTAAACCAGGGTCCTTCCTGTTATCTATGACATAAGTGCCTCTTTGTTTTATGGATATGTCTTCGTAGCACTCAACATCAAGAACGAACCACCAAAATCGGCAGCAAACGCACCGGTAGCCCTTTGGTAAGCTGCCCATCATCCTAGTAAAAGGCAGGCAGTCCTTTGCATACTACTAAGGTGGATGGTGCTGGACCAAGAGGGCGGAGCTTCCAGGTGATTTTCATAATTGCATACTCTTAACAATTTAAATGGAGAACCATGGAGTCTGCTCTCACAAGGAGGGGACAAGAAAGAACCCACTTGTCACAGTCACTTACAGATTGCGCTCCAAGAGATCAACAATGCATTCACGTCCACAAAGGCGTTCAGATTGTTTTTCAATATGGAATTGCTGAGAAAACACACTTGCTTTGTCTTTGCCAAGTCCAGGAGTTAGGATAATTTGTCCTTTTCAGAAGTGGAGATTCAACTGGGGCACCTGCTACGTTTATATTTGTAAGTGCTTCCTGTTGAGGTTTAATTTCTGTGAAATTAGTATCAGGGTCAGAATGGTCCAGGAGACCCAATCCCCTGGGGCCTGCCACTACTTAATGGGGGAGGGGTGATGCGCAACACCCTCCCCAGGCCGATCACGCCCCGTGGACCCCATCCCCAGACTTCTTTGAATAGAGGAGGGGGGCAAATGCCCCCTCCTCGGGTCGATCTCAGCCCCAGGGACCCCATCCCCTAGTGCCCAACCATGTCTACTCGGTGCCCCCCAGGCACACAGTCAGCAGTATTGCAGACCGCTAGAGGAGCCTGAATGCCCCAGCAGTCCCAGAGGGCTCCCCTGCTCCTACCGGAGCCAGCACTGCTCTCACACACAGGGAGCTGCTAAACATGCAGCTCCCTCTGTGTGAGCGCAATCTTTTCATCTATTTCCCTTCCCACATGTCAGCGGGCAAAGTAACAGATTAAAACTCCACTCCCAGCAAGCGAGAGCAGTTTGACAGCTCTTGATTCCTGGGAGTGGAATTTGTGTTTGCTCTGACTTGACAGGAGCTGTCTAAGCTCCTGGAAAGTCAGAACTAACAGCTATGTCTCAGTGATGGCCACCCCGGGACATAGAAAGAGCTGACACTGAGAGGTGGCGGTCCCCAGGGCCATGATTGACTCCAGGTGGGGGGTTGCACTGTCCCACGCCCTCGTTCTTGGAAATTAGAGTTGACCGCGGAGAAGTGGTGGCCCCTGGGGCTGGGGGAGTGGGGTCCACACGCCGTCCCCTATATTTTTTCCCAGTTTGATCCCGAGGAGGTGGTGGTCCCTGGGGCGTCTGCACGCCTCCCCCCCATGTATTTATTTCTTTCATTGTGGCCATGGGTGGTGGCAGCCCCCTAGGTCTGGGGACTTTTTTATAAAAATAGTACTCTTTCTTGAGCAAGATCTAGCTTTCTCTCAAATTTGTTGTAAATCCATCCAGCTGTTCAGGCTGTAGTCGTGTCTGAAATCCGTAGGGGAAATTGTATGGAAAAAACACTTTTTGCCCCTCCCCTCCCTTTTTCTCGACTCCAGCTTAATGAATCACCTCAAAACTTTTCAAACAGTAGCAGAAGTGAGTGGCAAACTAGTGTTGACACTTTCGTGAAGATTTGTCAAATCCTGCCAAAGTTCTAAGCAAAACAAAAAAATGCTTTTCCTATGGAAACTAGGTCCTAACTCTTAACTCCTACTGGTTATCGCCAGAAAAAAACAGTAAGTATATGTACTTCATCATGTGCCAAAGCAAAATTAATTCAGATTAGACATAAAGGCAGGGCAAAAAAGTAGACATCTTGCCACAACAGCTACATAACTGGGCCTCTCGGAGACAAACCCAAAACCCATTCCATTGTAAACACTTCCCCTGGGTGCATAGTACCATTTCTTTGTATATTAACCCTGAACATGACACTTGCATCGAGGCATTACAGGGATGAAACATGGTGACAAACCCATGATAGTACCACTGTGGATTACCTTCCAAATATGATTCACAAATTGTAATTGATGTATGTTCACCACTTAGATGTACATATGGTTATCACCTTAGAAACAATGAATAGACAGGCATGTTTCTGGCAAGCTCTGTAACCCCACTGGAAGATACTGAAATCTACAAGCACGTTTCTTGTTGAAATGAACAGGTACCTTTCTTCTAAAATATGGATATGTCTTACTAACTGAATAACAAAGATTGTTTATTCCACAGAAATGAATAACATGGGCTTACCTAGATGTACCCTTTCTGCTCTAATCCCCCATAGGAGCACTTATTATAAAAGATTGAGTGTGGAGGCCACTGTTGTGAGGACCTCTAGGATTCAAATTGATCACCCCTGTTTTAGCTTCATTTTAGTGTTCATATTTTAGTAGTCTTAGTGAAGCTCCTTTTAGTGATGATTTTTACAGATTTTTATTAGCTGCCTTTTATTCTAGGAAGTGTGGACCAAACTCTTTATTGAGTTATCCTTTGCATGATATATAATCACTACTTTCTGTCCAAGGCTAAATAGCTCTGTACACAATATGCTGGCTAGTTTCCCATTTAGGAGACAGCTTCTAACACCTAGGAACATTGTTGCATCAGAAATGTAATTCCAATCCAGTATGGTTCATTATATAAATGATGCACTGACCCAGGTGGGGCAGAGGGCATTACGGACACAACTATCCGGAGTGCATGCAGTGCAAAATACAGCTTGGCTAGCACTGATCTGCCAGCTTTCTGAGGGGATTGCCAGCTACATCACTAACTCCTGACACCGTTTCCAGGTATGGGGTTGGGACTAATCCCTTAGATCGGGCAAGGCAGAAGGGTACACCCACTATGCTCTCAGCATAGACATAGGATTAGGTAGGAATCTTTAGAACATCTAGAACCACATGCATCATGGTTGGATTATTTATCTTTTTTACCATGTATGTAATGCTGATTACCTTGCTTTGTTTCATCTGCCTAATTATCTCAGCCCACTCTCTATATGCCAGACTGCAATTATTTCAGTAAATGCATTCAAAACGTATCCCTCATCTTTGTGTCTCACCTTGGCATGCATGAGTAGTAGTACTAAAGGGTTAAGATTTGTTTTCATGACTTCCCAGGGTAGTCAGAGTGCCATGTTAAAGTTGCCACAATCACGTCTCATCCCGGTAGGTTTGGGGCTTCGGTGAGGCACTGTGAGCTATCCAGGAGTTAGGCTGGCAGTTACTAATGGTGTGCATGGACTCAGTCTCCTGTCCTAAATACGCAGCCCTATCACCATAGAAAGATCTGCATACCACCACTACTTTAGCTTTCAGTGGAGGTTAGTTACCAATTTAACTGAATTTCTTTGTTCATCATGAGAGCCAGAGCCATGACAGATATTCAGGATACCTATATATGACTTTTACTTATGACAGATTAAAATCTGAATCTGGTCCCAGCATTTAGATAAGGCAGTTTTTCATCACAAACACAAAGAAAACAGTCAAATGTGTTCAAAAATGTTACCAGCAATCCTAGTCTTCCATCTGTGCACTCCTTAAGTGTATCAGATGGAGGCACTCAGGGTCCTTCTGTCAATTCAAAATGTAATAGGAGTATACGTTTGCAATTCCCAGTATACAGGTACTAAATCTTTTTATTCGACACACATACCCACCCCATCATTCTGATTTTTCGATATTTTATATTCCTGAAATTAATCACAGTAGAGTTTGAACTTGAACAGTGTTAAATTTGGCTCTCTCCCAAGCATCATTCAGAAATGTACTTTGATGATTACTAAATTAGCAACACATATAGTTTGAGAAGTGTTTTAAGCTTTTGTTTTTAAAGACATTTTGCCCTACAAACACCACTACTGACATAACTAAGGCTGTGTGTTTAATCTTGCTTAACGATAGTTACTGATTAAAAGATTAAAAAGAAAAAGTAATCTGATTTTGGGTGATTCTCAATTTTGTCTAACCAATAAATGTGCAGAATGGCCGTCAGGGGAGATAAGGTATCTTAATTCTACTTTAAACAGCTACAAATGTGAATGTCTTTGTGCCACAAAACTAATGTTTTAGTTTACTTCACCTGAGTTATGAATTAAATAGGACTGCTTAAAACACAAATGCTCATGCTTCCAAGTGAAAATGTACTTTTACTGGTAAGGTAAAATGTAGAAATACGTTAGCTTTAATTGTTCACAAACCACAAAATAAATATGAATAAATTTAAAATAATCAAAAAATAATACGGAAAAATATAGACTGAAACATCTAAAAAAAATAAACACCATGAAAACGGGAGGCCTAATCATAAAACACAGAGAGCTGCAGCAATTTGTGGGTGAGAGGAAGAAAAATCTCTTTAGACATCCTCTGCCACACTTACTTTGCACATTACACTCTTGGTGGATTTAATGTAGAGGTTTTAGTTGAAAATTGTTAAAAGGGCAGTTTAAGCTGCATCACAAATACTGTTTCACCTGTGCCGCACGCAAAGTGAGAGTTATCAGAATATTGTGGATCAGAGTAAATCTGAGATTGGTCCAAGACCCTCTTGAGTCCTCTGGTGTCTCCTGTGTTTAGCTCAATATACCAGAGATGCAGAATGGGAACGTGAGGCGGAGCAGTGGTTCCCTGTTGTCTGAGGAACATCCATGGCGTTGAGATTACAACCACAGGGAATGCAGGTATGGTCAAAATCCTTGGGACCGGGACTAGAGCAACTACACCAGTGAAGAAACGTTTGTGTAGAGAGCCATCTGGGCTCTCCCATACTTTGTTGCCTTCAAGCCATGGAGGCAGGGCTTTGGCCCCAGAAGTTATAAATTAAATGGCTGGCTGACCTCGTGGTCAGTCAGCAAGTATGCAGCATGATTGTGTGGTGTGCTTCCTTGCAATCAGCGCGCTTGCATACCCAGCCCCCCGTCGAGGCCCTGCTCGCCTCACTACACTGCCGACGAGGCGGAGCACTACCCTCGCCCCATGCACCCATCGGTGCACCCGTCCTTACCATGAGTCATGGTGCTGTGTAGTCCAGGCACGATCCAGCAGGTGTGAGAAAGTAGCCCCTTTCAAGCATGGTTACCCCCATTTGTGGCCTGTTTGTCAGTGTGTTTTGACTATGTCACTAGGATCCTGCTATTCAGGACCCCAGTGCTTATGGTTTGTGGCCTTCTTGTCAGTATGTTTCACTGTTTTTGTCAGTATGCATTACTGCGTCACAGGAATCATGCTAACCAGAACTCCAGTGTTTAAGCTCGCTCTGGTTCCAAATGTATTCTTACATATTGGCAACCCCGTATTTCACTCCTAATTGGCATACTGGAACCGCCCTTATAAGTCCCTAGTATATGGTACCTAGATACCCAGTGCATTGGGTTTCCAGGGGATCCTTATGAGCTGCAGCATTTCTTTTGCCACCCATAAGGAGCCCATACAAAGGCTTCAACAGGACTGCCACTGCAGCCTGTGTGAAATAGTGCATGCACTATTTCACAGCCATTTTCACTGCACCAGGTCACTTGTAAGCCACCTATATGTCATGCTTTCAGACCCTGAAGGCTGGAAGCAAAGTACCTGTGTGTGAGGGCACCCCTGAACTAGCAGAGGTGCCCCCACATCGTCCAGGCCCATTTTCCCAGCCTTCGTGAGTGTGGGGACACCACTTTAAGTGTGCACTGCACATAGGTCAATGCCTATGTACAGCTTCACAATGGTAACTCTGAATATGGCCATGTAAGGTGTCTAACAACTGGGGATTGTACCCCAATACTATTTCCAGTATTAGTTTTACAATTCCTTGCACCCTGGGGGCTCCCCTATGGACACCCAGTACTGCCATACCAACTTTCTGATGTTTTCAGTGCAGCCCTAGCTGCTGCCACCTCACAGACAGGCTTCTGCCCTCCTGGGGCTTGAGAAGCTCAATCCCAGGAAGGCAAAACAATGCATTTCCTTTGGGAGGAGGGTGTTACACCCTCTCCCTCTGGAAATAGGTTTTCCAGGAATGGGAGGGGTATCCTCCCAGAGCCTCTGGAAATGCTTAGAAGGACACAGATGGTGCCCTTCTTGCATAATCCAGTCTACACCAGTTCAGGGACCCCCCAGTCCCTGTTCTGTCATGAAACTGGACAAAAGAAAGGGGATTGACCACTCCCCTGTCCATCACTACCCCAGGGGTGGTGGCCAGAGCTCCTCCATAGTGTCCCTGGATTCTGCCATCTTGTTTTCAGGATGGTCAGGGAACTCTGGGGGCATCTGAGTGGCCAGTGCCAGCAGTTGACATCAGAGACCCCTCCTGATAGGTGCTTACCTGGTTAGGTGACTTGTGTGCGACCTTCCAAGAAGTTCTTCGTGCACAGCACAGCTTAGACACCCAGCACTCCATCCTGTGATGCACAGCTTCCTGAGTGGTGCTCCTGTGGCATGGGAATCCTTTGTGTCGTGCTGCATGGGCCCCCATTTACACCTCCTTTGTCCCCATGCTGTTGGACTCCTGTGCGTGCTGCCTGGTCTTCTGAGGGCTCTCTGAGTTGCTGAGAGCCCCTCTGTCTCCCCCTCCTGGGTAGAGACCACAAGGTCCCTCCTGGTCCCGGGCAGCTCCATTTTCCACCAACCGCGTTTTTTTGCATGAGCAATGCTTGTTGGCGAAATCCAGCGACGCAAAGCAGACTGCATTCATCCATTCGGTGTGGGATATCGTCTGCACCAACCAGGAACCAGCATCTGTTTTCTTCGGTGCAATACCTACTTTGTCTTCTCACCGTGGTTCTTCTTTTGCACCTTCATCCGGGTTAGCAGGGGCTCCGGTTATCCCTGGACTCTTCAGTGGTTCTTGGCTTGGTCCCCTTCTTCCACGGGAATCCATTGCTGGTGTCTTGCAGTCTCTTCTGGTTCTTGCATTATCTTCTCTCACGACTTCTAGTGTGTTTTAGGAAACTTGCTGTGCTTTACTGGGCTCTGGCATGGGGTATTTTACTTACCTTTGGTGTTTTCTTATACTCCCAGCACCCCTCTACACACTACACTTGCCTAGATGGGAAACCGACTTTCACATTCCACTATTTGGTGTGTGTGTCCCCCAGGCCCATTGCAACCTATTGTGATTTTCACCGTTTACAATATTTTCTGACTATTTACTTACCTGTTTTTGGTTACTAGTGTGTATATTGTGCAATTTACTTACCTCCTAAGGGGGTATAGTCTCCAAAGTATTTTTGGTATTGTGTCACTAAAATAAAGCCCCTTTATATTTGGTAACACTATCTTTCATGTGTGTTATTACTGTATGACTACAGTGGTATTGCAAGAGCTTCACATGTCTCCTAGTCCAACCTTGGTTGCTCTGCCTATAGCTACCTCTAGACAGCCTGGCTTCTAGACACTGACTACATTTCACTAATAAGGGATAACTGGACCTGGTATAAAGGTGTAAGTACCTTTGGTACCCACTACAAACCAAGCCAGCATCCTACAGCAGGCCAGGAGGCGCACCTGCCGCACCAGACCGCCTCATCAGCCACAGCTTATCGCTGGGGCTCTGTGCTACCACCTACCACGAGCTGGAGCTGTACCGCTCCGCAGCCCGAGTGCCGGACGCATCGCCATGTGGGCCGTCACCCATTTATGGAAGGCCCCTGCCTCGCCATGTAAGTTGGAATGCCGGTGAGACGTAGCAGCAGGCCGCATCGCATCCGGGACTGTGTGCTCCAGCCGCACTAGCAGAGGATAAGGTCAGTGCTCGTACCAGCATTTTGTTTCCCCCGAGGACCGCTAGGCTGCCCCTGCTGTGCCTGCTACCCACTGAGGCACCGACTGCTTGACATCCCTGGCTCTGGACGATGCCGCAGGGGCAGACCAGTGAACACCAGTGGCATTTTGAGGCCTTGGGGAAAAAGAAAAAAAAGAGGAGACTGGTAGAGAGAAAAAATAAAAATAAAAAATAAAAATAAGACATTGAACATCAGTGAACTCAACAAACCAAGAAAGACAGAAATATAAAAGAGAACCTGCATTGCAAAGGACCGGCACTCACACTGCAAAATGAGCTCACCACCCCAGACCGATCGCCGCCATGCCACACCCAACCCTGAGGCACACGCGTCAGTCACTGCGCTGCCCCCCTTAAGCCAGCTGGCAGACCCGGCCACTGCAGCACCACGCTGGTGCCACTGGTTTGGCAGACTAAGGCACTATTTTCAGGCCACTCGGAAGGCAGACGGTGCAGTCCAAAGGTTGCTTATGCTACATTTTGGGGGTGATAAGCTCTACAAACTATTCAAGACGCTATCTAATACTGGTGCAGGCGATGACTTTGACGCAGCAGTTGATGCTCTCAATCGTTACTTTGACCCCCAGCTCAACCCGCTTTACGAAAGAATCAAACTAAGACAGGCAAAACAAACCTACGCCGAATCGGTGCATATGTTTCATGAGCGACTGTGCAAGCTAATGAGCACGTGCACAGGCCTAAACCAGCATGAGGAATTAAAGGCCCAAATAATCCAGGGGTATCGCTCCAACCTGCTGCGCAAGCTCATACTACGGCAGCCAGGCATCACGCTGGCCGAAATCCTGATCTTATCCCACTCCCATGTGCAGAGGACATGGCGGCTGCCCTGGGGCGGTCTACTCTGGCACAAGGAACAACTAAGTTAGCACCCGTGAAAGAGGAACAAATTGACGTCATCCAGGGGCACCCGAACACCCGGAGCCTCCTTAGAGACAGGATGGAAAAGACTGTGGAAACTGTGGTTTTGACCACAAGACACCAGGGATGTGCCCGACAAAGGGGAAGGCCTGCTCCAAGTGTAGAAGATTCAACCATTTTGCCAAGGTCTGCTGAGGAGGGCGGCCCAGGTCAGGAGCTATAGCGGCAAGAAGAGCCACTGTGCGACACCTTGATCCAATTGTGGACACAGGAACAGTCGCATTAGAGGCATGCCCGGGAAGTGCACAGTATGAGGATGAAGACAAGGATATCTTCATCACCTCTTTGGCAGGGAGGCCGGAGCAGCAACAGAGGCCGCGGCCCATGTGCACCATGACCATAAATGGTATCCCAGTAACCACGCTGATCGACACCGGCACATCTGTGAATATCATGGACATGGAGCAGTGCAGCAAGCTGTCGCCCTTGCCCCTCATCAAGCCCTGTCACATGAAAATATACAGCTATGGGGGCCAGGACCCAATACCCCTAATAGGGGCGATCGAAGTAGACATCAGCGGCAGCCGCAGCTCGACCAGAGTGAGATATTATGTGACCGGAGGGAAACAGGGGACCCTGTTAGTGTGCCACACTGCCGAAGACTTTGAGCTGGTGTTCTCTGTGCATCAATTATATGACTTCCACACAGAAGCAGTGCTGGTGGAATTCCCAGGGCACTTTAAAGAGCTAGACAAGCTCAAATGAAAGCAGTTCCAGTTGCATGTTGATCCCAAGGTCAAACCCACAGATTTGAGACATCGGCACGTGCCATTTCATCTGAGACCACTTGTTGAACAGAAACTCCGAATGCTAGAAGAACTAGGGGTTATTGAAAAGGTCACTGGCCCAACGCCCTCTGTTTCGCCCATTATGATTGCCCCAAAGCCAAAGCAACCGGGAGCCGTCCGCCTCTGTGTGGACATGCGGCTTCCCAATGAGGCCATTAAGAGAGAGCGTCACATCACCCCCAATATGGATGACATCACTGCGGACCTCAAAGGAGCCCATTGGCTCTCCAAGCTTGACCTGAGCTCAGAGTACCACCAGCTGGAGCTACAGCCAGAAAGCCACAATATCACAACCTTTTCCACACGTGGGGCTCTGCCGTTATAAGAGGCTCAATTTTTGGGTCTCCTCAGCCTCCGAAATGTTCCAGAATACCATAAGGGAAACCTTGACCGGACCTGCGAGTGTCATCACCCCCAGTGATGACATCTTCATTTTCTCCTAAACTTTGGAAGAACACCAACAACGTCTGCAAGCCACTCTTCAAAGACTCTGTGAGGCCGGCCTAAAGTTACATAAAGCGAAGTCTGTGTTCTACCGCAACTCCGCCACAGAGGTACGGAGCTTCCTCAGTATGGCCACATGCTGTGGGAGGTTTATTCCCTGGCTAGCCACCATGGCCGAACCTCTTCGGCAGGTCACGAGAGCCGACACCAAGTGGGAATGGGGCCCGGAGGCTGACCGTGCCCTCAAAGACATCAAAAAAGCCCTGTTGGACAAAGTGACCATGGCCTATTTTCATCTACTAAGAAGGACGGAAGTGGTGGTGGATGCCAGCCCCATCGGGCTCAGTGCGGTTTTGCTCCAGGAACAGAGCTAGGCGCTTGCCATTAGGTGGGTCTGTCGGCATTTCCACTTATATCTATATGGGCATGAGTTTTGCATGGTTACTGACCACAAGCCACTGGTGACCCTCTTTGCTTGCACAGCCAGACTAGCCACGCCCAGGATTGAGAGGTGGGCGGTACTTCTCCAGCCCTACAGATTCCATGTTGTCTACCATCCAGGGGTCAACAACCAGGCAGATTATTTGTCCTGACATCCCCCGCCGGCGTTGTTACCCAAACAAAAAGGGGAGGAAGAAGAGAAAATGGAAAGTTTTGTGAGCATGGTGGTCCAGTTGGTATGCCCCACCGCCCCGACGTTACCGGAGATTGCCGACGCATCCCAAGAACACCCGGTCATAGTCAAAGCCAAGGAAGCGTTGGCGACTCGACAGTGGAAGCACTTCCTGGATGGAACCCGAGCACTTGACCCGGAGGAGCGCAAGGCAATGCAACTGGTCTGGAGGGTGAGGTCCGAGTTGTCAGTGAGCTCGGAAGGTATTCTGCTACGAGGACAATGGCTAGTAATACCGCAGCCTCTTCAAGGTAGGTAGTGGAGCTGGCCCATCAGGGAAACCAAGGGGCTGCAAAGACCCAAGCCCGGCTCAGAAGCCAAGTGTGGTTCCCAGGGATGGATGCCCTGGTCAACGAAAGCGTGAGGAAGTGCCACCCTTGCACCATAACCGCAGGAGATCCACCACCGGCCCCTCGTGATGACAGAGCCACCAAGCACGCAACCATGGTCCTGAATAAGCTTGGACTCCAGAAGCTTCCTGGATGGCCGGCTGACGGCCGTGATAATCAACTCCTGCGCACACTTCCCTGTGGTGGAACTGGTCACTTCCATCACGTTTGAACATGTTCGCCCGGTACTGGAGAAGACATTTGCCCTAGTAGGTCTCCCAAATTAAGTTCAAACAGATAATGGGCCCCCATTTCATGAGCAAGATTTTCAGGATTATCTCTGGTCGTTAGCCATAAGACACCATCGGAACACCCCTCAGTGGCCTCAGGCTGATGGAAACGTCGAGCGGTTTATGAGAACCCTCAACCGTGCCCTTCGCATAAGGGTAGCTGAAGGGGAGGATGCCGAATTCTGTCTGCATAAATTCTTGAAAGCCTAGCGGCAGACGCCCCACAGCACCACCGACTGTGCCCCCAGGGCCCTGCTATTCCAGAAACCACCTTGTGACTGTATCCCGGTGGATGTGCAGTGGCAGCCAGACCCGCTAGATGTGGCAGGGGCACAGAGGAAGAGACTACAAACTAACACAAAAGCCAGTGAGTGGCGATGAGCGCGACACCCTGATCTGAGGGTGGGTGACCCGGTTATTCTGAAAGGTCGTCATCCCGGATGGAAGTTCCGAACTCCCCATGAACCTGATGTCTGCGTGGTCAAGAAAGTGGAAGGGACCGTGATCACTGCCAGCCGGAACAGACTGCATGTAACTCGTAATTTTCATGGTTCCGCAGAGTGGTACCGACAGACCGTGGCATTGACACCTGGCCCTGAGTGGATGATGAAGAGGATGGGGGAATTGAAGGCTCACCGCTGGGCTGCAGAGTGCATGCTCAACCGAAACCACTGAGTGTAACGCGCATGACCATGAACGACCCAGTCGATGTGAGCTGATGGAAAAGCCTGTGAAGAGTCCGACTGAGCGGAATGACAAGTACAACCTATGCCCCAATCCGACATCTAGTAAGCGGCTAAAACACTTCTTGTGTTGATCTATTTCGTGCCCTGGCATCTTCTACTGTTTTTCTCCCCCCTCTCTCCCTCTCTCTCTATCTTTTTCTCCCTCTCTCTCCATTGTCTTCTGTGGTGTAGCCAAACTGTATGTTGCTGCAATTTGAAAATTGTGAGGGATGTGCAGAGTCACCCAGGCTCTCCCATACTTTGTTGCCTCCAGGTCATGGAGACAGGGCTTTGGCCCCAGAAGTTATACATTAAAAGGCCGGCTGACCTCATGGTCAGTCAGCAAGTACCAGCATAATTGTGTGGTGTGCTTGCGATCAGCGCGCTTGCATACACAGCACTCTGTCGAGGCCCTACCAGTCTCGCTACAGTGTGTTTTCATTATGAAGAAACAACTAGGAATCCAATCTATTTTGCATGGCGAGAGAAAGTCGCTGGGGGCTCTATGTCTTCACTCCAAGCAGGAAAGGGGCAGTGTACATATGGTTCCAGACCTTCTACGGCAGGCCCAGGGAAAGTCCCTACAAATGTGCAGAACCAGGGTAGTAATCTTGCTCTTTATTAATACCGGGATTCACCATATAACCAACCCATGAGTGGCAGGCTACAGAGGACTTCCACTCAATCTTCGTTTGCGCCCCAGAATACGAAGTTGCATTGTACAGTAAGGCCACAAAATGTCACTATTGTCATGATTTATCTCGACGTAGCCTAGCAGTTTCTGACTTATGAGCTGGTATGTTTATCGAATTTCAGCTCCACTGGACCTGGATGTTTTCATCCCATACTTACCTTAAAATTATACTCGTTGTACTCTCCCCGTTTCAAAATCTCCTCACGTTTTAACTTTATTTGAATTATAATAATTTTATTTTCTCATCCTTCTATTTTACACATAAATATTTGCATCTTTATGACTTAAACGAAAACGCCTGAAAATCACTTCCAGCTAATCTAATTTCGACCTTGGTGCACAGACTCGAAGGTCATTCCCACCCCTGCTGATGTTGGAGAGGTGAAAAAAATTAAACAGTGTAACCTTGTGTTTGCATAAAAGTTACATTAGAGCCCAAGGATTTTGCGTCATCGTATTGCCTCATAATTTAATCGATTACTTCTAGATGTATGTTTTTTATTGAGTAAAATGAATTAAAATCAGTAGCCAAGCATATCACGCGGGGCACAAAAACATTATCAATCTTCGTGTTGTAGCTAGCTCTCGCAATTCAGAAGCTATAGTATCAAAAACAATGCATACATTCATTCTATCACAGCTGATTATATTTAGTAACTCAATAAACAGTTGTATAATAAATAAATTCAAATTTCCTTAGTGGGCAACTTTTTAGACACCAAATAAAATTATTTTGCTTCTAGATTGAACTGTAATAAATTGCTTGTATCTAAGCAGTGTTTCCTCACGTCCATGCGTCTTTTCAGGTTATTACATAGATTTGACTTAAGGGTAATTTTCTTTCAGTCAGCACTCTAGGACTACAGCATAGTATGTGCAGAAAGAGTCACTTTTGTAGCTGCACAATCTGCAGATGCTCGGTTTGTAAGTCTGCTGACACAGACCTGCCCCAAGTTCCCTTTCTGGAAATAAGAGAAATTGTGTGAAATAATTTTCTTTCTACATATGCTATTCAACGACTCCTTCCAAAAATACTGTTTTGTTAATATATTATATGAATATGTTAGCAAATCCTCATACTTCATTTTATCTATTCTGCTAAATCTGTATTCCTGTGAACAAGGGAGAAGACAGAAAAATAAAATACTGCCCAGTTTGACAAATATATAGCAATAAATGTGCAGGTAAAGTGAGTGATCCCAACTCTACCTAAGAAGTGCCATGGGAATTGTACCCTGGGGGAAATTTGCAGAAATTGGTGCAAAATTGCAAATACTACAGAAAGATTTAAAAAGAATTCCACCAAATACTACACATTTATCAGTATTGGCATATGTCTCTTATTCATCCTTTCCATATTCTTTTTATTTATGCTTCTTTCCATCACCTTTCCTTTGTTTTGTTATTTTCTATTTTATTTTTTTCCATATCTTTCATTACGTCTACTCCACTCATTCCATCTGACATTTTTCTAGCTTCCATCCTTCTTCTTACCCCTTTATTCTTATCATTCTCATGTTGTTCCTTCACACTTTCTTTGCATCTTTTATCTTTATGTTCCTTCCATTATTTTTTCTCTTTCCTTCAGTCAGCCGGCATTATGTCTTCCTCTTTATATCAATATAAATTTCTGTTTTCCTTCTTTCTCTCCTTTCATTTTTCTTATTTATTTCGTTATTCCTTCCATTGCTTCTTGCCACCCTCATTCTTTCTTTTGTGCCTTTGTTTTTTTCTTTTACATATTTTTCCTTATTCCCTGTGTCCTTTGTACTTTTTCCTTCATACTTTCAATATTTGAACTTCACTTTCTTTACATTATACGGTGTGACTTAATTTGCCTCTACCTTTTTTTCTTTGCCATTTTAATGTTTTCTTAGTCTCTGTCATGGTTTCCCCTTCAGACTTGCCTTGACCTGCGAGCCCAAGATAAAAGTTAAGAAGAGTAATACAATTGAATCTACTCCTGTAGTACTCCCACTTGAGCTGTTATAGCGGGTGGTTAACTAAGCCCTTGCCTGGGATCAACAATAATTCAGATTTCATGAGTGATTTCATTACCAGATATGATGGATTTTCAATCGATGTTGAGGCAAGTCGAAAATAAAAAAAGTCAGTTAGCTCGGGCATTAGCTTTTAGCCCATTCTCCACATGTAATATATTTCAGAGCACTGATTTAACGGAGCCTTGTTGGGATTTTAATCAGATAGTGTAGCAATATATTTTTTAATGCGGTCTTACAGAATAGAATATGACTGGTAAGTTCACATTCAAAACGAATCTGTGATCGGGGAGTGGCTGTTGGTAAACAAAAGATTTGTCCTGAAACTTTCGGTTGTAATAAATCCAGGCTAAAGCAGAAGGCCTCCTGATTATATGCAAACCGAAATTACTTTGATCTAAGTACAGGGTTCCGCAGAAGGGCTGCATAATTTTGAGTACAACCTCAATGAATAAAATAAGATTACGGTGCCACCTCCAGTCTTTAAAGAAGAGGTATAACATCTGGGAGAACCTGTGCCTGTTATCCAGAATCTTAAATAATTATAAAGCATGGTATAGCTTAAGCTACTAGAACGCAATAGCAGGTCTTGCTACATTTGTTTGTTTTTTCACCTGCCAAATATCACGTTCTTCATACTATTAGCAACCAGAAGAATTGATCAATTACATGTGTGCAGCTCATTCAGCGACCTCTATAGGCCGATACTGGTTTGGTCAAAGTTGAGTATGTTGTATGCATGCTGAAGAGATTGCATATGATGTGGTCCTGTTTTTGTAGGGAATCGCCTGGATGTTTACAAAGCAATGCCAAGGTATACTGTATAGAGGCTATACAATAAAGGAGCCAATAGGCATCCCTAATTCAAACCTACATTAGTTTGAATGTGTCTTGACACTCTTGTCCCATTACCAACATTTAACCTGACTCATGTGTCAGAGCAAAGTGAAATGGTGCCCTTAACAACGTATCTGGAATATCACGTATTACATTTCCTTCACAAAGGAGAGCGGTCCACCCCATTAAAATGACATCAATGTTTATTAGCATGCCAACAAACTGTTCTCATAGCATTGGGAAACTTGAAAGGCTGTGAAAGAGAGGCCTGCAACATTGTCCTGCCTGCTGCACGTGGGCCTAAACAAAGTTTGATAAAAAGGAATTAACTGCCAGTATTCTAGTTCACCTAAGAGGATCCTGCAAATGCTTCAACATTAGTATCTAACATTGTAATTAATTGATTGTTAGCAGGATTATCCCCATCGTCATTTTTATATCGAGCCTACCAGACAGTGCAGATATCTGGCTCAAAAAGATGTATCTTGGGCTAATCAAGAATTTATAGCAGGCTTACAGCCCACCCATTATTTCCTATGGGTTGGCTTTAATGGCAGTCATTACCAGTCGCGTCTCGCGGGGTGCAGAAGGGGCGGGGCGGTGAATAAACATGAAATGAATTAACGAAAAAAAAAACACTTACCTGTTCCACCGCCATCCCCACCGTGCTGCTCCTCTCCTGCAGACAGGCAGCAGGCACAGGTTCCCAGCCTGCCATGCGCCCAATCCTGACGCTGCTAAGAGCAGCATCAGGATTGACTGAGAGTGCCCAGGCAGACTGAGAGCCTGTGCATGCTCTCTTCAGAGAGAGCCTACTACATGTTTGTTTGCCCGGCCAAAAACGACCAGCCAAACACACATGCACTCTGAGAGGGAGAGCTGTGCACTCCCCCTCACTGCTTGTCACCCCCGTGGCCCTATGCCCTTTACAAGAAAATGATAATAAACGCAGTTTATTATTGCTTTCTTGTAAAGGTTTTGCAGCTGCCGCTGCTCGAGGGGGCGGTGCTCCTCCGCCCTAATGGAGGAGCCACCCCTGCTCATTACCATGCTTCTTATTCAATAGCTTGCATTATCCCTCCTCTACAGGATAACTTCTGTACCATCCTCTTGATTCGTCCGACTTGTCTTTGATGTTGTTGTCACCCTTGTGTGCTGATTCCGCTCTCAAGTTCTTTTCCCCCCAACCCTCTGCCCTTTAAGGTCTGCATCATCCAATCCATTGGTTATTGCTGCGTCACAATGCTGTTGCTCTCTCCCTTGTGCACTGTTTTTCCCACTCATCCTCGATCACACACTACCCCATCTTTTTCCTCCTTTGCTCCCCCACCCTGCTGCCCTTTTTAAAACTTGCACCTTCATGTAAAACAATTATCATTTTTTTACTTACAGATCTGAGTGGCATCTGCCATCTTGGATCGGTAAGCAAAATACAAAGAAAAAGGCATCTGCGTTGTTCTGCTGGCAAACACATTCTAACCCTAAAGCTCCTGAATGTTTTTGAAGTTTAACGTCTTAGCAGTGCTTAATTTTAGAGTAATATATAAATAATTGCAGGGGCTCAAAAATATTCGTAAGAGATCACCACTGGCCCTGCCAAATTATAAGGCTCTACTTCATGTTCTTTTACCACTCTGCCCGCCTGTCTCGTTATTTCACTCTATCAAGTTATTTTGTATCCCTTCTTTCTACCTTTGTTACTATTTTAATATATTTCCTTTGCTCCTTCATCTAAACTTTTATGCCTTTATGTCTTTTGATCTGAGTCAAAGTCAGATGAACAATATGTCCAATTCCCCAAAAGAAAACGCAGATGCCCATCACCTGTAAATGAGCATACAAAGTAAGCACTGGACGTGATTTTGAGGTAAAAGCGAGAGCATCCATCACTCACATATGTAATGCACACATTTACCTAAATGCCAGTAATATTTAGATCAGGGAAGGCTGGTTAATTAAGAGTGGCAGCCCCTCACCTCCCATAATAGGAGCTTCAACCGGGTCTCAGTGATCACTTAAAGAGTTGTCTGCCTGACCATAGTGATAAAAATGCATTACCTTTATCACTTGTGGAACCTATATTCATGTTGTCTCATTAGCAATTATGTGAATAACCACACGGAGTGGAATAGGAAAACTAAATGGTAAGGAAAAGAGGATTTGCAAGTTAATCAAATATACGGTTTCACACTTCTCTGGTGTGTCAGCCATTTAGACAAAATAGGTTAGAGAATGCTTGACTGAGTAGTATAAAACTATATGTGTTGTGTCAACTGTAAAGCTACTCCCAAAACAGATCCTTCTCTGGCATCCAGATTATTTTACTGTGGAGCGCAGGAATGGAAATGTTGTGTGTGATGCAAGGAAAAAGGATTTGCGCTCATATATATATATATAAGCATCTCAGCCAAATTCAATAGAAGTTGGTCAACAAAGCAGTGGCTCTCGCACTGTCATACATCACAAGTATAGAACTGAAGGCTAGTGGTATTTGGCCAGTGGTCAATCTCATCCTGGGATGTACAGGATACTACTCAAGCAAGAGCATTACTCGCCAGGGATCACCAGGCTGAAGAAGGTCTTCCTTGGAACGCTCACCTCAATATGGAGCACAAAGCCCTGACCAAAAATAGCATCACCATGTCAGGAAATGAAATATTTGCTTTTAAAGGGTTGTATAGTTTCTTGTCAGGATACACACTGGATTACTGTACCAAATGTTATTATACTTGTAGCACAAGTGTAGAGTGCTCCATAGCAACTTATGAAACATTGTGCAGTGATGTTTTATAGAACTGCATGATTTAAACCTGTCTTACCACCTTAATACTAAAAGATCATTCTGCAGTACTGATTGTGGGTCCAAGACTCAGCATTTTATCTTAAATAGGGACCCACCTCCTTTGCAATTGCATTGGATTGTTGACACTCTTCCCACAACTGACAAGGCACCAAAGCACTTTCAGTGGGCACGTAATATGTTACTCTGCAGGTTTTGAACTGTGAGTGAGCATTTTGTGGGATGCATATCAATTTTCATGCTCTGTCCACGTGTTTAATAATAGAGATTCCACTGCCACTATTTCCTTGCCCAGTGACTGGGGGATGCTGCCCAAGTAGCCGCTTTACCTTCAGGCACAGCTACTTCCTGTGCAAGCGCTCACAGTATGGCTGCCCCTCCTGGCATATGAGGTCACCGATCTACAAACCCACTCTTTATGCATTCCCTTGTTAGCCCCATCTACCTTCTTGAGCTGTGACCAGGCCCCTCCCTTGTGATCTATCACTGAATCAAAGAGCAACCTTGGAGCTGTAAAAAAAAAAAAGGGGGGGGGGCTCCTTCTTCCGGTTTGTCAAACCCAGCTCACAAAAATGCAGCAATGCCCAAATCTATCTGGGGAATTCCTTTAATCCTCATGTCTTCACTGTGAAGACCTTTCCCAAAATAGAACCCAGGGTACTCAAAATACTGTACAAATTCAGGCACACTTACTCAGTATACATTGACAGCACACTTACTGCCCAGCCCTGATCCCTCTATGCATTGTACTGTTATCAATGCACATACTTCCAGTACACACATGGTCTGTGCACACTGTTCAGCACTGAAGCTTTTCTATACTATACCAGGAAGTGCTATTTGCAAGCATACTAAATACCAACATGCACTCACTATTGGTGCGATTCACTACACTTTACCCTTCATGTATTATACTTCACGCAGGCACACACACATCCAGCATGCTTTCATTGGGCAAGCACTGCACAGCAGTACATCTTCCATGTCATGTATTCCACGCAGTATACATACACTCACAGCACATGCAGTACTCCCACATGTGCTGCACAGTTCTCCTCTATCGCTGTCCTGTACTTTTCCCAGGCATACATACGTCCTGTACAGGGTCACTACTCCTGCGCTGTGCAGCACTCCACATGTACTGTCTTTAGAGGGGAGTTTTTCATTTTGTGACACTGATGAACCTTATCACTATGTCTTTTAAGAATATGGAACCATAGTTACGCACCTAGTATGGCACTGAGTATCACATTCTTTTGAAGTTAGTATTATTTAAGATTAATTAAAATTTAATGTAAACTTGAATTGTGTTTTTGAAAAGCATGGGATTGTCACCCACATAACACCACATGGTCACTGCAATGTGGGAACAAAAGTGAAGAGCTATATTCAATTAATATTTTGTGTTGTATGTTATTGTAGCCCTGATGAAGTCGGAAGGGAAATTTTCCCTGACGAAACACGTGTTGGCCGTTGTTACGTGGAACAGAGAAGTCAATGGACATTTAACTGACAATTTGTGTCATGTGGAATACAATATTCAATGGACACTGAATTTCTGATGTGACGTGGATGGATATTCATTGACTGATGTAGTATAGATCCAGATACCAAAGACTCAAGAAGACCATCACTTGGATATGCGTGCACTATTTGAAACTATACAATACATTTGTGCTATGAATTGAATAGGCAACTAGACTTATAACTGTGTAATTAGTGACTCATTCCCAATGTCATAATATTGTGTGAGGCAATTTATAAAAATAATACATGTATAAGATGTTTTTTGATTATTGTACTAGCTGAATGAGTGCTTATGAGTAATGTTATATGTTCTCAGCAAAAAACAATTTTTGTTGCTGGATTATAGGGTCTTTTTAGAGGTATTCACCCTATTAGAGCACCACTCAGATTAGTGTACAGTGAATTTAGGCAGTAAGCGCCACAACACTCCGAGAAAACTTCCCTTACATATTCTAACACACTGCAGCAGTACTTTTGAAAAGGTGAGTGAGCCTGTAGGCCTCACATTAGTGACACAGGCTAAAAATGTCCTGTTCACTACTACTTCTCACTACATGGTGTGCTGCCACAACTGCATTTGTGCTGCTTAATTCCTGGTGAAAGCGGTAGCCTTCCATCACTGCAATGGCAACACTGAGTGCCCTTTCCAGTACAAAAAGACATAATCCGTGAGACAGGCCTAGGTCATGGGGCACATGCGGGATCCTTGTTTACCTATTACACAAAAATCAGTATTAGGGTTCCAGGCGACCACACAGGGCACGGGTACACACCTTAAACCATGTAGAGGACTTTTTGTCCTAACAACAATCATAATGAAGTAAATAATTAACAGAAATTGGATACAAACTATTTTATTCAGCTTTGCAGGCAATAATAAAACTGATTTTTTAATGGCATTTTCATATAACTGGGTAATAATAGCTTAGAAGAAAAGAAGAACCAAAATTAAAAAAATAAAATCAATAAAACACACAGGAGCCGATTAAACGGCAGCACAATGAGCTCCCAGGGCAGGGGATGGAAGCCTGGGAGAGGCAATGGAATTATTTCCCTAAAAATATCTAACTTCTGAAAAAAAATTATCATGACACGGCCTATTAATTTTGTTAGTTCCCCTTTTCAATGTTGAAAGTTGCTTTGGTATTTTAATTACTTTTATATTCTGGCGCGTCTCTACAAACATGTTTCGTTTTAAAAAAGAGATTACCAAAGAGTGCGCAAGCCGTCTGGGAACCAGACTCTGAATTCCAAGATGGCTACTTTTGTTTCCATAGCACCCTTATGCTTTTAGGCTCACAGCGGTTTTAAGTCTATCTAACTCACAACGTTTCCCATAAGCTTGATTAATATTTGCAATACATTAGCTCTTTGCATTAGGTGTATCTTTGCTCTACTTATCCCTCTCTTTAAACTTGCACTTTCATTTCCTGTGTCCAAAAATATAAGCTACTGGAACATCTTTTCTGACAGCTGAGGTGCTTTCTGGTTTGTTGAACCATGTCAACTGAATTCGAATCTTAGCTTACTTATTTCATCTAGGAAGTTGTATAGAAGTGCGAACAAGGCCCTCAGAAGAGTCAAAGGGCCTCACGTTTTTACATTTCCTAACACAGAATACACTTGCAAAATATTTTTACATCGATGTACAGATGTAACAGGATAGAATCCACGCGTAACAACAAATCCCAACAGTGTGGTAGTGGTCAAGTAGCCATTTCACTCTGTTTCAGTACACCCATACAAATTGTGAGCGCTTTAAACATTGTCCAAATACACATAATGGGTAAAGCCCTTTGATACATCAGGCCAGCTACTTGTAGTAACCGCTATATCAATTCAATTTAGAATTAGTTAATTTCGAATTATGAAACACACCTACAAAATAACAATTCCGTGCCCTCAGCCTTGTTTGAAAAGGTAATATTTTAGAGGCATTTCTAACCCCTGATACAAAGTTCCATTGACACGTGCAGGTACTTTTTATAGCCTGTTAGGTTCACTTGCTTAAGTAAACCCGACAACAGCAACATGAGATATTAAACTCTCCAGTGTGAGTGTGTGTGCGCAAGGAGCACACTTCAAGAACTACGCTGTTATCAACATAGCTACTAAGATTGAAAAACAATTGCCAATTCTGAAAACTGTGCCTGCAGTTATTATAATATAAATTTCAGTGTGGTATTTTTTTTATTATGTCTTTAAATCAGTTGAGTTGGTACAAATGGTTCTGACTGGATCTCATTGTGACATATGTTTTTGATAGGGTTGTGTGAAATTCACTATTTTTCTTGAATGATATAAACAATTTTGGATATGTTAATACATAAAATATTGTTGGCTGGTATCTCATGAAAACTGCGTGAGAGAATACACCTTCCATAGAAAAAGCATTCACGATACAGACAGAAAAGTAGTTTGTGAGATGTTTTCTAAGCTAACTAGAATCCTATGGTTCAAAATCAAACAGAGTTTTGTGTTGTGTAAAAAAGGCAAAAACATTTAAAATTTCCCACAACACTAAATTTCTGAATTTCACATTGTTACCTAACAGCAAAAATTTCATATGGATCTAGTTTTTGGACATTAACTACAATCGTATTAACTAACTTCTAGAAGATTCCTATTGCAACTTAAAGCCTTGAAAATTCATTAAAATGTTACTAGACCTACAGGTTGAGTAACTTGAATAATCTAGTCGATCTAACTGTAGTGTACTTGACCCATAAACGGGTCTCAAGTTGTGCTATCCTAGGAAAATATTTTATTTTACAGAGTCGCCTTTTTAATCATTCTCACATATGAGAGCACCATCAAATATGTGAGTTCAGCATTTCTGCTGTACAAAAATACTATTTTGTTTTATTAAATAGTCTAAGGGGGTAATTATGAGTTTGGCAGTCTGAAACGGCCGCCCACCAAACTCAAGCCGTCGGGTTCCCACCAATGCAGCTGCCTCCCCAAGGGGCCCATTACTAGTTCCCTGCTGGGTCAGCCACCCAAGGACCTAGCGGGGGAACAGTCCACAACAGGGACGCCAGCTCATAATTGAGCTGGCGGCAATGTAGCGGTGCGTAGAATGCAACAGCACACGTCGCGCTTAAGCGCAACCGGGCTGTCCCTGAGGGCCCTTGCACTGCCCATGTCTAGTGCATGGGCCCCCATGTGGCTCCCTGAACCCAGACTCCGCCAGCTTTTACATGGTGGTGCAACCGCCATGTAAAAGCCGGCAGAGAGGGGGGTCGTAAACCCCAGGGCGGATTAGGACCGCCAGCACCGTCAGTCCCACTACAGGAGGGAAAACAGCAGTGCTGGCGGTCCGACTGTGGCGCAACCGCCACGGTCATAATGTGGCGGTCAGACTACCGCCAAAGCGGTGAGACAATGTCTTTGGCGGCTGTCAGACCACCACCGCAACCCTGGTGGTCTCAAGACCACCAGGGCCATAATGAGGCCCTAAATGTCTGCTCCATGTACAATAAGAACTTAGCTCACATATAGGGTACACATGATTCACGGCTTGTCTCTTAGTTTACGAATAGCATTGCCATCAGGGCAAGCGTGTTTCTCGAATTATGTTTAAACACTAACTTTTAATAAATATATTACTAAAACATGATGTGGTAGCAAACTGTCATTTACAGACAGTAAGTTTCAAAGAAATGCCTACAACCATTCCCACTAACGTGCAGCTTTACTGATAAAACTATATAGTGTATTAACAATAATCTGTGAAAATTGGGTTTCAGAAAACATATTTATCATTTGCACATCACCAAGTACAGTGTTTTGATTTGTTTTCATCCTATTAAAATATTTTTTCATCAAACTGAAGAACAAAAAAATTATCTTTCACAACTACAGACATATTTTAAAATGTTTGTACAGTTGGCTTAGCTATTTAAAAGTTGAGTGTTAAGAAAAACCTGACACCCTACAGCCTTTCATTTTACACTTTTTACAGCCGGTCAGGCAGTTCACATTACGAAATCCTGGAACTCTGCAGTCAGAATGAAAAATGACAAGCATTTGCAATGCATTGGGTCTCGCATTACGTTGAGTTTGAGCTATTATCGTTGTATACTCCTAACCGGACTTTTCTTGGCACATTAAAGGAAAAGAAAAAGAAAAAAAAAACGCTGTAAAAACACAGCACGATTGCGCTGCAGAATAAAGAGAAAAAGTAGTCCAGAAACCATACAGAAAACACAGAGCCTCGTATGTTTCCAGTAGTTTACCTGTGCTCTCGAGGAGTGCTAAACACCAGATACGGCATGACGTATGCATGCCTTTCACGAATGAAAACAAGTGGATATTAAAAGGAAAGCCCATGAATCAATGAAATTGACTGACATAACATGGGCGTGGTTAAAATCCCCCTAAAGAGAGATTAGAAGAGGGGCGGAGTGCTTTGCGCTCACCCCTAGAAAAAACTGACTTTTAAACGCTGGCTCTAAACACAGAGCAAATGTGACAAGAACAAGATTTAAAGGTATCTTTATTGCTCCTTTACTTTCTCACTAAAAAGAACACCTGTTCTTTGCCAAACCAGAGGTGGCAAGTAGGTCCTAAAAACAGCTCAACCTGACAAAAATAAATGACTTGCTATAGAGAGTGGGCGATTTTTTCAAGGACTGATCTTTCTGGCCACTAGTGGTGTTTATTGGCGTCACATGGTATTTTCACCCTTCAGAATTTTGTTTGAATTTTCTCCTCAGGGACGCAAATGCTCAATAGTCCCCCCAGAAAACCTGCAATTGAATGGAACAAAAACATTATCTAAGTAGTCGACTGGTATTTCTTTTGTCAAAGATCATTAATGGAATAACAGTTAATGCCCAGAGAAGAACAAATATGGAGAGAGGCTAAAGGATTAGAACCAGCACTTCTGCTGAGCAGTGCCAGTTCAATCTAACACTGTAGGCCATCAGAAGCATAGAGCTACAGCGAGACAATTCTTAAACAATGAATGTGAGGGGATGCGGGCCAGTGTATAAGCCGGGGCCCTGGAAACATATGGAGCTTGACTCTAATCCTCGCCTCAGTACTTGACTGAAAATTGTGTGATTCTACACAAAGCACTTAATCTGCCTGGGCCTAACTTTCTAAGTATGCAAGATCGAATGTAATTCTGTAATTAAAATGTGTAAACCACCACTTGATTACGCAATTATGTATCATCTCCAAATAGTACACTTATTTAGTGTTCACAGGGTAGGTATGCACTATACCCATACAGTAAGAGGGGGCATGGGGACACGTGTGTGTGTGTGTGTGTGTGTGTGTGTGTTGAGAGAGAGAGGTAAAGAGTCAGATTGTGTGCATGTGTTTGCAACAGCATCTCCATCACTGTGAGCAAATGAGTAGTTTATTTTTCTGTGGATTGTTGTGTTCAAGAGATCTGCATATGTGTTAGTGAACTTTAGAGAGAGAAAGTCTGTGTCTGTCTTAAGTTATGGTAATTTGGACATAACATTGAGTTAGCTTATTGACCCATTGATTAAGCATCATAACGTTTCCAAGGCTACCATTAGAGAGCGGAAAAGTTCTGCTTGCCACAACATGTGACTGGCATTGTGTTCTGGATCTACTCTAGGTTAGGTCTCATTGACTTACTTATTGAACTAATAATACTGTATGACACTAGTGTTTTTGCATTAAGTCTGCGGGTTTTACTGGTTACATATGTACTTTTTAGATAGCTAGACAAGCAAATTGCCTGGCGGTGGGCACGTGGAAAGTTGGGGATATATATATTCAGAGTTTTTGCAGCAAGTTTGCTAGGATACTGTGGCAGGCAACTAAATGACCCACCTGATTCTTCTTGGCTGTGTGGTTGAGTTTCGTCTAATGTGTCCATGTGTGGCATATGGTAGAATGGCTGCAGTGAGCGTTGTGTTTAGTCCAATATGCCTTGTAGGAAGAAAGAGTATTGTCTCTAAATGGGAAGTGCTGTAGAGAAGCATGCAGGAGATAGCTGTGTGGCACAGGTTGGGCTGCGCTGGATGCCTGCGATGTGTCTTCTATAGTAAGTTCATCAGCATGTTGGAGTTTCTCGTAGGAACAAAGACAGTACAAAAAGTAATGTTGATGACCTAAGAAGGCTGGCATTAAGCTATCGTGAGCATGGAGTGAAAACAGTTCAAAAGGGTAAGAGAACTCCTACATTTGCCGAGGATTTTACTAATCATTAAAGTTTCTCTGTACAACATATATATTTTTTTTTTTACCAGACCAACTGCTAAAGTTAAAGTCAAATACTGCAAACCAGACAAGGCAAATATGTTAGCTAAATGATTTTCCATATTTAAAGCATATGGTGACCACTATGCCTTCTCTTTGGCACTTTTTGTACTAAGACTGTCCCATATACACACAGTCCCAGTGATTACGTTTTGTGCCAGTGGTTATATGTGGTGGACAACTGTACTTCATGTTTGGGGAATGGGGATTAGTTTTCATCCTTAAACTTCGACCCAGGGCAACAGAGAGAAAGAAGGAGAAAAAGACAGATGGGAAGACAGTGAAAATGGATGAAAAAACGTGCAAGGCTGAGACAGAGACAGCAATTGTTGTGTGGTTCAAGAATGAGGTAAGAGGTAAGCTATACAGCCTTGGTATTCCGCGACCCTGGCATTCAGCAACAGGCTCCAAAGAAAAATTGTGGGACTTTATAATTAAATAAATAATTAAAAAGCACTGCATGGTGTAACCTATCCCAGAGATATCAGATTTATGTACGATGAACTACAGATTCATAAGGATTGTTTTACCAGCACATGCTTGTTTTGTTTATAGTGGGGACGTCAGGATGCCCTCTTTTAAGGAGCGACCGGTTTTATTATCTCGTCAGTCTACTGAAGGGTGACTGTGCCATCATCTTCTGCCAGTGCCACGACAGACATGAGGCACGTTTTACTTAGTTCAGCAGCATGGAATATCGTTATTACTCCTGTCAGTCTACCCAAACCCTCCATGGCAGTGAGTACCTCCCAGCCTTTCAAGCTTCAAATTATCTACAAGGATTTATGTTTGTTATAATTTTACATCCGTTTGGAAAACAATCATGCGCCCGTTGGAAAATGACACCTGCAACTTCATAACTGCCTGTTCCCTTCAACATTCCAATGTAACGTTTTCTGAATCTGAGGAAACAATAAAGGACAGATCTAGTGTTGTGCTCTGCAGCAGTAAGGCGTTAACGGACCTTTTCATAACAGTTCCGACTAATACCGAGCTCTCAAACCCTTTGTCAGGGGTGAGTTCAGTGAATCCCAGTCATAAATGTAGTGCTATAGGTGAAATCAAGACATGTACCAGAATGCACGTCCAAAACCTCAACGTGTTACGTTATTTAGATGTGATAAGGAGCAACGAGCGATCTCTTAACAGCGTGGATGCTAGAATTATAAACGATGATTTCCTGACAGCCGGAAAGTAGAAGCCCTGGGTGCTAGAGAGAAAGAGAGCGATACACGTGTATATAATGCCTTCCTAAACAACTGTATCAAACAGCCAGCCCATCCTGCCTCTCTTGGCTTCAAGGCTGAATGCAGGCAACGTGTACCCAGGCCAACAGTACCTCCCTTACTGTGTACAGTTAATGCACGTTCGAATAGCTGAAAAGCAACGCCTGGAAGAGAGACTAATACAGAAAGGGAAATATTCTGAACAGCTCATCATACGATGTTTCTCTTGCGAGAGGTGGGCAAGTCAGTGGCGTGCGAGACTGGAGGTGAAAAGGAAAAACGTTTTCTCCCCCCACAAAATACTGGCTATCTACCCCGAAACTGGCAATCCTCATTTATGCCAGCCTCTTTAGGAAGTACATTTTATGCACTGGCCCATACCCCTACCAATCTATCTCAAGCACAAAGCATGTTCGTGAGATTTTGGATAAGGCATTCTTTTAAACCGTCTGATCTGGAAATACAAAGGAGCGCTATTATTAAACTTTCTCTCCCCACCCCCACCAAAAGAGTAACTCCCTGCAAAAATGTCCAAGTGTCGTAGGATCCTGTCTGCGAACTGCCATCCTCCCAAACTTTGCAAGACGGGTTGTTTTAGCTGCAGTGCGATCCTCACAGAGAGAAATACTGGAGCGGTACCTCACTTAACCTCGGAGTCGCCCCCGAGTGTGGATCTGACCCAGCGGCTCGTCCATACCAACAAGAGAAGGGGGCTGGGGGTTCCCTTTCCTCCATCTCCACAGAACCCCACCTTCCCCGAAGACACCAGAATTCCTCCTCGGTACTCACCGGGGCTGGGGCGGCTGCTGCTGCATGGCTCGGGGGCCTCGGCGCGAGGCTGATAGTCTGGGCGTGGGTGTCCTGCTCTCTCCTTCCCGCGCCCACGGAGCCTGAGAACGCTCTCTCCTCTTTACCGCGGTAGCCCAGCTTCCCTCCAGCCTCACAAGATTGCAGGAGTCTGGCAGGAGCACTGAGGACGCATTGGGCATGCGCGGACTGCCGCTCCATGGGCAGCTGTTCATGCTCGGCAACAAGAGGGGAGCAAAGCAGAAATAAAGGGAGTGATGGAACGAGTACGGAATACACTGCTATCTGCCACCTCAGCATTAACTGAGGTGATGTGTAGTGTACTCCAAGCCCTCATCTTTCCGCACCCCTTCAGAATGAATGAGAAGGGTCGTGCCACGCACTACAAAGCTTTCACGTTTCGGGGTCCAATGGCCATGCGTGAGTAGCTCATTCAGCCCACTGTTTTACTTTGCATTCTGGACATGTAGTCATGTGTAACACTTATACAATAAGGACCAGTGGCGTAACAAAGGCCTCGTGGTCCCCGCAGTGAGGTGGGGAGGGGGCAAGTTTCAAAGGGGGCCCTCAACACCACTGTGCACGTGCGATAGGCCCCTGACTGGGTCCAGGGGTGGGGCCCCCTCAAGGTACTTTGCAAGGGGGACCCCCTCAAGTTTAGTTGTGCCACTAACCAGGTCTACGTGTCCCAGAATCCAAAGCAGATACCCTGGCTGTATGAGCTACTGTGTATACATAAAAAGCGCGAGGGCTTCCGCAGTATACACAGCTACATATAACCAACCACAAAGACATACTTAGTATGACATGCTTTGTACTCCACACTGTAACGTTCGATTTATGTAAAAATTAAAAAAGTGCAAAAAGACCTGTACATGTTTTCTAATACTGACACTGGAATTAAAACGTTTTCTGTCTCTTTAAGAGCATGTTCTTTGCTAAAATAAATGCTTGAAATTAAGTGTGAAATTGTGGTCTCTGCTGAGTCTGAAGCAGGAACAAGGCCATTGTGTAATATTATCAGTATAAATATGTTTCTAGTATACCAGTACATTTCCTCTGTCTAACAGGCTTTATTCATTCAGCTTGCATATTTGTCTGTATCCATGTTTCTAATTCATGTGTTTTCCCTTGAGGAAATGGTGTGAGGAGAATTGTTACCATATTTTGTAATCATTGTCCTGTAACATCATATTCCAGTGGAGCAACAATAAGTCCACAGATGAAGCCGGAGAAGAGGAAGCTCAAGATACAATTGTATTAGTTTAGATTCCGTCAATGGAAATAACAGCAAATAGAAGAGCACTAGAGCTAACATTTTATATAATTTTGATATCTGTTAACGCTCTGATTGGTTATAACTTTCTCACCTCATACTTTATCCAATCATTTTCATTTAATAAGTTTAATTTAATGTTCAGTCACCATTGGTTTGGGGTCTTCTTTTGGTGAGTCACCCTTACTATTGTGATCTGTCACTTTGACATTTCATGTTTTGCCAGGCAGTCTATTGACATTCTGGTACTTTATCATTTCATGTCTGACCAATATTGAACTTATGCCTAGATGGTTTAGTGTATCTTATAGTCCAAATTCTAAACCATCTCCCATACCTTTTTTCCTGATGCTACCTGTTCCTGTCCTGATGCTGGTGTCTGCTGTCGCTGCTCCCCCTGACGAGGTAGATGATATTGCTGTTTACCATAGAGATTGAGTAAATGTATGAACTGTGAATTGTTATTTCTCTTTTGTTTTTCAGGTACCAACTGCAAAATGTTTTAATACTGCTGCTAATTTTGATAGCGCCATAGTTATATGTTTTCCAAATTCATGTTACTAAAACTTTAACATGAAGTCCGACATGCTGATGCTAATCAGTGGTTAGTGAGTTGTAACTCTCATACTCATGAATAGTTATTGATTACTTTTTGTTTTGATATTTCAAATGTGTTCAATTTCTCTTGCTTCGATTGTATTGCTATGGTTTTGTGTAATAACCATTGAGGGAATGTCTTTTCACAAGGATTAAATTTAGATACATCCGCCGTTCTAATCAGCCTTTATTGTTTCTCTACATGTATCATTTGAGTTTGAGAATTATTTTTGTGACCTTAGCATTGTTAATCTAGGGAAATAAATAATTGACTTCTTAATAAACTGGTGTGGGTATTGATGTTTGAATCGATTATGGAATGCTTAATGTGATGTCCATGGCGTATTTCAGATGACGTCTTCTTTAAAGCAGATTTGGTTCGGTTCATCGACCTAGTGTGTGAAATCTACCATCTAGTCCCCTGTGACTAAAATATAGCTAGGGTTTCTCTGCGTCAGTAGTTTTGGATGCAGAGTTTAGTTAGCATCTCTTTAAATTATGTCATTGCTACCTATGGAAAATTAATTGGTGTGTTTGATTATTGTTTTTTTTTTTAATGTTGTACTATTTTGACAAAATGAATTTCTAAAAGCCCAAATTGACCTTCCCCGGTTCTTGGAGACTGCCTAGATTGGTAGGGTATGTTCTCAGCGTACTGTTGTTAGATTGAATGAAGTACATTATGCGCTTGCACAGCTTTAGCCAATTTGCGTTTGAATGAGTTGTTTGTGAGTTTTTAGGGGAGCTGGAGGGGAGTTGGCATACCACAGAAGAAGATAATGTTTAAGAAAGAGTTGGCGTAATCTGAAGTATGTGAGTAGGGAAGTCCGGGAACTTCACATGTGTGTGGTGCTTGGTGCTCGAGGAAAATTGTCCACGTGATTGTTGCTAAGACGGACCTGACAGGATAGGTTTAAGACTCCGGAGTATATTGGGAAAGTGTAATGAGACACTTATTTTTATTTTAATATGTCTATTTATTAGACCATTCGAGCATGGTTGGTAAGTCGAGTTTGTGAGTTAAATTGAATGCTTGGAGTTTTTCCAACTGAGATTTGGAGAGTTCTGTTTGCACCAGGGCAGTATCCATTGATCAGCTGAGAGTGAAATGTGGAGGTCGAATCTTGCTTGCAAATCTTGGGAAATGAGAAAGAAGAATAGCTGCAAGAGATGCCGACAGTGAAATTTATAAGCTTCCTGAAGCGATTGTATTACCCTACCTATAGGAAATAGACAAATTGATTTCTTTGGGTTTGATGAAGTGCTCGCAAAACTAATGCAAAATTATTAATTTGAGTGTTTTTGAGTTTAGGAAGACAAGCTGCAAGACTTTGTCAGCCGCTGTGTGTAACTGTGATGTCATTTTTTGTGCTGTGCTGGGATAGGTTGGTTAGTGAGAAGGGTCACACACGGACTGGTGGACAACCGTGAAGTGCAATTAGACGAGAAGGGAGCCGAAAAGATTGTGGGATTAAAGTTGAAGTTTTTCAAAGCTTTTAAAAGTGCCCTTATAGGAGATGAGTATATTCTGACTATGGAAGGAGAAATGTGTCCCCCAGAAGGAACACTGGCATATATCGTGATTGAGGAGAAAGGCACTGGAACATGTCTTTGGTTAAAACACTGGATTAAAATCACAAACAGGAAAGGTTGCTTAGCGTTTCCTGAAAATGGTACATTTAATTTGCGAATTTGGCGAATTTCAGACAGGTGATGTATGGTCTAGGACCTCCACCATGACCAGCTCAGTTCGAAGCTTTAGCCATCTGGGAGCTAGTAGATAGACAGCAACAATCAATGAAATTTGAGAGAAGAATGAGAAGGGCAGAGAAGTCACTAGCAGAAGCTAGATGGGATAGTGAGCAGAGACGGTGGAGACTCAATACCTTACAAGGTGTTAGATTGTTTCCGGCAATGTCTAAAGCCAGTGGGAAAGAGACAAATAAGATTTCAAAGAAGTCTAAAAAGAGTTCTTCTTCAGCAGTTGAGGAGCAGACATCTAAAGAACCAGAAATGTCTTTGAATAATGATGCAGAGTCAGACGATGATGAGTTTATTACACAGATTTTCAGAAATTGTCCTCCACCATATGTGTCTGAAGAAGGTGGTACAAATCCTACTGCACCAATACCAGTTGTAGTAACACAGAGTTCAGTCCAGAGTGACCATAACACAACTGAGAGTTCCGTACAGGTTAATCTTAACGTGAACCAGAGCTCAGAACAGACTAGTTCTTTGGTGCAAATTCTGATGCAAAGTAGCTTCAATCAGTAAACAGACAATAGACAGATACCAGAAATTAATGTTCCTGCGATTTATCCAGATGTAATGATTGTGAAAACAACTACTAATCTAGTAGTATCTTTTGGTCAGAATTTACCAGAGCTGAAATTAGTTCAGACAGAGCCGACTCTGCTGTTATTGCCACAAATGCAGAATACAGGAATAGTGCAGTCTCAGAATATAGAAACCAGGAGCCCAGATGCAAATCAGTGCCAATTACATTGTGCCTTTATATGCTGGGGACAAAAAGAGTGCAGAGAATCTAGAAGTTCAAAGTCGGAATAAAAACAATAGGTTAATGTCGCCTATAGGACAGACTCTAAATAGGTCAAGATCTTTAATAGATTTGACTCCTATTAGAAACTCTGGGATGGGTGGATCATGCAATGGCCCGGAGTTAAAAGCATTGACTCCTCAATGTGTGAGCCCAATGTAGCAGCAGTTACAGAGTGTACAACCTGATAATATTTTATTAAGATGTCTGACTGCACAAGAAATAACAAAATTGTTAGATGACTTGAGTGTTTTGAAAGTCCCAGAGAGTCAAAATAAAGGAAAGGACGTTTTAAACAAAACAAGGCTGTCAATGGAAGTAGGTGAGCTTCTTGAAGGGCCAATGGGAGTAAACAGACTTGAATCGTATACTAAAGCTGAGTTGAGATATTTGTGTCCATTAATTACAGAGGGAGCAGCTGAAGTGCATCAGCAATTACAGGAATTAGCGGATAAATATGAAATATATCTTAAGAAAACAAAAAACCTGAAGAGAAGTTATAGATTACATTTTGAGATTGAAGATTTTGAACACATGAGGTCTGCAGGGATAAAAGCACATCTTAGAGAGTTACTTGAAAGAGTACAAATCTGGAGAGCATTAGAAAAATGGGAAGGCAGATGGGTCAAGAGAAGAGAAAGGCTGAGAAAAGGTTCAGACACTCCACCTGTAGATGTAACACAAACTAGAGGACCAGTAAAAGTTTTGCCAATGAGAGAGATTCCAGGAGGGAATTTTGTACATGTCCCTTGGAGCAAAAGTGACATTTTGTCATTTACATATGACTACCCCAGGTTGAGGGAGAAACAAGTGGAATGGTACCAGCAGACAGTTAGGTTTGTGAAACTTGCGAAATTCCTTTGGAGGATTTGAACACTCTTTTAGATATAGTTGTTCCAGCAGATTTATGGGTTTAATGCAAGAGGAGTGTAGGGTGGCCAACAAATGAGCCACAAAGAGATCAGACAACAGGCGCACCATCTCCTTAAGTCATGAAATATTATTATAAGGTCATTGAGTTCCTGAAAACAAGAATTTCCCTGAAAAACATTGATTGGCAACGCATAGATAGAACAGCTCAGGAAGGGAAAGAATCAATTCATGCATACTATGAAAGGTTGTTTGAAGTGTTTAAACATTACAGTGGCATAGAAACAATCGAGCTGAAAGACATGATTCATTTTGTGTTCAGATTTGTTGAAGGATTGAGACCAGAAATTAGCCAGATGATCAAGAATCGTTTGATTTGTTGGCAAGCAAAACTGATTGATGCAGTGTTGCAGTAGGCGAAATGCTGTAGTGATGAGATTGAATTGAAACAGAGAAAGTTGAAAGAGAAAGCCATGGTGATGCAGATTGTGGCTGCACAGACAGGGATTTAGGGAAAATTTCAGCAGCAGCAACAGCAGGGAAATGGTATTTTTCAGAACCAAGGCAGAGTTAGAGGTCGTGGTGGAATGACACTTCCAATTATTATCCGAGGTGTAGATTTGAATTCTGGGATGATGCAAGGGGAGCAGAAGAACAAAAATAATGTTACCTTGTTATGTCAGAGCAATTGGACATTGGAAACGTCAGTTCCCAATGCTAAATCATAGAGGTGTTTTTCAACAGTCAAACTTTTCAGAATAAGAGAGAACCAAGAATGAGAGGTCAAAGTCAAAATTTCCAGAAAAATGTAAATCCGATGCAGGGTTTCCAACCCTTGCAACCAAGGCAGCATGTGCGAAATGTACAACCGCAGGTACAACAAGTACAGATACCCCAATTACAGCAGATACAGCCACAAGTGTAGATGGTGCCTGCACAACAAATTGAAATGCCTAGACAATTGCAAATACCACAGAGCCCTATGGATCCGCAACAGATGATGCATTCTCAAGTGGTCAAAAGTCAGAGGGTAAATCAAAGTAACAATGCAGTACCCCAATTTCCTTTACACAGTGAGAATGTAATAAATGACGTGTGGCTGTCAGTTCAGATGAGGAAGAGTGTGTGATAGCTGCATCATTAGAAGTGGATCAGAAAGGTCCTTATGTTACGGTAAAGGTGCATGGTCGCAGGGTTTCTTTTCTGGTTGATACTGGAGCTACACCCTCAACAGTGAGATCTGCAGAGGTTCCAGATTTGCCCTTGTCAAGAAAGACAGTTCAGATTGTGGGAGTTGCAAATAAACATTTGACAAATCCTATTACAGAACCAGTTTTGGTTAAGATTGGCCTTTTTTAAAGGTTTGTACAAGTTTGTGGTTTGTGACTCAAGTCCAGTGTCGCTATTTGGAAGGGATTTATTGTGCAAAACGAGATGTTCAATAAATTGCACAGATGAGGGAATTGAAATTCAGACAAAGAATGATGATGAAGACCCGGCACTTACTGTCAACAATGAGTCGGTGTCTGAGGAATTTACTTTGATTAGTTTTGATGAGCCAGAGATTGAAAAAGCACCTTCGATTAGTTTGTTTCCAGTTTTTGAAGTAAAAGATCTTCCGATTGAGTTACAGAAGACTGTTAAGTCTAAAGTTTGGGATATTTCAGATAAAGATATTGGGTGGATCAAAAGAGTAGAACCAGTCAGAGTCACAGTGAAGACTAGTGTGGTTTTCCCTCAGACGCCACAATATCCAATGACAGCTGAAGTAATCAAGAGTGTGAGATATTTGACAGAACAGTTTGTGGAGAAAGGAATTTTGGTAGGAGGTGTTGAGTAGCCCATGTAATTCACCAGTAATGGGTTTGCGAAAACCATGTGGGAAAATTTGTCTTGTGCAGGGTCTGAGGAAAATAAATGAGATAGTAATTAAGTGTTGTCCAGTTGTGCCAAATCCCGCTGTGATTATGTTTCAGATCCCATGTGATGCTGAATGGTTTACTGTGCTAGACCAATGTCAAGCATTTTTCTACGTGCCTCTTCATGAGGACAGCAGATATCTCTTTTGTTTTAAATTTTTGAGCAAAGTTTACTGTTGGTGTAGAATTCCACAAGGGTTTTCAGAGTCATCATCTATTTTCAACCAGATCTTGAGAAAGAATCTAGAAAAACATTAGTACAGTACACTGATGATCTACTGATCTTATCAAAGACAAAAGAAGGGTGTAAGTATGATACAATTGCATTGTTGAATTCCCTCTGAGACAATGGACATAAAGTGTCCCCTGCTAAATTGCAGTACTGTCAGGGAGAGGTGAAATATTTGGGGCATTTGATTGAGAAGGGAACTAGGAACTTCTCGAGAGAGAGAGTTGCAACAATTTTGCAGATGAAAGTACCAAGTACACAAAAGGATGTGAGGATGTTTTTGGGAATGGTTGGTTACTGTCACCTGTGGATTCTGAATTTTTCAGTTCTTTCAAAGCCCTTACAGTGACTGACTCGTAAAGTTGTTTCTGATTCTATAATATTAGATGCAACTTGTATGAAAGCATTTTCTGATCTGGAAGAGAGTTTGTGTCAAGCCCCAGATTTAGGTATCCCTGACTACACTAAATCTTTCCTGTTGTTTTGTCATGAACAGGATGCATGTTCTTTGTGTGTTTTGACTCAGACTCATGGTGGCGTAAATCGCCCAGGAGCATATTTTTCAGCTACTTTGGATCCGGTCGCAGCAGCCTTACCGGGATGTTCGTGGTTCGTTGCAGCAGTTGAGCAGGGCCTCATTCAGAGCGAGAGTATAGTAATGGGTCATCGTCTTACTATAATGGTTCCCCATTCCATTGAGATTTTGCTCACCAGGTCTAAGACACAGTATCTGACCAGCTCAAGGCTGACCAGATATGAGACCGCAATCTTGGGGTCTCCAAATGTTGGCATCAAGAGATGTACAGTGCTTTACCTATCATCTTTACCTCCAAAAGATGAAGCAAACATTGATACATTGGATGATACAGAACATGATTGTTTGCAAATTACAGAGTTTTGCACGAAACCCAGAGCATATATTAGAGACACCTGCATGGAAGAGAATGATCAAATTATTTTTGTTGATGGTTCCTGCTTGAGAGTTAATGTGGGCACTTTGAGAGCAGGAAATGCAGTATGTAGTATCACTGTCATACTGGAAGCGTCATGGCTTCGTGGAGTGTTTTCTGCACAAGTAGAAGAATTAGTAGCTCATACTAGGGCATGCCACATTTCAAGTCAAATGAATGTATCAATCTACACAGATAGTCAATATGGATTCGGCATTGTGCATGACTTGGCCAAATCTGGTCACAGAGAGGTTTCTTAACTTCTTCTAGTTCACCAATAAGAAATGGTGAGAAAATTCATGAGTTGTTACAAGCTGTTCAAAAGCCTGAGAAAATTGCTGTGGTGAAATGCAGTGCACATCAGAGATCACAAGATTACATGTCATTGGCAAATGCATATGCAGCTCAAGTTGCAAAATGTTTGTGCCTTGAATGGCATATCCTTCAAAGGAAACTATAAAGTTTGTAAAACTTTTACTATGCAAATTATTGACACTTTGGAAGAGCTAAAGGCTCTACAAGATAATGTTCCTAGAGAAGAACGCAGAGATTGGATCAAGCTTGAATGTGAGATGATGATGTCCAGAGATGATGATGTCTGGACGACAGCAGAAGGGAAGGTAGTTCTGCCAAATAGTCTACTGACTCAAATGGCTAGATACTATCATGGACAGGCACACACAGGGAGGGATGCAAAGGTCCAAAGTTTCAAACAACACTGGTGCAATCCAAAGTTTAGACAAGTTGCAGAAGCAATTTGCCATAGATGCCTTCTTTGTCAACAAATGAACGTTGGCAAAAGGATAGTGGTCAATGTGGGACATATTGGCATGGCAGGAGGACCATTTAGCAGAATGCAATTGGATTTCATTAAAATGCCTGCGTGTGCTGGTTTGAAGTATATGTTAGTGATTGTGTGCATTTTCAGTCAGTGGTTTGAGGCTTACCCTACAAGAAGAAATTATATTCTTACAGTAGCAAAATTACTGCTTGGAGAGTTAATTCTACGTTTCGGTTGTCTGGTCTCTTTATAATCAGATAGAGGGAGCCACATCAATAATGAAGTGATTAAATTGCTATGTTCAGCTTTAAACATTGAGCTGAAACTCCATTGTAGTTACCGCCCAGAAGCTTCAGGACTCATAGAGCAGATGAATAGAACTTTGAAATCAAGATTGGCAAAAATGTGTGCATCCACAACCTTGAAACGGCCAGATGCTTTGCCGCTGGTTCTAATGTCAATGAAAAGTACTCCTGTCAAGAAAACAGGATTGTCACCCCATTAAATCCTCATGGGAAGAGCTATGAGATTTCCAGCTGTACCTGCAAATGCGCTTAGAAATATTACAGATGATGTGGTGTTAGACTACAGCAAAGGTCTAGCTGATGTGGTCCGATCTTTCTCTCATCAGGTGGAAGCTACCACACTTCAACAGTCTCAAGGCCAAGGACAAAACCTGAAGGCTGGTGATTGGGTCGTCATTCGTAAGCATGTGAGGAAATAGTGCTTGGAGCCAAGGTGGAAAGATCCCTACCTGGTGATATCAGTCACAAGTACAGCTGTGAGGTGTACAGGACTTGTGAACTGGATACATGCAAGCCACACTCGGAAAGTGAACAATGCAACAGAGCAGGAAGAAGAGCTATTGAGATTACCTGCACCTAAACAAATTCCAGGTCAAGAGAAAGAAAGAGAAGAACTGGAGACCGTACCTGGAAACGTTCCAATCAACTTACCCACTCCCGTGTCAGATGAAGTAGAAAGTATCCTGGAAGAGGAGGGTGAATCATCCTCAAATGAAACAGAAAAAGAACCAGTCTAAGGAGAACAAGAGAGAGTAGCGGTCCAGAGAAACCCTGCTCAGAGGAGGGTGTCCTCGAAGCAGATGGTCTGACGAACCGGACTGAAGAAGTGACTGACCCCAATGGAAAGGGAGTTGAGGCAGATCCAAGCCAAGAGGGTTTGATTCCTCCTGAACCAGTTTCGGGAACATCAAAGGAGAAGAGTTCGAGTTCAATTCTGAAAAGAGCATTAACAAGAAGACCTTTGAAAGGAGACAACTGGACAGAGAAAAGGTCAGAAACAGGGAAGATCAACCTTGTTTAACCAATTCTGGAAGAAAATTATTTAAACAGAGGAGAAGAGCCCAGTGAAGAAGAAGCTAGTAGTGGTTGAAGATCGAAAAGAAAGAGATTTGCCAATCGAAGATACTCTGGTCCTGAATGGGCATATGTAACTACAAATCAATGGCAAGAAGAATTGGTTTTGACAGAGACATTACATGTTTATATTTTGGTACGTGAAGAAAGCTGTTGAAAATTTGTAGGGAAAGTTGAATTTTTTTGAAAACTAAACGAAAAGACTTTGATGAGTCGTACCTCAGGAGACTTTGATAACCTAACTTGACAAGCTGCTAAACTGATTTTGACAATTTTTACCGAACTTTGACAAAGAATCCTGACAGTGTTATTGAACCTTTGGAAAAAATAAAAATTAGGAGGGATTGAAGATCGAAGGTTGAAGGATGAAGATTTCTGAAATGTTTGTCTTTTGTTTTTTATTTTTGCTGCATAGCTATTATTTTTTTGTTTACTTCTACTTTTTATTCTTTACAGACCATGGGAAATCTTAGTAATCAGCACACTAAGAATAGTCGTTGTAAATGTATAGGTATTGGTTTGGCAATGGTTTGTGCAATAGTATGTTTGTTATTGATTGTGAGTGTGATTGTCTTCGAGACAAATGGAGCCAACCATACCACAGGGATATTTACAACTGTCAGTCCTTTAGAATCAACTAATACTCTTTCGGCAATAGATTGGCTTCAGATAGATGAGAAATACTCACATGAAGAGAAATAACTTTCTTCTAATGTCTTCTATCGTTTATTATGTCGTAAGTATGTAGATGTAATGGATGCAAAAGATTGTTATGTCTGTACATAGATTCCAGCCTCTGTTGAGGAGGGAATTGCTTGTCATAGTCTGCCACTTACTTATGCTATAAGTTGTAGTCTTTTACCAACACGATTCTATGGCCAAGAATATATTCAGTATTTTTACTCGAATATGGATGTTGTGTTTTCTTAAGTGCCTATCGTTAAAGATCTTAGTTGGTATGTTAAAGTTCGCCACATAGATATAGTAAAAGGTTTCTTTGACCCTACACTAACCTTTGGAACTTCATTCTCACACAAGAATAACCTTACCTGTTTACTTTCACCTGTAAAAAAGAAGTTTCTAGATAACATAGAAGATAGGAGAAGAGCAATCAAAGCTAAGATAGATAAGGGAATAGTTCACCATAGTCCTGGGACTGATCATGCTTACACTGACATCAATAAACAAGGGAGGTTAGCATTAGATGCATTACATATAGGGAAGTTTTGTAAATATAGACCGCAAAGTTATGCTGACAGAGTATATGTGGTCACGAGTGAATGTGGGCATGTGTTTTTGTTTCAGGGTAAATGGAATTTCATGTTAAATGGTCAAGATCCTCCAGTGCCTGGACTATTCTATATTTGTGGGAAAAATGCTTATTTCCGTCTTCCTAGAGGATAGTATGGCACATGTTATTTGGGAATAGTCTTTCCAAAAATGTACCAGTTGGAAGACTTGAGTACGTTTCCTAAATTTACTGATATACAACCGAGACACAAGCAAGAATCAGTTTCTAGCATTGTGGGAGACATATTTTGAGCAATAATTCCTTCAGTCGGGATTGTTCTGAATTCAATAAAAATACAAAGTTGTCTACAGTTGTGGATAACATGTTAACGGATCATTCAGAAGCTATTATCCTCTTTGATACTGAAATAGCTGCGACAAGAGCTATGGCTCTTCAGAACTGCCTTGCGTTAGACATTCTCTTAGCAAAAGAGGGCGGAGTTTGTAAATTACTTGGTCCACGTCACTGTTGTTCATTCATACTGGACAACAGTAAATTAGTTAGAGGTTTGATTAACAATTTAACAAAAGATAAAACAGAACTAAAAGAATTAACTGGAACTACTATTTGGGAAAAGGCTGGCAAGGGAATTGCTTCAGTGGGAAATTGGCTTGGGAAATTGGGAAAAGGCATTATATTAAAATTAGTCAAATGGATTTTGATTATTGTGTTTTGTCTAATTGGAATTTGGGGGAATATATTCATTTTTTCAAATGATCAAAACAAGAAGGTTTGAAAGAAACAAAGGAGGGTAGATGTTCAAATGGAAAAACTTTATGGGAAAAATTCAAGGAGAAAGAAAATTTATAAAAATGTGAATGAATCAAAATTCTGAATTATGAAATGAAATACATTTATTTGGGTTTTTGTGTGATGACATAGTCACCAGAGGAGGGATTGTAAGACAGTAGAATTTTTTAAAATATTTTCCATAAATGTAACCATACTTATATTTTGATATATTAATCATTATGTATTAAATCTATATTAACTCAAATTGTTATTGACTTAATGGCCGCCATATACGAAAAGGCCTGTACATGTTTTCTAATACATGACACTGGAATGAAAATGTTTTCTGTCTCTTTAAGAGTGTGTTGTTTGCTAAAATAAACGCTTGACATTAAGTGTGAAATTGCGGTCTCTGCTGAGTCTGAAGCAGGAGCAAGGCCATTGTGTGATATTATCAGTATAAAAATGTTTCTAGTATATCAGTACATTTCCTCTGTCTAACAGACTTTATTCATTCAGCTTGCATATTTATCTGTAGTCATGTTTCTAATGTGTGTGTTTTTCCCTTGAGGAAATGGTGTGACGAGAATTGTTACCATATTTTGTAATCATTGTCCTGTAACATCCTATTCCGGTGGAACAAACAATAAGTCCACAGATGAAGCCAGAGAAGAGGACGCGCAAGATACAACTGTATTAGTTTAGATTCCGTCAAAGGAAATAACAACAAATAAAAGAACACTAAAGCTAACATTTTATATAATTTTGATATCCGTTAACGTTCTGATTGGTTATAACTTTCTCACCTCATACTTTATCCAATCATTTTCATTTAACAAGTTTAAATTAATGTTCAGTCACCATTGTTTTGGGGTCTTTTTTATTGAGTCGCCCTTTATCCGTGTTCCAGGTTCCTGAGTTCCAGAGACTTACTATTGTGATCTGTCACTTTGAAATTTCATGTTTTGCCATACAGTCTATTGACATTCTGGTACTTTTTAATTTTTCATTCTGGTACTGTATCTAATACTGAACTTATGCTTAGATGGTTTAGTGTATCCTAAAGTCCAAATTCTAAACCATCTCCCCTACTCTCATTCCTGATGCTGGTGTCTGATGTTGCTGTCCCCTTGACGAAGTAGACATTATTGCTCTTTACCATAGAGATTGGGCAAATGTATGAACTATGAATTGTTATTTGTCTTTTGTTTTTCAGGTACCAACTGCAAACTGTTTTAATACTGCTGCTAATTTTGATAGCGCTATAGCAAGATGTTTTCCAAATTCATGTTACTAAAACTTTTACATGAAGTCCAACTTGTTGATGCTAATTAGTGGTTAGTGAGGTGTAACTCTCATACTCATGAATAGTTTTTGATTTCCTTTTGTTTTGATATTTCAAATGTATTCAATTTCTCGTGCTCAGATTCGATTGCTATGGTTTTGTGTAATAACCATTGAGATAATATGTCTTTTCGCATTGATTTAATTTAGATAGATCCGCTGTTCGAATCACCCTTTATTGTTTCTCTACATGTATCATTTGAGTTTGAGAATTGTTTTTGTGACCTTAGCGTTGTAAATCTAGGGAAACAAATCATTGACTTCTTAATAAACTGGTGTGGTTATTGATGTTTGAATGATTATCTAATGCTTATTGTGATGTCTATGGCGTATTTCAGTTGACGTCTTCTTTAAAGCAGATTCGGTTTGGTTCATCGACCTAGTCCCCCGTGACTAAAGCACAGCTAGGGTTTCTCCGCGTCAGCACCATCTTCCACCATCGTCCTTCATAGCTGAGCTGAGGGCTCTGCTCCACTCCAAGTTTACAATTAAACATAGCAGTATAGATAAATATAATATATGGCTGCGGCAAGAAACATGACTATTTAACTAAAATGTGGCATAAATAAGGTCTGCATCTTACACATGAAGCCTTCTTGAGAGCGGTTCCCCATTATCTTTTATCTTAACTCAGAAGGCACAATGCAGGCAATGCACTCCACACCTACGATGAAGTGCTTCCTGAACAGCGTCTGCTACTGCTGATTAAAAAAACGGTGGAGCGCCTATATTCATTAGAAAACCATTAGACAACATTTCACTCATAGATACTTGCCGGCCTTTAAATACCCTAGCAACCCCCTTAGGCCCTCTCCACTATTGCCCCATGTTCTATTCTAAAGGGCAGTATATTAGACCCTAACATAACATGATCCTCCTGCAGCCTGGCCCTGTCCTTGTACTGACCCCCCGCACTATGTTGGCATATGAACACTTACAGGTGTAAGTTACTGAGGAAACTGTATGCACGTTTTGCATAGAAGGCTGAGGTTTGTATCTTCTGACTAAACGCTGTGGGAGGCTAGCAAGGTCTGTATCAGGAGACGTACAACAAGGGATTCATTATTCTGAATTTAGAAGTGTCGGGAGAACCAGGTGGCACTATAGGTGATGGTCAGATACTTTTCCAAGTGTTGCTGCACCTCAATGTTTGATCAGCTGTAAGATCGCAGCAGGCTGAAGAGTGAGCTCTTTACCCAGTTTATTATCTACTCTACCTAAGGAGAAAATATTATGAACTTGGGGAAATAGCAGGGTAGGTTGTTGGCATTTGAATTACAAGTGAGGAAAAAGAAAAGTGATAAAAGGAATACTTGAATTAATCTTAGCCACTGTTAAGTGTGAGTATATTTTTTAATACTTTGTAGATTGCAGTCATCTTGGTTTGTACTGCGCTCTGCTGGACTTACTGGGCAAAAGTTCAGTGGACACCTGCAGAAGTTCAAAATGTTTCTGGATATTTCCATGGTGCTCTTCACTTTATAACCTCATATTTATGCTTCTTACTGAGAAGAGGTAGATTTCATAGTGAGTAATACTCCTGGAAATACAATAGCATGGGCTACTGCCTTGATGGCTCAGAGTAGTCTGCTCTGGACAATTATGCTGCTTCCCTTGAAGCCTTCAAGAGCATTTTGACAGACATGATTAGCGATACTTTGCCCGTGATGAATAACTGGTTGTAATTCAAAGATTGTTGGGCTTACAATGCTATGTTGTCAAGTTAAGTTTTTAGAGCGAGAGACCAACTTGGCAGACACCACTCTGTTTACCATCTTCTGCAAAAGCTTAAAGGATGAGTTAGCCCAAGTTTCTCACCCAGCTTCCTAATCTGATTTAATATCTCTTATGATGCCTCCCTACAAGAGAGAAGGACTTATGAGAAGTTAGATTGATGTCCAATTCTTTCCTCAATCTGCTAACTCTCTAAAGTCTAACAACAGATGTTCAGAGGAAGAGTCTATGTAGTTAGGACTAACTAGAACTGTGTTATCTAAAGATGAAAGGTTTAGAAGAAGAAGGCTAGCTCCATGCTTATTTTGCAGTCAGTGGGGTGACCTGTTGGATTACACCAAACAGACCTATGAAACCATCAAATAAACTAAAAGGCTCACCCTTAATGCAACGGAAAAGCCACAAGCAAAATCCTACAGATCACGCCTCAAATAATCAGGTTTTGAAATGGTCCGGATTCATTATTCTTCAAACAGTCATACATTTTGAAGACAAGAGCATAGCCATTCCAGTAATTATTTGTTGTGGTGCATCCAGAAGTACCTAGATGTAAAGTGGGCTAAGCTCCATCAAGTTCCTTTAGTCCTAGAAAATGAGTCCATCATAGTTAAAGCGGTTATTGGTATTACAATTTCATCAAGCCCAGTGGCAGAAAAAGTGCAATTTCTTGTTGTTCCACTATCTAAACATCCGAAGCTATCTTCATTGATCGTATTACTACTCCTAAGTATCCAATTAGTTTAGAAATACACTGGTTGTCCAGACAGTCTATAAGAAATTGACTTGTTGGTTGATGGGGCTGTAAGCCCCGGTCAAGCAGCAACCAGAATCCTTGTCAGGGTGAGGCAGAAGCTAACCCCAAATTAACCTGTGCTCAACCCTCTGGTAGCTTGGCCTAGAGCAGTCAGGCTCAACTTAGAGGCAATGTGTAAAGTGTTTGTGGAATACTTCAAACAGTAATAAAGTGAAAACACCACACACAAATGGATCCCATGCCTAGTTAGAAAAGTACAACTTCTTATAATAAATAAAACAAGACCAAAACGACAAAAATACAATCAGTAAAACAGAGGTATGCAATTTTAAAGTTTTTGGTAAAAGTAGTGCCAAACTGGACAAAGGCTGTGGATAAATGGTCTCATCGAACCAGGACAAAGTCACCTGTTCAGGCTGATCACGATGGAGTGCGGGCCAGCTACAGGAACCCAGTTAGGACCACTGAACAAAGTGCCTTATATCCTGGTTTGCGGAGCGTTGCCAAGATCTACAGCTGAAGCGAAGCATCAGTTACGAGATGCGGCGAGGCTGCAATGCGAGGGTCTGCAGCATCATCAAGGATCCTGTTGATGTGGCTTGCAGTGCGAAGTCTAGCTTTGAGGATGTGGTGAACAGCGGGGTGAATCATCGGTTCCAAACAGCTGCAAGACTGCATTGCAGAGTCTGACGTCAACATCAAGGCTGCCGTCGATGAGCGATGCGAGGGCCTGCAACAAGGATGTATCGCCAGTGGCAGAGACCATGGCTGTGGCGGTGATATGGGTATCTGCAGAGGAACCAATCCATGCAGCAGCAATACATCTCAGCTCAGGGTTGCTCCACACAGCAGAGAATATGTGTTTGTTCCGCTTGATTCACAGAGACTGGCATAGCACTTTAAACCCACCTTCAAGGGCCCATGACTGGGGCGGTACCCTTTGGCAGGGTAGACTCACAGATGGCAGAGTCCAGGTGCAAATGCAAGGTTGTCTGTAGCCTGTTGAGTCCCTAAGGCTTCAGATCAGGAGGCCAGCCAACTAGCCCTTGTAGTCACCCTGGATTTTTGGTTCAAGCAATGTAGATGTAGTCCTTCTAAACCAGGCAAGAGGGCAGCAGGTCAGCACGGCAGCAGTCTTTCAGATCAGCAGTCCAACAGAGTGGCAGTCCGTGTAGCATCACAGCAGCCCTTCTTCCTGGCCGAGTATCCACTGTTCCAGAAGTGTACTGAAGAGTTGGTGTCTGAGGTCACGTATTTATACTCAGTTGTGCCTTTGAAGTGGAGAACAGCTCCTAGAGGCATGCCTTTCAGGTGCCCTACCTTCCTAGCCCTGGCTCCAGACTAATTCCAGGGGGTCTGCAGCCCAACCGGACACAACCTATTCAAGTGTAAGTGGGGCTGAGCCCAGCTCCTCCCTCCCATCCTGCCAGCGATGGCCCAACCAGTCACACCTATGCTTCCTATCGTGTGGCTGTCTAGAGGAATACACAAAGCCCAATTGACAACTACACGCAGTCATGTGCCCAAGTGCAAGGCTGCAGGCACCAAATGGAAAAGGTAAGAAAATGTCAACTTTCTGAAAGTGGCATTTTCAAAACTGCAATTTAAAATACGACTTCACCATAAGTTCGGATTTTCTATTACAATTCCAGAGACACCAAACATGAACTGGTGATCTGTTCCCATTTCGAAATTACACTTCTAAAATGTAATAAGACAACTCTAATTTTATCCTATGTGAGAGGTAGGCCTTGCAGTAGTGAAACACTTAATTTAAGAGATTTTCACTACCAGAAGATGTAAAACCTAAAAGTACATGTCCTTCTTTTTGAATACATTGCACACTGACATCTGTGCTGTCAACGGCCTACCCGATGGAATGTCTTATATGTATTAATAGGGAAGGTTTGGGCCTGGCAAAAGGTTTACTTTAGCAGCTCGAAATGACAGTTTAAAACTGCACACACACAGGCTGCAATGCCAAGCCTGAGACATGGTTTCAAGTGATACTTAAGTGGGTGGCACAATCAGCGCTATAGACCCACTAGTAGCATTTAATTTACAGGTCCTGGATACAGGTATTGCCACTCTATTAGGAATTTACAAGTAAATTAATATGCCAATTAGATATAAGTCAATCTAAAATGTATTGAGGAGAAAGCACAAGCACTTTAGCACTGGAAAGGGTCAGAAAGAAATCCTCCACAATTGACCTATGCTGTAGGGCCATCATACAATAGGCATACTTTAGCAATGAATTGGTCCCCCAGGCCGAATTGTCGTAGAGTTGCAAACAAATATACCCATTCAATGTGGTGAAATACTTTTTCCGCACCTAGGGATAAGGCTAGAGCTTCTTTTGGCATGTTTCTAGCTTCCCACAGGGCATGGAAGAGGGTGCAGAGGTGATTTCTGGAGGTGGGGCCTGGGATGAACCCGTACCTGTGTATGATGTATTAATGACAGAAGGACTTTGCGTAGCCGGGCCTCCAAGACGCTGACCAGGATTTTGATATATCCATTTAAAAGAGAGATAGGGCGATAGTTGCCTCAGTGGAAGGGGTCTCATCCAGGTTTGGGTAGAACCGCTATCACTTCCCGGTTCGAGATTGCACCCAGTGAGCCTTCTCGGTCGGCCTCCTGGAAGACCTCATACAGGGAGTCGAGCGCCTCCTCACTGGCCCATTCATAAAATTCCGCTGGGAAGCCTTCCTCATCCGGTGATTTATGATATGGGAGGGTGGAAATGGCCTGTGCTATTTTGGTCTTATTGATTTCTCCAACGAGCAGAGCTTGGTCCTCGACTGAGAGGCGGGGAAGATAGGTTTTCTCCAATAGGGCTTCCACCCTAGCAGGACTAGCAGCCTCTTCTGGGGTATACAGACATTGGTAAAAGTCAGTAAACTCATTGACAATGTCCTGTGGTTGGGTAAGGAGTTCTCCAGTGGAAGACATGAATTGCGGGAATGGCCTGAGCCGCTTCTCCTCGGCAAAGCTGAGCCGCTAAGAGCCAACCAGCCTTGTCCCCTTGTTCGTAGTATCGTCCTTACAAGCGTTGGAGTGCATATTCAACCTGGGATGTGTAGAGCTCGTTGAAGGCCATACCGGCCTGTTCTAATCGCTGACGGGCCGACACAGCTAATTGCGCTCTGTACTGTTGGGTAAGGTGTGTGATATTGTATTCTAGTTCTGCCTGTTGCTTGTTGGCTTGTGCGGCGTCCTGCATCATTTATCCTGCATATAGGTGGAGACATCAGTCTTCAGTTGTGTTTTGCCCTGGGGAGTCCCCATGGCTAATTATGGCATCACAATAGAAATGGGGATGAGTAGTAAACAGCGTTCTAGTTACTTTTGGGATATTTTATGTATTGAATTATGGGCTTTAGGGTATGCAGTGCTCCTTCAATTTTTCAAAGGTTCATGGGCTCTCTTTTTTCTGATCTCCTTCTTCACTCATTAGTAGTGTTGTGTAGCCATTTTAGTTATAGCTCCATGCATGTTAGTTTAGCACACTAGGCCGCTGTGCACTTTGACCTAGATATATTTTATTCGGGTTTGCATTGTTTTTTTTTTTTTTTTACAATAACCAGTTTTGTGGCCTTGTTTTATTTTCATCTATCTAACTGTTTTTGCTTAGCTCAGCACTGTTCTCAAACAAGACATTCTTGATCACTTTGTGCTTCAGTCAAGGCTACAGTTTGGTACATTGCCGGTGAACGTGGTAGAAGTTTAGTCTCCAACATTCATAGAAAATACACAGCCTTACGTAGGGACATTTTCTTAGAACATCAGCTGTGTTAGTATAAAAACACTTCCTAGTCCCATTACACGTTAAGAGGGAGATTCCAGCCAGGGAATCACGACTGTATGCTGATTGCTTTGCTGCAGATGCTAACGCAGACTACAGGCCTTTGCTCAGGTATGAGGGTTGATGTCCTCCCGGGTCAACCTGAAAGGCAGAATTAGAGTAGAAAACTGTAATACTTGGGGCACGGTATTTGCAGCACGCTACACAACCACACACGGTACACCGACACTGGCCAATTTACCGGAACTGCTGAAACAAATTCAAGATGAATATGGGACTGCCCAGGCCATAGATTTGGGGATGCAGTTGATGGGCAATTTTGACACAGTGTCCTCAATCATTTTAAATAACCTTAAAGGGGAAGCAGTCGCTCTTGCAGTGTGCATGCGGCTTCGTGACGTTCCACAGCAGGATCAAGAACGAGAGCTGCCTAAAATAATAGCGGAGACCTATTCAAGTATTGGTCGATATAGCTTAGTGGCCAGACCACAAAAGCCTCAATTTCAGGGTACATCAAACTAAGATACCCCCAAGCAAGCACCTGGGGGTAATAAGAAACGTTGGGATAAAAAGCAACAAACTCCTAAGAAAGAGAGGGGAGAATCTCCACGTATGGAGACCCCACAAAATAGGTATAATCTCAGAAACAGAAATAATATAAAAACGCCTGATATATATCAATATACTGATACACGCCAATCTCGTTCCTTTCAGGACTCATCAGAAAAAAGAAATGAGAGAGATGGGCGATCAGAACGAAGAACAGAGTACGTGAAACCGAGACAGGAATCACAACGCTCTTCGGAGGTTTCTGTTAAAAAGGAAGAGAAACCCGCCCAACCAAAACAACAATTTAAAAAGAAAAAAGTGGCAGCAGTTGCAGTCCGACATGCCACACATGAAGAGGGTCCTCTTGAAGAACAAGAATTGGGCTCTAGCCTTGCTAGACAGCGCAGCAGAGGTCACAATAGTTCACTGGGATCTTCTAGAGCATCTGGAGGTGAAAGCAACTGATGACTTTATACAAGTAGAAACTGCGGACTTGCGTGTCTCCACGCCCGATAGTGTGTACAAAGTAACACTACAGTTAGAAGGAGACATTGAACGCACAATAGATGCAATCTTTTGGAATTGCATAGTAAAAGTATATGATGTCTTGTTGGCCGAACAAGATTGGCCGCCTGACTTTGTCCGTACCTGCCCATATGGAGAAGATGTAATTAAGCCTTCTTTCTCGCCCCTTGTTCCAGAGGAACTCGCTGAATCCTATTCCATTGAATGGGCTTTGGCAGAAGCACCTGCATTATACAGAAATCACGTTGGATGGGATAAAGAATCCCCCTAACATGTAATCCCAATTAAAAACGAACCTCAGCCACAACTGCAGTATCCCATAAAGCATGAAGCAAAAGCACCAGTGAGAGAAATACTAACGCAATTAGAGTGTGTGATTGAACCCTGTGTCTCACCAATGAATAACCCATTATTCCCCGTAGCTAAACCAGACCATTCATACAGAATAGTCTTAAACTACAGACATTTAAACAGTCATACACGCACCTATGCTATCCAAAATTCACATAGCACACCACTAATGAGCAACATAGTGCGTAAAAAATACAAAACAACACTAGACATTTCCAATGGGTTTTTCTGCCAGAATATAGAAGGTAGAGAAATGCCTCAAGGCAGATATGTGTATAGTTGTATTCTTGTAAACTGGGTGGGACACACTGGAGGGAGAGACAGGCTTCACCAGTACACTTAAAGGGGAAAGTAGATGGGGCTGATAATTGACTCATAAATAGTAGGGCTGAGGCCCAGGGCTAACCTTTTGAGACACATATCACTGTGGCTGACATCCAGGTGTGAAATCCTAGTTTCGCCCATTGCCTCTGTTGTGTGGGTATCAGCTCTGGATTAATTTTTTCCTGTGCTTTCTGGAAGAAGAGGGGCAGAGGGTTGGGCACTTCAAAAAGAAGCAGTCACCCAACATAAACTTCAAAGACTCAAACTCTAAATCACATTTGGTGTCTGCAAATGGACTATAGGAAGGGGAGCTTGAGACCTCAAAAACTGGCAAATGTCAAACAGCTAGTTGGGCAGTGCAAGGAGGAGAAGTTCTGCAAGACACCTGCATGTGACCAGGAACAGGGGCCAATGCCTGCAAGTTTCCAAGCTGGGTGAGGGAACATCACCCAGGGAATCCAAGGACACCTGCCTTGGAGCCAGGAGCACCAAAGCCTGTCTGCTTGCCAAGACCTGTGTGCCATGTGATGAAGAGGAGTGGGTTGGAGGAAGCAAATTTCAATGGGGAATCCTGCTGAGTGGATTTCTTTAACTAGGAGTGAGGAGATAGCTGCTGCACCAATCGGGTCATTGACCATGTTCAGGAAAAGTCAGCGACTCTTGTATTCTAGAGGAGGGGCGTTGTGAACTTAGCCGTAATTATCGCTGTGCCAAAGGGGTTAAAGCCCATGTGCAGTAAGGAAATATTCAACCCTGTGTTCCAGGAGGGACTGTCATGAAGAGATTGTTGTACAGCGTGGTCTGCCACTCATACTCAGTGGAAAGCCAGTGCACCTGTATGCCAGGAGAACCACCATGAAGAGATTGCTGTGCTGAGAGGGTTGTAGCCTTGTGTGGTGTTATGCCAGCAACCTCGTAGCCAGGTTGAGCAGCTGTGAGCGCTGTACTGATTGTGTCGGTCCAGTGTGCAGTGGAGAGACGGTGACCCTGTATGCCACAGGGGGCCACCAGGACCAAGTAAGAAGTATGACTTGGTTAAGATGGTTGCTGGAGGAAAGTGAACATTGTCGGTACCCCTACGGACCAGCATCAGGACTTTTGTCTAATCTACCCCCCCTCCCCGCTCACCATTGGGAGAACAAAAGGAACTTACCCAGCTTGGACGCACCACAAAGAACCTCTATTCACTGTTGATGCAAGACCAGGTGTTAGGAACTTGACGACGGCCAAGCGAGGCTCGCCTGGACTGGCGTGCAGAGAACTTATTAGAGACAGCCACTGCAGCTACGGTGCCCACCGTGGTGGCAAGCTCAGAGACTCCAATTGCTCCATTCCAACAGGTGTGAATAACACTGAATTCAGACCATTCTGTCCAGGTGGAACTTGCTTGCCAGATAGCAATTTGGCACTTGAACACTTTTGACTTTAAATACAGAACTGACTCCTGTGATTCCTACTATTAGTGAGGCTTCACCTGGAATAATCATATTGTTAGAGCTAGAAGGGCATGCCACTCGGGGAAAAACTGAAAGAAAGACTAGAGCCCTGACCTCTGGGGACTGTGGAAGTTGCTTGGGAATGTCATATTTTCTTTTGTGATAGCGGTAAAATAAAATACATTTTTTTTTCATAAAAGCAGGTAATTTGGCTGGACAGTACTTTATTGCTCCTTCTGTGCGTATTTTGAGATGTGGACCTGTTTTCACTCCCTGTATCCACCCCTCTCCCCAAGAAGCCTTGGACTGCTTGACTCACGCTATTACTGAGAGTCAAGTATGGAAGGGGTACTTGGCCCAGTTGCTCGGTATTCATAGAAGGGTGGGCCTTGGAACATCCATTGTAAAAAGGCTTTAGCCCCCATTGCCTGGCCCAGTAGCTCCTTCTTGCCCAATGGCCCTCTGAATAGTGTTGTGACAACTTACTCCCTCCACTCTGTGAATTTCGGAGTTGGGTGTGAGAAAGCATTCCAGCTAGAATAATGACTTGTGTGTCCCAGAGTAGAAAATATAGCAACACTCACTAGGGAGTTGAAGTAGCCAGACAACAGAAAGACCTAACAGCGTGAAAACACTAGTTATAGGAAGATGGCTTAGGGTGATCCCTGCCTCCCATTCCATCTGTCCATGGTCCAGTTACCAAATCTGTTAAGGCCCCCCCCCCTTTCAGTCCTTTCAGAAGTTGCATTATTTGGTCACCAAAGATCTTGAGAAAGTCTGTGGTCAGGGGCAGCGGTGCGCACACATTGATCAAGGGCATAGAATGCCCCTGTAGAAGGCATGTTACTATGATGCATCTCCACAGGCTGTCATTTATGAGTCTTGTGGCCCTGAAAGGAGATGACCACGATGCAGGATAGCCAGCACGGTAGATCCCCTGCAAAAGCCTGCATGATGAACCTGGGAGAATCCTCTCCGGGCCAGGAACCCAGAAGGTGGGTCTCCTTTCAGAGAGGAATATTTTATTCTAGGTGTCTAGGTGCTTTCAAAATCACCCCTCCTTTAACTCTTTTAAGAAGGCCATTGACGTTCCATGCAGTGATACGGACAGTGCCCTCAACTGTGGCTTCTTCGGGGTCAGCCATCAGTAATGTTATATGGAGACCCCATAAGGCCTGTGGCATGGAGGTCAGAATTGTGTCTATTTATGTGTTTTGCATTTGATGCGTGTGTTAGGTACCCAAATCCTGGAAAACTAGCTGATACCCACCTTCTGCCCCACCCTATACTTTGAAAATAAGAAGTACCTATCTCAAAATGCATTAGGGACCAGTACCAACCGGGCAGCGCCTCTGCAACTTGTTCTTCATAGACCAGCCATAACTGACCATATTCCATAACTCAAGAACAACAGAATAGAAGCAGAAAAGTAAGAAGAGACAAAAGAAACTATTCCTGGAAAAGGGTCTGGGTCGGCCTATGTAATTTCCCCTACCTCCCCTTGAAGAAGCCATCTGTGACTCCTACAGCCAATGACGCTTAGGGTGGTTGGGATACATTCCTGGCTGGGTTTTCCCCTCCAGAGGCCAGGCACTGCATCCTCTGGTTGTTAGTTAACATCTCCTTGGACTTATTCTTTTGTCTCATCCTCCAACCATGATGCAGCAGTTATCTTCTGGCTCCTCCACCCCTTCCTCCTCCAATGGAGAACAGTTTGACTGCCACACTCTCATCTGGTATCCTGCTGGTCCTCCACCCAGGCCCAGCCATAGTCCAGGGTGTCAAACAACAACGATTTGTCCCCAAAAATGACCTTGAGTCGGGCCAAGAAAGAGCAACATTTATTTAATCTGCATTGCACACATTTTCTGTTTGACTTCCAGGAAGAAGTGGCACTGCTTCTGCACCATGAGAGTGTAATCTGAGAACATCAGAACACGAAGATTCATATTTGAGAGAAGAGAGTCTGCGGGAAGCCCTCAGAATAGTGTTCCTGTCCATGATGTTTATGATCCTTGTGATAATCAGGCATGGTGGGGCTCCCGCAGGAGGTTTGGGCACCAGAGACCAGTATGCCCACTCCACCATGAAGCACACTGAGACATCCTCATCTAGGACCCATGAATTTAGCCATTGCAGTGTGAACTTTGTAGGGGAAGTTCTCTTGGTGCCCTCAGGTTTTGCAACTATACACGATTACGTTGTTTCATCAAACCGACCCTCAGCATCCTCCCCCCGACTTCCAACTCTTGGATTACTCTCTGGAGGTTTGTTATATTAGTGCAAAACACATTGATAGAGTTGTCTGCCTCTGATATGCATCCCTCCGACTCTGTCACTCTATCCACTATGTACTGTAGGTCTTGGCAGAGCACTGACAGACCCACACTCCCTGATTTTCCCCTCCAGGGGCTGGTGAGAGTAGTGGATCACTTGTAATATTGCCGTATGCTCTATGCGCCCTTGTGTGGGCTGCGGGGCTATCTTATCTTTTTTCATTGGAGTCGCCCAAGTTGGGCCCTTGCTGCACCCCAGCAGGTGCCAGTCCGGCAGAAGGGACAGAGGGCCAGCCTCACCATGTATCATCATGACAAACATGGCAGGTGCACCACAGAGAGCAGAGGGCAAGGGTGAGAGGCCCCCCTCCTTGGATCGAGGCAACGAGATAGGCCTCAGGTTCGCCCCTCCAGTCAGGGCTTCTGGGCAGGGGTCACACCCCAAATTTGCAGTGTCACAGGGGATGCCCAGTCTGCATCCGGTCCCAATGATGAGAAGGATAGTTAGGTGAAAGGTCAGTTTCTGGTCGTGATGCCCCCAAACTTCCACCAACATGGGGCAGTCAAACCAGTCTCTACACACTGCACCACTTACCAGGACTGGGATCCCTCACTCTCCACATCACTGTCACCAAAGTTGGGTGGTTGCTTCCTAAGGTTCGGCGAAACTCCTTCTCCAGCTGCACGTCCCATCACCCTGTGTCATAGCTTGTTGCAGCCTAGCCGGAGGCAGCCACAGCACTTCCTCCACCATCCTTCAGTCGCAGAGGTGACTCTCTAGCAGACTATCTTGGGCACTCCATGCCTCACCCGGGGTCACCACCCACAAATTGCCACCTGCACCCATGGGGCCAAATCACCGATGTGGAGGAGGTCACTCGCACACTATGCATGCTCCAAAGCGCCAAGACGGCAGGAATCACGGATGTTGATGGATGTTTATGGGAAGAGTGGCAGAGCTCAGCCAAGAGCAACTGCCATTTTGAGTCCACCCTTTAATTGGTAATCTTATAAGCTTGTCATAAAAAATATTCATGATATCGGTTTGGCTGGTCATCATTGGTCAAAGACTTATGGAAGATCTGGTCATTTGAAAATTTTGGTGGCCATTCATACACAAGAATGTCAGGAAGTTTATTAAGTCCTGTGATACACGTGCCTAAGCAAACAAGAGTACACAGTGCCCCATAGAGCACTTACAACCAATGCAAATACCTTCTCATTGATTCTTTGTCTAAGAGTTCTCCTTTTGTTCCTTGGCATCCCCAAAAGACTGTCCCATTTTTTCTGAAGTTGTGAGGCTGCATCCATTGTCAAAGAAGATTATCTCAGACAGTGGTTCTCAATTTGTCTCTAGATTGTGGACCTTATTATGCAAGCACCTTGGAATACATGGAGCTTTACCATCCAGATATCACCCTCATACGAATGGGAAAACCAAGAAACTAAACAATACTTTACAAGAATATCTGCAATGCTTTAGCAATTCTACACAGTCCAACCAGAAATCAGTACTACCTTTTGCCATATTTTCTTATAATGACTCAACTCATTCTGCCACAGGATTTAGGGCCAGATGTAGCAAGCATTTTGCATGGTGCAAACTGCGAAAATCGCAGTGTACGCCATGCAAAATGCCGATTGCGATGCTCATTCACAAATTGCGAGTCGGTACCGACTCGCAAATTGTGAATGCGACTCGCAAATAGGAAGGAGTGTCCCCTTCCTATTTACGACTTGCATCGCTATGCTAAATTGCTTTGTGACCGCGAATGCGGTCGCAAAGCAATTCGCAGTTACCACCAGTGTCACACTGGTGGTAACCCATTCGCAAAAGGAAAGGGGTCCCCATGGGACCCCTTCCCCTTTGTGAATGTTGCCAAAAAGGGGTTTTCAGAGCAAGCAGTGGTCCAATGGACCACTGCCTACTCTGAAAAACCGAAACCAAATGGTTTTGTTATATTTTTTATTTTGCAACTCATTTTCCTTTAAGGAAAAAGGGCTGCAAAATAAAATAAAAAACTGCTTTATTTAAACAGCAGTCACAGACATGGAGGTCTGCTGTCTTCAGCAGGCCACCATCCCTGTGAGTGCAGGGACTCGCTATGGGGTCGCAAAATGTGACCCACCTCATTAATATTAATGAAGTGGGTCTTTGCGACCCCATAGCGAATCGCAGACGGTGTCTGAGACACCGTTCTGCATCCGATTTTACGAATCGGAAATTGCGAGTCGCATCGACTCACAATTTCCGATTCGCAAAATCGGACTTTGCTACACCTGGCCCTTAGTTTGTTTTTTCAAATTACGACCATCATCCGCACATGTATGTGCTACCAGTCAAGACATATACCTCTGTTCAAGCCATTCAGGACTTAATTAAAAACCCTAAAAGGCATTCAAGACACATTAACATTAAATTTAAAGAGGAGTCACTAAAGAGCAATCAAATGGGTAAACAGGAAACGAAGTAAGGCTCCTAATTACATGGTGGGGGATAATGCATTGCATCTATTATTCATTTGGTGATGACAATTAACAGATAAAAACTGTCTCTTTGGTTTTGGGTCTATTCCAAGTTTTCAAGGTGTTAGGCCCAGTGGCTGTTAAACATACCTCCCTCTTGGAAGATTTATCTTTCCTTTCATGTATCTTTTTTTAAACCAACTGTTTTCTTAGATGCATAAAATTAAGTCTTCACACAAACCTGTTATGGTGAAAGGAAGTTAAGAAATAATCATTAAATATATTTGCAGTTCCAGATTTCTCTGGGGAAAACTTAAGTGCTTGATTGATTCAAATCAAATCAAATCATTAGCATTTATAAAGCGCGCTACTCACCCGTGCGGGTCTCAAGGCGCTAGGGACAAAGGGGGTGGTTATCGCTGCTCGAACAGCCAGGTCTTTAGGAGTCTCCGGAAAGCGGAGTGGTCCTGGGTGGTCCTGAGGCTGGTGGGGAGGGAGTTCCAGGTCTTGGCCGCCAGGAAGGAGAAAGATCTCCCACCCGCCGTGGAGCGTCGGATGCGAGGGACGGCGGCGAGTGCGAGGCCAGAGGAGCGGAGGGGGCGGGTGGGGACGTAGAAGTTGAGGCGTCTGTTGAGGTATTCCGGTCCCTTGTCGTGGAGGGCTTTGTGTGCGTGGGTGAGAAGTCGGAAGGTGATCCTTTTGCTGACTGGGAGCCAATGCAGGTGTCTCAGATGTGCGGAGATGTGGCTGTTGCGGGGTACGTCGAGGATGAGGCGGGCTGAGGCGTTTTGAATACGTTGCAGGCGATTTTGGAGTTTGGCAGTGGTCCCAGCGTAGAGGGTGTTGCCGTAGTCCAGGCGGCTCGTGACGAGGGCGTGGGTCACGGTTTTTCTGGTAAGTATTGGGAAGTGATTGGGAAGTATTTCCCATTTCTGAAAGGTCTTGGGAGCTACTTACCTCTCTTCATACTTCTTAATGAATTAAAAGATTTCATAGATAGTTCTCTGAGAAACCAGGCCTTATTAAGTGGAGCTAGAATGTTAAGTGAGAGTATGTTTTTGTTACTTTTGAGATTGGAAACACCTTGGTTACACCACATTACTGGGGAGTCACTGCACAAAGTGCTGCGTAGGCTTTTCATTTACGTGTTACTGCAGTTGGATGTGTCCTCTTCACATAATTTTCCACCTTGAGAATTGTCAGCAAATCTTGGATCTAGTGTTGCAGTTACTGGTTTCTGACCACACCATTTTGGATGCTTTTGCCAGGGTTCAATTACATTTCTAGAATCGAGTCTCTTACCTTTCATTGGTTGATTGTTCCAGGGCATTATTACTTTAGGTTTTCTTTCAGTTAACCTCCTAATCCAAGATGGCCCCAAGGAAATTCCAGGTCAGAGGGAACAGCTACCAATATAAGCAGCCTTGAACTGAGCATGTGGCAACAGTGTTTGTCTGAACTGTTCTTTTCATCGAGTTATCCTTCCCTTTTCCCTGCTTGTTCATTGCCTGCCTTCATATGTGTTTTTTCCCTCTGAGAACTGGATTTTTCCACTCTTTTCTCCCTGGACTGCACTGAGGTTTGTATATCACTATACATTCTGGGCAATATCCAGGTGGCCAACAGATTGCGCTATTTTACCTGCTCCTATCATCGCCACCAAAAATCTGGGTGTTATCTTTCACAATACTTTTTCTTTCAAGCTACAGGTTAACCATGTCATTAAAACAAGTTTTTGGACTCTAAAAATGTTGAAAAAAATTCTCTCTTATTTACAGAGGGAGTGGAGAATCACTGTTATTTTAGCATTGGTCATGTCTAAATTGGACTATTACAACGCCTTAATGCTTAATTTAGATAAGTAATCGCTTAAGAAGCTCCAGTTAATTCAGAATACAGTAGCTCGTTTTATGCTTGACCTTCCGTGCTCGGCCTCTGCTAGTGACAGTCTGAAACAACTGCACTGGCTGACGGTGGCGAGTCGAATTAGGTTTAAAACCCTATGTTTGACTCATAAAGCTACACAGGGAAGGGGACCTGATTATTTATCTTCCAGACTTTGTTGGTACAGACCTAAATTTCAACTTAGATCCATGGGATCTTTTTTGATTCAGGTCCCTCACACTTTTAAAGCTAGATGGGGTGACAAGGCATTTACTGTAGAAGCGGCCAGATGCTGGAATTCTCTCCCTCTGGGCATAAGGAAGGAACAAAACTTTATGGCTTTTAGGAGGCTTGTCAGAACCTGGTTGTTCCAGCGTTAATCTCAGTCTTCTCTTGCTCCTCTCTTTAGCGCTTCAATGCTCCGGCCGGAACGCGCTATATAAATACCAAATACAAATACAAGCAAGCCTTATCTAAGAGAGCGAAGAAGAACATTTGCACCCCACTTCAGAAAATGCCTATCTGACAGCCCCTGGTAATTACACTGGCCACATTCCAATCCATCAATTTTTCCCCACCATGCCGCCTCAGATTCGAATTTTATACCTTTGACCACCCTGGCCAAATTGCAGGATGTTTCTCATACCGAGGGTTACAGATCATTAAGAAGGTCAGTTGCTGTTACTAAACTATGCATAATGAAGCGCTAGAAATTCCCAGCATTCCCTAACCTTTCTGACTGATTTCATTAGTGTCTTACTGTTTGGCTTTGATGTTATGGTCTGAATCTCATACCATATCCTCCACACTTCCTTCTCCCCCATCTGCTTGACCTTGAGGTTCAGTTCAGAGACTTTGACCCCAGAAAGTTCAAAGCAGAGATGATGCTGAAGTGGTGTGCACGCCCGACCCTGACCATAACTGAAGACCCCGCCCTATTTTCAGGGCCACTGGAATTATGCTATTTTGTGGCTGCAGCGTTTTCTGGATATTTATGGATTTGCTGCATTTGTCACATAATCCATCCTCTGCTGCACAATCTGCAGATGATAACAAAAATCATTTGTTTATAGCTCAAACAGATCTAAAGTTACTAAGCAACCTGTATTGCTACTCAGTGGCAGGCCCTGCACAAAGGCTAACTGGTCACCTTTCTGTTGGCTATTGCTGTAATTGTGTGTTAAACCGGTACCAGTGAGATGAAACATTAGCCCAGACTGTATTAACATGTGTAAAATTGACTAAATAATGAAGTCATATTACCACAAAATGTGCTGCACATTTGATCCAGTTTATGGTGGGTCTGCTAATTGGTATGATTGGGCCCTGCGTGAACTTAACAATCCCTCTCTTAATTCTCCTTAACTCACCTCCTTTATCTTGATTATACTTAGGCATAGCTGCGCTCAGGCCTTGTTTTTATGCTTTTCGACCGATAAAGCTGTTGTTTCTACTGTTGTAAACCTACGCATGTAGTTTATCAATACCTTATGCTATTTTCCTTGATGACAAACCTATAGTCAACTTGTGCAGATATACGTTCTATTAAAATGTATAATAAAGATTTGGGTCGTAAAAAAGGATCATGCAAGATGATCAATAAAAATAATCACAGCTCAGTTGTGGAATAAATGTGATCTTAAATTCGGAGCCTGGACAATGATCTGAGATTGTGGAAAGCTTTTACTTCACAATTTAGTTTTGAGGCACCTGTCCACCACGTGTGATCGTCTTAGGGGTCCGGGCTCACGGAATCAGACAGAAGGAAGATGAATAGGTAATCTACTTTCCTTTCCTTCTTGTTTTAGGTAAATGTTGATTCTGTCACCTAGAGCTCATCAACAGAAGAAACTTCGATCCATCGTTGATCATGGATCATTCCCACTGCTATCTAGAGAATGGCCTGTGACATCAGCAAAGACATCAAGGACCAATAGAGTCAGAAGTAGCCAGAATGAAATCTGTTTAGTGCGTTACAAAAACCTTAAATACATTAAATTAATAAAAAGTTCTGTATGCAATACAAAGAGCGTAAAATAGCAGCGAGGACCTTTGAAGAGCAAAAGGCAATGTCCTAAGTGCAGAGGACAGTCGTGTCAGTTGTCCTGGCATGAGGACCATCTCTGGAAACGGGAAGGAGATATTCATGGCCCACAGTAATGAAGGAATTGAGATGGGGGAACAGGGGTTGAGAAACATGAGCACAACTCACAAGGGTTCCTTCCATGAGGGAACACAAGACGTTTGTGGTGGGAAGGCAGGATCAAGCAGGCATTGGCAAGTGATCAATGAAGTAAGGTAAGAAAGCCAAGAGTGTCAATCCTTAGGAACAACCTGGAAGTTGGTAGTCAGCTAGTGACCACCTAGTGCAAAACACAGATTTCACTGTGGAAATTGCAACACTTCTTTGGTAACTAGGGGCCAGATGTAGCAAACTAAAAATTTGCGACTCGGATTTTGCGAGTTGATGCGACTCGCAAAATGCGAGTCGCAAATTGGAATGCAGAAAAAAAAACGTGCTGAAATAGCGACTCGCACCCGGACTCGCAACGCAGTGTGCGAGTCCGCCGATTGCGAGTTCGCTTTTTGCGAGTGTGCAAAAAACAAACTCGCAATTAGCGAGTGGATGTCGCAAATTGCGATTAACTTGTAAATTGATTACAGGTGCAGCAGAACACTCCAGAAACCACTCCAGAACACTCTGGAAACACTTCCTGGCACATGATGATGACATCACAGCCAGGAAGTTTACTAATACACCTGGGAGGAGGGAGGACCACACCCTTTTATAACTGCTGAACTACACACAGGACAAACAGCAGCTGCCATGGAGGGAACACCAAGGAAGAGGAAGCTGAAATTCTCTGAGAGGGAGCTGGAGGTGCTGACAGACGAATGCTGTCAGCACTATGATGACTTGTTTGGAAAATCAGCCCTCAATGTTCCTGAAGCCACCAAGAAACAGCTTTGGCAGGACATACAGGACAAGATCAATTCCCGGGGGGTGAGCCATAGGACCATAGATGACATAAAGAAAAGGTGGTATGACCTCCTCTCCCGGACCAAGGAGAGGGTGGCTGAAAGGCTCCGGGAGATGAGAGGCACAGGAGGGGGACCATCGTCTGTGCCACCACCCACACCCCTGGAAGAAAGGGTGGAGGAAACCTTGGAGCAGGAGGCAGTGTCTGGATTTGGGGACCTGGACACCTCAGAGCCCAGCACATCAACCGGTTAGTACCATGTGACATGCCTGTACCCCTATCAATGCCATACCCCCACCCACCATGTACACAGGGGCATGCACAACCAAGATAGCTCCATTTCAGGGTAGCAAATGCCAGAATGATACATTATGGGAAATGTAGTCAAGTAGGCAGTTCATAGGCAAATGTTTATTATGAAGTGTGCAACAGATAGTAGACACTGACAGTCTGTTCCCCATGTCCCACAGGTCTCCAACAAGACACCACCACTACTCCAATCAGCCAGCCCCATGAGGACACCTCAGGACCCGCCAGCACCCCCACCTGCACAGTCAGCAGCATCCCTGCAGTAGCCACACCTGCTGCAACAGTATCACAAGAGGCTGTCCCAGCAACAGGCAGGGATGAGACAGGGGAAATCACAGGGCAGCCACCGCTGCACAGGCGTCGCAGGTCCAGGACATCAGGGCTGCAGTCTGCATCCGGGCAACTTCCTCCCATCACCAGCGAGGCACATCTGCTGCATGGTCAGCACCTACAAAATTTAATTTTAGGGAGGATTAGTGGTGTGCTGCACCGCTTCGTGCGCTATAACCATGCCAGCATGCAGCACCTGAACTCAAGGATGGACATGATCTGCACTAACACTGGGGACCTTGCCCTTGCCATGAGGGAACTGGCGGGAGGACTACTGGCCCAGGCCGAGGGTGGGCGGCGCAGGGACCGTCAGCTCCTGCACAGACTGGACAGGATGGCCACATCCATCGGCAGGCTCGCCATGAACATGACAGGCCTGTCTAGGAGGACAGTTGGGCTGCAGGTGGAAATGGGCCATTTCGCTGGGGATGTGGCTAGGGGCCTGGGACGTCTGACCCACATCATTGACTTGATGGAGACACGGAATATGTCTAGGGGCACAGGGGAAACACCCCAGGACAGTGAGGAGGGCTCGACAGTGAGCAGTGTCTCTGTCACTGACAGCAGGGTGCTCAGGAGTAGCAGGCAGAGCACCACGGAAGCACCAGGGACCAGCCAGGCTGGCAGGAGGGGCAGAAGGTCATAGAGATCACCCTGCACCATTAGAAGTGGCACATGACGTCAATGTGCCACATTCCTGGTTTGCATTTTCATGCCCATGGACATTCAGTACTTGTAAATAGTTTCATTTCTGCACTAATAAAATAGTTATTTTTGTTCCACTTAACAAATGGAGTTTTTGGTCAATAGGTGAGTATGGTTGGAGTTGACACGTACCTTCCAAAATATTGTGTTGCGATGTGTTCCCGTCTCAGTCTGCCTTGATTAGCTATACTCCTATCCCCATGATGGCGATGTGGTTGTTCTTGCTCTTCATCATCAGGATCTGGGTCTGCAGGGGTGAGAGGTAGCCCACGTCGGGTGGCTATGTTGTGGAGGATGGCGCATGCGACCACAATTTTGAATGCGGTAATGGGGGTATATTGGAGGGCACCTCCACTGCGGTGGAGGCATCTGAATATTTCAGGAGTCCGAAGGTGCGCTCTATCAGGTTCCTGGTCCTCTTATGTGCATTGTTGTATTGCCTCTCACATTCATTGCTGGGTGTTAAAAACTGAGTCATGATCCATGGCCTTAGAGCATATGCACTGTCCCCTGTTGGGCACAAAAAGTACACTGTTAGGAAGTCCTGATTGTTGTGCACAGTGACCTGTGTGTATGTCTGCAAAGTGTCTGTAGCTCTACCTAGGAGGCAACCGTCTCCGAATTCCCCACGTTCCAGGCGTTGATGTATCCCGCTATGCCTAAACATGTATGAGTCATGGGTACTGCCTGGAAACTTAGCTACAATGTCCGTGATGACATAATGGGCGTCACACACAACCTGAATATTGAGTGAGTGGGTACACTTTCTGTTGTGGAAAAGGTGTTCCAGATTTGCAGGGGGGCATATTTGAATGTGTGTCCCATCTACACACCCTATGACATGGGGAAAGTGGGCAATGCGGTAAAAGTCCAGCTTGGTGCTGTTCATTTCTGCCTCATTCCTTGGTAGGTATATGAAGTGAGACATGTGCGTTACTAAGGCATCTAGGAAGGCCCTGAGGAACCTGGACACTGCACTTTGGGATACTCCACCTGCCACAGCAATGACCCCCTGATAGCTCCCTGAGGCCAAGAGGTGCAGTGAGCATAGCACTTGCACATGCGTAGGGATGGCGCAGCCACGCAGAGTCTGGTGTTCTAGCTGTGGTTTCAGTAAATCAATTAATTCTAGGATGGCTGCGCTGCTAAGGTGGTATTTATCGTATATCTCTTCCTCAGTTTGCTGAAAAAGAGTCTGCCTTGTTCTATATATCTTCTCCTGTCTGTGGCCCCTCCTCCTCCTCTGCTGGGCTGCGTGGACTCTCCTTCTCACTGCTATCAGGTATATCTCCGCCATCTTGAGTAACCCAGGTGCCTTCTGGGTCTCCTTTTATACTTTGGTAATGGTTACCACCTGCTCTGAGTTAGTGGTAAATGGGAGGTGCAAAATGGGCTTTTTGCGACTAGTCGCAATTGGCGAGTTGCAATTGCATAAGGTTTGCGACTCGCAAATTGCGACTTGCTATTTGCGGGTCACAAAATGGGGTGGCAACTGATGCGACTCGCAAACGGGTCCCATCGCTTTTTGCAAGTCGGAAATGGGCTTTTTGCATCCCATTTCCGATTTTGCAATGTCGCAAATAGCGAATCGGCCCATTTGCGACTCGCAAAACTTTGCTACATCTGGCCCTAGGTCTTGAACAAGCAAGGCAGGCCTGACTGGGATGGTTTACAGTTTCTGAGATAGATGTGGAAAGGTGGATTAGTAAATCACATTGGCGTCACATGCAGCAGGCCGGAAAAATGTGAATTGTGAAAAGTGCTGCAAATGCTAGAGCACTTAGGTTCTACTTGTACGGTTAGGCATTATGCAATGGTATTATGAATTAATTGGGCCAAAGGGTGTGGCTGAGGGTGGACAAGCTAGTCACAACTAATTTAACCTCTTAAGTGCGGGCGTCGGCCACTGGCCGACGCCCACACACCCTCCCTGGTGCGGGTAACGACCAGTGGCCGACACCAGGAAGGGCATTAATAAATCCTCGGGTGCGTTGCACCCGAGGATTTATTTATTTATTTCCCCCCCCCCCCGGGAGACACGGAAGCTACCGTGTCTCCCCCCGCCCCCCACCCGCCCCTTTGTGACATCAGCGCGCCGCGAGGCGCACTGACGTTGCAAAGGTGTTTTCCCCATGAAAGCAGGAAGCAGCCTTGCGGCCGCTTCCTGCTTTCATGGGGAAAACGGCCTTTTACACGTTCGGGAAGGCCTCGTAAGAAAGGGGAGAGTCTCCCCTTTCTTACGAGGCCTTCCTGAAAGTGTTTCCTGGCCCCCGATCGCAGCTGTGCTGCGATCGGGGGCCAGGAAACACTTTCAGGTTTCCTGGCTCCCCCGATCGCAGCACAGCTGCAATCGGGGGGGTCAGGAAACATTTTGAAAAGGCCTCGTAAGAAAGGGGAGAGTCTCCCCTTTCTTATGAGGCCTTCTGAAACGGTTGCGTTCGGGGGCTGCGATCGGGGGCCAGGAAACCCCACTAGACACCAGGGATTTCACTTTTGGGGGGCGGCCCCCCCCGGAAAACGGGCCGCCCCCCCCGGCATAATTTTCTTTAAAAAAAAAAAAAGGTAGGTGCCCCCCAGGGGATTTTTTTTTTTTTCAAAAAAAAAAATACAAAATAAAAAAATGAAATGACAGGGGGTCGTCCGTGGGCAGGGTAACCCCCTGTGGGAGCAATTTTTTTTTTTAGATGTTGTAGGGTTTCCCTGGGGGCCATTTTGGCCCCCAAGGAAACCATACAACAACTAAAAAAAAATATATGTATATATCTATATATATATATCTATGTAGATAGATATATCTAGGTACATGGATATATCTATAGATATATCTATGTAGATATATATTTATATATATATATAGGTAGATCTGTATCAAAGAGATTTATAAAGCGCGCTACTCACCTGTGAGGGTCTCAAGGCGCTGGGGGGGGGACGGGGGGGGAGGGAAAGGGGCTAGGAGGTTCACTGTTCAAAAAGCCAGGTTTTGAGGCCCTTCCTGAAAAGAAGTAGGTTTTGGGTCTTGCGAATGTGGGTTGTGAGTGCGTTCCATGTTTTGGGTGCAATGTAGGAGAAGGATCTGCCCCCGGTGGTGGTGTGTTTGATGCGGGGGTCAGAGGCGAGAGAGAGGTCAGCTGAACGGACGTTTCGTGTGGGGGTGTGGAAGGTGACTCTCGTTGAGGTAGGCAGGGCCTGTGTTGTGGAGTGATTTGTGTGTGAGGATGAGGATCTTGAAGGTGATCCTTTTGTCAATGGGGAGCCAGTGGAGGGATTTGAGGTGTGGAGAGATGTGTTCGTGTCGGTGGAGGTCGAGGATGAGTCGTGCTGCTGAGTTCTGGATGCGTGTAGTTTGCACTTGAGTTTTAGAGTGGTGCCGGCGTAGAGGGCGTTTCTGTAATCAAGCCTGCTGCTGATGAGTGCGTGAGTGACAGTTTTTCTGGTCTCTGTGGGGATCCATTTTAATGTTTTTCAGTATACGGAGTTTGTTGAAGCATGAGGAGGTAAGAGCGTTGATTTGTTGGGTCATAGAGAGGGAGGAGTCTAGGATGATGCTGAGGTTGCGTGCGTAGTTGGCGGGGGTGGGTGCAGGACCTAGCGTGGTGGGCCACCATGGGGGGTCCCAGGTTTTTTTGGTGAGGGCCAAAGAGGATTATTTCGGTTTTGCTTGAGTTGAGTTTCAGGTGGTTGGCTGTCATATATACATCACTTTTGTCAATATGTGTGTGGTTTCCCTGGGGGGAAAAGGGTCCGACTTGTCTAGTGGCAGTTTTAGTGCCATAAAGAAGCGCAGAAGGTTTATATGCCTACTGCAAAGAGCACATCTGTATTTTATGTAAATAGCTGAGTACATTAGTAAAGTCTATGGAGAGATGAAGGGCACTTTTGCTGGGTGGTAATGAGGGAATCCGAGGAGGAGGGAGTGGGAGCACCAATAATGATTGTTGGACTGGGCGCAGGAGGTGCTAAAGACTGTGACGAATGGTATGTGACAAGGTGTTTTTTGAGTGTCTTGAAAGTATGTGCTGATTGAGGGAAGAAGCGCAGGTAAGGTGGCCTCTACTGTTGCACGTATCTCACACACACCATCGATTTTGTGACTGTCTACGTAGGCTAGTGTTTTAGAGCAACAGTTTAGCCAATAGCAGAGATGGCATCTAGATGGATGACTGCTGCCTGCACTCGGGTTATAGAGGACCGCTCTGACATAGGATCAGAGACTGAGACATCAGATACTGAGACAGCATCTGAGGGATAGGACAATGGTGCAGACTCTGGGAGTGATTTTTCAGTCAGAGGAGTCCCATTCGAAAACTCCTCTTCCAGTACATTATGAGGGAGGTGATGAGGACAGTCGTGCTGTCCCTTCGCAAGCTGTTCGTGCAACTGGGTAATAGTGGGTTAGGCCAACCCAGAGAGCAGGTGAATGCGGCGGCAAGCAGAGAGAGAGTGCTCTCTTGGGAGCTCACCAATTTAGTTCAGCCCCAAATTCCACCACCCAAATCATATTGTGGAGACATCAAAATTGTCTATGGCAAAACAAACTGGTTTTGTAAGGCAGGCACCTGTGTTTTTGGTCCTGGATTCGGCGGCCATATAGAGAAACACACTAAACCCAAACATTTCTGGAAACTAGACATTCGGGGGAGTCCACAGAGGTGTGACTTGTGTGGATTCCCCAAAGTTTTCTTACCCAGAATACCCTGCAAAGCTGAAATGTTGAAAAAAAACTCTATTTTTCTCGCATTTCTGTCACACAAACTACAGGAATATGCTGGGATCCACAACATTCCTACCACCCAGTGACTCCTCACCTGTCCTGATAAAAACACTACCCCACTTGAGTGCCTACACCTAGTGCCTGTGTCAGGAATGGATCACGCCAGGGTCAACAGCTGCCTCACGTAAGGACCAACATTGACCGTTGTGTGATCTATTCCTGTCGCAGGCACCAGGCCTAACCACACAAGTGAGGTATCATATTTATCGGGAGACTTGGGGGAACGCTGGGTGGAAGGAAATTTGTGGCTCCCCTCAGATTCCAGAACTTTCTGTCACCGAAATGTGTGGAAAATGTGGTATTTTAGCCACATTTTGAGGTTTCCAAAGGATTCTGGGTAACAGAACCTGGTCCGAGCCCCACAAGTCACCTCATCTTGGATTCCCCTGGGTTTCTAGTTTTAAAAAATGTGCTGGTTTGCTAGGTTTCCCCAGGTGCCGGCTGAGCTAGAGGCCAAAATCCACAGGTAGGCACTGTTTTCTATGAAAAAATGTGATGTGTCCACGTTCTGTTTTGGGGCATTTCCTGTCGCGGGCGCTAGGCCTACCCACACAAGTGAGGTATCATTTTTATCGGAAGACTTAGGGGAACGCCGGGTGGAAGGAAATTTGTGGCTCCTCTCAGATTCCAGAACTTTCTGTCACCGAAATGTGAGGAAAACTTGTTTTGTTGGCCACTTTTTGAGGTTTGCAAAGGATTCTGGGTAACAGAACCTGGTCCGAGCCCCACAAGTCACCCCTCCTTGGATTCCCCTAGGTCTCTAGTTTTCAGAAATGCACAGGTTTGGTAGGTTCCCCTATGTGCCGGCTGAGCTAGAGGCCAAAATCTACAGGTAGGCACTTCTCAAAAAACACCTCTGTTTTTTCCAAACATTTGGATGTGTCCACGTTGCGCTTTGGGGCATTTCCTGTCGCGGGCGCTAGGCCTACCCACACAAGTGAGGTATCATTTTTATCGGGAGACTTGGGGGAACGCCGGGTGGAAGAAAATTTGTGGCTCCTCTCAGATTCCAGAACTTTCTGTCACCGAAATGTGAGGAAAACTTGTTTTTTTAGCCACTTTTTGAGGTTTGCAAAGGATTCTGGGTAACAGAACCTGGTCCGAGCCCCGCAAGTCACCCCTCCTTGGATTCCCCTAGGTCTCTAGTTTTCAGAAATGCACAGGTTTGGTAGGTTTCCCTATGTGCCGGCTGAGCTAGAGGCCAAAATCTACAGGTAGGCACTTCTCAAAAAACACCTCTGTTTTCTTCCAAAAATTTGGATGTGTCCACGTTGCGCTTTGGGGCGTTTCCTGTCGCGGGCGCTAGGCCTACCCACACAAGTGAGGTATCATTTTTATCGGGAGACTTGGGGGAACGCCGGGTGGAAGGAAATTTGTGGCTCCTCTCAGATTCCAGAACTTTCTGTCACCGAAATGTGAGGAAAACTTGTTTTTTTAGCCACTTTTTGAGGTTTGCAAAGGATTCTGGGTAACAGAACCTGGTCCCAGCCCCGCAAGTCACCCCTCCTTGGATTCCCCTAGGTCTCTAGTTTTCAGAAATGCACAGGTTTGGTAGGTTTCCCTATGTGCCGGCTGAGCTAGAGGCCAAAATCTACAGGTAGGCACTTCTCAAAAAACACCTCTGTTTTCTTCCAAAAATTTGGATGTGTCCACGTTGCGCTTTGGGGCGTTTCCTGTCGCGGGCGCTAGGCCTACCCACACAAGTGAGGTATCATTTTTATCGGGAGACTTGGGGGAACGCCGGGTGGAAGAAAATTTGTGGCTCCTCTCAGATTCCAGAACTTTCTGTCACCGAAATGTGAGGAAAACTTGTTTTTTTAGCCACTTTTTGAGGTTTGCAAAGGATTCTGGGTAACAGAACCTGGTCTGAGCCCCGCGAGTCACCCCTCCTTGGATTGCCCTAGTTCTCTAGTTTTCAGAAATGCACAGGTTTGGTAGGTTTCCCTAGGTGCCGGCTGAGCTAGAGGCCAAAATCTACAGGTAGGCACTTCTCAAAAAACACCTCTGTTTTCTTCCAAAAATTTTGATGTGTCCACGTTGCGCTTTGGGGCGTTTCCTGTCGCGGGCGCTAGGCCTACCCACACAAGTGAGGTATCATTTTTATCGGGAGACTTGGGGGAACGCCGGGTGGAAGGAAATTTGTGGCTCCTCTCAGATTCCAGAACTTTCTGTCACCGAAATGTGAGGAAAACTTGTTTTTTTAGCCACTTTTTGAGGTTTGCAAAGGATTCTGGGTAACAGAACCTGGTCCGAGCCCCGCGAGTCACCCCTCCTTGGATTGCCCTAGGTCTCTAGTTTTCAGAAATGCACAGGTTTGGTAGGTTTCCCTAGGTGCCGGCTGAGCTAGAGGCCAAAATCTACAGGTAGGCACTTCTCAAAAAACACCTCTGTTTTCTTCCAAAAATTTTGATGTGTCCACGTTGCGCTTTGGGGCGTTTCCTGTCGCGTGCGCTAGGCCTACCCACACAAGTGAGGTATCATTTTTATCGGGAGACTTGGGGGAACGCCGGGTGGAAGGAAATTTGTGGCTCCTCTCAGATTCCAGAACTTTCTGTCACCGAAATGTGAGGAAAACTTGTTTTTTTAGCCACTTTTTGAGGTTTGCAAAGGATTCTGGGTAACAGAACCTGGTCCGAGCCCCGCGAGTCACCCCTCCTTGGATTGCCCTAGGTCTCTAGTTTTCAGAAATGCACAGGTTTGGTAGGTTTCCCTAGGTGCCGGCTGAGCTAGAGGCCAAAACCTACAGGTAGGCACTTCTCAAAAAACACCTCTGTTTTCTTCCAAAAATTTGGATGTGTCCACGTTGCGCTTTGGGGCGTTTCCTGTCGCGGGCGCTAGGCCTACCCACACAAGTGAGGTATCATTTTTATCGGGAGACTTGGGGGAACGCCAGGTGGAAGGAAATTTGTGGCTCCTCTCAGATTCCAGAACTTTCTGTCACCGAAATGTGAGGAAAACTTGTTTTTTTAGCCACTTTTTGAGGTTTGCAAAGGATTCTGGGTAACAGAACCTGGTCCGAGCCCCACAAGTCAACCCTCCTTGGATTCCCCTAGGTCTCTAGTTTTCAGAAATGCACAGGTCTGGTAGGTTTCCCTATGTGCCGGCTGAGCAAGAGGCCAAAATCTACAGGTAGGCACTTTGGAAAAAACAGCTGTGTTTTCTATAAAAAAAATAGGATGTGTCCATGTTGTGTTTTGGGGCATTTCCTGTCACGGGCACTAGGCCTACCCACACAAGTGAGGTATCATTTTTATCGGGAGACTTGGGGGAACACAGAATAGCAAAACAAGTGTTATTGCCCCTTATCTTTCTCTACATTTTTTCCTTCCAAATATAAGAGAGTGTGTAAAAAAGACGTCTATTTGAGAAATGCCCTGCAATTCACATGCTAGTATGGGCACCTCGGAATTCAGCGATGTGCAAATAACCACTGCTCCTCAAAACCTTATCTTGATCCCATTTTGGAAATGCAAAGGTTTTCTTGATACCTCTTTTTCACTCTTCATATTTCAGCAAATGAATTGCTGTATACCCAGTATACAGTAGAATGAAAACCAACTGCAGGGTGCAGCTCATTTATTGGCTCTGGGTACCTAGGGTTCTTGATGAACCTACAAGCCCTTTATATCCCCGCAACCAGAAGAGTCCAGCAGACAAAACGGTATATTGCTTTCAGAAATCTGACATCGCAGGAAAAAGTTACAGAGTAAAACATAAAGAAAAATGGCTGTTGTTTTCAGCTCAATTTCAATATTTTTTTATTTCAGCTGTTATTTTCTGTAGGAAAACCTTGTAGGATCTACACAAATGACCCCTTGCTGAATTCAGAATTTTGTCTAGTTTTCAGAAATGTTTAGCATTCCGGGATCCAGCATTGGTTTCACACCCATTCCTGTCACTAACTGGAAGGAGGCTGAAAGCACCAAATATAGTAGAAATGGGGTATGTCCCAGTAAAATGCCAAATTTGTGTTGAAAAATTTGGTTTTCTGATTCAAGTCTGCCCGTTCCTGAAAGGTGGGAAGATAGTGATTTCAGCACCAGAAACCCTTTGTTGATGGCATTTTCAGGGAAAAAACCACAAGCCTTCTTCGGCAGCCCTTTTTTCCAATTTTTTTGGAAAAAACTAAATTTTCACTGTATTTTGGCTATTTTCTTGGTCTCCTTCAGAGGAAACCACCAACTCTGGGTACCATTAGAATCCCTAGGATGTTGGAAAAAAAGGATGCAAATTTGGCGTGGTTAGCTTATGTGGACAAAAAGTTATGAAGCCCTAAGCGCGAACTACCCCAAATAGCCAAAAAAGGGCTCAGCACTGGGGGGGGGGGGAAAGGCCCAGCAGCTAAGTGGTTAAGTCCTGTCTTCAGTGCTGTTTTTCGAACTATCTTGGAGGTGTTCACCCCACAGGGAGCAGCACTTTCTGCTCAACACACAGAATTATGTTTTGTGGCACATGAGCAGCAACTTTGGAACTAGGGTGCCAGGCCCTAGCCCTGCGTTAGCTCCAAATCCTGTGATTCTAGGAAAATAACTTAATCTCCCTGTTCCTAAAAGGTATGCCCTTGTGCAATGTATTATGGCGCTTATGTAAATCACTGTAATGTCTATGGGCCAAGTTCCTGCTACATAAAGCTGCAAAGAAACGACGATGCCTTTTGTTGATAATGATTCAATGATAGCCATTTTGAATGGGGTGAAGAAATGACACATCACGATATTGAAGTTGCAACGACATTGGTTTTGCAGTGTGTAAAATGTGCTCATATAAAGAACACAAAACATGCACCACATGCAGTTCTTAATTTTTGTTGGTGGTTTCTGGTGCTTGGCACGGCTCTTATTTTTCTGCCTCAGGCATTATTGCGAGCAAAAGACACATTCGGGAGGGATGGAGGAAGAGAAAAATGAAAAGGCGCCCCAAAGGGAGAAAGCAGAAAGGTGCAAGAGTGAGCTGAAGGGGCAGGGATTGGCTGTAAATGGATTAAAGAGGCCCGAGATGGTTTCAGGATTATGCTGCCTCAGTATTCCGTGTTCGCACATTTTATTGCTGCAGCCGCGAGTTTAAGAGGGGGGCTTTGGTCACCGGCACATTTTTATTTACAGATTAAGCACTGACTACATGGCAACTGCTTAAATGATGCTTCCCTGTGCTCAGTGGTTTTGATTCTGTAGACAGCCTATAAAGCAAAGGGCAGTGAGACCGCAGTGCTACAGAAACACTGGTGCCTAGAACAGCGATGGCTCTGTAGCTGGTGGAAGGATCCTTAGTGCCTGCTCATTTAGAGTTCACAGGCAAACTTGGGGAAAGTTACAACGCTTGATAAAGGAAGCCGTGGAACTAATGAGGTACATGATTTAGAAAGGAGTGACAACACCAAAGTAGTAGGAAATTTACAAGGGGTGACAATTTAAAGCAGGGGTTTCTGTCTAGGTTCCGAAGGTGAAAACTTTAGGAAAGAGACTAACGGATGAATCGTTCAGAAGAAGAGGAGGAAGATCGGATCAGAGAAAGGTATCACAGTGCCCCAATCAGGTGGCTAATAACATGCTTGGGCTCAGGGTGTTTATCCCATTGACAGATGTTATTGTTTAGTGGAACATTGTTATTTGAGGTCTAGCAGGTTACCAGGCCTACATAAAATGTTAGTACGAGTGATGATGATGCAGCTTCGGAGGGTTCATAAGAACAAAATGGACCAAAGAAGCTATAATATTACTAGGTAATTGGAGGAATGGGTTCTATGCCCAGTAATGCACAACACAAGGGGGCATTTTTGGTGATAGTGGCATGGGAGGTTTTCATTTATTAAAGATTGTATTCAACTAAAAAGTGTCCACAATCTGGGGAGTTAGAGAAAATGCTTGAATGCTTGCATGCATGTGGAAAGTATGATGTAATCCACTCTCTCAGGATTAGGGTGTCAAAAGAGGAAAACGGTGTGGGAAGCAACAGGAAAATGTTGAAGGTGCCAAACACGTGGGATCTGGCATGTTGTAAGGTAATACACATCTGTTCATAGGTTTGAAGTGGTGAGCCTGAAATATGTTTTACTTTTGTCATTGTATGTGGAGCAAGTTAACTGTGGTAGAAATGTGGGTAGTATATGGCCGCCTCATTGGCAGGTGGTCTGGTGATCATGCAGAACTCCGTGACAAATATAACAGATACGGGAGTCAATTACAGTGGTCTTTTGAGAAGTAGTCGTACACTGTTCAAGGGAAGGAGAAGATGGGGCCAACACATACCGAGCCTAGACGAACTAGGTCATGAAAGAACAAACCAGCTCTTTTCAGTGGTTCATGTGAGTGAGAAAGATGGTGGCGCATGTTCTAATCAAAGGTTCACGTAAGGATCAATTCAGATAAAGTATTGACATCCAGTAGCTGTAGTGATCTGGCTACTGAAACAGCAAATGCCTCACCAGATTTGGAGATGAATTGTTAAACCCACAGGTATTAACGAAGTATGAAAAATGGTGGCTAGGGGTGTGACTGGGTTTTGAAAGAAAGGAGTCACTAAATTGTTTCAAACATTTCGATTTGTTTGGGCAAAATGCGTTTTTCCTGTCGTAGGTAGAAAAGGGATACTTTTGGTGAGGCGCAGGGAGGTGGCAGTGCAGTCTGTGAAACAGAAATAGGGATAAGCGTTGAAGATACAGAATAGTTTTCCTACTGGCTGTACAATTGTCAGAAGATGAGACGTTCTGGTAAGGTTTGGTTTTACCCTGAATTAAAACTGGGTGCCACAAAGGGAGTTTTACCTTGGGCAGTAGTGCCCAAGCGAAAAGACGAGCTTTCGGGTAGGTCATTACTGGTAGGTAAGAAGAAATAATAGGATGAAGAAGGCCCAGGAGAGAAATGGGATATCCAGAGACTCAATGAAAAAAGAGGGACATATCAGAAAAAGTAGTGAAGGGTGGGTGAGTGGATGTAAGAGCAAAGGTGAGTGGGTTGATATTCCTGAGTAACTTAAAATTGTCACGAAAAGAGACGGTGTAGTAAAGCGTGGCTTTAAAGCTGCAAAACGTTGATTGTGTATTTGATTGTTACAAAGGGTTTTCATGATATATCAGCATTGTCCCATTGAGAAGGGCGAGTGTTGTGAGGGCCCGTAGAACTATTGAGAAAAATACTATAAGTTCTAGAGAAATTTAGGCCTGAGAGTCCTGCCAAAGAGCAAAGATGTCCAATGAATCATTAAAAGAAAGGCTGGGTCGCTGGACACCAATCCCAAGGTAAAACGTAGGGGTGTTACGGCCAGCCGCGTGGCTAAAATGTGTTTAGGGTGTTGAACCAGTATAATGTATCTAAAGATTAATTTGATATTTAGGGATTTATAAAAATTGGTAAATTGAGAGGCTGAGAGTGTGAAGTTATGAAAATGATCTTACCTCAACAATAAAGTGACCTTTCATAAACTGTGAAGGAAATCTCTGTGAGTAGGGTGTGTTCTTCCATGGTAACTGGGCAAAATATATTATTTTATAATCTCGTGTGAAATTTGGGATTTTTCTCAAGTGCGCAGTTTAAGTCAAATCTATGTATTGTTTTCAGCAAAAATTATTCTGGAAACAAATCAGTAAACACCTTTTTCTTAATTTTTGTCAAGCAAAATGTTTGCAGAAAATTAATTTGTCAATGTGGAGTGCTGTTTTTCCAGCCTCACACTTTTCTTTGTTTATGTTGTCTTTGAAAAGTAGAAAGGAACTGTATAGTCTATGAAATGTCTTGGAGTTTGCAAAGTCTTCAAACAATTTTACGAAATTTGCGGAAGTGAGACAGATGTGTCCACATCTATGCATTTCGTTTAGGCTCTTCGTTTAATGCCCAAAAATGTCCCCATTGAAGGCAAGCTGTGCCTCTCACCAGAGCCACTCGGACAAAAGGAGGATTAAGCATGACACATCCTATTACACACCAATGGAGTGGCAGGTGAGTGGCTGATAAGAACTTCCATCGCCCATATCAGAGGAATGCATTTCTTCCTCATGCTTATTGTGACATACCCAGCAATTCGTATGAACTTCGGATGACATTTTGGATGCGTTTAAGATTTACTTTGGGGATGACTTTGTTACTTTGCTGAACCACGAGGGTGAAGATTTGTTGTCGGAGCATAAACGGTTGTGATCATCACTTTGGAAAGTGGCCATAAAATCACCAGAAAAGGGAATGTTGGGTTAAAGTTTGGCTTACATTTTATGGACACTTGAATGATACCAGCAGTTATTTTGATACACTGTTGATAATATACTTAGGGCCTCATTCTGACCCTGGCGGACGGCGGAGGCCGTCCGCCAGGGTACCGCCGCTGAATGACCGCACCGCGGTGAAAAGACCGCGGCGGCCATTCAGACATTTCCTCTGGGCCGGCGGGCGCTCTCCAGAAGAGCACCCGCCGGCCCAGAGGAAATGCCCCTGCAACGAGGACGCCGGCTCAGAATTGAGCCGGCGTAGTTGCAGGGGTGCGACGGGTGCAGTTGCACCCGTCGCGTATTTCAGTGTCTGCTTAGCAGACACTGAAATACTTTTCGGGGCCCTCTTACGGGGGCCCCTGCCGTGCCCATGCCATTGGCATGGGCACGGCAGGGGCCCCCAGGGGCCCCGCGGCACCCCCTACCGCCATCCTGTTCCTGGCGGGCGAACCGCCAGGAACAGGATGGCGGTAGGGGGTGTCAGAATCCCCCATGGCGGCGCAGCAAGCTGCGCCGCCATGGGGGATTCTAAGGGCAGCGGTAAACCGGCGGGAGACCGCCGGTTTGCCTCTTCTGACCGCGGCCGAACCGCCGCGGTCAGAATGCCCTGCGGGGCACCGCCGGCCTGTCAGAATGACCCCCTTAGTGTGTAGGCTTTCAAGAAGACTGCTAGGTCCAGGTGAGGAAAATTAAGGGGGGCCTGGAGCTTTCAGAAGACCTGCCATTGAGGAGAGTGCATCAAGGAAAGGCAAGAAGGCCAATTAGCTTTCTTAAAGAAATTGGGGCCAACTTGGTGTGAATGAATGGTGGAGGGTGTGGTTATAATTAAATTATCTATCTGAACATATGCAACTCTTTCACCTTGAGGATTGCTTGTACTGTGTAAGGTAGTGAGGGCACACGATGCAAATCTGTGAATCCTATTTTAGCTCAGAAATAGAGCAACTAACCTTGTACCAACTTTGAATGAAATGTCTTGGGTTGATTTACCTAATGCTAAGGCCATGGGGTCACCAGACTACTATGAGTGGGCAAAATCATGGAGTTATTTTCCACATGTAATACACATACTTATCACGAAAATTATGAAATTGACTTGAAACTTATGTGACGATTCGCACTACTGTTGTGCTGCTACCTGATCCCTCGCTCCAGTGTTGGGAAGACACCATAGAGGCACTGAGGCCAATTGGCAATTGCCTTCTTTCAGTTGGCAGAACGATTCCCCAGTCATTTGGCTGCTCATAAACTTTTGAGTTCTCATAATTATTTCAAGCCCAGAAATGTAAGTATGTATCCCTACTGTGTGGGTTCTCTCCAGCATAATATCTCTTTGATTTTCAACAGACACACGGCGTTCTTAATCTTCTCTTTCTAAATGAGCCATCCTAAATGCTTTTAGAGGTCGAAAAGTCATCAACCATATAAACATTCAGAGTATGTCCTTGATGTTCATTCTTTGTCCTTAGTATGTCCTTCTGTTGTGTATGATCACTGGAGAAGGTGAGAGCTCCTGTTTTCACTATGTTCAAATATTATGCTTATTATTGATCAGATATACATTATATGCCCATGTACAGTGGCTGCACTTACAATTGTTTGTTGCAAAGACAACTTGAAAAGTGTATAGTAATTGCCTTGCTATGAATTGAAGAAAAGCCCTAATCTAATAGCGATGATGGATGTTTTCCGGATGCAACAGGCATGAAAATGAGGACATTAGTCTAATCCCCATCAGCCAACAGCCCTGCAGCAAAGAGGCAGGGCCTTTGATTGGCACCGGTCGGGCACTAAAGATAGCGGACTCTCTGCCCACGGGATGTGACAGGCGTGAAAGGGAGGCAGGACTCTAAGCCCCATAAGCTAACAGCCCTCCAGCACTGAGACGGGGTCTTTGATTTGCGCCTGTCGGGTGCTACAAATAGTGAACTATTTGAAAAACAAGTCAATCCACTGGTTAAGGAAAACTCTGGTTGCCCTGTGATCTCTCAGCCGAGGTACTAATGGTAAGAAGAACATCATGTATCGGTTCAGGCAAAAAGGAAGTACCAGGAGAATGTGTGATCATCGATTTTAGATCTCCAATGATTGTTCATTCACTTCTTAGCTGCCTTCATTGCCGGCTTTGAGCTCCAGGATCAATTCAGGCTCTACTTCTGGGATATTTTTACAGGCCCTCTGTTCTTTTAACACATAATGCTGCTATAAATGTCTCCAGCGCTGCAAAAGGTAGGTCAACTTTTAAAGTGGAAGTACGCAACTCTTTTGATGTGATGGTTTCCCTGGAAGGTATGGATTGACTTTGCCCCGAAGCAGGCCCAGTGGCCCAGAATTGTTTGAATTTTGTTGAAGCTCGATCAGGGTCTGATAGGAGCTTAAACTATGATAAGGCTTCCAAGGGTAATATCGTGCCAAGTCCAGTAGATGTTAAGGCTACATTGAGTGGGTCGATGTTTCCACAACGAGGTCTCACATTCATTGCATGGAACATTGCTGGCATACATTCACAGCTTTCAAGTCCATATTGGCTTTCTGTCACTAACAAAGCAGGCATTGTATGTCTGCAAGAGAAATGGGCTACTGAGGTTTTCACTGTAAACAGTTGTGAATCTTTGTGTAGTTCAGCTACGCCTTCTCGTGCAGACAGAGCTAATGGGGGCCTAACCATTTTATCTCCATGAAATTAACTGGACTGTTGACAAAAATCATTATTTCTATGCCTTATTATCAATTGGTGTCACTGCAGATTCCCAACTCATTTTATGTCTTGTTAGTTAACTTTTACAGTAATATTTTTAATGCATGTGTCACTAATGTAATAGATAACATTGTGGATAGTTTAATTAAATTTTATGACAGTCATATGAAGGAGGCTTTATTAATATGGGCGGGGGATTTTAATATCGTCAACCTGTGACTTGAATGTAATAAAGGGCACGGACACCTTGCACTTTTAGCATGTTCATATGGGGAAGCTCTTAATAGGATTTAGTGTCAAAAAATCAGCCATTGGCAAAGAATTCATTACAAGTGAGACACCTCCCCCGCCTATAAAGATGTAAATACTGGGAGCAAGATAATCTACATTATTTTATCTCGGATCTGACTGCACTATGGAGGGACTATAATGTCAAAATCTCCTGTATATTCCATTGTTATTGATTTAGACCTTTTTGACTTCAAAGGGGCCAATGAGAATCTTCCTATAACATATAACATATTCACGGAATAAAGCCACATGGAGAAAATAGGTCAGAGTGGATAAGGAGGCCTTTCTACATAGGTTTATTAAAGATAATAGTCAAACAATTGTATCTCTAACCTCTCCCAATGAAACCCCTGACAATATTCTAACAGTGTTTAATGTTCTTTGCACATCCATGGTGAAGAGGCTGATAGTATATAATGTTTCAACACGCATGCACAACTGCCCACAAAAAATTAAAGCTAGCATTATCCAAAACCCAGTGCTCAAAGGAAGACGTTATATGTGCTAGGAGTCTTTATAAAGAAACCCTGACGGCTAGGACAACCGAACTTAGAAGGGAGGCATGGGGGAAGTGCCCCTGAGGGACAATGTGGCTTTCTGGAAGGTCATAAATCAACCCTTTCTGTCCGGGTATGAAAATGTTTTAATGAAGTCTATTATACCTGTTCACGCCTGGGTGGATGAGTATACAACAATGTTTGACCCAGGCAACAAGGACGTCCCTCTACAAAACAGGGAAGTAACTCCATGTAATTATGAGGCCACCGCACAAATTAGTGAATCTATCAAGGTCAGGGATGTAATTGCTGCTCTCAATCTGAGTTGCCCTGGTAGGGCCCATGGGCCTGAGGGAGTACCATCCCATCTATATAAAGATAATGTTGCCTTCTAGGCCCCAATTTTAACTAATGTCTTCAAGGCCGCAGTAAAGGGGCAACTTTTTCCATTCCATTCTGGGAAAAAGGGGAACACATATACTCTGTGCTGTTATCATCCAATTTCCCTCCTAGATAGCTCCTTTAAGGTCCTAGGTAGGGTTAGGCACTGTAAAACAGTGGCTAAATCTTCAACTGATAGTTGGTACATATGTCAGGGGCTCTGTTCACCTCACATTTATGGACCTCTTCTTTGCCTTTGACATGGTAAACAGGGCTATTATGTAGCTGAGGGGACTGGTCAGGCCATGATTGATTTACTTCAAAGGATGCATTGGGACATTGTGGTGAGGATTAGGTAGGGAACAGAGTGTGACCTTTCCCCAGTAATTACATCTTCAATAGGGGTATGCCAAGGAAGCATGATGGCTCAATTGCTATTCCTTATTTATATTAATGGCTTAGCACAACATCTGTGCAATATAAGAAAAGAACTACCTAAAGTAAATGCTTGTGCAGTACGAGATCTACCCATGCAGATGATGCAGTTTTAATCTCTAGAACGGCAAATGGTTTACAATTTAACTTGTTGCTTTTCATTCTTTTATAGTGGAGAGTGGTGGTTGGATCTTAAAATCAACCTTAGCAAATCATTTGCCATGAGTAGAGGCCCAAAAATATTAAAACAACAATATTGACTTTAGCTTTGTATGTCAACTCAGCCACACAAACCTGTAAAAGAGTTAGTCGACATCTATAAAAGTAAGTGTCTCTCAGTGTCAATGTATGGGGCTAGTGTTCTGGGGGTAAAAAGGTGCAAACCAACAACATACTGCAGGTTGAAAATACATTTATTTGCAGACTTTTGGCCGTCCCTCACTGCCCTTTATGTGTCACCCTGAGGTAGGACGGGATCCACTGGTGGATAGGAAAAGCACCTTACTTCTGTGGATAAGGGTCTGGGGGAATCCTGAGGCCTACTTTATGGAGGAACTCCTGGTGGACTGTCTTCCCTTAGACAATGCAATGGCAATTGCCTGGATAAGATAGATCAAAAATGGTTTCTTAGACTTGGGTCTAGCAAAGCTGTTTTACAGCCCAGAGGTTATTGAAGCACAAACAAAGATTCAGGTGAATGAAATGTTCCTAGAAGGCAAGCTAGACTTCACCATAGGAAATTTGATAATCTGCTTTCCAGTATTAATTACAGTGTAATTAAACAGTATATGTGCAGTGAGTTTTATCTGGCAAGTGACTCAAATGTTAAGAACAGGTTTTATCTCATGAGACTTAGTTTTAACCTCATCCATTTTTTAATGGCGTTTTCCAAATAGGCCTCTTGGAATTCCTCATTCCTAAAGTGTCCATGTGATAATATTTCCCTTCAAAGTACCATGCACTCTTTGCTTTTTTGTCAGTTATATTCCTGTACACTTAAGCATTATCTGATACCAGTTTTGCACGTCACTCGTATCAGACACCAAAAGAAAGATTTGGTATATTTGCAACATCTGAACGATATGGAAATATGTAATGCTGTAGTAAATTTTATTCACAGTGCCCTGGTGATTAGACATAGATATGGCACTTTATAAACTATCTTGTGCTCTGTTTTTATGTTTTTATCAGGCAAAGGATGTATGAGAACTGTTTAATTTGTGATTTTATTGTATATTTTGTACTTTTTGTGTACTTGTCTTTTTTCATCAATGTGCACTTTTATGGCATCAGGTGGTTCAGGTAATGCTGCAGCAAGTCCCGATACTAGTGATTGTGTTCCTCTAGGCTCAACATACACATGTTCTCCATGTGTGCGAGTGCTGATACTCCTTGTGACTTTGAATCTTGCAGGGTGCAGTTCCATAAGTACATATCTGAGCATGTCAACCTCTGGTAATTTGTATTAGTAGTAGTGCCCATGCCGGTGGGAATATGTCTAAGGTCCTAGTGTCACAGAGTCCTAGTGCTAAGGAAATAGATGAGTAGGTGTAGGAAAGTGCCCTTGTTGGCATGGTTACCCCCCACCTTTTGCCTGATATTGATGCCAACTTTGATTGAGAGTGTGCTGGGATCCTGCTAACCAAGCCCCAGAACCAGTGTTCCTCCCCAAAATCTGTACCTTTGTTTCCACAATTGGCACACCCACGGCACACAGTTAAGTCCCTTGTAACAGGTATACCTGGTACCAAGGGCCCTGTGGCCAGGGAAGGTCCCCAAGGGCTGTAGCATGTAATATGCCACCCTGGGGGACACCTCACTAAGCACATGCACACTGCCTTTGCAGCTTGTGTGTGCTGGTGGGGGAGAGAAAGGCAAAGTCGATATGGCAACCCTCACCCACACTGCTTGTGGCATAGGTAAGTCACCCCTCTAGCAGACCTTACATCCCTAAGGGAGGGTGCACTATACCACAGGTGAGGACATAGCTGCATGAGCAATATACCCTTACAGTGTCTAAGTCCATTCTTAGAAATTATAAGTGCAGCGTAGGCATATGTAGTGTATGGTCTGGGTGTTTGTCATTTACACACTCCACAGCTTCATAGTTGCTCCACTGGATACTTGGAAGTTTGGTATCACACTTCTCAGCACAATAAACCCACACTGATGCCAGTGCTGGTTTTATTGAACAATGCACCCAGAGGGAATCTTTGAGATGCCTCCTGTATTTTACCCAATCCCTCAGTGCAGGACTGACTGGTCTGTGCCACCCTGCCACTAAGAGATTAGTTTCTGGCCACATGGGGTGAGAGCCTTTTTGTTCTTGGTGACCAGAAACAAAGCCTGCACTGATTGGCGGTGCTTCACACCTCCCCCTGCAGGAACTGTAACACCTGGCGTTGAGCCTCAAAGGCTCAGGCCTCTTGTTACAGTGCCCCAGGGCACCCCAGCTAGTGGACCTGCCCGCCTTCTGGACAAAGTCCCACTTTTGGTGGCAAGTCCAGAGGGAAAATTAGGGAAAGCAGGAAGGAGTGACACCTCAGCTAGGACCATCCCTAAGGTGTCCAGAGCTGAGGTGACCCTCTCCCTGCAGAATTCTCCATCTTAGTTTGGAGGACAGGGACCAATAGGGTTAGGTTTGTGCCCACCTCCCCACAGGGAGTAGACACAAGAAGGGTGTAAGCACCCTCAAGTGACAGTAGCCATGGACTACTGCCCTCTGGCCCCTGAAACAGCCCTAAATGCAGGATTTAAAGGGCTTCCCTGAACCCAGATCATCAGATTCCTGATGGTTTCAGAAGAAGAAAGGAGAAAGAAGAAGGCCTGCTAAGCTGAAACCGCAGCAGAGAAGAAGGAAGCAAACTGACTTGGCCCCAGCCCTACAGGCCTGTCTCCTGCTTCAGAGAACCTGCCTCAAGAAAGCGATGCATCCTACGGGACAAGTGACCTCTGCCAAGTTCCAGAGGACTGCCCTGCATCACAGAGGACCAAGAACTCCCATGGACAGTGGCCCTGTCCAAGAAGAAACGACATCTAAGTACTCAAGAGCCTCCACGGATCCGCTTGTCCTGACCAGTCTGCACCCGACGCCCACGGCCTGTGTCCAAGTGGCCCAACTGGCTATAGAGGATCCCCAGGTGAATCCAAGCAAGTGCCAACCCTGGGTTGACCTCTCCTGCCCCCCAAGATGACGCCTGCAGTGTGAATCCAGAGGACACCCCTGACCTCGAAAGTTCCAGACGAAGATATCCAGCGCCTAAAGATACACTGCACCCGCAGCCCCCAGGCCTAGGAGAACCCGACCTCTGGTGCAGCAACGTTCAACAGGCTGCCCTCCTACTTTTCCAGCTTGTGGTTTTCCTGAACCAACCCCCTTGATCCCACCTGCAGCATCTAAGTGAGCCCCGGGGTCCCCACATAGGAAAGCATTGTGATCCCGATGCTCTGTTTGCACCCTGCACCCGCCCGACCCTGCACCACTGAAGGTGTTAGTTTGGTACCTGCTTGTGGCCCCCCTGGTGCTCTTCTAAACCTCCCAGGTCTTCCCTCTGAAGATGCAGGAACTTACCTGCAAGCAGATCTGAAACCGAGTGCCCTGTCTCCGCAGAAGCCCATGTTAAATTTGCCTCAAATTTGACCTTTGCACCTGGCCGACCCCCGTGTTTCTGATGGTGGGTGTTTTGGGTTAACTTGAACCCCAACCTGCGGACTTCCTAACCCCTGGAGACTGGAACTGGAAGTGTTGTACTTACCTGCAAAACATACTAACTTTTCTTCTCCTCAGGAACTGTTCTGAAAATTGCAGTGTCAACTTTTAAAACAGATTATTGCCATTTATTCAAAAACTGTACAACTTACCAATTCCAGTCAAAGTGGTATTGATACATATGTGGAATACTTATTAATTCATGTACTTACCTGCAACTTGAATCTAGTGTTCTAGAAATAAATTAAGAAAACATTGTTTTGCTATAAAAGCCATTGGTCTGGAGTTGTCATTGAGTGTGTGCTTCTTCTATTGTCTGTGTGTGTACAACAAATGCTTTGCACTACCCTCTGATAAGCCTAACTGCTCGACCACACTACCATAAAAGAGAGCATTAGTATTATCTGCTTTAGCCTCTGTTAAGCCTCTGGGGAACCACTGAACTCTGTGCACACTATATCTCATTTTGATATAGTATATACAGAGCTAGCTTCCTACAGTGGGTGAAGGCTTTTAATGCTGATACTCCTTTGAGTGAATGCCGGAGCTCTGGGTTGAGTCAAGAAGCTTTGAGTTGAGTCAGGAAACAATTCAGTCACCTGCGAAAGAGGATTTGGTGGATGTGGATAGAATGAAGTTAGAACTGGATGAGATGATTAGTGAAAAACTTGAAATGACTCGTTTAGGCTCTTACTAAGAAAATAAGTTTGTGTCCATGTGTAAAGAAATTACCAGACATGCAGGGCAAAGTTATGACAAAGTATCTGAGTTGGATCAAAGATATGAGATATACTTGAACAAGACAAAAGCCCTGCAGAAGAGTTACATTGTATGCTTAATGAGGAAGACAGAACCTGCATGAGAACTTCAGGCATGAAAATACAAATCAAAGAGCTAATTCAGAACATTTGAAAATGGAATGAGCTAGATAAGTGGGAAAGGTAGTGGGCGAGAAAGAAAGAACCAAAGAAACAGACAGACCTTCTCCTGTAGCGGGAGAGGCGAGTACATCAAATTCCCAGTTGGGAGAAGTACCTGGTGGAGGGTATGTTCATGTGCCTTAGAGCAAAAGTGATCTTGCATCATTCACTAATGACTTTCCAAAGCTGAGAGAAAAGCCAATGGAGTGGTGCAAGCAAGTTGAGCGATTTGTAAAGATTTCACAATTGCTGTGGGTCAATTTGAACACTTTGGGGCAGATTTAAGAAAAGTGGTGCTGCACCCAGTTTAGTGCCACTTTCCTTGTGCCCCTTAGTGTCCCACTACCACAACCCTGTGTTGTGGTATTTAAAACATGGCACACCATGGCGCAGGGTAGGGGGCAATAGCATCCAAAATTTTGGAGCTATTGATGTACTGTTCAGGATTAGCACCAAAATTTTGGCAATAAACCTGAACAGTACATAAGGGCCCATTGTAATTAATGCTGGGAGTAGGCATTAAAAGAGGCAAAAGAAATACGTAATAAAATCTTTTAGATTTCTTTGCGCCATTTTTTTGACCCTCCCCCCAACGGGAGAACGCCCCCTTGCATACATTATGCCTTGCACAGGCATAATGTGGTGCAAGGGGTTACAAAGTGGTGGAATGCATGCATTGCACCACTTTGTAAATCTGGTGCAGTGTTTTTGGCATAATATTGCCACATTAGCATAAAAATGTTCTTAAATCTTTCTCTCTGTTCAGTACTGTGGTTCTGAGTGGCTTGTGGATGAAATGTAAGATTGCTGTTGAGTGGCCTGGGTCAGAATTGCCAAGGAGCTTAGTGATGAAAGGCCCTTCACTATTGGTGATGAAAAAGTATCAGCAGGTGATGACATTCTTAAAGTCAAAGGTGTCGCCCAAAGATATTGATTGGATTAAAACTGAAAGAACAACTGATGAACCTAAAGAGTTGATTGATGTGTATTATGAGAGACTGTTGTAGGGATTCAAGCAGGAAAGTGGAATGGAGATGGTTGAGCCCTAGGATATGGGACATTTTGTGTTGAGGTTTGTGACAGAATTGAGACCTGAAATGAGCACGCTGATAGAGACCTGAAATTAGCATGATGATTCAAGAGCATTTGATTTGTTGGCAGAATAAATCAGTTGATAAGATCTTATGGTATGTGAAGTACTGCAGTGATGAAACAGAAGAAGCTGAAGGAGAAGTTAAGGGTTGCCCAGATGAAGGTTGCTCAGAGAAGTAGTCAGATCCAGCCATTTGTAGGGAATGTTGGTGCTATGCTATGCAAGGTGTGTATCAGCCGGGTACTACTGCGATGCAGGGTAGAGGTTGAGGAGTCCCAATAGCCCTAGTACAGGATTGGATGTTGGTAATCTGAAGAAGACAACCCCTTATCATTTTTGCAACAAGTTGTGGAATGGGAAGAGGGAATGTCATCTTAACCCACCCAATCAGCTCCAGAATTCAAGGTTTGTACAACCCCAGAATAGCAACCCGGGACAGATGCAAACTATGTAGAGACAAAGCGGGCAGAATTTCAATGTACTACAAGCTCCATTGATGCAGATTGCACTACCCCTGATGCCACAGCAAAATATGAATGTACCCCAAATTGAATTCTAATCAAGTTCAAAATATGAATTTGAATGAATTCAAGACAACAATCTCTTCCAACAGTTTTTAGTGTTTGAGACATTTGAGGACTATGGATCTGATCAGTCAGCCTGACTGCGCCTGAGAGGGGAGGAAGATTGCGTACTTGGCGCAGACTTGGAGGTAGACCAGAATTCCATTTGGTGAGGTGAATGGCAACCCTGTGTCATTCTTTTTTTACACTGGTGCTACCCATTCTACTCTAAGAACAGTAGAAGTCTAAACCTACCCCTTTGGAAAAATGATCCAAGTTACAGAAGTTGCAAATAGACAAATGACAACCCAAAAAACAATAGACGTGTCTGTGAGAATGGGATCCTTTGAAGAGAATCACCGAATTGTAGTGTGTGATTCTAATCCTGTGAGTCTCTTGGGAAGAGACCTACTTTACAAGTTGAACTGTGTCATCTATTGCATGCTGAAAGGCATAGAAATGCAAACTCATGATGAGGATGTCACCATTAAATTGGAAAATGATTCTCCTTACACTGCATTGTTTACCATGCTGACCAGTGATGATTTACCGCCAGACTTTAAAGATGCAGTCAGGTCTGAGGTTTGGGATTTTTCCGGAAAGGACAATGGTCTGATCAAAGGTGTTGAACCCGCTTGAATCATGGAGAATCCAAATGCTGAATATACGAGAACACCGTAATATAATTTGACACTTGAAACGACTGCCGGAGTCACTCCAGGTATTAAGTCTATGATCCAACAAGGAGTTTTGAAAGAGATTATGGGGAGCCCATGCAATTCACCCACTATGGGTTTATAGAAGCCAAGTGGGAAATATCACATTGTTCAGGACTTGCGAAAAGTTAATAACATTTTTGTTCCCTGTTCTCCTGTGGTACTGAATCCAGCTGTGATTTTGTTTCAGATTCCATGAGAGGCTGATCATTGATTTGTGCCAGGCTTTCTTTTCTATACCCTTGCACAAGGAAAGTCAGTTTTTCTTTATATTTCTATTCAGCAATCGTGTTTTGGTATGGTGCTGAGTCCAACAAGGGCGACATTTTTTTTTAATTTCTTTATTTAGTCTTTACAAATAATACTGCTATAGAAAAAAAATGGACAGAAGAACATCCCAATGAGAACAGTAAAAATTGACCAATAATAAAGTAGCAGCTCAGTGACGACTTACATTCCCTAAAAGGAGGGAAAAAGTGGGTGGGAGAGAAATGTTGTCCAGCATTCATATCCCAACTCCACACAAGTGCTGTAGGTATGACATCTGGGCAGAAAAGGTGAAACAGGAGAGAAGAGGAGTCCGGCCTACCATGTGAATAGGCATGAGGGGATAACCAGCCCAGGGGATAGAGAAACACCATCTTTTTGTGCATCATCTACTTGAGTGTTTGAGGGATGGGGAGAGTACCCAGTCAGTGGATACACGTACGCAGGGCCCGACACCCCACCTGCCCATCCATACGGCCAACCCAGGCATATACTGGCATAACAATCATCCCACCCACTCAATCTTTTATTTTGGGTCATCAAGAACTCCCGGTAAAGTCTTGAATGTTGCAGGGTCAGCGCGGTGGCTGCGATGATCCTCCTTCAGTGGGGTCAGCACATTAGCAGTTGACGGATAGTCCAGGTCTACAGTCCCAGTCACACTCTCCCCACTGGGACCCACGCGTATTATCATGTCACCCCATAAATCTGTCTCGTTCCGCATTTTCCTCAGTGCAGACTGTAGGAAAGTGGCACTCCTCAGTCACTGTACACTCCAGTAAGTTCACCCTCCATTTGTTTTCCATTGGCGGTGATGGGCTCGCCCGGTGGTTCGTGGTGCGACACCTGGCTCAGAGCATTCCTAAATGAGCTAACTTACACCGCATCTTTTTGGGAATGGCAGTTAGTGTTGCACTGTGAAGGTAGTGTCTACTCCTGTCACTCTTGTAATGTGTTGCACTACTTCCTCCCAAAATGGACCTATTCTCCTACAGGCCCATGTAACATGCAGGAAGTCCACTGGGGTGGCTCCACATCTGGTGCAGCCACTGAAGCACGCTGGGTACACTGTATGCATGATGTTAAATAAGCCGTTTTGGAGTTAGTAGAAATGTGATACTTTGGGGCATATTTATACTCCGTTTGCGCCGAATGTGCGTCGTTTTTTTCGACGCAAATTCGGCGCAAAACTAACGCCATATTTATACTTTGGCGTTAGACGCGTCTAGCGCCAAAGTATGGGCAAATAGCGTAATTTTTTTGCGTGAACGCCTTCCTTGCGTTAATGAGATGCAAGGAAGGTGTTCCCGTCTAAAAAAATGACGGCGACGCAAATGCGTCGTATTTATACTCCCGGGCAAAAATCACGCCCGGGAGTGGTCGGGTCAAAAAACCCCGCATTTGCGCCACTTTTTAACGCCTGGGTCAGGGTAGGCGTTAAGGGGCCTGTGGGCTCAAAATGAGCCCACAGATGCCCTCCCCTGCCCCCACGGACCCCCCCTGCCACCCTTGCCCACCCCAGGAGGACACCCAAGGATGGAGGGACCCATCCCAGGGACAGTCAGGTAAGTTCAGGTAAGTAAAGATTTTTTTTTTTTTTTTTTTTTTTTTTTGGGTGGCATAGGGGGGCTTTATTTGTGCCCCCCTACATGCCACTATGCCCAATGACCATGCCCAGGGGACATAAGTCCCCTGGGCATGGCCATTGGGCAAGGGGGCATGACTCCTGTCTTTACTAAGACAGGAGTCATGTAAATGGCGTCTGGGCGTCGTTAAAAATGGCGCAAATCGGGTGGAGGCGTTTTTTTGCGTCAACCTGACTTGCACCATTTTTAAGACGCCCTAGCGCCACTTTTCCCAACGCCGGCGCTGCCTGGTGTACGTGTTTTTTTTCCACGCATACCAGGCAGCGCCGGTCTGCTTGCGCCGGCTAACGCCATTCCATAAATACGGCGCCTGCATGGCGCTTCAGAATGGCGTTAGACGGCGCTAAATTTTTTGACGCTAAACTGCGTTAGCGCAGTTTAGCGTCAAAAAGTATAAATACGGGCCTTTGAATCTAGCATTACTGGCTACCTCCTTCACCAGGGCTAGCATTCGCCTCCATTCCCTGTCTGAGAGGGGGTCCTCCATGTCCCCGTCCCATTTGGCTCTCACAGTCGTCAAATCTACCTGTCTATCTTCCTTTAGAGCTACTTATGGCCAGGAGATGATAGCCTTGGTGGATCTGGGGGCTAGCATTACCCTCAGGACATTCGATTCTTTGTGTTCGGTTAGGAAAGTCATCCATAGTTCACTGGGTGTGTGTGGTATGCCGCTTTATATCAGAAACTGCCCAGGGCCTCTTCCATAGTTTATGCCCACATGCTGTAATGTGAGAAATGTAGCATTCAGGTATACATCACCTTCTCGTTGACATTCGCCCTCCACCCAGCGTGTGACATCCATTGAGTCCTGTATATGTATGAATGGGTGTAGCCACCATATAGGAAGTAGTTCTGCATAGGGTGCCTGCTTCAAGATGTGGGTGACTGTCCTTTCCCAAGCCTGTGAGACCTGTCCGACCACAAAAGGGGTGTCCGCTGGCTGTCATAAGCAGTCTGGGGGAGGTCCTCTATAACATCCTTAACAAGATTCTTAAGAAGAATCTGGAGTCCCTGGTCTTGCCTTGCAACTCAGTCCTAGTCCAATATATTGACAAACTACGGATGGCGTTGAACACTTAAGAAGCCTGTCAGCATTATTGTGTTATTGAACCACCTGGCAGAGAATGGACATAAAGGGACATATTTATACTCTGCGCCATTTTAGCATCATATTTATTTTTACACTAAAACGGCTCAAACTTAACTCTATATTTATATTTTGACACTAGACACATCTAGCGTCAAAATATTGGAGTTAGTGCCATTTTTGGGATGCGTGAACCCACCTTGCGTCAATGAGTTGCAAGGTAGGCGTTCCCGTCCAAAAAATGACTATAAGTCCACAGAGCCATATTTATCCCCGTGCAAAAATGGCACACGGGTGAGAGGCGGACCTAAATAATGGCCATTATTTAACGCCTGGGTCAGACCAGGCTTTAGGGTAGCTGCAGACCCATTTCCATGGTGAAACACCAATGAATGGGCCCACAGATGCCCACCCGAAGCCCCAGCAACACCCCCACCCACACCAGAGGGACACCAGAGGATGGGGGACCCCATCCTGGGTAAGTATGGGTAATTATAGGTAAGTATATATTTTATTTTCTGTGCCACTTACATGGCCCCCCTGCTCAGCACTGGGTCTAAAGGCCATGCCCAGTGGACACTGGTACCCTGGGCATGGCCATTGGGGTGCTGGGCATGACTCCTGTCTTTACTGAGACAGGAGTCATTTTTGGGTGCTATTGAATTAAGAAATTACACTAGGCTGGTTAACGCCATATATATTGGTGTTAACCAGCCTAGCATCATTTCTGATGCCCTACCACTATTTACCCCTACCACCACTCCCCCGGCTAGCGTCTTTTCTTTTGATGCTAGCCGATCCTGGGTGCTGGCTCACGCCATTCCATAATGATGCCCAGCTTGCACTCATGAATGGCGCAAGCCAGCAGTAAACTTTTTGATGCAAAACTGCATTTGCGCAGTTTTGCATCAAAAAGTATAAATCTGGGCCTCAGTGTCCCCAGGCAAGTTGTAATATTGTCAGAGAGAGGTTCAGTATCTCAGACATTACATTGAGAAAGGAGATAGTAAAGTGTAACAAGAGAGGATTTCAGCAATTGTAAAAATGAATCCGCCAACTATCCCGAGAGGAGTCAGGGAGTTCTTCGGAATGGCAGACTACTGTCACCAGTGGATACCCAGCTTTTCCTTAGTGGCCAAGCCTTTGCAGAGGCTGACACACAAGGATGTGTTTGATCTGGCACCCTGGGAAAACGATTGCTTGATTGCCTTCCAAGAGCAGCGAGAAAGTCTCTGTCATGCCTCAGCACTGCAAATGAATGGCTGATTACAATAAGCCATTTGCACTTTTCTGCAGTGACAGGGAGGGCTGCGCTCTCTCAGTACTTACACAGTTACACTGAAACACGAGAAGGCTTGTAGCCTATTTCTCTGCTACTCTTGATCACATAGCTTCTGTGTTGCCTGCTTGCTTTAAAGAGGTGTCAGCTGTCAGTGTCAGCACAGCAAGGTGTGAGAACAGTCATGGGTCACCCACTAACTGTTTATGTTACCCATTCAGTGGAGTTACTATTGAAAAGGAATAGAACTCAGCATTTCACAAGCAGCTGCCTCACTAAGTATGAACAAACCATACATGCGGCAGATAATGTGACTGTCATGCGCTGTGCTGTTTTAAATCCTGGAACTCTTTTGCTCGTACTAGACAGTGGAAATGATGATTGTGAGGTGAAGCATGACTGTCTCAATGTCACTGAACTATGCACCAAGTCGAGACCAGATAAATGAGATGAGCCACTGCCCGGATCTGATATTGAGCTGTATTTGGATAGCTTGGCCCATATTTATACTTTTTGACGCTAAACTGCGCTAACGCAGTTTAGCGTCAAAAAATTTAGCGCCGTCTAACGCCATTCTGAAGCGCCATGCGGGCGCCGTATTTATGGAATGGCGTTAGCCGGCGCAAGCAGACCGGCGCTGCCTGGTGTGCGTGGAAAAAAACCACGTAGACCAGGCAGCGCCGGCGTTGGGAAAAAATGACGTTAGGGCGTCTTAAAATGGGGCAAGTCAGGTTGAGGCAAAAAAATCGCCTCAACCCGATTTGCGCCATTTTTTTACGACGCCCAGACGCCATTTCATGACTCCTGTCTTAGTAAAGACAGGAGTCATGCCCCCTTGCCCAATGGCCGTGCCCAGGGGACTTGTGTCCCCTGGGCATGGTCATTGGGCATAGTGGCATGTAGGGGGGCACAAATAAGGCCCCCCTATGCCACCCAAAATAAATTAAAAAATATAAAAAATTATACTTACCTGAACTTACCTGAATGTCCCTGGGGTGGGTCCCTCCATCCTTGGGTGTCCTCCTGGGGTGGGCAGGGGTGGCAGGGGGGGTCCCTGGGGGCAGGGGAGGGCACCTGTGGGCTCATTTTGAGCCCACAGGCCCCTTAACGCCTACCCTGACCCAGGCGTTAAATAGTGGCGCAAATGCGGGGTTTTTTGACCTGCCACCTCCCGGGCGTGATTTTTGCCCGGGAGTATAAATACGACGCATTTGCGTCGCCGTCATTTTTTTAGACGGGAACGCCTTCCTTGCATCTCATTAACGCAAGGAAGGCGTTCACGCAAAAAAATGACGCTATTTGCCCATACTTTGGCGCTAGACGCGTCTAACGCCAAAGTATAAATATGGCGTTAGTTTTGCGCCGAATTTGCGTCGAAAAAAACGACGCTAATTCGGCGCAAACGGAGTATAAATACGGGCCCTTGTGTTTACAAGACAATGGAGGAAGTTTGAGAGTTGCTTATGCAGTCTGCACAATTTCAGAAGTTGTTGAAGCTTCCTGGCTTCAAGGAATATTTTATGAACAGGTGACTGAATTGATTGCTCTTACTGGAGCATGCTGTGCTTAAGACTAGCTGAAGGTGACAATTTTTACCGATAGTATTGCTCTGATGTGCATGACTTTGATCAGTTATGGTCCCAGTTTGAGGTCATGACATCTTCCAGATCCCCAATCCAGAATGGCGAATAAGCGAGAAACCTCCTTGAAGTGTTACAGATGTCCAAACAGTTTGCAGTCATCAAGTGCCCTGCACACCGTAGTGGAAGTGATCATATAACATTTGGCAATAAACATACTCATGAGGTTGCAAAGTACTGTGCTCACAATGTTTGTACCTTAAGTGGAGAGTATACCAATGAGTGAATGGATGAGAAACAAGCATTTGCAACAGGTCTTGCATTTTCTTGAGTAAGAGTTATTGGTGTTGTAAATTCATAACTGGACTTTTCTTGCCATATAAATTGGTCAACCCTGCCTCATAATTTCGTCTTTTCCTGCCATATAATTTCAGTCGCACAGCATTTAACTAAACCAAGTCCATTTACCTCCTTCCTCTATCTTACAACATGTACAATTATCATATAAACCTTTATCAGAAATAAACTTTTGGCATTAGAGTATAATGTTTAAAACCCCATAGCAAAAATATAATTTGGGATGGATTGGAGGGTAAAAGGAAAGAGGGAGTCAAGAGCAAAGAAGTGTAGTAGTAGTAACGGTGTCATGGGCCCTTCAGTAAGAAAGGAAAATGGTTGACTGCAATTTTGGTAGGAAAATACAGCAATAATTAGAGTTGAGTAAGGTCCATGGGTCTCTGAGCCCCAGTGCCACTGCACCTGTTGCTCCTTTGATAAGTAGGACTCAGGATAGAAAGCGATGAGGCAGAAAAAGAGAAGTGAAAGGTATACAACAGACAAAAGGAAGAAAGAGAAGGGGTCTCAAAGAAATAAAAGAAAGAACGAGATAATGAAAACACAACAAGCTGCAAGTGGGGCCCAGCATGGGAGTGGCATTGCCTCTGGACCACAGAAGCGAGGAATCCTGAAGGGCGTGTGTGCCCTAGTACTGAGAAGAAATGTGCAATGAATGTTAGAACTGATAGATTCTGGCCGAACTGTGGTGGTTCCCATCAAAAGTGGCATTGGATGTTAGACTTGAGGTGCATTGGCTGAGCTTTGGTTTGCTTTTTTGGGTCCAGTATTGGCTTGGCAGTGAGACTGAATATTAGAACCCACCGGTTGTAATGGAACTTTATGTGAGCGGGGTCCCAGTAAATGAAAGGTAGTGATCGCCCCAAGGTAGAACTGAGGTGCACCAATGGAGCTGCGTCCATGATCCCAGTACTGGTGTCTCGTAGGCTCTCATTATTCTAATGAGACTACTGGATTTTGAGAGGCAGAATCGCCCACGGTGTGGGAGACTACGTCTAACCCACTGCAGGTGACACCTGTCGCTCCAATCCGGGTTTTGCTCTGGCTAACTAGCAGTGCCTCATCTCTACCCGAGGGCAGGGATGACTGGGCAGCCGAGCGCATGACATAAATGGTTTCTCAGGGAAGCCGTGGTCACTCAGGTCTCTGTTTTGTTTCTCTCAATTGCATTAGTCTCATGTATACAATGACAAACAGAGGCAGTATATGTTTCAATAACGATTTTAATGAAGCAACTGCATCTTAGATAGCAAAGCGTGAGCTGCAATAACCAGGACGACACAGCATAACAGTATTAAAATTGTGACGAGTAGAGTGAAGCATAGAAATAACACTATCATATTGTCACTAAAGTCAATAGACTAACTCCTACCTAGGCTATAATAGAACACTGCATGTTAAGCTCTAATTCTGCCCTTCAGGTTCCCTAGGAAGACATCATCCCCCATACCTGAGCAAAGGCCTGCGGTCTGCGTTAGCATCTGTAATGAAGCATTCGGCAATCAGCATACAGTTGTGGTTCTTTGGCTGGAATCTCCCTCTAACGTGTAAGGGACATGGAACTGTTTTTATAATAAAACAGCTGATGTTCTGAGAAAATGCCCCTATGTAAGGATGTGTATTTTCTAAGAGTGTTGGAGACTAAACTTCTACCACTTTCACTGGCAATGTACTGTGCTGTAGCCTTGGAAGAAGCACAGAGTGCTGGCCTAGGCAAAGACAGTTAGATAAACAGAAAATAAAACAAGACCGTAAAAGTGGCTATTGTAACACTAATAAAATAAAGCCAAATAAAATATATCTAGGTTAGAGTGCACAGCGGCTTGGCCTAGTGTGTTAAAATAACGTGCATGGCTATAGCTAAAATGGCTACACAACACTCTCCCCTTGTCGGTTGAAGGTGGTTCAAAGCCTAAAGACATATAAAATAGCTACCAAAAGCTCAACCTAAGATATTTATGTAAAAATTTATGTCAATTATGACAAGTCGAAGGGATACGTGAGTATATAAAAGGACAATTTAAAACGTGAACATGTGGCACAAAAAGACCGAATTTCAAAAGGCAAAGTTATTTTTGAAAAGTTCTAATCGACTCTGGGACAATAGAGGACAGGAAATATTCCACTTCGGCAGATGTTAAAGTTGTGTTCCATAGCCTCAGCTTCAGCCAAGGCGGCATTCTGTGGTGTACCCAAAGATGAGTCGAGAGCCACATCCTTCAGGAAGGGCAACTCATAAGTAGCTTTCCGTAACAAACGCAACCTCAACGCGCATGTCCGGTAATGAGCCCTCAGTGAGCACATCAACAGAACAGCGTCCAATGAAAGCAAGCGCTGCGTAGAAAGACAGACTTCCAGTGCATGTTCGAAAGAGAACCAGAGGCACCAAAACACGGGCTTCACAATGTAGAACTGGTCTGAATGACAGAGACCAGCCACACTCCAATTGCTCCAGATGTGTTGCTCCAAAATACTGCATCATGCGTTCATGACACAGCTGCATTGATGGGAGCGCTTTCATTCCTCCTTGTTGTGGCGGGACAGCCATTGTGCATAAAAAATAGCAACAGCAAAATGCCACCTAATAAAGCCCAAGTTTTTTGGAAATCCCGAGTAAATACTAGAAAAAATTGAGTGGATGGGCGATGGTATCAAATCGAATATGGAGGAGAAGGTGTGAATGAAACCAGAACTAACAGCCTTAAAGAAATGTGCAATTCCACTTGTACTGTACGCATTAAATATCTGTCCCACGAGTTCACCAAAGTGTCTCGGAAAGCTTGCACTTAAAAGGGACTGTATTTCTGCTGATGACCTTGCAACCTGAAGTGCGTAGGTCTCGCGTGCAGATGTAAAGGCCACATGCTTTTGAAACAATAAAGCATTGAGTCTGCTCAACTAGTCAAAATTCACATTCGAAGTAGCAATATCAGGCCAAATGTCAGCTACCTCTTTGATCTAGAGTGGGGGGAAAAAGTACGTTTCCGCAGCATGTAACGATCTTAGAGACCGAGACAACATAAACTATTCCGGCTCACATCCCACAACAGTCTTTACTGTTGAGGAGGACATAGCTGCCGTTTGAAAACACCTGGAATGTAGGTCTAATCAAGGGGACTGGAACTCCCTTCAGATAACAAGCCAAGTTTGCTGCAGACGCGTTACACGTCCCATGCAAGGACAGCTGTTTACAAATCATCGAATGGCTGACTGAAGTCTTGCATTCACTACCACTAAGAAAGACTTCTTTCATGCACCTGAGACATTTGTACGAGAAGGGAAGCTCCCACACCTCATGAATGTAACTATCTCCCAGCCTTTCATATCTGCCTACCGGAATGTGCTTGAAACAGGAGGTGAATTGAAGTGTAGAAATAGGCAGATTGATGACCCCGTGTATTAGCCACTCAGCAAATGGTACTTCAGTCACAGTAAAAGGCAACTTTTCTAATTTCTCAATGTTTAGCATGACATAAGTTGCTTCCTTCTTAGCCATTAGTTGCTGTTGTCGCGTTAAATTAAAGGAAGAAAATATTTCCCTTGCGCTGACATGCTGCCAGGGAACGCGACCTGCCTTTAATGTTTGAAGTGTCCAAACCCACTGCATAATGGACCTTATCTGACCCTGTCTATGGTGTGAAGAAGACATATCTGTTTGTATAATGTCTATAGCAGAAAAGATGATGTTATTTAAGGTGTATATTCGGTCGGACATGGTATTAATCCCATTATCCACAACAGCCAATGCTTTTTTTAGATTTTCCTGGTCTATTTGCCTTAACCGGGCAGCTGCTTCTTGTTGGGAAAGCTTCCAAATTTCATTATATACTTCATATAAGAAACGCTTTCTTCTGTGTTTTCTGGGGCCTAACAGGAAATCCTGTAAGTCAGTATTATTAGACAGGAGACTGAGGTGTTCTCTAACCGCATCTAGTAAGGAAGTTCTTAACCATTGCTGGCATAGTTTCCCTACACTGTATGTTGTAACTATACCCGCATGTTCAGATGATATATAGCGAGGGTCCTGCCTATTAGTTCTAAAACCCCCGAGTAGTTGATAAAACATTGGTGACACCCATTGGTATCTATTGGCCACAATAACCACCCACCAGAACGTGTCAGTGAAACATTAAATGTACCATTCTGGACCCATTCATCGAGCTGATCTTCAGTTGCATTTGTATATTTTTGCCATTTATAAAATTTTGCAGGGACCGGTAGACTGGGCGTGTTTAATTCCTTAATCTTTGCTAAGCCTAAACACCTTGTTTGTTGTACTGTTTCATTTAAGAATATAATTTGTACGGGTATCAGGCATGCTCTGAATAAAGCTTCCTTCCCCCTTATTTGCCAATGTCTAGTTCCCCATACACTTTTTAAGTCAATCGACTTCAGCCAATATACATAGCCTTCTATAGTCAACCGAGGAACAAAGGATTCCGAATATATACATTTTGTATTCATCAATAATATGTGTATATCTTTAGTAGGTCGCAATTTAAAATAATACGACTCAGCATTTTATACATCATGCCCAGAAAAATACGTAAACTTTTCAGAATAAGTTTTAGAACTCCCTTGTGGTGGAGTCGGACAATGTTCCCATTGTGCATAATTAAAAACAGTTTTTGGGCTACTTGCTCTGTGTATGAAATGGTGACCATAATAATTATAACAAGACATATCACTATAATTTTCTTTAGATTGATAAACATCTTCGTTTTCAAATACAGTATAATACTGCAATTCAGTCATCATAGAATCAACTGTGTTCACAACCCAATCATCAGAAACAATGCCTGGTTTTATTATATCATTCATGGAAAGTTTGAATACATACGGTATTTGAATAGCCTCCGTGGGACTGTATAAATCAAATATTACTTTATCCCAAACACTCCCATCAGGAATTGGTATCGCAGAAATGTTCACAAAAGATAAGTCTCTTCGGACCTTGTGTGATGAAAAATTTGGTTTTAGGACCTCATCCACCAATTCAACTGTTGATTTTCAGGAAGAAAATGACCATGTATTAGTAAAAAGAAAGTGATGACAAAACCAATCCAAAGTAGGAAAGCTAGTACAGTCAAGGAAAGCCATAGATAGGTCCAGGGGATAATAAAGTATGTTATTTTAAGCCAGTTCATTAGCTTATGTGCGTTTGACAGTTCAGGTGTCGAAGAGGCTAATGAGTCTGAGACGTCATCATTGATGTCGGCAAAATATTCTGAAGTAGTTCATGCAAAAACTGGAGCTGTGTTCATTGGTGGAGTTGGTGTTTCTTGTGGTGGCACAGAATAAATAGCACCATCCATTTGTGTTGAAGCTGTATCGAATCGATCAATCATTTCTATATTATTTGATGTTAGTGAAACCAATGCAAGATCATTTTCCACCCTCCCCAAGCTCGGAGAGGTGTTGACTTCTTGACCAGTAGTGAGAGGGATTCAGGAACTACTGGTTGTTCCTCTTGGCCTGCTGTGCAGGATCGGCCACATGGTGTAGTTTGACATTGTCAATGGAGACAAAATGATTTTCTTTGGCACCTGCCAACGGCGGTAGAACTACAGTTCTGGTACCGTGTATCCCCAAGACTGGGACTAGTGCTCGATAAGAAGGACCAAATTCTTTTTTCACAGCAACCTTTTCATGTACTAGATTCCCGATTCTAGGAATACAGCCGGTAGGCGTTACAGGCACATCCTTGATTCCTGTGGAGGCAGCACTGATAGAAGAATTGTCGTCGCTGAACTGTTGTAATTCCTGTAAGACAGTGACACGTTCATTTATGTCAAAAGATGTTTCTGCCGCCTCCACACCAGGACCATCAAGATCTGGAAGATACATTTGAGTTCTGAACAGGCACTCATATGAAGTACGACCCCCAAGGGACCTTCTAGGCAGATTGTTAAGTGCTCTCTGAACTCCATATAGGTGATTAAGCCAAATATGACCCGTACCTAATACTCTTGCTGTTAAGGATTGCTTTAAATCACGGTTTAATCGCTCCACAACACTATTTCCCTCAGGATGAAATGGAGACGAGTACTGGAGTTAGACCCCCCATGAAGCCATGGCGTCCCTGAATGCCCTTGAGGTGAAAGAAGGGCCCTCGTCCGAGTGGAAAGCCGCAACTGCATATGTACCGATAAAGACTCGCAAATCTTTAATAACAGTCCGAGCAGCAGCCGAGCGTTGTAGCCACAACCGTTAAAAACTGAAGCAAGAATCAACAGCGACCAATATATACTTGTATGCACTATCCGGTGTTAAGGGACCACAATGGTCCAAGTACACACATTGTAAGGGTTTGTTTGAAATCAAGAGGGATGTTCGCGGCGGGAGTTTGGCAGTTCAAACTTTAATTTGTTGGCAGATGTCACAACAAAGGACATACTGTGTGGTCTCTTTGTAGAGGCCTGGCCACCAATAATGGGCTTGTAAAATTGAGACTGTAGCCGCCACACCAGCATGGGCAGATGCCACCCCTTCATGCACTGCTTTAATCATTTGTGGTCTAATATCTCTGTTGGGGATATCTCGTACCCCCACGCCTGGTATCTTAACTTCAGCGTTCAGCATACCTCCCATTCGGTAGGAATATTTGTTAGGAAATCCTTTTGGATAGGGCGTACCATCCTCTGTAGCTGTTACTGCAGCCCAAATGTCTGCGTCTGGTTTTGAACTCAAATGAGTTACTGCAGCAACAGCAGCCACAGCCACTGCTGACTTTGCGGCTTCATCAGCCAATGTATTCTCAGCAACGTGTATTCCAACGTGCTGGTGTACAAGTGTGTGTACAGCATGGACATTTGGTAGCATTTCTTCCAGATCCGCAACTTTCCTCCACAGAAGTCTGTGTTTAATGGTGTTGCCTTTAGAATCTCTGAACCCATTCTGGCGCCAGTAATGCAGGTATTCATTGAAGGACTGGACACAATAGTACGAATCACAAACAATCAGCGTATACTGTGCAGGATCCGTATGTTCTAGTGCCATCCCCAGAGCTTTGAGCTCTGCTAATTGTGCTGTGCAATCACCTGGGGCTTGCATAAATGTATGGAGTGGAAAGTGTCCTCCATATAGCCGCTTGCAACTGCGCAAGCAGCAGAGTACTGATGCTTTGTGCCTATTGCAGGTTGTGCTGAGCCATCGGTGTACATGACTCTGTGATATTGTTCGATAGGCAATGTGTTTGCTGGAATTGGGTATTCCAGCTCATATTGCAAAAATTCTTGAGCTTGTAATTTTGGGTAAAAAATGTAGTCTACATCAGTGGCTGTCAAAGACGTGGCCCATTGTATCCAACGTGGATGTAATGCTGTGGCGTTTGGAACGCTTGCTTTTGTGACAGCCTCAAGGGCTGGAATTGGAGAAACAACAATAATGTGTTTGCCCTGGGCTAGAGGTCTTTCTTTAATGACCGCCATCTGTACAGCAATGAGTATTTTCTCAGTGGGAGTAAAGCGTTGTTCTGCTGCTGAGTACAAGTGTGATTTGTATGCAATTGGGACTGTATCACCTTCATTAAATGTCACATAGGTGAAACCGTTGGCACCAGCAATTACTTTGATGACCAAGTATGTTTTGTTGTCCCTCATGTGTAGGTGTTGTGCTGCAAGCATGTCTGTCTGCAGTTCTCTGAGAATGGGTGTATGTTCAATTGTCCAAAATTTACTTCAAAAATCAGGACGTATCAAATCATATAAAGGTTTTATGCGTGAAGCATAATCTGGAATGTAAATTCTGCCAAAATGTAGGTAACCCAATAGAGATTGGAGTTTTTTCATCGTGTTTGGGGATTGTAGTTGTGCGCATTTTTCTAAAAACTGTGGTGCTAGGCTCTTTCTTTCACTTGACAGTTCATGTCCCAGAAACAGGACGCTGAGGAAGGCATTTTTTGTTTTTTTTAAGTTGAATTTGTCGCCAAATTCAGCAAATCTGACAACAATGCGGGCTACCCTTCTTAAATATTGTAGCAATTCATCATCCGTAAGATAAATATCATCTACATAGGACAATGCTTCAGGGTCAATCTTGTGCAAAATTGTAGTAACAATAGCTGCGAACAGTCCTGGGCTGTTCTTATACCCCTGGGGTAAACAACAGAATTTTCTGGGAGCCTAGTGCACTGAAACTTGTTAAGTCTCTACTCTCAGGTGCTATATTCTGGCAGAAGAAACCATTGGGAATTTCCAGTGTTGTTTTGTATTTTTTTACCCACTATATTGTTTATTAGTGCTGTGCTATGTGAGTTTTGTTTAGCATATGTGCGTGTATGACTGTTCAAGTGTCTGTAGTCTAAGACTATTCTGTATGAATGTTCTGGTTTAGCTACTGGGAATAATGGATTATTCATTGGGGAGACACAGGGTTCAATTACGCCCTGGTACTCTAGCTGTGTGAGTATTACCCTCACAGGTGCTTTAGCATCATGTTTTATTGGATACTGTGGTTGTGGTTGGGGTTGATATTTAATAGGAATTATATGATAGGGGGATTCTTTATCCCATCCTACGTGATTGCGATATAACCCGTGCCTGTGCCAAAGCCCAATCAGTGGCATAGGTTTCAGAGAGGAAGAAGGTTTAATAACATCTTCTCCATATGGGCAGGTACGGACAGATTTAGGTGGCCAATCCTGTTTGGCCAACAAAACATCATATGTGTTTACTACGTGATACCAAAAGATTGCGTCTAATTGCGCTCAATGTCGCCTTCTGGCTGTAGCTTTACTTTATACACCCTATCAGGCGTAGATACACGCATGTCCGCAGTTTCTACTTGTATAAAGTCATCAGTTGCTTTCACCTCCAGATGCTCTAGAAGACTCCGGCGAACTATTGTGAACTGTGCTGCGCTGTCTAGCAGTGCTAGCGCCCACTTCCTGTTCTTCAAGAGGACCCTCTTCCTGAGTGGCATTTCGAACTGCGACCGCTGCCACTTTTTTTTTTTAAATTGGGGTTTTTGTAGGGCAGGTTTCTCTTCCTTTTTAACAGAAACCTCCAATGAGCGTTGTGATTCCTGTCTCAGTTTCACGTACTCTGATCTCCGCTCTGATCGCCCACCTCTCTCATTTAATTTTTCCGATGAGTCCTGAAAGGAGCGAGATTGGCGTGTATCAGTATATTGATATCTATGAGGCATTTTTATATTATCTCTATTTCTGAGATTATATCTATTCTGCGGGGTCTCCGTACGTGGAGATTCTCCCCTCTCTTTTTAGGAGTTTGTTGTTTTTTATCCCCGCGTTTCTTGTTACCCTCAGGAGCTTGCTTGGAAAAATCTTTGTTGATTTTGCCCTGAAATTGTGGTTTAGTTGGTCTGGCCCCTAAACTATCTTGACCAATGCTAGAATAGGTCTCTGCGATAATCTTAGGCAGCTCGCGTCCCTGATCCTGTTGAGGAACATCAGAGCCACATGCGCACTGCTAGTGCAACCGCTTCCCCTTTAAGAATACTTAAAATAATTGAGGATACTGTGGCAAAATTGCCAATTAGTTGCATCCCCAAGTCCAGGGCCGGGGCAGCCCCGTATTCATCTTGAATTTGTTTCAACACTTCTGGCAAATTGTCAAGTGTAGGTGTACCATGTGCGGTTGTATAGAGCGCAGCAAATACCATGTCCCAAGTATTACAGTTATCTACTGTAGGGACCATCCCAAATGGCAAGCACATTGTTAGAATTCTATGTTTATCCTGAGGTTCCGTATGGGGAAATACTGCTTCCAGTGCATTTATTTTTTGTGCTAACCAAAATGGAGTTTCCTCTCTTTTGGTGGGTGCTTTACCCAAATTGAATGTACAGTTGCAGGATTTATACCTGGTGTCACTGCATGTGGTTGTGCTGGCGCAGCACGTGCTGGGTTTGTATTTAATGTTTGCATCACAAACTGTACTAATCATCTATATGTCGCTGATAATTCAGTATACAAGCGACGAACCTCAGCTACTACTAAATTCGCTACTGCAGAATGTGGTGTATAGGTGGCCAATAAAGGCCAGGTAGGACCATCATTACTTAGAGGACCTCACCTTACTGGTAATATTGTGTGGGGTAGGGCGCCATCAAGCCAATTATTATGTTCTTGATAAGATAATGGTATTTCTAAATATGCATATGGCCTGTATTGTCGAGGTACGTTTGCAAGTGTATAATGATGAAATGTGTTTGTGTTCCCATCAACTGCTGGAAATGTGACCCAAGAATAGAAAAGTTCTGTTCTATAAGCTGGGTGGGTATCCACCACAAATGTGACTGGACCCCCCTGGGCCGTTAGGCCATTTGGTAGTAAATGTGCAGTCAGAGGTTGTCTCATATTGACTGCTATTGCTACCTGCTGCAGATTCGCCATGTTAGATAGAAGATATGTTCAGAGAAGGCACACCAAATAGGGTTTTCCTTTTAGAGTTCAAGCTTAAACTACCTCCAGCACTAGGTAGGATAGCCTACACAGTTGGGTCGTAAATCCTCAGTACCACGGAGGTCCCCGTTTACAGTATTGAGGTATCATCAAATATAATGAGACAGAGATACTCTGGAGGACCTGAAAATTAGAGCCTGACCAAACGTTGGTGGCGCCATGTCACGTAGGCGCTCATTATTCTAATAACAGTACTGGATTTTGAACGGCAGAATCGCCTGTGGTGTGGGAGACTAAGGCCCTCATTATGACCCTGGCGGACGGGGGAGCAGTGGCAGTAATACCGCCAACAGGCCGGCGGGAAAAAAAATTGAATTATGGTCATCTGCCACTTCTCCATTCCGACCGCCAGGGCAGATACGACCGCTGGGCTGGAGACTACGATCTCCAGACCGGCAGCCGTCACAAGACCGCCGGCGGTATCAGGACCCTGCTGACCGCCATGGATTTTGTTGGGTTGGGAACCGCCATGAAATCCATGGCGGTAAGCACTATCAGTGCCAAGGAATTCCTCTCCTGGCACTGATAGGGGTCTCACCCACCCCCACCCGAGTCCTCCCCCTACACCCCCACCCCCCTGCCACCCCCCAAAGGTGGCAGGACCCCCTCCCCACCCCTACCCACAACATTAGAACACCCCCCCACCCTACACGCATACAGACACCACCAACATCCATACACGCACACATACCAACAAACATGCCAACAGACACACACACAGTCAGACACGCACACCTACATACAGACATACACGCACACATACATACAGACATACAAACAGACAGACAAGCACACATTTTCTAACACACAACACCCCCGCATGCATACACGCACTCACACACCCCCTCTACATACTGACACGCACACCCCCATGCACGCACACAACACACAAAACCCCCCCCCATCCCCTAACGGACGATCAACTTACCTTGTCCGTTGATCCTCCGGGAGGAGACAGGATCCATGGGAGCTGCTCCGCCGCCAGCACCCCGTCACCAGAACACCGCCACGCTGAGTCACAGAACGTGATTCGGTGGACGGTGTTCGGATGATGGGGCGGTGGAGGTGGAGCAACCTCCACTTCCCCGCCAGTATGGCTGCTGGCGGCTCTCCGTCCAAAAAAGGACGGAGGGCTACCAGCAGTCATAATTCGCCCAGCGGAAAACCGCCTGCACTGGCGGTTTTCAGCACGGAGGTTCCTCGGCGGTCTTTGAAAAGGACCGCCGAGGTCAAAATGACCCCCTAAGTCTAACCCACTGCAGGTGACACCTGTCGCTCCAATCCGAGTTTTGCTCCGGCTAACTAGCAGTGCCTCATCTCTACCCGAGGGCAGGGATGACTGGGCAGCCGATCGCATGACATAATTGGTTTCTCAGGGAAGCCGTGGTCACTCAGGTCTCATCCGTTTCTCTCAATTGCATTAGTCTCATGTATACAATGACAAACAGAGGCAATATATGTTTCAATAACGATTTAATGAAGCAACTGCATCTTAGATAGCAAAGCGTGAGCTGCAATAACCAGGACGACACAGCATAACAGTATTAAAATTGTGACAAGTATAAGAATAACGCTATCATATTGTCACTATATTCAATAGACTAACTCCTACCTAGGCTATAATAGAGCACCTCTGGGAAGACATCATCCCCCATACCAGAGTGAAGGCCTGCGGTCTGTGTTAGCATCTGTAGTGAAGCATTCGGCAATCAGCATACAGTCGTGGTTCTTTGGCTGGAATCTCCCTCTAATGTGTAAGGGACAGGGAAGTGTTTTTATAATAAAACAGCAGATGTTCTGAGAAAATGCCCATTCCTAAGGATGTGTATTTTCTAAGAAAGTTGGAGACTAAGGCCCATATTTATACTTTTTGACGCAAATCAGCGCTTGGGCAGATTTGCGTCAAAACGTTTACCGTCGGCTAACGCCATTCCAACGCGCCAGCCGGGCGCCTTATTTATGGAATGGCGTTAGCCGGGCAGCAGAGGCGAAGGGAAGACTGAGCGTTGTGCGCCAAAGAATGGTGCAAGTCAGGTTAGAGTCAAAAATATTGGCTCTAACCTGACTTGTGCCATTTTTTGACAAACAACCCCCATGGAAATGACTCCTGTCTTAGCAAAGACAGGAGTCATGTCCCCCTGCCCAATGGGGGACTTCTGTCCCCTGGCATGTAAGGGGGCCCAAGTTAGGCCCTCCTATGCCACCAAAAAAAAATAATATTTTCACTTACCTGCACTTACCTGCACTCACCCTGGATGGGTCCCCCATCCATGGGTATCCTCCAGGGGTGGGGGAGGGTGGCAGGGGGTGTCCTTGTGTGCAGGGAAGGGCACCTGTGGACTGCTTCCATGGTCTCTGACCATGGAAATGAGCCCACAGGTCCCTTAACGCCTGCCCTGACCCAGGCGTTAAAAAACAGCATAAATCCATCTGGGCGCCATGTTTTAAGGCCCACCACCTCCTGTGCGTCATTTTGACACCAGAGGATAAATAAGGCGCACATGCCTTAGAGTCATTTTTTGCACAGGAACGCCTACCTTGCATGCCATTAGCGCAAGGTAGGTTTTCACATACAAAAAATGACTCAACTCCATAACTTTGGCACTAGTCGGGTCTAGCATCAAAGTATAAATATGGAGTTAAGTTTGCGTCGAATTTGTGTAAAAAAATTATGCAAGTCCGGCGCAGAGTATAAATATGGGCCTAAACTTCCACTACCTTAACCGGCAATGTACCGTGCTGTAGCCTTGGAAGAAGTACAGAGTGAGCAAGAATGTCTTGTTTGAGAACAGAGTGCTGGCGTAGGCAAAAACAGTTAGATAAACAGAAAATAAAACAAGACCGTAAAAGTGGCTATTGTAACAATAATAAAATAAAGCCTAATAAAATATGTCTAGGTTAGAGTGCACAGCGGCTTGGCCTAGTGTGTTAAAATAATGTGCATGGAGCTATAGCTAAAATGGCTACACAACACTGGAACAGCAGTGTACTGACTGTAAGAACTGAGGTGCTCTAGCACACAGCATGTGTGGGTTTCTGGCACAGCTGAGGGGCTTGGAGTGTGTAAACTGAGGTACACTGATGGAGTTGTGCCCAAGGTCCCAGTACTGGAGCAGCAGAGTGTACTGACTTGAAGAATTGAGGTGCCCTGGCAGACAGCCTGCATAGGGTTCCTGGCACTGGCACGGCTGAGGGCTTGGAGTGTGTGAACTGAGGTGCGCTGATGGATCTGCACCCGAGGTCCCAGTACTGGAGCAGCAGAGTGTACTGACTTGAACAACTGAGGTGCCCTGGCAGATAGCGTGTGTGGGGTTCCTGGCACTGGCACGGCTGAAGGCTTGGAGTGTGTGAACTGAGGTTCACTGATGGAGCTGCGCCCAAGGTCCCTAAAAGGTCTTTCGGAAGAAGAGAAGCAAGAATGTGGGCCCAGAGTGCCATCAAGATATACCAGCTCAATTCAACAGGAGTTTTTGGTGAGATAGTGTTCATTTTATTGATTATATAGCAACCTCACAGTGGCTTTGTATACAAAAATAAAAATATTTATTTTGTGTTCATAGTCACATAATATATATAAAAAATCCGATCAAAGTACATTCAATTTCATGATATTCACATTTTGGGAATCTAAGGGGCATATTTATACTCTGTTTGCGCCGAATTTTGACACACATTCGGCGCAAACCGTGCACAATATTTAAACTTTGACGCCGAGCCCGCGGACGTCAAAATTCCTCTGTGTGAGTCATTTTTTGGATGCAGGAAACTGCCTTGCGTTAATGACATGCAAGGTAGGTGTTCCCGCCCAAAAAATGACTTTAAGGCCTGTGCGCCTTATTTATACTCCCGCGTCATTTTGGCACACAGGAGAGGGTGGGCCTTAAAAAACGACGCACAGCCTGATGTGTGCTGTTTTTTAATGCCTGGGTCAGGGCAGGCATTAAGGGACCTGTGGGCTCACTTCCATGGTCTCTGACCATGGAAGGAGTCCAGAGGTGCCCTTCCCTGCCCCAGGGACTCCCCCTGCCACCCTCGCCCACCCCTGGAGGACACCCATGGATGGGGGACCCATCCCAGGTAAGTACAGGTAAGTTGAGGTAAGTCTTTTTTTTGCTTTTTTTAAAGTGGCATAGGGGGGCCTAATTTGGGCCGTCCTACATGCGACTATGCCCAATGACCATGCCCAGGGGACAGGAGTCCCCTGGGCATGGCCATTGGGCAAGGGGGCATGACTCCTGTCTTTGCTAAGACAGGAGTCATTTCAATGGGGGTTGTGCGTAAAAAAATGGCACAAGTCAGGTTAGAGCCAATATTTTTGACTCTAACCTGACTTGCACCATTCTTTGGCGCACAACCCCCATTTTCCCTTACGCCGGCGCTGCCTGGTTTGAGTCATTTTTTTTTACTCTGACCAGTCCGCCGGCTAACGTCATTCCTTAAATAAGGCGCCCGCATGGTGCATAGGAATGGCGTTAGCCAGCGGCAAAAAAAATTACGCAAACCAGCGCCGGCGCTGGTTTGCGTCAAAAAGTATAAATATGGGCCTAAATGTACATGTGGTTTGATAAGTCCAGCGAGCCAATGTGTTTGCCTTCTGCTTTGATGTGGCAGACCTAAATGTGAGGTCTTTGATAGGTTTCAAATATTAACAGACGCATTGAGCTTTGAATCAGTTGGTTCTGTTCATACAACTGCAAAGAAGATTGTTCTGGCTTCGAACATTTTGGATGGAAGTCTTTGTGAGTAGACCTTTTATAAACTTATGGATACCTCCTTCTGAGTATTTTGATTGTTTAAATACTATCTTCCCCACAAAAATCGTCTTAAACTCTGGTAAAATGGATGTCAGTAGCATTTTCTGGCATTTGAAGTAAGAAATGCAGGGCTACTAATGCTGATAGAAATTCATTGACATATATGTACTTGCTCAGTTTTCCCATTCGATATCTAAAGTTAGGCAGTGAACGTGCCGCACGTCTTCACAGTTCCTTCAAGACATTTTGGCCCTCATTAAAACCCTGGCTGTCGGTGTTAAAGCGGTGGTAAAACCGGCAACAGGCCGGCAGAAAAAAAAATGGAATTACGACCGTGGCGGAAACCGCCAACATAGACAGCCACTTTAACACTCCGACCGCCACGGCGGTACAAACAAACACCATAGCGGTAACTGCCAACAGACAGGCGGAAGACAAAGTACCGCCCATCCTATCACAACAGGCAAATCCGCCACCTTTTCCGGGGCGGATTCACTGCGAACAAAAATATGGCGGAAACAGGACATGGAAGGGGAAACACTCACCTCTACACATCCCACGAGGAACCAGGACGCTATGGAACGGGAACTTCAGATTCTTCCAGCCTTTATCTTCCTGCTCCTCTACCAGGAGCACGAACGCCGGCGGCGAAGACCACGGTGAGTACTGCACCTACGACACAGGGGAGGGGGGAGGGAAAAAACTGTGACACCCACATGCAACACCAAACACTCCCACCCCCACCCTCACCCACCACAACACACACACTAATACATCATGATACATCACAGTTACACCCCCCAACCCCCCCTGGAAGAATGCAAGGACAAAAGGAAATGAGCCGAATGATTGTAGTATATTCAAAGACAGTGATCAAAAATATATACATATATTAAGATATTCACACTATGAAAAAATATATACACCAATAATACAAGTCCAAGGGATTCCACTATCATAGTCCGTAGACCACTGGGCCCAAAAGGCATGGGCGAGGTCCACACTCAATACCAGAACAAGACGGAGAGAACACTGCTGGGGCATCAGATAGAAATAAAACAGGCACCTCAGGGGAAAGGGAAGGGGGGGCACCTCAGCCGGATGAGTGCACGACACCAGATACACGAGGGGGCTCCATGCCCATTGTTCAATACTGGGGAGTGCAAAGCCACAGTCTCTCAAGTCTCTACAGTGGGTGGGTTGCCCACTGTTCAATCCTGGGGAGTGCTTTGTGCCCAGAGTGCTTCATCCTGCCAAGAACTGAGTTAGTGGATGTGATACTCCACTGGTTCTGGAGGGGGCTTTGTGCCCAGAGTGCTTCATCCTGCCAAAGACTGAGGTAGTGGATGTGATACTTCACTGGTTCTGGAGGGGGCTTTGTGCCCAGAGTGCTTCATCCTGCCTGTGGTGGTCTCAGTAGCATCGGAATCATTGGCGCTCACTGGCCTGTGGTGCTGCTGGGGGCGGTGTCCTGGGCAGCGGTGCTGCTGGCGGCGGTGTCCTGGGCAGCGGGGCTGGTGGCTGAGGTGTCCTGTGCAGCGGTGCTGCTTGCGGCGGTGTCATGGGCAGCAGTGCTGCTGGCGGCGGTGTCCTGGCCAGCGGTGCTGCTGGCGGTGTCCTGGCCAGCGGTGCTGCTTGCGGCGGTGTCCTGGGCAGTGGTGCTGCTTGCAGCGGGGCTGGTGGCAGTCTTGTCCGCCGTGCAGATCTTCCCAGACTTGCCGGTTTTCCTGCGCCCCTTCCCCACCTTGGATGGTGGCGCAGCTGTCTCCACACCCCCAACTGTACCCCTGGGAGCGGCTTTGGTGGCTCATCTCTTTCCCCTCTCCCGCCAGGCACTGTCCAACTTTTTATGCTTTACTGGTGGGGGACTGTCCGTGCTCTGGCTCCTTGCCACACTGGCTGCCCTGCTGCCTGGCGCACTCCAGAAGCCGGTTACTACTGGCACCACTAGTCCCGCAGATGTTGTGGCTGAGGTGCTGGGTTGGGACCTGGAGAGTCGGGCCCTAGGAGACTGAAGGGGTGGGGGAAGAGAGGGAAAGAGGTCAAGGTTGCACAGGAAAAGTTTCTTAGGAACACTGGGGCGGCTAGATGGAGGGGGTTTGGGAGTGGAGGAAGAGGTAGTGGTTGTAGGAGGTGTACGTTTGGTGACTTTGGGTGAAGGTGCATGGGCTGGAGGCTGTCGTGAGGTGGATGGCTGTTGGGTGGGTGTGTGGCTGCGTTTGTGTACCTTGGGAGGTGGCCTCACAGACACACTGGGAGAGGACACAGGGGACATGTGAATGGTAGTGGGGGTTGTGACTGCACGTGAGCGGGGTGTGGTGGTGGGTGTGCTGGTGATGGACGTAGTGGCTGAGGATGTAGTGCGTGCAGGTGTGAGTGGAGACGAGACAGGGAGGGAGGAGGGAGACGAGGAGGAGGAGGACACAGTGGAGGGAGTGGATGTTGGTGTGTCTGCATGTGTGTGATGCTTGCGTGAGTGCCTGTGGGATGTGTGGTGCTTATGTTTGCCAGAGCTTCCCTTGTGTGTTGAGGTGTGTGCATGCTGGTCTGATGGTGTGCTTGGGATAGGCTGAGGTACAGCGGTTTGGGTCTGGGTGGAGGAAGTTGGAGGGGGAGGCTAGAGACAGGGACAATGGCTGCCATCAGTGCTGAGGCCAGAGTCTGAAAAGCTCGCTGATGGGCTTCCTGACCAGAATGAATGCCCTCCAGGTATGCATTAGTTTGTTGCAACTGCCTCTCTACAACCTGGATGGCATTCAGAATGGTAGACTGCCCAACAGTGAGGGACCTGAGGAGGTCAGTGGCCTCCTCACTGAGGGCAGCAGGGGTGACAGGGGCAGGGGCTGAGGTGCCTGGGGCGAAGGAGATGCCCACCCTCCTGGGTGAGCGGGCATGGGGCAAAAGCTGAAGGGCTGCTGGGAGAGGGGTGCTGGTAGTGGGAGTGGCGGCTGTACCTGTAGATGCAGGGGGCACAGAGGGGCCCGCCACCGCAAGGGAGCTCCCATCAGAGGAGGAGTCCGTGTCCCTGGTCTCAGCTCCTGTGCCCGCCATGGAGCTCCCCTCGCCCTCCGTCCCACTGGTGAATTCTGACTCCGTTGTGTTGCCCTCCAGGGCCATGTGGGATGCAGCTCCATCCTGCTCCGGTGCCACTGCTCCTCCGCCTGATGATGCTAATGCACACAAGAACAGGGAGACCACAAAAAGGGGGGGAAGAAAGAAGAAAGACATGTTCAGTGCATGCAATACCGCTACCGTTGGCGGACACTGCAGACACAGAAGCCCTGTGCACTACGCAGTGCACTTGGAGTTTCCCTAATCAATCCCAGGGACATGGGTTACAAGGCTATGCCCGATTGCTGCACACTTGGATGTCACAGGAGCCTGACTAGGTGTACTTGGCACTGTACACAGGTGGGATGGGGTGCCACAGGGCCTGCCCTAAGAATGGACCTTGCCTACTAAACTCGCCCTGGCCTAGGGGAACCCACAGCCCACCTCCCCCACCCAGGCACCTCCAATGCGCGCTGAATCAGCAGAATGAGAGTGTACTCACCCCCTTGTGGCTGCTGTGATGCCCTCGAGCGCCCATCCAACTCCGGGTACGCCACCGCCAGGATCCTGAACATCAGGGGGGTCATGGTGTGACGGGCACCCCTCCCACGTTGGGAGGCCATCCCCAGCTGGGCCTCCGCTGTCTTCTTGCTCCAGCGGCGAATGTCCTCCCATCTTTTACGGCAGTGGGTGCTCTGTCTGTGGTAGACCCCCAGGCTCCGGACTTCCTTGGCAATGGCCCACCAAATGTCCTTTTTCTGGTGGGCGCTGACCTACAGGAATGGTACAGGGGAAAAGGATAAGATATTACCGTCCGCACCATCACAGTCATTGGCCCGCATCCCTACCCTTGCCATGACGCACATGCACTCACTGTTGTTTCATGCATGCCTCATTCTCACACCCCCCTATCTTTTATCCACACCACTCCACACAGGCATTGCCCATACAGCATGCTCACAGTGTACTCACCTGTTTGTCTGGAGGACCGTAGAGTAGCGTTTACTGGGGGAGGACCCCATCCACTAGTCTCTCCAACTCCTCCGTGCTGAAGGCAGAGGCCGTTTCCCCAGACACACGAGCCATTGTCTCTTCCAGACTGAGGTCACAGCAGCACTTGCAGTGTAGATCCTCTCCTGTCGAAGATCAGGTATCAAGTGAGTGAACAGACAGAAAATGGCAGTCACGTCCGCGGCGGTGCGTACCGTCACCACTGGCGTACATCGTCATTGGCTCCTGGGACCCATAGGGTCCAATGTTAACCAATGCAGGATTGCGCTGCGGTCTTCGACCGCCTACCGTGACCGTGTACAACGCCAGCCCAGTTACCTCATATCCCCTTGTCCCATTTCACAGGTCAGGCAGCCGCCATTTCATGGGCCCACATGGCATTATTTTGGACTGCATCACACAAATCTAGGCCTTGCTTAGACAATGATACAGGCCTATGTCGATTTGCTAATATTTTCAGAATAAGCTGTGTTTACGTACCTCAGAGTTGGTTAACTCTCTGCTCGCTGTTCTCCTCCATAGGCACCGTGTGCTGGGGCATGTGAGGAGATGGCGGCATCCTCCGGTGTACAGACCACTGGTGGACCTGTTGACAATGGAAGAGCGACATGTGATCATCACCTACAGACTTGATCGTACCACAATCCTGGAACTGTGGTGCCCAGTTGGAGCCAGACCTGATGTCAGCTATCCGCCATCCCACAGGAATCCCCCCTCAAGTGCAGGTGCTGTCAGTACTCCATTTCCTAGCAAGTGGGTCTTTTCAAACGACAGTGGCCATAGCATCAGGGATGTCCCAGCCTATGTTTTCCAATGTGTTGTCCAGAGTGTTGTCTGCCCTGCTGAAACACATGCGGAGCTACATCATTTTCCCTCAGGTGGAGGATTTGCCTACAGTGAAAGGTGATTTCAATGCCCTGGGACATATCCCCAACATCATAAGTGCCATTGATGGGACACATGTGGCCTTGGTCCCCCCACACAGGAGTGAACAGGTCTACAGAAACCGGAAGAGTTACCATTCGATGAATGTGCAGATAGTGTGTTTGGCAGACAAGTACATCTCCCATGTGAACGCCTAGTTTCCTGGCTCAGTGCATGACGCTTACATTCTGAGGAATAGCAGCATCCTTTATGTGATGGGGCAACTCCAGAGACACTGTGTGTGGCTATTAGGTGAGGACATGGAGCCTAGACAGTGTGAATAGGTGTCTGGGTCTGGGGATGTCCCTAAGAGTTAGTGTGTGTCTAACAGATTTCCCTCGACATTTGCAGGTGACTCTGGCTACCCCAACCTGTCATGGCTACTGACCCCAGTGAGGAATCCCAGGACAAGGGCAGAAGAACGCTACATTGAGGCCCATGGGCGCACTAGGAGGATTATAGAGCGGACCTTCAGCCTCCTGAAGGCCAGGTTCCGGTGCCTCCATATGACAGGTGGTTCCCTATTCTACTCACCAAAGAAGGTGTGCCAGATCATCGTGGCCTGCTGTATGCTTCACAACTTGGCTTCGCGACCACAGGTGCCATTTCTGCAGGAGGATGGTCCAGATGGAGGTGTTGTGGCAGCTGTGGTGCCTGTGGACAGTGAAGACGAGGAAGCAGAAGAAGAGGACATAGACAACAGGAACACGGTGATCCTGCAATACTTCCAGTGAGACACAGGTAAGAAGACAACACTGCCTGCTACATCTGATTTAATTCTACTACCTCTCATCTGTCTGTCATTTTCACCCAGTGTATGGTCACTGAGTTGTCACTTTCCTTTACGATTTCACAGATGTGGGTCCCACTGTGTGACATCTGCTTTGTTTCCGCATGGACTAGAGCTGTGTGACATTGGTATGTTGACATTACATTTGATTTATCATTTTGCCACTGTTATTGCAAATACACATTTTCGAAAGCACAGACTGACTCCAGATTGTTTTGTGATTTAAGGGTGTTTATTTAAGTGCTCAATAGTGGAGGGGGTTGTAAAATGGTCAGGGGTGATGGTGGAGGAATGTTCATGGCAGAGTCCAGTCTATTAGTCTCACAGGTGCATTGTCCAAAGGAGCTTAGGAAGTGGAGCTGGGGCAGTTGATGGCTGGACAGGGTGACAAAGTGGGACAAAAAGATGACAATCAGGGTGGTCTCATTTCTTGGCGAGGTCTTGGCATTGTTCTCTGTCTTTGTCCTGGATCTCAGGGACCGCTTGCGGGGTGGTTCTCCATCTGCAGGGGGTGGGGTGCTGGTGTGGTGGTCCTGTGGCGGTGCCTCCTGTCCACTAGCGCTGGCGGAGGTGGTGGGCAGTTCATCGTCCAGGCTAGTGTCAGGGGCCCCTTCTTGTGCCACAGTGCCCCTCCTGGTGTTGCCGAGTTCCTTCAGCACCCCTACAATGGTGCCCAGGGTGGAATTGATGGATTTGAGTTCCTCCCTGAACCCCAAATACTGATCCTCCTGCAGCCGCTGGGTCTCCTGAAACTTGGCCAGTACCGTTGCCATCGTCTCCTGGGAATGGTGGTAGGCTCCCATGATGTTGGAGAGGGCCTCGTGGAGAGTGGGTGCCCTGGGCCTGTCCTCCCCCTGTCGCACAGCAGCCCTCCCAGTTCCCCTGTTTCCCTGGGCCTCTGTCCCCTGAACCGTGTGCCCACTACCACTTCCCCAGGTCCCTGGTGTTGTTGGGGTGGTGGGGTAGCCTGGGTTCCCTGTAGTGGTGGACACACTGCTGATTGACGTGTCCTGGGGACAGAGGTATGGGCCCGCTGGGTGGGTGCTGCGCTGGTGTTTCCAGAGGGGGCAAGCTCTGTAGTGGCCTGTGCCAGTGTGAGGGGAACCGACTGTCCCGAGGTCCCAGATGGGCCGGGCTGGTCATCTTGATCCAGTTGGACAGAGCTGCTGTCATCACTTTGGGCCTCTTCTGTGGGTGGAGTGGACATATCTGGACCCTCCTGTCCGGTGACGTTGAGAAGGGGTCCTGCAGGGGTGTAAAGGCATGATTATTGCATCTGTGTGTGCCATGGTGTGCAATGGGTGGGTGACCGTGTGCCCCAGTGCTTGCATTCCTGTGTAGGGCCTTGTGTGATAATGGTTTAGGGGGGTGTATGGGTATGTGTAGTGGCCATGCTTTTGTGATGGTTGTCCATGCTTTGGTGTTACATGCAGGGCTTGAGTTTGGGATGTGTGAGGAGTTCGAGTGATGGGGGTGAGGGCGAGGGGGGGGTATGTGATAGCATGCAGGTGGGTGGGGGATGAAGTAGTTAAAAGTTTGACTTACCAGAGTCCATTCCTCCTGCTACTCCAGTGAGGCCCTCAGGATGCAGTATAGCCAAGACCTGCTCCTCTTATGTTGTTGGTTCTGCGGGAGGAGGTGGGGATCCGCCACCAGTCCTCTGAACCGCAAGGTGGTGTCTTGAGACCACGGAACGCACCTTCCCCCGTAGGTCGTTCCACCTCTTCCTGATGTCATCCCTAGTTCTTGGGTGCTGTCCCACTGCGTTTACCCTGTCCACGATTCTGCGCCATAGCTCCATCTTCCTAGCTATGGTGGTGTGCTGCACCTGTGATCCGAATAGCTGTGGTTCTACCCGGATGATTTCCTCCACCATGACCCTGAGATCCTCCTCAGAGAACCTGGGGTGTCTTTGCGGGGCCATGGGGTGGTGTGGGTGATGTGTGGGGTGGTGTGTGTTGTGATGTGTGGGGTGATATTTAGAGGTGTGTTGTGTGAGGTGCTTGGAAGTTGTGTGAGGGATGGTGTGGAGTGCCTGTGGATGCTAGTTTGTAGATGGTGGTGTCTCTCTCTGGCCCTCAGTCGCAATTGTTGATGTAAGGGTTTGTGGATGATGTGGGTGTGTGTTTTATATTGTATTGGGTGTGTGGGAGTGGTGTGTATTTGTATCATGTGTGTGTATTTCGATTTGTCCAATGTGGATGTGTTTTGTAAGTGTGTGTGTATTTTGAGTGCGGCGGTGTGTACCGCCAATGGAATACCGCGGTTGAAAGACCGCCGCGTGGATTCGTGGGTTGTGATAGTGTGGGCGTATTCCTGTTGGCGTGACGGTGGAGGTTTTTTTTTTATCGCCAGTTCATCACTGACCTTTGGTGTGGTGGACTTGTGTGGGTGTCTGGATTTTGGCGGATTCCGAGCTGTGGGTCATAATGACCGTGGAGGAAGTCTTCTGCAAGGCGGTAAGCGGCTTTTACCGCCAATGTTGTAATGACCCCTTTGTACTTAAACAAGTCTCATAGGAGCGAAAAATATCCTAAAAGTCTAGAGTAAGAAGGACAAAAATGTAATCACAATACCCACTGATTTGGGATTTACCTGGAATTAATTTCTCGTAAAAAAGGCTAAGGGGAAGCTTGAAGCCAATACAAATGAATTTAAAGAACGGTGATGTGGGCTAGACTCTCGGAGTACTTAGCTAATTTTGCTGCAAACTGTTGAATCATTCGCGATCACGGACTAAATATTTACTGACGTTTATATATCACCGGGGTGACCCAAGCAGCCTAATGGGAAAAAAATTAAGAGCGTGTACGTCTCTGTCACTCTTACGTTTGACGAGCGACAGTGTGTTAAAAATTGCTGCCTCTTGATTGGCTGTGACCTGTCTATGGCCTTATATTGATTGCTGCTGAGCTAAGCGCGCCACAAACGACATCAATTTCGCACCTCATCCCCACATTCTAGCCTTTGGTTTCGACTGGGTTTTCACTCAGTGATGGAAGCTCTTGTAGCGTTGCTTTGAAGGGCCATCGCACCTACTGCTTATACGGCATGATGTCGTGACCAGAGTTCACAACGTTTGCAGTAGCCCTTGCTTTTGGACCCGCTGGAGAGGGGTGAAATGTGTCGGTGTGGTGATTAAGAGAAGGAAATACATCAGGGGAACAAGGGTACCAAGCTGACTTTTTTCAGGTGTAAGATTTTAGGGCTAATATCCTATGACAGGCTGAGGTCAGAGCTAGAATTGGAAACATTTACTCGGAGAGCCCATACTTTGGGACGGTCAAGGTGTGGCAGAGGAAATGGATGGAGTTACAACAGCCGAACTTGAAAAGCAGAGTCCGGCAATCATAGTATACACTTTTTTTTAAAACTCCTGCAAAGATATTGGCAACAAGGACATAGTTGACAGTGAATCTGGTCTAGTTTACTTAATGGGTCAAAACGAGGCTGCACTTTAAAATATCTTACAAGCAGAGATCACTATGTGCCCAGCAATTTAGAGGAGATTATAACTAAGGCTCCCGGTTTTATGATATTTATGTTTTCAATAGTTCCGTATACATTTATCTATATTTTTTTCTCATTTTTATGTATATATCCATTTTATTTTGTGTTTACTGTGTACATAAACCTGCAATGAGTATTTTTCCATATTTAATTAAGTGATAAATATATACTCGCAAGCATTTGAATGTCTAAAAGGTTTCAGTCGTATGTAGTGCAATACCATTATCTGAAAATACTTGCATTTTAGAAACGTTTAAATAACTGTACATCTGGACTTAATTAAGTTTAAGAAGGGAATCTATTGTCTTTTTTTTAACTCCCATACCTCCTAATCTGTACACTCATGATTGACATTAGTGAAAACCACCCAAAGATGGCATATTTTCCGTATTTTTAAAAATAAATACAGACAGGAAAACAAGTAGTTTTCTATCTGTATTTACCTATAAAAACCAGTTAAAACGGAAAACTGAGAGTTCTGTTTATAATAGTTGTAAGATAACTCGACTGTTTAACACAGTTCTGGGAGAGTTGTGTGCTTTGCCGGTCTCAGTTTTGAGTCATAAAGTAGAATAGGAGGTTAATGTGCCTGCTGCAAAACACATCCTGCAACGGCCAGATCACAGATTTGTATTCTTAGAATATATTTGTATAATTAATGGGGCTACTACCTTTGACACTAAGATCATTGTGTTACTTCAGGTTTATAAATTGCAAGCCTTCTCGTATAGCACAGCAATGCATTTACCTGAATAAATGATCTGATGCAAACTTTAAGTCATGGGTTTAGATCCTTATCATATTTTTTCAATCTGTTTTTATTCTAAGATTGGAAATAGCGGTTCCTTTGGAAGTAATAAAGTCTTACAGACAAGCACAATCACTGCGTTACATTTTATATTATGCCTTTCAGCCTCATTAAGAGGCTGGCGGTCCTGGGACCACCAGCCTCGCTGTGGCGGTCCGACCACCACATTACGAGTTAGGAGGGGGGACCCGCCTAAAGACCACCATCCCAGCCAGGATCACAGATCCCAACAGGGTGAATTAGGTCTTGGTTGCAGTCAGCCAGGGCGGCGCAGAACTCAGCGCCGCCTTGCTGATTACAACCTTGTTCTCCGCCAGCCTTACTATGGCAGGGACCCCGCCATGAAAAGGCTGGTGGAGAACAAGTGCTGGGGGCCACAGAGGAGTCCCTGCACTGCCCATACCCATGCCCCCCCTGCCCAGCACCATTGGAATGTGCACTGTCTGCTTTGCAGAGGGTGCTGCTCGTCCTACTCTATTCTACGAGATAGCAAAGAGTGCTGTCTCTTAGCACTGTTACTGCGGGTCTGACCAGTGTGAACACTCCATTACTATGTTCCTGGCATTCAGACCGGCGGGAACATTGTAATAGGGTGGGGGGATGCCACCGCCATGGCAGTGGCGTCCTCACCGCAAGTTTGGCGGTCCTGTGGTTGGACCACCAAACTCCTCTTAACATATAATGTCTACAAGCATGGATATTGCAACCTTAATTGTCTTCAAACCATTTACTATATATTGAGTTACATTGGTTTACACCCTCGTATGATTTATTGTACCTCTCTGTGTGATATAAAGTGTTCTGACAACCTATACTGGGATGAGTAGAACTATAAAAGAATTAAATGAAAAAATAGTAGGTGCCATTCAAATTAATATTCGAACAGACAGATACTTCTTGCATTCTTACAGTGCAAGCACATCTATTACATAGGGAACTGAACAAAGTTAAAAGCCTGCCTCTAATAGTTTCTCTCTAAAGTACTTGTGAAGCTGTGCACCTTTGTTTCCTTGTGAAGCTGTGCACCTTTGTTTTCCTTACATTGCATTCTCTAGGTGTTAGGCTCCAGATGGCTCCCAGCCAGGATGATACTTGAACAAAAAGAGGGCTGGTGGCCTTTGAAATCAGGCCTTAGTTTGGGCCCAGCTGATGTTAAAACAGGGAAGAATCCTCTCTGCCAAATGGAATGCAGGCAAACTGTGGGTGCTACTAAATTATGTTCTGTTGTCGAAAATGACAACAGGACAAATTCAGAATGTTTCCTTTGGTCAGCCTCATCCCAGATCCAGGCCAGAGATAGCTGTCGGAACCGAGATCCGGGGGCTTCCCCCGACTTTCCAGCACTGCGTGACATGTTCTACAATCAGGTGGAAGGTCTCAAAGAAGAGATATAAAGACAAAAGGGGTATGCCCTTGAAATTTGCATATTTGAGTTAACATTTTTGTGCTCATTTCTAGCAGTGCTATCACATGAATGACTGACTCGCAGTGCTATTGACTGATATGAATGCATATGTGCCTGTACATTAATGACTGATATATAACTAAATTTGACCGGTTAGTTTTGTAGTAACCTTTATTACATTTTGTTATGAGTTTTCTCCATTCACAATGTGTTGGAACAACACAAATTTGTTCAGGCTAAATAGATGTGTGGCCATTTCATGCAAGACAGTTAAAAGGTCACTGGTAGGACCAATGTGGGACAGCGGTAAGAAGCGTAGTCTGTGATGCCTGAAACACTTTAACACACTTGATCCAGCTGTTCAGGCCGTGACCAAGGTGCCGAAACCTGCAGGAGGCGCCTAACCCCCTACTAAGCATAGCTTCTGGCCATACACAACAGAGGGTTAGCCACAGGGTCTGGCCTCTGGACCTGGCTTTTGCCCAACACCCATAGGTGTCCAACCTCCCCGCTGCACATGGCTTCCAGCATTATACCATCAGCAGGGCTTGGAAGAGTTTTCAGAAGATTTTGCCAAATCTGCAGTTGATTACTAATGACACTAGAGGCAAAGGAGCAAAGTGCTTTACAGTTTTGAGTAAGTTTACTACTTTTTGGCTAATTACAACATCTGAGTGTACATTTACTCAAAAAACTCAAAAAGTGTAATGTACATGTGTCACCAAATGAAAGGATCAGGGGGTGTTCACAAATGTTGGGACTGATTCCAAAGGTAACTTATCCTTTTGAGTAATTTACACTCAGATTTTGTGAATAGCCAAAAGTAGTAAAGGGGCACAAAAGTGTATAAGCAAATTACACATGTAGATTTACTCAAAAGTGTAAACTCCCTTTGTGATTGGCCCCAGCCATTTGTGAATAGCCCCTAAGACCTACAAATCTGGTGGGGACATGTAACACTTGTGAACTAAATGTACATTCAGATTTTGTGAACAGGTGAAAACTAGTAAACTTACTCAAAACTGTAAATTACCTTCACAGCGATCTCTGGTCAGGATAATATATCAGCCCTGAAGCACACATTACAATGGGGGAGTTACAATTGGGGAGGAGAGAATGTATCTTTTCAAGTGATACCTATATCAAGTGGATACAAGCAGGAGGGTAGCTGCAGGAGGGCGGCCACCAGTTGGGATCCACTCACTAGCCACCAGGGATGACTTGAATGGGGGAAGCGGCCTCCCAGGCCATCCAAGTGCTCCCCATTAAATGGACATTTGATGTCTTCCTGTCCCCTGGGAAGGAAATTGGGAGTTTACCACCAAACTGTCCCACAGAAGTGCATGAAAGCTCACTAGGTACCTGGGCTGTTTTAATAAAAAATGAAGAATTGAGTGCGGGCGTTACCCCCACTCCTAAAGACCCAGTAATTCTTTTGCCCCCCCTGGTTGACAGATAGGTGGATTAACCTCCAATTTCCCCCAAGGGCAGAAAGCCTACTGGATTCCAGGGATAGATTTTGTTTTATTTAAAAATGGGGTGGGGCCTGCTCCTCATGGCTATGGGCCATAAGCCACACCCATTAAGACCTAACAGTGTTTTTGCTTCCCCCATGCAGCAGATTGTGAATTTTCACACCATATGCCCCCCATTCTCCCATCAAGGAGCAGAAGGCCCACTGGATGCCAGCGATACATTTTTGTTTAACAAAACATTAGTCTGGGCTAGCCTATCCTTGCATCAGGTCATAACCCACACCCTTATATCTAAAAAAAATCTCACTTCCCCAGAACCACCCACCCCTGGGGTCTATGGCATTTGAGAGGAGGTTTGGGCTCATTTAGGTGTAATTTTAACATTAGTCGGAAAAGAGGGGGGAGTTAATCGTTGCCTCATTCTGCCTCCCCAGCATGGCATAAATACTCTGGTCCTGGGGCTGTGGGTCTGCAGTGCAGTGTCAGGACACGCAAGCCTCACACCCTATTGTTTTTCACTTGTTTCCCTGATGACTGGGTGGGCTTTCTGACTCTCATGTGCTGAGAAAATAGGTGGTTAACCCAACATTATGCCCTCCCAGGGAGGATGAATGCCTACCAGGCTATTACGTAAAGAAACGGAGGTAGCACACTGGACCATCTTGGCATTGGGGTTCACCCCAGACACCAGATTGTATTTCAGCCCCCAGTGAGAGGCAGAATGAGGGGTTTATCCCTTTTCTGTGAGCCCATATGTCAAAACTGCACCCAAATACATTTGCCTTTGCTTAACATTGAGGAATAGCTACACTATTCAGTCTCTGGGTCAGCTAGTAACCAGGACACCCTATCACCCCTAGTCATAACTGAAACCTAGAAACCCAGGCAAATCCTGGGTGATATGGCTTACATAGATCCCAGAGTTTTTTGTTGAATTTTGTTGCTTTTTGCTGATTTTTGAACTTTCTCTCAAAGAAAGATGCAGGTCACACCACTCTGCACTCCCCACGGTATCTAATTTTCAGAAATGCCTTAGGTTGGTAGATTTCCCTGGGTGCCAGCCATGCCCATGACCAAATACTTCAGTTACCTACAATGCCAGAATGAGTGAATTGCAAAGGAAACAACAAGGTGTTTCCTTGTTGCATGTTGGGACCTTTCCTGTTGCAGTTCGTAAGCCCATTCACACAAGCAAAGTTACTGGTTTTACTGGGAGGAGCACCGGAACAGAACAGTGGAAGATTTGTTATTATCAATTGAATTTCTCTCCATTTTCACTTTCCAAATGTAAGTCAGTGTGAAAGACAGAACACATTTTAGTGAAATGCCCTCTGAATCACATCACATTATGGATAAACACAAAATCACAATTGTACAAATAACCATTATTCCTAAACTCATTATCTTGGTCACATTTTAAAACTGCATACATTTCCCTCATACTCATTTTTATTCATCACATTTTACTATATGAATAGATTCAGGTTCAGTATAGAATGAAGAATCATTAGAAATGGCAGCTCAGTTGATGACTCCGGGTAGCTTGTGTTTTTGGACAACCAATGAACATTATGGGCCTCCTACGACCCTGGCGGTTTTAAGACTGCCAGGGTCATGGTGGCAGTCGGACCACCACCAACGTGGCAGTCTAACAGCCACATTACGACTGCTGCGGTTGGGCCACGGTCGGACCACAAGCACCACCAGTTTTTATCCACTGGACGGGATGGGTGCTGGTGGTACTAATCCGCCAGGGCAGCGCTGCAAGCAGTGCTGCACTGCGGATTACAAGTCCCTTCTCCACCGGCGACTACATGACGGTAGCCACGCAATGTAAAGGCTGATGGACACGGGGTGCAGGGTGCCCCAGGGTGGCCCCTGCACTGCCCATGAACTTGGCATCGCCAGTGCAAAGACCCCCTGGCCAGCCCCGTTGCGATTTTCACTGTCTGCTTTGCAGTCAGTGAAAATTGCAACGGGTGCTGGTGCATTCAAAGCACTACAGCATTGCCACCAGCTCTATTATGAGCCGCCACCAACGTTGTAGGCCGTATCCCGCTGGGCCAACAGGCAGAAACTCATTTTCCGCTGACCCAGCAGGAAACTCTTAATGGGGCCGCAGGGAAGTGGGCTGCACTGGCGGTAACCTGGCTGCGGGAGTTTGGCAGACGACCTTTTCCATCTGCCAAACTCATAATGACCCCCTATATGTTAATGGGACTAAAAGAGTCTAATGTACATTACAGTATATTACCTTTGTAGATTGGTCATCGGGGCAAAAAAATTACAGAAAAAAAATGTTTTCTTAGTTTTTGATTCCAACAGTTAGTTTATTTAGAAAAAAACACGAGCAATTCACAAACATGACCTTTTATCTAATTCAGAATGTTGCTTACTTTTCACAAATATAGAGCTTTCCAGGTTCACCCATGGATATCACAACCAGTTTCCACTTCAAACGTCAAGTTGGTGGAAAACACAAAAGTAGGAAAGGTTAGCATTGAGGTGCAATTCTGAAGTCGAGGGCAGATGACTTGTTCACCACTCAGTAGCACATGCAGTCAAGCTGTGACCCTACTGAGAAGTGTGCTTTACAGCAAGTTGTGCTTACTAATCTCGAAATATTTCATGCACATGTGCTGAAACCTCCACGAAAAAGTGTTTTTGCAGAGCTAATTCTCTGCAACAAACGAGCTTGAGAATTATTGGTCAGAAAAACAACTGCTATTTTCTGCATGCTTGAGAATGGAGCCTTTCTTAAAGATATCTTTTACTACTCTTATATTCTTACAAAACAGTTTAAACCTGCAAAACAACATATTTGGTGGATGAAATTCAAGCAGAAACCAATCAAAACTTTTTTGAAGTTTGCATAGTTTGCTACATTTTGCAAAGTTTACCAAAGCAAAGTTCTGCAGTTTCCACATAACTCCTTCAATCTTGACCACCTATTTCACTCTTGTTCCTTAAGCACTTACATATATTAAATACTATAGCCCGTATTTATACTTTTTTTAGCGCCGCATTTGCGCCGCTTTTTGACGCAAAACGGCGCAAACCTACAAAATACAATGGCATTTTGCAAGTTTGCGCCGTTTTTGCGTTAGAAAACAACGCAAATGTGGCGCAAAAAAAGTATAAATACGGGCCTATATTATTCCCATTGAAGCACATAGTCATACTGTTATTGCAATTTCATGCATTGGACAAGAACCTGACAAAGGGAATGTGGATTAATGTGCAGATGACTCATGTATGCGGTTTAAGACACTTGACCAAAGAATACCCACCGCCCCATTGCCTGGCAGAGAACTTATCATGCATCTATAACTATATGCAACACCCATGCATCAATGAACTTTCACATGGAATCCAATGCGCAGAGGGTAAGGTGATTGGAAGGTGGAGATTGCCTTAGTAGAAGGTCATGTTGAATTCACTCTTGGAGTGAAAATGTCGCTTTTACCGAATAGCAGAGCTCCTTCAATTGGCTGAGGTCTTACAGTAAATTTACAGATGTTGGCTTTTTTTCAGGCAAAGGCAGGCAGTTGTATCCCTAAAGGTGCAATACCACATTTTAGTAGTGCATAGACTTTAAAGTTCATTGGAGGATTAGGACCATTGATCTGCAGTGGATGAGTGTTGTATCAGGGCTCCATAGTTTGCACTAAAGACTTGACTCATTTATGTAGTATAGTGCACATACGCCAAAGATGTAGTGGTGAGTGTTGGCCACTCTTTTGTGAAAAAAGAAAACATAGCATCTCGGCTGAGTAAACCCACAAATGAAAATCATAAGATCAGTGTTCGTTGTGATGCAATTCTGTCCATAGTCCAATTCTTGGTGCAGTTATGGTATTATGTGTAAGTAATTGTTTTCATTTCATCTCGTCACACGGCAGTAATTAATCCTCAATTTCAGCTTTGAGATCTGGGAAGCCAATTGAGTAATTTATTCATCTGGGCAGTTTAATATATTCGATTTCATTTGCCTTGTCAGCCTTCCTAACATTTTCCATGTGTGTAGCGAGGTAAAATAGGCTAGTGTAATGTAACGGTGTGCTCTTTAAAGATAAACAATCATGGATTATAACTGTCAGTGCCGGGATGCTCATCCATCTGTCCATACATTCAATCCCTCATCACCCTCACATTCAGTCACCTATCCTTGCACACTTACAAGTGTTCATCTAACCATTTACTTATTCTTGCATTCACCTACTTGCCCGTACACACTAAGGGCCAGATGTACCAATGGATTTTACCCATTCTCTGTCTATGGGAAAAAGCTTTCGTACATATGGCCCTAAGACTCATACAAACTCAACAATCAGTGAAGAGACATTTCAATTATCATCCAGTCCCAGTGACTTTGCTGCTAATTTGTGAGGTTTGGTCAAGTGTTTCCTGCAGTGTATGACTGCTAGTCTGGGAGGCGTGTGAGAGTGCTCCTGGTAGAATATGACTGCTAGTCTTTAAGGGTGGCACTGCTGCCAGTGGAATGAGACTGGCATTTTATTAGAGTGAAGATGCTGTCAGTAGGGTGTGACTCCTACCCTGTGAGGGATACTGTCAATACTGTCGGATTGTTAACATGTGTGGGGTGCGAGTGTCCCCAGTAGTAGGTCTCTGCCAGTCTGTGTGACATGTGAGCATTCCCCTTCTGTTGTTGTTGAGACCATAGCTGAAGAGACACTGGTTACTCATAGGATTGAGGCATCTTTTTCATCACAAACAATGATCCAGCGATCATTCCTTAGCAGGGTCCTCTTCTTTCACATGTGACTCTTGATGGTTTGCTTTCCCCACTGAGGGTACTGAAAAATTGGAGGGTAGCATTAAAGAAACAAATTGTTCATTGATTTATTTCTAGAACCCTTTATGTGGCAGCCCCCACTCAGCAACTCCCTGTGTGCATCTCTGACCCCCACATAATGTGCATAAATAGTTGCGTTTACTGGCATCACCATGCACCAGTCATCCAGTGAACAGTCTCAGCCTCAACCCCTAAGATTCTTTGTGCACAACTCCACATCAGTTTGTAGGAGCTGCTCCACCTGGCTAATATAGGTCCCAGTGCACCAGGCCCAGAAGTTAGTCCAACCACTTTGCCTCTTCTCAAACAGCACTCGTGCAGCAAGGTGCTCTTCAGGCACAGCCAACACGATCTATAGATCTGTGGAAGAGGGGAGCCAGCAGGAGTGGTACACTCCTTATCTATAGATCTGTGGAAGAAGGGAGCCAGCACGAGTGGTACACCCCTTATCTATAGATCTGTGGAAGAAGGGAGCCAGCAGGAGTGGTACACTCCTCATCTATAGATCTGTGGAAGAAGGGAGCCAGCACGAGTGGTACACCCCCTATCTATAGATCTGTGGAAGAAGGGAGCCAGAACGAGTGGTACACTCCATATATATAGATCTGTGGAAGAAGAGTACACCCCTTATCTATAGATCTGTGGAAGAAGGGAGCCAGCACAAGTGGTACACTCCTTATCTATAGATCTGTGGAAGAAGGGATCCAGCACGAGTGGTACACTCCTTATATATAGATCTGTGGAAGAAGGGAGTCAGCACAAGTGGTACACCCCTTATCTATAGATCTGTGGAAGAAGGGAGCCAGCACGAGTGGTACACCCCTTATCTATAGATCTGTGGAAGAAGGGAGCCAGCACGAGTGGTACACTCCATATATATAGATCTGTGGAAGAAGGGTACACCCCTTATCTATAGATCTGTGGAAGAAGAGAGCCAGCATGAGTGGTACACTCCTTATATATAGATCTGTGGAAGAAGTGAGCCAGCACGAGTGGTACACCCATTATCTATAGATCTGTGGAAGAAGGGAGCCAGCACGAGTGGTGGGACCCAGCACGAGTGGTACACTCCTTATCTATAAATCTGTGGAAGAAGGGAGCCAGCACGAGTGGTTCACTCCTTATATATAGATCTGTGGAAGAAGGGTACACTCCTTATCTATAGATCTGTGGAAGAAGGGAGCCGGCACAAGTGGTACACTCCTTATATATAGATCTGTGGAAGAAAGGAGCCAGCACAAGTGGTACACCCCTTATCTATAGATCTGTGGAAGAAGGAAGCCAGCACGAGTGGTACACCCCTTATCTATAGATCTGTGGAAGAAGGGAGCAGGCATGAGTGGGACACTCCTTATCTATAGATATGTGGAAGAAGGGAGCCAGCACGAGTGGTACACCCCTTATCTATAGATCTGTGGAAGAAGGGAGCCAGCACGAGTGGTACACCCCTTAAGGTTTCTCAGCATTAGACAATTTCTGCTAAGGTGTTTGTCGGAGAGCTGCGAAGCTCATTTTATTATCTTTGTCATGGACTCACAAGTAAAACCCAATCCTATTGAATTTGTTAGAAAGTTTGCAATGTACCAAACATCTTCATATTCAGAGATTTCACACAGAAAACACACTTCCTAGTGTATTTCTCATGTGGCAACAGTGTGCAAACCCACCTTAGGTCTGTATTAACAATCTCTATACCAGTTATGAATAGTAGACCTAATTTATAGGAAGGATAGAACGATTGCTACTCATCAAATACCCTAAAGAAAAGGTTCAACAAAGCAGTTGAACCAAAAATCTCCTCTTTGTATTGATTTTTCTATTCTTTCTTTGTGATTAGATGAGCACTGGATAAAAACTAAAGCTGTCTCTGGCCAGACCTTAAAAACATCTTGAGTTCGAGGTATGACCAATTATATGAATTTAAAGTATGTATTACTTTGCCGTTTTAGAAGACACAGAGATTACAATACATTTTAATAACTTAATAAAATGTAATTTTAAATTCTATATTTGTTTAAAAATGCAAGATTTACTTTATAATGATCCTGAAGTCCCCACCTTAATTCTCTAGCTATTAATGTATTTTTAAAAAATTTAATCACAAATAATCCTTTGCGGTAATTCTGTATCACGTACTGATTACTGCATATATATTCTGGTTTTTAAAAATGTTTGGAATATGATACATCATCCAAATTCACTCTAAAGCGAGGAGTAAGTGCATTTCCCTTCATTCTTGTATCTTTGCGGCTATGAAGCCATGAGCTAACGTACTGACATTTTATTAATATTTTTGCACTGATTATTTTTACAAACAAATCGTTCTAGGAGTCGTTTTCCAAGCAGGCTGAGTCATTTGACATGGAAATTCGGTAAGAGAGTGGTAACGCGTCCCTTTATGAAATTTTATTACACATCAGGACTCGTTTTAGGCCAATTAATCTTTTGACCCAGTTGAGAGACACATTAGGACGAGATAGCTAATCAATATATCAATCAATACATCAATAATGTCATCAATATTTATCACGACAATGCATTTCACTTTAGTCAAAGTCATTAATCAATTCGAAGACATTACCATGACCTTTCAGCCATGAATAACCACACCTTGTTTAGTAGAATTTTATGAATTTTATTCCCTATTAATAACAGTCTAATAGCAAATGCGTTAATCTCAACACCAAGAAACATAATAGCATAGTCACGATATGGCAACTTTGATAAGCTTTCATGTAGGCGAGAATCACAAACATCAGAACATAACACGGCGTGAACATAGATCAATTTTAGCAGAGTGTCAATAACACGTCAGTTTCAACAAAGCATAGTTTCGGTTGTTTGCCTATTTGCGTCAGTTTGATGAACACCTGTCGTAACCACTGATTAGCATTTGCATGTTGGGCTTCATGCAAAACAATTAAGAACACCAATTTGGAAAACATCTAGCTAAGGTCTCTGTCAAAAGCAAGCAGTTGGTACCTAGAAAGGAAAAGCAAACAGACAAATCACAAATGCATTGTCATAATTACCCTCCAAGGATTAGGTCAGCGCACAGGTTCAGTCTTCGTCTTCAGGACATCAGTCAAATCGCCATCAGTCAGAACTCAGCTCTGGGGCAAAAGGGCACTTCCCTCATAAGGAGGTAAAGTGTAAATGGGCAATCTAAGGGCAAGGATGGTTTTAAGTAAACCATAAAGTAACCAAACAGAGTGACAGAGTTTCTGGATAAAATCAATAGCATTCCCTACCTAATTCTAAATGACTTCCTGTGACATGGGTTTTTATCCCTTTTTCAATGTACATTCCCCCAAAATTCTAATGGACATTCGTTATACCCTACTATCTTCAACCTATCAAATTAAGCATTAGGTAATCTTAATCTTCACCCCACATTGTTTTACAAGTTTTTGATTGGTCTTTGTAATTGACGTCTTCAGAAGTGGCACGTCCGGTATGATTTCATCTTTTTGTAATTCTTTGCACATCTTTTGGTCAGCAGTTCCATTGTCTTCACCAGTTTGAATGACTTTGTACATTACATTAATCTACACTGTTTCAATTCATTTTAACATTTATTTTGCAAGACGATGAGAAGTGGTGGGAAACGGATTTACATGGTTACATTCATCTTCCAAAAAGAACTTGCAGGGTCATGTACCCTGTGAGTCAGCACACTGAAAAATAGAAAAATGCATTTAATATGAGAGCCAAGCAGCTAAGCTGCAGCTCATGCTAACTTAAGGCCTATGAGGTTTTCAATACAGATTTAATAACGCAAATGTTAGTATAAGCTCATTTGAACGTAACATAAACATTTTGGTCATCATTATTAGTTTGCGTATACATTGATGGCCACTCTTCGTGGTCACAATTCAAGCGCACGTCTAAGCAAAATTGCTGTTACTATAGTTTCTATGCGGCATCATCCCATCTTAATTCATAAACATTTCATGTTAATATAGATTATATAAGCTACGCTCTCTCAAGAGCACTCTCTATAATGACCGAGTTTACATTCTGCGGGTTCAGTTCTCATACCCGTGCACAACAGAGTTTGAGCAGGAATTAGCAACTCTGAGCTGTGCAATTATTGCAGGACGCAGCTTTCCTCGAACCTCAGATTAATCCTCAATTTGCCTATAGAGTAAAAAGGCGGCGCAACGAGGCGTGTAGAACTTTTTGCTTTCAATTCCAAGTTTGCGTATTGTGGTTTATTTCCAAGTAAAAACCCAGGAACATGCAATCTGTACAAAAACAGTTAACTACCTCCTCCCGGGTTAATATGCACAGGCGTGTGAATGTCAGAGTTTGCAGTAAACACCACCCCGACAGTTTTCTTAAGATAAATTTTGGCGGGGATAAAACTGCATAGATTTAGAGGGGGAAATGGGCAGGAAAGCTCTGTAACACGTAGAGGTCAGAGTGGTATTCACCAATTCTGCATTTAATGCATGCAAGGGTAGACCACTGAGTAGCTGAGCCTTTTAAACACCCCATTCCTGAGTATCTGTGTTTACATGGTACAGCGCATACTTCATCTTTTACCAGCCCACACATAAAGCGTTGATCTTTTATTTTTCCTTAATATATCAAGTTTATCACCCCGTCCCAAATGTATCGCGACGAAATGAGGGCCTAAGCATTAGTAAAGAAAATGCAATTCGTTCAAGCACTTCCCTGTGCGAAGCACCAAGGAATAGAAAAATGAGAATGTTCTCATTCATGGCAGAGAGAACAGACACATAGCAACGCACATGGAACCCTAGCAACAGGTTTGACGTCTGCCAGGTGAACAGCACTGCCGCTATTACTCCCATGTGTTCACTGTTCATATTTAAATCTCAGGTATTGCTGGTGTTTCCCACCACGGGCCTAGTTTCTGGGATATTGTGGAACAATAGCCTCACGTCTTCCCAATAATCAGCAGGTTTTCTTTCCCACTTTCTAATCCATGCGATTTTAATTGTAACGAGATTCAAGCGGAAACCCCTTTACACATGTGGAATACAAAATCCAGTGTTTTCATTTTCACACATTAAAAAGGCTGGCTGACGATAACGCTTCAGCTCTCTGTTTCAGTGGTGTTATGTTATTTCTTAGCAGGTATTATCTGCCACCAACAGAAAACAGAGATGTGTCTGGTGGGTATTGGTCATTCCGAGGAGAGCACACACAGCAGCAGCCTGCCCTAGGAAGGCAGCACATGGGAAGGCTCGCTGATGATCACATATTATTCAGCTCAGATTGGGCTTCATTTTTAAGGTATTTGAGTAGCTAAGACAAACAAGGGAAAACAATGTGCCTGGTCCTGAATGTGCCCTGAAAACTGAAATGAGATTTACCCACAGGGAAATTCTGCTATTACGATTGAATTTCTATCTGAACAGGTCTGCAAGAGGCAAGACCTTGAGGGCACCCAAGCAAAGCTGGCCCTTCCACCAGGTATAGTAGTTAGGGACGAAAATCAGCTCTAGCACCTAGTGAATGGGGAGCACTCAAACAGTGAAATTATTTTTGCTGAACATCCTTACTTTTTTAGTTCTTAGAGGACCTACAGTAAGTATTGGGGACGCCCAAAGGCTTGCATGCCTAGATATTCACAACATTTTTGGAGCAACGTTCCCATCCTCAAATCCGCTATGGATACACTCACATCAAGAGCAAGAAGACCCCAGTATTGAAGGGGGTTTAGGAGGTGTGTGTTATCTTCATGTGAAGCTTAGTATTTATGTGGGGAAACAAAAACAGAGATACAATAATGTAAATGCATTTTACAATCACGTTCCTGTATGCCGACACACACATCTGTGTGAATTAAAAGATACATGTATGAGTAATCCTGATAACTTGGGACAGTCTCACATTTCAAGAAATGTGCGGAAACACAAGGAGATTTCTGAAAAGTCGCAAATGCAAACAAAACCTAGGTGTCAACCTTATCTCCAAATTGGTAAAACTGCAGATCATTTTGCTTGGAAACATATCAGCTATATATTTTTGGATGTCTAAATATTTGGTGGTAATAATGCCCAAATAAATGAGATCAGAAGAATAAAAAGCTTAGCCTTTCGTCCCGGTTTAAAAAATACTTACATCGCACTGTAAGATCCCGAAACAGTGGGGCCTATTCCTTCAGCTTTATAAGAGGCTTTCTTAGAGGACAGGATGTGGGTTTGAAGGACCATTAATGGATGACAAAATAAATTGTGTATGGGAATATGTCTAGAACAATTGTTTTTTTCTCAGACTTTGTTGCAAAATTACTAACGCGGTCATTTAGACCCTGGTGAGTAGCCTGTCAGCCCCAGGTCATCAAAGGGCGTAAACTCTGAGTCTAATCTCTTAGTGTGGAACTGACCACATTATAGAGAGAGCCCACCTGCCCGGCGGGAGCACCCTGTCCTATATGCACCCTCAGGTGTGACAAATGCACTTAACGCAGAGCAGTATGCCAAGCGGATGAAGTTGTTTTTTTTTACCATTCAACATTTAGTTAGTGTTTCACAAATAAGCTTCACAGCCAACATTTGTTTCACAATAAAAAAAAGCAGTTGCCTAGAAGTGCAAAGTAGTTCCCCCCTGCATGTCGGAGCCATTGATTAATTTCCCTGCTTTGCATGGCGGTTCGGGACAAGGACATTCACCGCTGATAATCTAGTTAATGAAATCCAGCTACTGCCCGTGTGACCCCGCAGTCCTGTGGCAGGTGGACTGGCAGACCGGGGGTCTCTGCCTGCTGGGCTCGGTTGAGGTCTCCCAAGTTGAAACCCTTTATTTTTCATCCCGTTAAGGGTCTCACTATGAGTGGGCTGTTAATTGGTAAGATATTAGTACCTCGTCAAACCCACTGCACTAAATTGGAATTTATCGGATGTGATAAATATAACTCAACTACAAGCTTTTCCCCCAGTAATGTGACATAACATGTGGATTCAGTAAAACCAAAATCTGCAATTACCGGGCATGTTTCCTCTGATAATTATCGACAGGTTTAACCTGCAGAAATGTATGGGTGGACGTGATTTTTATCACGCTACTCATACTTTTGAAATGTGCAGAAAGCGAAGTTTAATGGCCGACTCCAAATCAGGGCCTGAATGTGGTAAGGAAATCATGAGCTTGGCAGACTGGGTATATTTTTTAGTAGATGCTTCCCATCCGCCTCTCTCTAGATGACCTCCAAGACATAATAAAGGTTGTTCTAGCAACAAAAAGTATTTTTTCCAGCTACCACTTTGTTTTCGGCACCAGGTTCTTGAAGCCATACCTCTAGGCTTTCAGGGGCGCTTCTCTTTAAGGGGCCCGCCTTACTGCGCTGGTGGCGCTTCAGTTCTCTTAGGGCTTCGAGAGAAGGACAACTACAGCGCCCAGGCTCTGATCATTGATGTCATTCAAGGTATCACATCAAAACACATTCCGGTATCCAACTAAAAGGAGAAAAAGTCACGTGGTTTTTGAAGACTTGTCAGGTGTCTCACATACCTTTCCTGAAATACATTTTCAGCCCAGTAGCCACGCAAGCAAGCACAGCAACTATTGCTATTGTCACGTAAGAAAGAACCTCAAAGATGTTCAAATTTAGTGGGTTTCAGATTCCACCTTTATGAGAAAATGCTGGCCCTTGAGTTAGTGGTGATCTCACCCTATGAGGTAGATATGAAAATATATTCCTAAACGGGTGTCCACCCCCCTTTCTTTAAGTGTGACTTGGGTAGCACTTGCAAGAATTTCCTTTCTGCTTTCCCCAATACGAAAGATGCACATCCTGTAGTTTCCCAAATTCCTCCAACCAGACTTCCTGTATCTACTCATCTGTCACTGATTTATCCTAGGAAGGGTATTTCAAGGGTGGGTGTCATTTGGATGTCAGGGTCCCATCCGATGTTTTGATGTCAGAGAGTGATGTTACTCGCCCAAGAGATATAAGACTATACCCCTCAGGCCTAACTGAAATGCAATAACAACTCGAGTTGCTAACTGCAGGAAAACATTACAAAAGGTCGGTTCTGTATTACGATAGGGTTTCAAAGACATTGATCAACATGCGGTTTCTGTAAACAAAAATGGATTATTTCTTATCCTCATTAAAAATCACTGTATTGAAATTAATCAAACATGAAAAAATATTCTTGGATTTCCGTTACTGAGTTATTTTTTTGATGCACACATTAAGTTAGCCTAAGCAACAATCCTGAAGATATACAAATGTGAGCTTAATTAAAAAGAGAACATTTCCCGCAGGGCCTCATGCTTCACGCTGGACGTGTGCTACGTCCTTATACAAAATAAATACATTGTGACACTGGAATTTGATAGATATGACACCAGGCACATGAAAATGTTACACTGCGGCTGGCAGAGTTCACTCCCTAGACTAATCAGCGTAGACGCTTTTACATGTACATTTAAATTGGAAGAGCTTTTTGAGCACCTATTAGAGCTGTGAGCACACAGGACATCTCTGCTGACGTCAGTTTATCTAGACAGCAGTGAGGAATTGTCCATGCAGCTGAAATATATGGGGATTGAGCATAAACATGCAGGCCTCAATCCTCAACCGAAGTCCAAAGAAAGAAGGAAACATGATTTCCTGTAGTGAGATTGCCCAGTGAGTTTTACATCTCCTGACGACAGTCATGTGCGTGGTATACCTCCCAGGATGATTCAATCTGGCTGCAATATCACTGAATGGGATGAGACCAACGTCTATCATCAGTGCTTTGATACTGTGTGAGTTAGACCTGCATACGATATAGGTTATTAAAAATCTATCACAATCAAGACTTTCGACAGTTGATAAATATTCATCAGAAAAGCCATCTCCCCGCTATCTGCTGCTGCTTCCTGTAGATTTCTGCCACAGAGCGAACTTTCCCTCTGAAACGTCATAGACTGGAAACTCACAGAATCTCATAGCTTAGAAACTCTGGAGTATGTTTTCACCAAGCATGTGATGATCTAACAGGTCTAGAAAAGGGTCCGAGAGAATATAGGGAGAATGTGTTGTACTTGAATATTTATTCCCTTCACAATGACAGAGCTCAGTCATAGACAGAGATGAGGGATGGGTAGCCGTACTCAAGATTTAAACCATTTGGAACGACTCAGGGATGCAAGGCACAAGATTAAACAATTTCAAGAGTGAGTTAAAGAATACAGCAACAGGACAATATAACACGTAGAACTAAAAAGAATAAATCACTTGACCCCCATCTTGACACTTGAAGCAGCAGAATAGTTGTACCAGTGTTTGCCAGTGGGCATCTTCTGTGTCCTGGTCTGCAAAGTAGCAAGATACAGTAGATTATCCATCTCTCTTTTGTTTCCACTAAGGTCATTGAAACAAAAGAAGAATCGCCAGTACAGGGCTACATGAAGAAATATCACAGACAAAAATATTGGCTACAAAAATATTGTCAAAACAAAACTATCCAGGACACAAATATCGACTTTACATACTTTGTATACAAAGTTAGAAAAAATAATCATAAAAAATATAGAAGACCACAATATTGTCATGAAATAGGTAAGCATATTGAATTCTACCTAGAATACATTATAATAACTTTAACACATATATTAATTTATAAAATATTATTACATTTAAAAATATACTTATAACATTGATAATATATCAAGCAAGCATACCTTAGAAGCATAAAACACTTTGAAGTATTCACAAAAAATAAAAAAACATTATCCAAAAATAAAATTAGAATGTAAACATACATAATAAGAAGAAATTACTATTTCCACTACAACATAAGCCACTGTGGGGGAAAGTGTTGGACTGTGGAGAGGTTAAATTTACTATGCCCATCCCAGCTTAAGCAACATTACAAGGAAGTGTTGGACTTTCGAGAGGTTAGACTTACTACTCCCACTGTAATGTAAGCAAAAGAAAGAAAAGTATTATATTTCGGAGGGGGAAGATTTACTATTCCTACTTAAATGTAGGCAACAGTGCGGAAAGTGTTGGACTTTGGAGATGTCTTTTTTCAGGGACTTATAATTACCAATGCTGGAGGTTACAGGCGTTATCAGCCACATCATTGAATTATAGGCTTCACTAAATTAGCAAATTACTGATTGCTCTGAGGTTTTGTGCTTTGAACTCAGCAAAGCTTCGAAAAAGTAATACTGCAGCTCTTTGCCTCATGATTATCAGTAATGGTGAATCAGATCACCGCTTCCAGTGAATGGAAAATTGGAGGTGGTGATGTAAGTTTCAACATACTTTTAGTCGTTACTTTTCCTTATTATTTATGAATGGCAATGGCTCACTGTTGTGCAAATTATTTAGGTTTTCAAAGTTGAATTATTCATTAGTGAAGTGGGGGCGTAGCCGGCAGCCGATGAGGTTGCAAGCTTAGTGCGGAGCTCCGGAGCTGGATCAGGGCCCGGCCGGCATATATACCGCACTGAACCCAACAATTTAACAGCGGACCACCGTGGGCCCTTCCGGAGCTCGGCTGGACCTAGATGTGCTACTTTTTCTTAAGTTTTGCACTCTGTCAGAGGAGAGTTTTGTGAAACTCTTGATCGGCCGGAGAAAGTAGCGCGAATACAAAATGGCGACCGCGTCGTACGTGGCGCCCATGAAAGGCCAGAGAACGAAAGGAAACCCCTGAGCAAGAGCAGCAACCGGAGCCCGAAGCCGAGTCCAAAAAGCGCAACAAAGAACCCGGTGAGTGAGTGAGGGCGTGCGCAAAAGAGAGCGGTGAAGCGCCGCTGGAGAACGGGGAGAGCGCAGAGGGCCTCCTTCGGTGTTGGGGTATAAAAAAGAAAAGAAACAGCGGATCACCAGGACCAGTTTGACCCATGGGGTGACTCGGGGGGCCGCCGCCGCATTCCCAGTCTGCGCTGAGCTGAGATCACTCGTTGCTGACTCAGAGAGGTGGGGGAAAAACCAGAACCATCCCATCGTAGAGACCCGGGGGAATATAGGACCGCTAACACCCGCATGCACAGCGGGGACCCCCCATTTTAAGAATCGGACCCGCGAGCCCCTACACCCGCAGGCCTCACTAGCTGAAGAACGGTCTGGGGTGCCGGAACAAAGTACCCCCGCTTCGGGGCCCGCGCGGTAAGGAACCTGAGACACTACTTACCTGGGTGAACCTGCGACCCGCGGGACCTGCTACTTGACTCACCACTCTGATTCGGAATCTCGTGCGGGCCTCACCGAGAAACAAACAAACCGACGAGAGGTGAGGCGCTGCAGCGTACCCCTGACGCGGCCCTCGGATCCCTCTCTGAGGGTTGGAGCTGACCCCCCTGGAGGCACACTAGATAACCGACGCGTCAAAGCCAAGGGAGTAATAATTAATAGCAGAGGGTCTACACTGAGGGATCTCAATGGTAAACAGCTATAAAACACCAGGTACACCCCAACCTGCACCTCGAAACCTGGCACCGTATGAACACCCCAAGCAGAACGCACAAGAGGGTGCAGAGTGAGGGGCGGGGAAGACCCAAGCACCCCCCTGTCAATGATAGAAACTTGTGAACAGTGGTAATTGGAAGGGAAAAAGACAGGCAACCTGAGCAGAAACCGCTAAGTTAGACCCCTGCACTGGTAAAAGTTGCACAACTCACCCTCTTTAACCATAGCACAGTTCCAGCCATGGGGAAACCCAAGAAGCGAGACGATCAGGCCCAAACGGAATGTACAAATGTGAATCAACCCACCCAGTCCTCCAGCCAGGACTCCTCACACTGCCCTACCACTCAAGAAGCAACGTTAGACACGGTGCTCCTGGCTATCAAAGAATCCCGTGAAGCACTCGAGGGGAAATCGACTGCCTCTCATCTGAACTCTCACTACTCAGAGACGACCACCGCAAACTGAAAGAAAGAGTGGTCACAAGTGAAAAATCTTTAACCAATATCGACCTTGCGCAACAAACTACATCCAATGAAATGGTACATTTGACTTCCCGAATTAAGGCATTAGAAACCAGAGCAGAAGATGCCAAAAACGGAGCACGTAGGAATAACCTTAGACTTTTTGGAATACCGGAAAGCATGGAGTCCTTAGCAACCAGCACTGAAGCCTTTCTGGAGGAGTGGATTAGAACCAGTATGGCACCGGAGGGCCTGACGGCTTACTTTGCAATAGAAAGAGCACATAGGATCCCCAACAGAGCACCGCCCCCGGGAGCTAGACCACGCACAATCATAGCTAAACTGTTGCACTACAAAGACCGAGACCACATCCTTTCCCAGTCAAGACAACTAGGCGAAATATTATGCAACAACCAACGGGTCATGATCTTCCCGGACTTTACAAGAGAGACCCAGATGCAGAGGGCTTCCTTTCATGGGCACAAGCGCATTCTAAGAGACAATGGGATTAAATATGCAATGCTCTTCCCTGCCAGGCTCAGAATAGAACACAAAGGCAAAACACATTTTTTCTCTTCGCCACAGCTGGTGGAGGAATGGCTAGAGACACTGAACCTAACCTCGTCGACGATGCCCTCCGGCCCCCTCAACGAACCGAAGAAGAAGCGCAGTCGCTCATTTAAATGGATCACAGAGGCGGCCCCCCCTAAGCACCAATCCCTACGGGAGATGCGAGATGCTGTACAAGCGTTAGCTGCCCTCAGCAAGGGAACTAACCCTAGACCTCGAACATCAAGCAATATGTCAGATCCTGACTCCAGCTGCGGGGGCTCATCTATATCCTCTCGAGACACGGCCACTAGCCTACCTAGAATAACTCCAGGAACATCTGAAGAAATGATCTGACGCTAACAAGAGTGGGTCCTCTGATCCATGAGTACTTAAGAGAAAAACGTATAAACCCGGCTAGGATCCTTACCCAGCAGTTGGGCCAGGACAATAATTGTTAATTCTTGGGATAAAAGAGTGCATAACTTTGAACCTACCATTTTGAGGCCGGGCACCAGGAGAAGCCCGGGACACGCACTCTCGGTCCCTACCACGACACCCTCCTATAGGATTGTAGAACTGTAATGTTATCAGTTTGGACGGGAAGAGTTTTTGTAACCGGTCCTGGGGAGTGGGAGTTGGGATTTCTGTTTTTTCAATTAGTTACAAGGGAACATTTTGCACTGATGCCTAGAATGGAAGATATATCTAGTCCCAAACACTTACTAGAAAGTTGTAGTGAAAAAGCACCCTGAACCATACCCACAGTATCTATCAACAACCAGTGAACCAATACCATGACTTCAAACTACAAGCTAATAACCTGGAATATTAGGGGGTTAAATAATATAGCCAAGCAATATAAGGTACACAGCTACATCAAACGCAAAGTTGCACATATTGCTATTTTACAGGAAACCGACTTGCTAGAGCAGGAGGTCACGGCACTGCGAAAAAGGTGGAGAGGCCAAATATTTGGCACTAACTACTCTGCATTCGCGAGAGGAGTACTAGTTTGGATACACCCTGGCATCCCTTTTCAAGCATTACATACATACTTAGATAAAGACGGTAGATATGTAGTCATCTCGGTGTAGGAAAGTACCATCTTGCCTGGCATGTTACCCCCATTTTTCACTGTATATATGTTGTTTTAGTTGTATGTGTCACTGGGACCCTGGTAACCCAGGGCCCCAGTGCTCATAAGTGTGCCTGAATGTGTTACCTGTGTAGTGACTAACTGTCTCACTGAGGCTCTGCTAATCAGAACCTCAGTGGTTATGCTCTCTCATTTCTTTCCAAATTGTCACTAACAGGCTAGTGACCATTTTTACCAATTTACATTGGCTTACTGGAACACCCTTATAATTCCCTAGCATATGGTACTGAGGTACCCAGGGTATTGGGGTTCCAGGTGATCCCTAGGGGCTGCAGCATTTCTTTTGCTACCCATAGGGATCTCTGACAATTCTTACACAGGCCTGCCACTGCAGCCTGAGTGAAATAACGTCCACGTTATTTTACAGCCATTTTACACTGCACTTAAGTAACTTATAAGTCACCTATATGTCTAACCTTTACCTGGTAAAGGTTAGGTGCAAAGTTACTTAGTGTGAGGGCACCCTGGCACTAGCCAAGGTGCCCCCACATTGTTCAGAGCCAATTCCCTGAACTTTGTGAGTGCGGGGACACCATTACACGCGTGCACTACATGTAGGTCACTACCTATATGTAGCTTCACAATGGTAACTCCGAATATGGCCATGTAACATGTCTATGATCATGGAATTGCCCCCTCTATGCCATCCTGGCATAGTTGGCACAATCCCATGATCCCAGTGGTCTGTAGCACAGACCCTGGTACTGCCAAACTGCCCTTCCTGGGGTTTCACTGCAGCTGCTGCTGCTGCCAACCCCTCAGACAGGCATCTGCCCTCCTGGGGTCCAGCCAGGCCTGGCCCAGGATGGCAGAACAAAGAACTTCCTCTGAGAGAGGATGTGACACCCTCTCCCTTTGGAAAATGGTGTGAAGGCAGGGGAGGAGTAGCCTCCCCCAGCCTCTGGAAATGCTTTGTTGGGCACAGATGTGCCCAATTCTGCATAAGCCAGTCTACACCGGTTCAGGGGACCCTTTAGCCCTGCTCTGGCGCGAAACTGGACAAAGGAAAGGGGAGTGACCACTCCCCTGACCTGCACCTCCCCTGGGAGGTGTCCAGAGCTCCTCCAGTGTGCTCCAGACGTCTGCCATCTTGGAAACAGAGGTGCTGCTGGCACACTGGACTGCTCTGAGTGGCCAGTGCCACCAGGTGACGTCAGAGACTCCTTCTGATAGGCTCCTTCAGGTGTTAGTAGCCTATCCTCTCTCCTAAGTAGCCAAACCCTCTTTTCTGGCTATTTAGGGTCTCTGTCTCTGGGGAAACTTTAGATAACGAATGCAAGAGCTCATCCGAGTTCCTCTGCATCTCTCTCTTCACCTTCTGCCAAGGAATCGACAGCTAACCGCGCTGGAAGCCTGCAAACCTGCAACATAGTAGCAAAGACGACTACTGCAACTCTGTAACGCTGATCCTGCCGCCTTCTCGACTGTTTTCCTGCTTGTGCATGCTGTGGGGGTAGCCTGCCTCCTCTCTGCACCAGAAGCTCCGAAGAAATCTCCCGTGGGTCGACGGAATCTTCCCCCTGCAACCGCAGGCACCAAAAAGCTGCTTTACCGGTCCCTTGGGTCTCCTCTCAGCACGACGAGCGAGGTCCCTCGAATCCAGCGACTCTGTCCAAGTGACCCCCACAGTCCAGTGACTCTTCAGTCCAAGTTTGGTGGAGGTAAGTCCTTGCCTCACCTCGCTGGGCTGCATTGCTGGGAACCGCGACTTTGCAGCTACTCCGGCCCCTGTGCACTTCCGGCGGAAATCCTTTGTGCACAGCCAAGCCTGGGTCCACGGCACTCTAACCTGCATTGCACGACTTTCTAAGTTGGTCTCCGGCGACGTGGGACTCCTTTGTGCAACTTCGGCAAGCACCGTTTCACGCATCCTTGTAGTGCCTGTTTCTGGCACTTCTCTGGGTGCTACCGGCTTCAGAGAGGGCTCCTTGTCTTGCTCGACGTCCCCTCTCTCTGCTGGTCTAATTTGCCACCTCTTGGGCCTCAGCAGCGTCCAAAAACGCTAACCGCACGATTTGCAGCTAGCAAGGCTTGTTGGCGTTCTTTCGGCGGGAAAACACTTTTGCACAACTCTCCACGGCGAGAGGGATCCGTCCACCAAAGGGGAAGTCTCTAGCCCTTTTCGTTCCTGCAGAAACCTCAGCTTCTTCTAACCAGTAGAAGCTTCTTTGCACCCGCAGCTGGCATTTCCTGGGCATCTGCCCATCTCCGACTTGCTTGTGACTTTTGGACTTGGTCCCCTTGTTCCACAGGTACCCTAGATTGGAAATCCACAGTTGTTGCATTGCTGGTTTGTGTCTTTCCTGCATTATTCTTCTAACACGACTACTTTGTCCTTAGGGGAACTTTAGTGCACTTTGCACTCACTTTTCAGGGTCTTGGGGAGGGTTATTTTTCTAACTCTCACTATTTTCTAATAGTCCCAGCGACCCTCTACAAGGTCACATAGGTTTGGGGTCCATTCGTGGTTCGCATTCTACTTTTGGAGTATATGGTTTGTGTTGCCCCTATCCCTATGTTTCCCCATTGCATCCTATTGTAACTATACATTGTTTGCACTGTTTTCTAAGACTATACTGCATATTTTTGCTATTGTGTATATATATCTTCTGTATATTTCCTATCCTCTGACTGAGGGTACACTCTAAGATACTTTGGCATATTGTCATAAAAATAAAGTACCTTTATTTTTAGTATAACTGTGTATTGTGTTTTCTTATGATATTGTGCAGATGACACTAAGTGGTACTGTAGTAGCTTCACACGTCTCCTAGTTCAGCCTAAGCTGCTCTGCTAAGCTACCATTATCTATCAGCCTAAGCTGCTAGACACCCTATACACTAATAAGGGATAACTGGGCCTGGTGCAAGGTGCAAGTACCCCTTGGTACTCACTACAAGCCAGTCCAGCCTCCTACACTCGGGCAGACTAGATGGGAGAGAAATAACCATCGGAGGCCTCTATGCCCCGAACCAATACCAGAAGAAATTCTTTGACAAAATGTCTGAGGAGTTGAGTCCGATTCTGGCGAATCCGAAAATAATAGGAGGTGACTTTAATTGCATCTCTGATATTACTATGGACAGATCACATCCCCCTCTCACAGACTCAATCTATAAAAGCAGCTAAGGCCCTTTCAGAATGGCAACAATGCTGGCAAATCAGAGACTGCTGGAGACACCTCTACCCACATAATAGAGAATATTCCTTTTATTCTGCGGTTCATGACCTACACGTAAGATTAGATACAATACTAGTCTCTCTGGAGCTACAACCTGTTGTAACCTCAGCTGAATACCTGAGCCGTACCATCTCAGATCACAACCCCTTATTAATCTCAATTAATTGGCATAAAGAAAAACCAGTAATACCCACTTGGAGACTCAGTACTGAGATATTAGAGGACGAGGCCTTTAAACATCACCTCCTCAATAGTATCAAAGAATACTTAAAACTAAACGCAGGAACTGCATTCTCTAGAGCACTAGAATGGGAAACCTTTAAAATACTAATTAGGGGTAACTGTATTGGGAAAAGTATTGGAGTGCGCAGAAAACAGAGCTTAATAAATTGGAAGACTCCCTAAGAGATACTGAGTGCAAGCTCCCCTCTAACCCTGAACTGTCCTCTCTTTTGAGGGAAACTAAAACGAAAATAATAGAGGAGAACATTAGACTTTCTCGCTTCAACTATAAGCAATACTTAAGTAGACAGCATGCGAAAGGGGATAAAGCAAGCACACTTCTGGCTTGGCTAGCTAAACCCCCCAAACATCAAACTATTATCCTTGAAATAGAGATAGAGCCAGAGATTAGAGTACATAGCCAAAAAAAAATTAATACTTGCTTCTTTGAATACTACTCCTCTCTATATGCTCCACCCTCCGAAACAATTAATTGTACTCAGATCGCAGAACTGGAATCACTGAGGCTCCCTAGATTGGAAACTAAAGAAAGCACAACCCTAGCAGCACCTATCTCGATTGCAGAAATCAAAACTGCAATACAAAGCATGGCAAAGGGTAAAGTACCGGGAGCAGACGGCCTCCCGTCAGAGTTCTATCAGCTATATCAGGACACTTTAGCACCCAGACTTTGCACACTATATACGGAAGCTTGCAAAATAACAAATTACCGCATTCCACTAATGAGGCCATAATGATTCCCTTATTAAAACCAGACAAACCTGCTACTGGTGTCCGCTCATACCGACCGCTTTCAATGCTGAACTGTGATTATAAAAAATTAAGTAGAATACTAGCTAACAGACTTTTACCATACATGACCTCTTTGATTCATCAGGATCGATCGGGATTTATCCTACTACGCAGCACATCGCTAAACATCAGGTGATTAATATCACTTATTCATTCCCTATCTGACACCTTATCGCATTCAGTTATAATCTCAATAGACATCGAAAAAGCATTCGACAGGTTGAGATGGGATTACCTAGAGCAAGTCATGTTAAAACTTGGACTGGGAAAGGGCTTCGTCCGCTGGACGAAATTACTATACACAAACCCCACAGCAAGAGTACGTACGGGCAACACCTTCTCTGGGCCCTTCACGGTGGGAAGAGGGACTAGACAAGGCTGCCCACTCTCCCCTCTTTTATTTGCAATCGCAGTAGAACCCCTTGCACAAACTGCAAGATCTAAAGGTTACTTTGAAGGCATCCCAATTAACAATTGGATACACCACATGGCGCTATATGCCGATGACATGCTATTATTCCTTAAAAACTTGGTGGCGGATCTCCCTAGAGTGATAGAAATGCTAGATAATTTCGGCTCTACCTCGGGACTCAGGATTAATTGGAGAAAATCCTCCATTTTCCCAACCTCCAAAGACACCCCGAAACCCCTTGACACTAAGGGATTACCCTGGGCTTCATCCACCTTCAAATATCTTGGAGTCAATCTATCATTCAGTAGAAGATTTATTAGAAGGGAACATACAAAGCGCAATCAGGGTAATTAAAGCTAGCATGCAATTCTGGAGCACCTTGCCCCTTACAGTCGCTGGAAGAGTTGCACTGATTAAAATGATAGTACTGCCCAGGCTTTTATACGTCTTCTCCACGCTACCTCTAATAATTCCCTGCTCGATATTTAAAGGTGCTGAGTCCTTAATTGCAAGCTTCATTTGGGGTCCCAACAGACACAGAATAGCACTTCAGACCCTACAAAGACCTACCTCTGAGGGAGGGTTAGCTGCGCCTAACTTAGAAATCTACTATTGGGCGGGACAAATGCAATGGTTAGCAAGACTGATTAACAAACCCCAAGTCGCAGTTGACTTACAAATACCATTAACTTTCCCATTAAGCAAAATCCTGCACATAATACTGATCCCCAGGAAACTGAAAGAGCCGCTTCCTATAGAATGGGAATCCATCAGACACTGCTGGGAACTCTACCTCAAACGCTCCAGCTTAAAAACACCTCATGCTCCTGAAATCCCCTTGGAAGCTCTGAATTGCTTCCCAAATAAACACATTTTCAAACATATTAACAAACTGATCCCGTTCAACATCACGAAAATAGGTGAGCTATTTGGTAATGGGAAACTTCGTTCCTTTGTGGAGCTGCATGGCCAGTTTGATCTCCCTCCTGGATTGTTTCTCACACATACTGCCATTGTTAGAATCATTTAAAAAATGTGGGGTAAGGGCACCTGTGAACCCCCAGCCCATAAAGGATGCGAACTCCTATGCTCAATGGGCGAGCAGAGGAGGTTAATCTCTGGTACATATAAACTCATGCAAGGCGACACCTGCACTCCGCTAAATAAACTCAAGACAAAATGGCAAAATTGCCTTGACATGATACTAGAAGACAATCAATGGAACAGAATTACATCTCACGTCTACACTGTCTCTAGAAATGCAAGATTTAAATTGATAAATTTATATATTTTCCACAGAGCTTACCTAACTCCTAAAAGGATAGCCAAAATATATAATACAAATAAATCTTATTGCCCTCGTTGCTTTGATCCGGCAGCAGACATAATACACATGTTTTGGAAATGCCCCATAATTAGCGCATACTGGTCGGAAGTATTCGGGAAGCTAGCCGGCTGCACTGAAAGACCACTATCACCTACCCCAATAGCAGCAATCCTGGGGGACTTCCCACGCCCATCGACACATAAGATATCAAACAAATTTATAGACCTAGCTTTGATCTTAGCGAGGAGAGAAATAACATTACATTGGAAGGACCCAGGTGGTCCACTAATAATTAGATGGCTAGGCGCACTAGAAAAATGGGCCGAAATAGAGAGCACAGTACTAATGAAAGAAGCATCCCGAGGCCAAAGACCCAGGGAGAGTGTTACGCAATGGGACTTACTGCTTGAAAACTTAAAACTGGCTGATGCCCCCTCCACGGACGAAGACAACTCTTTATCAAACTCGGACTCCGAACACGCTGCTACAACTACTTAATAACAATGCCAGAGCCTTGACTTACCTCCAGACTTTTGAGACTTTTCATCATAAGAAATATATTGAAGGACTTAGTGCACGATGGGGGGCGGAAGGGTTTAAGTTGCCGGGGATTATCACAAAGTGTTTTGATTCATGTTATCACCCTTATAAAAGTAATAAAAGATATATTAAAAAAAGAGTATTCATTAGTGAAAAATGTGTAGTTTTTAAATAAAAAAAAAAAGAAATATTTATCCTTTTTAATAAATGTGTTGTCTTATACCACAACAACCACAAAACATTCGGAGTTTGTCAACTATTTAGTGTTTTTTTGTCCTTGCAATTGTTTGAGCCATATTTAGTTTCAAGAAACAACATATTTTTTTAATTTAAAAAAAGTCTTTGTAATGTATCTGCATTCCCACGTCCTAAGTGATACTGGGCGCTGGCAATTTGACATTTCTGCACTACAAAAAGAGCAGCTATTGCATCATGTCCTTCATTAAACGTTGCAAGGCTCTGAAAACCGTTGCTGAGACCCAATACAATTGTGCACACATAAAGGGGTCAATCTTCACAGGTATATGAATAAACATCAATTTTTAAAGTTGCAGATATCATCACTTCTACAGATGAAAATTCCATAACTATATATTACTAGAAATCTGCTGTATGGATGAAAAACTGTAAAAAAAAAGAATCAACAAAATAATTGTTACAATGTAGCTAAAATAGGGGTACTACACAACACACAACCAACTCAGGTTCTATATGGATAATTGTGATTTATCACTTTAAACAATAACGAACCCAAAATAAGTTCCAGAGTCTCCCGCTAAAATGACAAATTATGAAACTGCAATTTTTCCTGAGAAAATGATGAATTGCACTTGTATTTCTTCACGGTTAGCTTTCACGGCATAGATGTGCTGGCTTTACAGCTTTCAACAAGAAGGACCATCCACAGAACACGACCACAAGGAATTGTACAGACTTCTCTCTCCTACAACACAGATCAACTGGTATCCAATGTGATGCTAGACGCTTATCTCTTAGCAATGGCCTTGAAAAAAGCTAATGAACCAACTGGACCAAGGACTCAGACGGTGCTGGTGGGAACTTGAAATAGCTTCAGTTAACCCAGTCTGAAGCCATGTTGGGCTCAATGAAGAATCTATCATCCTCTATCAAAGACAGTTTGAATTCATCTGTGAGAAACTGGCTTCTTGTTGCAAGTACCCCCACCCACTTTTTGCCTTGTTTCTGAATGCAAGTTGGACTGGAGTGCACTGAGATCCTGCTAACCAGGTTCCCAGTGCCAGTGTTCTTTCCCTGAAACATTGTAAAAGTAATTGGATTCACCTTTAGCTACCAATATAAGTTCCTAGTAAAAGGTACTTAGGTACCCAGGGCATGGGGTACTATGGCTAAGCCCCCGAGGGCAGCAGCACTGATTGTGCCACCCTGAACAGCCATGCATCCAGATGCACCGAGCACTGCATAGCCTCTGCCAGACTCATTCTGGACCTCCGTTGCCGAGAGCACATCTCCCAACACCTGAGGACCCTCCACCGGCTACTGGTCGAGAAGCGAATCACCTTCAAGCTTCTCACTAACACGTACAAGGCCATACACTACTTAGGACCACACTCCAGTCAGATCCCTCCGCTACACCCATATGGCCCTGGCCACCATTCCTTGCATCTGCAAAACCACCGCCGGAGGACAATCTTTTACCTACACTGCAGCAAAGAGCTGGAACAACCTCCCCCTGCACCACAGACAAAGCCCGTCGCTCACCATCTTCAGGAAGAACCTCAAGACGTGGCTCTTCGGATGAGGCCTCTCCCCCTCCAAGTGCCTTGAGACCCTCACAGGTGGGTGCTTTACAAATACTGATTGATTAATTGATTGATTGAGGCTAAGTGTCCAGGTGCAAACGTAAAATACAAACTCGACATGGGACAATCTCTGTTTGGCCTATCCACCCCACACTGCATATGTTATGGGTAAGTCACCCCCCTGGCAGGCCTTCCATCCCTAAGACAGGGTGCACCGTACTATATGTGACAGCATAATTGCGGAGCAATATGTCCTCACTGTGTCCTTGCCAAACCTGGGAGATAGTGAGTGAACAGAGCAGCCATTTTAATATATGTGCTGAACACTGGTCAGTACGAGTTTCCCAGCTACATAATGGCTACTCTGAACCCTGGCTTGTTTGGTATCAAACAACTCAGAATGATAAATCCAAACTAGTACCAGTACTGGAGTTATTATAAAATGTACCAGGGGTCACCTTAGAGGTGCCCCCTGCAAAAACTAACTATCCTGGCATGGTTTCCGACTGGTTCCAGCAAGACTACCACATCCAGACAGCCAACATACAAACCTGGGGGACAGCCCTGTCTCTCTTGTTTGTAAAACAATGCCCTTCCTGGGTGGAGGAGCTAACACTCCCTCCCTCCCTCAGAAATTTGCACTGCCCTGGCAGTGAGCTTCAAAGGGCTACCGCCCTTGAAACTCGATCCCCAGGCCTGCTGCTAGCCTCAGATGACTTCCCCTGTTGCAAACCCCCACTTTTGGAGGGAGCAAAGGTGGGAAACCACACAAAGGGGAGGAGGAGTGGCCTCACTGATCATGCAACACCCGTAGGGGCTTGCAGGCAAAGTGGACCCTCCATTTAATTTTCCTCCATGTTGGATGGTGGGAAAATAGCCAGTAAGGTTTAGGGAAGTGATCCATCCTACAGGAAGTAGTCACGGTAGTGGGTATAGCCACCCAATGGTAAGTGTCCCATTGTGCACTACTAGGTTCCCCCTAAAACACCCACTGAATTCAGTATTTGGTGGGCTCCCCTAGACCAAGAAATCAGATTCATCTGGAAGAAAAGAAGACAGCATTAAAGAACCCCAAAGGACGAGAACAGAGGACCTGCTGCACCAGAAGAGGCTTCAAGACCCCTGCTTGCTGCACCAGTGTCCCGACAATAGCCACTGTGGAGGAGCTGACCACTAGACGGACCTTCGCAATAGCACGAGAACTCCCTCCTGAGTGGAGGTACCACTCAAGAACCTACAGGAACATACAAGTAACCTGCAAAGCTGTGACGGACACTTCACTGACCGGGTGATTTCTCCGCAACTGGAAGTCGCAGCCAGACCTGACAACACACCAACGACAGCCCAGATGTGACCTGCAACTGTGCCCAGTTTGGTGGCACAGCGCCCTCCCGTGGCCGAGTTGTGGCAATACCCCAGGTACTGACCAGTGCACATCGTACATCACCAACAACAGCTCCCCCAGCGCTGCAGCTGCACCAGGAGGAAGCCCCAGTCAAGGGACTTCAGTGACACCCCAGACCTCCCACCAGAGTGCCCACAACGTCCTGAGAGACCCCAAGAAGACCACTCACCTCCAGCTCCAAAGGGTCCCTTTCCACACAGCAACCAAGGCCTCCAAAATGTCCTGCACCTGGCCGCCCTGAGCTTTGCATCACTGGATTTCCTGTGCCCAGGTCCCCAACCCCTTGCGACCTCAACAGCCCAAGGGGACCCCCAAGCACCCACCTTAATCTTGTAAACCAGCTCATTTTCCAAGTGGCCCCTCCAGATGTCCCTGTGCCATGAGGTATTCCAACGCTGCTCCAGCTGGAACCGGGAGCTGCCTGAGGCTCTCCAGCTGGCACAGTGTGCCCAATGACAACTCTGGCCACTATGCAAAAGAAGAGATTGGTAACCCAACTGTATGATTTTTAATGCATTTTTAAGGGTGACTGTGCATCCAATGGTGCGTAATTACGCACAGAAAAACTAACTTTATTAAAACTTCAAAAAGTCATAACTCAAAACGTACTTAACGTATTCTAAAGATCTTGGTCTTAAAATGCATATAATAGTCTGAAGTCATTTCATAAATTCTGGTCTTGAGTTATTCACTGAGTGTGTGTGGTGCATGATTGGATTTGTGAGTACAGCAAATACTTAGCACATCTCCTGGATTAGTCTAACTGCTCAACAAGCTACCTTAAACATTGGATCATTATGTGGTCTAATTTTTACCTCTGGAAGCCGTGTGGGTGCCTGGACCCCTGCATAGTGTGCCCAGAGTTTTGCACACTACATAGAGGGCCAACCTCCTACATCACCAAACAAACTGGCAAATTTACAAGAACACTGTGACTTCTAACACGTCTCAAAGTCTACTTATCACGATTGGAGGGGTTGAAGAGAAACAGTATTTTCCTGAAAATATGTTATTCACCACTTTGGGGTCCTTGAGCACTTGTCAGAAGTGAACTGCCTGACTCTCCTGCTGCTTGAACTTACTATTGATTTAGGCTCTGATACCCTCTGGTTGGCACCTATGGCATCCACTGGGTATTCCTCCATAGCACTCACCTGTTTTCTGGGGATGACAGAGGAAGGCAAAGATCACCCCTGCATTTCCTTAGGCACTCAGGACCAAAGAGAAGCTACGAAATCTCCCAACTACCATGAGTAGTATGGGTCTGGGAGCATGAACCCACCATGGAGTGGTGGTTTTCTCCTGAGTGCATGCATATTGCCAGTCTGAGAAGAAGTGTGTGTAAGTTCTGGAACACTCTAGCAACGAGGGAATGGCGAGCTTGCACTGCACCTCACAGGATGCAAGTGAGGCCTGTAACCAGCTCAGTGGGTTCCTTTGACCCTGTGGCTTGGTTCTTCCTGCGTTGGGGTCCGACAGTGGTTCGTTTTTCTTCTGTTATGTAACTTTGCCTTGGAATTGTGTTTTTATTCACCTGACTTCTGGGACTAATTATATCTACTTTACCGGGTAGCCTACATGCTCAAGTGCTTAGCCATATTTTTCAATCATCCTCTGTTTTTAAGTCAGTGTTGATCACAGTTGCTCACTTTACCTTAGCGAGTGAAGGCACGATCATGATTGGCTTGGACTAAAGGTGTGGCTCTGAGTCTCAACTGCAGGACTAGTTGCAGACGAGCTAGGCCACTGCCCACTAACCCTCTTACACATCTAGCTTGGTAAAGGAAAAACACTCAGCCTCCTACCAAATGGACACGAGTACATTAAGAAATGTCTATGTTTGCTCCTTACACTGACTTGAAGTTTTATATGCATATGCAAACCAAGAAAATAAAGGTGGGAAGTCAAAATAGTGATGTTTTCATATCCACTGCAACGATATTGATTTCCATAATCTCCAATTTAAGTAGATGTGGCATTAGAACAGTAAATCTACATTTCCATATATTCTTGCAGGTCGATATTTTTGTAGTACATATTGTTACATACAACTGAAAGTGAAAATATGTCTAGCAGATATAATAGTTCTTTCAGTGGCTCGTGTTGTGATTGGCCGTTAGGGTCAAGCAAGACCCCTTGCTCGGCTCTGCCCCAGCTCTCAAGAAGAATCTGGTAGCTTACCCACCTCGATTGCTAACTACCTGTACAGACGTTAAATCACATCACTATTTGGTCATTCTGTCACAGGCACTCTGAACACTTAAATTGGTTGGTAGGTCTTCCTATGGTTTTTGTACTTTTATCCAACAGTGTGTGTTTTTTCAACACTGAACTGGTTGAATCAACTGTGTTGGTTCTTGGCTCCTATTCTAACGGTTCGGAGTTGTTTGGCCTCAGTGGATGACAAATACATTCTGCTTTCTAGAAGAGTTAACCATTAGTTCATTCACTTTTCTGCAACTGGTTTAAGTAAACCCAATATTTCTGTCTGGGTTAATAGCAAATGGTGGGATCTCCAGTTCAAATAGCCATTTAAGCCCTCATTATGAATGGCCCACTCTAAGCTACTCTTGCTGGGTGTGCCAGTGAGTCTTTAGGGAAGAGTCAACTGGGATTGCGGGTGAAACTCAATCCAACAGTGAGAAGTGTGGAATTACCTGGAGAATCTGAAATTTCGAGTCTAACACAGTAATTCCTGATTCGTCTTCAGAATTTCACCATCGATTTCAGGTGTTTTAAACAACCGAAATGTCTAGGTAACGTTAACCACTCCCCAGTGTACAACAGGGACATCATAGGGATTTGGGGGGCCCCAGGCCAAACATAATTTGGGGGCTTCTGGTTGGTAAAGCTCTAAATGTATTTTCAATTTTCAGTTCATTCAAACCCTGGGTAACTGTGGTATGATCACTGACAACCCTTTCCATTAGCCCCCAAACCCATAAGGGGATCCCTGTCATTCAGGGGTCTCCCATTCAGTGCAAAGTCTTAGATTATTTATGAGATATTGAAGACCTGGAATCCCTTTTCATATGGTACGGGGGGGCCTTCATTTTAGTGCTAAGCCACTGTCTGGGACTGTCCTGAACGCTTAATGATGGGGCCCCTAGAAATGTGGGGGTTCTGGACCAGAGCCCACTTTGCCCATGCCTTAAAACATCCCTGGCCTTCAAGTTGATCTTATAAGTCGAAAAATAGGCCACTAAAGTGGTTGCAAATGTGGCACCAAAATATTCAGACCGTTTCTTGAATTTCAGCGACTCAATCCTTAATTGCACATCAATGGAGGCATGCACTTCCACGTTAAAAAACACTGCACAAAGCAAATCCAAACTTCCAAAAAAAATCAATGTATTTTTTTTTTAGGGGTAGACATTCTCCCCCTCCTCTGTGGACAGGAATGTATATATGGTCTGAGGATAAGTGTTAGCAGTTGTGCCTTGGTCTCGATCACTAAGTCACCGGATGTGAACTCGACGATCTAGAATGACCAATCATGAAGACACTTGCTGACTTGAACCTACAAGCATACTGTTACGTTTCTATAAATGCAGACATGTTTTTTTTACAGTTTGTGTTAACCAAAATACTCATCTTATTTTTACTGTCCCTCATAATATGACCCCTCAAGGCTGAATCCATACACATATGGGCAGATTGAAGAAAAGTGGCGCTGCACCCAGTCAGCAACACTTTCCTTGCGCCCCTTAGCACCCCCCCACTGCCACCATGTGTGCACCATATTTAAAATACGGCACACAATGGTGCAGGGTAGAGTGCAGTTGCGTCATTTTATGTGACGCTATTGATGTGCTCTACAGGAGTAGCACCAACATTTTGGAGCTACTTGTGCAGAGCACATAGGGGCCCATTCTAAATAATGGTATGCCCCCTCTTAACAAAAGCTCTGTGCAGGCATTAAAGTGCCGAAACAAATGGTGCAAGGAAATCTCATAGATTTCCTTGTGCCATTTTTTCAGCCCCCCCTAACGGGGGAACGCCCCATTGCATAGATTATGCCTGGCCCAGGCATAATGTGGTGCAATGGTTTACAAAGTGACGCAATGCAAGCATTACTCCACTTTGTAAATATGGCGTGTGGGAAATGCCACCTTAACGCCACAGGTGGCGCTAGGGGCTTATAAATACTCCCCAAAGTGTCAAACACTTACAGAAAAATGTTCCTTCATGGCGAATGAGACTCCAAGACGAGGACGGGTCTTTATGCTGTCTAACACAAAAAAATCGTGTGCCATTTTAGGAACCATCAGTGCTTTAATCTGAAACGTCCCTAGTAATTAACCTCTGCCATTGTGTTCTCTCTTCCCCTTGTTGCCACAGTTTCATGTTTTTTCATCCCTCATCTGAATATATTTTTTGTGCTGCTAAATCTGTGCCTCTTTGCAGCCCGCGCCTTGTGATATTGTGTCATCTGCCTGCACATTAGTCTTATGATATCAGGGCTCTGTTAATCATTTATTGGAAGGTGCATCAATAATTAACAGCGCCCTGAGGCAGGCAGCGGAGGCAGATAATGGCCAGGACATCTGGCTATTTATCGTCCCTTCAAACATTAGAGTAGCCACAATACCACATATTTGTGGACACCGATATCTTATGCATTGTTATTTCACATCAACAAAGAGTTATATATCACGCAGTATTGGGGATTATTCATGATATATCAATTGGAACTACATTGGTGCCACCACCATAAAATGAAGGTGTTATAGTGTATATGATAAGTAAAGTACTTGTGCTTGTGTATTACTTTGAAGGTTAAACGGAGACTGTAGGCATGAAAGGTGAGCAGTAGGGGGCAGTCAAGGGCAAGTGCACGTTTTATTTCAGCCGGAGAGCAGTTCTGTGGCATGTGGTGGATGATAATGCAGCCCTTTTAGCTAGAAGGGCTAGTCAGCAAAGCCCACGGCACTGACTGATCTCCTGCGGGAGGCGCCTGCTGTGTGGGCAAGTGAGACCGGGAACGGACTTACGAACTGCGCAGCTATTATTGCACCCGACAGTTTTGCCCGGGCATATTTCACAAGCAAAAAAAAATGTTGAATTGCTTTTAAAGAAAATGCCTGGAAGACGGTAAAATATACACATTTCTGCAAATTAACACCACATTTGCATGTTTTGCCTCATTCTCAGGATAGAAACTAGCAACATGAGGTATTTAGCACACTCTGTGTATTCTTCATTCTTAGGTAATGGCATTAAGCAGGCGTGGTAACAACAATGCACCCCACACAACTTTCCCACAACTCAGAGGCCCATTTCTTGATATAGCAAACCTAGAGGTGTTAGCCTTCTGGCGACACCTTTCAGAACCAGTGACCACCTGTTAACTGCTAGTGGCGGCCTTTATTATTCCTATATGTGCCTAGAATTATTATTGTTATTTCCTTAACTATGCTGGATGGGATAGTGCCACAAAGTTTGATTTGTGTCACTCTGCAGCGCTTAACTAAATAAAATAATGTAAATAAATAGAAGAGAGCACAGTCTCCATTGATATTGTATCCCCACGCTTCATCGCTGCGTGGATGAATGGCCCCGAGTCTTCTGTTGCGGGTGGAAGCTGGATTTGGTTTGTGGCGGTGCTGTAACGGGTGTGATAGAGCGTATATTTCAGGTTCAGTGCGTATGTTGTCGTCACCAATTTGTGGGTGAGGTTGGAGGGCTGCACCATGTAACTTACGTATGCTTTCATCGAGTAGCCATATTTATATGGCTGCTAGTGATTTCCAGAGGCCAAATCACTTGAGTGTTTAAACAGCCACTGGGGCAATAAGTAACAAATTACTGGAATTTCTGTTGAGGCCAGAAAAATCCTGTTATGATGTGAAAGGGAATTACAAGTTTTGTAGTGTTTTGGGTACATATCCACCTGCTATAAAACCTGAATTAAATGGGCTGTGCAGAATATATATTTTGTTATTTACGCTAATAAATTCCTTGCAGGAGTTTAACATTGGAGCAGCTAAGTATTCCAATTCACTCTGGCTCCGGGAGCACACGAGTCATACAAAAACACTGGTTATAGGAATCTCCAGATGCCACACTATCGCTCGAGAATTGATGGTTTGTATGTGAAAAAAAAGAAATCTAAGTAGCCTGCTATCAGTACACAATTTCCATCCAAGATCCTTGGTCCCAAACCTGCCCTAAAGCCAGGGCCACAGGAATTATGAAATTCTGCAGCTACTGCATTTTACACATAATTATGGATTTACCACACTTACCACGTAATCCATCATCTTCTGGATAATTTGCAGATTTTAACCCAAAAAAGTTGTTTCTTGCACAAACAGATCGAACGTTACTAAAAAAACTAAAAAGCTACCACTCGTTGAGCAGTGGCAGGTCTTTTGTTGCTCAGATGATGGTCACCTTGCAGTTGGTGAAGTCAATATGTAGGTATTAAAGTGATATTTATGAGGCAAAAAAATTGCCCATAGTATTAAAATGTTAACATGGCAAAATAGTGAATGCTGCTTCACAGTGTGCCTCATTTTGCTGAAACAAATGTTATTTTTACCTACAGTTTAGTAAACCCTACTGTATTATGTGATAGTCCCTTACTATAATTCTAGAGGACGTGCCTAGAGCCTATACATTGTTACGGGTACGTAGGATAGTGCACAACGAAGTGTCGTAACCAAATAAAGAAGAAGAAATGTGTTAAAAAAAATTAAGTCAGGTTTAAAACAGAAACTACGTTACAAAAAGCAAAAGAAATGATATAAAAAATAAGCAGAAAGGACACTGCCTAGAATTAATTCTGAAAGTGAAAGAATGTTTCTCAAGTCCTGGCAGGACCTATGTAACAAAGGGCACATTTACTATTATTTGATGCAATGCAATGCAGCGCTGCAAGGGAACCTGCTGCACTCCGTTGCATGAAAGGGAGAAAGCAGAAATGCTCAATACTGACAAAGACATGGTGCATTTCTGCTATCTTCTTGCACATTGTGTGCTGCCTAACACAACTGGGGACAGCGTTGCACTATGGTATAAGGATGCCTGCATTACGGGCAAGATTGTTTTTTGGGAAGGTTCTTTCACAAAAACAGTCCTTACAGGTATAGTCCTAATTGTATGTGTGCTGCAGAATGCCTACCGATGCAAAGATATAGCAAGGCAAGGCTATATGCAGAGTTGTGTTACTTTGTATTTACTAAACCACGCAAGGCCTGGCAAAGTGGTTTTACATTTCCTAGTAAATACCAACATTTTTTTGTGTTGGGGCTGAACCACAAAAGTGACTCAACCCGACCCCCCATCATAGTAAATCTGAGTGTAAATGTGTAGGCTACATGCAACACTGAGTAAACAGTTTATTTAATAAAATTCCCATTCTTAAAAATGTCTGCAGGGTGAACTGTACACAAGTGAATACCAACATTATAGCATCATTCGAAAATGCACAGTACCAATGTAAAATCTAATATTGCTAAACACACTGGATTTAAATGAAACACCAGATAGCTGAAATATGAGAAGATATGTAAACCTCTACCTGGAAAAAAATATTATTATAAAGAGAATTTAGCAGCATGGATTAAACGAAGAACAACGGTTGACATGCATCTGTGAGAATTCCTGACGGCATCCAAAAATTAACCAAAAGTAGTACTCTGAGTAATTATGAAAAAGGTATTGATAAGGTGACACAGCATGTTGTTCCAGACTCAAAAGGATCAGTAGGGACTACAACACCCAGAATCCCTTTCTGTGATATTTGAGAAATGAAATAACATAATGCCTCACAATAAGAGAAATGAATAAGGATTTACAAGACGTTTCCTAAAATTGGTTACATAAAAAATGAACAGAAAGATATGCATGCATATTTTAGGAGTTATACCTCGTTAAGTGATATATGTGTATGAACTACATAATACACAAGTACGAGTGAATGGAAGGTACAATTATTTCTTTCACTGAGCCCGCTTCAGAGTGCTGACATTTTGTTAGATCAGTGGACAGAGGCACGCAGGGGCTGTAATTTGACCAGGATGTCACAGTTTGTTAAAGTAGTCGACCAGAGACTGCAGCAAACTCTATTTGCTGCAAATGCTATCCATTTACCACCATATTGCATTTGGTGAATATACCAAGAGATGTTCACTCCTACTCACTCCTAATCCCAAGCAAACATAGGTACTTTTTTCACAACATGCTAACTAACAGCTTTTACATTGATTCTAAATACTCCCAATCTTTATAAAAGGGAGTTTAGGAGTAAGTTCAGAAAGTGATTGCTAATGAGCACGCAATTTGGCAAAATGGGAGGCTGGAATTATTAATAAAAGCCATGTCCCCTGGTCCTCTATTTCTCTATACAATTCACCACACCACAACTGAATTGGCATTGATTCTGATGCCAAGGCCAATGAACTAGCCACACAGGTAAATGACTCTGGGTCTGATTACAAGTACGGTGGTCCCTTGAACCGCCATACTCGCTGTGGCAGTCTGACCACCGCATCCCTGGTGATCCGCACACCAGATTACGATGCTGGTGGTCAGACCACCACAACACCACCACTAGGATCAGAGATCCCGATGGGTTGGTGGCAGTGGAAGTTGTGGTCAGCAACAACGGTGCAGAGTTCAGCATCACAGTGCTGATCACAACTTTCCTTTCTGCCAGCCTTTTCATGGCAGGAACGCTGGCAGAAAAGCAGACATGGCCAGCTTCAGGGCGGTGTAACTGCTACCACAGCATTGGGTGCAGAACTCAAGAGGTTCTGCATTTCGAAAAATCGTACAGGATTAAAAGCACTTGGTGGCGAGTCTTTTGTGTGCCCAACAATCTACATAAACATGTCAATATAACTCTGGTGATCACTGTAACTCCTGGAGAGAGCTGAGTTTTGTTAAGTGGATGTTTTCACTCATCCTAAATTAGCAAAGACGGTTAAATTGCCTGCTGCAAAGCACGTTTAACATGCATACCACATAACTGTATTTTATGAAGATACCTACAACCCTTCTAATGTAGCTCAGTGAGCTACAAACTGTCATGAGAGAGCTGCATGCAAACTGCAAGGCTTAGACTTACAATCTTATGTTTTTCCCTTCAGATGTTCGTTGCTCTACAGCGTTTGTTTGGATTGAAATAAATTCTTATTAGTAAAGCCAACCCCAACCACTGTGTTATGAATTAAATCCTGATTGTGTGGTTCTCCAGACCAGGCACGCTTAAAATATACTGCCTACCAATACAGATGACACAGAACTCCAACATCGTGCTGTCCTCATTGTTTCATGTAACATTTCGTATACATTGATTTATACGTGGAAGACTCGTTGTCTTTTAACATTTTTGTCATATGAAGTGCTCAGACATTCTACATTGGTATAAGTAGCGCTATAAAATAAATTAAAATCATGTGAGAGAGGGGTTATGAAGAGATGGGGCACCCTTCGAGGGTGTTAGTGAGGGAATCCTTGGAGAAAGGAGTCACTGGGGTGGCAACAAAGATTGCCATCAGTGCTAAAACCGTCCCTGCAAAATAGGAACATAGACGTTCCTAAATCCCTAAATTCCAATCCCACAAATAAATGTAAGCAACTATTCGTCTGTGCTCTATTTCAATTTTACCACTGGGTGTCGCTGTTACATTATGTTCTACTGACCTCTTGCACTAAATAAAACCGTACAGCAGGCAAAATACACCCACCATGACGTCATTGGCCAGTCCCTGCGTACACATCACATTATACAATTAGATGAATCTTGGCTGCAATATTTTGTCAAGAAAAAGGGACAACATAATTTATTTGATTGTCTTTAGAAGTTCTTCTGAAAATGACACTCATTTCTGTGTAAAATTAAGCCGTATAGTTTTTCCTTTAGCATCAATATAAGGCAAATAGTACTTTTTAATTTATAACTTCATTCCTCTTCGGTTACATTCTTGAACGCTGTCACATTTATGCCAATTTTCTCACAGCTGGGGCATTTCTATTTTTCTTAAGAAAAATTAAGGATTTTGATCGGTGTTGTAGCATTCTATCTGATGCTGAAAGGTTTCTAACAGTGTGGAAAAAAATCACGGTAGAAAACACAAATTAAATTTCCTAGCTTTATACATATCTCAGATTCACCATTGCCATATTAAATAAACATATCATGTCCAGTGTCATTTCTTACAGAAGATAAATTGCTGTTTGCACAAGTATAGTATTCTACAGCATGAGATGGTATGATATAGAGCCATTTAACAAATAAATGTCTGATCTCAGAAACACAATGTTCTTGATTGTGAAAACATGAAACAGGACTCCCGTATAGGAAGAGGCACTGAGGCGTGGCTTCGCAGTGGTGGCACAATGGGGTGGGGGATCGTCATCAGTTAGAACATTGACACTGTGAGGCCTCATAAAATGACCACATTCTTCATTGGAGCTCTTTAATATCCAGGAGCATAGTTCAGCAGCCATTTAGACTTGGGGGGCGCCAATTCGAGGCAGTCATTGTGGTAATGGGTCCACATTTGTAACGCTTTTGTTTGTTTTAAAATTTACTTCTCCAATGGCTGAGGATATTCTAGAAATATCACAAGAAAACGAAGCTCCGTACACAACGATGAGTCCTCCACCGACAATCTGTGCAGAGAGCATTGAGAAACGTGCTTTCTCTTATCTGCTTATACACGGAAAAGTCGGCATTTATGGCACAGTCCACAAAAGTCAATGCTCCCTTTTCTTACATTTTACTTAGTTGATGAAGAGTATGAGAGGCTGAGTTATTTACAGTTGTGGTGGAAAAGAAGACAGTACAGCAGGGCCGGCTTTAGTACTGGTGGCGGCAATCTCCCACGACCTCCTCAGATTCCCTCACTACCAACCAGCAAAGCGCCCCTCATTTCTCCACAGCATCTGTCTCACATTTGTTTTAAAGCGCTGGTAAAGGCTGGCTTTACTAATCCACTCAGCTAGCCATATAAAATACAGATCTGTTCTTTGCAGCCCACATATTAACTCTGCGCAGCTTTATGGTGAGTCAAAACTACCACTAGACAAAACTTCGATCTCTCTCTCCAGCTGGAACATTAACCACAAAAGTTATCTTGACCTTTTTATCCTTTTATTGCTGCCAGCTGTACCACAGGGAACTCTGCAGCCAGTATTTTTAAATCATAGCGCGCCCACCCCCCCCCCAGCCAGCTCCAGGTCACACCACCCTAAAGCCAGCCCTGCAGTACATATGGAATGAGGACAATCGATTCCTGCAGGGAAGAATAACCTTGTCTATTCAGACCAGTCATTGCCACAGCCAATAGGTCTGGCCCGATGAGCTACTGGAGGCAGAATGCAATTTTATATGGCTATGTTTTCAAGCATTAGCACATTAAAACCAGATCAATTGGCTTTTCCAATGCATGCAAATAGTTGCAAATTATAGGCAGAAAAATACAACTTGTTTTTCCAGCACTGGGTTACCTCTCATGCCTCCTCCTTATTCCATCCAAAACACGCAAGAACTCAGTCCTGCTTCTGTGCGGCATTGAGTTGGATTTTATGAAATACACAAAAGAACAGAAGACCTTTCACTTCAGATAGCCCTTCAGACACAAGACTACCTTGTCACTTGGCTAGTTTGTTTCAAAGGCTACAGTATCTCCCTTGCTCTTTTACCAAGCTCAGACGCAAATTTGGGGTTGTGTGAGAGCAAACAAAACAATAAAATAAGTTAAATCCTGTGAAAAGTATAGTAAGTCAATACCTGTATAGACTCATAATACATTCAAAATTCTGCCACTGCATGTTCTTTCGGAAGAAGACAGATCTGAATGTTACAATTTTTCCAACATAGGGACATGGTCAGTGTTAGAAAAATAGGCAACATTTATCTAAATCAAACAAGACCAATACTACAAAACTCCAACATACATAAGTCAAGATATTAATTTTCAAAAGAATAGGAGTCTTACTCGATAGAATATAATGGAAATGTTGTTGTTACACAAAGTACCTGGTTTGCTTAAAAAATAAAGCCGCACGGGCGAGCGTGCGTCGGAAAAAACAGCGCTGCATTGATTCCTTACTCACAAGGTAGGCGGTTCGTCGTTTCTTCTCTGGTCGGGTCAGTGATGCTTCGTTTTTCTCTCCCACAAGAGAGCGATATGTCGATTTCTGGGTGGGCACATCAGATCTGCGGAGGCTTGCGTTGATATTTGGCGCACAGAAATGATGCATGAGAAATCCAGTCACACGGTGTTAGAAAACCATGCTGCTTGGGGCTTGCGTTGTTATGAGCAGCCGCAAGTGGATGTTACGTTGTTTCTCCAGCCGCAATGCGTTGGTCTCCCAGCCACGATGCAGAAGGAGCATCGATTCTTGCCACGAAGCGTGGTGCTGTGCCATTTTTCAGCCGTGTTGCAGGTGGTGCGTCGAAAATTTCCCAGCACGGTGTTCTGTGTGTGGATTTCAGTCCTTGTTCTGCCAACTTCACCTCTCAAGGGCCCAGAGACTGGATGAGGCACCACTTAGCAGGGCAGGAGTCTCATCAGAGAGTCCAGGTGCTGGCAGAGAAAGTCTTTGATGGCCCTGAGACTTCAAAACAGGAGGCAATCTCAGTTCAAGCCCTTGGAGATTCTTCTCAAGCAGGAATGCACAACAAAGTCCAGTCTTTGTCCCCTTTCACAGGCGTAAGCAGCAACTGCAGGATAGCCCAACAAAGCACAGTTACAGGCAGGGGCAGCACTTCTCCTCAGCTCTTCACCTCTTCTCCTTTGAAGAGGTTCCTCTTGAATCCAGAAGTGATCTACAAATCTGGGGGTTTGAGTCCACTACTTACACTCCTTTCTGCCTTTGAAGTAGGCATACTTCAAAGGAAAGTCTCTGTTGTTCACCAGATCCTGGCTTGCCCAGGCCAGGCCCCGGACACACACCAGGGGGTTGGAGACTGCATTGTGGGAGGGAAGGCACAGCCCATTCAGGTGTAAGTGACCACTCCTCCCTCCACTCCAGCACAGATGGCTCACCAGGTGTCAACACCAGAGCAAATCGCGCTCTATTGGTGACAAAAAATGCAAAAACCCAGCACTCTCAAAACAAAGTAATTTATGCATTGTGCTGATATGTTGTGGTTTAACCTTTTGCATTGCAGAGTTCAATCCTGAAAACTTATTTTTAATAGGCTTACAAATACTGTTCCTTTGCAATGTATTGCTGCAGGTTTTCAAAGTGTGTTAGGGTGTGGCCCCTTTCCAGGGCCTTCCAGAGACTTTCCCTGCAGCACGCCTGGGCATGGTTCTGGGCTGGGCCAAGACTCTATAAAAGAGAGCCAGCCCAACTCCCTGTGCTCACTATTCAGAGGTCCTGGTGCAGAGCAGCAGCTGCTTCCTGAGCTCCTGTCCCGGTGGCCTATTTGATCTTCCATGTCTCTGCCCTTCATTCTTCATTGGTGATCCATGTTCTGGGCGGTAAGACGGTGGTTGGGCTGGCCTCCCGACGCCGTTATCGAGAACTTTCATATTCTTGGCCTAATTCTTTAATGATTAACAGATTACTTTGCGCGCTACCATTTCTTGACATTTGTATGGTGGCTTGCGAATCGGCAAGACGCTCAATTCGTTTTCATGATGATTTGACTTTGTTATTCATTGCGCGCTACCATTTCTTGACATTTGCATGGTGGCTTAAGAATCGGCAAGAGGTGCAATTCGTTTCATGGTGCTTTAACCTTGTTGTTCATTGCGCGCTACCATTTCTTGACATTTACATGATGTTTTACGAATTGGCAAGACGCACAACTTGTTTCATGAGCATTTAACTTTGTTGTTCATTGCACGCTACCATTTCTTGACGTTTTACATGGTGGCTTAAGAATCGGCAAAAGAAGCACGATTCGTTTCATTGTACTTTGATCTTGTTATTTATTGTGAGCTGTTATTCCTGGACATTTACAACGTGTTTAACGAATCGACAAGACGCGCGATTCAATTAATGATGATTTGACTTTGATATTCATTGCGTGCTAACATTTCTTGGTATTTTACATGGTAACACTCGAATTGGCAAGACGCACGATTCTCTCCTCGAGTTTAATTCATGTTGTTTATTGTATGCTACTATTCTAAGATATTTATTATGTAATATTCGAGTTGACAAGTTATGTGATTTGTTTCCTCAATCCATATTGTGTTATTCATGGTGCACAATCCATTTATGGTGTTTACTATATATATATATATATATCTGCAATATGTGCAATTTGTGTTGAAACATTTTAAGAGTACACAGAAGGTCAGAGTTTCTAGATGCAATATTGTATGGTCCTAGTATACATTCTCAAAACAGGATTTATATGACTGGTATAAAATGTAGTCAGAATGTTTTTTCTGATTCTCATGTAAAGGAAAGTACTTGAATAAGAAAGTTTTCATTTAATTAATCTTGATTCCCCTACAGGTATCCGGCCATCTTGAAACTTAGTCATTTTAAACTTAACTCTTAGATTGTTCATGTTTTCAGAGTGAATAGGCTTAGAATCATAGTCTAGTATTGATTTCAGGAGATATAATTTTCATATTGTGTGTTCTAACCTTTTTCTTACTACAGGTCTCCTTCCCAGCTGTTCCCTTCCTAATCTTGGACTCTCTCAGTCTCTGTGATTTATCTATCAGAGTCTTGGAGCTGTTCAGTGGTGGACGTGTTGGGAACGTGCACAGACCCCGAGGATCTGGTGACTCTGACACCAGGATATGCAGGCTACACCCTATCTCCCTTTGTGTTACTGTCTGGAGGAGATTCACAAACAGCCCAACTGTCAGTCTGACCCAGACAGGGAATCCACAAACAGGCAGAGTCACAGAATGGTTTAAGCAAGAAAATACCCACTTTCTAAAAGTGGCATTTTCAAACTAACAGTCTAAAAACCAACTTCACTAAAATATGTATTTTTAAATTGTGAGTTCAGACACCCCAAACCCCAAATTTCAATCTGCCCCCAAAGGGAAACCTGTCTTAAACGTTATTTAAAGGCAGCCCCCATGTTATCCTATGAGTGAGATAGGCCTTGCAACAAAACAGATACTTTCGTAAAGATTTGAGACCCTTTGAATTACTATCCTTAGTATATGTAGTCACTGAATACATTTTCCATCCTGTCTTCACCACTTACTACTAGAAGATGAATGGGACCTGTCATTCTGCAGGTGGTACTGGTTGTGATAGTGGAACTGGTAGTTGTTGTTATGGTGGTGGGGTGGTAGTGTTGATGATGATGATGCTACTAATGGTGGTGGTACTGATGATGGTGGTGATACTCTTCGTACTGCTACTTCTGGTGGTAGTACTGGTACTGTCATGGTGGTACTGGTAATTGTGTAGGTGGTGCTGGTTGTGGTGGTGTTACTGATAGTGGCAATTCTGGTGGTGAGGTGGCTCTGGTAATGATGGTGATGCTACTGGTCGTGGTGGAACTGCTGATGGTGGTGATTCTCTTAGTACCAGTGATGGTGGTGGTAACTTTGATGGTGATAGTGGTGGCAGTGATGGGTGTAGTACTGGTTGTGTTTCTGCTACTGGTGGTGGTAGTACTGTTCATAGTACTGTTCATGGTGATGTTGGTACTGCTGGTGGTGCACCTGGTGGTAATGACACTAGTTGTGGGGGGTGATATTGGTGGTGGTTGTGGTAGTATGGTGGTAGTATTGGTGGTATGACAAAGGTGGTATTAGCAATGGTGGTACTGTTTGTACTCATGTTGGTGATTCTGGTGGTGATGGTACTCATGGTGGTGGTACTGGCAATAGTGGCACTGGTGGTGGTGGTACTGATGGTGCAGGTGGTCATGGTACTATTGGTCATTCAGGTAGTTGTGGTACAGGTGGTAGTACTGATGGAGGTGGTAATGGTGGTACTGTAGTCATAGTACTGGTGGTAGAAGTGGTGGTACTCGTGATGGTGACACTGGAGGTAATAGTACAGGTGTCAGTGATAGTGGTGATTCTGGCACTAGTGAAGGTGGTACTGTAGTGTGGTCAGTTTTGTGTATCCTTTGCGCATTAGCTTCAGGCTTTAGGCCTTTGTGCACTTTGCCCTGGATGTATTTTATTCCTTTGCTTGCAGCTTAGAGCCTCTGTGCACTTTGCTCTAAATGCTTTTTATTCGGCTTCGTACTGTTATTTTTCAAATAACCAGTTCTACCGTCTTGTTTTATTTTTTATATCACACTGTTTAGCCTACTTCAGCACTGGAGTTCTTAATAACACATTCCTGTTCACTCTGGGCTTCAGTCAAGGATACAGTCTGGTACATTGCCGATAGACGTGGTAGGAGTTTAGTCTTTGGCGTTCTTGCGTAGGGACATTTTGTGATCACGCTGACATGTTAGTTATAAAAACACTTCCTTGTCCCAATACATGCAAGAGGGAGATTCCGACCAGGGAACCACAACTAGACGCTGACTGCCTCGTTGCAGATGCTGAACCAGATCACAGGCCTTTGCTCAGGTATGAGGGTTGATGTCTTCAGGGAATCTGAAAGACAAATTAGAAGCTTAACATGCTGTGCTCGAAATAGAATTAGCTGAGAGAGAGTAGAAATTGTTAACACCATGATAGCGTTATTTTTATGTTTCACTCTCCTCGTGACTATTTCAATCCTACTGTGTTGTATGGTTCTGGTTATTGCGGCTCACGCCTTAATATCTAAAATGCAGTCATTTTATTAAAACATTATATAAAACTTAAACTGCCTTTGTCATTTGTATATGAGTTCATACTGTAAATGAGAGAGCTGGTTTGGATCTGAGTAACCACGACTTCCCTGAGAAGTTCCAAAGATGTCATGCGCTCGGCTGCCCAATCATCTCTTCCCCTTGGGAGAAATGAGGCACTGCTAGTTAGCCGGAGCAAAACCGGGGTTTCGGGTGACAGAGGTCCTTCCAAGTGGGTCAGACGCAGTCCCCCACACCGTGAACGATCCTGCTACCTAGAAATCCAGTAGTCTCATTTAGGATAATGAGAGCCCAAGCGACGGTACTGGTGACAATGATGGTGAAATTAGTGGTGCTTCTGATGTTGGTGGTACTTGTATAGCACTGGACAGATGTACTGAATGAGCTGTACTAACACTGGGGCCTCCAGCGAGGGTCGAGAGCACAGGAGAAGTGATACACATGAGGGAGAGACATCTGTCTGACTCCATGCTGGTGTACAATAGATATTTAGAACCCTTACAACAGATAAACAAATTTCTGCCACCTGCAACGTAAAGAGACTTCCCAATATGAGACAGCCGACAGAATGATGTTCCTAGATAAAACGAGTTCTTTCTTTCACCGTTTGCAAGAAATGCTTTATAAATGCCTTTTAACAAACATGGCCACATCTAATACAGTATATCATCATAAAATTAAAAAAAGCATTGGCAAAGCCAATAGGTCTCGCCTATACAGGGGTATTGGCTTGGGGAATGTGTTTTGTCATGTTGTATACCAGCGTGACTGCTGTTCAGCATGGCTAAAAGTTAGTGGCATAGAGTGTCAGAGTACAGTGTCCCAGAGTGGAATTGCTGGAATGTCGTAATATGGAGTAGGAGAAGTAGAGTGTCATAGAGTTGAGTAGAGAGGAGTAGATTTTAGTGGTTCAGTGACAGAGTGTCATAGAGTGGTTTGGGGTAGTATAGGTTGGAGTGGATTAAAGTAGTGAGGTGGAATGTATTGGAGTAGAGTGGGTTGGATTGGACTGGAGTAGAGTAGGGTGGATTTGATTGGAATGTTGTTGAGTGGGGTTGATTGACTTGGAGTGGTGTTGATTAATGTGAGGTGGATTGGAGTGGGGTGGAATAGATTGGATTGGGGTGGGTGGTTTGGAATGGAGTGATATGGCTGAGGTGGGGTAGATTGGATTGGGGTGGGGTGGATTGAGTTGGAGTGAGGTGGAGTGGATTCACTGTAGTGTGGTGGATTGGAGTGAGGTAGATTGAATGGGGTGGATTGCATTGGAGTCAGGTGGATTGTATTGGGTTAGGGCAGACTGTAGTGGGGTGGGCTAGATGGATTGGAGTGGGGTGGATTGGGATAGAGTGGGTGGATTAGAATAGAGTGTGATGGATTGGGGTAGATTGAAATGTGGTGTGGGGTAGATTGGGGTAGATTGGATCATATTGGATGGGAGTGAGAGGACTGAAATGGGGTGGGGTGTGTTGGATTGGATTGGAGTGGTTTGGAGTTGATTGGAGTTGGGTGGATTGCATTGAGTGGGTGGATGGATTGAATTGGGGTGGACTGAACAAGGGTGACTTGGATTGGATTGGGTGGGATAGAGTGGGGTGGAGTGGATTGGATTGGAGTGATGTAGGCTGGCTGGATTGGATTGGAGTGCTTTGGACTGAACTGGGATGGGATGGGCTAGATTAAGGTATAGTGGGGTGGATTTGAGTGGAATGGATGGATTGAAGTGGGGTGGATTGGACTGAAATAGGATAGAATAGACTGGAGGGGGTGGAGTGGATTGGGTGTGGTGGATTGGATTGGATTGTGGTAGGTTGGACTGGACTAGGGTGCACTGGACTAGGGTGGATTGTATTGAGGATTGAATTAGAGTAGAGTGGGATGGACTGAAGCGGGGTGAATTTGATTGGGGTGCGATGTATTGGATTGGAGTGGGGTAGATTGGACGGGGCTGGATTGGGGTGGATTGGATTAAAGTGTGGTGGACTGGATTGGTGTGGTGTGGACTGGATTGTAGTGGGGTGGACTGCGGTGGATGGAGTAGGGTGAATTGGGTGTGAGCGGGGTGCATTGGATTGGGCTGAGGTGAGGTGAGGTGGACTGGATTGGAGAGGGGCAGATTCTTTTGGATTGGAGTGAGTTGTTTGGGATTGGAGTGGGACAGGGTGGAGTGGTGCAGGTAGGAGTGGGGCAGGTTATTTGAATTGTAGTGGGGCAGGTTGTTTTGGACTGAAGTGGGGCTGATTGTTTTGGATTGAAGTGGGGCAGATTGTTTTGGATTGGAGTGGGGCAGATTGAAGCATAGAGGACGGACTGAGACAGATTACTTTGAACTGGAGTTTGCAGACAGGAGTGGGGCAGATTTGTTTTGGATTGGAGTTAGACAGATTAGAGTGGGGCAGATTGTATTAGGGTGAATTGTGTCTGTGTGGGGGGGATTGGAGTGGGGTCAATTGGGATGGAGTGGGTGAATTGGGTTGGGTGAGGTGGACTGGATTGGAGTGGGGCATATTGATTTGGACTGGAGTGGAGCAGGTTGGATTGGGGCAAATTGAAGTGGGACAGGTTGTTGTGAAGAGGAGTGGGGCAGATTGGAGTGGGCAGATTTGAGTGGGAAAGCTTGTTTTGGAGTGGGATAGGGCAGATAGGAGAAGGGCAGATTCGAGTGGGGCAGATTGTTTTGGATTGAGTGGTACAGATATTCTGGATTAAAGTGGGGCCAACTGGAGTGAGGTGAACTGGAACGGGCAGATTGTTTTGGGTTACAGTGGGGCACATTCGAGTGGGGCAGACTGTTTTTGATTGGGGCAGATGGGAGTGGGACAGATTGTTTTGGATTAGAGTGGGGCAGATTGTTTTTGTTTCTGAGTGAGGCAGATTGGATTGGGGTAGATGGGAGTGGGACATATTGTTTTGGATTGGAGTGGGACATATTGCTTTGTATTGGAGTGGGGCAGACTGTTTTGGATTACAGTGGGGCAAATTATAGTGAGGCAGATTAGATCGGAGTGGGTTGGGTTGGGAACACTGGAGTAGGGTGGGTTGGACTGGATTGGGGTGAGTGGTTTGGTTTGGAGTGGGGCAGATTGGTGTGGGGTAAAGTGGGGCAGAATGGAGTGGGGTGGATTGGGGTGTACTGCACAATTTTTGTTAAAGCATCATTTAATATATTTCACATAATAAAGAAACAACATTGCATTGCAATATTTCAAACAAGATAATCTTTTGAGAAGAGCACCCACTAGCAAAAACAAAATGAAGAATGAGTGGAAAGTGAAAAAGACTACTCGGGAAAAGAAAATTAGCTATATGAAAAGAAAGCTCTGCAAATTTGTTTGTCTTGCTGGGCACATTTTTTGCCAGTCACAAGCATTCTGTTTGCAGGGTGTTAGAAGTTAAAAAGAACAAAATAGTATATCGATCAATTTGGGAGCAGAGGATGGGCACTGATAAAGTTGAATCAATGAGTGCTGGGTCCCTGTGCCACAGAGAGGAACAGAAATGATACAAGGTCTCCAGTGATGCATTACAAGGCTGTAAAGAAGAGTGTCAGGCAATCCAAAAAATGGTAAGTAACAGGCAGGGCTCCAAACCCTTATCTGTACACAAAAGAGCCTTGCAAGCAAGATACATTTGCTAGTGCATGCACTTGCAGGCTTGAACCTAAAAATAACTAGCCCGTGCTGCAAAAGGGTAATTGTTCTCACTCACTGGTGCCACGTCAACTTGTGACAAACAGCCCAATGGCTAATCAAAGGCAATGGAACTACTTTGTAAGTGTCAAATACATCTGCCCATTTAAATGCTGTACTCAAGGTAATCAACATGTGCTGGAGCTAAAGTACCTCACTTAGTAGAACGTCCTAAAGCTCTCTTTTTAATGAGCACTTAAGGTCTGGCGATAGCTGTGCTATAAAGCAAGACCCCAAAACGATAGGTTAAAACAGACTTTACACTTTTTGGGAGATCTTTGGCCTGCTGGGTAACTTACCTGAGATTCAGGAAACAAAGCAACTCACTCATTACTTCCTTTGCAAGTTTGGCGTAGCTACATTTTTGTGAAAGAGTGTTTTTTTGGTGAAAAAGAAAAGAATGTATTTATTTTAACCAATTTTCCCTAGTCATTTGCTCAACAGTCAGGTACAGCTTGGTTACTGTAACAATGTGCACAGAGATATACCAAAGGAATGGATAAACTGAGAGATGGCCCTGCACTCTCTCCCACTAAAATCAGTTTACCCATCTGACTATTCATTAATACATATTCCACAGGATTGTAGGGAGGCAAAATTTCATACAAATATCAAAAATACAAAATACAAAATTCACCACAAACAATATTTTACTGTGTTATGTTTCTGTATTATTCTATATGTACAAGAACACATAAGTCATGATACATTATATCAAAGAAATGCTAAAAAACGGTCAGACCATACACATTTCCATAAATATAATCAAAACTAGCCAATAATTGTAATAACATCATCGCAATCCACATTATGATATTCCATATATCTTGGCCCTACAGTTGTTGAGGTTGCCTCTGTTTGTTCTTAGCCCTACAATTTCTGAAATTGCCAGTTGCCAAAACGTGTTTCGCAGAATCTCAGCTTCTTTAGTACTAGAAAAATTACAGAAGAAATTAGGGAAAATGAAAACACAGAAAAAATAAAAAGAAAGGAAGAAAAAAAGGAAAAACACAGCATAAAAACCCCAACTCTCTAAAAACTGTGCATTGAACTCAGAAAAAAATAGTCCTTACATATAATTGCAAACTTTGAAGTGAAAAAATAAAATCACATCACTTAAAAATAAAAGAAGAAAGAGACATACAACCGCATTTAAATAGATCCAGTTGAACATCCAAAGAAAAGAAGAGAAGGATAATCTATACGCTATAAATGAATCATCATAAACCAGTTAGACATCCAAAAAAGAAAGGGAAAAATATATAATATATTGACCTCCAAATGTGTTCGTGAACAAATACATTGGACCCCAACCTGGAGTCGGGGAGAAAACATGTTCAACCCAAGGTACTTCCCTAAAGATTTAGCATGCTGGCAGAGGTAGGCTCTAAGTTAATATCAGAGTATAATTTGCCACAACTAAACACAGAACCTCAAATAGTAAGCAATTCACCATGATACTATCACTATTATGATGCCAATGACATCCACTTCCAGTACATCAAACGAACAGTATCATGCTGGAACCTAGGTGCAAAAGCAAAGGATGCTGCATCAATTTTTAAAGTGGCCCAAGTGTGGAAACGATACCTAGTCTCACAAGACATGCAGATGACACTTACCAAAACTATATTCAAAATATAGACATCGTCTTCTTCCTTTACTTCATATAACTAACAGCAGAAGAAGCTGACCTTCACGTCAGATGTTTGAACACTCCTACATACAACCGTAGAAATAGTTCAGCCCCAAGGGAATAATAAAATTACCAAATCACAGTCATGAGTGGAATCCTTATTCCACTCTAATCCCACAGACCGCTATCCGATTGAAGGTGAATTCACATCAAACAACACAGACCTCATAATACTCATGAGGGCATTAAACTTTCTGGCTGCTCAAACCTTAAAAGATTGAAAGAAAGATTCCAGAATGCATGCACAACATGTCACAATTACCCCACATCCAAGTTAACCCTAATTAAAAGTTTAAAAAACACACACATTCACACACACACAAACACACACACACACACACACACAGACAGTCTGCTCAATCAGAAACCAACATTGTCCTGAGCAGCATATTTACCTCCCAAGGTGACGGCACTTCTGCACAAACCTCCGAGTTCCGAAATACTTAAGAGCCACGATACAATGACAGCCCCTTTATATAGTGTGAGCTCATTGTCTATAACACCTGTGAAATTCGTACTAAATATGCTAATGTGCATTCAAGCTCAAGCTAACAAAAACTTTCCCATAATGTTGCAATTAAGTCCTGGAGTGGAATATGCGTGCCTTTGTGGGCGTGTCTATCCTTATATTTCTTTTGCTAATTTATTTATAAGGTGACACGTATAGGGTAACCATCAATTACCCTTAGAGGTCAACACAGATCTTTGGAATCAGATAGGAGTGAGATGTTCACAATAATGAAATCAAATCAATAAACATCACCTTTTACACTGCAGTCAGTAACTTATACACACCATGACCCACGTGGCCATGAATCACCACACCAGTTTACTAAAGTTCAAACATTTATTGTCCTTTAGATTAATAATGCTAAGATCACATAAACCAAACACAAGACCAAATGATAAAAGTACATGAGTAACACAGAACTGACCAAACCTTTGATAGAATCTCAGTCTAGACAACATATTTGTCTTTAGGCATTCAATAACCACCATGCAGAATAACAACAATAGCAAATAAATGATTGATCCAGGATACATTTAGTTATTGCACATGAATTGTTTACAAACAATTTATAAAACAGTCAAATTTAGAATGTGGCATCCCTAACTATTACTCTAATCAGATAAGCATGTTTGTGCTTCATGCAAAAAGAAAAGAAGTCAAAGATTAATTTGGAAAACATCTGACTCTGGCACTAACCAAAAATAGCGGTTACATTTCAGAAAGAGAAAACATAAAAAAATCAACAAGAAAGACAATTGTGCAATTTGGTTATACTCCTAAATGGATCAGCAGGCAGCAATGTCTTCATCAGTGGCCACCTTCTGGTCATCTTCATTGGTCAGTGACAATATGCAAAACAGTTCAGTAATGTTTGACCTTAATGTATCTGAACTGTCAGTGACAGAAAGCTAAAACACAGCACATTATTCACTATCAATAATAAAAGCACATCTGAACAAAGTAAGGATCTGAGCAGGACTGACCGGCACACAGGAACAGAAGAAGTCAGAAACTTACATCACCTAATTCTGTTATATTAAACTCCTAGAAAGCAACCATATAACACCCTATTGGTCAGTCTATGAGGTGATTTGAGTCAAAAGGCAATTGAATTCACTCCACGTTCTCTGCTGTAGCCTTTCCCTTTTTCTGCATTTACCATTAGTTCATCCTTTCTCCATGCAGTCACCAGTTTCCGCAGCGAAATACAAACATTGCAAATTAGACACAAATCTATTCATAAACTCAGTACGCTTTTGTTCCCGAGTACATGTTATCTTCTGGATGCCAGACCAATGTTGCAATATAGTAACATAACCTTCCCACTGCAAGTAAAGAACATGTCACAGGATGCTTAGAAAAACAATTCACGTTAGCAGTTTAAACATTGCTGCATTCTGTTTAATGTGGGCCTTTTTTAAAGCAATCATAAAATGTGCAATGTACAACACTTCATAACTTTAAAACTATTAATGTTTTAATTCTAAGCATAAAAAATACTTTTTATTAGTCAGTTAATTATTATTATGTTGAACTAGATTATGGTTACCACCAGAGAGGTCATACTTTCCAAAACACACGTTTTCTGTATTTCATTTCAAAAGCACACGTTATATTCAATTTGTTTAAGTCACACAATTTAATTAATAATGTTTATGCTTCAGCACCCTTATACCAAGGATCCATGAAAAAATCATTGTCAATACCAGATCTAAGTTACAAACAAAAATACCACAATGCTAACTACCATCTGAAATGAAGCAAATATTTATTATCAAGCTTGAAATTCCTTGCTTACTGAATCCACATAAATACCCCAAACACGAAGAAAGAAAATATTAGATCGGGGCAAGTGCAACCTCAAACTCATGGCTTCAAAAAACCAGTGTCTGCATTCCTCCCATCCACCACTCACACCAGATTATCAATCACTCAGAAAAAAATCAACTAAAAAAATCACCCCAAAAATTCACGGTTGCGCAACTATACTATTGCATACCAAAAAGGGAGGATACTGCCTGCTTTCCAGTATTCCGAGAATCACAATGAAAAACCATACCTTGCTTGTGGGCATGATTACCTCCAAAGTAAAAATTCTCTACAATAGCTAAGGGGACCAACATCTGGGCCTATCTGTCCCACTTAAGGGGACACACTAGATGGAGCCCTAGCAATTGCCAGTGGATGAGAATAATTCAAGCTTTTTATCCATCACCTTGTCGTTTTTGCATTTTAAAAAAAGGTACCATGATGCACCTGCGTCAGTGCATTTTTTTTTGCTTTCAGCCATGTTGTACAGCAGAGCGTGCTTTTGTGCAACGTGTCTACAAAATACCGACATAACCAATAGATCTTGCAAAGGCTACACCTATTGGCTTTGACAATGCTTGTTAAATCTTGACATTTTTCATTGTTTTGCCTTTTCTGTTTTCCTTTTCATATATTTGCAGCTTGATGTTATTTTCTTGTCTTGAGCTATTTGTGGTTTAATGCATATTTTTGTGTTGAGGGTTGTATTCATGGTGGGGGTAACAGCGTGGTAAGGCTCAAGCCAGATGTATATTTCATTCTTGATGTGGATTTTATTTGCATCCTCCCTTGATTGAAAACTTGTCATGGGAATTTAGGAAAATTAGTATAGCTCAGGCATGATTTAAGAATTTATGAAAAATTCAGATGAGTTTGCCATGTGGTAAACTAGTACTAGCTTGAACATGGATACATACTACATGCTCTCTTTTAGGAGACTGGTACTGCAGGAGAGCAGTTAAGGCAGATCCAATGTCAAAGCAGACATTTTTGGGGAAAGATTGCAATATATGTAATTTATGGGTTTCTTATTTAATTTTTGTTGGGAATATTTTTGGGTGTATTCCTTTTTCAGGTACAGCTTTTTTGTTGTGAATTTATTTCTTGTTACAAAAAGCTTGTTTTGGTTTTCTTTGACTGGGACCTTATTTTGTTGTGGGCTATTGTGTGCTTGTGGTTTTCAATCACAAAAACTCTGTGTTTCAATTAGAGGAGGTTCTTTTGTGTTTCAAGTTGAATTAAGGCTTGACTTTGTTAATTTAATTTTTTTCATTTTAGTTTCAGTGTTCATAAATTTGTACATTTGTCTTAGTGTTGATTTGTTTTTGCTTTATTGTGTAATTAAAGTACTGTTGGCTGTCTTCTTGTAGTGACAATGAAGTGCCACGTTCCAAGCCATTCCTTGTGAATATAACAATCTTGAAGATGCTTGATGTAGTTATTCCAGGGATCACAAAGCAAAGATAGTGAAAACCTTTCTTGGAAGCAAGGTAAGATATTCCTAGAGTGTCCACACATCAACAGTAGGAGACGTTGGTGGAGTCTGCAATGTTGGCAAAAGCTAAGTTCCATTTTCTGGAGTGTCATCTTTGATTGCTTTGAATTATTCAAGGTGTTGTGTGAGGTTTTGTTTTTTTAAAGGGCGGTGGGGTATTGATGTTAGGAGGATGTCCAGCATTTATGTTTGTTGTGTTCTCTTTTGATTATCAAATCAACAAAATAAATAATACTAATACAAAAAGTGTGCTGCATTAAATGTTTTGGGGGGGTGTAATTGTTTTCACGTAAATTTGGCTTTGATCCAAAGTTGAAAAGTTTGTTGTTTCTAGTCTTACATTAAGTCATGAACTAGGAAGTTATTCCTGAAACTTGTGGTTTCCATCCAAGAATGACTCTCGTCGATGCTGATACGCCCTGCCCCATAATCGTACATGCTGATACCAACTGTTAATATTGGCATAAACACCAATCTATGGCCATACGGTCAAAGGAAATTGATGCTCCACCAGATATATCATGAGAAGTGACAAACCCAGGAGAGAGCATGGACTAAGATCTCTCCCTATCCCCACAGGTCAATCAGGTTACCAAGAGCAATAAAAACGCTCCAATGCTTCTTCCCTTGACTACAAACAAAAACTACTAGCCATACACTATACTCACTGGTGGTCTACAAGCCTGACTATGCTACTAGCCTACACCTATGAACACCCTACATCATACACAAACTACAGTGGATCCAAAATACGGCAGCAATACTTCTGCTACCCATCAACACCTAACCTGCAAGCAGTTCATTGGCTACCAGTGACTAGACAATTGATTTTCAAAGCATTCTGTATTAGAGCATCCCAAGGAAAAGGACTACTGTACATACAAAATAAATTGAAGCAATACCAACAATCAGATCTTCATACTGCTCAGCAATAGGAAATCCATAGGAGAATACATCTTTTCTGTTCAAAGCAGCCAAAATCTGGATTTATTTACCAGCTACAATACAATGCATTTAGTAACACCTAAAATTGAGTAGAGGGATGAAAACTTTGCTGTTTCCAAAGTAGCTTTGGGTCACCCTGGACAATAAACCACCTATCAGCACAAATGTGGCCCAGAAATTTGAGAAAGAAATGCAACTAACAAACCATGTTGAGCTCCAACTGGTGAGCTAAAGACTCCAATCTCAGCATCTATACTCAGACCAGTATTGGAAAAAAATGCTTTCCGACCATTCAGACATGGGATCAATTACTTACAGAGTCCTGCTCACTACTGATGAATACCCCAACACTCAGCAGTCCTGCAGCCACATGGTTCTCTTATACCAAATATGAGTAAATCCACTGAAGGCCTCACCCATAATCCATTACCCACATTAGCTCACAGATTCTAACAACTCTACCCACCATCCGCACTGTTATGGTCCCAGCTAGCCACATACTAGACCACTCCTTTACATCAACTACAAAAAAGGTGAGTGTAATGCAGTCTACCATAACAGTTCTCTGTCCCTCTCCCCTCCCCCATGTCTATTCAGGTCCTTTATACCTTAAAAAGGATGACCCAATGAAGTAAATATGAAGGTGGGTTATAATATACAAGTACTCCATTAAAGGCATGCAGAGATGATCAAGGCAGTTGGCATGCTATCAACCATAAACTCCACATCTGGTTCTCACACCTCTTCATCCTTCATCTGTGCTGCATCTCACAATACAATACCTACAACTGATATGGATACACTTTCCATGTGGGATCAAAGCATAGAGAACACCCTTCGAACCGCACCCCCTACACTGCATAGCATGAAACTCATATAGGCAAGTGCCTCACATAGGAGTAGTAAATGATAAGTGTTTTAATATAATACATAGAGCAGGTGCATTCTAGTAAATTGCTGTTCTCTCCAACCCCGTATTAGCTCATTGGAGGTTCTCACCATTCTGGTATCGTGAGACATTCAACTCCTGCCTCAACTGTGGGTTCAAGATGGTGCACCAGCATTACCAGTGGTGCAGACACTCTCATGATGATACACTTCTTGTTGGAACCCCTCCTCTACAGAGAAAACTACTCCCACATGCAATGGACATGAGCCTTACAGGAATGCTATTGCTCCAAGATGACGTTCTGAAGCAGAAAAGAGCTGCACTTACTCTAGTAACTTCCCACTGCTCTTCAAGTGTCATGCCTATCTAATCATTGATGCCCTCATTCATGATTAGACTGATAGTCTCATAGGACACCTATTATTGGAACAAGACTGCTGGATTCGGGGCGGCAGAACCACACTTTGTGGGTGACTGAGTCAACCCCACACCGTCTTGGCAACTATCTGCCCAACCTTTTCAGCTAGCTAGCAACACCTCACCAAAACTCGAAAGAAAAGGTGATTTGTGGCAGCCTAAAACACGACACTCTGGGGGTGATTCTAACCCTGGCGGTCGGTGATAAAGCGGCGGCCAACCCGCCAACAGGCTGGCCGTCCAAAAATTGGAATTCTGACCCTGGCGGGAACCGCCAACACAGCCCGCCACATTAACACACCGACCGCCACGGCGGGACCGACAAACAGCGCGGCGGTCACCGCCAACAGCCACGCGGCAGACAATGTACCGCCCACGCTATCATGACCCACCAATCCGCCACCTTTTCCGGGGCGGGAGCCCCGCCGATAAAAACACGGCGGAAACAGACTATGAATGTGAAAACGCTCACCTCTACGCACTCCACGAGTACGGAGGACAGCATGGAACCCGAATTGAACATCATACCTGCTCTCGTCTACCTGCTCATCTACCACGAGTACGAACTCCGGCGCAGACGTCAACGGTGAGTACAGCACCTACGACACACGGGAGGGGGGAGGACAAAAGGTTACGGGCACACACATATGCAACCCCCCCCCCCAATATGTACACAACAATGCAGAGCAACAAGTCACAGTGACACCAACCAAACCCCCGTAAAAAATGCAATGACATTTCAAAATTGACAATAAATATTTATGTCCAAAATAGCCTCCGATAAGTATTGGTCAACTAGCCAGAATATTTACATTTAAAAAGTCTATATACACAGCAGTGGACAACTGAAGAAATCAGTCTTGCACATTTTACGTAGTAACGATTTGTCCGTGGGCCAAAGTGTAGCAACACAAGGGCAAAGCCCACACACGAGACCTGAGTCCTTTGGAGAGAACACTGCAGGGGCATCTGATGACAAAACTACAGGCACCTCAGGGGGAAGGGAAGGGGGGGCACCTCAGCCACATGAGTCCACGACGCCAGACCCACGAAGGGGCCACCATGCCCACTGCCATATCCTGGGGAGTGCAAAGCCACAGTCTCTCAATGTCCCTACAGTGGTTGGATTGCCCACTGCCATATCCTGGGGAGTGCAAAGCCACAGTCTCTCAATGTCTCTACAGTGGTTGGATTGCCCACTGCCATATCCTGGGGAGTGCTTGACAGGAAGGGCCCAGCGGAGCGGTGCTTGAAATGAAGGGCCCAGCGGAGCGGTGCTTGAGACGGCGGGGCCCAGCGGAGCGGTGCTTGAGACGGCGGGGCCCAGCGGAGCGGTGCTTGACAGGAAGGGCCCAGCGGAGCGGTGCTTGAGACGGCGGGGCCCAGCGGAGCGGTGCTTGACAGGAAGGGCCCAGCGGAGCGGTGCTTGAGACGGCGGGGCCCAGCGGAGCGGTGCTTGACAGGAAGGGCCCAGCGGAGCGGTGCTTGAGACGGCGGGGCCCAGCGGAGAGCGGTGCTTGACAGGAAGGGCCCAGCGGAGCGGTGCTTGAGACGGCGGGGCCCAGCGGAGCGGTGCTTGACAGGAAGGGCCCAGCGGAGCGGTGCTTGAGACGGCGGGGCCCAGCGGAGCGGTGCTTGAGACGGCGGGGCCCAGCGGAGTGGTGCTTGACAGGAAGGGCCCAGCGGAGCGGGGCTTGACAGGAAGGGCCCAGCGGAGCTGTGCATGAGACGGCGGGGCCCTGTTCAGCGGTGCCTGTCTTCACGGCGGGGCCCTGTTCAGCGGTGCCTGTCTTCACGGCGGGGCCCTGTTCAGCGGTGCTCTTCTGCACGGCGGGGCCCTCTTCAGCGGTGCTCTTCTGCACGGCGGGGCCCTGTTCAGCGGTGCCTGTCTTCACGGCGGGGCCCTGTTCAGCGGTGCTTGTCTTCACGGCGGGGCCCTCTTCAGCGGTGCTCTTCTGCACGGCGGGGCCCTGTTCAGCGGTGCCTGTCTTCACGGCGGGGCCCTCTTCAGCGGTGCCTGTCTTCACGGCGGGGCCCTGTTCAGTGGTGCCTGTCTTCACGGCGGGGCCCTGTTCAGCGGTGCCTGTCTTCACGGCGGGGCCCTGTTCAGCGGTGCCTGTCTTCACGGCGGGACCCTCTTCAGCGGTGCTCTTCTGCACGGCGGGGCCCTGTTCAGCGGTGCCTGTCTTCACGGCGGGGCCCTCTTCAGCGGTGCCTGTCTTCACGGCGGGGCCCTGTTCAGCGGTGCCTGTCTTCACGGCGGGGCCCTCTTCAGCGGTGCCTGTCTTCACGGCGGGGCCCTCTTCAGCGGTGCCTGTCTTCACGGCGGGGCCCTCTTCAGCGGTGCTCTTCTGCACGGCGGGGCCCTCTTCAGCGGTGCTCTTCTGCACGGCGGGGCCCTCTTCAGCGGTGCTCTTCTGCACGGCTGGGCCCTGTTCAGCGGTGCCTGTCTTCACGGCGGGGCCCTCTTCAGCGGTGCCTGTCTTCACGGCGGCGCCCTCTTCAGCGGTGCCTGTCTTCACGGCGGGGCCCTGTTCAGCGGTGCCTTTCTTCACGGCGGGGCCCTCTTCAGCGGTGCTCTTCTGCACGGCGGAGCCCTCTTCAGCGGTGCTCTTCTACACGGCGGGGCCCTGTTCAGCGGTGCCTGTCTTCACGGCGGGGCCCTCTTCAGCGGTGCCTGTCTTCACGGCGGGGCCCTGTTCAGCGGTGCCTGTCTTCACGGCGGGGCCCGGTTCAGCGGTGCCTGTCTCCACTGCGGGGCCCTGTTCAGCGGTGCCTGTCTTCACGGCGGGGCCCTGTTCAGCGGTACCTGTCTTCACGGCGGGGCCCTCTTCAGCGGTGCTCTGCCAGGAAGTCTAGGGAGCCAGACCTGGGCTGGACACCCTGCTCACTCGCCCTCCGACTGTGCAGTGGCAGGCCCCTTCGGGGACGGAGTCCTGGGCCCTTTGCTGTCGTCCCTTGCAGGCGGGATGGGGCTTGCGGGGCCCTCCAGCTCCGCGCTCCTGATGGATGACCTCTCCGCCCTGCTGCCCTTTCGCTCCTTAGATGGGGCTCTCGGGCCCTTGCCTCCCCTGGCTGTTGTGGCAGGTGAAGTGGCCGTTGTTGGCTCCTTGGGGGCAGCCGTCTCAGTCCTCTCACGGCGGCCCTTCAGTTTACGTGTCCTCTTGCCTGGGGGTGGGCTGGATGTCCCCTTGCTGCTCAGTAAAGTGTCACTGCCGCCAAAGGGTGGACTCCAGAAGCCATGCACCACTTGGACACTCGAAGCTGGGCTGGTGGTGGCTGAGGTGCTCTTGGGACTCTTAACCGATGGAGGGGGTGGGTCAGGGGAGGGAAAGAGGTTAAGATTAGAGAGGTAATATTTCTTAGGACCAAGGTAAAGGATAGGAGTAGTGGTGAGGGAAGTGGAGGAAGAGGATGTGGTTGTAGGAGAGTCAGGTGTGCTGTCTTTGGGTGCAGGTGACTGAGGCGTAGGCTGTCGTGAGGTGGTTGGCTGTTGTTTGGGTGTCTGGCTGCGTTTATGTGTCTTGGAAGAGGGGGTGACAGACACAGTGGGAGAGGACACAGGGGACGTGTAGATGGCAGTGGGGGTGGTGACTGCACGTGTGAGGACTGTAGTGGAGGGTGTGCTGGTGATGGAAGCACTGGCTGATGGTGGTGTGCATGCAGGTGTGAGTGTAGACGTCACAGGGAGGGAGGAGGGAGACGAGGAGGAGGGGGACACAGAGGTGGTAGTGACTGTTGGAATGTCTGCATCTGGGTGTTGCTGGGGTGAATGCTTGTGTGTCCTGTGGTGCTTGTGTCTGGATGATCTGGCCTTGGGTGTTGAGGTGCGTGCAGGCTGGTCTGATGGTGTGGATGGGATAGGCTGAGGGACAGGAGACAGAGAAAGGGTGGAGGCAGTTAGAAGAGGGAGGCTGGAGACAGGGACAATGGCTGCCATCAGTGCTGAGGCCAGAGCAGTGAACGATCGTTGAAGGGCAGCCTGACCCGAATGAATGCCCTCCAGGTAGGCATTGCTCCGATGCACCTCCCTTTCCACCCCCTGGATGGCATTCAAAAGGGTAGTCTGCCCAACAATGAGCGTCCTCACGAGGTCAATGAGCTCCGCACTGAGGGCAGCAGGGGTAACTGGGGCAGAGGCTGAGGTGCCTGGGGCGAAGGAGACGCCCGCCTTCCTGGGCGAGCGGGCACGGAGCGAAGGCTGAGGGGCTGCTGGGAGGGCGGAGCTGGAGCGCTGGGTGGCGGCTGTACCTGTGGAGGCGGGGGGCCTGGACGTTGCCGCCCCCGCTTTGGAGCTCCCAAACGAGGACGTGTCCGTGTCGCTGGTGTCTTCACCGGTCCCCGTTGTGGTGCTCCCCTCGCCCTCCGGATCACTGGTGCCCTCGGTGTCTGTTCCAGTGCCCACCGGGGCATTGTGACTTGCAGCTCCCTCGTGCTCCGACGCCAATTCTCCTCCGCCTGATGATGCTAATGCACAAGAAGACAAAGAATAAGGGTGGGGGGAGAAATAAAACAAAGTTGAGTGTATGCCTTGTCAATACCGTTGGCGGAGAGGACAGACACAGGTGCCTCATGCACTAAGCCGCGAAATTGGGGTACACTACTCAGTACTTCTGACTAGGCCAACAGGTCTAGGGACAACAGACGCGCACATGGGTGATGCAGGACCATGGATAGCTGTACTTGGCACCCTACAGAGGTGGGGGGCGGGGGCACAGGGCCATGTCTAAGGGAGGGGACTACACTACAGAAAGCGCCCTGGCCTAGTGTCACCCACGGCCCTCCTCCCCCACCCAGACGCCTCAACTGCGCTTAAGGATAGCAGAATGTGCAGGTACTCACCCCCTTGTGTCTGCTGTGATGTCCTCAAGCGCCCATCCAAATCAGGGTAGGCCACCGCCAGGATCCGGGACATCAGGGGGGTCAGGGTACGACTGACACCCCTCCTAGGTCGGGAGGCCATCCCCAGCAGTGACTCGGCAGTCTTTCGGGTTCCGCGGCGGATGTCCTCCCACCTCTTGCGGCAGTGGGTGCCCCGTCTGGTGTAGACCCCCAGGGCCCGGACTTCCTTGGCGATGGCACGCCAAATGTCGATTTTCTGATGGGCGCTCACCTGTTAGACATGTACAGGGTGGGAAAGAGAAAACGTGAAATTTCGGCATGTTTGGAGTACATGCCCCCCCTCCCCAACCTTGCCATGTGGCCCATTCTCTCATCTGTCGTGCGTTGCACTCCTCATTTTCTCCCCACCCCAACAACTTACATCCACCCCACTCCACACAGGCATAACCCATTCAATGTGCACTCAGTGTACTCACCTGTTGGTCTGGAGGACCGTAGAGTAGCGCATACTGGGGGAGGACCCCATCCACTAGTTTCTCCAACTCTTCAGACGTGAAGGCAGGGGCCCTTTCCCCAGTCGCAGCAGCCATTGTCACTTCCAGACCGAGGTCACAGCAGCACTTGCAGTATAGGTCCTCTCCTGTGGATGATCAGGTATCGAGTGATTAGGCAGATAGAAAATGGCGGTCACGGCCGCGGCGGTGCGTACCACAGCGGTGCGTACCGCGACCGCCGGCGCACATCGTCATTGGCTCCTGAATCCCATAGGGTTCAATGTTAACCAATGCGGGTTCGTATAGCGGTCTTCGACCGCCTACCGCCACGGTGTGCCACGCCAGCGCATTGACCTCACATCCCATTGTCCCACTTCACCGGTCAGGCAGCCGCCATTTCAAGGGCCCACATGGCTTAATTTCAACTGCGTCACACAGGCCTAGGCCTTGCATTGCCACACATCCAAACATAGCCATCCATACCTTTTTGTGTACTGTGCATGCAGTGGTGAACGTACCTGTGACTTGCTTGACTCTGTGCTCCATGTTGTCCTTCCTAGGCACCGTCCGCTGGGACTTGCGAGGAGAAGGATGAATCCTCGCGTGTACCGCCCGCTGGTGGACCTGTCGACAATGGAAGAACGCCACATCATACTACGATACCGACTTGACCGAGCCACTATACATGAACTGTGTGCCCAGCTGGAGCCAGCCCTGATGTCCCCCATCCGCCAACCCACAGGAATTCCCCCTCTAGTGCAGGTTCTGTCAGTCCTCCATTTTCTGGCAAGTGGCTCATTCCAGACAACAGTGGCCATGTCATCTGGAATGTCTCAGCCTATGTTTTCAAAGATCTTGTCTAGAGTGTTGTCTGCCCTGACGAAACACATGCGGCGCTACATTGTATTCCCTGAGGAGGTCGATTTGGCCACTGTGAAGGGTGATTTTTATGCCCTTGGACATATTCCCAACATAATTGGTGCCATTGATGGGACCCATGTGGCTTTAGTACCCCCAAAAGACGATGAGCAGGTGTACAGAAACAGGAAAAGTTACCATTCGATGAACGTTCAGGTGGTCTGTTTGGCTGACCAGTACATCTCCCATGTGAATGCCATGTTCCCTGGGTCAGTGCATGACGCGTATGTGATGCGAAATAGCAGCATCCCTTATTTGATGGAACAGCTACAGAGACAACGTGTGTGGCTAATTGGTGACTCTGGTTACCCCAACCTGACTTGGCTATTGACCCCAGTGAGGAATCCCCGGACCAGGGCAGAGGAACGGTACAATGAGGCCCATGGGCGAACTAGGAGGGTCATTGAAAGAACCTTTGGCCTCCTGAAGGCCAGGTTTAGGTGCCTACATATGACAGGGGGATCCCTGATGTACTCACCAAAGAAGGTGTGCCAGATCATCGTGGCCTGCTGCATGCTTCACAATCTGGCATTGCGACGTCAGGTGCCCTTCCTGCAGGAGGATGGTCCAGATGGTGGTGTTGAAGCAGCTGTGGAGCCTGCGGAGAGTGAAGAGGAGGAAGACGAAGAGGACGACCCAGACAACAGGGACAGAGTTATCCATCAGTATTTTCAGTAGCACACAGGTAGGAATCACCCACGCCATTTACCATTTACTGAATGCCCCCTGCATCTTTACTTTGTGTATTTCCCCCCAGTTCTTTTAAACTGAAGTTTACTTTTCCCTTCCCTTTTCAGTGCTGTATGACCCACTGCGTGACTTCTGCTTGGTTAGCCCATGGACTAATGCTTATTGACATCGGTATGTTGTCCACACATAAATAACAGAACATTATTGATAAGTAATGTGTTATACATTTGTAAATAATACAGGCTGACTCCAGAATGACTTTTGTGCAATGAGTGATTTATTTTTAGTGCTATATTTTGGTACATGATATTAAAACGGTGAAGGGTGAGGGTGGAGTTATGTCCATGGCAGAGTCCAGTTCTCGGTCGCACAGGTGCATTCTTCATATGGCTGTGGAAGGATGGAGCAGGGGCAGTTCAAGGTTGGACAGGGTGACACTGTGGGACAGTGGAATGACATCCGGGGGGATATTAGACTGGCGGGGGTCTTGGCATCCTACTCTGTCTTCCTTTGAGATCTCAGGTTCCTCTTGCGGGGTGGTTGTTCTTCAGCAGGAGGTGGGGTTCTGGTGGCCCGTCGTTCTGTGGGGGCCTCCTGACCACTAGCGCCGGCGGAGGTGGTAGGCTGTTCCTGGCTAGTGACAGGGGCCCTTTGCGGTGCCACATGCTCCCGCAATGTGGTTTCTATCCGGTTGAGGGCCTGGACTATGGTCCCCATTGCGGTAGCGATGTCCCGGAGTTCATTGCTGAACCCCATGTAGCGTTCCTCCTGCTGTGCCTGGATCTCAGTGAACCTGGCCAGTACCGTTGCCATCGTCTCCTGGGAGTGATGGTATGCTCCCATGATGGTGGTGAGGGCCTCTTGGAGAGTCGGTTCCCTGGGCCTGTCCTCCCCCCCCTGTCGCACAGCAGCCCTCCCAGTTGCCCTGTTTCCCCGGGCCTCTGTCCCCTGGACGGTGTGCCCACTACCACTACTCCCAGGTCCCTGTTGTTGTTGGGGTGTTGGGTCAGCCTGGGTGCCCTGTAGTGGCGGACATACCGCTGATTGACGCGTCCGCGGGACAGAGGCATGGGCCCGCTGGGTGGGAGCTGTGCTGGTGTTCCCAGAGGGGTTTGGGTCTGCTGTGGCCTGTGTCTGTGTGTGGGGAACCGACTGTCCAGAGGTCCCCGATGGTCCGGGCTGGTCGTCAGGTTCGAGGTCGACAGAGCTGCTGTCCTCGCTGGGGGCCTGTTCTGGGGGTGGGATGGACATCTCTGGACCCTCCGTGGCGGTGTGTTGGCGTTCGGGCCCTGCAGGGGTGAAGGAGTATGGTTATTGTTTCTGTGTGTGCCATGGCGTGCATTTTGGGTGCCCTTGTCCCCCAGTGCTGGCATTCCCTTGTGGGAGGTGTTGTGAGGGTTTGGGGGGGGTGTATGGGTATGTGCAATGGTCATGCTTTGGTGGTGGCTGTCTATGGTTTGTGTTGGCATTCAGGGGTTGGTGTTGTTTAGGGTGGGTTGTGCTGGTGAGACATTGGCAGGGAGGTTATGTGCTGGGGGGTGATATGGGGGGGGGTTGGCATGCTGGTGGTTGGGGGGGGTGAAGTAGTTGAGATTCGACTTACCAGAGTCCATTCCTCCGTGTACTCCAGCGAGGCCATCAGGATGCAGGATGTTTACCACCTCTTGCTCCCATGCTGTGAATTGGGGTGGGGTGGGTGGGGGTCCGCCGCCAGTCTTCTGCACAGCGATGTTGTGCCTGGAGATCATCGAGCGCACCTTCCCCCGTAGGTCGTTCCATCGCTTTCTGATATCTTCCCGATTTCTGGGATGCTGTCCCACAGCGTTGACCCTGTCTACGATCCTTTGCCATAGCTCAGCCTTCCTTGCTATGGTGGTGTGCTGCACCTGTGTGCCGAAGAGCTGGGGCTCAACCCTCATGATTTCCTCCACCATGACCCGGAGTTCTTGGTCCGAAAACCGTGGGTGTCTTTGGGGTGCCATGGGGTGGTGTGGATGAGGTGTGGGGTGGTGTTTGTGGTGATGTGCGTGGTGATATGTGGTGAGGTGTGCGTAGATGTGGTGTGGGTGATGAAGTTGTGTTCCTGTGTGTGTTGGGGTTTTCTAATGCAGTGCTCGCTATCTCTATCTCTCTCGCTCTCGCCTTCGCTCCGATTTCCAACTAGTGGGGGTTTGTGGGTGATGTGGGTGTGTGTTTTATAGTTGATTGGATGTGTGGGAGCGTTGTTTGTATGTGTCTCAGGTGTGCGTATTTCAAAATGTCCAATGTGGCAGTGTTTTGTAGACGTGTGTGTATTCTGACCGCGGCGGTGTGTACCGCCAATGGAATACCGCGGTTGAAAGACCGCCGCGTGGATTCGTGGGTCAGAATGGCATGGGCGTGTTTGTGTTGGCGTGACGGTGGAGGTTTGGTCATCTCCAGTTTTCCGCGGCCCGCTGATGTGGCGGCCTTCCTTGGATGTCAGATTTGTGGCGGTTTCACAGTTGGTGGTCAGAATGACCGTGGCGGTCTACCGCGGCCGCGGCGGTAGTATGGCGGACTTCTGACCGGCGGTAAGGGCCTTTTACCGCCGAGGTCAGAATGACCCCCTCTGTGGCTTCTCTGGGAAAGTCGTGGTTGACAAGTCTCACCCCATTCTCTTGTTAGCAAAAGGTCTCATACACACATATGGGCTAAAGAAAAAGATGCAGGATGGTTTTCAATACATGTATTGAAAAAACTGCAATCTACGATAAAATATATGAGCTGCAATTATTAGGGCAATGTGACATAACAGGATTAGAATGGTAATGAACAGTGAGAAGAAAATAAACAGTCTAAACATATTAGAATAACATACATAGATGATTTCTATCGAACCCCTAACTACTAAGCGAGAGCATAGAAGGGATAGCCCAATCTGTCCGTACTTAGTCCGTGAGAGGAGCACCTACCCCCATTACCTGGAAGATAGGGGGCTGCCTGCTGTCTCCTGGGTTGGTTGTAGTGACAGGCCTGAGGTCAGCAATGAAATGGCATGCAGCGTGGATGGAATCCTGGCCGGAATGACCTCCCTGTTGTTCCTTGGCATGTACAATGTTTTTATAAGAAACATATTTCTGTTCCGTGAAAAGGTCTGACGTGGGCATGTGCCTAAGTGTCAGACTGTTTACATACTCTTTTGGTAACAATTGCTATCAAGATTATCATGTACTGTTCTTGTCAGTCTTGGACAGAGGTACATGGTGAAATGTTGAGCACAGAATAATAACAATGCCTTCACAGAATCAAAGAGTTACAGGCTGATTGGAAAATAAAAACGTCCCGACTGAAAGCAGGCAAACTAAATATGAATAAAACTGAATAATGGGAATCAGAGCACATGTGTAGGTGAAATGGCACAGGCTGCAGGCCAAAGCTAAGCTAAAATATGTGTGTCCAAGCACAATGCAATATGAACCCCCGACATCTTCCCCACTATTGGGACAAGAGTGCAATTCTAAAACTAAAATGCTCTTAAAACACTAAAAGCATGTTAAAAGATAAAAAAAAAATGTAAGATGACAAGCAAGGCAGGCTGATAGGCAGACAAATATAAATGGCAATTTAGTAGTTTAAACAAAAATACCAATCAACAAATTCACCAATAATTATGCTCCTGCAGGAAATCTCTGATGTCTTCAATGGTGAAGGAAGTCATGAAGGATTCCACCTTGACATGCAACAAGTTGACCATCATGTTAACTGAAGGATCACAGAGCACATGTGTGCAGAAGCCTCAATCTTGGGACCAGCTGAGGGGGCCACATTTCTTACAGTAGGAGATGTTGAAGAAGCCAGAAATCCACAAGTGATCACTCATAGGATGCCTCGCGTTTCAACTGTAGTCTCAATGGACATGCCCATGAATGAACCCTCAACAGATCCGTGTCCAAAGAAGGTACAGGCTGCATGCAAGACACACCTTTGGTGCACACTCGAAGAAGCACCACAAGCAATGGAAAATCGGCTGCACACTGTATTGGTCGGAATGTCAATTACCAATTCAGTTCAAGCTCCTCCAGCAGTGAAATTTCGAAGTACTGCATCATGCAATCACAACAGAGATTGGCTGGTGAGAGCTCCATTACCCCGGTTGTGGAGATGGGACAGCCATTGTGTATAAAAAATAACAACAGCAAAAAGCCACCAATCAATGCCAAAGTTATTGGAAATCCATCAAACATACCTGAAAAGAGTGAATGGATGGCTGAAGGTATAGCTGAAGATATCATTCCAAATACAGCCGCGAAGAGGCTAACAAATCCAGACCCGACAGCTCGCAACTTTTCCAACCTTTCAATGTTAAGCATGATGTACCTCGCTTCTTTTTTATCTTTTTATCTTTGTTGTCTGGGCAAATTGAAGGCAGCAAATAACTCCATAGAGTTAACATGCTGCCAGGGCACGTGGCCACTTCAAAGAACCTGCAGTGTCTAACCCAACGGCATAATGGACCTAAGTTGACTTTGTTCATGATGTAAAAAGGACACATCATTCTGAATTATGTCTATTGCAGATGACAAGATGTTATTTAGTGTGTAAATGCAGATGGACAATGTGTTCATTCCGTTATCGGCAACAGATAAAGCCTTTTCCATGTTTTCTTTATCAATCTGCCTTAAACGTGCAGCACCTACCATTTACAAAAGCTTCCAAATCTCACTGTGTATGGCATACAGAAAATGTTTTGAGCGTAGTTTCTAGGACTCAACAAGAAATCTTGTACGTCTAATTCTTCTGGATAAGACTAAGGTGTATTTTGACAGCTGCTAATGTGGAAGAACGTAACCACTGTTGGCAAAGGTGTTACCCACACTGTATGTAGTAATGGTACCTGAGTTTTGTACTGTGATGTAGCAAGGATCCGGTCGGCTTTCTCTGAAACCCCATGTGGAAATTAACTACAATAACCACCCATCGCGACATGAAAGTGAGGAATTAAAGGTATCATTCTGAACCCAACCAATTAAAAAGTGTCTGCCAATTGTGAAATTTTGCTGGCGCTGGGATACTGGGAGAATGCAGTTCTTTTATTTTTGCTTACCCCAGGCAAGCTGTTTACTGAACTGTGTCATTCAGAAATATTATTTTACTGGAATAAGGCATGCTCTGTATTTGCCAATCACATGTTCCCCATACTCTCTTCAAATCAACAAAGTTTTCCAAAATTCATAGCCCTCAAAGGCCAGCTGGCAAATAAAGCAATCTGAATACATTAATTTTCTGTTGGTTTGCAATATTTTTCTCACCTTAGATGGAGGTATTCTAAAGTAATATGACTGCATTTTTAGCATCATGCCCAGAAAACTATGCAAAGCTTTCTACAGATGTTTACGAACTCCCCAAAGGAGTCGGACAATGCTCCCATTGTATGTAAAAAAATTGATCTTGGGGTACTAGACCGGTGGAAAAAAGTAATGTCTATAATGGTGGTAACAGAACATTTCCCTGTAGTTCGCTGTATTCATATACACATCTTCATTTTCAAATACAATATAATATTCAAACTAAAAAAGTATGAAATCAACTGGATTAACATCCGAAGCATCAGAAACAACCCCAGGTGTAATAATATAATTCATAGAAACTTTGAAGATATATGGAATTTGAATGACCGAATATATCATATGGTACTTAATCACACACAATCCCATTGGGAACTGGAACTGCTGAAATGTTCATTCGGGACAAGTCTCTTTGGACCTTATGGGAAGAAAGGTAAGGTGTCAAAACCTCATCCACCATTTCAACAGCAGAGTGTTCAGGAAGAAAATGACCATTTATTAATAGAAAGAAAACAATGACAAACCCAATCCAAAGCAGGAAGGCAAGCAATGTCAGTAGTATCCATAGATAGTACCATGGGCGAACCACATAATTGTTTTTAAGCCAGTTATAAAGATCATGGGGGTCATTCTGACCCTGGCGGTCATTGACCGCCAGGGTCAACGACCGCGGGAGCACCGCCAACAGGCTGGCGGTGCTCCCAAGGGCATTCTGACGCGGCGGTATGGCCGCGGTCAGAAACGGAAAACCGGCGGTCTCCCGCCAGTTTTCCGCTGCCCTGAGGAATCCTCCATGGCGGCGCAGCTTGCTGCGCCGCCATGGGGATTCCGACCCCCTCACCGCCATCCTGTTCCTGGCGGTTTTGCCCGCCAGGAACAGGATGGCGGTGAGGGGTGTCGTGGGGCCCCTCGGGGCCCCTGCAGTGCCCATGCCAATGCAGGGGCCCCCGTAAGAGGGCCCCTAAAAGATTTTCAGTGTCTGCCATGCAGACACTGAAAATCGCGACGGGTGCTACTGCACCCGTCGCACCCTTCCCACTCCGCCGGCTCCATTCGGAGCCGGCTTCCTCGTGGGAAGGGGTTTCCCGCTGGGCTGGCGGGCGGCCTTCTGGCGGTCGCCCGCCAGCCCAGCGAGAAACACAGAATAACCGCGGCGGTCTTCTGACCGCGTAGCGGTATTCTGTTGGGGGAACTTTGGCGGGCGGCCTCCGCCGCCCGCCAAAGTTAGAATCACCCCCTATATGTTACTGAAACAGATACAGTCGCAGATGCAGAGGAATTTGAAGAAAAGTTGTCAATGTCAACAAAATAACCAGAAACTGTTTGTTGCAAAAACAGGAGCTGGTGCAGAAATGGTAGATGGGCCCAATGGCTGCTGTTCATAATAAACAATATCATTTGTCTGTGTTGAATTGGAATTGTAGAGATCCATAGTTAGTATGCCTCTTGTCGGTGAAGTGGTGACAGGAAATAGCAGGAGTTTGTTTCCACACTCCCCAGCCTCGGAAGACAACTGTAGCATTGGTGCTTGAAGAAGCACTGTTGAGTGTTTGAAGAAATATATCCCATTACTTAGTGCGGGTGGCTAGGGAACTACCTAGGAATCCTCATGTGCTACTGTGCAAGATCAGCTGCATGGTGCAATTTGACATTCTTAATTGAAACCAAATGGTTTTCTTTAGAACCAGGCAGCGGGAGTATGATGACAGTTCTGGTACTGTGTATTCCCAGGACTGGAACTGGTGCTCTATGGGATGGGCCAAACTCCTTTTGATATAGCAATCTTTTCTCATACTAGATCCCCATCTTTAGGAATCCAGCTGGTTGATGTTGTTGGCAGCTCATTCCCAAGGTGGTGGGATAGGCAGATGAATTTTCATCACAGAATTGTTGTGTTTCCTGTAAAAGAGTGACACTTTATTTATGCCAAATGGTGTTTCTTCAATCACTGTGCCAGGGCCATCAAGATATGGGACAGACCTAGGTATCCCAAACATGTTCTCGGAAGAGGTGCATCCACCCAAGGACCTTCTGGGCATATTATTTAGTGCTCTCTGGACCTCATAGAGGTGATGAAGCCAACTACAACCAGAACCTAATACCCTTGCTTTGAAGGGTTGCTTTAAGTCTTGGTTCTGTCGCTCCACAACAGAATTACAGTTGGGATGATATGGATACGAGAAATGGAGTTGAACACCCATCGTTGCCATGGTATCCCTTAATGCCCTGGAGCCAAAGGCATGGCACTGGTCCAAGTTGAATACTGCAACCGCATATGTCCCGATGAAGACTTGAAAATATTTAATAATAGCTTGGGCGTCAACTGATCATTGTGGTCATACCCACAGGAATCTAGAACATGAATCAACAGTGAATAATATGTATTTGTCTGCACCATCAGGATGAAAGGGACCGCAATGGCCCAGGTACACAATTTGTAGTGTTTTGTTGGACAGTAGAAGGGGTGTCTGCAGTGTGAATTTGATGGTGGATCCTTAAATTTGTTGACAGAGGTCACAGCAAGGGACATACTGTTTGGTCTGTTTGTATAGACCTGGCCACCAATAGTGTTTTTGTAGCAGGTAAATAGTAGTCGCCACACTAGCATGGGCAGAAGCCACAGCCTCATGCGCTGCTTTGATGAGACCTGATCTCAGATATTGGTTGGGGATCACACAATCACCCACCCCTGGAATTGTTGCAAATTCAAACTTTTGGGCACTGAGGTGGTGGGTATATTTAGCAGGATATGTGTTTGGTAAAGGCTTGCCGTCAGTCAAAGCTTTCAAAGCAGCCACTGTCTCATTATCCAATCTCGTATGAGAACTAATAATTGCAGCAATAGAAGCCATAGCTACAGCGGTTTTAGCAGCTTCATCAGCCAAAGTATTTCCTTGAACGTGTACTCCTACAAGTTGGTGGCCCAATGTATAAACTACATGAGCTCTTGGTAGTCTGTCCTTAATATCTGGTACCCTCCTCCAAAAGATTTTGTGTTTGATGGTGTTCCCTTATTAGTCTCTGAACCCGTTGAGGTGCCAATGAAGTAAGTAACCATTGTTCGACTGGACACAGTAGTACGAATCACACAAATCAATGTGGATTGTTCAGGATCTGTATGTGCCAAAATCACAGCCTTAAGCGCTGCAAGTTTTGCAATGCAGTCCCCTAGGGTTTGCGTGTACGTATGTTGAGGATGGAATGTACCATCCTTCATTACTCTGCTAACAGCTGCACAAGCAGGAGAGTAGTGGTGTTTTGTACCTACAGCTGGTTGTGCTGAATCATCAGTGTAAATGATTGTTCTGTATTGGTCAAGAGGCATGATGTTAGAGGGTATGGGGTACTCAAGTTCATGCTGTAAAAATTCTTGGGTCTGTAGTTTGGGGTTGAAAACATAATCAACATCAGTGGTGGTCAGAGAGGTTGGCCTTTGAATCCAGTGTAGATGTAATGCTTTGGCATTTGGAACACTAGCTTTGGTTACAGCCTCAAGGAATACCGGAGTAATGAAAATAATGAGTTTCCCTTCAACAAGTGGCCGCTCCTTAATGATAGCCATCTGTACAGCAGTTAGGTATTTATTCTGCTGGTGCAGATCTGTGTTCTGTACTGGAGTACAAGTGTGATATGTATGCTATGGGTACTATGGCCCTCATTACGAGCCTGGCGGTCTGTGACCGCCAGGCTCGCGGTTGGCGGGAGCACCGCCGACAGCCCGGCGGTGCCCCGCAGGGCATTCTGACCGCGGCGCTTTGGCCGCGGTCAGTGCAGGAAAACCGGCGATCTCCCGCCGGTTTTCCGCTGCCCGTTGGAATCCTCCAAGGCGCGCAGCTTGCTGCGCCGCCGAGGGGATTCCGACCCCCCCTACCGCCATCCAGTTCCCGGCGGTCCGCCCGCCGGGAACCGGATGGCGGTAGGGGGGGTCGCGGGGCCCCTGGGGGCCCCTGCAGTGCCCATGCCACTGGCATGGGCACTGCAGGGGCCCCCGTAAGAGGGCCCCTAAATGTATTTCACTGTCTGCTGCGCAGACAGTGAAATACGCGACGGGTGCAACTGCACCCGTCGCACAGCTTCCACTCCGCTGGCTCGATTCCGAGTCGGCTTCATCGTGGAAGCCTCTTTCCCGCTGGGCTGGCGGGCAGCCTGAAGGCGGCCGCCCGCCAGCCCAGCGTGAATGTCCGAATTACCGGGAACGGTAACCTGACGGCGGGACTTTGGCGGGCGGCCTCCGCCGCCCGCCAAGGTCAGAATGAGGGCCTATGTCACCCTCACTGAATGTGACATAAGTGAACCCGATGGCACCAGGAATTATTGTGATGACGAAATACATTTTGTTGTCACGTGTGTAAGTGTTGTGCTTTTTAGCATGTCTTGTTGGTGTTTGGAAGTTAAAGTTGAGCGCACTTTTCTAGGAAGTGCAGGGCTAGGCTTTTACCTTCATTAGATCATTCATATCCTAAAAATAGGACACTAAGAAAAGCAATTTTGGTTTTCTTGAAGTTAAATTTGTAGCCTTTGGCAGCGAATCCTAAAACAATGCTATCCACTCGGACCAAATGTGCATTTAGATTGTCATCTGTAAGGTAGGCATCATCGAGATAAGACAACACCTCGGGATCAATATCATGTAAAATTGATGTTACACGTGCAGAAAAAACCCCAGGGTGGTTCTAATACCCTTGGGGTAAACAACAAAAGTGCCGCTGGGAACCTAGCACACGGAAGGTGCTTAGAACCCAGCTTTTAGGCGCTAGATTTTGGCAGAAAAAACACTGAAAATGTCCAAGGTTGTTTCGTATTTCTTTTGCACTATATTGTTGATAAGTGCTGTGCTGTGTGCATTTTATATTTCAAATGTGCATGTATAACTGTTTGACTACCGGTAATCTAAGACTATTCTATATGAATGGTCAGCTTTTTCTACAGAGAATAATGGGTTATTCACTGCAGAGACACAGGGTTCTATTACTCCCTGGTACTCAGGTTGTGTGAGAATTACTCTCACGTGTGCTTTTGCTTCATATTTAATTGGATATTGAGGCTGGATCTGTGGAGCAGAACTAATTGGTATTACATGGTGGGGTAATCTCTATCACACCGTATGCGGTTGCGATACAGCGCAGGAGTCTATGCCAAAGCCGAATCAGCACCGTAGGCTTCTTTTACTTAATCTGGAACCAGGACTGAGAAAGGAGGCAAAATGACATCTTCCTGTGGGAGGGCGCTGACAAATTCAGGTGGCCAATCTTTTTCTGCCAATAAAATATCATGTTAGTGTTAACCTTCTCCAGAAGATTACTTTAATAAGGTGCTCTATGTCTACCTCAATCTGAATATTTAATGTATATACTCTGTCAGGTGGGGAGACACACCTGTCCTCTGTTTCAACTTCAAGGAAGTCATTAGTTGGTGTCACATCCAGAAGACCTATAAGGCTCCAGCGACATTTTGTGACCTCTGCCGCGCTGTCTAGCAGAGTCAGTGCTCATGTCCTGTTCTTCAACAATGTTCTCAATATGAGTGGCATCTTTAATTGAAATCGCTGCCACCTTTTTCTTTTGAAACTGGGGCCTTGGCTGTGGAAATTTCTCTTCCATTTTTGCAAAAGTCTCTGAGGAGTGTGCAAGTCCTTTTTCGGCTTCACGTAGTAGCTTTGGTGTTCTGGCTGTCCTCCCTTCTAACTCTGTTTATCCGGTGAGTCCTGGAAGGAATGAGATTGCCGATTGTCATTATATTGATATCTAATGTATTTAAAGTTTCTCTTTTTCTAAAGTTATATCTTTTTTTCTGAGGTCTCCGGTGGTGGAGGTTCTCCTCTTTGTGTTCTTCTATATTTATTTTGTTTTTGTTTATCCCAGCATTTTTAGAGCCCTCTTGTGCTTGCTTAGTACCCTCCTTAGAGGAGGTACTCTGTAGATGAGGCTTATTGGACTGGCCCAACACTATCCCAAACTATACTAGTATAAGTTTTGGAAATAATCTTTGGCATCTTGCGCACCTGGTCCTGCTAAGGAACCTCCTAGAGCCACTGGTAAATTGCCAGTGCTGCTGCTTCCCCTTTAATGTTGCTGTGTCAACATTGTGCATCAGTTTCATTGCCAAGTCTAGGGCCAGGGTTGCCCGTGTTCATTTTGAATGTATTTCCACCCTTCCGGTAAATTTGCAAATGCTGGTGTACCATCTGTAGTGGTGTATATTTTGGTAACGACTATGCCCCAAGTGGCCTCAATTGAGGGAACCATTCACAATGGCAAGCACATTGTGAGAATTCTATGTTTATCTAATTTTCTTGTATGGGAAAACACTGCTTCCAGCTGGTTTGTTTTTTGAGCATCTCAGAACAGAATCTTCACCCGCTCAGTGGTTTTTTTTCCCATTATTGAATTGACAGTTTATGGATTTATCCCTGTAACTGCCAATTGATTTATAGCTAGAGCAGTCCTTGCTGGTGCAGTGTTTAAAGCCCCCATTATGAATTGTATTAATCACCTATAAATTTCTATTAGCTCATTGTATAATGTACATACTTCTGCTACAGGTAGAGCTTGCACATTCGGATGTGGTGTGTATGTGGACAATGTTGGACATGCTGGACCATCATTGCGTAAAGGACCAAACCTAACAGGTTGTATTACATGTGGAAGGGAGCCATTTAATCAGTCTTGGTGTTCTTGATAATTTAGAGGTGTTTCTAAATATTAGTGTGCTCTGTACTGTAATGGTACATTTGCTGTTCTTTTTGTATGAAATGTTTTGGAGTCAGGGTTTATTTCTGAGACTGTGACCCATGAGTAGAATATTTCTGTTATGTAAGCGTCTTGAGATTCAACTACGAATGTGACATCCCCACCCTAATTTGTTAATCCATTATCTAAAAGTAATTGTGTGATAGGTTGTCTACAGTTCTCATGAATATTTATTGTTTGGCCTATAATAGGGAATAGGAATCAGAGTCAGGAACACGACTGGGGGAATCCTTTTAGGGTTCAAGCTTGAACAATCTGCTGCCTAGAAGAGGTGCTGCCTATTTAGCTGAGGAGGATTTTTGTAAGACCACAGACATCTCCGTACAATGGTACTTAGGGTGCGTTTAGTGTTTTTGAAACAGAGATACTCAGGGGACCTGTATTATTAGTAACTTACCAACTCTGGCTCCGCCACGTCGTAGGACTCTGCTTATTGTGATGACACTGCTGGATTCTTGGTGGCAGCACCAATGTTTGTGGGTGATTGAGTCAATCCAACACTGTCTTGGCAGCTGTCGCCCCAACCCTTTTGGCTAGCTAGCAGCATATCACCAAAACCTGAAGGAAAGGGTGATTTGTGACAGCCTGAAACATGACACTTTGTGGTGGCTTCTCAGGGAAAGTTGTGGTCGACAAGCCTCACCCCCTGCTCTTGTTAGCAAAAGGTCTTGTACACACACATAGGCTAAAGAAGAAGATGCAGGATGGTTTTCATGTATTAGCCTATGTGTGTGTGTGGTTTCCAATACATGTAGTGAAAGTCTGAAATCTAAAATATATGAGCTGCAATTCTTACAGCAATGAGACATAACAGGATTAGAATGGTGGTGACCAGCCAGAGGAAAATAAACAGACCTAACATATTAAAATAACATACCTATCCCATAACTCCTAATCGAGAGCATATCTATGATAGCCCAATCTGTCTGTAGTTAGTCCATGAGAGGAGCACCCATCCCCATTACCTGGAAGAGAAGGGTCTGCCCGCCATCTTCAGGTTTGGTTGTAGAGAGAGTGCTGAGGTCAGCAATGAAATGACATGCAACATGGATGGGATCCTGGTCGGAATTACCTCCCTGTTGTCCCTTGGCCTGTACAATGTTTTTGATAAGAAACATATTTCTGTTCTGTGAAAAGGCCTGATTTTGGCATGTGTCTAAGTGTCGAACTGTTTACATATTCTTGTGACAATTGCTAGCAGGATTATTACGTACTGTTCTTGTCTTGGACAGAGGTACATGGTGAAATGTTGTGCACAGAATATTATTAACAATGCTTTTGCAGAATTACAGAGTTACAGCTGATTAGAAAATAAAAACATCACCGCTAAAAGTCAAAATTGTACGTACCTGGCTGTTGCTCCTTCCACATTAAGTTGCTCTGCTGTTTTTTAATCTTGTTAATACAGATGACCTCCTGTTTTTGTTCTTTTTCTTCATATTATGCTTCCTGTCCATATTACGCACTAGTGACTACATGAGCATCCTAGGGAGGCTCATGACAGGGACCTCTCGACACCAGAGACTTCAATTAAACAAAGTAACCAAGACATGCCCTCCAGCTCATTGTCTTCCATTATCTCACACTCACAGAGTAGCATGTGTCAGCCTACATCACTCATCCATCCCTCTGACACTGGGTGTGGGTTTATGGTGAGTGGTAATGCTAATTTCATTGTCAGTCTCTGATGTCAAGGCAGGTGGTGACTGTAATTCTAATCACTTATAGAAGTGAACTGCTTACAAAAGTAGTGAAGCAGGTGCAAGGTTGAATTCCAAAAGGTTGGCATAGAGATTTGCAGCTAGTCGTGTGTCTGTTTTGAGGTATTTCATCTCATAACGACTAAAAAATGTCCTGCTTCCAAAATTTCTTGCCAAAATATTGATGAACAAAATATTTGCACAGTAAGGATATGTAGGGAAGTGTAGGTGTACTTTTCTTAACTCCACATGGATGCACCTTGAAGATACTTACCTTCAAGGTGCATCGGTGTTAGGAATAGTGAATCTATACTCACCTATATGCAGCTGTTATCTTGGTATTGTGGTCCTCAAGATTTTGGCCATAAAAGTTTGGTAGTTTGATGATTCTGTAGTTGATATTTCGACATATATCCATTTGTGGCACAACTTCACTGTGTGCAAAGCATGAATGATACTGTGAATGATACTGTGTGAGTGGCTTTAATGCAAGCATATTATGTGTGCCAAATTGAGAATGTCATAGACAAGATGGCAGTTTCTGTCAAAATGTGTCAATAAAAGTATCAGAAAATGTGCAACACGGAGGTCAGGGATAACGTTCCATAGCCATAGGGTCCCAGTAATATTTGCATATTGTCTTACTCCATGAGAACAAACTCTAGTTTTGTAGATAAACAGCCGTGCTGTTATCATCTCCCCCATATTCCAAGCATATATCTACTCTTCTCTGGTTCTTGTCACCTACATATGGTGGAGTGTGCTTCGAACAAGGGTCAACATATGCATGGTTAAATGGACCTTTATACACAAAACTCGTTCCTTTGATTCCCACAAGAAACATTTACTTGTCCAAGATAGGAGCATTATTGTGTTCAAAGTACTACTGAATCAGTCAGAGGGAAGCAGCATTCCACGTCAGCATCTATGCCCTTTGATTTCAACCACAGAGCATTACAAACGATTTGAGGCTAGCATTACTTTCAGGTTGAAATCAAGCAGGCAAATGATGGTTCTGGTTCTGTTCCTTATTGGACCAAAATGACTCACTGAAGCATGACTGACGCATGTTTGAGTAACTGCTCTGTTTTGGGCTGCCATCGGTGCAGCTGGCACATATGCTTGCTAGGGAAACTCTACATGGTTTCAGTATTGCCGAGTGGCAAGCGTGCTTCCTAATATATACTGGCTTGCACCAGGCTGCTGGGTGCGTTGTTACCATTCTTGATTTGGTGCCACTTTATATGACCCTGTACAGGTGAGGGACCAAGACTCGTTCGAGACTTCGCATTGGGCCCTGTTCCTTGGCATAGAATTCAGGTGGCAATACGTAATACGGGCATTCTTCCTGCGCAAAACAAAGGAATCCTCCTTAGCAGTTGGGCACATACACAGTGGTATCCTATGTGGTGTTGGCTTTGGAGGAGACAAAGAGGAAAATGAGCTGACTATACCTGTTCCTTTATTTACTAAACTTTCATACAGTGCAACACAGCAAGGGAACTTGCTGTGCTGCATTGTGTGCAAGCTAGAGCAGAAATGTGCCATACTTACTAAGGCACATGATTGGTCTTTACTAGCTCTGTTGTAGTTGCGGCTGCTTTGCACCAATGCAGGCACCCTTGCGTTATATTGCAACGGTGCCTGTATTGTGGTCAGTATCGTTTTTGTACAGAAAAAAAGCAAATTTCAGCATCCAGACTATCTTAAGAGGCGTATTCGCTTTATATGAGTGCTTTAGAATGCAGCAACTAGGAAGCAATGAGGAGAAATAGAGATATTTCTCCTTGTTACACCAGCCTCCGGTAGGAGCACCATTTTGGTGCAAACTCAGATTTACAGACTTTAGTAAATCTGGGTTTGTGCTAAGATCCATGAGTGGATGCACAGAAACACCCTTCCTCCACCATGGAACGCCTTCCGGCTACGAGGCAATGCATAACGCTGCCTTGTGTTACTTTTTTTAAGTAAGCCACACAAAGCCTCACAAATTGGGCTTTGTAAGGCTTAGTAAATCCTGATGCTAATTTTTTGTCGGGCTGCATCAAAAAGTGATGCAACCCTGATGCAAAATCTTGCCTGGGTGTACTGTTCATCGGTTGTAGTGAAGACCCGGGCATTGCTGCCACCATACATTTAGGTACTGCGAAGGTACATTGTGATCACTGAGTGTGCAGACAGAGTGTATAGAGAGTGTCTATCCTGCCAAATAAACCCTGGATGATTGTGTGTGCTCATTTGCTGAACCTTTCAAGCTCTGTGCAGTGCCGGCTGGTGACAGTTGAAAGTGATGGGGAGTAAAAGTTGGGTTTGATTTTTATGTAGAAAGCGAAGTGAGCAAGCTTAATGGACCAATGTGGATCCGGGGGGAGGAGGAGGGCGGGGGGCTACTCCAACAGAGAAAATAATTTGAAAGAGACTGTCAAAGGGCGCATTTTAAAGCAAATGAATTTCGTGAGAAAGCACGGTTTATAAAGCAGTGGAAATGTACAGTCCTGAAATATTAAACACATTAAAAACTGCCCCACATTTTATTGCATTAATATGTTCAACAGTTACTGTAATTTGCAAATTGTACAGCACAGGAACTTAAGGCCCTTTAAATTGATTGTTTGCCAGGGTCTTGCTCTGTATGTGGTATTGACTTTGGAAGAAAATGCTCTAACCAGGCTTCAAGAAGCACCCACAATTGCTTGCTGCAATCAGTCACATAGAAATATGTGCATACAGGCCAATAGGTGGGATGAAAAAAGGGGGGCTCTCTAAAAGGGAACATTTAAAATAAAGTTCTGTGATTCCCATAGCGTGCCACCAGACTCGTATTTTGGTTTCTCTCTGAGGTGTTATTGCATCCAGATATATAACACAACAGACATAGGGCCTGATTACAACTTTGGAGAAAGGTGTTAATCCGTCCCAAATGTGACGGATATACCATCAGCCGTATTACGAGTCCATTATATCCTATGGAACTCGTAATACGGCTGGTGGTATATCCGTCACATTTGGGACAGATTAACACCTCCTCCAAAGTTGTAATCAGGCCCATAGACCCAAAGCCTAGCAGTACTATTGGCTTTGTCAATGGTTGTTAGCTGTTATGAATGAGTAACAACAATGAATTGTTATAAATAACTGACATAGGAAATGTTTCAATTCTGAAGTTCAATATTTTTGAGGCCTGTGGAAGGGGTATTGGCCTTCACTTAAGTATGCTTTATATTAGATATGTATTCCATCTTTCTCTGCACATCTCGTTTATCTGCACATTTTCAGCCTCCCCTCCACTCTTTCCTCTACAGCATGCTCTTTTCACTTTCCCTTAAATGCACTTTCTCGCAATCTCCATCACTTTACCACCACCAAACATACACTGCACTCACTCATATTTAAGCAGTTTATTTTCATTTACTTTTGTCTTGTAAATATTTTGACATCTGTGTACCACCTTCACACATATTTACAAAGATTTTCAATTGCAACTGGAATACATGACCACTGTTCATTGTGCTCTGCACCTAGGCCAACGCACAGACAGGCATCTTGCTTTGCCTTCAGCCTCAGTGCAAGTGCCTCAATCAAAGCCTCTCATAAACACCTGGCATGACTCAAAGTATGCACTATGCAACAGTAATGTGATGCACAAAAAATACAGAAAAACAACATGATGGAACAGCTAACATTCTTGGGGAATGCAAGTGTGACGGGCCGCTCTTCCGATAAGCGGACCCGTCATGCCGAACTGCAACTGACGCTGCCTCTTCTGACCCGGAAGAGCTTGCAGCGTCATCCAATTCCTTGCCACTTCTGGGGAACGGAGGGCAAGTGGAGGTGATGCGTGCCTTTCGTGCCGCAAAAGAGAGGACCTGACCCGGACTGAGGAGCACGGCGCGCCCAGAGGTGAGGAGGAGATGAGAGGTCATATTGGCGGTGAAGACGGGAAGGAAGACGTCACGGAATCCAACTGGCGTGGTGAAGATCATCCCGAGGAGTCAGAGGCGCGGGAGGAGCCCAGTGCAGGCTCCGGCCACGCTTAAGGGAAAGCATGGCCATCTCAGGTGCGTGCCTGATACGGGGAATAGAAGGGGAAAGTGGGGGTTAAAATGAGTGAGACACGCAGACAATACAGGGCTCAGGGAGAGCCTGTATAAAGACGTTTGTTGACTATTTTCTTTTTTTGTTGTTAATATAGTTTGAGTTATTGGTGGGGCGGGGAGTGCAAAAAGAAACATTATTTTAGTACAGAAAAAAGAGACAGGTGCCCTAGCCACCTTACAGCAAAGAGGCAAAGAAAGGGATCCCTAGTACAGGAGGCAAGGAACGCAGGACAGCAAACAAGCTCAGATAGCAGGAATAAGAGCGTGGAAAAGGAGAAAAGGGAAAAAGGGGGCAGTATTGACCAACGTGAGCAAGAAGACCCCAAAAAGAAACGTATAGAGAGAGGAAGACAAAGAGAAGACCCATAAAACAGGTCGCAGGGAAGAAAAAAGAAAAGGACAGACAAAAATACCGAAGAGAAAGAGGCAGAAGAAAGAAAGAAAGGAAGAAAGAGGGATTTTAGAAACAGTTGACCCAGAGTGAAGAAACCCACACTGACCTGCATTTTTTTTCTTCTTACTCCCACATGCGCCTCCCAAGAGCCCTAAAGACGAGAAGAAGTAGAGAAAATTAAAAGGCATTCCCAATCAGCCGGAACAATGTGAATTGTACAAACAAACAAAAATACAGCTTCAATAAATGTAACCTCATACCTGCCACTGACTACGTGTCGTCATTGCGCCAACCTGTCACAAGTGGTGTCAGAAGTGGGATCAGGACTTCGACGCAATGGAAGAAAAACCCACCCTTGCAGACATGATTGCTAAGCTGGAAGAAGGCCAACGACACCTCCAGCTGGTATGGGAACAGCAGATCAAAGAAGCTAAGGAGGAAAGAGAGGCCCTGCAGACAGCGCTGAAAAGCCAGGCCACGATCAGGGCGAACAACCAATTGGTCCATGAAAATGCATTGGGCAACTTAACAGAAACTATTGCCCACACCAAAGTACACCCCAACGTCCCAAGTAGCGTGCTCCAAAAGTATCAGGAAAATGAGGATCCTGATTCATTTTTCACAAACTTTTAACGTGTAGCGAGTTCAGCCAATTGGCCCATGGAGAAGTGGGGCCAATATATTGCACCTCTCCTTACCGGACATCTCCAGGCCACCTACCAGGCCGTAAATCCAGGAGGGGTGACACCATAAAATGAAGTCAAGAAGGGAATTTTGGAACGCATTGGCTTGGATCAAGAGAGTTACCGAGTAAAGTTTTGTCAGACCAAATGGCAGTCTCAGGAGAACCCTCGGACCTTATACTATCGGGTACATCATGCAGGGGGAAAATGGCTGCACCCCACAGAGACTACTAAAGACACAATGTTTGATGCCATCATCTTAGAGCAATACCTAGAAGCCCTTCCAGTCACCACCCGAAATTGGGTCAGACAACATCTGGATCTGACCAATCGCACAGTCATCGATCTGGCCTGTGCCTTCCACCAGGCACCGGAGTTCCGAGGGGTTCATTCAAAATCCATCCCCTCGTCAGCTCGAATGACAGTAGGGAGAAGTGTACCCCCTCGACCACCCACTGCTATTGGTCCTGAACGGGCCTCCTCTTCCCCACAAGAAACCGTGACTGGACCACAGTGCTTACATTGCTCCAAGTGGGGACATATTGCCCGCCATTGTCTGTTGAACAAGGAACTGAGGAACCCATGGAGATCGGTATGATGAAGGGACGAGTCCTCTGGTCTGGGGGTAAAAGAGCTGCCTACATTACTATATTGGGTCTCAATGGGAAAAACCAAAGAGTGCTGATAGACTCGGGATGCAGTCAAAGTGTGGTGAACCAGGAGGTTGTATAACCGGATCAATGGCAAGCAGGCACCCAAGTTCTTATCACCTGTATTCATGGGGACAAAAAACTGTACCCCGTAGCTACGGTCTCCATCAATTGGAAGGGTGTGGAGGAACATCTATCAGTGGGAGTGATTCCTAAACTTGGAGAAGACATAATAATAGGCACTGACTATGAGGACTTCGAACATTTGCTGACGAAAACCAGTCGAGAACTTCTCACTACTACATGGTGGGAGGAGGCGCCCTTTGTTGCTTCTGACTTAGAAGTACCCAAAGACACAAAGAAACTCAGCAAGAAAGAAAAAAGAGAACAGCGACGCCACTGTTATAATGCTCACCAAGACGACTCCTCTCACGGGGCTCCCATACCCAAGGCAGTGATGACAGAAGCAGGTAGTTTTCGTCAGGCCCAACGAGAAGACCCCACCTTGAAAAATGCCTGGCATCATGCGTTAGCCATGGATGAACCATCGGTAGGTCGCACCTTCTCCATCACTAATGATCTGTTATATAGGACCTGTCCTAGCAACCCGAAAACAACCCCTCAGTTAGTAGTACCACAAACACACAGACAACAGGTCCTCCATTTGGCTCATGGGGGTAATCGAGAAGGACACATGGGAAGGGAAAAACCAAGGCTGCAATACTCCAAAGGTTCTACTGGCCAGGTGTATATGAGGATGTTAGGAAACACTGTCAGTAGTGTCACAAATGTCAGCTGATCAACCCCTCTCCCCACCCCTCTGTTCCCTTGCAACCACTACCCATAATAAACATTCCCTTCACCCGGGTCGGTATGGATATTGTGGGACCGTTGACTCAGTCGGTAAAAGGACACCAATATTTATTGGTGTTGGTAGACTATTCAACCCGATACCCTGAGGCCATATCCATCATCAGCATGAATACGAAAACGATAGCCCAGGCCATGATTGAGTTTTTCTCCAGAGTAGGGTTTCCTAAAGAGATACTCACTGATCAAGGAACCCCTTTTATGTCCTGGCTCATGGCTGAAATATGTTGTACAACAGATACGTACCTCCGTTTATCATGCACAGACTGATGGCTTAGTCGAACGGTATAATAAAAACATAAAAACCTTATTACGAAAGGTAATTAGTGAATCAGGAAGAGACTGGGAAAAAAAGTTACCCTTAGTCCTGTACACCTTGTGTACTCATATACAATCCTCCAAGGTGCACAGCCCTTTTGAGTTACTCTTTGGCCGGCAACCTCGCACCCTTCTCGAGATGCTGGCTGAACAATGGGAGGAATCGGAGGAGGAGGTACGGGATCTCCTCACATACACAGAAGACCTCAGGGACAACTTACACAATTTATGGGAAGAGACCCACCAAACACTAAGAGAGGCCCAGACCAAACAGAAAGCCTACTATGATGCCCATAGCGCACCCCAAAGTCTAAGTGTAGGAGATAAGGTTCTCGTTTTATTGCCCACCAGTGAAAATAAACTTCTTGCACATTGGCAAGGCCCCTATATCGTAGGCGAGAAACTTAACCCCACCACCTATAAGATTAACATACCTCAGGGAGCAGGTAGAGAGCAGATTTATCACATTTACCTCTTAAAAAATGGAATGAGAAATCTGAGGCTCATCCTGCATATTATGTTACCAATGACACGGATCAAGACGTATCCATATACCAAAGCCAAAAGACTCAGCAGAAGGGAACTCCACTACCCCTGGTGAATAGCGCCCTCAGTCCCGAACAAGTCCAACAACTACAACGCCTAGTCCATTCAAATCTGGACGTATTCTCTAACATACCCGGTCACACCCCGTTAATACAGCACCACATCCGCACCATAGGAAATAAAGTAGCCTGCCAACGGACCTATAGGATACCTGAGGCTAAGAGACAAATAGTGGAGCAGGAAGTAGAAAAGATGTTAAAGACTGGTATAATTGAGCCCTCCTCCAGCCCCTGGTGTTCCCCAGTGGTCCTGGTTCTGAAACCCGATGGCAGTACCAGATTCTGTATTGACTTTAGACAGGTCAACGCCTTGTCACTTTTTGATTCATATCCCATGCCCCGCATTGATGAACTTTTAAAAAGGTCAGGACAGGCCAAGTATATGTCTACCTTAGATTTGACCAAAGGGTATTGGCAGATCCCCCTTAAAGCTGAGGACAGAGAGAAAATTGCATTTGCTACACCCTCCGGCCTTTATCAGTTCACAGTTCTGCCGTTTGGTCTTCACAGGACCCCAGACACTTTTCAACGCCTCATTGACAACATTCTTAGGCCCTTCCATGACTATGCGGCTGCATATCTGGATGATATTGTGGTGTATAGTGCCAACTGGGAAGAACATCTTGAACATTTAAGGCACATCATACAAGCCCTACGTGAAGCCAAACTAACTGCTAATCCTGAGAAATGTAAATTAGGCCATACCGTCCTTAAATATCTAGGTTATGTCATAGGGGAAGGTAGAGTTCGACCCCAAGTAGAGCAAGTCCAAGCCATCATACAGTTACCTCTCCCACTTACCAAGAAGGACGTCCGAGCCTTCTTAGGAATGGTCGGATACTATCGTAGATTTATACCTCAGTTTTCAACCCTTGCAGGACCCCTCACGGATCTTTTACAAAAATGCAAACCCAATCACCTGGTCAGCCTTTCTCTGAGGGAAAGCCAAAGCTTTGAAACACTCAGAAATCTTCTTACATCTGAACCGGTCCTATGTTGTCATGACTTTGCCAAACCCTTTCTGGTTCAGACAGTTGCCTCTGATGTAGGACTAGGAGCTGTACTGTCACAGGCAGATGAGGAAGGTTAATTGCACCCCATTGTATTCATCAGTCGGAAGCTGTTGCCTGGGGAGCGTCACTATCCCACTGTGGAAAAGGAATGCCTGGCCATCAAATGGGCGATAGAATCCCTGCATTATTATCTGGTGGGACCGCCCTTTAACTTGACCACAGCAAGATTAAGTAAAACATGAAATAAAAGAGGAACTAAATCACTAACCTGCATTACCTTAACATTTTTAACATTCCTAATTCGGGAATCAGTCTATGTTTTTGGCATTAATGTTAAGGGGATGAAGACATTGCCAGTTTAAAGCCATGTAGCATGTATCTGTGTAAACACATATTTTTCCCTTTGCGCTTGATTCGGATATTTGGATCAACTCAGTAAGGGAACAAAAACCCTTCTTGTCTTTGGATCAATTTCACGAGGAACAAATACAGCAGCTCCACTTCTAAAGGGGCCAGCGACCTACAGCCAGGGCCTAGGTTGTCACAGTTGGTGAGGCTAGCATTAAGAGGTATCCCAACACAATATACATAACACAAGATTAGCATTATCACACTTACCATTAACAAGTACAAGCCTCCAACTCACACATGCTTGTATCCAGCCTTACAGCATGATGAATGGGAAAGAATGGGATCTATGCCTGTAAGTGACAGACGTTTCGCCTCATGCAAGGGTGCAAAATCTAGCCCCCAAATCAGTGACGCTGACACCATCACTGGCCTACAGTGGATACCGCTATAGACTACGATGGCAATGAAGAGCTTTAGAAAGGTAAGCCCTGTGTTATGCGTCACATTACAGAAAGTTGATTTACTGCCTGGTTTTCCTCTCCTGCTTCAGAGCGAAGAGGGGCAGGCAGCCTAGAACAGACAGTCCAGACTTAAATACATCGATTTCCCTAGCGATTGCATCTCTAAATAAATCGATCTATTTAATATTTTTTTAGGTAAACGTGTAGATATTTCAGAGGGGCACAGCCCTAATGGAGAAACCGCCTCAGGCTCTGTGTCACAGTGCTTGGATTCAGTATCAGCGAGGGGTAAAAGATTACAGCCGGGTCACAACATAGAATAAGTCAAATTCTTTTTGTTTTCAATATTTGTGTAATTATGTTTGCATTTGACATAATTTACAAATATGATTTCACACTTAATAGGTATAGTAGTTTGATCACCATACAGCCTTCAGACGTCATGCCTGTGTCAATGCTGCTGTGGCATAAGCGATTCTTATCTGTTGCTGATGTTTTTTTGAAGCTATCATCATTTTCCAAATGTGCTTTTCTGAAAATATGTCTTTGCTTAATGAAAATGGTGATTTATTCCCATAAATTATGTTGCATGCACCCTCATACGAGAGTTTTACTTGGCCGCATATGCACATGCAAACCAGATGTGCATATTCTTGTAAATATTTCGACAGTAATTCATAACTGCTAATGAAATTGCATATTACGTTGGACCTTAATTAAGTAGAACTAGTTTTGTTAATTATTGTCGTGCACTTTTTAATATTTTAGCAATGTTACCATTAATAAGTCTTTGTTAAATGTAGCACTTCAACAATCTTTAATGATGGAATGGTTACATGCATGCTGACATTCATTGGAAGTTCATACTTTTTCCTGCATCTAAGTAAAACTTCATAAAACGTTGTGTAAGAGGATATTCCCCTACCGGTTTACCTCTTATCAGGTATGAAAGTGTGTATTCAGTTACAATTAATGCTACTGGACAGCTTTAAAGTAATAATATTCACTTTCACTTTACTTAACGAGACAATTCTGTACAAATAAATTATATTCATACACGACACGCACATATTGCACAATATAATTCAAAATGTTACTTTGTTACAATTTTGGTCAAAGTGTAAGGTAAATTACACCAGCAGTAAGTTTCAAGGTCTTTTAAATGTCATCATTCCCAAGTACCTCTCCTATTTGGCTCACAAGTACACTAGAGTCATATGACAGTTAAGAATAAAATACAGGTTCGAAATCTTGCAAAAGTAAATGCAGTTGGTTCAGTTATAAGGAATACTGAGTACTGTAAAAATAAATAATATGATCTGGAAAATAAATAAAATATAGAATAATGGAGTAAAATTAATGAAACCAAAAAACAAAATGGTGGCCACCCTTGAACTGGAATTCAGTACAATTCAAGAAAATATTTTAAATAATGGACACAAGGACCCCAGAACAAATTATCAGAGATGATACAAGACGATCGTAGATAATTTGTGTAAAACTTTGGCTAGTAAATAAACATACACAATGACATTAATAGCTGAGTAAATGCTTACATAATATTCTTATATATGCAAATGTAATGTTTAATTTTCATTTTCTGTTCATTCGTTTGCATTTTTTATTAGTTGTGTCCCTCTCATTTTTTGGCGGATGCTCCACAGGTAGAAAAACAAAGGTCATTAAAAAAAGAACATTTAGGGGGTTATTACAACTTTGGAGGAGGTGTTAATCTGTCCCAAAAGTGACGGTAAAGTGACGGATATACCACCAGCCGTATTACGAGTCAATTATATCCTATGGAACTCGTAATATGTCTGGTGGTATATCCGTCACTTTACCATCACTTTTGGGACGGATTAACACCTCCTCCAAAGTTGTAATAACCCCCAAAATCTTTTTCGAGAACACACTTCATGCTTAAGTTCAATTCAGAAACATTTTAAAGTTTGAACATGTAAAGAAATGTAAAACTGCGTGCAGCCAAACTTCACTACCAACTTTCTTGTCCAGTACATGTTACTGCCCATTCTATTATTTTTCGATTGCACTTTTACTCCCCATATATTTTTGATGGAAAGCAATTGTACATTAGAATGAGTCACAACATTGTGGAACAGGCAGTGCATGGGTATGATGTGACGCACTGCTTTTATTCATGTCTTCACTAGATATGTGCAGACAACTAAATGTGCTTGGTAACACACCAAAACTTTTCTCTCAATAATGTTGCACATCTTTATAGGACAAACGTACATTTTGCAAATGAAACTGAAACACAAAAATGCTAGTCACAAGACTAAGGGCCTGATTTAGAGCTTGACAGAGGAGGTTACTCCATCACAAATGTGATGAGTATCCTGCCCTTAGTATTACGATCCCATTATATCCTATGGGGATCAAAACACAGCAGATGGGATACCTCTCACATTTGTGACAGAGTATTCCCTCCACCAAACCGGTGGAGGGGTTACTCTGCCCAATGGTGATGGATATCCCATGCAAATAAATCTAAATAACATAGAAAACAATGGTATTTTGATTTCAGTGGACTAAATTTGGCTCTATGTATACTAAGTGGCCCTTTAACCAAATAACCATTTCATAGGACACACTCTTCTTAGGTTGAGCATAGCAGCTCAGTAGCGCTGCTTTTCCGGGGTGTTGGTATGTATCTGGGCTTTTAACAACGCCCACCTCACACCCATTACTACCACTTGGTCTTGGGCTTGCCCTTCAAAAATTCTTTGATGACATTAGCAAATGGTTTACATTTGTCCCTCGTTGAGGAGGTTTTGTTACCGCCTTGGCCATCACCCCTGTCACATGACTAATTGCACTTAGTTTGACTTTTTTTTCTTTTTGTGTCTCTTCTTCGCGCTAATGCTCATGTTGGCCATGGCACTGTGATTCGGCTCACTTACGTGAAACTGCTTTACTTTTCATTTTCAATTTATGAGGCAAGAAAAGTCCGGTTAGGACGTTACAACGCTAATAACTCTAATTCGAGCAAATGCGAGATCCATTGCATTGTGTCACGGTGCCTTTTCCTCGGGGTCTGCATGCTGCCGAACAAGAAGGCCCACCTCCCAGCATCACCAACTTAGAAAGCTTTGATAGCACAGAGTTATGATGAAGCCAGGTGGGGGGAAGGGAAATAGGGTCAGGAACTGCTGGGAGAGAGAGCTGAAAGCAAAAAGTTAGAACAAATATGCATATACTCATTCATAACAATCTAACTCACCAATAGAGGATTTGAATATATGTATCTTCGTAATATCATATTGAAACTCTTTATGAATTGGGCAATAACCCCTTTCTTCAAATCATGAAACCAAAATGAACTGAGACCTCAGAATCCAGAGAAGACAAGTGCCTTAGACTATGGACACTCCCTTGAATATCAATCATGGAACCACTTATGCATTGATAAAACTCTAAACGTTAGATCTCAGTTTTGAAACTTGTAAACACTTAAATGTGTATTTCACATAGTATAAAACACGTTAATATGTATCTCACATATCATGCTTCCTAAAACAATGAAACTATGATTTGCTTATCTTGAAATATTTCCACAATTGTACTCCTGTAAATTAAAAGCGCTTTGAATACTGTGCCAAGAGTGCTTTCTGTTAACTGAAGCGTTTTCGAATATTGAGGCAAATGCGCTTTTTCTCCTTTGAACTGAAGCGCTAAACAAAATGCTTTTTATTCCTTAGAACTGAAGCGCTGTGCCAATGCGCTTTATTCCTTTGAACTGAAGCAGCGTGCCAATGCGCTTTATTCCTTGAACTGAAGCGCTGCGCCAACGCGCGTTATTCTTCTGAAATGGTCCAGGGCCTGGTTTTTCAGGATGGAGGAGATGAAATCGTCGCACCAAAACATGGTGCATGGACATTTTTTGCAGGTTCCCAAGAGTCATTTTCCGGGCCGTATCCTTTCCAGGACACCAAGTACCAAAGAGAAGTCCCCCGATATTTGGAGTCTAAGATAGCTCGCACCTCATATTCCCAGTGACCTTGGACTAAGAGAGGAGCAGTTTGTGTGACAGTTTAGGGCGAAGCTGGTTTAAGAAGTGACGTGTGAAACACTGGGTGAATTTTCAAAGACGATGGTAATTTTAGTTTATGTGTTACTGGATTTACTTGTCGTAGAACTTCATAAGGCCCTATGAATTTTGGATGAAACATATTTTTATATTTGAATACAAAGTTGTTTGTGGGCAACTAAACTCTATCTTTGTCTGTATATGGAGAACCAGGCTGGTGTTTCTTGTCATATTGCATTTTATATTTTTTCTTTGCTTGATGGAGATTTCTTTGCAATTGTGAATGTACTTTTTTCATGTGCGTTGGCATGTTCATAAATGCTGGAGTTGGTTTGTGTTGTGAATACTGTGCCAAGGGTGCTTTCTGTGAACTGGAGCGTTTTCGAATATTGAGGCAAATGCGCTTTTTCTCCTTTGAACTGAAGCGCTAAACAAAATGCTTTTTATTCCTTAGAACTGAAGCGCTGTGCCAATGCTTTTTATTCTTTTGAACTGAAGCGCTGTGCCAATGCACTTTATTGCTTTGAACTGAAGCGCTGTGCCAAAGCGCTTTATTCCTTTGAACTGAAGCGCTGTGCCAACGCGTGTTATTCCTCTGAACTGGAGCGCTGTGCCAATGCGCGTTATTCTTGTGAACTGGAGCGCTCTGTGAATATGCTTTATTCTTTTGAACTGAAGCGCTGTGCCAATGCGCTTTATTACTTTGAACTGAAGCGCTGTGCTAATGCACGTTATTCCTCTGAACTGGAGCGCTATGCCAAAGCGCGTTGTTACAGTGAACTGAAGTGCTATGCCAAAAGAGCGTTATTGCTGTGAATTGAAGCTTTGTACCACCAAAGCGCATTATGACTGTGAATTGGAGCGCTAAAATGAAGTGGCCAGAGGCACCTAACCAAAGTGGCCTGGAAACACCTTGCTCGTTAGGCTAGGCGGATGCTGTAACTTAGGAAGAAACAACTCCCTTCTGGCTTGGCTCATCAAGACCATACCGTCACGAGTACCACCTACTTGTGTCTGAATTCCCCACGGAAACTGGGAACCTTCGAGTTACTGCCAAGCTGCTCTGAAGAAATTCTGCTCTGCTCCAGAGGAAGGTACCTTGAGGTCTGATTGTATTGAAGACTTCAAAATAGTGAGCCACAAGCTTGGGTGTGGCTGGGCTTCTTAGGCCAGCCACACCCCAAGATGGCCACTGCCTCTAAAAACATGGCAAATGTAGTCCCTTCTTAGGATAGCACTGATAAGTGCATCTTGACCACCAATGGCCTGAACCTGCAGCTGTGTGAGCTTTTCCACAGGGCAGATGACGCTGATGGCCATTCTTGGAACAAGCGGGGATGACCAGTGCTGTGCATAAAGTGCCACAAATCCGTGCAGCAGACTTTCGGGTGGGACCTGGATCGCGCATAGCTTTATTCCTGACACATTGCAAATGCTTGTTTAAATAGTAATTACCAATTTTCAATTCAGTTCCAGTCAAAAATTGTGAATGTTACACAAGTGTTCAGATGTTTTCACATTGCTGACCAGAGAACTTCACCCGAGAGGGGCAGGCCCTAACATTTCCTCTTCTTAATCCGTCTGAATTCTTAGAAATTGAATGTCAGGAATGCCATAGGATGTAAAGAAAACAATAATCATTTGCTTGGTAAAGGGTCACTGATTGTTTCAGAAGCCAGAAAAAGACATCTGCATAAGGGCTGAGGAACAAATCAATGCATTTACAGTTACCACCAGAAGCATCAACGAAATTTAAAAGAGGTGGCATAAGCTTCAACCCAGAACTAAAGAGAGGCTTGAAAGTCAGATGAAGGAAGCTACTGGGACTGGAGGGGGATTATCCACTCAGTCACAACCAACACCACTTAATGAGGTGATTGAGAGCACTTTAGTACCAGAGGCTGTGTCTGGAATAACACACCGACACTCCTGTACTGTCCAACCACCAACAGCTTAGTGTATAAATGTTATATACCTGTTACATGATGAGTCTTGGGACAGAAATGTTTCCTATGTGATGCCTAGTAATTTTGCCCTGCCCTGAGTGCCAGACTGCGAGTATCTGGTACCCTGGTATTTCACTTGAGACCCACCTTTTGCTAATTCCTATATGTGTGAAGGCCCAGGCCTCTCCCTTGACATGAGTGACGTCCTGGACCAGCCTTGGACATGGGGGAGTGCACCAAGCATATCCTCATTTGTCTGACAGTGGAGTACAATCCCTGTCAAAGTTTTAGGATGTAGAGTGGTGGTGGCAGCATATCATATTTTGTGAATCAGTAGTTGAGATCAGACATTTTTAGGGCTGAGCGTGCAAGCGCTTTGGCCCCTGTTGTAATTTCTCTGTGGGCTTTTAACCATCAGTTTGGTTGGTTTGTGGGATTGCCTTTTAACATTCCCTTGATGTCATTTGTCATGCCTTTTCCGTTGTTTAGCCCTCCTCCAGCGCACTGGTAAACTACTGAAAACATACGAGGCTTTGTGTTTTCAGTATGGTTTCTGGACTACTTTCTAATTCTGGCGCAGCGTGATCTCGCTGGGCAGTAGTCCAGGCTTTGCATGATATCGACCCTGTTACATGGATAACTGCCCTTTTGCAAGCGCAGTTCTGTTTCCTTTTGTGTGTCTCTTTCACACTCAAGGCGGCCGTCGGCTCGCTTATGTGAAACTGTTTTACTTTTCATTTTCAGTTCAAGTGGCAATAAAAGTCCGGTTAGGAGTTTACAACGCTAATAGCTCTAACCCGAGCCAATGCGAGACCCACTGCATTGCAAATGCTTGTTATTTGTGTCACTGTAGTGGATATCTACTGGTCCACTCATGACAGTACCACTTCTATGCGCTAACCCAGATCCTAGCAATAACATCAGGCGTGAATTCTTTGCACCTGCGTGGATGTGGCCTGTTTGTCTCATGTTTTGTATGAATGAACCAGAGTCCTGGAGGTCCAAGGTTCCATTTTGGACACCCGTGGCCTGTTTCTCTCAACAAGATGGAGGTGTGGTTGTTTCTCAGACAGTTGGCATTCCTGAAGGTTATGGGATGAGACATATATTGAAGAGGTGAAAGGGAGAAAAAGCTCTTTTACAAATTCAAGTAGGGCTTTTGTAGGGAGGATCTGCAGTCTTTTAGTATGTTGAGGGTAAAGATTGGCACCCCAATCTCTTTTGATAAGGTGACAGGGACCACTTTAGATGAGGCCTCTCTTTCCTGGTCACTGTTCTTTGTGGCTATAAATGAGTGTGTGCCGAAAAATCACTCCTCTTTGTGCCTCTGTTATGAGTAGTCAAGGCTGGAGAGTACACCGCAATGAGGAGAATCACTCTACAGAAAAGCTGTGAGTGAACAACAACATGGAGAGTACACATAAAAGAAGAACCACCCCAAATCTGTTCTGAAAAAGTGCAATCTACATCCTGTGTCTGCTTTAACTGTATAAAGATGGAGCCAGTGACCCACTTGTTTTTTCATTTCCAAGTTTTCTTTGACCAGGGAAGGTCGTGCTCCGCAAAGTACTCATAAAACTGCTGTGCCGCCAGAGATGGTGTCTGCATGACAGCTAGCTTTCCAAAAGTGAAGTGACATCACAGGGAGGAAGATGCTTTTCACCTATTCTGAAGCAACTGAATGGTGTCCTGAGTGCTGAGAGAGGGAAGTAGTCTATCAAACTGGCAGCAGGTCTGATTATCTGGGGAGAGCCAGAAACAGCTTGGTCCTCAGAAGTGTGAGGACACCTTCACACTAGAGGACTGAGGAGAGCAGTCTGTTTGCTCTAGGAAATGTGAGTGTAGTCTCTCCAAACAAGCAGTTCTTTTTGGTAAATGCAGCATCTACAAACTGTGCTCTAGTGGGCTGTTTCATTACATCTACAAACTGCGCCCGAAAGGACTGTGCCAATACAACAAAAAACTGTGCTTGTGTAGACCATGTTACTGTGACAATGAGCTTAGCTTGTGCCGACTATGCTGCTGCAATGATAAACTGTTCCTAGGTGGACCATGCCACTGCAACCACATACTGTGCCCATGCTTACCATGCCACTTCTTCAACAAGAAGTGCTGTGGCAGGTTTGTGTCGCCCATGAAGACTGCATCCAGACGGCCCCTTGACCATGCAGTGTAGGCCCCATCCAAAGCCCAGAAGCAGGCTTATCCCATGCCAGAGACCTGCAATGATGCAGAGGCCTTGCATGCCTGCACAAGGCTTCAGGTGACAGCTTCCACTGCTGCATGCCGTGGTTCTGGCCCAATTGTGAGAGCACCTTTAGACAGTGCTCCAAGAAGATGGAATGAACCAGATGTGTGATGCACATTTCTGTACTGCGATACATACAAAAAATGGTCCCACCAGACAAATTGGATAAGTTAAATCAATTAACGTATCCTAACAGTGCAATTTCCACAGGATATAGACAAGTTACATTTCTCAGAATTGTGAAGAGAACACCAATCACATCATGAAGAGACATATGCAAACGAAATGAAAATTCTTTAAATTGTATTAGAAAGCAATAATATTTATACATTATTCACATTTACATCGTTGCTCTATTAAGTATAACAAAGTGTTCAAAAAAAGTGCATGTGTAAAAATTAAAGAAAAGAAAAGAGAAAGGGAAAAAACCATAACATAATTAATCTGTCTTTAAAATAATGCCTGTCTGCATATCCAATCAAGCTCTTCAATTCAATTCCACACTTAAGAAGTAATTGCTTGAGTCAATGTTGGAGTGTGAGTGCAAGGAGTGAGGTAGGAGTGCAGGGTGGGTAGCATGGGTGTAGGATGAGGTATGTGTACTTGTAAGTGCCAGCAGATCGTTGTGCTCATGTGAGTGGAGGATGACTGGGCGACGTGGGACCTTAGTTCTAATAATAAATATGGGACACGGTGTACATGTATGATTTTTGTGCGGTGCTAGGAAAATGGGTTTTGTTGTTGTTTTTGTAGGGAGGATCTGCTGATTAGTCTTACTGTAGCACTGTCTTTTAGTATGCTGAGTAACTCACCATATCATTGATAATTGGAAATACTGTTGAATAGGACCTTGACAGAGATATATCTGAAGCTATATGTGCACATGTCACACCAACCACCCAATCAAGTAAGAATACGGAAAGAGCAGTTGTGTGCCACAGGCGTTCATCTCCCATGTCTACACTACCAATTGCTCAACCTCAAGCCCCAATCAATTTTTACAGCTATTTTAATCTTGCAAAGACTCAGAAGGCAAATAAGATTAACCATGAGACCAAGGTTTAGAGTTCTTCAGGATGTCCAGGGAGGTATTCTTTTTGAGAAAAGTTCCTAAACCTTGAGAAATCAATTTTAGATACAGGGTAAAAACTACTCGAAGCTATGATGGACTGTAGAATGTTCACAACTTGTCTCATACCACTATAAGCCACAGTAAAAGGCTGTTCAAAATCCCTGACATTTTCTTCCTCTTCCTCTGAAGAACATATGAAATGGGAATCACCACCAGAAATTGTTTGTATAAAGTACTTGGTGATTTTACTTAGAGCTCTGTCCTTCATGTCAGTCAACACCTGTCCCTCTCTTTATCCTAAAGCATTCGTCAACACATACAAGTCTTCAACAGTGTTTAACTCCAACACACCAGAGATCCACTGAGCAGTGAAAGACCAGAGGTCATTTTCTTCAGACATCGTCAACAGGTATAAAATCCTTAGCTGATGTGCAATGAGAAAATTCCCACATACACAGTCTTTGATATTATGGCCCTAATTAAGACCCTGGCGGTCTTGAGTCCGCCACGGTCGCGACTGTCGCAAACACGCCATGGTCGGACAATCGGGACTGCCACATTTCTGCCGGCCGACAACCTGGTGGTGCCAGCGGTCTCAATCCGCCAGGGCAGCATTTCAAGCAGTGTTGCAAGCAGCGCTTCCGAGGGGATTACGACCCCTCTCTACACTGGCATTTCCATGGTGGTTGCTGGGAAAGACAGGGTGAGGGGGCCCCATGAGGGCCCCTGTACTGCCCATGTACTTGACATGGGAAGTGCAGGGGCCCCCATGGCCACCCTATTGCACTTTTCACTGTCTGGATTGCAGACAGTGAAAAGCGCAACCGGTGCTGGGGCACCCTACGCACCTCAATTATGAGCCGGCATCAATGTTGTGGGCTGTTTCCCACTGGGCCAGCAGGTGGGAATTCTGTTTCTGCCTGCTGACTCAGCGGAAAACTCATAATGGGGGCTGCGGTCAAAATGAGCGCCTATGTCTCTTCTCTCTTGTCAGGTGATTACCTTTTCATTGTTGGCATGAGATTTTACACTTCATCCCTGTCCCTAAATTCTTTGATTGTAAGTCCTATGGAGGCACAAATGACAAGCCTTTACTAAGAAAGGACACTTCTGTGGATGTCATATTATGTGAGGATAAATTGAAGTTTGGTATGGTGTGTGGCTATCTAGGCTCTTGTCTATCTATACGCCTTTCCCTGCTTTGAAGTGGAATGAGAGCCATCATCTGAGTTACTGGGTGGTCCACATTGGTAGAATTTGTGTCTGGTCTGATCTTTCCCATGTGTATCCGTAACCCCATGTCTATCTTCGATGTTCTCCTCACCTGGTCTGTGGGACTTTACTCTCTCTAAAATATCTTTGTGTGGTATTACTACTATAATCTTTCAGTGGGTCAGTTTCAGCACTGGAATCTTCAGTAGTGTCAGAAAAGGACAAACATTTGTTGTCTATTTATCATACCCAACGGACGATTTTGGTAAATGAATCTTTTAGTATAGAAGTTCTCTGTGAGATATGGGTGAGCCTTGTCAATCTTACAGTTTTTAAATTCTTTCTTGACTTTATTTGTTTTCTTGTCTTGTTCAACCCTGTTAAACCCAATTACTGTTTTGTCTGTTTTCTCAAGACTGGGCTTAGCATCAGTTATGAGACTCAAGTCTCTGATCTGTCTCTCTAAATCCTTGATTCCTTCTAGTAACGTTTTGGAGTTCTATAGAGCTGTTTCAATGGCCAACATCATCCAATGTGAGTGACGTGCTAAGTCTGTTTTGTATTTTTATCCTCAGAGACTAAAACTAGAATACTTTTAACTTGATGTTGAAGTGGGATTGTGTCTGCCTTACGGCATTTTTACCATTTTTATCAGTTGCATGCAAATATATTTCTTCTGACATTTTTCTAAAAATTCTGGTAAGTTGCTTGTTGGTGCCGTGGATAAATCTGACATTTCAGTTAAAAGAGAGGGGCTGTTTAAACGTTGTTTAATGTACTCCTCCAAGTATGCTGGATTGAAGTCTGTCATTATAGATGTGCCCATGTAACCTAGGGGGTCAGGGGATAAAAATAACTCACTGGAGTAGTAGTCAGAAAATGACACTAGCAACCATGCGACTGCACATAGCCCACAGTAAAAAAAAAAAGAGAATCCTATGATTACCAGGGACCTTGGGGTGTCAATTAAAGAAAAAAGGACAGTGGCCGCTAATACCACCAAAATGACATGGAAATCAAAGAGTCATTTTTTTATGATTAACTAATTGTATATATTTACAAACTGCTATCCGACAATAATTCATAATGTACACTGAGGTGCAAGAGTGTCTTCTCGGTGCTCATTACAGTGACATTCTCGTGATGTAGAGAAATAGTTGTGTATTACAAAGCTTTTTTAATAGGCCACCACTGTTCTCTCCTCTTTGGGATACATGGTCAGGACCTGTTTCTACAAGCCCAGAGCTCGTGAAATATCAAGGGATTAACCCCCGCCTGGCCAAAATACATAGTAGGCTAAGCGGGGAATCCTCAGATATCTTCTTAGCCACAGGAAGGGGTTATGAAGAGCTACCACCAGCTCTGAGCTGGTGCGTTCCATCACCATTCTTTTGCCACCGTAAGCCATATGGTAATCAAGTGGCTAACACCACCAACAGTTTTCCACACTTATGGGAGACAAAGGTCTTTCAGGATGCTATCACACCTCCGCTTTGTAATTGATGGTGGGTGATGACACTTTGGTGGTGAGAGACTACCATCTCCCCCCTCCAAAATCAAGAGTGGGGTGAAGGTTTCACTGACAGATTTTGTCATTTCTCAAGCTCCTTTTCTCTGAAACATAAACAAGTAATTGCTTGGGTATGTACGAAGAGCTTAATGAATTCTGTGTTTCTACTCTCTAATACCCCAAATTCTCCCAACACTCTAGTCTTGAATACCAAGACTATGCACCACTGCTCATAGTTGCAAGCACCACATTGATGGACGGGGAATCACAGACTCATCCCTTTACTCCCCAACTCTCTGGCCACAATACAACCCTGGTTAAAGTTATAGAGATCTAAATGTAATCACAATAGCAGATACCATGCAAACCCAGGAGCAGACAATGTTGCCTTACTGTCTTACCAAAATTGAAAAGCTCTTCCTCCTCCCAAAACATCGCATTAGTTCAATCTGGGACATTACCAGGCTACAGCTTGCGGTATGCAAGCATTAAATAATTGAGACTGCTGACCTTATTACCCAATTGCCTGCTCAGGTTCTAAAAGCCCAACCCACTTAAATGTAATTCCAGACAGGCAGTACTTAGGCCCATTTGTTACTTTTTTAGCGCCGCATTTGTGTAATTTTTTTACGCAAAAGTGGCGCAAACTTACAAAATATAATTGTATTTTGTATGTTTGCGCCACTTTTTCATCCAAAAATGACCCAAATGCGGCACTAAAAAAGTATAAATATGGGCCTTAGTTTGTGACAAAACATAAGTGCTGGGGCCCTCGCCAGAAGACCACTACAGCTGGTACCACCCGCTGTCTCTGTCAGCGCTACTATCAGGATATTTATACGTAAAAAATGACTAACAACAGCCAACCAAGCTGTTCTTACCGCTTTGGGTGGCAAGTATTAGTCATTTTTTATGTATATAGCATTATTAAACAAATGTCGTGGTGTTCATTACAAAGTTGAACAAGCAGCACCATGTGCCTGCCTGTCATAAGTCTCAGTGTTGATGATGTAGTGCTGGTGCTCAGCACCGGAAACCACCGGCTCAAATTAAGAACTGCAGACAGGGTGGAAAGACTGATTCATTCTTCACCTTGAAGGTGTTGTTTAACTATTCCTGCAACCTCACTTTTTACACCACATACACTGTTGTCAAACCAGGCGTTATTTAAAGGAGGTGCTTGCATTTTAGAAGAATCGCAAACATTTTGATTCTCTTTTTAAGTTCTAATTTAATTAGGAACACGCAGAATAAGGACGCAATCAGCAATACCTTTCTATAGTGCAGTTTCTTAATGAAAAGAGGTGCTTAGGCAAAATTTATTTGGGTAGGATCCGCTAAATGTAAATAGCTTTCCTTCTTAAAGAAGAAATAGTTTCTCTTAAACATTAGTATGTGTTTGCAATCTCACAATAGCTGCATAATGATAGAGAATGTGCTATATACATTGCTGGTAATGCGCCATATGAATTTCCTCTCCTTTACCACACAATGTAGTCACCCCTGCCAAAAACTTGAGTTCTCCACACATTATAATTCCAGTGGGCCTGACTATAGACTATGATGTCACATCTGGAAGTCGACAGTAGTATGTCATAATCTTGACAACCTACCAAAAGTCACGCCTGAAAGTTGAGATTAAATCGACTATGGATACAGTGTTATTATAAAAGAGCTTATAGCACAAGATCCAAGAATCAGATGGTGTTATGCTACACTCTTAGCAACCTAACAAGATCGAACCTCCCCAAAAATACTCTAAGGCTCTCCTAAAGTGGTGGTGGAATCAAGTGCATGCAAAATGTGTTTAATATAGCTTACTTGGCAAAAAACACAAAGTAAATAAATAAAACAAATAATTGTAATGACAAACAGCAAACCCCCTTTTCTGTGACGTGTATATATTATGATCTCTTTTAAATTAGTTTTCTTTTTCTCTTTCATTAAAATAAATTGTGTCTCTGATAGGCGAATTGCTCTTAAAGAAAGTATTTCAGTAATTTCTTTAAAAGCTCCAGAGGAACGTCATCCTGCTTCGTTTATTCAAGTTAGACAATATATGGTTGCATGAATAGGCTAGTGATATGTACCTCTGTAGAAATTACGTATTAAGAACGTCCTATCTTTCCAGTTTTTGATTCTCCTTTCCATAGTGCTCTTCAAGTGCCCTGCCAAACTCCCTGACAGTCACCATATCCCAAGTCTCAGCCCTTGGCTCTCACTTTTTCCCCTATATACCTCTTCCTCTGGTAATACCAGTTCCTTTTAGGTATGGTTTGTCGTAGTTGGACTCTCACTCCTAAATGAGACTGCTGGTTTAGGGGTGGCAGCACTTTTGTTTGTAGGCAACTGAGTTACTCCTACAAGTTGCGACTGTCAGCCCAACCCTCCCCATTCACAAGCAGTACCGCACCAAAACTCAGACAATATGGGTTATTTCTGGAAGCCTTACGCATGGACTCTAGATAAGACCTCTCACAGATGTCGTGGTGAAACAGAAGTTACAATTTTGTCTGGTTACATAAGACCTCTCCGGGAAGTCAAGTTGGGACAGAAGCTACCCTTTTCTCTCGTTAGCAATAGGTCTCATACATACATAGGCAATGAGAGAGATGCAGGAGAGTGTTTAATATATTTATTAAAAATACTGCAGTCTATGATAAAAAAGCATGTGCTGCAATCATTAGGATAATGAACAGTAATAAAAGCAGAATTGTGAAGATGAGAGTTGTGAATATGAAAATCACGACCATTTTATAAATAAACATTAGCTATAACATTCCTAACCAAGAAAGCCTAATGCGGTACCTTAATGAGAGCTAGATATGATAAACCAAATCTGCCAGTACCTTGTCCATGAAAAGTGCCACCCAGCCCTCATTACCTTGGAATGAGGTCTCTAGGTTGGTCTCCATGGTGACACAAAGGCTAAGTTCCTCAGCAAGGTGACGTGCAGTATAGATGGCATCTTGAAGGAACCCCTCTAATGACCTTGTCTATGTGAGATGTATTTATACAGATCATGTAGGATCCCTGACGAGGGTATTTTTCTAAACAACTGATAATGTTGCAGACTTGTGTCGGCATTTGCATAAACAATCCCTAACAAGTACGCATGATGTTCCTATCACATGTAAGTGAGAAAGGGACATGATGACAATACCTCTGTGTATCATTGATAGTGATGCTGATAAAGACACCTTCTCAGAATGGCACTGATAATGAAAATCAAAACATTTCTTGTAATATGTACGCAATTGGTTTGAGTAAGCATCCTTCAGCCATTGCTTGATACAAGTACCATTTGCATTCTGGATCAAGGTTTAATGTTAAACATGTCCTTACAGTGACAAAGTCCCAAAAGCTATTTCACTGCAGCAGGGCTGGCTATTCCATATGAAAACCCTGGTTTAATGGTACTGCCACTTAGGAAATGGCTAAAAATACAATACAAGATTCTTTTTTTATAATGATTTAAAATCGAATTTGATGGTAAATTGGCTTTTAATAGCTATTAAGGGCAAGCATTGGCAAAGCCAACAGGTCTTGCCTATTCAAGAGCTATTGGCTTTGCCAATGTGTTTTAGCTATGTTGTACACCAGCATGGCTGCTGTTCAGCATGGCTAAACGTTAGTGGCTCAGAGGAGAGTCACGTGAAGTGCTGTAGACTGAAATGGAAAAGAGTGAAGTAGAATGTTGTAGAGTGGAGTGGCAAAGAGTATTCTGTATTGAAGTGGCATAGTGTGGAGTCATGTAAATTGGCATTCACTGGAGTGGCATAGAGCAGAGTGGATTGCTGTAGAATGCACTGGTGTAGAGTGTTGCAGAGTATAGCGGCATAGATTAAAGTGGCATTGAATTCAAGGGCATACAATTCAGCATCCTAGAATTCAGAGGCATAGATTAGAGTGGTGCATAGTAGAGTGCAGAGGTGCTGAGTGCAGAATGGAGTGGCACAGGGTGGAGTGGCATAGAGTAGACTGTTTGCAGAGTAGAGTGGCACAGAGTAGAGTAGAGCGCAGTGGTGTAGAATGCAATGGTGTAGACTAGAGTGGCATAGAGTGGGGCAGATTGGAGTGGCATAGAGTTGAGTGCCACAAAGTGTAGTGGCATAAAGTACAGAGTACAGTCGAGTGGCACAGTGTATTGTGGAGTAGAGTAGAATAGAGTGGTGTAAAGTAGAGTACAGTATAGTGCCATAGAGTGGAGTAGTGCAGAGTAGAGTGGCGTAGAGTTTAGTGGACGGGAGTGCAGTGTTGTAGAGTAGAATGTTAGTGCAGTGGTGAAGAGTGGAGTAGAGTGGCTTAGAGAGCAGTGGCATAAAGTACAGTGATGCAGAGTAGAGTGCAGTGGCATAGAGTGAAGTGACACAGAGTGCAGCTGTGTAGAGTGCAGTGGTTATGAAGAGAGTGGCATAGAGTGGAGTGGCTCAGAGTGGAATAGAGTGGCATAGAGTGGTGTAGAGTGGCATAGAGTGTAGTGGTGTAGAGTAGATTGTTTCAGAGTAGACTGAAGTGGCCTCAGAGTAGACTGAAGTGGCCTAGAGTGGAGTGGTGCAGGGTAGAGTGCAGTTGCCTAGAGTAGCTTAGAGTGTAATGGCATAGAGTAAAGTGGTATAGAGTGCAGTGACATGGAGTGCAGTGGTGCAGAGTAGATTAGAATGGCGTACAGTCGATTGGCATCAAGTTGGGTGTTACAGAGTTAAGTGGGTTGGTGTTGAGTGTACTTGCATAGAGTGAGTGAAGTTTGCAGAGTGGCGTGGATTACAGTGGCATAGAGTGGAGTGGTGTAGAGTGATTGGTGTGGCCTAGAGTGCAGTGGAGGAGAGTGTAATGGGGTAGAGTAAAGTAGGAAAGCGGGCATTGCCATAGAGTAGAGTGGTACGGGGTAGAGTAGAGAAGAAAAGCGTGAACTGCCATTGAGTGCAGTGGTGTAAAGTGGAGCGGTGCAGAGTGCAGTAACATGGAGTGGTATAAAGTGGAGTGGGACTGTTGTGAGGTTACTTTAGTGTTCATGTATGCACATTCATTTTAGCTTGGGTCTGAGGCCTGTGCCCTCTCACCTAGTCACTTATCATTTTATTTCTTTTACCAATTTAGAAAGACTTCATTTTAGTGGCAATGTTTTATTATTTTTATCAGTTGCCCTTCCATGTAGAATTTGTTATTCGTTTCTTTGCTCTACATTTCATCCTGTGTTTGCTCCAAGGCTGTACACAGTACTTTACTGGGTATTGCTGATCCAGAGAGTACAATGTCTATCCTACACAGAAAATATGTGTTGTCAGGTCAGGACAGTTCTCAGAACAAGATGCTGTATTATAAAACAACATGCTACTCCACCAACTTAGGGGGAACATTCCAGCCAGCTTGCCACCTCATGCTGCATGTTGTTGCAGTTTCTGCTGAAACGCCATGCTTCCTCTTTGTCTACCTGGGAGGACTCCCAGCAGACTAACAGACCTCTTATTTACCTCTGAACACAGTTATGGGGATTGGGCTTCCTTCCCGGGACTAGATGGGCGGATTAGGACTACCACTGCTATTTGTTCTCATGTAGAACCTTAGTAGTGTAGGTAGGGATGTTAGACACGCTATTGTGACAATATGGTGGGACTCTTCCTGTGTTTCACTTTCCTGCTGTAATAGTGTTGTGTTTTTACATAGCATGCAGTTGCTTCAATAAAACCTATGGAACCAAAATCATGCTCTTGTTTGTCTTTGCATGTATGAGACTTGTCTTACTGAGAGAAAGGGGTATGATCTGTTCTACCACGATTTTCCAGAGGAGTCTGAGTGTTATGCGATGGGCTGCCACATATCACTTTTAACTCCGGTACTGGTGAGGTGCTGTTAGATAGCTGGAAGGGTTAGGCCGACAGCTGTCACATGGTGTGGGGTCAGACTCCCACGCTCATTGGTACTGCCACCCAAAAGCCAGCAGTCTTGTTACTACAATGGGAGTCCTACAACATGCACAGCTAACATTGGTTGGGCACTGGGTTACGGTTCTCTCAGGTATCCGTCTCATTATGTGCCCAGGACACCTTAAATCCCTTAGATGGAAACGTGCATGGTATTAGGGAGTATCCTCCTCAGCTAAATAGGTAGTACCTATTTGATGCAATAGGTTGTTCAAGCTTAAACCTTTAAAAGAAACTCCCCAATTGATGTTTCCATCTTTGAACAATTCAATTTCACTTGTGTAAAAAATGGCAGACCAAAACAGGGTAATAATTGCAGCTACTACACACTTAAGAATTAATGGCCTCACAGCAGAGGGAGGAGAGGTTAAATTTGTTGTTGAGGCTTACGACGCAAACAGAACTGACATTTTTTACTCTTGGGTCACTTTTCCAGCAGCAGACAGGAACACACATACATTTCATCGTTACACTACAGCTAATGCACCAGCACAATATAGACCGTATGCGTATTTTGAAATACCACTATCTTATCAACAACAGCAAAATTGGCTTGATGGAGTCCTACCACATGTTTTACAGAATGTTAGATTAGGTCCTTTTAGTAATGATGGACCTACATTACCAGAATTGGCTACCTATACACCCCACCCTAATATAGGTACAATGGTGGTAGCGGATATACACTGTCTATATACTAATTTAGTAGATTAATACAATTCGTAATGCACCAGCAAGCGCTGCTCCAGAGCAACTACATGTGGCCACAGCGGGCATTAAACCTACATTCAACACTTTCAGGTCCAAACAGGTGGTTATTGTGGCTAGTGGACACAAATGGTTCTCATGTGTGTTCTGTAAACTCCAAAGGGGGTTTTGGAGGGAGTAGACCTCACCCTTGTTACATAACATTACAACACTCTGATATCATCACCAATTATAGCCTGGGCAAATTACGTCAACAATGGTTGAAATGTTCCACACTAGCTGCCATTAAAGAACTCCTTAGTCTCCTGTCAGAAAACAAAGACTTACAAGTTTTCTTGTTAGGTCCTAGAAAACAATGCACAAATCGCTTCTTATATGCAATACATAATGAGATTTGAAACTTTCACAAAAAGAAGCCGCCGCTCGGTTGAGGCAAGTAGATCAGGAAAATCTCCAGAAAGTTCTAGTCATTGTAGATAATGTTATGAACACTTTGTCCAACCACATTTATACCTTAAACAATATTGTTTCTTCTACAATACAATTGACATCATAAAAAATGATATGCATTTTTACACCATGGACAGAGTCAACTTAGGTCCATATGATTTTAGGTTGGACATTACAAGTTCTGAAAAGTGGTCACGTACCCTGGAACCGTCAATTCCAGGGACCTGTTTTCTGCATTTAAATTGATGTGAAAGCAAAAAATATTGGCTAAGAAAGAAGCAATTTATATAACATATCGAAAAGTTAGAAAAGCTGCCTGTCACTGTGGCGAAAATGCCATCTGCAGTTTGGTTAATAGAAGGGGTTTTTAATCTTCCCATTTCAACACTTCAGTTCACCTTGTGTTTGAAGCACATTCCTGTAGACAGATTTGAAATGCTAGGAGATAGAGATATCCATGAGGTGTGGCAGCTATCCTTTACGTACAAAATGTTTGAATGGCATGAAAGAGGCCTTTCTTAGTGGAAGCGAATGCAAGACTTCTGTAAGTCATTTGATGATTTGTAAACTGAAGGGTGTTCCTATCCCTTTGATTTGCCTGGCATTGTAGGTGCTCTTGAATGGGAGTTATGTGATGCTGAATGGAGATAGCTGTTGTGCAATGCAAGCCGGAATTGCCTACGTAGTTTCGGTACTCTAAATTGTGACTTGTTGGGAAATGTGCTTTTTATCACCACATGAGAAATAAAAGTAACAGAAATGTGACATCATATTGCTACTTCAAATGTACATTTTGACAAGCTGAGCAAACTGAAAGCACTTTTGTTTCAAAAACACGTGGCACTTCAATCTGCCCGCAAGACTATGCCCGGCAAGTGGCAAGGTCATCCACATAGATACAGTTTCTTTTAAATACAACCTTTCCAAAACATTTAGGTGAACTTATAACACACATTTTAGTGCATTTAACACCACTGGATTGTACATTTCTTTAAGGCTGTTGGTTATGATTTTGTCAGCACATTATCATCTATATTTGGCATAGTACCCTGAGCCATACACTCAATATTTTCTAGTGTTTTGGGGGATTCCCTAATATTTTGGCATTAATTGGCAGCACTTTGCTGTTGCTGTCTGTTTTTCATTCACAATGGCTGCCCATCCCAACAAGCAGGGGTGGTGGCGCTACCCTCTGCCCAACTGTGTCGTGAATGCATGATGCAGTGTCTCAGAGCACCACTTCTGGAAGAAATTGAGACCCAACTGGTCTTTGTCATTCAGACCGGTTCTTAATTGCATGCAGCCTGCCATTCGATGTCTGTGGTGCCCATTGGAATATTCATCGGAAGTAGGTCTTGCTCTGCAGCGTGAACCTTTTATGGACGCAGATCTGTTGATGTTCTTGATGAGGGCTCATTCCCAGACTTGCACATTGAGATTGTGGTTGCTACAAGAAGCTTCCTATGAGCTGCCCTTTGTGGATCAAGTGGCTCCTGGTGTTACAATACCTGGCATAGCACAGGATGCTGCCACCTTGGCTTGATTTTGCTCTCTTTTGCTTGGCAACATGGACATTTGTATCTCCATTTAGTTACACTTTTAGCTTGCTTTTAATAAGGATTGTTGTATGCATAGTGATTTGAGCAGTTAGTTCTATTTTTATCGACCTTGCCACTCTCAAACTGACAATAGGGAGGGTGTTGTGAGGTAACGTTTATGTAGGCACATTTATTTTAGTTTGGGTCTGAGGCCTGTGCCCTCTCACCTAGTCACTTTATTTCTCTTATTATTTTAGCAAAGCTTCATTTTAGTGGCATTTTTTTATTATTTTTATCAGTTGCTCTTCCATGCAGAATTTGTTATTCATTTCTTTGCACCACATTTCATCCTGTGCTTGCTCCAAGCCTGTACATGATAGTTTACCAGGTATAGCAGGTCCAGAGAGTACAATGTCTACCCTACACAGAATATACATGTTGTCCCATCAGGGCAGTTCTCAGAACAACATGTTTTATTATAAAACAACATGGTGCCCCCAGAAAAGTAGAGGGGACATTCCCGACAGCCTGTCATCTCATGCTGCACATCATTGCAGTTTCTGTTGAAACTCTGCGCTTCCTCTTCGTCTACGTGGACGGACTCCTTGCAGATTAACAACTTCTTCTTTACCTCTGAACTTAGGTATGGAGATTGGGCTTCCTTTCCGGCACTAAATGGGCAGAATAAGGCTACCACTACTATTTGCTCTCTTGTAGAAACTTAGTAGTGTAGGTGTGGATGTTGGACACACTACTGTGACAATATGGTGGGACTCTTCCTGTATTTCACTTTTCTGGTCACTGTTTGTAATAGTGTTGTATTTCATTATCCTTATAATCGCAATTCATGGTGTTCCACATAGAACGCAGTTGCTTCAATAATACCTCCTGAACCCAAATTCTGCTTCTATTTGTCTTTGCATGTATGAGACTTGTTTAACTGAGAGAAATGGGGGACGATCCTTCCCTGATAAATCTGAGTGTCATTTGATGGGCTGCCACAAATCACTTTTACCTCTGGTTCTGATGAGGCACTGCTACCTAGCCGGAAGGGTTAGGCCGACAGCTGTCGTATGGTGTGGGATGGTGTGGGATCAAACTCAGTCCCCCAAGCTCAGTGGTGATGCCACCCAAAATCTAGCAGTCTTGTTACTACAACAAGAGTCCTACAACAGGGTAGAGTGCAGTGGGGCAGTGGGGGCAGTGTAGAGTGGAGTGGTGTAGCGCGTAGTATGCATGGTATGATAGTGCACTGCCATTACAAACAACACATTTCCAATTGAAATGACCATTAGATTTACAGACATACCGTTTTACTAATAAATCTATACAGTGAACAAATGAAAATGTGTGGAAATTGCATCACCTGGTGTAATGTTTTGATCATATTAAAGCATTGGTTTCTAAAACACTTCAAGAATAACAAAATATTTTTTAATTTGTGTTCCTAATTTTGATATATCCTGAACTACTTACACGGTTCATTTAAATGTTGTTGTGTGCTGGGAAAAACCTCTTTCCTACCCCCAGTATCCAACAAGCATTCCTAGGTCAGCTTTCAGAAAGTCGAAGATGTATTTTGCGAACCAGACAGCTGCGCTGTTTGGTATGCTGCAACCTAAAAATGCACTTTTAGAAACTTACCTTTTTCCCCTGCCTCTGGAAGTTCATTTGTATGAGCTCCAGCTGTCAGATGAATAGACCCCCTTGAGGAGGAGTGAAAACTGCTCCAAGAGCGGGACAAAGACCCTGGGTTTAGAGTGGGCGATGTTCTCTTGACAGGACCTTTTACCCCTTTTGCTAGGGTGTGCCCAAGAGTCATTCCAACTCACTTGCCTGTGCCAGGCGTACATGTGGCACCACCAGACAACCACATAAGAACACTCCTGGACCTGTGGAAGATTAGATGAGGACTAAACCTGTTTGCCACCTGAGGAGATCCTAAAAGACTGGACATGCTCTCCCCCTTGTAACCAGGACAAAGAATGCACTACAAGTGTCAGATGGCTGACCTCCTGTTGAAGCTACAGGGACACATCAAGCTACAAGAGATCTTTTCCTGGAACTTCTCAGTTGACTAGTTCCAACTGGACCTGGACTGTTGTGTGGCCTCTGCTGGACACACTGTGAGTTTCTAAGTGCCACTGGTGAGGTCCTGGTGGGCTTTAACAGTGTTTTCTTGAGGTGGATTGGGACTTAAATGTCTAAAGTCAAAAGGTAAAATCTTTGACCTGGAAGAGCCTGCTTGGTGGATCCGACATGGGCTCCATTGCAGTCTGTGACAAATGTGTACCTAGATCCCTGTCTACCATGACTGCTACCATTAGCACTTCATGCTTCTTGGGTCTATTCCTAATTTTGTTTGTTGCATTTTACTCTAATTTACTCATTTCAATTGGGATTTTTATTGTGTTAAATTTCAACTTTATTACTATTATGGTACTTCATAAATACTTTACACATTGACTTAGGTTAAACCAGTCTGCTCTGACCGATAGCTACCACAAGTTTGAGCTCAGGTTACTTAAGTGACTTTGAGGGTTCACCTTGAAAAGGATTATTGCCATACCTTGAGGTTACACAGCTTTCTAATACTCTCAAAATGGATTGCTAAAACTACTTCTTTCTGTTCTAAATCTAGGCACTAATACAATGTCTCACTCTGAACCAGAGAAAGATGTATGTGTAGAGACCAAAGGGTCATTACACATACCTGACTAGGAACACAAAGCAGCTTGGCAAATTTTTTCAGACCCGCACCTATACTGCTTCTATTGAGTGAGCGCAGCAAACAAGCCTGACCACTGCAACGGGGGGTTTGGGGAGTTCTCACCCCATGAATCTTTTGAAATAAATGACTAACAACATGCATTTAATGACATGTTTCGTTATCAAACCTTGCCCAACCACTGAAAGGATTGAAAGAGATAGGGCTGCTTGGCTCAATTAATGAATAGCTGGTTGGTGAGGAACAGGTGTCTGAATTAATTCAGGAATGGATGAAAATGAGTAAAGACTTTTAGCTACATGGAGCAAATGTTCTCAGTGTACTAACCAAGGATGAGTGCTTTGGTTTTCATTTGAGCTTCTGCATTAAAACATCACTCTCTCCAAACACTGCTACCACCAATCCTTGTGAAACCTGCATAGCATTGATGCATTCAACAGAGTACACTGACTTAGTGCCTCACAGAATTAAACACAAAGCACCAAGCTTAGATATAAAATGGAGAAATGAGAAAAGCATGTAATAGTTGAATTGCCCAAAAACATTGCATCAATCCCAGCTTTCACCTGACCACATTGTATGATCCTAGGCAATTATTTTTTACAAAGTGCCACCTTTTTCTCCATCATCACATGAGAGTGTCTTAAAATACACCTATAGTAACATCCTAGGTCAAGTGTAGGTAAAAAAGACAACTCCCCTCTTGGCTCACTAATAGCATTGCCAACAACAATTACCACTCAATGCAAAGGTATAATTTAATATACTAAACTAAAAATGTTTTGCAAAGACCACATGATAATGAGATACACTTTTTTGAATTGTGAAGAGTATTCATCATGTATGTAGTGGCTTATTCTATCCAAACAAGAGCAGACCTCACCGCCCCTCGCTCCCTAGCCTCTGAAGGTTAGCACTGCTCGTGGGGACCCTGCAGGAAACAGAAATCAGTCAAATGGCAACACAAATGGTCTTAAAATTGTCTGACACCATGTCTTCCCATTAGGTAAACACCTAGTGCCCTTTACCCCCAGTCCTGGCATGACATTCACAGCCGTTGGCAAAGCCAACAGGACCAATTTTAATGTGCAAATTATGCAAGTACAGACATGCCCAAATTTGCATAGACTATGTGCGCCATAACTGTGCAACCTCTCTGCCTACTATGTCTGTGCCTTGTTTCTATTTTCCAAGTTTTCAGTGCTTTTAAAATGTGGCATCACAAGACTGAACAATAAAAAATAGGGCAAAGACAAAGAAGCCAGAGAAAGAGGAAGGTTTGACAGAAACACAGCACAAATGCTCTGTGAACACTTATGCATGACTATGTTAGTATACATTAGCACATAAAAGCAAACCCTTTTGCCTTAGCCAACTGGGTCTCCTTCCTGGCCCGCCACACAAACTTCAAAGACTGTTTCAGCTATTCACTACTGGGTGTCCAGTGATGTATGCTCTTCTCCTCTCACGAAAGTAAAGTGGCATCCTGCCTCCTCCACATCTTCACCACGGGTCTCCATACCTCACTAGCTAGAATTCTTACTGTGAGTAAGCTGGACAGCTACAATCTCCTTGTGTGGATTCAATAGTACTACTTTGCTCCGTTTCTTAAAATAATCTACTTCACCGCAAGAAAACTTCAAAACCTTTCTATATACTTACTCATGTCCATCTAGCATCTAACGTATTACTGCACTTTTGGCAATGATCTACGTTGGACGTAGCAAGGTCACCTTGCACGACCCTCTTACTGTGTACTGTTGTTTTCTAGAGAACTCTATTCCTTATTCTACTGGATTGCTTGTGGCTTATTTATTCTTCATACAGGACTGTGCCTCATTGAGCTCGAATTCATCTGTAGGGGGTGTTGTGGACCTGCACTATCTCGCTGCTGGATATCTTGGCTTCTCTCACATGTGCAACCCCCACACTAGTCTTTGGGAACATTCTATCTCTAAGACGCAGCTTTGCCTTTTGACGCTCTCTTCTGTCACATTCTCTTGAGAGGGATTTCACCTGTTAACTGCAACTTCTCTCTGTCTGCTCTTACGGTGGATTTAGCTTGCGCCGGTCTCTCGCACATGAACTCAAAAAGATATCTCCTTCCATTTGGCAGTGCAACGGCGTGTCAGCCCACACGCTTTTTTGCCGGCAGGATTCTTAGTGGGCGGTCCTATATCTTTTCATTGACAAATTAGTGGAGTGGCTGCATAATACTTGGTGGGAAAAACTAGAACGTCCATCTTCACTTCCGGAATTTGCTTTGTGTGCATCAACACTTACTGCCTTTCGGAATTCAAAGACTTCTTCTGGATTTTTTTTCTTTCTTCCTCAAAGACTACAGTGTATAGCTGTGTGTTATCTACATCTGTTTGGACATCTGGATTTGGGGACTAGATATCATTTTGTCAAAATAGTGTTAGAATGCCAGTCAGTGTTCATGTTGATGTTTTCCTAACATTACTTTGCTCTGCTGGTGGGGTCTTTTGGACATCCAGTTGGGTGTTGTATGTGTTTTGTTCTTTATTTTTTTAAGCTGTTTTTCAGTATACAAAATATATCACCCCCACCTTTTTAGGTCGAGCATTCGAGACCTCTTGTATATACTTTAGTATATACTTCTATACTTCTTTGTGGGGTTCTCTGCTTTTTCACAGGTTTGTTTCAGTGTCCTTGAAAATCCGTGCTTGCTATTGGTGAATTGGAGCATGGCCACAGTACTTGTACCCTTCCACTTGTGCCTATGTAGTATGTGCTTAGGGATTACTTTTTTCTTAGGCTAATAGCATTTGACCAAAGCGCTGGAAGTTTCAGTGGCTCCAGTCTGTTTCTGTTACCAGGACTCTAAATTATGTTCGTCCCTGGTTACATGTACTGTGCATTCAAAGACCGAGGTCAAATGTTGGAGGATGTTTCATGAGGGCACCTGTTTCTGTCCCCTGCCGCCGCACTTTAGTGTCATAACTATTTGCTGTAAAGGCTCTGCTGACGTCTCATTGTGCTCTTCAGACTGGGGGCTGAGGGTGGGCTTGAGGTGTCCTCCGAAGCCGAGCCTGCACTCCCTCATTAGAACCTCCTGCCTACATTGAAAGAGCAAGAACTGTAATACATTGAAAAAAGCAAAGTGGATAAACTGCTGATTTGTCTAGGAGCGCTGGTGTTTTCACACACTCGGTCTCCACCTCCCACTGCTCCTAGTCTATTACTTATTTTCCTCCGCAGGCATGTGTGACTTTGTTTATTCCATTTCTTACTCTCCCTCACGCATTTTCTGTTCTATTTTGTGACTTTAAAAAAATGGTTTGCTTCATTATTGAAAACAAATCTTAAACGGAAACCAAATACTGCTCTGTTTCCACAATGACCGTCTCCTGCCTCCCTCGCCCAAGCCTGCTTACTTCTTTCCCTCTGCAGAGCCATCGTGCAGGAATATGTGACTTTCTTTATTCCCTTCCTCACCCACCCTTGCGCTGTTTCTCTATCATTTAATGACCTTTTAAACATTTCAGAGTGTTTTATTAGTAAAAGTTCACCCACCGCGTTTAATTTTAATTTTGTCTTTGAACATGAATATTCAAAAGACATCCGAGTTCAGCCACTGAAGATTGCCCAAAAAAATAGATATTTGTTTTAGACCAATGTCAGCTGTGTGTGTGGTGTAGGTCCAGTCACAACTCCTCTGTATGTGAGCTCTGCCTCTAAATGCACTCTGACGTGATTAGTGAGAGAGACGTGCGATCGGTTTTATGTCTTAACTCGGTCTGGGGAATATTCTGTGGTTAAATCACTTTTGAGAGCGACATAGAGCTAAATAGTCTTCTTTCGCATACTGGCATTAGATCTTCATCAAAAGGACTAGGGGCCAGATGTAGGAAGGCTTTGGCGCCTCGCAAACGGCGAAAAACGCCGTTTGCGAGGCGCAAAAGCCCTTACGCGATGCAGAATCACATTTTGCGAGTCGGTACCGACTCGCAAAATGTGGGGGTGTTCCCTTCCTATTTGCGACCGCATCGCGATTTTGCGGTCACAAATCAACTCGCAGTTACCATCCACTTGAAGTGGATGGTAACTCATTCGCAAACGGGAAGGTGTCCCGTTTGTGAATGCAAAAAAAAAAAAAAATTCAGAGCAGGCAGTGGTCCTATGGACCACTGCCTACTCTAAAAAAAAACGAAACAAAAAGGTTTCGGTAATTTTTCTTTTTGCAGCTCGTTTTCCTTTAAGGAAAACGAGCTGCAAAGAGAAAAAAAAAACTGCTTTTTTGAAAAGCAGTCACGGACATGGTGGTCTGCTGTCTCCAGCAGGCCACCATCCCCGTGAGTGCCTAGACTCGCTATGGGGTCGCAAACTGCGACCCACCTCATGAATATTCATGAGGTGGGTCTTTGCGACCCCATAGCGAATCGCAGAAGGTGTCTGAGACACCTTTCTGCATAACATTTTGCGAGGTGCAAATTGCGAGTCGCTAGTACTCCCAATTTGCACCTCGCAAAATGTTTTTTTCCTACATCTGGCCCTAGTTCTCAGGCACCAATCTATCCCGCCCTGGCAAGCCATCTAGTTTGTAAACATCAAGCTTTAAATGTTACAATGTTGAAGATTATGGCACCCTTGTATATATTGTCTACCTGACAGAAGTGATGTGTTGCTGAAATTATCTAGTTTTTATATTTTTCATGAATGCACTGAGTGTTAACTCATAATCAGTTGCTTTATCAGTCTTTTGCTCTGTCTCATTTGAGTTCTGGCTAATTGTCCACTGTATTCCTTAGGGTTTCTGCATAAGGCACTGGATTTCAGAGGCTTTCATCAATTAAGAATTCCCTGATTGAGCCAGTTTTTGAGTACATGGGAATAACCGTCCTCATTGTCTTCCTTACTTGGAAAGGGGGCTAGGAAATACATGCCGCTGTACATAAATGATGTGTGCATTTTTAATTCTCTTTGTCACAGAAGGTCAGGCCATTCAGGAGTCCTCCATAAAAGCGCAACTAAACACTTTGGCTCTGATTTATACTTTTTTTGCGCTGCATTCCTGCCATTTTTTGACGCAAAAGTGGCGCAAACTTACAAAATTCTATTGTATTTTGTACGTTTGCGCCGCCTTTGCGTCAATAAATGACGGTAATGCGGCGCAAAAAAAAAATATAAATCAGGGCCTTTGTTCTCTATACTATCTGACAGTCATAAGAAGCAGAAATGCCCAGGCCGGAATTGTGTTGAATCAAGCACTTTGATACTGAGGGCTTCCAATTACTCCCTCTGGGAATTTTTGCACCTAGTGGCCAAAATTAGTTCTCGACCACTTGCAGGTGACATTTACACAAATGATTTCTAATGGGTTGTGGACTTAGAGATATGTCCAAGAGACGTGTCAATGCATGGGACACTGAGACGCTGTCCATAAACACGGGTGAAATACCTTCCAGACACACAATTGTATTGTTATCTGTGTTTGTTTTCCATACAGAATATGCTCATGGTCATGATATTTGGTGGGGCCGAAGCTGTCCATGAATCTCTGTACAATTTACACAAAACTTGGCCTTGGAGAATGTGTTTATTTCTCAGCGTTAAAAAGCACAACTCTCCATTTCACTACTGTGGCTTTGCTCTGGCTTTCAACTGCAAGTACGTCTTTCCCTTATCAGTTTCACTCCAGACAGCAGTTTCAGAGTCTCCGTGCAGTCCTGCAGGAGCCTTGCAGCAGTCCCAAGTTTACAGTCCTATTTCCAGAGTGAAATCGGCTATGACAATTTCAAAACCGCTTTAATGAAGAACCCTCGCATATTCGTGAAGCCCCAATGGGGTGGGGGACAAGACACGAGTGTTTCGAGGGAGCTGGAATAAGAATAGTGTTTGCACTACTCAATATGGTTCATTTCTGCTGTCTCCCACAATACGTTCACCGACTTCTGACATATTTTCACACCAGTCTGACTGTCGTGCTCGTGTTTTTCTACAGCATGAAATAGGAGCTGTTTCACCCACAGGATTTGGAGAGTGCCATGCAAATCACAATGGAGAATGTTAAACAGTTTATTTTCTGGTTCCTATAAAAGACGTTGGCCTGCAGCACATTCTTGACCTAAGTGTCTGCCACATGTTTCGGTGGATTTATTAGTAATCATCCTGCTAAGATTCTTCAAATTTTCATCTCCGGGTCCAAATGGATCCTCTTAATTATGAGAACGGTCCACTTTACATCTCTTATACCTTGCTGCCATAACAGGCCTTTCACATTTGTGTTGGCAGTGAAGCAGCACAGTTCGTTGTGCTCTTCTCCAGGTAGACATCATTACTGTAGAATTCACCATGTTCCTGGCCATTTTTTAAGCCTGTCTCTGGCCCGAGGCAAAAGGTACATTTCTATCTATACCTCTACGATTGCATGATCAAGATCAAAGACCCTTCAAAAACGGAAGATAATCTGTGCAAGTCTTACAACATTCTCTGTCAAATTTAGATCCATACACAGCACCTCAGTTCATAAGCATATTGTTTCTAAACATTTCATAACTTTCCCTTTTCACCAGCAGAGTCTAAAACATTTTGCATTCAGTATAGCTCTTCTGTCTTTTCACTTTTCTCCTGGTGGTCACATGTGTCACCCCTTCATGAATCCTATCACACCTTAAAGTAAGCAGAGACTTGGTAATCTGTAGAAGGCAATCATTTCGTAGAGAAGCTATTTAGATAAACTTGGTATCAAAATAGTTGTCTCACCCTTGTTATTTATTCATGTATGCTGACCCGGGGTCAGTGACCCCCCTGTACATATCAACCTGTACGAAACTCCATTGCTAGGCCATCATGCGAACTTGCAACAGCATGTGGAATTTTCAAAATTACGAAAAGGTATCTTGTTTTTTTTGTTTTTACATTTTAGAATCACTGATAACTGACCTAAAGTCAGTGACATGGTTAGTATTCTGTGGCTTAGTGTGATAAAATGTCCTGAACTCAATATCATTCTCAGTGACTGGGCTCCTGTTTGTGCTGTATAAGTCCAATATCTGATGCTAGCTTTGAATGACACCTAGGTTTGATATTAAAGTAGCCCTCATGTTTTGTTTAAATCAAGGGTCATAGTTCTGCAATTTTATCACCGAGAATTTTGCTGTGCACAAGGAGTGGTCAGAGCTTATCTGGCTGCTACACTGGATGGTATCCCCTGCTTTTCCAGGTAGACTCCCAGTCAACAAGATGGCACTGTGAGTTATGCTTCTGCCGCTGTGATCATCTGTTCATGCGTTTAAATCCAGGATCATCTGTTCATGAGTGCAAAGCCAGACAAGGCAAACTCAGCGCGCCATGGTTTGAAGTTAAATTGAGTACCATTGGGTAAAAAAAAATCGTGTTATTTGTAAGTGTTAAAAAACAAGATATTGATATAATTGTTATAATCAGGAAAGTGAAGACGTAGCCACCCATCCACATGCATGGGTAATTATTTAAATTACAAAAACATTTATAAATGGATAAGTAGATCGAATGACATTATCATTCTAGCTAAGAACTTCAAGTAACTTTCTCAATTTGTCCTCTTAGGACTGTGTCTGGTACAGGCAAGAGATATTGGGTTATCTCAGATGAGCGTTTCCCTGCCAGCTGTATACTTTTAAGGCTAAATTGCCTTACATTAACTTTTGCATTTACACATAGTTATTGAACTAAACAGATTATGTTGAATATCATTAGATGGCCTCAATTTGCAGATGAAAGGGTAAACGTACAATCCATCGTAGTAGTCTAAGAATCACTTTACTTGTCAAAGGAGAAATAAGACAATGCAGCAATAATGTGTGCTTGGGCACAATTTTATTTATGTGGATTTTCTGGAAAGAGCTTTCAGATCAAAGCAGCCGACTTCTCATAGCTATTAACCACAATGCAATCAAGTACTTGCAGGAAAACAGAGACAGTGGGTCTAATTATATCCGCCTACCGCCTGACATTGCCTTGTCCCATTACCTTAAAATATCGGAAACTAATATTTTCAATAATCACTTAAATCGCACTGCTGTGCTTCATAGAGTTAGCTGATACTGGCTTTATTGACATGAAGATCATATCAGCATGCTAGATGGATCTCAATTCTGATTTGGCCAGCTGTTAAGGGCCAGTCTTTAGTTTATTTGTATATGCGCTCACGTAGGTCTAGGTATAATCTCTATACCTTACAGTCTTTTTAAGTCCTAATGTTACAATTATTTTTAAAATAAATATAAGTACCTACCTGCAAGTATAGTACAGACAGATGAATTTCCTTTTGTCTGCTCTTGTCATTAGGTTTAATTTTTTTTTCATGATTTGCCATTGTATTGGTGCACCGGGCATGGCATTTAAATCAAGTATTTTTTCTTCCTATTTGTGTTCCTACAACTTACACCACAGACAGCATCTGGTGACTCCTTTTTAAAACATTCTTCTTTGAGGGTACAGCTTATCCCTGCTGATGCAGTGTGCAAATGGCCCAAAGTTTCAGATTGTTGTAGCCCAAGTGATTGCCCCATTATGGTATGTATTGCCTTATTAGAACAGTTCGAGGCAACTCACACAAAGTCGCCCAACTTTCACCAAACACTACCCCTGAAGGAAATTGCAGACCTATTAGCCTTGCCATTACAAGTATTAAAAAACCTAGACCTGTTGGCTTTGTCAAAGCTTGTATTTAAAGATCTTCATTGTTTATTTGTATCATCCTCATGAAGTTGAAATGGCAGTGTTTTTAAGTCGAGTCTAGGCAGAACGCTATTGTTGTCTCTTGACAAGTTGCAATCTACATCTGTGGGCTTGCAACATGCCCATCACTTTCATTTGTTCCTTGGCCTGCCTTTCAAAACTCCCTTGATTTCGTAGGTAAATGCTTTACGTTTGTTCCTCCTTGAGTCTGCTTTGTTATTGCCTTGGAGACAGACCCTGTTACATGGATTATTGCACAATCGTCTATATAGCTTAGTGTGGCGCACTACTTTTTTCTTTTGCCTCTCTGCTTCGCGGTGCATGGCCATATGTTGTTTCTTCCTTGTTTTAGGCATGCTACTGTATCTTTGTGGTGTCTGCACACAAAGGCTGCAAGCTGGAGGGTGTGTTTTTTTTAAATTTATTTAATAATTCTTTTTTTTTAACAGGTTCATGTAGCGCAAACGCGATCGGAGGAGTGCTTTACATGACCACGTGAAGTTTCACATAGCTCGACCTCGATCTGAGGAGCGCCTTACATGAGTACCACTTAACAAGTTTCACAGTTGAAAAATATGCATACTGGAGCATTCAGCACACAAAAAACTCTGAAATCCTCAAAGTGGCTCTCCTGGCACAACGGAAGAGCCGATATTACAATATCTACTGCACTCAGGAAACTCGTCCTATAATGATTTGCAGGGCATTTCTTTTTCAAAATATGTTTGCCCATAACTCAGCCTGTGGTGGCCCTACGACAATGGGACCACCACCAAGCCGTTCAGCATGACACGCTCTTTCCGTCTAGATCTTCGCTGCGTCCCCACACTAGGTTGGGTGGATCCCAAAATAGTAACCACCATTTAATGTCTTTTTAATCTCTCTCATGGCTGGAACTCTTATTTTACAGCTGTGAGTAGTTTGTGTTTTAAGGGCCTTGTTTGTAATAGTATTGCAGTAGGCCTGCTAGGTCTGAAAATGTGTAAGGCACTACACCCTCTACGGGCTACATACATGGTTACACACTTACATTACTTTCTGCCATTCTGTTTTGATGTCATTCCGCCCTCTAGGGGCTGACTATATGGTTACATGACCATGTTTCTTACAAATGGTATTTTTATTATGGTGTCCTCTAGGGGCTGTTCTGGGCATTACAATCAAGATACTACAATATTCGCTGCACTCAGAAACTTGCACCATAATGCTTTACAGGGCATTAATTTTACAAACGTTTTTGCCCAGAACTCACCGTGTGGTGGTCCTAGTACAATTGGAAACCCATCTAAATGTTCAGTACAATGGACTCTTTCTGTCTAGCTTTATGATTGATTGGAGCCTGGTGGAAGTTTACATATCTGTGGTGAAATTACATTGTCCTTTCTTTATACTGGAGTAACTGACTAGCGTTGGATGTGCCGGACGAAAAGGATTGAGCAGTGCTTTTCTAGGAAGTTGAGGTAGAAAGCAACAATTATTGCGATTTAATCCACTTTGACACATTGTCCTGAGGATGGTCTCATGGACGATTTGAGCCTTGGGGGATAGAAACATCGAACTTACACTCTACATGACGCAATTCATCGCATGAGCTGCTGGAGTCCATTAGGAGTGATATATGTTTGTTTGAAAGACTGCATATATATGGCTCAAATATTTTGTGGTTGGAGAGTCAGGTGGGTTGGTGCTCTCCCTCTGTCCTTCAGATGTAAGGGATTGTGGACTAGAGGGGTCAGCAGTGCGTTTGTATAAAAACACTTAAAATTCACTTTGTTGCTTTGCTATATTGATGAATATATTATCAGTGAATATATAAAAATTCTTCATTTTTCGACAAACGAATCATACGCTGTTTGAAGATTTATTCATTTATGGAATTTGATTTATGGTTAATTACAACATTAATAGTACTTAATATCGCTGAAATATTTGTATGCAATTGATTCCTCCATGAATATTTTGTGCTTTACAGTTATTCTTTGTGTCAAGTGCATCTCTGGGTCCCCACACTAGGTTGGGGGGGCTGCAAAATAATAACCCCTCCCACCAGTCAGTCTCTTTTTAAGTTCTCTCATGGTTGGAACTTTTCTTTTACAGCTGGGAGTAGTTTGTGTTTTAAGGGCCTTGTTTGTAATATTATTCTAGTAGGCCTGCTAGGCCTGAAAATGTGTAATGCACTACACCCTCTTGGGGCTAAATATATGGCTACACTGCATTATGTTCTGCCATTCTGTTTTCATGTGGTTATGCTCTCTAAGGGTGACTATATGGATACATGACCATGTTTCCTACAAATGTCATTTTTTTAGTGGTGCCCTCCAGGGGATGTTCTGAGCATTACACTCAAGATACTACAATATTTGCTGCACTCCAAAATTCGGCCCATATAATGCTTTGCAGGGCATTCCTTTTACAAAACCTTTTGCCCATTCCTCACCGCACTACGTGCTCTTTCTGTCTAGGTCATCTCTGGATCCCCACACTAGGTTGGAGGGGAACCCAAAATAATAATATAAAAAATATAATAAATAATGGCAATCTTTTGATTTTTTGCTGCAGATAGAGGATGAAGGTAAATGGAAGGCTTTAGTTATATGCAGGCCACTGGAATTATGTGGCAGAGAGGATCAAATTATGCAGCAGGGTTGACCAATTTATGTGGCAAGAAAAGTCCGGTTATGCATTTACAAAGCCAATGGCTCTAACAAAAGCAAATGTGAGACCTATTGCATTGCAAATGCTTGTTTTCTACTGTCACCTGAAGACCCAACTTTACGTTGGTCTGACTGGCAAAAAGTATTTATTAATTGATTTAAGGTCTGTGATTCAAATATTTCACTGAGAAAAAGACTTCAATGCTCATACATTGTTTAGGAGCTGAAGATCAGGAGATTTTTGAGAATTTACCTGATTTATCAGGTGATTACACAGAGTTACTCTTTACATACTTAAATGAGGTTGATACAGCCTTACTTGAATTGGATAAGGAATTGCTACGTAAAGTTTCTACTATTCTTGAATGATACCATTTTGGAGTGAAGACGCAGCTTAACAATGAGTCCATGGAAGATGCTGCCCTTGTATTTAGAAAATTTGGGGCATTTAAGAAAAGTGGCACTTTTCTTGCCCATTTTATAGTCTCCCTACTGCAACCATGTGTGCGCCGTATTTAAAATATCATGCACCATGGTGCAGGGTAGGGGGCAATGGCGTCCTTTTTTCTTTACGCTATTGATGTACTCTGCAGGAGTAGCAACAAAATGTTGGCGCTAATCCTGCAGGGTACATGGGGCCCATTGCATTCACGGGCATGCCGTCTTTTATCACCTACTCTGAGCAGGCGTTGAAAATGCCAAAAAATTACACAAGGAAATCTGTTAGATTTCCTTCTGCCATTTCTCTGGGAACCCCTAACAGGGGAACGCCCTCTGTGCACACATTATGCCTAACGCAGGCATAATGTAGCGCAAAGGGTTACAAAGTGGCACAATGCGTGCGTTGCACCACTTTATAGTTATGGTGCAGCATTTTTGGCCTTCTAAAGCCACATTAGCATCAAAAAATGACTCTAATGTGGCATTAGAATGGCGGTAGGGGCTCCTAAATATGCCCCTTAGCTTCTACATGTAACTTATGAGACCCAGTAGAAGAACGTATTAGGGATCAGTTCATGTTGAAATGTAACAACGATAAAATCAGAGAAGAATTGTGGTTTAAGGATAATCCGAAGCTAGCAGAGAATACTACCATAGCTAAAAGAATAGAGCATTCAATGGCTTGTGTTATTAAATTGAGTAAAATATGATAATATTCATAAAACTCTCTAAAAATATTTTCTTAATGATCTACTTTCATTAAATCAAAAATTTCTGATTTTCGCTCAGGTAATCGCTATCATTTAGCTAACAGCAAATATTGTCCCGCCGTTGGGGTAACTTGTAAAGTGTGTGGCAAAAAGGAGCACTTTTCCAAATGCAGTAAAAGTTCTGCTTCTTGTGGGAAAATTAACAAGATTGCTTACGATATGAGGATGTAATTCTTCAGATCAATGATAACACTGTTCGTGATAATGATAACATTTTTTGTGAGCATCCTTCAGATTTAGTTAACTTGAATTGAGTGATGGTGAAGATGATGATGGACTCTGGAGCCCAGCTTTCATTGATCTCTGATTGTGATTTTGAATGTTACTTAAAAGAACAAGTAAACATACAAGAGCCTGACATATTTCCATTTAGTTATGGTGGTAAGCCCATATAATGTATTGGGTTATTGTGAAGCAAATATTGAATTCAGGGGAAAACATGACACTGAGAAAATATATCTGTAAGTCAAAGGGAATACAATTTTGAGTTGGCCACAAGAAAAATATGGGAATACACCTTGATTCTAATGCTAATCCTCAGGTGTTGGTACACAAAGTTGATTTATTGGACAACTTTTTCCTGAAGCATTTTCAGATAAAGTTGGGTGTTATTTAAAGTGTACATTAATTGTTTTTGTCTGAAGCCTAATGCAATTCCTGTTACTGGTAAAGTTAGAAAGTTAGAAACGAGCCCTTTACTTTAGTGAGTCAAGTTTAACAAGTGTTGGAGAATCTATGTACTGAGGGAATCATGTAACCTGTGTGAAAGCTATACAATGGTTTGCTCTTGAGGCACCTTAATGAGCAAGTAGTGGAGGGCACACTTTCTTTACCAAATATTACTGCAATGATCAGTCTACTCATTGGAGATAAATATTTCTGTAGTTTTTCTGCTTAGCATCAGGTTAAATTAACTGGTGAGTCAAAAGATTTTACATCTTTCATCACTCCTTTAGAGTGTTTTACATTTAATTGCATGCCTTTTGTTTTTTTTTATTTGGCAGTGCAGTAGTCAAGTTTATTAGGACATCTACCCCATGTGAGGTGTTTCAGGATCACGTACTTGTCTACAATCAGACATCAGATCTTGATGATCACATGAATACTATTAGACCAGTATTGGACATTTGCCGAGACAAAGGCATTATTTTGAGAGTGGACAAATATACGTTTGCTTATGAGGGGATAACATATATGAGGCATGTGAGCTCTAAGAATGGTGTTTGTCCCAAAGAGAAGTTAGTTAACATTCTTGGTTTGAATGTCCTCACTAAGAAAGAAGATGCACAAATGTTTTGGGCATGGCGGAGTTTAACTCTAAAGTCATCATAGATTTTTTCAGCAAATCATATGCCATCAGGGAGCTTTTGAGAAAAGGAGAAGGTTTTACTAGGAATGAAGAGTGTGAGCATGAGGTTTTGACTATAAAAGATTGTTTGGTCAAGGCTCAGTTGTTAAAACGTCTTATTGAACTGCTAACGCGTCCTTCTATATTAATTTATATACATTAGGACTCGTTTTAGGCCGATGAATCTTTTGACCCAGTGGTGAGACACCGTAAGACGAGATAACTGATCAGAATATCGAGCAATATATCAATAATGTTATCAATGTATATCACCACAACATATCTCAATTTAGACATTGGTTAAAACTATCGGTGCAACCATGACCTTTCAGTCACGAATAACCACACCTCTGTTGAAGTTTTGTGAATTTTATTCCCTATTGATTACAATCTAACAGCAGATGTATTCATCTCAATAGCAAGAAGCAAACAAACATAGTCACGATATGGCAACTGTGATAAGATTTGACAATGCAAAAACGACAACCATTAAGACACTAATACATGAAATATACAAATCAGAGTACATAGAGTAGTATATACGTCTTAGTTCAGCATGGCACAACGTCAGTCATGTCCGTTTGTCAGTCCAAGAGAATATCTCATCTAACCACCAATCAGCATTAGCATGTTGGGCTTCATGCAAAACAATTTAGAACATCAATTTGGAAAACATCTAACTAAGGCCACTAATCAAAAATACACAGCAGTTGGTACCTAGAAAGAAAGGCAAACAGATGAATTCCAATAGCAGTAACATAATTACCCTCCTCGGAATAGGTCAGCATACAGGATCAGTCTTCGTCTTCAGGACATCAGTTAGATCGGCGTCAGTCTACTTCATCTAGGGGCAGGGGCACTTCCCTCATAAGGAGGAAAGTATAAATGGGGCAGTCTATGGGTGAGGATGGTTTTGTCTAAGTCTCAAATCACCAAATAGAGTGACAGAGTTTCTGGATGCAATCGATATCATTCCCTACCTAGTGCTCTCGAGTCTCCTGTGTCATGAGTTTTTATCCCCTTTTGGCAATACCTTCCCCCAAAATTCTATTGGATAGTCACTTCACCCCACTATCTTCAACCTATCAATTTATACATTAAGTAATGCACTTGTCATTTCATGATAGTTCTTAACATTTTGATTGGTCTTCATAAATGACGCTTTTCGTAGGTGGCACATCCGGGGTTACTTCATTTTCTGGCACATTCATCAGGTCAAAAGTTCTCTTTTCTGTGGTTCAATGTCCTTGAAAGTGTCCATATTTTGTTGCAAAGCGTATAACTTTATTACTAAACAGCTAGCATGCGGATGAGAAAATTTAGTATTGTTGCAAATAAACGAAGTAGAGAACAAATGCTGGGTCATGGCCCTTTTGTAAGTCAGCACACTGGAGAAACAGACAAAATATGCTTTAATATGAGGGCTACATAGCCAGTTCTTTGACTCACACTAACTTAAGGCTTATGGATTCTAATAAATGCAATCTTCGTACGTGTTAACATTATTCGATTAGTTCATAATGCAAAAAAAAATTTGTTAGTGTATGCGTACAATAATTCTTCTATGTTAAATACGTTTCAATGTATAATATTATTAATGCAGCATTGTTAGATATAAGCATTTCACATAAAAAAATAGATAATATTTAGATTACGCTCTCTCAGTCCCTCCTCTGATGATGCTCGTCATCACAAATCTTTCTTTAGTTTAGTTTTTCACTTTACACATTATGCGCATTTCAACATCTTGCCCTTTATGAGAACTTTCCCATATTTCATTGAACTTTTTCTCGCTTTCACTTTTTTCATTTTGTCTGGCTCTTTTGGTCCAATTTCTTTTTACTTTGTCATTAATTTTACATGCCCCCCATAATCCTAATAGACAAACCAAAACAATTAATAGACCCATCATAATTTTTGCAAGTACCCCATTCCAAATGTTGGTAAACCAGCTTCCCACTCGGGCAATTCCTTTCCCAAATTTCTCCCAAATACCGGGTTCTTTCAGATCCTTCAAGTCTGCACTATCTTTAGTAAGGTTAGTAAGCATGCTTCTAATTTTCTTACTGTTATCTGGAATAAATGAACAACAATGACGCTCATTAAGCATTTTGCAAACCCCTCCACTCTTAGCTAAAAGAATGTCTAAAGCAAGCCGATTTTGGAGAGTCATAGCTCTTTCTGCAGCAAGTTCAGTATCCATAAGGAGTATAGCTCCTGTAAAATTTGTCAACATGTTATCCAATATAGTAGACAACCTTTGAATTTTCATAGAATTCAAGATAACCCCTACGGATGGGATTATAACCCCTACTGATGGGATTATAGCTCCAAATATATCACCAATGACAGCCGCCACTGATTCTCGTTTTTGTCTAGGATGTTGTAATTCAGATGTTTTAGGTATTTGCTTTAAGTCATCGATTTGGTATATCTTTGGCAATACTATACCCAAATAACATGTCCCATACCATCCCTTAGGGAGATGGTAATAAGCATTTAACCCACAGATGTAATAGATTCCAGGAATCGCTGGGTCTTGTCCATTCAGCATAAAGGTCCATTTGCTCTGAAACAAAAACACATGTCTGCATTCACTTGTTCCCACAAACAAATTGGCCTATATATACAAAGCCTACCTACATGTAATGCATCTATAGCTTGTTTGCCTTGTGTCTTGATTGCAGTGTAAGCATAATCATTTGCATATGTACGTTTCTCTAACCCTTTTTCTAATCTTTCTTTCAGTGCTTTGCGTCTATCATCTGTGTGATCTAAAAAGCTTTTCTCTACAGGCGATAGTAAACAAGTCAAATTGTTGCGATGTGCATTACCAGTTCCAAATGTAAGTGCTGGCTCAAAGAATCCCCAAACTATTTTTATATCATGCTCTTTAGCTAATTTATTCAAAAACTCAATCACAGGCACCAAAGAAAACACAACATCTAAATTTGAATAAAAGTATTGCACATGCTCTTGATTATAGAATCTTGTTAGTAGCAAGCTACAACTAATTCCATAGGTAAGAGGGAGGCTATGATAAGTAACTCCCTCCTGTACAGACGAAGGAATTTTAGTACATATGTAACAATTTTTCGCATCCATAGTTTCCACATATTCATTTAGTAAGCAATAGAAGACATTAGTAGAAAGTTCCCCTTTTGCATTAGTTCCCTCATGTATATGTCTTGCATCCTGCTCAAATTTTTCCCAAGGTGTTAGTAGTAGCGTTAATAGTTTCTTTCTCTATCCATGGCATTCCTATAATCACTCCCACAATTATCACTGCACACATGATACCTATTATAAGACTTAACCAACCACACACCTTACTTCCCTTGCTACTATTTCTATTGTAAGCCATGTTTGTATAGAATCAGAATAGCAGATCGACAATCAACTCGAGGAAAAAGAAGAGAGGGAAAAAAAAAGATTATTTTGCGTAATTACAGCGTCTTCACTCACTCCAGGACCCCTTTTTGTCAATTCAGGTTAGCAGCTTGTCGTAATCAGGTTCTTTTAAGTCAAATCCGGTTTTAATGTCACTTCCAGTAATTTTCTAGAGTCTCTTTCTTTAGTTTACAAAATCTTCAAACTTGGCCAAATCTTCCTTAAGTTTTTGTTCAGGTACCGTAATACTGGCCTGTTACTTCTCGATCAAAACAAAATGCTAGGAATTCTTGTTGCCATTCAGATGTTGTAGCATATGCCCATTCAAGACCTGTATATCTTCTGTTCGCAATTCTTTTCCTCTTTACTCGTCGTTCCTCCTGTTGTTCTCCTTCACTCAGATCGTCAGCTTGTGTGACGTCACTCTCTTCTACTATGGTGTCATTCGATACTTCTTTTATTTTCAGATATGACTTATCTGGCCAATTATCACCTCTATGTGTCTTTTCTCGATGTTTCCCTTCAGGACGTTGGACAGCACCCTCCTCTTGTGATATGGTGTTTCTTCTTGACGGACCTGCGACTGGTTCGGGAGATTTTGACACGTTCTGATTTGTATCTATAGTTTCTCCTTCTCTATCTTCTTCTGTTTCAGTGTTGGGTTCAGATTCTAACCCATATTCGTCTACTTCTGGGACAACCTCTCCTTGACTTAGTTCTCCTGCTGCCTCTACTGAGATAGGCACTCTGTCACCTCTCTCGAACTCATTGACTGTTTGAGGGACAAGGCTGTTCTCAGTGGGCTCTCCAGTAGTCTCAGTTTCTTCTTGACTGATCTCCGACTCTGAGACTTCTCTCCTTGAAGTTGCTGTACTGGAAACTTCAAGTTCCTCTTCAACAGGACACGTTACCTTTTTCGTGTGACTGGCATGTATCCAGTTGGGAACCCTGGCACACTTCACAGCACTGGTAGTCGTCAATATTACTTGATACGGCCCTTTCCAGAGTTGCTCCAGACACGATTTCCTTACGTGCTTCTTGACAACCACCCAATCTCCAGCTTGTAGAGAATGACCTGGATCGCCAATTGGTGGTAATGTGTTAGCTTCCACCTGGTGAGAAAAAGAGCGAATCACGTCAGCCAAACCTTTGCAGTAATCCAACACCATATCATCTGTAATATTCACTAGTGCATTTGCAGGTACTGCTGGTAATCTCATTGCTCTGCTCATGAGAATTTCATGGGGGGACAGTCCCGTTTTCTTGTCTAGGGTATTTCTCATAGACATCAGTACTAGCGGCAAGGCATCTGGCCATTTCATGTTTGTTGCTGCACACATTTTTGCCATCCTTGATTTCAAAGTACCATTCATCTGCTCAACTAGTCCTGATGCTTCAGGGCGGTAGCTACAATGCAGCTTTTGTTCAATGTTGAGTGCGGCACATAGAAGTTTAATCACCTCATTGTCGAAATGTCTACCCCTATCTGATTCTATAGAAACCGGAAACCCGAATCTGGGTATCAGTTCTCTGAGTAGTAGTTTTGCAACTGTAAGACTGTCATTCCTACGTGTGGGATATGCCTCAATCCAATGACTGAAAACACACACAATCACCAACAGGTACTTCAATCCTCCACAAACAGGCATTTCAATAAAATCCATTTGCATTTTGTTGAATGGACCTCCAGCTCTCCCAATGTGGCTCAAAGTTACCACAGTTCCTTTTCCAGCGTTCATCTGTTGACAGATGACGCACCTGTGGCAGGTAATTTCTGCAGCATGTCTGAATTTTGGATTAAACCAATCAATTTTAAAGGACCTGATCATGGCATCCCTTCCTAAATGTGCCTGCCCATGGTATAGCCGGGCAAATTGCGACAAAAGGCTATTTGGCAAAAACAATTTTCCCTCATCTGAAACCCATAAGTCATCAGCTCTTTGCACGCATTGCATTCTTTGCCAAGAGCGTTTCTCCTCTTTGTTTGGACGACCTTGTAATGTTTTCAGTTCATCTAAGGTGTCAACTACTCGTAATGTCATATTTAAATTTATGTCGTTTTCAGTTTGTGGTACAAATTCCCATTGTTCCTTAAACAATATACAGTTTAATGCACAAAATCTTGCAACTTGATCTGCATAACCGTTTCCCATTGACACAAAATCTTGTGATCTGATGTGAGCACTACACTTTACCACGGCAATCTCTTGAGGTAACTGAATCGCATGCAACAAGTATCGTATTTGTTCACCGTTTTTCACAGGGGAACCAGAGGAGGTCATAAAACCCCTCTGTGACCAAAGTTGGCCAAAGTCATGCACAATTCCAAATCCGTATCTGCTGTCAGTATAGATAGTGACTTTCAAATTTACAGCTGCATGACATGCTTTAGTAAGGGCAATTAATTCTGCCACTTGTGCAGAGAACACTTTTTCAAGCCAGGAGGCTTCGACAATGCCTGATATGGTACATACCGCGTAACCAGCTCTCAATGTCGCTGCTGAATCTCTTAGACAGGACCCATCAACAAACATAATGCAATCATTTTCTTTCAGTTGAGTGTCCTGAATATCAGGACGAGGCTTGGTGCACAACTCTGTCACTTCAAGACAATCATGTTCAAATTCTTCCCCGTCTTTGATTTCAGTATTTTCATTAGGAAGTAAAGTTGCCGGGTTCAGCACAGTGCATCTTTTGAGGGTGACATTTGGCGACCCCAATATGATCGTCTCATATCTAGTTAGACGTGCATTTGTCATGTGTTGAGTCTTAGTTCGTGTCAAAAGAATTTCAACTGAATGTGGAACCATTACTGTCAGAAGGTATCCCATGACTATGCCTTCACATTGTAAAAGGCTCTGGCCAACTGCTGCAACTGCCCGCAAACAACCTGGTAAGGCTGCTGCGACAGGGTCCCAAGTAGCTGAAAAATATGCTACAGTGCAATTTGCATCTCCGTGGACCTGTGTCAAGACAGACAAAGAACAAGCATCACGTTCATGACAAAAAAACAGAAAAGGCCTTTCATAATCTGGCATTCCTAATGCTGGTGCCCTGCACATGCATTCTTTTAATTCTACGAATGACTCAAGCTCATCTTTTGACAAGGTTATTGCATATGGCTCATCCTTGACTTCCTTTCCTGTCAATTTTATCAGTGGCTTTGAGATGATTGAGAAATTGGGTATCCACTGACGACAGTAGCCCACCATTCCCAAAAACATTCTGACATCTCTTTTTGTCATTGGAGGATTCATTTGCAAAACAGCTGTTATTCTCTCCTTAGATATTCTTCTGGATCCTTTCTCAATTCAGTGTCCCAAGTATTTTACTTCTTTCTGACAATATTGTAACTTTCTGGGTGACACCTTGTGTCCATTTTTTCCCAGATGATTCAGTAATGCAATGGTGTCGTATTTACAACCGTCTCTTGTCTTGGATGCAATTAGCAAATCATCAATGTACTGCACAAGAGTCGAATTAAAAGGCAGCACAAGTGGTTCCAAATCCTTTTTCAATATCTGATTGAAAATGGATGGTGACTCTGAGAACCCTTGAGGAATTCTGCACCAACAGTACACCTTATCCAGTATTTTAAAACTGAACAAAAATTGGCTATCCTCATGGAGAGGTATCGAAAAGAAAGCTTGTGATAGGTCTAGTACGGTAAACCATTCAGCATCACAGGGAACCTGGAACATTATTACTGCTGGGTTAAGTACCACAGGGCAGCATTTTATCACAATTTCATTTATTTTCCGCAAGTCTTGCACAATTCGAACCTTCCCACAGGGCTTCTTTAAACCCATGATGGGTGAGTTACATGGACTGCTCAAGACTTCTTTGAGGACTCCCTGTCACAGACCTCTACCTCTCGGCTGTGCTTGAAACACACCATTCATTTGCGGTTGCTGTTGTATCATCTGCTGAACTCCATTTCCCTGTATTCCTGCCTGTGCAGCCCTTATCTGCATCACCATCACTTTCTCTTTCAACTTTTTCTGCTTCAACTCGATTTCATCACTACAGTATTTCGCATACTGCAGCACCTCATCAATTGGCTTTGCTTGCCAACAAATCAAATGATTCTTAATCATCTGGCTAACCTCTGGTCTCAGCCCTTCAACAAATCTGAACACAAGGTCATTCATGTCTTTTGGTTCAATAGTCTCAGTTCCACTGTAATGTTTGAACGCTTTCAACAATCTCTCGTAGTAAGCATGTATTGACTCCTTAACCTCTTGAGAGGTCCTGTCGATTTTCTGCCAATCAGTTACCTTCGGCGACACCTTTTGCTTCAAAAATTCAATCACTTTATGATAATACTTCATCACTTCTTCTGAAGGCGCTCCGGTCACCTTATCTCTTGCCGGCTCTTCTGTTGGCCAACCTACCCCTCTTTTGCACTCAAGCCAAAAATCAGGCGGAACAATGATCTCAAACAGAGTGTTCAAGTCTTCCCAAAGACACTTTGCAAGCTTCACAAACCTATCCGTTTGTTGATACCATTCAATCGGCTTCTCTCTCAATCTAGGATAATCATTCGTAAAAGACAAAATATCTCCTCTAGACCACGGCACATGCACTAAAACACCACCAGCTGTTTCTCTCATAGGCAATATTTTCACTGATTCCAAATCAGGCGAGATCTTGGCTTGACTAGACCCTGGGCTATCACCCTTTCCTTTACCCCTTTTCTTTGCTCATCTGCCTTCCCATTTCTCCAATGCACCCCAAATTTGCGCACTCTGCAACAATTCTCTGAAATGTGCTTTCATGCCTGCGGATCTTATGTGTTCAAAATCTTTTGAATCAAAATCTAGTCTGTAACTCCTTTTCAAATGCTTAGTGTTTCCGATGTCAATATTATATTTGTCTGCCAAGTTCGCTAATCTCTGATGTACTTTGCCTACCTCCTTGGTAATCTTGGGGCATAAGTATCACAATTTCGCCTCTGTGTATGACTCCAATCTATTTACTCCCATTGTCCCTTCTACTAACTCGGCAGCTTCCGTTCCTAGTCGCACAAAGTTCAGGCATTCATCTTGTTTCTCTTTCTCTGGTCCAATTGTAGTCACTGCAGTCTTTTGTGAAGTGTATGTTTTCTCTAACCATTCATTTAACTGTTGTACTGTAAAACCCTGCAGTGAAATATTCCCTGTATGTATCACTGGAGAATGCGAGGTATTTGTTCTCATGGTTTGGGGAGTTAAAACTCCCAATCCTGCTTGACGCATGGCTTCGAGAGGTGCCCCCACTGGACTAAGGTCTATTAAGGATCTCGGTGTCTCAGTTACTTGCTCTCCAGGAGCCATTATCTGTGGAGTTCCCATAGGCCCTCCTCTTATCGTTTCCTGAGTCATCACTCCCTGATCACACACCCCTGATTTACCTTGTGCATACAACGGCACTGGGGGACCAACAGTAATAGGTAACGATATAGCGGCAGGTGTCTGACCCGGACCCAGACCTCTTGGAGCAGCAACGCCATAGGTCTGTTCCAATGTACCTGGAACCAGTACTAATGGCGGTCCCGCTACAGGATTATACCCTGGCATCAACTGTGGGGGTTGAGACATTAGCTTCGGAGTGGATTCAATCTGTATTAATTTTGGCTTTGTATATATGGGGTCTGGTGGCACAATCAAATTCGTAGTAGTTTCAAGCACCGGGACATCAGGATAGATTCTCTTTATCTGTGGTGGAGGCTGCAACTGTATCGGCATGTCGGGTGCAGTGGGTACACTGACACCATTCTGTGTCAAAGCTGTATCGCTAGTCTGTACCGGATCAGTAACTCCCTTCTCCTGCGTCTGGTTCCCAGGATCCAAGCTAGTGCTTGGAGCACTGTCGCTCACCGCATACGGTGGCTGGCGATCATGTAACAATCTATCCATAAACTCCTCATCGTCTGAATCATCGTCTTCTTCCCAGGATCTTTTATTTTCTTTAGTTTTGCCTGAGTCCTTATCGGTCTTACAGGAGGCTTTCCTTCCCTGCATCTCTTCTCCCTGAGTTATTGCTGGGAACAACTTCAGCCCATCTACGATTCCCCTTCTCCACATTTTACTTTTATTGTCCCACCTTGCCTCTGCATAAGATTTTTCTGCCCTCTTCAGCCTTCTCTGAAACCTTTCTTGTCTATGTTTAAGAGCCATTAGGTCCCAAATCGCTAAAGCCTCATATTGTGCCGGTCTTGGAGGTGGCTGTTGTGTACTTAACATCCACCTCAAATTTTCTAGAACCTTTGGATTGAACGTCCCATGTTCTGGAAACGCTAAACACCCCTCTTTCTCTGTTAATTTACACCATTGTTTCATCCATAAACAAGGTGCAACACCCTTTTCTTCCACAACCGTATAAGCCGGAGTACCCTCAGGTGGTCTAGGTTCCCCATTGGTTGCGACAATGTATACATCTCCCTTTAGAGCGCTCTTGAATGCTTTGATAAAATTCATTTTTACAATCCTCTTATTTGTATTCAATCTGAAATGGCTTAGTGCTCAGGACACTCTTCACCTGCCCTTTCTCAACCTATTGCCTCTCAAGGACGGCAGCCAATCCGTGCGCGACCCCTCTCGACATCTGACCTATCTCAGCACGGCACCACTGACGTCACACTCACACACACTGCAGCTGACAAAGTCTTGCGGCTTGTCCGCTCCTCATTGACCCTTACAACTCACACAAACTAATGCAAAATTATTGCGAGCACCTCAAAAACAACACAAATCTGCCGGTTTACTACAGGAAGGTAACACATTCGCTTCAGAACTTTACAGAGATTTCACTTGAAGCCTCGGCCGCTACTCTCTCCTTCTCAGTTCTCGCATACACAAGCAGAATTCGACCCGCAAATTCTACTCTCGACTTGTCAATGACTCCTTCTAGTGCACTTTAGAATTTGTCAAATCTCCATCGAAGGTTTCATTCATGCGTTATGACTCAAACTCGACTTGTCAACCACGCCCGATTGACCTACTAAACTGCACAGATTACAACATAAACCACATTTATCATCATACTCCGGAGTCTTAGACCTCGACAGGTCCATGTACAACAACCAACCACGTGGATAATTTTGAGCAACAAGCGCTACATTCACATGAAGTACGCCGACTTCCCTACTCTCATACTATGGAGTACGCCCACTCCTTCTAAACAACACTTAATTTGGCCTAAATACACAAAATTTTCCACAACCATCTGCAAGATGCCTAAGCTTTAGGCAAGCGCAAAAGACCCTAACCACACTGTAGGAAGTTGGCTCTGTATGCACTATTTCAAAGTAAGGAATAGTATGTACAGAGTCCAAGGGTTCCCCTTAGAGGTAAGATAGTGGCAAAAAGAGATAATACTAATGCTCTATTTTGTGGTAGTGTGGTCGAGCAGTAGGCTTATCAAAGGAGTAGTGTTAAGCATTTGTTGTACATACACACAGGCAATAAATGAGGAACACACACTCAGAGACAATTCCAGCCAATAGGTTTTTGTTATAGAAAAATATCTTCTCTTAGTTTATTTTAAGAACCACAGGTTCAAATTATACATGTAATATCTCATTTGAAAGGTATTGCAGGTAAGTACTTTAGGAACTTTGAATAATTACAGTAGCATATATACTTTTCACATAAAACACAAATATCTGTTTTAAAAGTGGACACAGTGCAATTTTCACAGTTCCTGGGGGAGGTAAAGTATTGTTAGGTTTTGCAGGTAAGTAAACCACCTATGGGGTTAAGATTGGGGTCCAAGGTAGCCCACCGTTGGGGGTTCAGAGCAACCCCAAAGTTACCACACCAGCAGCTCAGGGCCGGTCAGGTGCAGAGTTCAAAGCGGTGCCCAAAACGCATAGGCTTCAATGGAGAGAAGGGGGTTCCCCGGTTCCAGTCTGCCAGCAGGTAAGTACCCGCGTCTTCGGGGGGCAGACCAGGGGGGTTTTGTAGGGCACCGGGGGGGACACAAGTTCACACAAAAAGTACACCCTCAGCGGCACTGGGGCGGCCGGGTGCAGTGTAGAAACAAGCGTTGGGTTTCCAATGTAAATCAATGGGAGACCAAGGGGTCTCTTCAGCGATGCAGGCAGGCAAGGGGGGGGCTCCTCGGGGTAGCCACCACCTGGGCAAGGGAGAGGGCCTCCTGGGAGTCACTCCTGCACTGAAGTTCCGATCCTTCAGGTGCTGGGGGCTGCGGGTGCAGGGTCTTTTCCAGCCATCGGGATTTTAGAGTCAGGCAGTCGCGGTCAGGGGGAGCCTGGGGATTCCCTCTGCAGGCGTCACTGTGGGGGCTCAGGGGGGACAACTTTGGTTACTCACAGTCTCGGAGTCGCCGGAGGGTCCTCCCTGAGGTGTTGGTTCTCCACCAGTCGAGTCGGGGTCCCCGGGTGCAGTGTTGCAAGTCTCACGCTTCTTGCGGGGATTGCAGGGGTCTTTAAATCTGCTCCTCTGAAACAAAGTTGCAGTCTTTTTGGAACAGGGCCGCTGTCCTCGGGAGTTTCTTGTTCCTCTTGAAGCAGGGCAGTCCTCTGAGGATTCAGAGGTCGCTGGTCCTGGAGAAAGCGTCGCTGGAGCAGGTTTCTTTAGAAGGCAGAACACAGGCCGGTAGGACTGGGGCCAAAGCAGTTGGTGTCTTATTTCTTCTTCTGCAGGGGTTTTCAGCTCAGCAGTCTTCTTCTTTGGTAAGTTGCAGGAATCTAAATTCTTAGGTTCAGGGAAGCCCTTAAATACTAAATTTAAGGGCGTGTTTAGGTCTGGGGGGTTAGTAGCCAATGGCTACTAGCCCTGAGGGTGGGTACACCCTCTTTGTGCCTCCTCCCAAGGGGAGGGGGTCACAATCCTATCCCTATTGGGGGAATCCTCCATCTGCAAGATGGAGGATTTCTAAAAGTTAGAGTCACTTCAGCCAGGACACCTTAGGGGCTGTCCTGACTGACCAGTGACTCCTCCTTGTTATTCTCATTATTTCCTCCGGCCTTGCCGACAAAAGTGGGGCCGTGGCCGGAGGGGGTGGGCAACTCCACTAGCTGGAGTGCCCTGCGGGGCTGGAACAAAGGGGGTGAGCCTTTGAGGCTCACCGCCAGGTGTTACAGCTCCTGCCCGGGGGAGGTGTTAGCATCTCCACCCAGTGCAGGCTTTGTTACTGGCCTCAGAGTGACAAAGGCACTCTCCCCATGGGGCCAGCAACATGTCTCGGTTGTGGCAGGCTGCTGGAACCAGTCAACCTACACAGATAGTCGGTTAAGGTTTCAGGGGGCACCTCTAAGGTGCCCTCTGGGGTGTATTTCACAATAAAATGTACACTGGCATCAGAGGGGTGACTTATCTATACTTGCATAGGCAGTGAGAGGCTGGCATGCCACCCTGAGGGGAGTGCCATGTCGACTTACTCATTTTGTTCTCACCAGCACACACGGGCTGGCAAGCAGTGTGTCTGTGCTGAGTGAGGGGTCTACAGGGTGGCATAAGACATGTTGCAGCCCTTAGAGACCTTCCCTGGCATCAGGGCCCTTGGTACCAGAGGTACCCGTTACAAGGGCCTTACCTGGATGCCAGGGTGTGCCAATTGTGGATACAAAAGTACAGGTTAGGGAAAGAACACTGGTGCTGGGGCCTGGTTAGCAGGCCTCAGCACACTTTCAATTCAAAACATAGCATCAGCAAAGGCAAAAAGTTAGGGGGTAACCATGCCAAGGAGGCATTTCCTTACACACACACACACTATGGCGCCGACAACATTCCCAACTCATTTAGGCAGGCTCCAAGATCCCGGGAAAGCCATGGCGAGCTTAGCAACCCATCATTCCTCCAAATTGCATTATCACAAAAAAAACAAATTGAACAATGAATCTCCGTCCGAGGGCCCCCAAGGGCCAAACCGTCGCTCTGCTACCAGAACTGCTAACGCGTCCTTCTATATTAATTTATATACATTAGGACTCGTTTTAGGCCGATGAATCTTTTGACCCAGTGGTGAGACACCGTAAGACGAGATAACTGATCAGAATATCAAGCAATATATCAATAATGTTATCAATGTATATCACCACAACATATCTCAATTTAGACATTGGTTAAAACTATTGGCGCAACCATGACCTTTCAGTCACGAATAACCACACCTCTGTTAAAGTTTTGTGAATTTTATTCCCTATTGATTACAATCTAACAGCAGATGTATTCATCTCAATAGCAAGAAGCAAACAAACATAGTCACGATATGGCAACTGTGATAAGATTTGACAATGCAAAAACGACAACCATTAAGACACTAATACATGAAATATACAAATCAGAGTACATAGAGTAGTATATACGTCTTAGTTCAGCCTGGCACAACATCAGTCATGTCCGTTTGTCAGTCCAAAAGAATATCTCATCTAACCACTAATCAGCATTAGCATGTTGGGCTTCATGCAAAACAATTTAGAACATCAATTTGGAAAACATCTAACTAAGGCCACTAATCAAAAATACACAGCAGTTGGTACCTAGAAAGAAAGGCAAACAGATGAATTCCAATAGCAGTAACATAATTACCCTCCTCGGAATAGGTCAGCATACAGGATCAGTCTTCGTCTTCAGGACATCAGTTAGATCGCCGTCAGTCTACTTCATCTAGGGGCAGAGGCACTTCCCTCATAAGGAGGAAAGTATAAATGGGGCAGTCTATGGGTGAGGATGGTTTTGTCTAAGTCTCAAATCACCAAACAGAGTGACAGAGTTTCTGGATGCAATCGATATCATTCCCTACCTAGTGCTCTCGAGTCTCCTGTGTCATGAGTTTTTATCCCCTTTTGGCAATACCTTCCCCCAAAATTCTATTGGATAGTCACTTCACCCCACTATCTTCAACCTATCCATTTATACATTAAGTAATGCACTTGTCATTTCATGATAGTTCTTAACATTTTGATTGGTCTTCATAATTGACGCTTTTCATAGGTGGCACATCCGGGGTTACTTCATTTTCTGGCACGTTCATCAGGTCAAAAGTTCTCTTTTCCGTGGTTCAATGTCCTTGAAAGTGTCCATATTTTGTTGCAAAGCGTATAACTTTATTACTAAACAGCTAGCATGCGGATGAGAAAATTTAGTATTGTTGCAAATAAACGAAGTAGAGAACAAATGCTGGGTCATGGCCCTTTTGTAAGTCAGCACACTGGAGAAACAGAAAAAATATGCTTTAATATGAGGGCTACATAGCCAGTTCTTTGACTCACGCTAACTTAAGGCTTATGGATTCTAATAAATGCAATCTTCGTACGTGTTAACATTATTCGATTAGTTCCTAATGCAAACAATTATTTTTTATAAATGACATTAGTATATGCGTACAATAATTCTTCTATGTTAAATACGTTTCAATGTATAATATTGTTAATGCAGCATTGTTAGATATAAGCATTTAATATCTAAAAATAGATAATATTTAGATTACACTCTCTCACCACGATTCCCTTGTTCTAGAACTACCCATGCCAGCATTAAAGTTCTAGCGGCTGTATTCAAACAATTGCAGGATGAGCGTGAAGTGGTTATTGCATTTGTATCTAGGTGCCTTAAGGAAGTGGAAAGTACGTATTCTACTGTTGAGAAAGAGGCATTGACTGTGTTTTGGACAGCCAATAAATTTAAGCAATTTCTTTGGGGAACTAAATTTGCTGCTCATTCTAATCACAAAACAGGCCAGAGGTAAAATGTGTTGATAGCATTTCTGTAGCTTCTGTGATTAAGGGCCAGATGTAACAAGAAAGGATTTTGCGAATCGGAAATTGCGAGTCGGTGCGACTCGCAATTTCCGAATTGCAAAATCATATGCAGAATGGTGTCTCAGACACCTTCTGCGAATCGCAAGAGGGTCGCAAAGACCCACCTCATTAATATTAATGAGGTGGGTCGCAATTTGCGACCCCCTTGTGATTCCCTGCACTCACAGGGATGGTGGCCTGCTGGAGACAGCAGACCTCCAGGTCTGTGACTGCTTTTTCAATAAAGCAGTTTTTCTTTTGGTATGGCAGCCCGTTTTCCTTAAAGGAAAACGAGTTGCAATACAAAATAAAGAATAAAACCATTTGGTTTCGTTTTTCTGTGACATGCACAAAGAGGAAGGGGTCCCATGGGGACCCCTTTCCTTTTGCGAATGAGTTAGCACCCACTTCACGTGGGTGCTAACTGCGAATTGCTTTGCGACCACTTTCGCGGTCACAAAGCAATTCTGCATCGCGGTGGGGGTCACAAATAGGAAGGGAGCACCCCTTCCTATTTGCGAGTCGAGTTCCCATTTTGCGAGTCAGACCCGACAGGCAAAATGGGATTGTGCATCGCGATGCGCATTTTGCATGGCGCAAACTGCGAATTTCGCAGTTTGCGCCATGCAAAATGCTTCTTACATCTGGCCCTAAGTTCTTGTCAGAGATTTTTGCTAGAGAAAGCAATCCTAAAGCTTTGCTGACGTGCTGTGTTTGCTTTTTGGAATAACAACAGTATTGAGCATAAATGGTGTGTGTAATATCATCCCCAAATGAAGGGAATAAGGGAAACATGCAATAGGATGCTGCAGAAGACAGTTCAAGTGGGTAAAATCAGTGTAGGTAGTTGGTAAGATTTTGTAAATGACCATGTTGGGCAGCATAGATTTACTCCACATTTGAAAACATGTGTCACTAAATTTGAGTTGTTACGCCAAAGGCAGCAATGTGCTATCATATGTCCTCTATGGGTAGAAGGTAGATTGAATTAATCAAGAGTTTCTTGGGAGAGGACTTGAAAAAGAGTAACAAAAAATAAGTTAAGAGAACAATTCAAACATAGAGTATTATAACAGGAGCAGAAATGTAAAAACTTAGTTTGTCAACACTGGTGACATGGTGCATGTGAGATTACAAAAAGTGAAACCAGTAAATTGCAAATATAGCATTCCCCAGAAAATTACTGAAGTTGATAATGGATCTGTTCAGTTGGAAGATTGGAGAATTGGGAATTCCAGTAAAAAAAATTTGTTGTTAAAAAATGAGCGTGCCTTTTGCTGCACTTGTATCTCAATCGACAGTTTATATATTTTGTATTTATGCTTTTAATTTCTTGCTGTTTTTTTACAAGTTTTGTGTTCTTGGTATTTTCTGTAGTTGTTTTATTTTGTTAATAAAAGGGTATTTATTGTTGGTTTTGTTGAGAGGAATACATGTGGTATGTTCTGTCCGTTTGTGTATATGTTCCTTTAACCCCTTTGCTCCTACCCCCTCCCCCCATAACGTTTTGTCCACATAAACTATCAATGCCAAATTGGTGTCCTTTTTTTCCCAACATTCTGGGGATTATAAAGGTACCGGGGTTTGTGAACTTCCCTGGAGGGTACTGAGAAATTAGTCAAACTACAGCTACATTTTGTTTTTATGGGGGGAAGTGGAAAAAAAGTCCTACAGAAGAAAGCGTCCGCATTTTCCCTACAAATAGCATCAACAAAGGGTGTGCAGTTCTAAAATCACCATCTACCCAGCTTCCAGGATCAGGCAGATTTGAGTCAGAAAACCAAATTTTTCAACACAGTTTTGGCATTTTACTGGGACATAGCCCATTTTTCCTATTTTCGTGCTTTCAACCTCCTTACTGTTAGTGATAGAAATGGGTGTAAAAATCATGGTGGATCCCGGGGATCATGTATATCGGGAGACCAAGGGGAATACTGGATGGTAGGAAATTTGATCTAGCACAGTGATCACATACAGAAATGTGAGGAAAATTTGATTTTTTGCAAAATTTTGTGGTTTGCAGGTTTCCCCAGATGGCCGCCGGGCCTGGTACCAAAAAAGCAGGTACCCCCTTGGAAAAACAGGTCAGTTTGTGATAGATAGGGGGCCACCTGCATTTTTGGTCTTGGGCTCAGCGGCCATCTAAGGAAACCTACCAAACCCAAATATTTCTGAAAACGAAACACCTGAGGAGTGCAGAGAAATGTGGCTTGCATTGATTCCCCAATGTCTCCTTACCTAGAATTCCCTGCAAAACTCAAATTTAGCTACAAAGTCACACTTTCCTCATATTTCTATGTGGAAAAGTTGTGGGATCACCGCACCAGCACAAATTTCCTACCATCCAGCATTCCCCTTCGTCACCTGAATTCATAACTCACTTTTGTGGGTGGGCCTCTAACAGGAAAGGGCCAAAAACATATAGATTGCCCTTTTGGACTCCCCTCAGTTTTTCATTTTATATGTTTTTAGCCTGATTCTGCTTTGGGCACCCACACAGGTGACGTATCATTTTTATTAGGAGGCCGAAGGGAACGCTGGGTGGTAGGAAATCTGTACTGGCACAGTGATCCTACAACTTTCCCACACATACATATGGGAAAATTTAACTTTTCGGCTAACTTCGAGGTTTGCAGGGGATTCTGGGTGAGAAAACACTAAGGGATCCACGCAAACCACACCACCAGCCAAGAGCCATGTCCATGCACACTGCCAGCCAGGCGCCAGTCCATGCACACCATTAGCCAAGTATCAGCATGCCCATTCCGGGCAGTCCCCTCCCCTACTCAAAGAAAAAAAAGTTTCTAGTGTTTACTGGGCTTTCTGCCCCCCCCCCCGGGTTCAGGTCAGGGGCTGTTGCCCATATCTGTCTCCCAGAGGGGCAGTAAGGCTGTGCTCATTTTTGGGGGAGGATGGAGCATTGTAATCCATTCTGAGCAGCCCCCACCCCTACTTTGGATACAAAAATACTCAGTTATGCCTAGTGGGCTTTCCAGGGTGGCAGTTCAGGGGCTATTGGCTATTGCCCCCATCTGCCCCCCCCCCGGGGGCAGAAAGACGGTGCTCATTTTTGGGAAGGGTAGGGCCATTGCCAAACCCATTCTGGGAAGCCCCCACTTTCATTCTGGCTAAATAAAATACTCCCTGTGGCCAAGTGGGTTTTCTGCACCCCCCAGGGGGGGGCCACTGGGGGTTACTGCCCCATCTGCCCTCCAAAGGGTACAGAAAGACTGTGCCTATTTTTTGGGGGGTGGGGCGTTAACATGCCCATATTGGGCAGCCCCCACTCCAGTCTAAAAAAAAACATATTCCCTGTTGCCTAGTATGCTTTCAGCCCTCCTGGGGGGGAAGTAGATAGACTGCACATTTTTTGGGGGTGGGGGCATGCACATGTCCATAGTGGGCAGCTCCCATCCTTTTGTAAAAGGATTCATATACAGGTTCAATTGCTCCTGTGGAACGGTGCAGCATCGAGGATAGTGTTGATCAAATAGCAGAAAGATATATACAATGGGGGCCTGGCGGTTCCAGGTGTCCACAAATATTACTGGGCGTCTCAGCTCCTCATAAGAAATGAATGGGCATTCGCGGATCGGCATGACAAAGCCTATAGGATGGACAGGGGAGCAATAGGCAGGGAAGGATATGAGGCCTTGCTCAATGACGCGAGTAGGGAGAGGATGCTTCCACGAACGGACGGACACCACTAAGTACCTAGGCTGGAAGGGGATGCTGATGGACCTGACACCAATTTGGCATTGTGAGCTCTTACCAGAGGTGGGGGGTCTGAGTGGATTCAGGAAATGGGAATTGATAGGCATTGAACACTTGAATGACGTATCAAGAGAACTGCAATGATTTGCTTCACGCATCGCAGTCAGTAATATAACTTAGTTGCAACTGGATATTACAGATACCTGCAGTTGGCCCATGCACTCAGGGAACATTTAAAGACAGAAGAGGAGATACCAGAGGCCTCACCACTAAAAGACCGGATACTGTCTGAACCTCTCCCCAAAAAGGGGTTTTCCATAATATATATAAAATTGGTCAACAATGCACCTGACACCCTGGGTTGCCTAAAGGCGGTATGGGATGAAGATGTGGGAGTCATGGGTGAAGAAGAATGGGAGGAGGCCCTCTGTGCCCCCAGAGATAGCAATATGTGTTGTTTTCGACAGTTGCAACTCAAAATATTGCATAGATCATATTACACTCAGAATCTACTACACAAATTCGGCAGGGAAGCCATGTCACTGTGCCTGAGGTGCTGTAATGCGGAGAGCTCATTTACTCACATACTATAGGACTGTCCTCTCATGTAAACTTATTGGTCTAAACTTGCTCAAGTGATGTCCCAGGTCTCCAAGGTGGAGGTGCCTTTAGATCCAAAGTGGCTGCTGCTAGGTTTCTGGCAGACACGGTACTGCCAAGACATCAGAGGATTTGGTTGTGATTGGCCACGAAGATAGCTAGCGTAACATAGCCAGAGCCTGGGGCAAATCAACTGCTCCAGCAATGACAGACTGGGACTCAGACTTGGATTGGTGCCAGAGGGTGGAACCAGTGGTATATGAGAGTAAGGGCTGCCCACAAAAAAGGAAGAAAGTGTGGGGTGCATGGGAGGTATACAGGGATTAATGTTACATAGTGACTTAAGGAGCGGTTGATTGATAAGACACACCACACTTTCAGGTTGAAACATCCTATTTGTATGTGGGCCATAAATGCACCATTTGTACATCATTAGAGAGATTTTGTGACATGATGACGTGTTCTTGGCTTGCCAAACTCCATATCAAAGTGAATTGTTTGTAGGCCCGCTGTATGCCCCTTTGATTTTTAATAAAAAAATAAACAAATAAATAAATATAATTCCTGGAGGGGGATTCAGAAAGAATGCATATGGCCAAACAAGAGGGGAGCAAAAGCCCTTTCCCCAGGGGTTGAACTTCCCACCCTGGAGCCTAGTGGGTGGATCCTTGCTTGGGGATTGCCCTCATATGGCGATCCCCAAGCAGGGATCCACTAGGGAATGGTACCATTGGAAAGAGGGGATTCTCCCATTTCCAATAATACCTCTCCCATCTGTGTAGGTGCTTGGGGGGGGCTGAGATAGTGGGGTACTAGGTATTAGCCTCGATTGGCATGAAGGGTGCAATGGTGGAAGGGTCCAGTTGATGGTTGATGTTGTTGAGATGTTGCTGATATTGTTGCTGTAATAGTGGAAGAGCTTGGAGCAGAGGTCCTGTGAGTAGTTTATGGTTGTGGAGCTTACTCTAGGAGAGGTGAAATCTTTCACTATTGTGACGATTTCTCTGGCATCGTTTGTGCTGTGTTTGATGCGTTTGGTCACTGGCGGTTTCTTGGGGGATCTGATTTGTGGTACAAGAATCTGAGGGCTGATTTGTAGGTGCATTTATCTATTTCCTCGCCGATCTGTCTCCATCTGTAGTTAAGTTATTTGCATTGGCATCTGGCGAGCCTTAGTTCTTCAATATTCCTGCTTGCTTGAGGTCTGGTCCAGGTGGTGGTCTTGAGCAGGGAAAGGGCAAGGCACAGGAGCTGATCCAGGCATTGCAGTTGGAGTGGACGAGGGCATGGTCAGTCCAGGTGAGGGGCGGTGGGCTTGTCCAACAAGATTTTATTTACGTTTGTGTGGATGGAGTTGAGTAAATGTCCGAGGGCTTGGGTGGGGCCCTCCAATCACTGGGTAAGTCCAGGTGTGGTTAAGTCTTGTGTTGTTTTCGGGGTCTGTGAGGTCCACTAGGTGATAATTGAGGTCTCAGAGGAGGAGGATGGAGCTAGAGTCAAGTACCAGAGGGACAATGAAGTCCGCAATTTTGTTTCCAAAATTGGCTTGATGGCTGGATGGCTCTTAGATGAGGGTACACCCCAGGGTGAAGTTGTTAGTAATTTGCAGTTTAAAAGCCAGGTGTGACATGCTGTTGCTGGTATTTACAGATGTGGTAGAAAAGTGGATTATTTTTTTAAGAAAGTGGCTAGTCCTCCTCCTATTCTGTAGGCTCTGTGAAGTCCTCCAAACTTGTATCTGGGTAGAGATCACAGTGTTGATGCCAGGTGCCAATGCTGGGGTGATGTTTCGGTCAGACAGAGCAGTTCAGGTCAGAGGTCCCAGAGTTTGATGTGCTGAGGGAGCCCCCTGGAGCTCGCCCCACTAAGCCCTCCGCTCCTGCCCCCCCCAGACTTGGATTGGTGCCAGAGGGTGGAACCAGTGGTATATGAGAGTAAGGGCTGCCCACAAAAAAGGAAGAAAGTATGGGGTGCATGGGAGGTATACAGGGATTAATGTTACATAGTGACTTAAGGAGCGGTTGATTGATCAGACACACCACACTTTCAGGTTGAAACATCCTATTTGTATGTGGGCCATAAATGCACCATTTGTACCTCATTAGAGAGATTTTGTGACATGATGACGTGTTCTTGGCTTGCCAAACTCTATATGAAAGTGAATTGTTTGTAGGCCCGCTGTATGCCCCTTTGATTTGTAATAAAAAATAAACAAATAAATAAATAAATATAATTCCTGGAGGGGGATTCAGAATGAATGCATATGGCCAAACAAGAGGGGAGCAAAAGCCCTTTCCCAAGGAGTTGCACTTCCCACCCTGGAGCCTAGTGGGTGGATCCTTGCTTGGGGATTGTCCTCATATGGTGATCCCCAAGCAGGGATCCACTAGGGAATGGTACCATTGGAAAGAGGGGATTCTCCCATTTCCAATAACACCTCTCCCATCTGTGTAGGTGCTTGGGGGGGCTGAGATAGTGGGGTACTAGGTATTAGCCTCGATTGGCATGCAGGGTGCAATGGTGGAAGGGTACAGTTGATGGTTGATGTTGTTGAGATGTTGCTGATATTGTTGCTGTAATAGTGCAAGAGCTTGGAGCAGAGGTCCTGTGAGTAGTTTATGGTTGTGGAGCTTACTCTGGGAGAGGTGAAATCTTTCACTATTGTGACGATGTCTCTGGCATCGTTTGTGCTGTGTTTGATGCGTTTGGTCACTGGCGGTTTCTTGGGGGATCTGATTTGTGGTACAAGAATCTGAGGGCTGATTTGTAGGTGCATTTATCTATTTCCTCGCCGATCTGTCTCCATCTGTAGTTAAGTTATTTGCAGTGGCATCTGGTGAACCTTAGTTCTTCAATGTTCCTGCTTGCTTGAGGTCTGGTCCAGGTGGTGGTCTTGAGCAGGGAAAGGGCAAGGCACAGGAGCTGATCCAGGCATTGCAGTTGGAGTGGACGAGGACATGGTCAGTCCAGGTGAGGGGCGGTGGGCTTGTCCAACACGATTTTATTTACGTTTGTGTGAATGGAGTTAAGTAAATGTTCGAGGGCTTGGGTGGGGCCCTCCAATCACTGGGTAAGTCCAAGTGTGGTTAAGTCTTGTGTTGTTGTCGGGTCTGTGAGGTCCACTAGGTGATAATTGAGGTCTCAGAGGAGGAGGATGGAGCTAGTGTCAAGTACCAGAGGGACAATGAAGTCCGCAATTTTGTTTCCAAAATTGGCTTGATGGCTGGATGGCTCTTAGATGAGGGTACACCCCAGGGTGAAGTTGTTAGTAATTTGCAGTTTAAAAGCCAGGTGTGACATGCTGTTGCTGGTATTTACAGATGTGGTAGAAAAGTGGGTTATTTTTTTAAGAAAGTGGCTAGTCCTCCTCCTATTCTGTAGGCTCTGTGAAGTCCTCCAAACTTGTATCTGGGTAGAGATCACAGTGTTGATGCCATGTGCCAATGCTGGGGTGATGTTTCGGTCAGACAGAGCAGTTCAGGTCAGAGGTCCCAGAGTTTGATGTGCTGAGGGGGCCCCCTGGAGCTCGCCCCGCCAAGCCCTCCGCTCCTGCCCCCCCCCCAGACTTGGATTGGTGCCAGAGGGTGGAACCAGTGGTATATGAGAGTAAGGGCTGCCCACAAAAAAGGAAGAAAGTGTGGGGTGCATGGGAGGTATACAGGGATTAATGTTACATAGTGACTTAAGGAGCGGTTGATTGATAAGAGACACCACACTTTCAGGTTGAAACATCCTATTTGTATGTGGGCCATAAATGCACCATTTTTACCTCATTAGAGAGATTTTGTGACATGATGACGTGTTCTTGGCTTGCCAAACTCTATATGAAAGTGAATTGTTTGTAGGCCCGCTGTTTGCCCCTTTGATTTGTAATAAAAAATAAACAAATAAATAAATAAATAAATAAATATAATTCCTGGAGGGGGATTCAGAAAGAATGAATATGGCCAAACAAGAGGGGAGCAAAAGCCCTTTCCCAAGGGGTCGCTCTTCCCAACCTGGAGTCTAGTGGGTGGATCCTTGCTTGGGGATTGGCCTCATATGGTGATCCCCAAGCAGGGATCCACTAGGGAATGGTACCATTGGAAAGAGGGGATTCTCCCATTTCCAATAATACCTCTCCCATCTGTGTAGGTGCTTGGGGGGGCTGAGATAGTGGGGTACTAGGTATTAGCCTCGATTGGCATGCAGGGTGCAATGGTGGAAGGGTACAGTTGATGGTTGATGTTGTTGAGATGTTGCTGATATTGTTGCTGTAATAGTGGAAGAGCTTGGAGCAGAGGTCCTGTGAGTAGTTTATGGTAGTGGAGCTTACTCTAGGAGAGGTGAAATCTTTCACTATTGTGACGATTTCTCTGGCATCGTTTGTGCTGTGTTTGATGCGTTTGGTCACTGGCGGTTTCTTGGAGGATCTGATTTGTGGTACAAGAATCTGAGGGCTGATTTGTAGGTGCATTTATCTATTCCCTCGCTGATCTGTCTCCATCTGTAGTTAAGTTATTTGCAGTGGCATCTGGTGAGCCTTAGTTCTTCAATGTTCCTGCTTGCTTGAGGTCTGGTCCAGGTGGTGGTCTTGAGCAGTGAAAGGGCAAGGCACAGGAGCTGATCCAGGCATTGCAGTTGGAGTGGACGAGGGCATGGTCAGTCCAGGTGAGGGGCGGTGGGCTTGTCCAACAAGATTTTATTTACGTTTGTGTGGATGGAGTTGAGTAAATGTCCGAGGGCTTGGGTGGAGCCCTCCAATCACTGGTAAGTCCAAGTGTGGTTAAGTCTTGTGTTGTTGTCGGGGTCTGTGAGGTCCACTAGGTGATAATTGAGGTCTCAGAGGAGGAGGATGGAGCTAGAGTCAAGTACCAGAGGGACAATGAAGTCCGCAATTTTGTTTCCAAAATTGGCTTGATGGCTGGATGGCTCTTAGATGAGGGTACACCCCAGGGTGAAGTTGTTAGTAATGTGCAGTTTAAAAGCCAGGTGTGACATGCTGTTGCTGGTATTTACAGATGTGGTAGAAAAGTCGGTTATTTTTTTAAGAAAGTGGCTAGTCCTCCTCCTATTCTGTAGGCTCTGTGAAGTCCTCCAAACTTGTATCTGGGTAGAGATCACAGTGTTGATGCCAGGTGCCAATGCTGGGGTGATGTTTCGGTCAGACAGAGCAGTTCAGGTCAGAGGTCCCAGAGTTTGATGAAATTTCTGTTGAGCAAGCAGGTGTTAAGAAGGAGATAGGACGAGGAGGGCTGAGAGCCGTGTGAGAGGGGATGTGGGAAGCGTGGTCGTATGAGTTGGGAGGCGAGGGGTGTGGCGGCTGGGGGTGTGAGCAGAGGGAAGAATAGATAATGTAACGGGTGCCGCTGGAGAACGCACCTTTGGTGTCGACCGGTTGCTATCCACAAACCTATGTTTGGAGGTTTCCGTCTCTTTTATCTTTTATGGATGGAGATCCCCACCCCGATTGCAGAGACCCCCCACATGTATCTATACGTTTTTGTAGTAAATAAGAAAGGGGCAGGGGAAATGGCTGGAAAATGTACTCCAGCTCAGATCTTAATTAAGTCCAGCAGCACACATGGCCAACCTCTGATACTGTAACACCCTGCATAAGGCTCTATAGCGATTGTTCATTGAAACAAGCTTCTCTGTTGTGCCTACATGCATGTGGAATTAAATGTCTCTGCAATCTGGGACTCCTCTCACTTCAGACTGTGCAGAGGCAGACACTGTCACAGCCAGGTGACAATCATGTAGCCCCTTGTGGTAGCTCTCCTTTATCCTTCAGCAAGCTATTAATTAATGGAATCTGTTGAGTCGCACCACGTGCGAGCGCGCCAATACAGATAAAGACTCGGAGCCAGCTTGGCGTGGATCAGACGTTTTATTTAATAAATCGCTCGTACTAAAAAAAACAACTTCCTGCCTTAAGCTTCCCTTTTTATACCCTCCCCCCTGTCGTCACAGTGCAATCCATCTTGCACCTTTGGTGGAGGGGTGAATCCTCATTTCCCCCTTCCGGGTCTCTCTCTGTGGTGTTGACGGTTTCCGGCGTCAACACCAGTGCTTTAAATGGGACGGTACTCTCCGGTACTGAGTACCGGCATTTTTTTATTTTGAGAGGGAGAGTACCGGCATATCTCAAGAAAAACGTAATACTTTTAATTGAAGAGTACCGGCACTTCTCAGAAACAAGCAGGTACTCTATTACAGAGTACCTGCACTTCTATTTTTCCATTTAAAGCACTGGTCAACACTACAGAGTCCACCTACGTACGCTACCCACAATCAGTGGTGTAAGGAAACTGGAGGGGACTCACCTGCAAAGAACATGGAGGTGAGCCCCCTCCGGACTCGGGCCAGATGCTGTGCTGAGGGGGCCCCCTGGAGCTCGCTCCACCAAGCACTCCGCTCCTGCCCCCCCCCCCCCCCTCCCCCGCACTGCGTGGGCCTTTGTTACGCATATTGCAAAACGCTGTCCGGTTATAATGCTCTTCTCTTAGAAGCTAAAGTCCGGCTTAAAGTATCTCAAGATCGAGAAAAGGAGACCAAGGTGGATTCCAGAAGCCTTCGTTGCAATAAAGGTTTGCAGGAGTGTTCCCCCCATACAAAGGCAGTTCCCGGAAATCATTAACAAGAACGTGACTGGCGTAAAGGCCTACAGGACATGGGACATTAACTCCCGCACATGGCACACTGCAGGTTAACATCCTCATGTAATTAATTGACTGTTTAGTTATACTGTATTAACATGCACAAAACAGAATTTGACAAAGTCAATGTCTCTGCAATCTGGGACTCCTCTCACTTCAGACTGTGCAGAGGCAGACACTGTCACAGCCAGGTGACAATCATGTAGCCCCTTGTGGTAGCTCTCCTCTATCCTTCAGCAAGCTATTAATTCATGGAGTCTGTTGAGTCGCACCACGTGCGAGCGCGCCAATACAGATAAAGACTCGGAGCCAGCTTGACGTGGATCAGACGTTTTATTTAATAACTCGCTCGTACTAAAAAAAACAACTTCCCGCCTTATGCTTCCCTTTTTATACCCTCCCCCCTGTCGTCACTTTTGTCGTCGTGGACTTTCTACACTACCAAAGGCAAATTTGCTCGCGCTTTGTTTTTTGGGAGTTGGTGTTTGGGGACGTATGTTTAGTACTGAGCGGATTCATAATGCCCGCTATTTATAATGAGTTCATGTGGTTATAAAGACACCCATCAAAGCATTCATGACATACGGGCACCGTCGCCTTTCAGCGGCGCTATGAGTTCTGTAAAACAGTTGTAATTCTCGCCTAATCTCAACAGATCCCTCCCTCCTTCCCAAAGATGCAGGTGCAAAGTATGTGTCTCCTCGCCACCGGAGGTCAATGCTAAGTCTGTGCTGACTTAGGGACAGCGCGAGCGATTGGCCGCAGGCTTTGGAAGCGCCCCAGGCTTCCCTGAAGAAATGTTTTAGTATAAAGGTCTGGGGGTGTCTGGAATGCCCTGACCTCCCACACTGTAGCCTCTCGCGCCACAATGCAGGACTTTATCACCATTCTCCTCAGCCTGGTACTGATACCGGCTGCAGGGGCTACCCGGAGGGCAGCCAGGCGGCCTGTGCAGCAGGAGCCGGGGTTTGGGGTCCTGCGGACCGAAAGGACTTCCCCACCGCTCCGCTACATGGTGAACCTCTTTCAGGACTTGCAACCGGAAGGGAGGAGAGCTAAAAAACATACCCCACTCGGCCAGAAAGCAGACATCGTCAGGAGCCTGGTAGCTAAAAGTAAGCTCGCCACTTCCTTTATTTGACAGGAAAAGTAAAATTGGCATGTGTTCAGAAGGTTTGCATGTTCTCTCAGGTGTTGACAGAAAAAAAAAACTGAGTGTGGTGAAGAAGAAAGCGTGCGCCATTAGATTAGATAACGTCTTTCTTGGTTCAGTGGTCAACAGTTTACGCCATATCCGCTACGCGGCTTTTGACTTCATCACAGGTACATCTTTAAGGATTTTTGGGGCCCCTGGCCAAACATATTTTAGGGCCACTGCTCAGAACAACTGTAAAATTATACTCCTTCATGCCCGCTTTGGGCAGGTCACGGGCAGTGCACGGACACACTGGTCCAAATTCTTTTTATGTTTGCATCTAATATTTAGGGATAGTGACGTATGTTTTCAATGTTATAATACAGTAGCAGCTTACTAATATTACTGGAAATAAACTCTGGGACACCCTCCCATTTCGTATATATGAGGACCAGTTTTGATCTAAAAGAAACCTTTTTTAATGGATGATGCATGAAACATAAACGCGTTTTTCTACAAATTGTAATAGATTCTCACACATCACTCACATTAAAAACACACTAACGGAAAACGGTATTTAAAACAACCTGGTTAAGAATTATTCAAGGTCAGGAGGACAAGTCTCTCTGCAGAACAGCGCTGACTCTATCCAGGGGCCCCTTGAAAGGCTTTGGCCCTGGACCACATCCCACTTTGCCCATGCCTTTAAACATCTCTGCTTCAGTAGGTGTGTGGGTATATCTCTAAAGTGAGCATCACGAACTGAGCCGCGTCGTAGCACTATGATGATTTAGAACAGTTACCTGTGGTGTCACTCTAGATAATAAGATTTTGTTGTGCCCTGCCATATGTATTTATTTATAATAGAAATGTGTGTTCTCTAGCCGTCTATGTATGCAATACCATTTTAGAGCTAATAAAAAATGTCATTTTTTAGAGAGACTAAGAACAAAATCAACCTCCCTTTGCACTTAAATTGTAGCTGCCGCTTACATAACTATATTGTACGCTTTTAATCAAAATGGTGAAAAAGTAGGGCATGTCCAGTAAGTAAAGGACTTGCGTCTTACAGTTTGGATAGATCGCTACGCACGGGGCTTAGCTCGCAGAACTATGTTACTGTAATTTTTAGGCGTATACTAATCCCCGCAGCAGGCGCCTTCTTCTCTTGGGCTGTTCTCTGAATGCCGTGGCTTTTGGTTGACATCGATCGCAGGGGCAGGGGAATTCAAGTGCAGCGCGGTTTTATTTAGAGCCGAAGCGTGTCACGTAGGCTGTACATGCTGTGCTTTTGTTAACACATGCAGGTGGGATGCCGAACTCGGTGCTGTCAGGACATTAGCAGGTGATGTGCCGCTCACGCCGCCAGAAGGGATTACCGACATTTCAACCTTCCTATCCCTACAGGGATGCGATGTTTTCCAAGTCTACAAAGCAGGAGCTCTGTCTTTAGATTCCTGTGGTATAATAAGCGGGGCTTTCTGGCGTGATGGGTGATGAGGGCACAGAGAGGTTTGGAAGTTGTTTTCTATTGTTTATATCGTGGGCTTGATGTAGTTGGCATCCACATACAGCGCCTTGAACCCGATTACCTGCAGAAAGAATGTTATCATTAAGGCGCGTCTCCCATCTCATGACAGCAGGAGATATGCCTCTCACACCGCCTCCCACTCCCCTCTTCTTCTCGATTTTCGTCTCTTTATCCCTCCTCCTCTCGACAGAAAGGGAGCGGGACGCGTAGGTAGTGAGGTAGATGGAAAGAACTCAGTGACTGAGAGGGAGGCAGAACAAAGGAGAGAGAAAGAAAGAAAGAAAGAAAGAAAGAAAGAAAGAAAGAAAGAAAGAAAGAAAGAAAGAAAGAAAGAAAGAAAGAAAGAAAGTAAGTCCGTCCCTAGCGGCTATAAGGTAATTAAAAAGCTCACATGATGCGGAGGCTGGAAAAACGCAGAAGCAGAAAGACAGAATAGCTAGAACAGTGAGATACATGGATGAAGGAGAGAAAGAAGAATGGAAGGAGGAGGGATCAAGGGATGAATATCTACCGATGGGTCAAAAGGCCTTTGGAAGGCTGAACAGATGAATGACAGCATTTGAGTCGTCTTCTTCTCCTCAAGCACCACTATGCTCTACCACTATGCTCGTGCTGGTCTGTATGGCGCAGTGTATGCCATACCAATTAATGCTCTAAGTTACAATCCACCAGTCCTGTCGTCGGTGCTTTGATCATCGTGCAGCTTCTTGTATGAAAGGCCCAACGAGCTCCACCGGTCTAGTGGTGTGTCCCACGGTTCCGTGCACAGAGCTGGCCTTTGGTCAGGGAGTGTCCGGGGCGAAATCAAATTTGGCGAGAATGTCTAAAGCCTTCTCGATAGAATCGTGCTTGACTATATGTTGATAATTCACAACCATCAAAAGGGCGCGGAGTGCTTGGCCCGCAGAACCCCGAGCATGGCATGCGTGCTAATATTTTAGCCGCAGGTCACACAGTGCGCACTACGGCATGGCGCAGACACCCAGCCACATTCGTGGCTTTTCCCGGTGCTTGAGAAGGACTGGATGCTGTAAATCCAGTATTACTCGGACTGGTCTATATGTGATGCACAGCGTGTCACCATTGTCCCAGCTGCCGCCCTGTTCTCTCCACTGACCCGTGCTGAACTTGTGCACTCTGCCCCAGACAGCTCAGAAACTGCCCATTCTACACCCTGAGGATGCCGGGAGAAGTACTTGTTCAGATGAGGCCGCAGAGCATCCCTACAGTCTCCCAGCCTTTGTGGCCTCGTCCTAATTCGGTGTGCACGGCCAGACAGGCCCATAGAAAGCCTCGCCTCGCAATCCACATCCTTTCACGGCGGATTTGATTGGATTATGTCAAGCGCAGGCCCACTCCCTTCGGTAGCTGAAAAGGATTTCTTGACGCTGACGACTCGTAAGGCAGACAATCCGTGGGGCAAAACACACCAAGAAAATAAATATTGTAACACTTCCATAGCGTACAATCCGCAGCCTGAACCGTAAACCTTTGACAGCAGGGGTGGAAATGTTACAGTTGTCTCTTAACGTAGCTACCCCTCCCTTGTGCTCCTCCACAAGCGAATTATGTACAGTCAGTATCATTATTTATATTCCACTTTACAGTTGCTGCAGTGTCGATTTTGTCCAAGTACGCATTTAAAATAAGTGCAGGAGTCCATTTTTTTCCTAGCCCACCGTGCGTGTCCAACACCAAGGCTGTCTATCCTTGATTCAGCCTAATGTTTCTTATTTGGGCGACCCTACACTTCCGGTCCCTTCATCTCAGTCTTCCGGGTTCTTTTTAGCTCCAAGCTTTTTCCGTGACCCTGCTTTCCTACATTTCCCCATCTCCTTTCTGCGTTTCCTTCTCTTGCTCTGGTTCAGTCTGTTTGAAAAATAAGTCCCTGTCGACGAAAATGTGTGCTGGTCACAGCAACTCCACTAATTCTGTTCTGAGTTGCATACGTTTTGTTTGCATTATAAGGAAGTGCAACAAAGGTACGGCACTCATCAGCTCTTTGACCTGCCCCCTACCTCACTACCTTTAAAAAGAGCTCAGAAACCTCAATTTGAAAGATACTTTGGCTACATGAAGAAAATATACTGGGCCCGAAAGTAACTTTAGGCAATGAGTTATATATAGTTTCTTAACATAAGTATGACTATAACTGCTGAATTTCTATGGTTTTGTTTGGATAAAAACATCAACCGAACTATAACCTTTAGTTTTTCAGTGAATATATGTGTGCGTGTGTATATTAAGCACTAAAAGTTATATGCTGCCTCAAGCAGTATCACAGCTGGGCCTGGTTTTGCGTTTGCATTCTGCTATTTGTAGTCTGACAATGATACCAAGAAAAGCTGGGCTAGTATTCAAGAGACATCAGTGAATAATCTGCTACGTGGAACAACTGATCATCTCTGGCATCACAGAAGGCCACTTCATTCAGCTGCTCCAGACACCACAGCCTCTCAGATAATCAGTTGTCACTATAATGCAACAAAAGAAAAGCCATATCATAGGACCTTCGCTTTACACTTAGTAGTCCATCAGTGAAGTCCATTTTCTGTATATATTTGTATACATGTCAATTCGAAACACCAAATTGGGTTATAAAGGAAAAAATGTGCGACCAAATACGATAAGCAACAAAACATTGTCACGATAAAGCATAACGTAACTCTCTGAAAAATTTAAAAAGGAAATTATACTACATGTAGAGGCAACCAAGGGTACATTCAAAGACACCAATATTAACCAACAGAATGTTTAAACTAATGTTATTTGCAATAACACGCAAATAAGTACATGAATAAAAAACATAAAGAAACAAAAGCGAACGAACAGAGAAAAAGCTAAGGTTTGTGGAAATCCTAAGCCCAGACATGCCCCACAGCAGTGCAATCGCCCCTTCTACCTCCTGCGGCTTCCTTTCTCCTCAGCCCGCCCGGGGCACAGGAAACCTGAAGGGTCTGACCTTCCCCTCGCTCTGGTAAGAGGACCCCAATTCACACTTCCGCAGTGTGACGTCGCTTGTTAGGGAGGGGGCGCTGGGGCTGATAACGACCTCTTATCTCCTCTCTAAATACATTCAAATTATGGGGGTTCAAAAGGGCTACTTTTCTAATCCCAGAGGAACCCCGTTTGAAACACAACAGAAAGTAATGTGAATTCCTGAATGCTATACGCATTTACACAAAACCTAGAACAATGCAGCCCACATAGGAAGATGCAAAATGGGTCAGTTCAAGTGTAAAACATTTCCGTACTGACGTGAAATACACCTGTCCCAAGAACTGGAAACGTGTCAAGCGCTTTGGCGAAAGCACAGGTAGATTTTTTCCCCTTCTTTTTAATGACTAGAATAATAGTTGCATCTGTTATTTTAAAGCGCTTAGAAATGGTAGAAGTGTCATTGACGGCGCTATACATTAAGACATTATTATTACTGTTTTGTTGTTATCATGATGGCGCTGATGATAATTTGGAGCAGCAGTTAACTTTGTGAGCAAGTTCAACGGCTGGAATTTTGGAAGTAATTTCGTGTTTTCTGGATACTATCTACCGTCATGCTTAAAATACAAGTGGTAAATGAATTCCAATACAAAACTAATTTCCCTCCAAAAAACCTGCACTTGAAACTGACAATTTTGCAGAGAACAAGTAGACACAAAATATGCTCCACATTAAATATCAAAACTCTCCAAGTGGCATTTAAATACTTACTGTCGACTGATTGTGGCATTGGAATGGCAATTTACCTTTTGAAAAGTTCACTCAGGTCTGTCTGTTCGTTGTCCTTATATTTCATGGCCTCAAGATCCTGAATGCAAAGAAAAAGAAAAACGGGACTGCATGTGCTATTCACACATGATGGGGCACTCAAGAGCTCCCTTATTTGACGTACACAGTCTACCTTATGTAGCAAGGCCTAAAATTGTTTATGAATATCACTGACAGTTTCCAAATATTAAAAAACACTTGCCAGCAAGTAATGCACTTACCACAGTGGCGTAGCTGGGGGGTACAGGGGGGGCCGGCCGCACCGGGCGCAACATCTTGGAAGAGACTAAATCCACAGGTTAGGGGGCGCAAATTACTTGCCTTGCCCCGGGTTAGGGGGCGCAAATTACTTGCCTTGCCCCCGGTGCTGACAACCCACGCTATGCCACTGACTTACCAGGAGCAACAACGAAAGAAAAACCGTTGCCATTCTCTGCAAGAAAATCACGTGGCGAAAGAGACCCACAAAAATATGACTACTGACCCCTGTAGGTCTTTTAAAGTGGACACCCAGATTGCTACACAAGGAGAGTTTTGATCTGAAGGCCACCTGAAATTTGTGAGTGAGTGGATGGCACCAAGAAAGAGAGTAGGTGTGGTCTGGGGTGATTGAGGAGTGATTGTAATCACTCACCTCAAAAGGCTTCTCACCAATTACATCATGTCAGTTTGATCATACTTATTCACTGACCTCTTACAGCTCTTGAAGGCCTCCACACTCCACTATGGAAGCCACAGAGGGACACACTCCAGCCCAAGCCTTAGTTCGTCCATTGATGCCGAAATCTATTAATGAACACTGTTTGGAAGGTTTATAGAGCTGAAACAAGCACTTAATTTCAAAGCATGTGCCAGAGATGTTGGGACAGTAAAGAATAATAATATATCGCAAACGCCTGTACAGATACTCGCATATGAAGCAATCTTGGAATGCTATTTGTGATAATTTGACAAAAAAACAAAAACAAAAAAAACATTTCACGATGTCTACAACTGCATGGGCATGACAGATGGCTTGCTTTCCTGGAAAGTGTTTTGTCAAGGTTCAACAAAACCTTTGAAGCTGTCTTGCCTTGATGCAGCATGTGCTCCACGTGGGTGCATGAATGGCCATTTTTTAATATTGTTTGACATTCTTAGTTACTGAAGGATGCCAAAGCTTGTTTCAAGATCTCTGCCACTTGCAGTGCCCACATGAGAATTAGCACACTGGAAATCGTTGCGAGGGCCCAGTAGCAGTGGTTGGGGAAAGGTAGGGTCCTTAAAAAAAGTGAACAACTACATTTAAAAAGAAAATAAACTTTAAAAAAATAGAGCGCATATTGTCCCTCGAGCTCTAGCACTGAAGTGCACTATTTTTATGCCAGACGTGCAACTTGTGCACAAATAAAATGTTGTTATTCATTTTACAGTTTGGTGCGGGGTGTGTTAGCATGATGTAACCCTGCACCAAATAGTTTTATTTTTTTATTTTGAAAAAGATAATACCAATAATACCACCCTCACGATGGGAGTCATCACCCACGGTCGGGAGGGCATTATTTACATTTTACTGTCCCTCACCCTCTGGGTTTGTCTGGCTCTGATGGACAGTAAAGAAACATTGCTACATGTCCACCCATCTAAACTGGGTAGGTGGGCATGTAGTCATTTCTTTGAAAGCCCTTACTCCGTCAGGCAGCCAGAGAGGTGTGGCTCTGTCGGTGACAGAGTAGTCACCACTGTAGCCAAACCTATGGTCTACCCACAAATAAATTGGGTGGGCTGACCGTTATGTTGCTAGTGTGCATACTCTATTACAATTGCAATGGAGTATACACACAGTCAACATCAGGACACAAGTCCTTAAAAACAGAAGTGGGGGGAGTAACAAAGTTAGGCAGTATGCAGGTGACATCACAGCAGGTGACATCATGGCCTGTGACACCACCATGCATGATATCGCACGTCACATCACAGGAAGTGACATCAGAGGAAGTGGCATCACAAGCCATGACTTTACAAGAAGTGACATCACAAGAAGTAACATCAAATCTTAAGTACTCACACATTTGTTTAGTGGGCCGATCATGAGTACATTTGAGTGCATTACGAGAGTACACACAAACACTCCTGATTTCGGTGGAAGACTCACACTTTTGTAAGCTACACATAATTCAATGTTGCCTTTTGTCAGTTTAAAGCTTCCTTTATCCAAGGATTGAACAACCTAACTCTCCCGCCAGCCTACCCCACCAAGCTTAAACGTCCATATGCAGCACATTTCCAGGTAGATGTGGTTGCTTTAGCTGACTGCGCTCTCCAGAGGTGAGACCACTCTCCTATGGAAAGTATACTTACTCAGCCCTACCCCCCCTCTTAATGTGTCTGTGGTAGGCACCTGCTCTCATTGTGGGAGATTAAGGCTCCTTTTTCACCAACAGACCATGACTCAAAGCAAGATAGACAAAAAGGGAAGAAATGAGAAAGAAACATAGGAAAACAAAGCTGAAGGCAGAAATAGGATGACACAAATAACCAGCAAGAATAAGTAAGTGTAGAGTAGTGAAAGAAAAAGGTTATGTCAAACTTGGCATTCAGTAATAGGACCCTAAGAAAAGGTTTCGGACTCTGCATTTATGTTTTTACAAATTACACACTGCTTCACCCACAAATATCACATCCACATTAAGCAGCATACATGTCTCAAGTTATGATTGTTGGCATAACTATCTAAACCATACTCACATGCACCAGCTGAACCAGACAGTTCACCCTGGAATCACTAAAACCAGAATACCCACACAAAGATTGGAGAATAAACTGCACAGTAAGAGGTATCATCTCCACATCAAGAGTAAGCCACCAAGTATCCAAAGATGAAAAGGAAATGATGACAAAGGTAACTGATATGAAAAAGGCACATGCAATTCTAATCTAAGTAGTGCTTTCAAGAAAATATTGGCCTTCACAAGGAAATATTGCTAGTTTGTAAAGATATACTACCGAAGTGGGCAGATGTAGGAACAGCTGGAGATGCCACAAACTACGGCCAGTAATCAGAATCTACAATAGACTAGGCTCGCTAACAAGAAGTTGGCATATCCTAGACATATTACACTGAAAAAATGATGCACTGGAGACGGCCTACTTGACCTACTTGCTTTCAGTAACACTGACATGTGGGCTTGTCTATTCAGTGTGCACTCATCTTGCAGGAGCCAGCCCTCCGTAAGATCCCATGATTTTTCATTTCATACATAGCATAACTCTGAATTACATCAGTTTTCCAGACTTAAGAGAACCATAACAAAGCTACCCTGTATAATACTGTACATTGCAAACTCTGCAGCATCACTGCAGTAGGTAGGTGGGAGAAGGGCAAAAAATAATATCACCCATGCCTCACCATGGTAACAACTTGGCAAAATTTAACACAGCCATCATGCATTTCCAGAGCTACAAAAAAGCAAATTGTCTTCCTTTCAAGGAAAACAGCTCTCCAACATTTCGTGAGTGGAATTCCACTGCCTTTACATCTAGGTGTGAGGCTACAGGCAGCTCCTGGCCAGGATACTCAAACAAAAGGAGGACAGATGGCCCCTTAAGTTCAGCTTTGGTTATGGCCCAGCTGGTGTCTGAAATAACAAAGCCTCCTGCCTGCCTGAAAGTTGCTGCTCAGGATGAAAGCGGACAACAACCAGGAGATGCTGAATGTGTCCCAGTGTTTGAAAATTACATCAGGATGAGTTCAGCATGTTATACAGTAAGGCACAGCTGTAAAAATAGTGGGTGGATGCCGTCCACCCATGTGTACCCCCGACTTGTGCCCTGGCCAACATATAACTCGACCCCTTAGTTCCCTGTCCTGAAAATAGGTTAAAAAATAAAGATACCATGCCCCCTAATCCTTGAGGAAAGGTTCCATAGGGACATGCCCTGGGCCTAAAAAATAAATAAAAAATAATACATATATATATATATATATATATATATATATATATATATATATCTTTTTTTTGTGGTAATCCTGCAGCACTTCTGTAGAATCATGCTGAATAAAAACACAAAATGGCAGTGTTAGACCTGGCATCCTTGGCACAGTCTCCCCTGTCTTTTTGCCTCTACTTCTTGTGTTTTGACTGTGTGCTGGACTTTGTTTTTGCTGGTTTTTGGTACTTTGGGCACTTTACCACTGCTGACCAGTGCTAAAGTGCAAGTGCTTTCTGTGTAAATTGTATGTGTAATTGACTTTTCAATGATTGGCATATTTGATTTACTAGCAAGTCCCTAACAAAGTGCAGTAGAATGCACTAGAGGTGCCCAGGGCCTGTAAATCAAATGCTACTAGTGGGCCTGCAGCACTGATTCTGCCACCCACATGAGTAGCCTTGTAAACATAACTCAGATCTGCCACTGCAGTGTCTATGTGTGCATTTTTAAACTGCCAATTCAACCTGGCAAGTGTACCCACTTGCCAGGCCCAAACCATCGCTTTTTGTACATGTAAGGCACACCTAAGTTAGGCCCTAGGTAGCCCCGTGGGCAGGGGGCAGTGTATGTTAAAGGTAGGGCATGTACCAATGTGTTTTACATGTCCTTAACACAGGGGCTGCCTTTAAATAACTTTGAAGTGCAATTTCCCATTGGGAGCAGATAGAAATATGGAGTTTCGGGTCTCTAAACTCATAATTTAAAAATATATCTTTTGGTAAAATTAGTTTAGATTGTCGGTTAGATTGTCAGTTTGAAAATTCCACTTTTAGAAAGTGGGCATTTTCTTGTTTAATAATTCTGTGCCTCTGCCTACTTGTGTATTCCACGTCTGGGTCAGACTGACAGTTGGGCTGTTGTGAATTCGCTCTAGTCAGTGACACAAAGGGAGATTGGGTGTAAACTGCATATCCTGATGAGTCTCCTGGGCTAGAGAGGGGAGGGAGGAACTGACACTTACACCTGAAAGAGCTGTTCCTGTCCTCACACAATGCAGACTCCAACCCCCTGGTGTGTGTCTGGGGCCAGACCTAAGCAAGCTGGATCTTGTCAACAACAGAGACTTTTCTTTAAAGTTTGCCTACTTCAAAGGCAGAAATGGGTATAAGTAGTGGACCTAAAACCCCAGACTTTTAGATTACTTCTGGATCAAGAGGATCCTCTGCCAAAGAGAAGAGCTGAAGAGCTGGAGGGGGAGGACTGCCCCTTTCCATGTGAGTGAGCTTTGCTGGGTTGGTCTGCAGTTGCGTCTTCTGCCTTAGAGAGGACAAAGACTGGACCTTTCTGTTTTTTCCAGCTTGTGAAGTGTCTCCAAGGGCTTGGACTGAGCATGCCCCCTGTTCTGAAGTCTCAGGACCATCAAAGACTTCCTCTGGTCCAGTCCCTGGCTGGGCCGTTGAAAGGAGAAGCTGGTGGAACCAAGACTGAAATTCATGCACAGGAGCCGTGCGGGAGAAAAATCGACGCAGCACCTGCTTCACACCTGAAAAATTGATGCACAACCTGCATCGCGACTGGGAAATCAACGCAAAACCCGTGTACGGCTGCGAAAATCAACACATCACCCAGGCGGCACTGCACTTCACCACAGTGTGCCGTAATTTTGCACGTAAAGTCACTGGGCATCAAAATCATCGTGACCCTGCACGGAACCAAGGTTGCCCGTCTGTAAATCGACTCATCGCTCTTCTGTGGGAGAGAAAAAGGATGCATCACCTACCCGACTGGAGATGAAATGACACATGGCCTCACTTGCGAGTAAGGAATTGATGTAGCGCTGACTTTTCCACCAGATGCTTGCCCGTGTGGCTTAATTTTTGACGCAAACCAGGTACTTTGTGTAAAACAACTCATCCATTGATTTCGACAGATTAAGACTCTTTTTAATCTAAAAATTCAGAACTTTGCTAGTGTATGATGGATTGTTGTTGTTTTGGTCTTGTTTGATTTAGACATATTAATACAATAGGAGGGGGTGCACTGCCCCCTGCCCGAGCTACTCTGTGGCCCCAGGAACCCCACCCTCTGGGGCCAAATAGTAAACAAAGGGGTGTGGGCATGCAGCCCCCCTCCCTGAGCCTTAATGAGGCATCATGGGCTCCCAAATCCTGTGGCCAAATAGTAAATAAAGAGGAGAGGGCATGCATCCCTTCTCCCCCAGTCACCCTTGGGCCCCGGGGACCTGATTCCACAAGGTACATTTTTAGTCTTATGTTACTAAAAACAAAATCTTTAAATGGAATTAGAACCTGCCCCTACTTTGCCCCTTACTTTCCTGAACTTACCATTTGTTCATTCAAACGACTCTCCAACATCGCTTGAATTTACTTGCTTTTTATTGGCTACCAGGTCACTTCCTGCTGTTCTGTTCTGTTTTCTGTTCTGCTTTTTGCCATCATGTGGAGCATGACCAAAGTACACCCTCCGGTTTTTGGTGATTGGTTACTTGTTGGTATTTGCAAGAGAAAAGATGAACTGAACTCAATTTGATTTGGGTTGAAATGTGTGTAAACATGTCAGCCATTTTGCAATGGAGTATTGAGTGCAGATGTAAGGCAAGCACTGAGTGGGCTTTGCTTATGTTGTGTTTTTCATTACTTAATAATTACATTTCTGATGATTAACAGTTATAAATATTAAAGTTTTTTTGTGTTCATTTCTTAAATTACCACTCACTCATTAAAAAAAAAAAGTAATTTATGAAATTGGGTGATGTTTTATTTCTAATTGTTATTCTCTCAGTGACTTATTAAGAGGCAGTCACAAGTGCAATTATCTTGAAGGCACTAGAGTCATGATTTGAATGGTGCAGCAGGTGCAGTGGAACCAGGACCAAAGGTTGTAAGAACTCTTCTAAACAACAAATATTGTTTAATGTTTAATGTTACTACTAAACAGGCAGTCAAAAGTGCAGGTACCTTGCAATAGGATCATGATCTGAATGGTGCAGTGGTTGCAGTGGCACAATAGCAAAACATTGTCATAACTCTTCCAAGCACCAAATATTGCAATATGTTACTACTAACCAGGCAGTCACAAGTGCAGGCACTAGCGTCACAATTTGAATGGTGCAGCAGGTGCAGTGGCACCAGGCTTACATTTGTCAGAACTTCTCTTAAGCTGGGAGGTATAGTTGTCAGAGATATTAAATTGATTGCCTAGAATGGTGGGGTATTGAGATGTTCATGGTGTTAAGTGTGATTAAAGTGGCAAAAGGGAGCCAGTGGAGCTCTGAGGGCATACTTATGGAGGCCCTTGATCAGTAGGGCAGTGAAATGAAGAACACTCATGAGGGAGTCGGGTGTGATTTAGGCAAAGTGAACGGCAGGGACATTGCCTCCAACAGGGCCAGTGCTTGAACAGCTGTCTTGAACTACACCTCGGGAAGAAAAAGGTGCACATTGTGCAACAGAGCCAGCTATTATCAGGCAATTTTTGTTTTGTGTGCAAATTGAATCCTAAAGCTGAGGTTGCTGCTTGGTGCTAGCCAAGGGATTTGGCACTGCTGGCGAACTGTAGAGTGGTGCCATCCACATTAATTGCCAAGAACACATTTTGTACTTGATTTCAGATTGCTGTGACTCATAATGAACACAATTTCGGATTTTGTCTGATTGGGCATGAGGAAAGCCTGTGCTTGAATAGTGGTGAGGCAGTCCTTCAGCAGCTTGATTTTCTAGCCAGAGGGGATTTTCAGGTATAGCTGAGTGTCATCGGCATTCCTCAGGAATGGTAAACGAGTCACCAGATGGCAACTGATGAGGTTGGTGAGGTATATAGTGAGTTTCTTCAAGGAAGGGAAGATCTGTCTAATCATGAGTGAGTCCAAGAAGATGCCCTTGTTTTGGGAAGCATAGGTGATACTATGTTGTGCCATGAAAACTTTGCCAGTGATGTGCTTCATTATCAAGAATGTTATGATGTCACAAGTCTCCATAACTGGTGGCTTTAAATGAGTGGAGGAGGCATGCCAACTCACCAGCAATGCAGCTGTGGAAGAAGGATGTCTCTGGGTGTTCTCCAGGGTAAGTTCATTGTGTCGAAGTATGAATCTTCCTTGCTGTCTTTGTGCTATGTGCCTTTGTTGCTCTTTTCTTGAAGACATTTTTGATTGCTTTGCAGTTGTCCTTGAATATTTGATAAGATACAGCCAGTGTAGGATTTCCACAGTGCTTGATAGTGATACTTACTTTTGCAGGGGGCTGAGCGTCCAGGGGCTGGAATGTCTGCTGTTTCCATGAATATAATCCAACAATCGATATTTCAATATAAGAAAAAATACAGTTAATAATGTAATAATACAGCAAAAGTGTTACATAAAGCAAGTTCCCTAATATAAATTAAGTTGGAATGAAATAGATTAAGGTGTCAGTTCAGCTACAAAATAAAGGGTTCTGATGAGAGAATCAAAGCATAAGCATAAAGCCTTTGCATATCAAGCTGGAAAGTATTCTCAGCTATAAATTAGCAGACATCAGAAAATAGGTGAAGGAGCCTCCAAAGTAGAGAGCTATAGGTGGTCATTCTGACCCTGGCGGTTGAAAACCGCCAGGGAAGAGTTCCGCGGAAGCACCGCCAACAGGCTGGCGGTGCTTCATGGGCAATTCTGACCGCGGCTGTAAAGCCGCGGTCAGAAAAGGGCAACCGGCGGTTTCCCGCCGGTTTACCCCTGCCCCAAAGAATCCTCCATGGCGGCGCTGCTCGCAGCACCGCCATGGGGATTCCGACCCCCTTCCCACCATCCTGGTCCTGGCGGTAAAAACCGCCAGGAACAGGATGGCGGGAACGGGTGTCGTGGGGCCCCTGGGGGCCCCTGCACTGCCCATGCCACAGGCATGGGCAGTGCAGGGGCCCCCTAACAGGGCCCCATAATGATTTTCAGTGTCTGCCTAGCAGACACTGAAAATCGCGACGGGTGCCACTGCACCCGTCGCACACCAGCAACTCCGCCGGCTCCATTCGGAGCCGGCTTCATCGTTGCTGGGGCTTTCCTGCTGGGCGGGCGGGCGGGTGGCCTTTTGGCAGGCGCCCGCCCGCCCAGCGGGAAAGTCAGAATGACCGCCGCCGTCATTTGACCGCGGTGTGGTCTTCTGGCGGTCTCCGCCCGGCGGGCGACGACCGCCGCCCGCCGGGGTCGGAACGACCCCCATAGTCTTAAGAAACTTCGTGATGAGCCTCCAGCTATTGCGAGTGAGATAAACCACCAAATCAAACTTAGGAACAGGCACTAATATAACACACAACATTCTAGATGGTAATATTTCTTTTTGTCGTCTGAAATATCCAATAGGATTTTAGCAAACTCTTTGGACTAGATAAACTACCCAAGTTCTCACATCTGCACAATAGACCAGAAACACGTGTCCTTGAAAAGATAATTTGTCCACATTTTCAGGTTCAGACAGTTCTTCCCATGAATCCGCAGTAAAAAAGAAAAACAGCTCAAACAAAACAACAACTCGACAAGAACAACAGGCCTTTCAATGCTAATGTATTACTTTATAATCAATATGGCATCGTCAGTTAAACTAACTTACAACAGTACATTATTTCTTTCATGTGGTTATAATGTCTGCGTATGATTAACTACTACAATTTGTTTTATTCAGATATACATTTTATTTTTCATACACTTTTGCAATTTTCAGCTTAATGCGTTTTTATATGTAAAAGATACATTTTCAGCAGCAATAGTTAATGTTTTTAGCATATTTAAACCTATTTAAAATCAATTACATTGCAATTTATTATTGCCAAGTAGAAAAGTGTGTATACGAACAGTATTGGAGGATCTTAGTCTGTCTCACCAATTGTCTGCAATGTGCCATGTCTTAAAGAATGGAACCTAATTAGGCCTGTTCAATATTAACAAGTGGACAGGTTTATTGCTGCAAATTCATGAAACAATTTAAAAACTCTATAAGAAAGTGTGTTCTACATGGCATTATGTCCTGTGATTGTTTCTTCAGTATGGTAATGCCAATACAGAGATAATCTCAATATTTCACTTCCCTCTTCTACCCTCCAAACATTGTCTCTCTGTCCCTCTCCTCTCCTCTTTGTTTTGTTTTCCTATTACTTTGTCAACTTTATCTAGTTTCACAGGATAAAAACACATACTTTTAATTTGGGAGGAATTCTCCAATGAAATCTCAGAAAAATCTTTCTTTCTGAGGAATTTCATTCCTAGGCTAAATCTTGTACTGATGACATACTTCTTGAAGTTGCCAATTTTGTCTTTTTTTCCAGATATTGGCAGTAGATAAGAATTCTGCACAACCCCTTATTTAGTCGGAGATATCTTTGACTTGTGATCCTGCCATGTGAACTACATCTAATCTGAAGTAATATTGCATATGCACTGCTAAAATAAAAACAGTGTCCACATATTACATGCTGTAGGACAGAAAATACATGTTCTCTAATACTTTGATGCTGCTGCATTTATTAGGCTAGAATAATGCTGGTTACACCTATATTGTCTTTTTGGAAACAGGCATAAATACAACAGAAGATCGATGGAGCATAATTTTTGACTTATCATCTCTTAGACAAGAAGAGGAGGTACAGCTGGCAGAATTGAGGTTTAAGTGGTCTAATGTTTCTGATTCACCACACCATGGAACTAAAATGATAATGGATATCTTTCATCAGCAGGATCAATCGTGTGACTGGAAGGTTTCAACCTGCCGTGGTCACCTATATCTGGGTTCCATTTCAGTGTCACCACATCAGCCTCTGGCATCTGACTGGATAGTGGTGAATTCCACCAATCTTCTAATGGATGCAGCAAGGCTTCCTTGGCATAGAAGATCAGCGAGCAGAGGTCATACCAGACTTAAAATTCACACTGATGAAAGCACATCATCAACTCACAGAAATAAGCAAGGTTTGCAACCAAAATCTCATTCTATGGAAAACCAGGTGCTGATGGTTGTTTTTTCCACCATCTCAAAGGACAGTCACATTTCAGCAAAATCCACTTTGCAACAGGAAGCAGAGAAATCCAAATATCTCTCATTGGGAATTCCTAAGCTAAATGATGAAAAAAATAACACACCACTGTCAGAGAAGACAAAGAGATTGAGGAGAAATAAAAAACTCAAAGACCATCGCATGGTAGTACAAAGCCTCTCCCAGGGCTTGCCTTCCAGGGCTCAGTGCCGCAGAGTAGACTTCTATGTGGATTTTGGTCAAATTGGTTGGGGATCTTGGATCGTCTACCCTAAAAGATACAATGCATACCGCTGTGAAGGGCACTGCCCCAGCCCTCTGGGGGAAAATTTCAAAGCCACCAACCATGCCTACATGCAGGTGAGGAATAATTCATCTATTAATCTGAAGAGCAAATTACAACTTTTGGAGTCTGATAATGGCCATTAAATATATTGCATTTTATTGTGTGATTTGTACCAGAATACTTTCTATTTTGTAATCAAGGCTGCTTCTTTCCAATAGGAACACTATCACAGATGCCTGTGTTCAGCCACATCCAACCTCATCATATAACATACAGCTCATTGTTATGATTAGTTGGCTCCAGGAACATGAAAACCTAGTCACTGGGGAAAATTAATATATTCAAAATACAAACAAGTCAAAATAAGTCAAACTTTTCACACCTGGGATTTATGAATGGCAACTATGTAACAGTGTGTAAATTAAATCACTTGGTAAGGTGCCATTCACTTTAAATGGCAGGCCCCATAATTACATTCTGGAATTGACTGAGGTCACAGCATTGAAAGCCTCACATTCAATAGTTATGCATCCTCACCAGTATCTTTCAAAGCCCTAGAAGAAAATGTGGTAACATCCTTGTGCCGCCCTACCTAACCTAACAAAGCTCCACCTCTTTGTGAGCTACCATCAATGGTAAGTGTGACCATGCATTCTATGCTGAATGTGTGCAAAGCATTTGTATGTTACACCCCTCACACCATGCAACATTTTTGCCTTCTTTATAAATTCTCCCATTCCTTGGTCATAACTGCAAACTTTGGTACAAGTTGTAAATAATACTCAATTAGATATAATCTTATATGGGATCTGTGAGTGGGCTGTAATAAGGTCATCATTGCATTTACTAACTTTTGTTAGTTGTTTTCTGTTTTTAGATAGAGTAGGTAAACTTAAACTGTTAGCTTGTATTTCCAGTTCCTTATGACGAGGCCATATCTTTTCAAATGCTTGAGCACCAGACACATTATATTTTTGTGCTCTTCTTCTGTAGCCTTGCATCTCAGGATGTCATGTTGGTAATATCTTACCTCTCATCATAAACCCTACGCCTAGCCCTTTTGCATCAGTCTAAATCAATGTTCCCCAATAGTTAAAGAAGTGAAGCCGTGACATGAGGAATATAGCTCTAGTTGGTGTAAGGCAAAGCAACATCAAAAAGTGTAAACCATTTCACCTTTGTGAGATGGTTAACATTTCATTTATAATACAAGGATTTCATTTACATTAAGCCAGGAACCCCTGCCCACCAAATTCTTGTTTCTAGAAGTTTTTAATGTAAAACACTCTAATAGATCTATCGAACATAACTGCATTGATAACTGGTGCTATTTACCTAGCTCTTCAGTCAGCTCTATCACATTTGCATAAAACAACCACTTTTTTCAGATGAGTTTCTGTGCAATTTTCAGGACACCTCTGGTATATAAACAGTAGCCACAAATCTCCTTCTATCTACAATCATAAAAAAAAATCTTTAGTGTCCCGAATTATTTAAGAATACCTAGGTTCAATTTTTAACCATGAATGCTGCTTCCAGCCAAGTCCCTGTACATCTAGCAAGAGAGATCTGTGGTGGTAAGTGGTGGTAATGACTTCCTTTCACACTGTTTTGCGTAAAGACATACTCAGAGTGATGTGGTATGAATCAGTGTCTACCAACCCAGGAATTCGTACAACCTTAAAAGGTACCTGGCCCGCAGAATATTTCATTTACCACCCTAAAATAGCTTCTCCTTACCCCATTCGCCGGCTTTTATTCATCACTTACCAAAAACCATCTCCTTTGCATTACGCCTCGTAAGCTAACATTTCACTGTTGTCAGGAATTAGCTGAACAGTGACGTCACCTTCTTGACTGCTCGAGGAAAGGGCAACCCCTCCACATAGCCATGAGCCATCCTGCATAGAATTTTACATGTGAAATATGTCAAGTGTCTATTTAAGAGGGCCCTATTTAGGATTTAAAACAACACAACTGGTCAAAATCTTTTTTGACAGTCCTGTAGTTCTTAATTGAAGATGAAGATTAATATGATGTCATAAGCAATGTACCAAACTGTCTCAGACATTAGGGAACAGAAAAAGCAAGAATGTCTAGAAATATAATCTAGTGAAGGTTCCAACTTCTGGAAATAAATATCAGGGATAAAAATGGTAACAAGGGGCAAAGAAACTGCCCAAAAATAAGGGCCATCGGACCATAAGTACAAAATATTTTTGCTGTTGTTTCCAACCATAAAATGCTTTCTCATACGTTCAAATGCAAAATTATGATTCAGTAACTTGTTACGGAATCACAATTTGGTTTAGCGATTCGATATGTGGGAGGAGCATGTTTAGGGTGTCCCTTTCAAATACCAAATTGCAGTGCTATGTATGAATGTTTTGCAACCGAATTCCAGTAGCAAAACAGTCATTTTTTACCAACTACTAAAAGATACTGGTAACCATTCACAAATTTGGAAGGGGTTGCCACGGGACCTCTTCCCCTGTGAGCATCAAAACAAAAATGTATTTAAGAGCAGGCAGTGATACTCTTAAAAAATGAAAGTTCAAAGTTTTCTTTTTTCTTTTTAAACGGGTCCCGTTTTCCCTTAAGGAAAACCAGCTGCATTAAAAAAATGCTTTATTATAAAGCAATCACAGACTTGGTTGTCCAAAATCCCTGTGATGGCCATCATTCCTAATAGGTCACAAATTGCAACCTACCTCATTAATATTCGGTATTGAGAACTTTTTAGGGTTTTTTACGTTACAAATTGCAATGTTTTAATTGCTATTCGGTAAGAATCTCAACTAGAAAATGGCAATTCTTAAATTTTGGACATGTGGCCCAAAATGCATTGCAATGCACCCATCACTTGGAAATGGCTCCTTATACATGATTCAAACAGTAACTGACATCATAGTAAAGAACTCTACTTCATCTTGGATGCGGAACTGTGCATTCTATGGAAACCTTGCATCCATCTTGGAAAGAGTACTTTATAAGGCTTGTACTTGCCCTTTCCTGTAAATCATGATGTTGTTTTGGTAAACTAAGGACATCCTATGTCTGGCGCTGAAATCCGCGGTCCTGCCATCGCCTTATCTGCCTGATGCTCCAGGCAATTCACTGAACAACTCTATGAGTGGCTGTAAGCAAGGAGACGACAGAAGGGGCTAAGGGATGAGGACGCTCAGCTATGTGCTCAGTGCAGTGTCCAACAATGCGCTACCAGACAGTGTGAGGAGCACTCATTCCTGTCCAGTTTCTGATAAGCATTCATCATTGCTGTTGGCACAGATGTAATACCTGGTTGGAATGTCTATATATGCAAACAATTATCCCTGTGGCTAGGTGAAAAATTCCAGAATCAGATAACTTGATAATTTATTTACAAGAAATACACACCACAACACTCAGGAGCTCTTCTACTACACCACTGAATTCCAACTGCCTGAATTATCGCAAATTCTAAAATGCTCCCCATGACAACCAGGTGTAGTTGTGGGTGGACATGGAATGTACACATAGTAATATTATTGTCTGTTGAAAACTACCACGGACACTGGTGAGGGAGAGGTGGGATTGTGTGGAAGAGGGAAGGAGTACATACAGGAGTGTTTATGGTAGATCTGGGTTAGATGAAGCTCCTCACAAAGAGTACTGACAAAAAGTAATAATAATCTATAGTCTTTAATTCCATCTAAATACCAAAAGAGGTTTTTAATCAGATGTAATCATATGAGAAACTAGTTTCAGAGATGTGCCTACACGAATACGCTCTTTGATTAACTAATACCAGCAACAAAACAGCTGTAATTTGAAAACATTATTTTTGTTGTTTTTCCCTTGCCCATGTGTGCTTCTTTTCTGTTTAAGGGAGCAAACAAACTGTTTTTTTAAATAGCTTTTTTAATGATTTTTCTGAAACAAAGCATGATAATAAACATTTGCCAGTTTTCACAATCCGTGAGTCTATCACAAAGCATTCAGGAATACTTATCCAAGCTAGCGACTACATAACATGCATGACATTTAGTCCATATGAATGTTAACATCCCATGTATCACGTATGAAATGACTCACATCCACAACCATTTCACATTATTCATCTTCATTCGGATTATCAAAGTATTTTTACCACTGCTTCACGTATGCAGTAGTGTTTGTGGGGACACCATCTGGCCTTGAATATGTGGATCTCAAGAATATGACAATGGTCCATACATGTCCTCCACTTTAGGATACTAGGCAGAGCTGAGTCCCTCCATGTTTGGGAAATATCCCTTTTGCCAGAGGGTCTGTTCTGTTCTCACGAAGCCTTCATCATCAAGTATGAGTAACAGAGTGATCTTTAGGTCAAGATCAATAGATCTATCAAGTCTAGCACTAAAAAATTGGAAGATCCCCTCCCAGAAGGGGCATATCCATATTGTGTGAAAGAAGTCACCTATTATTCTGTGCCATCTCGGGCATTCCTGTTTGTTCCCCCTGCAAAACGTCAATTGCCTTGCTGGTGTAGAATGGTCCTAGTGCAAGTATTTGAACTGAATCAAGCACATCTTATTGTGACTATGACCATAAGATTAAATACCATTCCTTCTTCCCCAATATGCCGTACATCCACTTCCCATTTCCCCCTTTAGCCTCATCACATTGTCAGGAGAATTAATGATTAATGTTTTGTATAGACAAAACATCTTCTCCAAACTGGGAAGGAGGGACATAGTCAGCTTAGTTTCTAGTGGGCTAAATGCCCGTACTTCACTTGAGTTATCCACACATCCACATATTGCCGAATTGAACGTCTGAGTTGAAGATATGTGTAGAGTTGGTAATTAAAGAATTCCTCCTGAATGTCTCGAGTCTGCTCAGTGGTGCTACATCATCCAAAGCACAAATATCTAAGCAGTTCCAGCCCCTAAAGCCCAGTTGTGCATTCACAACTGGTAGAGATGTGAACAGCCATAGGGAGGTTTGATTTGTTAGGCCATTGGTGCATCTGATCTGTTTATTTGTGGATTTCCATGCAGCAAAGAATATCTGGGTATGGGTGTTTCCCACTCTATAGGAAATGAAGCTGCAACTTGTCTCCTATACCCCATAGTTCAGAAATGTATGTGGGGTCTAGATTTGCCATAGTGGAATAGAATATATCCAGTTATTTTCCACAAGCAGGCATGATGCCCTGTAATAGGACGTCAAGTCTGCCATGGCTATTCCCCAATCATAGGTTGATTTGCAGCATGTGTGGTATGCCGTGCCATAGTGACCATTATTCCAAATGAAGGACTTCATCAGGAATGTCCAAGTGTGCAGGCAATGGGGTGGAAGGGTATGGGTAATTTTGTAATATGTAAGTAATGATTGGAAGGGTGATAATTTTCAACAGAAAGTATCACCCTACCAGGGATAGTGGGAGAGTCAATCATGTCTAAGTGGCTCTACGTGCCTCGTCTACCATGCGGTTAATATTATCCTTGCATGCGTTGGTTTCTGTAAGTGCCAGTTGTATGCCCAGATATCTGAAGCTGCCTGTGGAATTTGTATGTCGAGGTCCTACATCCACCCACCTAGGTCCTCCACTAGGCATCATAGGTATAGTTTGGATTCATCCCAGTTAACCCTTAGACCTGAAAAGTTACTAAATACCCGAAGATCCCCATCACTGCAGGCCCCAAAGTTCCTGGGTTGCTTACATAAATAAGAAGGTAATACACCTTCAATGATATTTTATCCACCAGACTGTTTGACCATTGGAACTTGGTGACCTCCTAGCAGGTCCTTATCATACATGCAAGGGTTCAATTGCTAATGCATAGGACAAAGGGAAGATAGGACACCCCTGCCACACTCTCCTCTGTAGGTTAAACAACGGTGACAGTGTCCCCTCACTTTATCATGAGCTTATAGTCCAGTGTAAAGTGTATGTGATAAATTGCGATCCAAAGCAGATGTTTGACAATAGTGAAAATAGGTAATCCGAGGAGATACTGTAGAAGGCTTTCTACAAATCGCCAAAAAGAAGTCTGAGTGGGGTGTGCAGAGGTGAGCACGTTATAGACACTTCTCATATTGTGCCTAGTTGCTCTCTAAGACATAACACTGCTGTGATCTGGATGAACCACCAAACTGTGTTTTTTAAATCTAATTCACTAATTACTGTTTCAATCTTTTTTTCCCCTGCCTTCTCTTCCACAGAGTCTGCTAAAACTGTATATCCCAGACAGAGTCCCTTCACCTTGTTGCAGCCCAACAAGAACCAGTCCACTCAGTTTGCTATATTATGAAGAAGGACAAGTTGTGGTGCATCACCACGAGGACATGGTTGTGGAGGAATGTGGTTGTCGCTGAGTCAAGAGCATAATAGCGGAATAGGCACCAGTTTAGCCCACCATCCTGAAGTTCTACTTTCCATCCATTAGCACTTAAAGGAGATGCATGAGGAACATGAGCACAGCAGAGCCAAGTGAGGAGACCATTATCTTGCTGTTTGTCATTGTGCTGAATGACTTTGTGAAACAAAGAGACCACACTGTAACAACTTGTGTCAAGAGACAATTTGAGATGAAAACATTTGTAAATAACAACAGTACAGTTTGATATTACTACTGTATTGAATTGTTGGAAGGGAAACAGAAGGTATTCTTTTAAACAAATGTGTACATGTAGAATATTACAGGCGTGATAAAACATGCCCCTCATTAAGATTTATTAAGGGCCCCTGTAAATATGTGACAAACAGAATTTTAAAGCAAACAAATACTGATAAGAAAAGGTAATGTCCAAGGTATAGAACTGTCCTTAAGCTACCTTTTTCTGCAATTTTTCTAAACTGTCTTTTTAGCATTAGAAACATAATTTATGTTCCACAGTCAAAAAAGTAATCAATTACAAAAATTAAGATAAAACATAGTTGGTTAGTTTTATGAACTTTAAATCAATAAGCATATCCACCCTGACTATGGATCTTGAATTCCTTCTCCAGCTATGCCTTCAACCTCTTGTTTAGGACACAAAACATATATTCAAGTAAATTGTGTACTTACATAAGACGATCACACATGCTTATGTTAAACATTCTTACCTAGGTTAAACATGTTGACATAGGATCTCTTAACCTTAACAATATAGTTGGCCATGGAACCCGAGGACCCATGTAACATTCCTGATTTCTGCACTAGACAGCAACATGTGATTATCTAAATTAGGTTATTCCAATAGCTACTAAAATGACACAGCTCATAGCAAGATATCCATACCTATTCAGTGCAAAGCAAAAAGGACATTTTATTCCTCATGTCTTGTCTTCTAATACCACAAGCTGCCAGTTTCCTTGTAAATGTTAGGGGGATTTATTAGTGTGGAGAGAATTGATACCTCAAATGCTGGATCTGTTTTAAATATATGCAGCCTGTCTGCGGTGCCACATCTTATTGATATGGGAGCTAAACCGCTCCAGGCACACACTGACCAATAGAGGAGGGACCTGTCACCACACACAAGTGGTGTTCACAAATTCAAAAGAAGGTCATTTTCTAAATGATTATTGGAAATACAAGGCACAAGAAATAAACAGGTGGAATTGTGGCCTTTGCTTCTATAATTATCATCACATGGCTTTCACCACCAATAGTATATAGAATAGAAGTCCAGTTTTTGATATGCATCTTTAACTTTTAAATTCCATTTTTCAAACTGACTTCACCAACAATCCTGGGAATGAATTTGGATCTCCCATTTTCAAGTTTCAAAGAGAAATCAACAATTTACTTCCTAGAGATAGAGCGGTTTTAACTTTTACATAATTCCAGAGCGCTAAGCAAAATTGAATCAAATTGCTCCTCAGATGAAAGAACACATTATTGTAATAGCCAGTGGATTGTACCTCCTGTCACCATTAATTAGGGAGAAAACGTGAGCAAAGTAAGTATAATTTAAATGCTAGCAACAACAAAGTAGTCTTTGTTCAAAATATTCAAAATGTGGCATAAATGGAGTGCTGGACTCCAGTAAATTACATATTTGTTTTACACAAGTTAAACTCACACCTAGAATTGTAACACTAGCCTGAACATGCACATGAAGATAAATCTTACTGCCTACAGGTCAGCTTCCATGCTTTTACAGAAGAGACCTGACCAACAGTGCCAAAGCTTGACAGGGAATTCTGAAGGTCTAAATGCAATAATTCTCACTTACCTCAATGAGACCAAGTTTTACCTTCTGTGCCCATAATCACTGTGGCATCAGAACTCATTTGCTTCCCTTAAATGTCCTTTGGCTTCTTACAACCCCACACAGTGTGAACTTATTTCTCTTGATTGAAATTGTTTTGAATAATTACTGACAAAAAACTGAGCTAATTCATAATGATTTTTCTAGAATCAAAATGCCTGCTACACTGAATTAGAAATTACCAACCAATTTCAATTAAATTTGTAGGATTGTAACCAATTAAACATCGTGTATGCTAAAAAATCAATTTCCTCTTTATCAATCTATAAAATGTCATACTGTATTCTATCAAATTTACTCATAGGTGATATGCACTAGACGTATCAAATATGTAAAGTTCAATAAGCATATAAGTAAATTTGTACTTTACTTGTAAATTACTTGTACGTAACTTTAAGAAAATCAACCAGGTTAGTGAGTTCTGACATTGCACAGAGGATGTCAGTCTTCCAGGCCAGCTGCTCAAGCGTTCAAAGAATACAGAGTTCACTTAAGTGCATGTCTGCCATATAGGAGGTGTATTTCTAGACCATATTGATCCAGTTTTGGTCCTTTGGGGAAGCTTCAGTGGGGCAGCAATCCATTACAGGTTTTCAGTATAACAAATTCATGTATAAATGACTTACTTTTGGATTTGTTGCCTGTAAATTAGTCTCATTTGGATATCTTGAATATCTTTCATGATCCAGCCCCATATGGCCAAATATTTAATGACTTCGCTTTAGATAACCTGGTGGTTATATTTTTAGATGTGGCTATTCATGATGACTTAACAAGTACCTATAATATCAGTGCACAACAATCCTTGTGTCTCAATTAATTCACATCAGAAATTCCATCAGTACTGGTAAATGATCTTTCCGAAAAATGGATATTACAGCTTAATTCTTAGAAAGAAAACTCCTCATATCATCAAGAATTTAATACACTTAGAAATACAAGCCATAACGCTGATGAACATCTTTTTGGTCCTCTGTTTCGTCTTCCCTGATAGGCAGAAATCATACAGAACTCCAAGTTTAAATTAATACAAAGAACTATAATAGTCAATGCACTTAAATATGTTGCCATGGAAACGAGCCAAACTAAATCCATTCAGTGGTAGAGTCAAGGTGTCATTAAACACTTCCACCAATACATAGACTGTATTAATACCTTATCCCTAACCCTTATTCCATGGCAATGACTTCTCAAGAACCTATTACTCAAAAATAGTAGTTTTTCCAAGGATGTTGTATTCATGGGAGAAGGCACTATACAGATACACCAAACATCACAACTCTCATTTGACATGCTTACATGGCACCCTCATTGTTACAAAAAAATAATAATATTTAAATAGACGACAGCTAGGGTGTCATTGCCTATCCATGCAATCAGTTGATGATGATGGTTGCAGCGTAGACAAGACCCCAGCCAGCACTTAATACAAATTCAAAAACATACCATGTTCAAGAGCATGCAGAAAAAGGGGAGACTCATTTGTTGGACACAAGAGTGTCCAAACTTGGAAACTCTACGGTGTGTAGAAAAGAGAAAGTCACATTCAACTAGAGAGACTGACCACAGTATGTCACCGTAAAATGCTCTCTCAACTCAGTAAGTCAGTGCTTGATTAGACTGTTGGTGACATTTGCTGAATGTCCTTAAACTTTATCTTTATGTTTCTCTCTGTGATCATCTATTATAGAAAAAGGCTCGTGACAGAAAGGTCCTACATACAAAGCCCCTTATATACATTAATTTAAATCATTAATTTAAATATTTAATGCACATAGAGAAGTGAGGAATTATGTCACATGTCCATCTAAGACTTTCATATTTGTTTGTCTGAGTTGCCACCTCCGCTGACTACCGCATTATCAACTTTGTGACTTAATATTGATGTTTATTAATATTTCCTGTGGTTCCATATGCCATATTTGTACTTTTAAATGTGATTACGCATGACTTAAACACCTTACACAAACGTAACAAAATAAGCATAATTATGTTAACTGTCACTGGAACCTAGAAAATACTCACACATAATCATTTATAAATAAAGGTGAGGAGAAAAAATGCCAAATGTTGCCAAATTTCAGTGTTGCCAACTAATAAAAATTAATCTTTATGAAAAAAAACCTCACAAAATATAAGCATAGCACAAAAAACAATACAAATATGCATTTGTTGGGAATATGTCTAATGGCCCTTTATTGTGGTTCAATATTTGAGTTAGCACTTTTCGGAACACATTTTATCATATTTTATACATAGTTAAAGAGTATCTTTATTGTTTTCTAAAATGGATATTTTACAGAAAATATGTATTCTTTAGTTCTGCATCAAATTAAATATGTTAATCACGTTTGCTTCTTGTGGTAAATCAATAAATTAGATTTAAAAACAAACCTGCCTCTTTGTTGTTTAAAAGGAAATTTCCTCATTGTCAAAAACATAAAATTTTTCTTATTTATTTCAACTGGAGACACCTAGGGGCATATTTATACTTTTTGCTGCAAAACTGCGCAAAAGCAGTTTTGCAGCAAAAAGTTTAGCGGCAAAAAGTTTAGCGCTGGCTTGCATCATTTAACAATACCAGCCGGGCGCAGTAGGGAAGGAGGGGGTTGTGCGTCAAAAAATGACACTAGCCTGGTTAGAGGCACAAAAATGCATCTAACCAGACTAGTGCCATTTCCTGGTGCACAACCACTAAAAACATGACTCCTGTCTTAAAAAAGACAGGAGGCATGCCCACCACCCCAATGGCCACCACAGGGGACAAGTGTCTCGCAGGCATGGCCAATGCACCCTGTGCCCCAGGTTAGGGCCCCGATGGCACTTTAAAATAAAATTAAAAAATACTTACCTATACTTACCCTACTCACCTAGTATGGGGTCTCTCATCCTCTGGTGTCCCTCTGGTGTGGGTGGGGGTGTTCCTGGGGCATGGGGAGAGCACCTGTGGACCCATTCTATGGTGTTTAACCATGGAATTGGGTCCACAGGTCCCATAACGCCTGGTCTGACCCAGGCATTAAATAATGGTGCAAAGCAAGCTTTGCACTATTATTTGGCCCCTCCTCCCACCCGTGCACCATTTTAGCATGGGGGATAAATATGGGGCTATGAGGATAGCACAATTTCTTTAGATAGAAACGCCAACCTTGCATCTCATTGACGCATGGTAGGTGCACCCATCCAAAAATGGTGCAAACTCCTATATTTTGATTCTAGACGTGTCTTATGTCAAAATATAAATATGGAGTTAGCTTTGTGCCAAATTTGCGTAGAAAAAAGAAGCAAATTTGGTGCAAATAGAATATAAATATGCCCCTCATTTTTTAAATGGCTCTTCATTCAGTTTGTAAGTAATTACAAACAGTACAGGCTGTATGTACAGTGCTACAAGCTAAATCTTCTTACAATGGAACATTTTCTTGTGAGTAAGCCCTGCAATCTGTTTCAAAGTAGAAACAAGCAAAAAACCTACAAAGTACACTTTTACACAGGACCACAATTAAGTACCTTAGGGTATCATTGCGGCCTGACATCCTCACAATCTAGACATTAGTGAAAAGAACAACAGTCAGGGGCGTAGCTAGGTGAGTAAGATTGTGGGAGGGGGTGGTGAGGTTCAGATTTTCCAACAATCAGGCTGGCATATAATGTTTAAATACATTATACGACAAGCAGGGTTCATAGGAGGGGCTTAAGGGGCAGTGAAAAGCGAGAGGAATGTGGAGCGGTAGGGGTACTAAGTGAGGGAAAAGACAATATTTTGTAAAACAATATTTTTGACGACTTTAAAAACTGAGAGGGAGAATGTGTGTGTGTTTTTGTCTGAATGTATGTAAAAATTCCTGGTGAAGTCAGGCAGACATCCCACCATACCGGACTGAACAGGGGCAGCCCCTCCACTATGGCAGAGGAGCATCACCCCGTTGCTAAAAGCAGAAAAATGAAGTGATAATAAAAGTATTTTATTATCACTTTATTTTTCCACTTCCTTAGGGGAGGGTGGGATGGGGCCAGCATCCTCCATGTCAGCAGGTGTAGGAGGAAAGGCGGTGTTCTTCTAAATGTGCATGTCAGTTTGGCCGGCCATCTGAGGCCGGCCAAACTGACATGCACACTTAGAAATCTCCACCGGGCTGTGCTGCACAGCTAGGTGGAGATCAAGCACAGTGTCTCACTCCCTTCCTGAGCGGCATTTATGCCCACTCAGGGTAATGCCGACGCTTCTCTCATGCTGGTAAGTGTTGGGATTGGGTGGGGAGGGAGGATGAAGACGTGAGGAACCGAGGTGGCTGGAGCGGCAGAACACGGAGGGGGCAGGTAAGTTTATTTATTTTTTATTGCCATCCCACAACCCCCACTCCACACGCTGAACCACAACCCCTGTGCTCCCTGCTCCGTGTTCTGCCCCCCACCCGACTCCTTCCTTTCAGCAGCCGCTGCTCCGACTGAAAGCATCTGTACCCAACTATTGATCAGAAAATTAATTTACTATGGGGGTGTAGCACCCCCAAACCGCCCCCGAAGCAACACCCCTGTACACAGTTGATCAATGAGGGTGACTGGGGTTGACGGTGCACTCACCCATACAGTATGTAATTAAAGTATTTAGTCAGAATATATATGGTGCTCCAGAAGAGGAAGAGCCACCCAGTCTTCCTTAATTAGATAAAATCCATATTTCAAACAACACTCTGGGCACTCAACAATTGGTAGATGCTCTTTCCTTGTTTATAATGTGTACTTCATTTCTTTCACAATAAAACTTCTTCATTCATGCTTGACCAAGCCAACATGTGTTTTGTCTATGCCGCATGTCTAGCAGGTCTCCACATCCTTCCCAAACTTTATTATAAGAAGAAGCGAACAAGTTCAACCTGTGGGAACAGCAAAACAAAACAACTGAGTCTCTTCAGGTAAGCTGCAGGACAGTACAGGATAAGTAGACAGGTCCTGCTGGGAGCACCAGGCATCATGGCATGCATCCATAATCTAACCAGATGACTCTAGGCACAAACACAGTATGGATGGAGTCTGGATCCTTCAACAGCATGTCAGATGGGTTACAGTCCACATATGCAATGTTGGTCAATTCAGCGTGCTCTCATGGTATTGCAGTTGGTATCAACAGTTCAAACTAGGGTGTATCACGAGCGCTGGTGGAATGCACTGCAGAGGTTTCTTTTGAGGTGCCCTGTCTCTGTGAAAGTCAAACCAACAAAGACTGTGATGACAGTGCGATGCTTGGACGTTTTCCTCTGAGGCCTCAGTGCCTCCTGGTACCTGTAGGTGGAGCAGCCTCAGACTAATCTCTCGTGCCAGGATTCCTTCAGGCAGGAATTCCCTTGAGACCATTTTTGCTGGTTTGCCATGGGACCACATGGGCTGTGTTAAGTGGTCACTGCAGAACACAAATAGGACTTCAGGCAAGTCGCTAGGGCAACCACAAGAGTAGGTAACGCACGGTCGGGTGTGCTCTTGCCAGCAGGATACAGGTGCACATGAGGCCTAACAGATGGTCTGTGGGTGATTAGTTCTCCACGGCAGCAGGAGTGTCTTGTCAGTCTCCTGATGACTGGCATAAGGTTCCACTTGGGTGTTAAAATGGTTATGGTGATGCATATGGTAATGATGGTGCTGTTACCATTTGACAATCTGTACGACAGGTGGTGATGTCTTGCTTGGGGTGAAGATGACTGAAGGGACTTCGTAGCCACGTGCGGTTCTTCTTTGGCATGTGCAGTTGCTAGTAGGGATGCCATTTGTCTCATGCAGCTGATGACAGGTGTCTGGATGTCGCACTGCAAAGCGCTGAGCAGATACCCAGTCTGCGCATGCAGATAGCTTACTTTCGGAATTCCCACTGTGCTGTCTCTAGTGATGTCGCTGCACCCCGGTAGCTGGCTTTTGTTGATGGATGCACACTTGGGTGGTGGTACAAGTCCTCCATCGCATTCCCCAGGGCACCTGAGATTGTCGGAATAGTCAGTGTGACAGGTCTGTCACACATGTTTCTCTCTTCTTCATTCCTTCTTAAAGATGTGGCGTTGTGCCACGCTCTTCTCTCTTCTCCTTTCCCATTCTCTTTAGTGATGTGGCATCATGCAACACTCTCCTCTTCTTCAGACCACGTTTCTCATTGTGATGTGGCATCCTGCCACATATTGCACGTTCACTTCACATGGACCTCTCGCTGGTTGCATCCGGTTCATAGGACTGTGTATCTTCTTCTGCCGTGGGCCTCTTGCAGACCTGGTCCTGTCGGTAGGACTTCACTCTTCTTCATGTACCTCTCGTAGGTCCTGTCCTGTTAGGAGAACCTGACTCCTCTCCGTGCAGAACTCTCACAGGTCCTGTCCCTCCCTCAGGGATCTTCTTGATGCTCTGCTCCCTGGATGAAGGATCACCTTCCTTCTGTCTGCTCTTCACTCGAGAGTGTAGTGCACGTGCTGGTGAAGGGGATCCACTTCTTGGTAGTGCTTACGTGCCTCGAGCATCAAGGGCACACGGTGCTGGCTGCAGCACTTCACCTCCTTTTCACAGCTCTCTCTTGTCTTCAGGGCCGGTCGGTGTGCTGGCTCACGGCAGGCGGGGTCTGCAGGGGCATGCCTTGCAAACATCAGGTGCAGGAGTGACTCGGGCTATATTTCCCCCACAAGGAACAACAGAGCTGCAGTTGGTGCACAAGCGGGGTCAGACCCGCTTGAAACATTGTAAAATCATGGACCCTGGGCCCACATACTAAATAATGGAGGCACACAGACACACGGTTGGGATACATAAATCTGGCCACGAGTATATGCACTGAAGCTCTTTTATTGGCAGGGTCACCCGACCTGTGATGCATGTGATGTATGGATGCGGGGTGAGTGTGAAAAGCCAGCCCTCAAGGAGTGGCTGGTAGAAACACTAGCATGAGTCCAGCAGGACTCAACATTGGTGAGAAAGAGGGCACTATCAATGGAGTAAGTAGGAATATCCACTGAGTACAGATTTGAAAGTAGGCCATTCAATTATATTTTCAAGGAAAAAAAAACACAACATTTAAAAGAAATAGAGAGATTATGCTTGTATGAGTGTACCCGTCCCTGCTAGCTAACAAGTTCCAAGTCGATAAATTCATGCGATTGGCTAGATGGATAATATAAGTGAGTCCTAGATTGCTACTTGCCAGGGGGTGTCTCAAGAAGGAAGAGAACCTACGATCTGCAAAAAGAATACTGCAAAAAGTGGGTTTTGAAAGCTACATGTCATGTGACTACAAAGGCAGGTAAAAGTTTTAACATGTACCCACAGAAAAGGCAAACGAATGCAAAACTCACCATCCGTCCTGCAAACAAGGATATATGCTCGTCCACTGAACAAAAATGAACAATAGAGAAAATAGAAAAGGCTAAAGCATTTCAGATAAAACGTGCCAGTTGCTTTTAACCGCTAATTACATACCACACATGCCCTGGCAATAAAGAGTTGTGTCACTTTATTGCATTTTAAGATATGAATTTGGGCTTTGTTGTAAACCCTGCAGTTTGGATGCTCTTACATTGTCTAAATTAGGTTCCGCTTGCTTTTGCTTATTTAAGCCCAGGTGTTGCTGACACTCCAGACACTGCACTTTTATCAGAGACGGTCAAACTTGAGATTTTATGGAGGAATGGGAGTCTCTGCTCAGGGTATCAGAACAGCATTCCCATTAAGGTCAGACCTGCCCCAACACCTCCCAACGAGCTAAAGACCCATCATGGACTGTGCCTTGGCTCTCAGACTCCTCCACTGTTCACCCCACAAACTGCGGACTCCAGAATATGAATGACCACCTTTCCATTATCCTTCTGTCCTACTCACCCCACCCCACTCTGTTTTCCCTTGATGCAAGCCCTGGACAGCTCATTCGCACTACTATATGGCCAATTGTTGCAACTGTTTTACCTTCTCTAGCCAAGCCACCACCCGATTTTCATTCATAGAACAGGATTTCACCCAGTTTGGACAAGCTGCTGTTGCAACATGTCTCACAAGTTGTATCATTGTACCCTACCTCTCCCATCTCTACACCTTCGTTAGACTGGGGCTCTGTTTCCATTGGCGCTTGTGACAGCGGTAGCGACGTACCAAATTTCCTTAGGAGGAACCCATGCTCTTCACCCAAACCCCAGTTCATTAGCCCTCACAGGGCATCCCACCCTCTTACATAACGGCCCTTCTAGATAGAATTCCACTCCTCACCCTCAATGTCAGGGACATGCGCATTGTGAGAAAACGTTATGCTGTCTATTACTACATCAAATGCCAGAAATCTCATATCATCCTCCTCCAGGAAGCACACATCACCTTCACTAAACTGCAGCACCTACGCAAACGATGAGGGGGAGCTCTTCATGGCCACCACCTACTCTACCTTTGTGCGGTGAGCCCTTATCTAGGTTCAGCCTGGGGTTCCCTTCTAGGCCCTAGACACTATAGTAGACAGGGAGAGGCTTTATACCATAGTGGAAGGCCTACTTGACAGCTCCAATATCCTACACTGGGAGCATAGATGCTGCCAAGGAGAACAGGAGACCTTTTCAATCACACTTTCACATAGAACTTCAACATCTTCGATTCTTGTTGGTGACTACAACTGCTCCCTAGACCTGCCCTTTGATCGCTCTCTCGCCCATCTCTTTGTGCTTTTCCATACAATCAAGCTTATTAGTTGACGCATAGAGATCCCTAAACCTCATGCTCGAGTCTATTCCTTCTATTCCGCGATACACAACTTACTAGTGCGCCTAGATCGCTTCCTTTCCCTCACTTCCAACCTAGATGTTATCTACCAGGCTGACTATTTATGCCACCTAGTCTCCGATCATGATGCCCACAGTGTACATATGGCATGTAGTGCCCCGGTGCCCCTGTAGACATTTCGGCTTTCAGGAATCCCAGGGCCAATGCATCACCCAATACTTCTCTGACAGCCGCAGCACTGCATTGTCCAGAGCATTCATATGAGACGCCTTCAAGGTAGTGACCCGAGGGCATTGCCTACAATAAATAATGGGGGTCCGCAAAACACTAGCACTAAATACGTCAGTCTGAAAGCCAGATAGCTGAAGTGGACAATGCGGTGGCCGTGGATGCCTCCAAGAGTGGCGCACTCATGGAGGCCACAAACCATTATGTGTCCCTTTTGGAGCAACTGCATTGCTTCAGCTTTTATGCCTACACAGCCAGGGTGCACAGATAGGGGGAAAAATCCGGCCATCTCCTTGCATGGCTGGTTCACCAAGATACCCACTCTGGGTCCATCCTTGAGCTCACCTCCTCTCACGGCAGTAACCTTCACACCCAACGCAACATTCTTGATGCCTTCTTCATATATTACTCCTCCATCTATGCAGTTACCAACACGGTCTGCTCATTCCTGTCATAGCTCCTTCTCCCACGTGTCACACCGATTAGCACTTTTGTTTCACTCTTTGCTCCAAGCTTGTCTGAGATGTACAACAAAGCTCTGCAAATTAGGCGCCTACCCTCGTCTTTCCCTGAACCCCTCATGGTATCTATTCTGAAGCCTGACAGAGATCAGACCCTCCTGGCTTCTTCTAGGCCAATCACCATTTTAGGCTGTGACTAAAATGTTCTGGGGAAAATCCTAGCTGAATGATGCCAAAATCCAAAATCCTGCCACCCCTGCCGCAAAATGGCTAAGTAACAGGATGCAGCACCTCACACAATATACGCCACCTGTTTCACCTGATGGATCAGGCACCCATTAGTATCCTTTTGCAGCTTGCCTCATACTTGACTTGGAAAAGATCTTCAATACCCTGGAGTGCACACAGCTCCTTTACATAAATCCCACCTCCAGAGTTCGTCCGGGCTGGCTGGTCTCCCTGTCATTCACCATGGGGAAGGGCACCAGTCAGGGTTTCCCCCATCCCTCCTGCTGTTTGCATAGGCCCTCTTCCTCCATCGATGCTCCAGGGTCCCCTTCTGCCCTGAGTCATCCCTCATGTTCAGTAGACATTACACATCACAATAGCACATAAATGTCTTAAGAAAATGACCCACCTTACCCGTCATGTCCCGCCCTCTGCTCCAGCATTCCCCTTACGAGGCCTCCCACGCCCCTTAAATCTTGCCTCCTCGGTAGACTTGCCACCTTGGCTCACCTGCTCCCTCTTCACAATTGGTGACATTTTTGTGGATAGTCACCTCCTCTCCCTTAACCAACTCATAGAGGACCATGCCTCCCCAGGGGTCAGTATCTGGTATACCATCAACTGGGGCACATATTTCGCACCCTTTGGTCCATAATAGATGAGGAGCCCCAAACACATATTGTCATCCAGACTTTACTAAACATGGGAACAGGCCATCATCTTATCACATGGCTGTGGAAGATGCTGAGAGACCACACAGGGGCTCTACTGACAAGTGGGAGGCTGACTTTGGACGGGCATGCTACGATACTGAGTGGGACAGAGCACTCGAATTCCAACACTGTGTTTCTAGCAACACATGTTTCAAAAGCATGCAGTTTCCAAATCTCCACAGGGCCTATTTAACACCTAAACAAATGAACCACTTTTTCCCCACCGCACATCTGGGTTGCCCTCACTGCTACATACTGTCTGCAGACCTTAAACATATGCTGTGGTCATGTCCCGCTCTCACCACATACTGGTGCACGATCCACACAATGATTCTCGAGGTATCAGAGCTCCCAGACTTATACACCTGGGAGGCCTGCACACTTTGCATCTTCAAACACAGGAAGTGCATCGTGGTGTGGGCACGCTTACCAAGCCCTACTTTCCTCCTTGCCAAGAGAACCCTCACACTGCACTGGAAATGACACCAGCCCCTGTCCCTGAAACCTGGCGTGGGGCACTGTGGCGCTGGGGAGGGCTGAGGGGGAGGCACTGTGCTTTGAGGAAATCTCCCCCCATCCATCCATTGCCTCTGGGGACCCCTTCTGCAGTAAAACCATCTTTATCATACTCACTCCAAAACGCTAGTCGTACCTAATGCACCCATTTGCAAAATCCCCATTGCACCCCCTGGTATTAATCCTCTCCCTCCCCCTCCCCCTTTTTACTCCATTCTTCCTCTACTCCATCCACAGTTCATGATCACGCCCCCATAGCAGCCACTCTCAGTGCAGGACCACAGTTTGTTTTATACTTGATGATCCATTTGGAACATTTGCCATGTAGCTATTTTGTTTTTCCGGTGCCTCTGTCTAATATTCTTGTGCTCTTCTTATTGATAAATGCTATGGACTTGAGTACCATTTAAGCTATTCATGTCTCTGTTACTCTTTATTCCAAACTCCATTAAACACACTTGGAAAAAAATGTTCTCTGGTGGCTTCACCTATAGAACTGAGCATATAAACATACACACATAGACAAAAGTCACATTTGGTTATGGTGAGGCACCTGTGTGCTACATATAAATAGTTAACTTAAATGTTAAACTTCTGGAGGGTCAGAATATGTACACAGAGTAGATCCTCATCAATAGGACCTTGAGGGGGCAAATAATGGCACCATAAAAGTTGAGAGAAAACCCCACTGAGTCAAATAATTTCCTGAGAACTGCTCACATTCCAGACTGCCCTGACAAGCGAGGTTAAAAATACAAAAACCGGCGTCAACTTTGCAATTGCAAGGTCTACCTCCAAAGAGCTCAAGAGAATAAGGGGTGTGGACACCAGTCCCTCATCATCATGTTTGATCTTCATATCTAAGTACATCTGCCTATAGAATTCATATTCATCTGGAAAATGCAGAAGCAGAATGCTCTAGGTCATGGGCGCCCAACTCTGCAACTTATTTCACCTGCACAAAAGGAACCAATGAAAACTGATGACGTCTAAAAAATTTAGAGAACCAATCTCTTCTATTCCAGCCACCATAAGGATGACCCAGAAACTGGTGAGGGTATAATGAACATGGACGTGAAATGCAGACCAACTATTCCCAGGAATAGCTGTGAAAATACCATAACATCCCTGATTTGAGGTTTTACAGCTTTCATTCACTGGGAACGAATGGACAACACAGCCAGATATCTGATCATTCAAAGGGCTCTAAAGTACATCTTAATCACAAGCCAGCACTACGTAAACAATTCAGTAATTGGTCCCAAGCCTAGCTACCCCCATGTTGCTGTGTCGCTCTTGCTCCTGTTTTCTTCTTGCTATTCCCGTTTTTTCAGTGCCATCTCCTTCCTTTTCCCTCTTTTTCACTGCTTTCTCTTTCCTTCCCCCGTTTTTTGTGTGCTCTCTACTTGCTTTTTCCTCATTTTCACTGTTTTCTCCTTGCTTTTCCCATATTTTTTGTGTGTCTTCTTGTTGCTTTTCCCTTGTTTTTACTGCTCCCTCCTTGTTTCCCCCTGTTTTTGAGTACCTTCTCCTTGCTTTTCCCTCATTTTCACTGCTTTCTACTTGCTTTATCCTGGATTTTTGTGTGCCTTCCCCTTGCTTTTCCCTCATTTTCGCTGCTTTCTCCTTACATTTTCCCCGTCTTTTGTGTGCCTTCTCCTTGCTTTTCCCTCGTTCTCACTGCTTTCTCCTTGCTTTTTCCTCCGTTTTCTGTTTGCCTTCTTGCTTTTCCTTAGTTTTCACTTCTTTCTCCTTGCTTTTCCCCCTGTTTTTTAAGTGTCATTTCCTTGCTTTTCCCTGGTTTTCATTGCTCTCTCCTTGCTTTTTCACCAGTTTGTGTGCCTTCTCCTTGTTGTTCCTTCGTTCTCACTGCTTTCTCCTTGCTTTTCTCTCATTTTCACTCCTTTCTTCTTACTTTTTCCCCCGTTATGTATGCCTTCTCCATGCTTTTGTGCTTACTTACTCTCCACAAATGTTATTTTTACATTATTCCAATGAGTTCTTATGAAGGTACAGATTATTCTACTGGTCTTTCAGTGTCTTGCTGCAGAACATCAGAATTATCCTATGCCATTTTATATGGGCTGGTGTTAGTGATCTCTGAAAGAGTGTGGCAACAGGGGGCCAAGATCTGTTGGTGGTTGGGGCGATTACACAATGTATCTTTCGAGCACCTGCGTGCATCCTTTTATGACTTCTTTACAATGGAGAGAAGTGGAAAGGAACAGTCAAAACAACTTAGAACTTGATTAGAAACATCCTGGTGTGGATTTTGAATGGGGTGACAATTTGTTTTGTAAGCACAGGTTAAATATCCAACTGTAAAATGTTACGGCAATATTACATTCTTCAGTGATGTACAGCACACAGTAAGGTGGAGGTGCGCTGTGCTAAAGTAAGCTAAAATATTATAATCAGAGTTGCAGTGAAGCAAAGCTCAGTATGTTACAGGCATGGTACTCTTATGTTGACATCACTGTGTGGTGCACAGTCATGACTGGAGAGTGTGAAACTCAATGTATTCACTTTGTGCGGTTCAAGCTCTGTGACAGAGGAAGTCAGTTCAAAATGTGATTGCGTCACACTGGATCTGAAGGACAGCGACGTTCAGGGCTAGTTTCCACCTATAATTTAACTCACTGGATAATGCACTGAACAATTTTGAATGAATACAACCAAACTGTGTATAGTTTTCATTCGTGAAGGAAATTGACCAACAATTTACTCTAATGACTTTGCATTAATTTTAAGAAGAACATTGTATTTGTTAATTATGACTCCAGTTTAATCTAGATATAAATTGTTCACATGTCACAAAGCAAGATCCTACTCAATGTTAGCCATTTTAAAATGCAGGTCTACCTTAGCTATACCTGTGGCCAATTTAAATGTGAATAAATATGGTTAATAACATCTTCGAGTTTATTAATGTTTATTAAAAAAAAGGTTCACTAATCACTCCCTCTGGTGATTCTGGGAATCACAGAAAACCACACTTTAATTGAATTGAAATCTGCAGGGAAATGTCAGTCATGTTATTTATGAGTTTGTTAATTTCATTACTTGTCTCTGGTACATAAGGGCAGCATTGCTGAACACGAAGCATGCGGCAGAAACCGCCCTCTTTTTCTAATGAGATGTCTAAAGAAAGCCTGTTCTGCCCAACCACAGCCTTTAGTGCTATAAGCTCATTATTTATTGCGGTTAAAGCAAAAGATGATGTGTTAGTAGCTTGACAGCCTTCTCACCTTTGAAACATTTAAAACTACCCCTACGGAAGATATCACAACATCGCATATATCACCAACTGTTTGTGAAGCACTACACTTAGCTTTTTCAGGAACGTATGCTCTCTTATCTATGATGCATGATACACTTTAGGAAACACTAAAGTAAAATAACAACTACCTACCCAATTGCACGGAAGCTGAAATTAAGCATTTTTCCTGCACATAATAAAAACCTCCTCTAATAACAGGTTCTCCTGATGGACCATGATCACCCATAATTTTGAAAGTTGTACATAATCACTCTAACCCACCATCTACGGCATTTGCTCCTGATCTTTCTGCCTTACCGCACACAAATATTCCTTCTTTTGAAAATATAGACGAAGTTTTAGAAGTATTCATGACTCTTTTAATGTTTCTTCTTCTTTCTCCCAACCAACCCTTTCTCCTTTTATTAACCTCTTCTCAGTCTCTGTTCTCCTTTGACTCAATTATTCTATAAAGTCTTTCTCAGCTGTATTCAGTTTACATGCAGTTTTAGAGTTCATTAAACTAGCAATGGTAATTTGTGTGATAAACCGAATATAATGACCTACTGTCTCCACAACTTTTCCACTAAATTAGGATTTAAGGTTTTAAAAATAGACACATCATCGTACAGCAGGTAAAAGCTGAAAAAACAATACTTAAAGAGATCTTGATGATAAAACAGATTTATATTTGAACTACAGATTAAGGAGTAGGTAAAGGGCAGGGCACTATCTGCGGTACACACAGAAAGATACATACAAATTTAACAATTGTGGGCATTCATAACTTTAAAATACTTAGGTAATTGTCCACAATAAACATTGTCCAAAAATGTCTTTCATAACTATCTTTGTGTAATATTTTCATATTAATTTTATGTTGCTCATCTAAATAGGCCTTGTTAAATCTAGTTTCATTTGAAGAATGCTAGACAGAAGATTGAAAACACAATAGTAAGCCAATCATTATGATGACTATGAAAAATACTGTGACTACTAATAAAATTCGACACATTTTTGGTGTTGATGACAACATGATTTCTCTCAAGTCAGATCAAAAGTAAAAAAAGAAAAAGAAAGAAACCTATTTAATGGTTACTGTGGAAATCAGCAGCACTTTCAGTCCTTTTCACTGCACATTTGTTAGTTCAAGTTAACCTTAGGATCAGGAACCCACAATCTAGATCTGGATATCTAAAGGGAAAATTGATTGTACTGCTGGATACCTATGGAAACCTAGGCCCATAGTTATACGTTTTTAGCGCCGCATTTGCACTGCTTTTTGACTCAAAAGAGGCGCAAACTTACAAAATACAATTGTATTTTGTAAGTTTGTGCAGCTTTTGCATCAAAACATGACGCAAATGCGACGCTAAAATAGTATAAATATAGGCCCTAATATCTTCATCTGCATACCTGAGAAGCAAAACAAGAAATTCTAACATCTGAACAAATGCCTTTGAGGATTCTCCGTTTCATAGACTCTCAGGTCAATCTAGATTCTATCAAACTAGATCCACTGAGGGGCCAAATGTCTGTGGTTTGGAATGCTTTATCTTTTTGTTCCTGTTACTTTTGGTTGTTCACTGCCACTAACACTCTGTTCAATTGGCTCTAGTCTCTCCCCACTTTTCAGCCACTTCACTTCCCTCTGCATTTTACCAACTTTACATGCAGACTCTTGTGTTCAGCTGCTTGGTTTCCTCTTGTTAGTCTCACATCATTTATCACTGTCTCTGCACTTGTCACAACTTAAGTTTGAGAACCCTGCATGCTATCTCCTCCTCCCTCTGAATGTTCAATTGGTGCTTAAGTTTGACTCTGTGAATCATTGGTTGTTGTCACCACTTCCTCACCAGCTTTTCCAACTGTTCGTGTGGGAGGCATGAATCCAGTGTAGTACTGTGCCATACTTTACAGCAGTGTTAGTCACAGGGATGATTTGGAAGGGTCCTTTGTAATGCAGTTCCATACAAGGTTTCCTGGTATGCTTCTTCATCAGGATCCAGTCGCCTGGACTAAGACATGACACGGCTCGTCTTGGAAGTGGGTTTGACAAGTCAACCTAATGAGAAACAGAACTCGCCACATCAGCCAATTCTTTGAGATAGTCAACAACTATATCATTCATTATATTCGCAAGTGCAGCTGCAGGTACTAACAAAAGGCTCATGGCTCTCCCCATCAACACCCCATATGGGGAGGATCCAGCCCTTTGATTTGAAGTGTTTCAAAGGCTTATCAAATCATGGGAAAGAGCATCACGTCATTGCAAAGAGGTATATGCACACACCCTTGTTATTCTAGATTTCAGAGTTCCATTAATCTGTTCCACAATGTCAGAAGCCTCTGGGCTGAAACTGCAGTGGAATCTTTGATTGATCTTGAATACTACACACAACAATTTCATCAATTCATTGTTAAAGTATGTGCTGCGATCTTACTCCAAAGAAACTGGCAGGCCAAACTGGGGAATCAATTCCCTCAGCAAAAATTTGACCAGCAAAAGGCTATCACACTTTCTTGTTTGGTACACTTCCACCCAAAGGCAAAAGAGACAGACTTCCACCGGGATATAGCAGAGTCATCTGCAGATGGACAGCTCTATGAAATCCAACTACATGTGTTTAAAAGGACGATTGGACCTCTCTATGTGGCTAATAGTCTCAACTGTCCTCCTGCTTGCAATTAAATGCCGCCAAGTAATGTGTGACACAAAGTCTCTGCAATGAAATGAAAACGGGGATTATACCAGTAGTTCTTGAAGGTGCGGGTCATGGGCTCTTTTCCTACATGAGAAGAACTGTAAAAGTGCTTGTATGCATAGCATCAGGTAAAACTGGTCCCCTATCCCTCAAAACTAAATCTCACGCTGACTCTCTACACATCCAAACCTAACCCACCTTTCCTTCTCTATCTCCGGAGCTTTATCCTGTAATTCTTTTAATTCTTCTTGAGTGTTTATTGTACTTTATAACTTGTTTGAAACAGGACCATTGTGAGATTCAAGTGGTTTCTCTTGATTAAATGTACAGACCTCAAGAGCGCAATATCTTGCCATTTCGTCTGCATAGCGGTTTTGGGCAGTAACAAAATGCTACTGTGTGCTGCGCAGTTTGCAACTAATACCGCTCTAGGCAGCTATAAGGTTTCTAGTAATTCCATGACATATTTTAATCCTTTATTGGGCAACCAGAGGAAGTCATGGAACCCCTCTGTGACCACAGCTGTCAGAAGTCATGAAAAACACCAAAACTATATTGACTGCTGGTGCAAATGGTGACAGACTGTTGGAAGTGCAACATGCACTAGTCAGAGCAATCAGTTCAGTCACCTGTGCGCATGTCACATTGCATAAATAGGAGGCTTCCACAACACCACCTATGCTGCTCTCAGAATTGCTTGCCAATCTCTTAAACAAAAGCCATTCACAAGCAAAAATAAAACTAGGCACTTTCAAGGGGAAATCTCGAACGCTAGGTCCCGACTTGGTGCACATCTCAGTAACATCAAGACAGTCATGGTCAACCACACCATTTTCAGAATCACTCTCTGGAACTAACAAAAAAGCAACAGGGTTCAGAACATTACAGAGATACATTTCCTGCTATTAAAATCACCTGTTCATATTTAGTAAGCTTGCTGTTTGTATTTGGATTCAAACTGTACCTTCTGTTTCTCATGTTTTGCTACATCACTGGGGCTTTTTTGCATTACATGACATTTGCATATTTTTTATTAGCATCATATTCATATTTGGCATTTGACCATCATTTTGCACTTGATTTGGATTCAGACTACATTAACACTTCTAGTTGTCCACCTCATTACAAATACGACAAGCAGTGGTCTTCTTTAGCATGTTTATGTACATCCCTGCATTCGAGTCGGCAGCCATCTCTTGACCTCTGACTTGTGGACCAAAATCCCCTGTTTGTAACATCTGACCACCTCCATGAAAATCAGCTCCCTGCAATCTTGAAGCAGCACCCGGAACAGAAATTAATCCCGAATCTGACACAAATGGATCATTCTGACATTCTCTATGAATCAACTTAGTCAGTGCCAACATGAATTAATATTTTTCCGCATTGCCTTCAAATTGTCACAGCAATACTTTGAATGTATAAGAATCTCTTCTAGGGAATTAGACTATCAATATGTCACAATTTGTTGTATGTAAGAGCTATATTCCAGGTGCAAACCGAGTACAAACTGAAACAAGAACCTACGAAGAGTCTCCCTTTCAGGACAGTTCAACCCCAGTGCGCTGTCTGAAAATTCACAAAACATCTTATAATAAGCATGCTCCAACTTGTCAGACTCTTGAGGATTTCCGGTTATATTGAGTCAGTCCACTCCTTTCATGATAGTAAAAGAGAAAGCATGTTCGCCTGAGCCTCTCTCTGTGGCTCTCTATCAGGCCAAACTCTGAACAATTTGCATCCTGCTCCCAAATCCTTGGAGACCACAATTTAAAAATCCGTATTCAAGTCTACCCACTGCACTTTCGAGATTTTTACAATGCACCAGGATTCTCCCTTTAATTTTGGAAACTGATTTTATAATGAAAAAGCATCACATCAACTCAAGACCACCTGAACACACACACCTCCTTGCAACTCTATCAATGGGAAGGCACAAACCTCTGTATTATCCAAGCCAGCTCTCTTTTGTATCTTCCTTCTTTCTCTTTTTCTCATCCTGCTTCGTCTAGCAGTCCTTGTAATTCTGTGTTTTCTGCCACTTTCCAATGGATTCTACCAACTCCCTAACATGCACTTTCAACTTGAGGATCTTATTTTTATTAATATATTTTGTACCATCAGCATGCTTAAATTCTTCTTTCACTCTCGATTAGTATTCAGATTGACTCCAAACTCTTCAGACAATTCTCCCAGTCTATCATGCACCTCACATGCATATATTTCAGCATCCCTACTCAAGAACCTAAGGCTGGTATCATTGTACATATATATATATATATGAAGTGTAGATAAATGGTCTCCCTTAAAGGTTCCCTGGATTTGCCTTTTCTTTCTACATTTATCTCTTTGGGGGTGCATTCTATATAAATTTGTGATTCTGAAACTACACCAAAGGATGTACTTCTGGGAGAAGCTTCCTCAGTTTGAGCTCTTGCACCCACATCTAAAGCAGTAGTAATGACAGATGTACTGTTGTGACACCGGGCACTCTAGGGGCAGTAACAAAAACAGATTTAGTAAGGTGTAAACCTCCCTTGGGGTGATGGGGGGGTCCTGTCCCACCCTTCCATGACCCCCAGTGGGGGCTGTTGGTTTACTAAATCTGATATTAGTGGCCATATCATACGTGGGTGTGCTCCCTGAACCTTACGAACAGGTACACCATCATTTTTTAATCTAGCTCTTATCTTTCATCTTAGCTTCTTATGGAAACAATCATATAACATGTAAATCTCAAATTGAAATGACCGCCCATTCCGAGCTAATCCCAGAACTTAATAAAAAAATCTTCTCTGGTGTTAATGTGCCACCATGCCAAAACATAATGAACCACATCTGGCAATAGATCACTTTACACAGGCTAAGAAAGAATAGTTTAGTAATGATCGCAACTTGGACTGCCAGGATGCAAGTCAGCAAAAATGCCACAATAATTTACTGACATTTGGAATAATCACAGAAACAGACAGCACTGCAGGTTAATTAAGTTTGATTAAAAACCTAAAAGTAATAACTGCAGCAGTAACCATTACTTGCATTTTTAGAGAATGTCAGTTGCTTTGCTTAAACAGAAACAGCACTTAAAAAAAACCTGGACCCATGACAAACAGATACATATGCAATAGAAGTTCCTTCTGGCTGAGGAACAAATGTAAACAACAGAAAATGGCCATGATACATCAATTATAAAATGAAGAAACTTTGCAAGTGCTAAAGCATTTACTGCATCAAAAGTGCTTGGTAACCCTGTGACCAGACAGTGGAAGGTTAAAAAAGATAATACAGCAAGTATGTTGCAAGTTGGTCATGGGACAATAGTTATTTAATAATTAATTGCACTGCTTATACATTGTCAATAGGACAGTAAAGGTAGTAATTATGAAAAGTTGCAATTGCCCTATTCGTAGATATCGTTTTGACCCTTTATAGTTAGGGGTCATCATTAGGACATGAAATATTATAGAAGCAGATATCCTATAGTTAATATCAGCAGAATTAATTTCCAGAAGAAATGCTAAGCACAACAAGCATTTGCAATGCAATGGGTCTCGTGTTCGCTCAAGTTGGAGCTATTAGCGTTGTAAATTCTTAACTGGACTTTTCTTGCCACATAAATTAAAAAATGAAAAGCAAAACAGTTGACATAACCAAGCCAATTCCATGAGCCACGGCCGCCATGTGCGTCAGTGCAAAGGAGAGACACAATAAGAAAAAGAAGTTTGTTTGTAGTCGAACGTATCGGCAGACATGCAATTATCCAAGTAGCAGGGTCGATGGCCAAAGCAGTAACGAAACTACCTCAGGGAGGGATAAACGTAAAGCATTTACCGATGATAACAAAGGATTTTTGAAAGGCAAGCCCATGAACGAGTGATAGTTATGGGCGTGCGGTAGGATTGGTTAAAAGCCCACAGATAGATTACAACACGTAAGAGTGCTTGTGCGCTTGACCTAAAAATAGTGAAAGAATGAACGCCTGATGAAGAAAAAAGACAGCAATGAAACAAGGAAAGAAATAATCAAGTTTTTGCAAGTTTGAAAGAGGAGGTAGCAAGAGGGAGAGGGAATTAAAAAAGGGAGAGGAGTAGAAATAAACAGTTGAAAGAAGGAGCGAAACTGTTAACCTGAGGATTTTAAGACCTAAAAAGAGAAAAGTGGGGAAGAAGTAAAACATTGAGAGTAAACAGAGTAAAGGAAAGAACGGAGTGAGATAGGTGAAACAGATCCTCTCAAATAAAGATGGGAACTAAGAATAGATTTAATTGGCTCCCCCAAGTCCTCAAACAGAAGTCAGAGGGTGGAACAGCAGGGGGCACTGCAGAACAGCAGGAGGTGCTTTAGCAGAGTTCTATGTGAACCCCAATACAGCAATATTGGGGGGCTTCAGATCAGGTCACAATTGGGGGTATATACAGAGCTGTGTCTCAGCGCAGTGCTGCAATAACAGAAAGGCAGTGGGTGATGAATAAGAGGCGGAGCACTGTGTAATTCCTGGTATTGGAATAATGGGGTGCTGCTGGTTAAAGTTGAGGTGCACTGAAAGAGTTGTATGTGGGCTGCAGTACTGGAACAGAAACATGCACAACAGGTCAGAAGTGAAGTACGTTAATGTAGCTATGCGCGGAACTTACTTTTGGCATGCCAGTGTTGCAGACTGTTAGCTTGGAGGTGCCCTGGTGAAGCTGCAAATGGGGCCCAGTAGAGGAGTGGCATTGCTTCTGAACCACAGAAGCGAGGAGTCCTGAAGGGCGTGAGTGTGAGCCTTAGTAATGAGTAAAAATGTGCAATGAATGTTAGAATTGATGGATTCTGGCAGATCTGTGGTGGTTCCCATCAGCAGTGGCATTGGATGTTAGACTTGAGGTGCACTTAATGAGCTGTGTTTTGCTCTTTGGGGTCAGTGTATACTGACTGTAAGAACTGAGGTGTTCTGGCAGACAGCATGTGTGGGGTTGCACAGGCAAGGCTGAGGGGATTGGAGTGTGTGAACAGAGGTACACTGATGGAGCTGTGCGCGAAGCCCCAGTAATGGGTCAGCAGAGTACTGACTGCAAGAACTGAGGTGCTCTGCCAGACAGCATGTGTGGGGTTCCTGGCACGGCTGAGGGCTGGGAGTGTGTGAACTGCGGTGCACTGATGGAGCTGCACTCGAGATCCTAGTACTAGAGCAGCAGAGTGTACTGACTGCAAGACCTGAGGTGCTCTGCTAGTCAGCACATACGGAGTTCCTGGCACAGGCACAGCTGAGGGCTAGGAGTGTGTGAACTGCTGTGCACTGATGGAGATGTGCCCGAGGTCCCAGTACTGCAGCAGCAGAGTGTTCTGACTGCAAGAAATGAGGTGCTATTGTGGACAGCACTTGTGGGGTTCTTGGCATTGGCATGGCTGAGGGCTTGGAGGGTCTGAAGTGCAGTGCACTGATGGAGCTGCACCCTAGGTCCCTGTACTGGAGCAGAAGAGTGTACTGACTGCAAGAACTGAGGTGCTCTGGCAGACAGCGTGTGTGGGATTCCTGGCACTGGCCCTTTCAGCACACAGGCAGGCACACTTGGTAGAGAAAATCTAAGCTAAGCAAGTGAGGGAGCCAGGTAACTGAGAGAGGGTGCAGGGAGCCCACAAAGACCAAATGTGACCAAGATAACAGCCTGATTTATAGCCTTGTTTACAGCTAAGCTCAGAGGAATAATGTTCTGCAAATGAAAAGGTATGCTTCCCTAGACAGGAGCAGGAAACAAAGCATAAAAAAGGTTCTCTACAGACCAGATAAACAGGACTAAGCATAATTATACAGTAGTTGGTCCCTGCTCCTACACAAAAGAAGGAGGGACAAAGAGGCACTGACCACTAGCAAGTAAGGATTTTTAAATGACACTGAAGTTAACAAATGAAATAGCTAGAAGCCCACAGAGAAGTATACTTAAAAATATACAAAAGATTGTACGCTTACACTCGACCTAAAAATGGGTGCATGATGTGATCTGTCAAATTAAGAGCCATTCAAAGGCAAAAGGTAGGTGTCCTGTGTGCATCTTTGGGTGAGGAACGCCGACTATCACAGTTTGTTCCTGTGACAATGATACACTCGCTGTTTGTATCCATTGGCGATCTGAAGACATGCAGGACGTGCCAGTCTTTTGGACTGTTAAAATATTATATTTATTATTAGATTATGTTAAAGTATACATTTTAGTTTTATGGTTGTAGGATAAACATGTTTATATGTATATTTTGTATTATATTTCTTGAAATGTTTTTAAAGTTAATATATGCTTTAAAATTAATATTGTATATAATGAACATAATTTGATATACTTAGCTACCTTATGACAAAAATGTGTTTTTTCTATATTTCTGTTGCCAATATTTGTGAGTTCCATACAAAACATGTAAAGTCAGTATTTGTGATCTCAATATTTTTGTGTGATACTTTTGTCCGCAATATTTGTCTCACAACCAACTGTCAATATGGATGCTGTTCCATGTCCTAGATTAGAAGTAACATAAGCTGATATTTAAAGCTTTGGGAAACAAAGATATGATAATTGTCGCAACAATATTTCCATGAGGTAATATTGCCAACTGATTTAATCACATAGCAAGTTCAAATCAATCATACTATTGTCTAATGTTAACACACACAACAGCCTTACAGGTTTTGCTAATGGTAGTTCATTGCCAAGTAATTTAGGTCTGTATAATTAATATCTACATTTGGAACAGCATCAAAACGCGATATGGTAGTAATGTGTTTGATAGAAATAGGTAATCACACAGTGTCAAAGTATAAACAATATAATTCAAAGGCAACATAAATATAAAACAACGTTTGACTATGTACTTTGCAAAGTATAAGTGAGACAATGTCTATTAATTTCTTTATATATCTATAAATACAATGCAAAAAATTGGGATTATTTTTGTCTTGATAGCTGAAGTTGTTAACAGCATTTCAACCACTTCATAAATGGCAGATCATCGTAGAACAATGAGTATAAGCCTGCACACATTAATTCAAAAGCCAACAGCAATGAACAAATCTGTTGACGTTGACCGTTATTTGCTAGGATGGTTGAGTGGAATGTACCATACTAGGATGAGGATGAGGGAAACCTGATTAAATCACAAAGACAATATTATCTTGTGGAAATACTTAAAAAATGTATCCAAGAAGCATGAACAGGAAGGCTTGCCTCCTGTTTTTTTCCTTCATGCAATGTTTTGTCACCATTCTGGTCAGATATATACTCCTGGTCTGGAGTCCCCCTGATGTAATTAGTCTATTTGCCAGGTAAATTGGGATCATGCTCTTATGGTTTTATAGTGATGCAGCTGGTCTTGAAGATTATTCGGGCTAGAGGAAGAGAGGGGTGATGTGGTTGAATTTCTCCAAGCACTTAATGAACTCTATCATTCTATGTAGGATACCTTCCAGGTAGGCTAAGCTGGTGTTATATAGACCCCTGAGCAAAGCACTACCTCTGCCCAGATAGGGGAGGGCTAACACTTGTACAGTTGTTCTGAAGTCACGTTTTCTGATTCACGTTCTTCATGAGGCAGAGTTAGTACCAAACTATCTTGGTCTTCAGGAAGGCATTGTAGGCTATGAGGAACGTGGCAGACTCTGTCCTACAGCATAGTCCAAAGCCTGATTGGTAGTTCTATAGAAGATTATTTTTACTGACGTAATCCTGTAGCTAGGATGAAACTGTTTTGTCAATGATTTTCTCAATGCATGGATGATGGGAAATAGGATCAATGTAGGTGAAGGGAGCAGGGTCCACAGATATTTGTGTTATTACAGGAAGCATCTGAACCATCTTAAGGGCAAATGGAATGTTTCTTGGCTTAGGGATGCATTAAATGTGGAGATGGGGTGTAATAGCCTCTCTGAGAGCAAGATGATGCAAGAAGGAGAAAGGCTGCCTTCATCACTGGAGATTGCCTTGGGAAAGTTTGTGTTTTTAAAAAGATTCATGTGCAAGAGTGGATTGAATGAAGTCAATTTTGTGATGAGACAATAGTGGATGGCCATGGAAGTAGTAACGATGTTAGATCTGATTTTGTTGATCTTCTTTGCGAAGAGGTGCAGAGCACTCCACCTGTCGACTAAAAAAAGGCCTGTGGATCCGAGTAAAGGATTGAATTGTTGCAGCGCTTCACTGTCTTGGAGAGGGCGTGCTTCTGTTGGCTGCCTTCTTGATTGTGGTCTTGTAGTAAGGGGCTTTAGGGACTGGCAATTAGAAAAGAATGTTTTAAGAACAGTGAGGTGAATTGTGATTTCTGATCTTGTCCGTTTATTCACCTGGTTCCGTGCTTCTTAGGAGCAGTCATCAGTGCAATACCAAGGATGCCTAACTTTGAATGCACCTCATGCGTCTTTCATTAATATACACTTCCTGTTTCTACTTCTCACTCTTGAAGCAGCTTTTTCATTTCTGCTTTCACCCTTAGTCACTGTTTTCCAATCTTTCTCTTCCACCATCTTTCACCCATGTTTCCCCTTCTTTCTCTTGTTGTGAGTTAAACCCTGATGTTGTAAAAGAAGTGACAAAAACCAAAAAAAATAAGATACTTTGCCCACCACCTGGGCATTCTTAAATTGTACTGTGAATTTTGCTTCCTTTTTAGGTCGAGCGTGCAAGCGCTTTGACCTGTTGTAAGTATTGTGGGCTTTTAACCACACCCACCTCACGCCTATCACTTTAATTTGTTCATGGGCTTGCCTTTAAAAAATCACTTGATGTGATTGGTAAATGCTCTACATTTGTCCCACCTTGAGGCTGTTTAGTTACCGCCTTGAACACTGATCCTGTTACAGGGATAATTGCACGATTGCCAATATACTTCAGCGATGGCGAACTACTTTTTTCTTTTATCTGCGCTTCGTGGCTGCTAATGTGCTCTGAGTGCTCAAAGCGCGAACTCGGCCAATGGTATTGTTTTTACATTATATGCACTCTGATCTGCTGATACATGTTCTTTGCAGCAGGTGTATTATTCCTGTAAGCTACCTTATTATGACTCCAAGCATCCACTAGACAAAAGTAAGTTCTCTTGGCTGCCATGGTGCTCACAGCGCTCACAGCACAAACTTGATCGACTGTATAGTTTTTACAATGCACTCTGATCTGCTTGGTACACATTCTTTGCTGCAGGGGTATTATTCCTGTGCGCCACCTTATGATGACTTCAAGCTTCCACTAGACAAAAGTACGCTCTGTCTCTCCAGAAAGAACATAAATCGCCAGAGTTATTTTGATATTTTTATATTACATGCACTTTGTGATTTGCCTAGTACACGTTCTTTGCAGCAGGCACATTAACCCTGTGCGCTACCATATTATGACTTCAAGCTTCCACTAGATAAAAGTACATTCTCTTGGCTGCCACAGCTCACACAGCGCTCAGAGCGCGAACTCGATCGGCGGTATCGGTTTTACATTATATGCACTCTGATCTGCTTAGAACACGTTCTTTGCAGCAGGCATATTAACCTTGTGCGTTACCTTATGATGACTCCAAGCTTCCACTGGACAAAAGTACTTTCTCTTTCCTGAAAGAACATAAATCACAAGAGTTATTTTGACATTTTTACATTATATGCACTTTGTGATTTGTCTAGCGCACAGTCTTTGCAGCAGGCATGTTAACCCTCTGCGTTACCTTATAACGAGTTTAAACTTCCACTAGAGAAAAGTACATTCTCTCTCCAGAAAGAACATTTACCCTCTGCGCTGCCTCATAATGAGTCGAAACTTCCAATGGACAAAAGTACGTTCTCTTTTCAAAAAACATTAATCGCCAGAGTTATTTTGACATTTTTACATTATATGCACTCTGATCTGCTTAGTAGACTGTAGTGAACCACGGGGCCATAACCTCACAGGATACGGTTGTCAAACAGGTAGGTTATATTTATTGCGAAATACCTGGAATTGTGCCGGTGAGGTTGGTGTTTTTCCTCTTTTGTTTCTTCTTGTCTTTGTCTGACGTCACTATGTAAGTTCCTGGTCTTTATTCTTCTTCTTGGTTCCCTCTGTCTCTTAGGCCTCCCGGGAAACGCATGTGAAGAGAAGCAGAAAGATACTGGTAAGTGGTTTGTTCCGCTCGTTGTGTTTTCCCCTTCTCTATCTGTTCCTGGCTTTCACACTTCTGATTATTGTTCTTTCTTTCCTGGTCTCTATCCTTTCTTATCCTGTTTCCTCCTGGTCTGTTCGTCTTCTCTTTTCTATCCCTTCCTGCCAGTGGTTTGTTCCTTACTCTTCTCCTGTCTTCCTCTGTCTTCCTATTCTCATGCCTCTGTGGCCCTGTTGTCTAATGGTGTATGCTCTCCTTCGTTTTATTCTTTTGTGGCTTTTTTACTTCGTTATTCATATATGTGTTTTGTCTTAGACAATGCCCCTTTTTCCCCTCCCACCAGTAATAGCAGACTTTAAAGTCCCAGTGCTGTGTCTTGTTTGTCCTTTCTGGTTTCCACCCTCCACCCACAACCCCTTTTCCCTTCGTATCTACTCCACCCGTCCTCCCTTCCCTCACAGCGGTATCCCCCACACACCTGGCTATGCCATGCTCCCCCAGAAGTGTGGCAGGATTCTGAGATCCGTCTTCCCGGGTCGGCGCGGTGTTCCGACCTCTGTTCTCCGTTTCGTTGTTCTCTTCTCCCCGCTTGGGGAGAAACCACTCTCCCGTCACCAAAATCCTATGGTCTGGATCGGCCTCCTCATCTTCCTTTTCCTCGTTGTCTCGTCTCTCCTCGTCTCCGTTTCATCCCACGTCCTTCTCCTCCTCCGCTCCCTCTGCTGATGCCGACCTCTTTATCCCGCCTCCTTCCCGCGTGGATTCCGAAACCCGCTGCTCATTGGAGGTTGTCCTGTGGTGTTCCGGTGCACCACAGGCAGCTGCAGCACAAGTCAGTCTTGTGTGCAGGCGGGTTCCGGCCAGCCCGTCACATACACGTAACTTGCAGCACGCATATTCTTTCTGGGACTTGTAGTTTTATTTTCATAACGTGATATAAGCTGGAAACCAGCCTTTGGAGTAGTATTTGTAGAATTGTCCAGCTCCCTAGTTCGATGAGTAATTCGCTCATTCAGTTTATGTTTCTGCTTTGCATTCTGGGACTTCTAGTTTTATTCCTACAACATGATGCAAGCTGTGAATACAAAGCAGAAACCTGACTAGATGACCTACACATGTTTGAGTCTGTGAAACTTGAGCTGTGGGTGCATGTATTTATAAAACTAACCCAGAGGATAGCTTACAGTTCATTATGCTGTACAATGGTCAATATTTTATAACTAATATTTCAGTTCAAGTCTGACTTAGGATCATTAATATCATGTGTGGTGGCTCTCCTCAAGCGCGTGAAAAATTATGGGCGCTTTGTTCAACTCCCCACACTACAGTAAAGGGACAGTGATCCAGTAAGTGTGCATTCTTGGAGTGCAATTATTTATTCGTTGCCCCAACGGCAATGTCGCCTGTACCAACTACCAAGTAAATATGCTTTGCACCTGAGAGTAGTTTGTGTTTTAAGGGCCTTGCTTAAAAAAATATTCCAGAAGGCCTACTAGCCATTTAGTTATATGCAGGGCCACTGGAGGAATATGGCTGAAAGGACCAAAATATGCAGCAGGGTTGACCAATCGATGTTGCGAAAAAAAGTCCAGTTATGCATTTACAATGTCTATAGCTCCAACTCAAGTAAATGCGAGACCTATTGCATGGCAAATGCTTTTTCTCTTAGCTACTGAATTCTAGTCAGCCTGGTTTGCGATTATGTTGAATTGGAAGGCTTGCATATACAGCTAGAAGACTTACATGCTATTCTCTTTAGAAATTTTGGACATAAATTATCTGGCTAACTCAGCAGAAATGAATCATCAGGAGGTATTGAAGGAAAGGATGCTAATTGTTGGGACTGTTATTAGGGGTAGGGGGAACTCACAGAGTTTCACTCCACAGAATTCACTAAAGAGACATAAAAATCTCCACAAGCTTCCGCTGAGTTCTGGCAACATTCATTGTGCAAGAGCATACAGTCATTAGAGTTCACTCACTTGAGTGGCAGCAAATCTACTTGAGCTGCAGCCCTCTGACCATGACTGCCCACATTAGAAAATTGCGCTGGGAGATGCAAATCCTCGCATGCCAGCTCTTATTTACCGGAGCCTTTTGGGAGACAAATTTCAGCACACAGAGATTAACAGAATTACAGAATTTGGTCAAAACTCAGTGTTAAAGAGTTACACGGAGTTACCAAAATTCTGCCAATTCTGCAGGTGGAATGAAAGATTCTACCCACCCTTAGCTGTTATAAAGCCTTGAGTTTTCTGAATGATATGATGTAGTTTCAAATCTCTGTGAAGATGTATTTGTACATTTAAGCCTAACTGTTGTTGTGGAGATTAATGTGGCCCCTCCTTTGCTTATTAAATTGGGGTGATCATTTAGGCTCTATGCAGAGTAATAAATCTGTTTACCTTTCAGGAACTGATCATTTCCACACAAAAAAAATGTTATGACTCTGAAACTCTTGGCATAAGCAAACATCAGAACCCTGGCTAACTGATTTGACGTTCTTTGTCTCCAAGAAAAAGGCATTACATGGGTGCAAGTCCGCTTCCTCCAGATTTCAAATAGTTTGTTGAGCAGTACTGCTCCTTTTGGGGTTCTAACACCACTTGGCCTTCTCTCTCATGCTTTTAGTTACATTACATACTTTTACGGTCTAGTGTTAACAGAAACAATTTGATTTTACTATTATATGTATAAGAAATTTACTTAAAGGGGCTTTCAGCCAGCCCTCTTCATCAATTTGTCTTCTATTGTGTAATTCACAATTTTCTTCTGTCACAAACAGTGTACAACATGGTGAGTAAGCCCATTTCAGCATTAGCTTACTTCACTGTGGGTGAGCACATCCACACTCTATATAGTTATGTTACGTTCCAGGAACTATAATGGCAATGTGTGCTTTTGGACACCAAAATATATTTTTACTTTTAGCCATTTATTATTTCAGATTGCAGAAGACCTGGAAGCTTTTCTAACAATCAGGTTTTGCAGGTTTTGCAAAAGCCATTGACAAAATCAAAAGGCTGGTGACCAAGGCCAGATCTACTTGCCTTGCAAATGCTTTTGTGTGTGCTTTGAGTTAGTGGGACAACTAACTGGTGTCGGTGGGATAAAATGTGTGTTGGCAAAATCTGTTATCCACATAGTTGTAAAGTCTAATAGGGCAGCTTATTATCTTCACATGTATTGTTTTCCTCTTTGTAGTCAGAGGTCTAAGTAGGAGGGATCTGAGGGGGCAAAATTTGCCCATACTTTTAAAATTTGGCACAAACAGCTCCCCTACTTCATGTTAAAAGGCTATTCTCCATGGATGGTTAAAACCAACATTTGAGAAGACTCTGCTGAAGTGGAAGGGGAGAGAGTCTGCTGTGCAGTAGATCCAAGGGAGGGACAGACAGATGAACAAGAAAAAAGCCTTCTTGCCAGGGTTTCTGCTGCCTGAATGAACGTGACTGCCTGCGCCGTATGCAGCATGCTCTCTTTTACAGACAGGGGGTTAGTGCTGTATTCCCTTGCCCCCTCACAATTCCCCCTGGTTTGGGGGGGATCTAGCTGGTTGGCAAGTGGCCAAACCAACCGCCAGGTAGGCAGTGGTCACTTCCGGGGTAGGGGCAATAAATACCCGGTGTCTGCAGCCCCACTTCGTCTTTTTGTGGTCTCTTTCAGCAACATCCACCCTGTCCTTATGTCTTCAGGAAGTTATGTCTGATTTTAAATGGGCATAGTAGTTTTACTGTTTTGTGTTGCAGGCGGAGTTTCCTGGGGCGATGCAAAGGACTTTGGTGCAGAAATCAGCCAAGTAGGGAGCACCAAAGAGTGTTCCAGGCCAACTTCTCATGAGCCCTCGCGGCAGAAACCCAAACAAAATCAACGGCGACCCAATAGTCCCACAGGCAGTTGTAAACCTGAGCAACTGGGGGCTTGCCCTGTACCACTCCACCACTGGCGTGAGTTCAACTCTAAGGGGTCCACAGGGTGGAAGACTCCAAAAGGTAGAGCGTTCGATGATGGGTAGTCCAGGTGCTCGTTGGCCAATCAGGTGGCTGGTCAGCATTGGTGGATTAGTCCGCTGGCCGTCCTGAATTACCCGTAAAGTAACCCACTGATAATAACAAGTTTATTAGTTAATTAAAACCATAAAACTTTTCCTTCCACCTAAACAATAACAGAACAATTTTAGTTCAAAAAGACAATTACAGTTCTTTGGCTTAGGGTGAAATGGTAAGTAAAATTTCCTTCCACATAAAAATTTTAAGAAAAAAACATACTAGTGCTATAAGGCATTGATAATAGGCAACAAAACAATCTTATTGAAGGTAAGAAAAAATACAGCGCCAAATAAAATCTTGTGTTTAAAATGAAATCATATATGAAGTTTCCTTCCACAAAGAAATATAAACAGTAACCCAATGAGGCATTGGTAAAAATAGGGCAAAGTGGGAAGAGACCTTCTATCGATTTTATTTACCCCTACTTAAGTCTGGTTGTTGGTACCAGACTTTATTATGACACAAGCTAAACAACCCAATGGACTACCTAGGAGCCTTCCATTCTCTAAGATGTTCAAAGCGGGTTATAGGGATTTCGCTATCGTTTCCGCCCTCCCTCTGAGTTGGTTATTTCGAGAGGCTGTGGTTTTTAGAGTGAAAATTTCCAAAAATTGAATTTCGAGGGTTAAAGGCTGCAATTAATGCTTGTCTGCATGATCTAATTTTTAAACCGTTAAATTATTTTTTTAGTAAGAGTCTCCTTTCGGCCGCCAGCGCTGGGCAAATGCAGACCACATGCATCAAGTTTTCATCTGCTAGATGACAGAGACGGCACTCCTGGGAGCCTACTTGCCACTCCTTCTTCCATTTTGGCGTGAGGTCTAAAGTAGGGACTTCACCCAGCCTAAGTCTGAGAAAGGATTGCTTGATTTTCCGTGAGTAGGGGCCAGCCATAAGTGGTGATTCTTTAAATGTTTTGTAGGAGTTAACAATCAACCAACTATGCTCCCTTTTGGCCAATGAGATCTTATCTTCTAGCAAGCTCTGTAATTTACTTGCTTTATTCACTGCTTTATTGAAAACGGGGATGGGTAGAGACTGGTTCCATACCTCATCTAAGTTCAAAAGATTCTTACTTTTTCTAGATACCTTATGTAGTTGGGGTTCCCTCTTTCTAGGATAATTTCCTGACAGACTAGATTGGCTAAAGACCCTTTTGAAGCGCGGCTCAGTTTGTAGCAGCATTTAATGTATGCTGCCGGTCGGGCTAACAACTGTTTGACCAGCATAAATTCCAATCTGACCTGGGCTGGCGATGCACGTCCGGGCAGCCGAAAAACGTGCTTATAGGTTTTTATCAGAAGTTTATCCAGAAGAGCTACTTCCATCCCCCTCATTATTTCGGTCCCATAGGTGATAGTTGGAAGTAGCTTCGCTCTCATTACTGCTTTTAATGGGTTCAGAGCATGAACACAGATTGAAATTGCTAGCTTGCAAAAGGCGTAAGTAAGGGCCTGCGTCTTGTTTTTTATAGCCTCTTTTTGTGGCATGTAATTAACTCTAGCATCCACCACCAATCCTAGGTATCTGTATGATGTTACTTCCTCTAGGGTTTTCCCATTCATATGCCATTTACCTTGGGTGGTTGGCCTGTGGTTTAAGGTAATCGTTTTAGATTTTTTATGATTCATTTCTAAATCATTAGAACCTGAGTATTCTTCTAATGCCTTTAACAATTTCTGCATGCCTATTCTGGTATTACTGATTAGTAGTAGGTCATCTGCATATAGTAGGTTGGATACTTGTTGACCGCCCAGTGATGGAGAGTGGGATGAGTGACCATTTAACTTGGCGGGGAGATCTGCTATGTACAGGTTGAAGAGTGTTGGAGCCAATACACAGCCTTGCTTCACCCCCACTGTTGTTTTGACTGCCCTGGATAGGTGAGAGCCTTCCCCCAATTTAACCTTTACCCAAGTATCAGAGTATAACATTTTGATGGCATTTAAAATAGAGTGTGGCAGCCCCCACTGTAGTAATTTGGCCCACATTTTGCCACGGGAGACACAGTCAAAAGCAGCTTTAAAGTCAACAAAACATAAATAAGTTGGAGTCCCCTTTGTTTTTGCTCTGTTTATGATCAAGCCTAGCCCCATAAGATTTGTTAATGTTCCTTGGTGCTTGGTGAACCCGGTTTGATTAAAGGGTAGAATATTGTTCTCTGTAATCCAGGCTTCTAGATGTTTTAGCACACAGCAGGAAAAGTACTTGAGGTCAACGTCTAAAAGAGCGATTAGTCTGTAGTTGCTTGGGGAGAGCGCGCTCCCACCCTTATATATGGGGTGGATTATTGAGCCTTTCTAGGATGCCGGGACAATGCCTGTTGTGATCACGTCATTAAACATTGCTGCCAGGAAATTGGCCCATCTTTCCGTGTCTTGTTTAAATAGTGCTTGCGGTAAGCCATTGGGACCAGGGGCACAGTCCATTCGTGACTTTCCAATGATTTTTAATAGTTCTGGTGCCGTAAATTTCAAAGGTTCAGGGGTGTTGGGATCCCCACCAATTATATGTGACTGCATTTGGGGGCCTTCTTCGATGGTCAATTCTTTTAGATGTGACTTTAAATGGGATACCCATACTTCCTCTGTTATGTTTGCGTTATTGCCTGCTTTTGCACCGTTGTCTATTGTATTGATGATTTTCCAGAATCTTTTGGAGTCAGATGTTTTGGTCGCAAAATGTAGTTTGGCCCACAGGACCTCCTGTTGGCCTTTTTTAAAGGTCCATAGATCCCTTTTATACATTTTCCTTTGCTCTCTAAGGGCGGTCAATATTGATCCATTATCTGGGCATTTACACAGTGACCTTAATAATTTACCTATTGCTGCTTTCCTTTTGCGCACTGGCAGCGGTAAAAGTGAACTTTGGCGGTGATTCAATTGTGCTCCCTTTCTCGTGTTACTTAAGGAATCTTTTTTTATGAGGTTGAGGGCAAAGTTCTCCCAGACTGTTGTCAACTTTGCCCCACTTGTGATAGTTGATTCTAGCTTCCGTAGGGCCTCTTCTGCTTGTTTTTTCAATGGTGTCAGAGGACCATTTGAGTCGCTTTAGATTTTCAGTGCCTAGTGTCCCGTTTAGGGCTGCCACTTTCTCCGGTTTTTGCGGTGATGCACAAATCCCAAATACCTGTGGTTTGTGGTCGCTTTCCGTGCGGTCCATGATGGTAAAGGTGTTTACTAACTTATATAAAGCAGGGGACACCAAAGTGTAGTCTAGATAGGAGACAGACTTCCCAGAGAATCTTGTCCATGCCGGTGGAATATCCGGTCACTTCCGTCCGTTTAGCGCGAAGAGGCCTACTAATTCACAGGTGCGTATGAAACTCTCCCCTATTTTATCTTTCCTAAGTTTTTTTGGGAGGGTTTGGGTGGGCATTCTTACAACTGTTTGGATGTGATCCTCACTGGGGTTGTGGAATAAGCCGAGATTGAAGTCGCCCGACATTAACCAGAATGCTGATTTTAATCATAAAGTAACCCGATTTTGTCTTGCCTACATATGGAATAATAAACCTGCAGCCAAGTGTTCTCCATCTAAATTTGTGGTGTCCTGATCTTATTTCAACAGTTTACAGTCAAGGTTTACATTATTATTTGCAAGGGCAATTTGGGGGTTAAGCGGGGGTCCATGGGATAATGGCGCTATGTAAATGTAAGCATATGGTTAATCTGCAAATGGGAAGGCTACTTGAAACCCGGTATTGGCTTTAATGCATGGAGTCACACAAAAACTATTCTTTTTGAAAGGTAGTGTAAGGTCATTTGATAAACTGTGGAGTGAGGAGTTTTAATGGACAGCTATAATAAATGTTTGCACTTGGTACAGTCTGCATGCCACTCAGATCTATATTTTAAAAGTACTTTTTTATCTTAAACCTAAATCTTCATGTCCAATTTGCAGCAGCCTATCATCTACTGTGTGTAATGTAAGTTTAAAATAATGATGAACATACTCTGAGTACTTTCTGTCACATGCTGGGACCTCATTAACATTAAAAACACATCACAATTCCCCACTGCACCAACCACAATTCAATTCTGATGCTTTCTGGTTACATACACAAACATCTTCAGGGATTGCATTAATCAAGAGAGGTTTCACAAAATAAAATGCTGCACCTCTCACTGATTACTTTAACTTGCATTTCTTTTTCATTTAAGGTGTATGTTATTTTATATGCAGTTACCTGAAGATGAAAGAACAACAAATTAGTTAGAGAATATGTTGTTCTTGTTAGCCACACCTTTGATTCCTCCCCCAGGAGCCCCTCCGCCCCCTTCCACATTTTACTCAGAATCACTGTTCCCATACTTTTTTCCCTCTTTTAAATGCACCGCTGTTTATAGTGCATTTTCATCTTTTTTGTTTCTTTGGCTATATACGCGCCCACCCTTAGCTAAAAAATCGATCGTGTGGAATAGAGGTGATACGGCAAAGTCGTTTCCAATAGTGGCTAACAGCATCCTCATCAAGTCTCGGTTTTGTACATAACCTTCTCGCACAAACAGGAGTCAAGCATCGTTTCTTAAACTGCTGAGATGCAAAGAAAAGCGCAGTTAATTTTAGATTGTCGCATCTTTATGATCCTGCGTCAGTGCAGTGTTTTTACAAGCAGTTCATAGCACGGAGGTGCCATCTAGCGGCCTTTTATTGGAATATTGATACATATTTGAAAAAATAATTTAAAGGCAGCGACAACATTTGCAAAGTAAAACATACAAAGTGAACAAACGTTGGCAGAGCGAATTCTGGTGGTGGCTGTCAGGCTTTTGGCTCTGACAGTACTTGTTTTGTTATGTTTTTTTGCAAAGCTTTAATGTTGGGGAAGCTGCCGGGCCTTCATCAATTAAAAAACAAGACTGACTAGAAGCAAAACGTATTTTTTATCTCAGCACATATTGAGTAGTATTCCCTGCCATTAAAGGGCACTTTGTGTGTTGAATAATTATTTTTTGAAATGACAGAATGTTGTCCCTCTCAGTGAGATTAGCCAATGGCTGAAATGGACTGACCCCCTGCCACCTAGCGTATGCAGTAGCAGGCAGAAGGAAATGGTGAGTGACACATTAAAAGGTCAATGAATCAAAAGGGCTGATTGAAAGCTACTTATATAATTACATATATTATACAAAAAATTAGCAAAATCAAAACACCTTGGCTAACACCAGACCAAAAGACATCCTTAAAATTTCCACTCGATTGTCTATTGGATGATCTCAAAGTTTTTTTTGATTAACAAACTTGAGCACTTGGACACTCGGTACTACTGTAGTACTACATTAGTGAAAAGAGATTTGTGACTTGCTTAGAAATTAAATGGTGTTGAAGTCTCTCCTTGCTGTAACAAACAAGACAAGAGGCAAATACTAACCATGGACTTAGAAGCTACTGTGACCAGAATCCCCCTCTCCAGCTCTTAGCTATCCTTGAACTTGTCTATCCAATGGACGTCAGCAGTGGGGGTGGTGTGAGTGGAGCCATGGTCCTATCCAGGTATTTCTGCAAGGAAAAACATTCAGGGATGAGGTGTGATATTACTGACATCATCGCCAATCTGACTCATTCAGACACGCGCAAGGAATTTCACCGTCTCACCAATCATAGTCGCTCAAAGTTTAACGATACCCAGGCCCAACGATACCCAGGCCCCTCCTCTGGTGCTAAAACGTACATAACTTCTACCACACATCTATACAGTGTAGCTACAGCATTGCCATTTTCAGGGTCTCGAACAGACTGCACGGCAGGGCGAAGGATACCCTTGCTGTTCAGCATGATATATTGTCGAGCAGTGGTCCCATAAGGGGTTAGGAAGGTACCTCTGCAGATCCTCTCCCGAGGTCATCTCACCTGGAAGCCTGGGTTCGAGGGCCTCACTTCAGGTACTACATTTCTCAGCTTTTCAAATGAAGAGGTAGGGTACATTGACTTCAGTCATATACTATTTGGGCAATTGTAGTGAGCAAGGCACAAGTTGTGCCACCTAGCACCGAGCTGGCATAAGACAGGGTATAGTTGCTTCTCAAATGACTCCCACAGGGTTTCAACTGGCTGTGATGGTGCTCATCACAGGAAGGCACACAATGGAAATTGTGGTGATCTCTTTCTCTCCACCATCCTTTCACCATTCTTGAGTCACACGCTAACCTTGGTGCACCCGCATGTCTTCCTGAGTGGGACCTGGAAGGGTCAGCCTTTAAAGCAGGTCAATTAATCATGCAGAAGCCTGCCTCCTTACTGCCAGAGGTGTGCAATGTACAACCAGCTGCTTTCTGCACCGGGCAACTTGCGGTCTACAAACTCTTCTTGGTCCCAGGGCTACTTTTTTCACAGTTTCTACAATCAGTATCCCATGCATCCTCGCTTGAATTGAAGCCTCAGTGACATTGATGACCTGAATGTCTCTGGGGCTTATTGTCTCATTAGGTCTCACATGGTATTAAGGCTGGTTCCTCACTACTCCTGGTACCAGGAGATGAACCAGGATTGAAGTAGGATCTCCTGAAGAAAAGTGAAGATCTGTCACAGGTGGAGAATGTGTGCAATGGATGACCTGGTGGTTTTAGTATGGGGACTGATGCTTCAGTCTCTTAAAGAGAGGTGGCTATGGCAAGGGCAACTCAGCAGTTTCCCTTCAAATCCCACCTATTGATATGCATCTCGTTCTCAGTAATGCTGGTATCCTCTGATTCCATAAGTAGTTGAGTCCAATCTTAAGCTTCTTACTATAATATTCAGAATGTCCAACTTTCTGGAGGAACAGATAGTCATCAGCAGGTGGCCTTCACAGCTGCTGGATATCACCCATGTCAACATATGAACCAGATGGTCTTTTTCAGCAACTGCAAGATGTGGCCCTCCATTTTTAACATGGAAAGACAATTTAACCAAGGATGGCCATCATTAACTGGTAATGTTATTCGAGTAGGGTGCAAAGCAGGTGCCTGCAAACTCGAGATCTCTGGAACCTCAAGACTGATGTAGTGCTCTGTCACGGTTCTGAGGGTGCATAAAGATGAAGCTGGGCACAGATGTTTCTCCACAAACCATTTGTTGAGTTGAGAGTGCACTCAGGGTGGTCTGTGCACACCTCCACTTCAAGTAGGGAATCAAGATGTCCTGCATCCTCCAGGCCCTGCACGATACCACTACAACAGTATTACATATGGACACCTACTAGGAACAGAAAGGACCTACCCATGTTCCATCATAATACAAAACATGATACCCTAAGTGAGTACTGCAACCAGCGCGTTCACAATACAAAAGATCCATGTCCTATGGCAAGTGAATAAAAAAAAATAAAGCATGGAGAAAATTATTAGCAAAAGACACGTTAAACATATGTTAGGAATATAACCAGCCAAGAAGTAGGAACTCTCGTTAGTCAAGCAAGAATTTTGGACAACACTTTAAATAAATTGCATTTTTCTTGCCTTCATATGTCCAGGTATAATTTTAGTTCCACCCTCTGCACTGGTTGTTCTTACAATAGCAAGATCTGTAATTCATGTGTTGATGCATAACTGATCAATGGACGCAATCACGCAATAATATGGTGCAAACATCTAGATAGCCACAGCTGTGCATGTTGCTCTTTGCCTCACAGTGCAATGTTTGGTGGACAGCAGAAACACATGTTGAATGTCCCTTTGCAAGCACCTACAAGATTTATTGTGCGGCTACACACGAGATGTGAACGGTGGCAAACGATCAGAAGTGTGGATGATGCAACACTATGGAAACTTTGATCAGTGCATCATGCCATTTAATGCAAATTCCAATGAGTGCTTAACATCTGTGGTGTAACAGAAAATGGTGTCCCCCCTTCAGTATGTGATGAGCCGTGCCACCTTACTACCCCCAAGTCTCCCATACCTCACAGATATCCTTTGTCACTGTGACTCCCAGAGGGAGGACTCTGTACCTCCACGTCCACTTTTTCTGCACATCGGCTGCACAAAGAATATGAGAGCTATGAGAGCCAGTGAGCTTCTGCCTGCAGCACCCACTTCTCAGTCCTCTACTGACCTCAGTGCTTCACGTTAGCTCCACCGATGCCCAAAATGTGCGGGACACATGAAGAAAGGCTAAAGATGGCATGATCGGTGCAGAGTCCGCCTGCCCCGCTCCCTCGGTTCTGCAGGAACTGTGGATGGTCTGTCACATCAAGACTGAGTAAGATATTCAACTGTGATCGCTCCGACCCAACACTAAGGCCCTCATTACGAGCCTGGCGGTCTGTGACCGCCAGGCTCGCGGTTGGCGGGAGCACCGCCGACAGCCCGGCGGTGACCCGCAGGGCATTCTGACCGCGGCGCTTTGGCCGCGGTCAGTGCAGGAAAACCGGCGGTCTCCCGCCGGTTTTCCGCTGCCCGTTGGAATCCTCCAAGGCGCCGCAGCTTGCTGCGCCGCCGAGGGGATTCCGACCCCCCCTACCGCCATCCAGTTCCCGGCGGTCCGCCCGCCGGGAACCGGCTGGCGGTAGGGGGGGTCGCGGGGCCCCTGGGGGCCCCTGCAGTGCCCATGCCACTGGCATGGGCACTGCAGGGGCCCCCGTAAGAGGGCCCCTAAATGTATTTCACTGTCTGCTGCGCAGACAGTGAAATACGCGACGGGTGCAACTGCACCCGTCGCACAGCTTCCACTCCGCCGGCTCGATTCCGAGCCGGCTTCATCGTGGAAGCCTCTTTCCCGCTGGGCTGGCGGGCGGCCTGAAGGCGGCCGCCCGCCAGCCCAGCGGGAATGTCAGAATTACCGCCGCGGTCTTTCGACCGCGGAACGGTAACCTGAAAGGCGGGACTTTGGCGGGCGGCCTCCGCCGCCCGCCAAGGTCAGAATGAGGGCCTAAGCCTTTGCCGCAGCATTATAATTTTCCCTGTATCTATCCTGTGAAGGGCATACTACCTTAACTGAAAATAATGTCTTACATCTTTTATAAAACAGATTTACACTGTTTGGACTATATATTTATTGTGAGGGGTGGCTCCAGTAGATGAACGAAGCATTCACACCAAATCACCCTCCAGAAATAAGCCTTTATTGTTCGACTTCACTACCACTGGAGGTCAAAGCATAAAGGGTATTTAACAAATGAGTGACTTTGTGCAAGTTGACTTCAGCCTAGCTTTAGTATGCTCTTGAGCTCTTCCCCTGCCCCACATATTTTTGCATTTTCTTACTGTTTTTTAAAACAGTGGGCAGGTATGCTACTCTCGCTAGTCACGTACATGAGGAAGGAGTGCACAAACTGTTTCACGGAGTTGGCCGACCCCAGGTGCGAATGCTATGTCGGTCGTGAGGTCTTGGCTGAAGAGCATTCACAGGAAGAGTGGGAAAGGTAATGGAAGCAAAGCAGCAGTGTACAAATCCCGACCGTCACATAAAATGGATAGGGTTTGGTGGGCAGAGGTCGAATCCAACCTAATGCCTGAGCTCTCTCTCTGGTTTATTTTCTACTTTGAGTGGGCCTGGGGTGGAAGAGATGGACGCTTGGGGCCCTGCCACTGTGATCCACTCTGCTTGAAGAATCTGGTTGCTACTCTTTGAGTTGGGGACTGTGTACAGCCATCCCCTTTTAATCCCAGGTCAGCCAGCACTTCTCCCTGACCAGAAGGACATAATTGGTGGGGTCTCCTAAATGCTTGTCAATGTAGCAACAATTGCTGATTATGTTGCTTTCTCTGTTTTCAGAGTAGGGTGAGGCATTTATCCTGCATAGCGGCGTAGCTTGGTCAGTAAGATCGGGGTGGGTGTAAACCTCATATTGCCCAGCAATCGCCCGGGTTCAAATACATTGTATGAGAAGCAGAGCAGGAGAGGGGCTTTAGGAGCAGAAGTAAGGGAGAGGAACACTGATTGTGAGGGGGTAGTTACTCAATATTTTGGAAAATAACAATTTTTTAAGACCGTTAAATCAGAGATGAGAGTGTGTTTATGTGAGTGTTGTGTCTGCATGTGTATACAAAAATCCCAAGTGAAATCCAACAAACACCTCACCATACCTGACTTAAAGCACCTCTACCCAACTATTGCAGAATACATGTATTAGCGGGTTGTAACCAACGGGGTTGCCAGAAAATTAAAATACCCCCTACTTTGAACCAAAGTTTTTATGGCACCAATCAAACGAAGCAAGTCATCGCAACCCTCACCAGAAGAGCTTGCTTGTCTCTTCTACCCAAGCACCTATCTAAGCATTCTTTCATATATTCATCTACCCACTGATCTCCACAATTTCACCTTTACATTCTGTCCCCCATTCAATGTTTCATCCATCATTCAGTCTGTCAGAATTCCATTCATCCGTCCATCCATTCGCCCATCCATACCCAAAACTATCCATCCATCTTCAAACCTATCCATCAAGGTAAACATCCCGAACTACGACTCCGGAAGAACAAAGTCGTGAACAACAAAAGCGTAACAATGCTTTCGTTAACTACGACTTCGTTCTTCTGTGCCTTCTCAGGTAAGTGGGACTGGGGCCATTTTGGGGGCAGGGGTGGAGGGTCGGGGTATCTTTAGTTTTTAGGGGTGGGGGTCGGGGTAGTTTAGGTTTTAGGGGGGTGAGTGGTCACAGTAGTTATAGGGGCAGGGATGGGGGAGTCGGAGTATTTTTAGTTTTTAGGAGCGGGTGGGGGTTCGGGTAGTTTAGGGAGGTGGGGGTCAAGTAGTTTTAGGGGTGGGGAGGGGGTATTTTTAGTTTTTAGGGGCAAGTGTGGGGCGGTCGGGTGGTTTAGGTTTTAGGGGTGTGAGGGGGCCACAGTAGTTTTAGGGACTGTTACTGTTGGTTGCTTGAGGGACAGTGTATGGTGCATGCCCTGCAAATCTCCAGTATTCTTTTTCAAAGGTAAGGCCTCCTGGATCAGAGCATTATAGCCATTCTCGGGAGAGCCCGAGGCTATCCCCGTCTTGCTGTACTAAAATAACAACCCCGAAAAGGTATAAAATCCTAACATGGAACATGAAGGGGATGCATACGATGGACAAGAGACACAAGTTTTTTTTGTTTCTTTACAGGCAAGGGGTACAAATAGCACTTCTCCAGGAGACGCACCGGGTAGCCCAGAAGGACGTTGCTTTGTGGTGCCGCTGAAGAGGACAAGTCTATTACACTACTTATTCGGCCTACACTAGAGGGGGTCTAGTATGGATTCACCCTGGAACCCCCTTCCAACATACTGGGCACTTAGTAGACCCAGAGGGTTGCTATGTGGTGGTCACGGGGCACTTAGATGGTAGAGATGTTACTATTGGTAGCATTTACGGGCCAAATGTGAATCAAATGGTGTTCATTGCAGATCTTTCCCGGATTTTGGCCTCCTATCTGGTAGGTTCTATTATAACGGGAGGGGACTTCAATTGTGTAGCCAACCCAGGACTTGGTTGATCACATCCTCTGCTCCCAGACTCCCCAACTGTTAGGGTGGCCGCGTCTTCTCTGCATGGCAGGGGGAGTGTGGGATCCTGGACTCCGGGTGTCTTTACCACCCAGGGGAATGGGTTTACTTGTTCTGGATTCATCGTTCTTCTCTGCCCTCCACGAACTGCATGTCCAGCCGGAGGGGGAGCTCTGTTCACCAGATGTGCACAAGCGAATCTGCAACACAGAATACTTATCACATACTATATCTGACCACAATCCCCTCTTAGTGGGACTTGAGTGGGGGAGGGCCTAACCCCATGTCCCGTCCAGGTGCCTGAACCCAGAAACATTGGAAGAACAGATCTTTTAGGAAGCCACATGGACAGCTCTTCGACAATATCTCAACAAGAATACCAGAAGTGTGGCGTCACCTCAACTAGTATGGAATGCACTTAGGATCATCCTTAGAGGTTGGCGCATCTGTGAATCGGTGGGATTTTAAAGGACTCTCCTACAGGAGGTTTTGTCCTCCAAGGCCACACTGCATACCTGGGAACAGCGCCAGCCTAGACACCGAGAGCTGCAAGCTAAACCACTAGCTGCCAAGGAAATAGTGACCGTAAATGTGGAGCAGATGCATTTCTTTGATTACAGGAACTACATCATGTGTACTCACAAACATTGGTCCAGGGGCCAAAAAGTTTGCTATGTGGTGTGACCGAGGGGCGCATTGATACCAGTAGGGTGGCAATCGGGGAGGAGGGCGTAAAGGTTGGTGTAGGGGAAGCAAAGCATGTATATCTAGTTGCTCTATTGCAAAATGTGAAACCAGAAAACCTGGAATCAATCCCAGCTTTCCCAATTGACCAAATTGTTGAACCTGGGCAATTGTTTTATTTCACTTTCCCTCCACTCTATTATCACATATAAGAGGGGCTTGAAATACATGACTATAAGATGTGCACTGTACGAAACCTTTGCATGTGTTTGTATTTAATAAACTATAATGTTGTCGATATTAATTAGCAAACCAGGCCACCCAAAGGATGCACAAAACAACTGACCTGGTTCTTAGTTCACTATTGGCATTGCTTGCAGGGTGGGTGGAAGCATTAATGTTTCAGAATCCGAAAACTATAATTAAAAAGAAATACTTCTGAATGCACTTATATAATCTGATGAACTAAGATAAAACGGTTTAGCATGCTAATGACATAAACTTTTTGAATCTGAAGAAAATGTATCTGTACTTTTACACATATGTTGCAATATGTCTTTAAACATGAAGGTATCCCTAAAGTTAAGCACTGCTGAACATGCTAGTTCCTTCATTTTTCATCTTCAATGAAATTGTGAATACATTCCTGAATGTTTATTTTACATATTTTTAATGTTGGTGCTGAGTCAAGTATACAGCAGCCGAGTGCTGCTGCTGTCCAGATGGCCGCATTTAAAGTCCAGGAGGGCATGCAGCCCTCGTGCCATACATTGAATATCACTGAACTACATGGTGCGCGTGCATGCAGAAAGGGACCACACCGGATTCTTACTGGCATGGCTGGTGAATCCGGCCAAATGAGGATTGGTGATTGTAGAACTGGAAGACGACAGGGCAACCAGGACATGACAGCAGGAGGACATTAATTGCCAATTCTATGACTACTATGCTACCCTCTACCGCAGTGTGGTGAGCGATGTCAAAGCGGATATTGCAACTTTCCTGGCACCTCTGACACTTTCTACACTCTCTCCTGATGAGGCTGCAGAGCTGGGTGGGAATATCACGCTTCAGGATGTCCGAGCTGCTATTAAATCTATGGCTCGGAACCAGACTCCTGGCACTGAGGGCCTGCCGATCGAGTTCTATTCTGCCTCCGCGGATACTCTGGCTCCTAAATTGGTAGACCTGTTCAAAATAGTCAAAGAGAATGGCTGGTTACTACAGTTAACCAGAGAAGCACTCATTGTGCCCTTACTTAAACCAGGTAAAGCAGCACACAAGAAGAAGTCCTATTGACCAATGTTGATGCTGAACACTGATTATGAGAAATATTAGGCAGGACCCTGGCAACTAGCCACCTTCCCCACATGCCCACTCTAATACTATAGGACCAGGCAGGTTTCATTCTGGTCGTAATATGGCACTCAATATTGGAAGATGCGAATATTTTTTTCAATCCTGGGGGCCTTACATACAATAAATGTCGCGCCGCACCGCGCGGCGCGAGCCGAGCGTTCGGCACAAGCCGCGCGTTCGGCTCGGGCCGCGCTTCGCGTCTCTAAGACGCGGCGCGCCCCGAGCCTTTCTTGCACCCTGCGAGGCCCCAGGACTTACTAGGGGCCTCGCGCTGCGCTCTCCCTCCGTCTTGTTGGGGTCTCCTGACCCTTCTTACCTGTTTGGGGCTCCTTTTTCTTCTCTTCTGTCTTTCTTCCTTTTTGGGTCTGTTTTCTCCTCTGTCCTTTATGTCTTTTCCCCTTCCCAGGTTACCTCTGTCTTCCCAGCATTCCTCCTTCCCTATTCTCTATGGTTTCTGCTCCAGTCTATTCTATCTACCTTTCCCTATTCAAGATGGTGTCCTTTTTCTTCCTGTGGGTCACTTCCTGTTTTATGGTATTTAAGGGTGGTTTTTTCTTTTCCTCTTTGCGCTGCAACACTCTCTGTTTCAGTTAGTGTCCTCGCCTCTGATTTCCTAGCCCTTGGCTCTGGATTTCGCCATTTCTGTGTTACGTCAGTTCCTTTGATTCCTGTTCCTCTGTTCTTGTTCCAGGAATCCCCTGCGAATCTTCTGGGAGGTTTTTCCTCTTCTTCTGAAGGGGTTTTTCCCTCTGGCGCTACTTTCTCACGGTCACGGTCTGTCCTTGGCGTTTCCTCGCCTACAGCACCGTGGCTACCAGAAAGAGTCGCCCCTTTTTGGGCCAAAGTCGAACCCTCAAGATCCACGCCTCAAGATCTGCCAACTCCAGGCGCAAGCAGCACGTGAGTCGTGACAGATTGCAGCGCCTAACCATCCCGACGTTTTCTAACACCATGGAAGACACTGTGGTAGCTGCTGCGGATCCGGATCAAGCTCTGCTAACTACAATTCAGCAACAAGCTCAAGAATTACAGCAACTACGCAGTGAGAATGCTGCGCTGCGACAGGCCTTGGCTTTCCGCAGTGGTGATGTTCCGACGCTTTCCGCCTCTACCCATCGTTTTTCGGGTGAACCAACCAAGCTGCGAGAGTTCCTTGACTCCTTGACAGTGTACTTTGCCTTCCGACCCACCCAATTCTCCCATGACAGAGCAAAGGTGGGTTATCTCATCAGTGCCTTATCTGGTCCTGCCTTGGCCTGGGCAACCCCGATGGTATCATCTAACGATCCGGTATTGTCGGATTATTCCGCCTTTGTGAACCGCTTCAAGCTGATGTTTAGTCGTCCGGGATTGGAGGCTTCAGCAGAAGAGGCCTTATGCGATATTCATCAAGGTTCACAAGATGTCCTTCAATACATTACACGCTTTCGTCAACTAGCGGCAGAGACCACCTGGGTGGAACGTACTTTGGTGACTTTGTTTCGTAGAGGACTCAAAGAAGAAATCAAAGACGAACTAGTACATTCCACCAGAGTGGAAGATCTTCGTGGCCTGATGGATCAAGCCCTCTCCATCGAGTATCGCCTTCAGGAACGGAGAACAGAGAAGAGAAAGAGCAGAGGGTCTTTTCAACCAAGCACCTCACGAGTTTTTCCGCATCGTTCTGAGGAACCTCGCCCTCCTGTCAGAGACACCGAAGGAGAACCCATGCAGGTGGATACAACTCGAGGCCCTCTCTCCCCTAGCGAACGAGAAGATAGACGAAAGAAGGGTTTGTGTTTATACTGCGGATCTGCCGGCCACATACTGCGTACCTGTCCAGTACGTCCATCAAGGCCATCGGGAAACGCCGCTTCCCGTCCTCTGTAAGAAGGGAGGGGACGGGATTAGCAGCTATACCTTCCATCAGTTCCTTCAACGACAATACCACATCCTTGTTCACTTTACCAGTAATGTTACAATTACCTGATGGCCGTCAGGAGAAGACTATGGCACTACTAGATTGTGGAGCTAGTGGCATTTATATGGATAAGAAGTGGGCCACCACTCAACAAGTTCCTATACAACCTAAGGAGGTTCCAGAACAAGTTCACACGGTGGATGGATCTTTGATATCATCGGGTCCAGTAGATACAACTACCCTGATGCTGAATCTACAGATCAGTAACCATCAGGAACACATTTCCTTTGATCTTATAACTTCCCCCAACCATACCATCATTCTTGGAATCCCGTGGTTCATCAGACATAATCCATATGTGAACTGGGCTACCCGGACGGTTTCCTTGTCTTCACAGTTCTGTCATGAGCACTGTTTTGCTTCAGACAAGTATTGGTCGCCTAAGAGGTCAATAATCACGGAGGGTACCACCGGTTCGACCATAAATACAGTCCAAGGAGTTCCTGAACACTATTTGGATTTTCAAGATGTCTTCCAAAAACCTTCCAAACCTGTGTTACCTCCACATCGAGATTACGATTGTGCTATTCCCTTGGAACCTGGCACTATCGTTCCTTTTGGCAGGATGTATTCCCTCACGGAAACTGAAAAGGAAGTACTAAAGGAGTATTTGGATGAAAATATTCAAAGTGGTCTTATTGTTCCATCGTCTTCTCCGGCCGGGGCTCCTCTCTTTTTCGTACCCAAGAAGACAAAGGACCTTCGCCCTTGCCTGGATTTTCGAGGCCTGAATAAAATAACTATTAAAGATCGTTATCCTTTGCCTCTCATAAGGGACATTTTAGAGGCAGTCAGAGGGGCCCAACGGTTTACCAAACTAGATCTACGGGGAGCCTATCACCTCTTACGCATTAAAGAAGGAGATGAGTGGAAAACGGCCTTTAGGACTCCATTTGGTCACTTTGAATACAGGGTAATGCCTTTCGGTCTTACTAATGCCCCGGCAATTTTTCAGAGATTTATGGACTCAGTATTCTCGGATCTCCTGAATCAGACAGTTGTAATCTACCTTGATGATATTCTTATTTATTCCAGAAATCCAGAACTCCATTCTTCCCATGTTAAACAAGTCCTTCAACGACTCCGGGCACATCAACTATTTTGCAAACCCGAAAAGTGTGAGTTTGACCAGACTGAAGTCAAATATCTAGGATATCATTTAAGTACCACCGGAGTAGCCATGGATCAAGAAAAGGTACAAGCTATCCTAGATTGGCCTTCTCCATCTTCCATTAAAGAAACACAATGCTTTCTAGGATTGGCGAACTTCTATCGACAATTCATCGCAGACTTTGCTAAACAAACTAGCCATATAACTCACACTTTAAAGAAGGAAAATCTTATTAAAGGGTTTGTCTGGACTAAAACTGCTGAAACAGCCTTTCAGGAATTAAAGAAGGCATTTACACAAGCTCCCATCTTAAGACATCCAGATACCAACAAACGATTTATTGTCGTCACCGATGCTTCTGAAAAAGCCATTGGTGCCGTTCTACTCCAACAACAAGAGGACGATGGTCTTGAACATCCTGTTTTCTATTTGTCTCATATACTCTCTATTGCAGAACAACATTACTCCGTATTGGAAAGAGAATTGTTGGCTCTGAAAACAGCTTGTATTGAATGGAGGCAGTTTCTGATGGGTTCCAAAGAACCTTTCGAAGTGAGAACAGACCATCGAAACTTACAATGTTTACGAAATTTCGTATGCCAAAATAGTCGTCAAGCTCGTTGGGCCTTCTTCTTCAGCCAGTATGATTTCTACATTACATATATTCCTGGCTCCCAAAACATTCTGGCTGATGCTCTATCGCGTCGTTATCCAGATTGTACTCCTGTCCCAGCTCAACCCCTACTGGAACCTAGTAAGATCATTGGGGTAGCCCAGTCTTTTCTGGAGGAGGTACAACTGGAGTACCCCAATCTATCTGATGATGAAATAGAGAACTTAAGGCCTCTTTTACATAAGAGACAAGGATACTATTATTATCACGATCTGTTATTCGTCCCCACTAACAGAGTGAGAGAAAAGGCATTACAAATGTGTCATGATTCACCGGTTGCTGGTCATAGAGGCATCAAGGCCACACAAGAACTGTTATCACGATTTTTCTGGTGGCCTACTTGGAAAAAGGATATTGAAACATACGTTCAGGCTTGTCCCACATGCGCTCAAGTCAAGATTCCCCGAACCAGACCTGCGGGTTTACTCCAGCCCTTGCCGGTTCCGCCAACTCCATGGCACACCATCTCCACCGATTTCATGTGTTCGTTACCACTCTCAGCAGGAAACCGGGTAATCATGGTCACTGTGGACTCTTTTACTAAGATGGCTCACTTCACTTCCTTGAAAAAACTACCTACATCCCAAGAATTAAGCCAGATATTCATTGAACATATCTTCCGTCTTCATGGACTTCCTCATACTCTTATATCTGATAGAGGACCTCAGTACATTTCCCGGTTTTGGAGGTATTTTTGTAAGACACTAAACATAGATAGAGCTCTGTCATCGGGCTTCCATCCTCAGACCAATGGACAGACCGAGCGTCTGAACCAAGGCTTAGAACAATACCTTCGTTGTTTTTGCAACACAACTCAAAGCAACTGGAACACTTATCTCCCTATCGCTGAATTCTCTTATAATAACTCAGTCCATAGTGCCTCCAAGACCACTCCTTTTTTCTGTTCTTATGGTTTTCATCCTACCTCTTTTCCTACTTCTTCTCTGTCTCCCACTCCCTTACCCGCTATTACTCATTTTTCCAAACGTCTTCTACAAATCCATAGACTGATTCGTTCTAATCTCTTACACACCAAGAGATATATGAAGAAAGTAGCAGACAAGAAACGTAGGGCCACTCCGGACTACCATCCACAGGATAAAGTTTGGCTTTCTTCTAAATTCTTACCCTCACGTCTTTCTCAGAACAAATTCACACCTCGCTATTACGGGCCTTTCCGTATTCTCCAGTTGCTTAATCCTGTCACTATCCGTCTTCACTTGCCTCACACATGGAAGATTCATCCAGTCTTCCATGTCTCCCAACTCAAACCTTATGTACCAGATCCGTATTCCCGTCAGTTTTCCTGTCCTCCTCCAGTCTTAGTGGATGATGTTCCTGAATATGAGGTTCAGGAGATTTGTGACTCTCGTCTTTTTCACACCCGTCTGCAGTATCTGATTCATTGGAAGGGTTATCCTCTCAGTGAGTGTTCTTGGGAAGATGCATCTTCTGTTCATGCTCCTCTTCTGACTCAGCGCTTTCACCGTTTATTTCCTTTCAAACCAGGGCCTTCGGGAGGGGGGCCTACTGTCGCGCCGCACCGCGCGGCGCGAGCCGAGCGTTCGGCACAAGCCGCGCGTTCGGCTCGGGCCGCGCTTCGCGTCTCTAAGACGCGGCGCGCCCCGAGCCTTTCTTGCACCCTGCGAGGCCCCAGGACTTACTAGGGGCCTCGCGCTGCGCTCTCCCTCCGTCTTGTTGGGGTCTCCTGACCCTTCTTACCTGTTTGGGGCTCCTTTTTCTTCTCTTCTGTCTTTCTTCCTTTTTGGGTCTGTTTTCTCCTCTGTCCTTTATGTCTTTTCCCCTTCCCAGGTTACCTCTGTCTTCCCAGCATTCCTCCTTCCCTATTCTCTATGGTTTCTGCTCCAGTCTATTCTATCTACCTTTCCCTATTCAAGATGGTGTCCTTTTTCTTCCTGTGGGTCACTTCCTGTTTTATGGTATTTAAGGGTGGTTTTTTCTTTTCCTCTTTGCGCTGCAACACTCTCTGTTTCAGTTAGTGTCCTCGCTCCTGATTTCCTAGCCCTTGGCTCTGGATTTCGCCATTTCTGTGTTACGTCAGTTCCTTTGATTCCTGTTCCTCTGTTCTTGTTCCAGGAATCCCCTGCGAATCTTCTGGGAGGTTTTTCCTCTTCTTCTGAAGGGGTTTTTCCCTCTGGCGCTACTTTCTCACGGTCACGGTCTGTCCTTGGCGTTTCCTCGCCTACAGCACCGTGGCTACCAGAAAGAGTCGCCCCTTTTTGGGCCAAAGTCGAACCCTCAAGATCCACGCCTCAAGATCTGCCAACTCCAGGCGCAAGCAGCACGTGAGTCGTGACAATAAAGCGGAAACCCGTGATTTTTGCTGTAGTCATAGAGAAGGCCTTTGATAGCCTGGAATGAACCTATGATGCACTTGGGCCTCGGGCATGACTTTGTGGCTTGGACCCAGCTACATATATACCGACCCTTCAGCCAAAGTAAGAACTGGATGAACTATTTCTGAGCGCTATGCAATAGAACAAGGCACCACACAGGGCTGCCCTGTCTCCCCTGATATTTGCCCTGACTATAGAATCGCTTGCTTGCTATGCTAGAACTGGAACTATCTACTGGTGCGTATCAGCAGGTAACTAGATCCACTATATTGTGTTATATGCAGACGACCTATTGCTTTTTCTATGGGATGCATGTGTAGCATTGGGGAAGACTTGGGAGCTCTTGGAGCAATCTGGATTCTTCTCGGGCCTGCGAGTCAATAGGTTGAAATCCTGCTTACTCCCGAACATGCCTCTTATGGCTCCACCGGAGAGGCTGGAGTCACTACAATGGTAGCCCAGCTGTCTCACATATTTAGGAGTCTGCATCTACCACAGCCCTGACGACGTTTTGAAAGGCAATATAGGAAAGGCCACCAAGCCCCCTGGACGAGTGTCGACTTCTGGATTACACTGCCATTTATCCTTAGTGGGGCAAGCGGCGTTATTGAAAATGGTTGCCCTTCCTCATCTCTTGTACTTCTTTGGGGTGCTTCTGATCTGGATCCCTTCTTCCTGATCTGGATCCCCACTTTCTTTTTCTGGGACATTGAACAAATCGTTACGAGTTTCCTTTGGGGCTCGGGATGCAGGAAGGTAGCAATGACCAAGCTCCGATGGCCGACACCTGAGGGTGGCCTGGTTGTGCCTGACTATGAGGCTTATGACTTAGTGGCGCAGCTGCAATGGCTCTGGCATTGGGTGGCCTATTGATTCACCTGGGGAAAGAGGAATCTCAACTAATATCTGACTGGTGCACACCGGCTAGAGTACTCCTCTGACTTCTGGGCCTTAGTCCGGATGATACAGTGGAGCTAAAGGTCTTGTGCTGTTGCTGGAATAGGTGCCTGCAGAGGACACAGACAAGAGGACAATATTCCCCTGACATCCCGATGAAATTCTCGATGGCACTCCCACATGAGGGAGACTGGCAGGGACTGATGGTGTGGGTACTAGATGGTGCATTGACGATCAGGGCCCTCTTGAAGTAGATGAGCTCATCCTATTCGAAAAATTTCATCTGCAACATGATTTACCTCTGGGTCACTTTCTTCTACATAGAGCAATAACAATTGTAATTCACACGCATTGGAGAGCAGGTATGATGGAGCCATCATAGATGTGGTGCTGTCATTATATAGTTACCTCCTGTGGAACCTTCAAAGCAGTCACCTGCTTATACAGAAAGCTGCAAGTAGACATCTTACTCCCCTTGACTGCTCTGAGGGCCTGATGGGAGGAAGACCTGGGTATCGATGTTCCACACCAGGATTGAGAAAATATTCTCAAACGTACCCCCAAGGCCCCTAGGAATACGAGGTTTCAACTTAATAACTAATATGCATTGCACAGGGCGTATGTTACTCCAGGGAGGATCAACAGATAGAATAGGCAGACTGACGCAAAATGCCCCTCTTGGAGAGAGGAGCTGAATTCCTCCATATGTTCTGGAGCTTTCCGGACCTGACCTGCTATTGGGAGGGAGGACATGGGACGCTGGCAGAAGTCATAGAGAGAGAGAGAGACCCCATGCATCCCAGCCCACTGCCTTTTGAGTTGGTTTCCACACATGGCAAAGACTAAGGTAACCAGCAAATTTCAGGATTTGGCCTTCATCCTTGCTAAACGAGAGATAGTCAGAAATTGGAAGACCAATAATGGGCCCCAATTGGACGTATGGAAGAGAGAGATGATTAAGTGGGCTGGATATGAGAGCAAAGTGAGACTATGAGAGGTGAAGCCGGGTCAGGACTCCCTTGAGGCAGCCCAGGCGTGGGAGCCCTTAGTGGGCACACTGCAGCACCCAGACCCTCTGACCCGGAAGAGCTATAACATATTCCCCTTGCTTCCTGGACACATTCGAGAAGTAGCTCCCATATTGGGCTTTACATATGGACACTCCCTGACATGACTCACTTGCCTGCACTCTCCAAGGACAACAGGCAGACGTCCCTTGCGAATATGTTAATTTTCACTCCCCAACATGGGAGGGCACTCAGGGGACACACATCAGGGATGAGGATGGGAATTGGGGTAGGCACCATTACTCTTCACTTCCGAGGAACATGGGGGGTGAGTGTGTTGGGGGGGTATTAAACATTGCTAGGCAAGAATTTCTTGTTTCTCCTCGTAACAATGAGAGTGATTATTTTCCCCTTTGGTCAGATGCTTATAAGTAACAGGATGGAGATGACTTATATTGGATTTGTGAAGCACAGCAATGAGGATGTGCCCCGAGGGGTTGTATTTTCACTTTTGCAAAGTGCAATAAAATCAGTTTACTAACAACCCTAGTTTCCTAGATCTTGGGGAGGCATTTGGGTAAATTGAGGATAGTTCCAATCATCGATTAACAGCTGCTGTCCTGTCCTGCAGCCTTCAGGATTAGGGGGAGTAGCTTCAGGGGGTGTTTGGGGTGGTATACCGAGGGGCATCAAAAACCAACCGCTTTAGCAGCTACAGCTGGGGTGGTATTCTTGATCGGCCTCTTATATCTGCTGCTAGGCAAAGGCTCATAATTAACATAAGGGGTGAGAGGGTGAGTGAATTAAATGGTGGATGGATAGATTATTTTTTTGGTACATTCAAAATGTGAGCCTAACGATAACGTCTTTGTAACCTTTGATTTTTAAAGTGAATTTCTATGTTTTAAAAACAAAAATCTATTTCCTAATTATAACGTTCCTGTAACCTTTGTTTTTTTCAGTGAATATACATATACATACAGCTTTTGGGCAGCAATAAAAATGTCAAGATAACTCTTGTGCTTATGTTTCTGCTAGAGAGAGATCATACTTTTGTTTAGTGGCAGATATGACAGCATAAAGTAGCGCAGAGGGTTAATGTGCCTGCTGCAAAGAATTGATCTGTATTTTGTGTGGATAGCTGAGTGGACTAGTAAAGCCAGCCGTTACAAGCACTTTAAAGCAAATGCAAAGTATATGAGAGAGGGGCTATGGAGAGATTAGGGGCACTTTTGCTGGGTAGTGAGGGAATCCAAGGAGGAGATCATGGGAGAGGGGGTGCCAAATTTGATTGTCGCACTGGGCGCCACCGCTGGTGGGCGCCACCAGTTCCAAAAGCTGTGATGATGGGTATGTTGCAAGGTTATGTAATACTGTGTCTGTTTTTTTGTGTGTGTTTTTTGGAAAACCTGTTAATCGAGGGAAGATGATAAGGTAAGGTGACCGACGTTATTTACTGTTGCACTCATCACTCACACACACACACACACACACACCAACCAACACTTTGTGAACAATATATCTGCCTTCTACGTAGGACAGTGTTTTAGAAGGACAGTTTTAGCCAGTACCAGATATGTCAGTCTTAACTCAGGAGGACAGTTCCGAGGAAGGAACAGAGACTGAGACAGCAGATACTGAGACAGCATTGGAGGGAGAGGACAGTGAGCAGAATCTGGAAGTGATTTTTCAGCCGACATCCCATCCAACAACTCCTCTTCTAGCAATTGTGAGGGAGATGATGATGACAGTCGTGCAATCCCTACACAAGCAAAGTCTGTGCAGTGGGGCAACAGTAGCAGGTTAGACCAACCCAGAGAGCAGGCACGTGTGGCGGCAAGCACAGACAGAGTGCTCTCTTGGCAGCCCCCCAATTTAGTTCAGTCTCAATTTCTGCCTTTCACTGGTGATGCTGGATGTAAAGTCGATAGGGCCAACTTTTTGCCAACTGACTACATCTATCTCTTTTTAGATGTTGACTTCCTTGAGCAATTTGTGTAGCAAATAAATTTGTGTGCCAAACATTTTTTGAGCGAGAACTCTGGGGCCCCATTTTAGGGCACCCCAGTGGACTCCCACTTTGCTGAAGAGTTGAAGATATTTTTGGCCTTGAAGCCAACATGAGGTTAGTGCAGAAAACAAATTTGCGTCCCCCTATGTCTACTGAGAAAAACAGTGACTCACTTAAGTGGACAGGCCAAGTGCCTGTGACAAAGAAGGACCCAATACGTACTGTGGAACATCAAAAGTATCAATCACACAACAGGCTGGTTTTGTAAGGGGGGGCACCTGCATTTTTTAACCCAGGCTTGGCCGCCATCTAGGGAAACCTACCAAACCTAGACATTTCTGAAAACTAGACACTCAGTGGAGGTCCAGGGAGGCATTGCTTGTGTGGATTCCCCAAAGATTTCTTACCCAGAATACTCTTCAAAGGTGAAACGTTGAATAAAAAAAAAAATCCCACCACCAAGTGTTCCCCCACTTGTCTTGATAAAAACGAGACCATTTTAGCTATAATTTTATATGTGTTATTTAAGCATACTAGGCCTGTCGCTGTGCACTTTGACCTAGATATATTTTATTTTGCTTTGTTTTATTATTTTAACATTAGCCTCATTTGCGGTCTTGTTTTATTTTCTCTATCTAGCTGTTCTTTGCCTAGGTCAGCACTGAGTTCTTAAACAAGACATTTCTCTCACTCTGTGCTTTTCTCAAGTCTGGAGTAAGATAGGTTGCCGGCAAATGTAGTACCCTTTGTCTCCAATGTTCACAGAAACATACACACTATTACGTGGGGATCCTTTCTTGGAACGTCAGATGTTTTATTATAAAAACACTACTTTGACCCATGTACGTTAGAGGGAGAATCCAGCCAGATGACCACGACTGTATGCTGATTGCTTATTGCTCCGCTACAGCTGCTTCTGTAGACTACAGGCCTCTTGCTCAAGTATGAGGGATGATGTCTTCTCAGGGGAAACCTGAAAGGCAGAATTAGAGCTTAACATATTATGCTCTAACAAAGCTTAGGTAGGAATTACTCTCCTTGTCAGAATTTGAATCATATTGTGCTTCATCGTCCTAGTTATTGCAATGCATGCCTTATTATCTAAGATGCAGTTACTTCAATAAAACCTTATTGAACTATACTCTGCCTCTGATTGTCCCTTGCATATGTGAGCCTAATGTAACTGAGAGAAACTGATGAGATCTGACTGACCACGATTCCCCTGAGGAGTCATGTATGTCATGCGCAAGGTTGCCCCAATCATCCCTGCTCTTGGGTGGAGATGAGGCACAGCTAAAAAGCCGGATTAGGCCGACAGGTATCACATGGTGCGGGATCCGACTCAGTCCCCTGCAGTATAGGTGATTCTGCCGCCCGAAACCAGTAGTCTCATTAGGATTATGAGAACCTACGCGACAGGACAAGTTGGGAAATCCTGGGTGGTAGAAAGTTTGTTCATCCCTGCACATTCTTGTAGTTTACGTCACAGATGTTAAAGGAAAAATAGTGTCTTCATTCAATGTTTCACCTTTGAAGGGTATTCTGGGTAAGAAACCTTTGGGGGATCCACACAGGTGATACCTGCCTGGACTCCCCTTCATATCTACTTTTCAGCAATTCCTGAGTTTGATACGTTTCCTTACATGGTTGCCGTTCCTAGGACTAATTAGTACACACCATTGTTATCTTAATCGCCACAATCTGTTTTAGGCCCCTTCCTGATGTCGGCACTTGGCTCACACCAGTGGGGTCCCATTTTTAATCGTGAGACCTGGGGAAATGCTGGGTGGTAGGAAATTTGTGACTGCCTGCAGATTACAGAACTTTTCATCTCAGAAATGTGAGGAAAATGTGTTTTTTTAGTCAAAGCTGGAGGTTTGCAAGGGATTGTGAGCAAATAAAAAACATAGCGTGAGCCATGCAAGTAAGCCCACTCTTGATACCGCTAGGTGTCTAGTTTTTTAAAATGTACAGGTTGGCTAGGTTACCCTAGGTGCTGGCTGAGCTAGGGTCCAAAATCTCGGGCTACCCAGATTGGAAAAAAGGACCAGTTTCAGTAGAAAAATGTGATGCACCCATTTTGCGTTTTGGGACATTTCCTGTTGCAGGGACTAGCTCTACACACAAGTGAGGTATCATTTTTATCGGGAGACCTGAGGGAATGCCGAGTGGAAGGAAGTTTGTGCTACCAACAGATTCCAGAAATTTCTATCACAGAAATGTGAGGCAAATGTGTTTTTTCAGTCAAAGTTTGAGGATTTCAATGGATTCTGGATAAAAAACGTTTGTGAGCCAAGCAAGTCAGCCCACTCTGGATGGCCCTAGGTGTATAGCTTTCAGAAATGTGCAGGTTATCTAGGTTTTTGCTAGGTACGGGCAGAGCTAGGGTCTAAAATGCCAAGCTACCCATATTGGAAAAAAAAGGACAAGCTTTATTGGAATAATATAATGCATCCATGCTGAGTTTTGGGCCATTTCCTGTCGTGGGCACTAGGCCTACCCACACAATTGAGTTCTCATTTTTATCAATAGACTTGTGGGAGCATGGAATAGTAGAACATTTGTTATAACCTATTGGATTTTGCCGCATTTGTGTCTTTCAAATGTAAGCCAGTGTATAAGAAAGATGACATTTTAAAACATACTCTACAAATCATACAGAAATTCAGAGATGTAGAAATGATCACTGCTCCTAAACTCTGTATCTTGTGCCCATTTCAGAAATACATAGGTTTCCTTGATACTCATATTTTTCTCTGTCTAGTTTGCTATAAGAATTGGTCTATACTTAATACTCAATGAAAAGCTATTGTATGGTGCACCTCAGTCATTGTCCCTAGGTACCTTGGGTTCTTGAAGAACCTACAAACCCTATATATCGCTGCAATCAGAAGGGTCTAGCTGACATAACGGTATATTGCTTTTGTCAATCGGCCATCCTGAGAAAAAGTTACTGATGTAAATGTTGCCACAAAGGCCCGTTTTTTCCTACTCATTTTTAAAATTTCTTTATTTCAACAGGTATTTTCCTTGGCAAAACCTTGAGGGATCTACACATATGACCCCTTGCTGAAATTGGGATTTTGTCTACTTTTCAGATATCTATATCTTTTCTGGATCACCCTTGGGTTTCACACTGGTTTCTACCTACAACCTGGAAGTAGGTTGAGAGCCCATAAAATAGAGAAAATATGCTACCTCTTAGAAAAATGCCACAACTGTGGTAAAAAATTAGGTTTCTGGATTCAGCTCTGCATGTTTCGGAAAGCTTGGACTGTAGTACAGCAAAGCATACATGGATGCCATATTTTTGGAAAAAACAGCCATTTTTATCTGGAGCATATTTTTCTTATTTTTCTAAAAAAACCTCAAAATGTTGCTATATTTTGCCTATTTTCTCAGTCTCCACCAGGGGAATCCCCATACCGTAGGTACCTTTAAAATCACCAGGATGTTGGGAAAAAGGGACGCACATTTGGTGTGGATACCTTATGTGGAAAAAAAGTTATGGAGCCCTAACCGTGAACTACCCCAAAGAGTCAAAAAAGGGCTCAGCACAGGGGGCGGGGGAGACCCAGCATTTAAGGGGCTAAAGACTGTGTACTACGAATATCTGAAAGTTGGAGCCTTGTGCAGGGAAAATATGGGAGCTGGAACTGAGGAGTGTTAAGAGCTAAGGAGGTACCAGTGTATTGGAGTGTCAGAAAGGAACACTATCACAGTGATTGTTAAAGAGGAAATTATGAGCATGTTTATGATGCATTAAAGAGTACTAGGTGAGGTTCTATAATGCTAGGAACAGTGAGGTGAGAGGAACAGGGTCGTGTTGGCAGTGCAGAGAGGTGAGGAAAGGAGAATAGGAGGTGACTGGTGCAGCTTCTATCCCACTCTGACGATATTCAGAAGTGAGTGTATAAGACAGGTAAGGGCAAATTAAGTTTTGTGAACACTCAGAAATCTATTGTTATTGTGAGAAAAAGGGTAGATATTGCAGCCTTCTGAATGTTGAATTATGAGTAATGAAGTGTGAAAAATAAATTGCTCACCTAATGGAAAGTAGTTGAATAAAAGCAAAAAGGGAGATGGAAGTAGTGAGAGTCATCAATTGTGCCATTGATTTGAACTTCCTGTTTCTGGCGGATATGTGAACCACTGCCCATTGAAGGTTGTGAGAGGTAGAGCACCACTTGATATACACTGCCAGAATGGCTTGAACTTCATCAAAAAAAATATAAATAAATTTTTATCAACAATGTTTTTTAGAGTTTCATTTGAGCTGCGATCCTCACTTAGTCTATGTTTTACCTTGACTGGTTATTTCATACTTGTTTACTTTGACCAATAATTTGATATTTTGGTTATCCTTTAGTGATTATGATCTCCTTTTAAAAGCCCATTGTTGAGTTTTATTAGCTTTACGAGTTTATATTTTCTGTAAACGGACTTATCAACATCTATCTAAAAGTGGTCTTTTTTAAATATTAGCATCAAAAAAGTGCTATTTAAAGAGCTGGTAATATTACAGTATGTGCTAGAGATACACTTTAAACAGACAATGGCTGTAGTTGTACTTTTTATTATGTAAATGGGAAAACAGAATAAGAAGAAAAGGTGAGTACATTATTCTAAGAGATCAGAATGGTGAGGAGCATTCACTTAAGAACATTGAAAGAAATATCAACATTCGATAGGTTATACAGTATGGATAGAGAAGGGTAAGAAGATAGAAATTGTAAATGATACTGAAAAAGAGGAAGGTAAAACAGAGGATAAGTTGACCTTCAAAGTGTACTAAAAAAAGTAAAGAAAGGTAAAAAGAGCCTTTCTGAAAACATAGTTAGAAACAATGTCTGCAAATGAAAATAGTGAGGAATACTCTAACAATTTAAACTCATCAACTGAACAACCAGTGAGGTCACATAGAAGGTCACCAAAAATTCCAGGGAGAAGGATAAGATATATTGGGTGCTAATCACAATAACAAATGAACCCCTTAACTACCCTTTTAGATATTAAAACATAAGAGAGCAATGGAGAGCATTTTAAAACAAAGAGCCTTAAAATGTTTGAGGAAGGAAATAAAACAAAATTATTGTTAGCAGCATAGTCCTCAGTGTTGAAGGATACAAATGCGTACATGGTAGCTTGGAGGGATGAAACTGCATAGGAGATAATAGCTGAATGAACACAAAAAAGCAAGTATGTGCAGACTTGCTTTTTAAGCGGAGTAATAAAGCTAAAGTTGACTCCTGCAACCAGATACATATGCAAGTTCATTCGGAAAATGCACAGGAGCAAAGATCAAAAGATTCACAGCTTGAGAATTCTATATACAATGAGTTAGATACACTATCAGCTGTTAACCTAGTAGTTGAAAAGAACATATTGGAGAAGCCTCTGCATTAACTCTAAGCTGTCAAATAGAGATACCCCTTGGTTCCATGCTATCAGCCAAATGGAATCATGAATGAAAAATGTGATTCTCCAAATGAAGGGAGAATTATGATTTTATTGAAATCACGGAGGCGAGCTTTATGCGTAAACTTTCTTTATTCACCACTCTACAACATTAAAATAACTAAACACTACCTCTGAATGCTGTCACAAAGTGAATAAAATATTCAACGCTTCATAAACCCAGTGCCCTCCCTTTTGTTCCTCTTTTGATTGCTAAGAGAAACATTAAAACTCATGTATGCACTTGATACTGCAAAAACAAAAATATTAAAGAAAATCCATGTACAAAGTGAACGTCTTAATGAAAAAAAACAAATGTCAAATAACAATAAGGTAAAATTTCTCAAACATCACATATCTTAGATATACAAAACACTTTCAGAATAACAAAGCTAGAGCAAGAGGATGGGGGAATAATACTAACCTGCTTTTTAAAAAAAAATCACAATTATCTTCACAGCACTTGGCAAATTAGCATTTTATGGCAAGACAGAAGGCTAGCATTCTGCATGTTTAAGTCTTTTACCACAATACCAGAAACATGCTGATCATGTTTGAAATACAACCTTGTGCAAACTGAAGGTTTACACCTCTCTCAGGGTATCTTCCAACCTCCCTCCAGCATGGAACACTTTACTATCCATTGCCCATCTGACTGAATGTGCCTTGACTTTGCTAACACCTGCCTGCAGTTCCTCTTCTCGGTCCCTGGTGCCCTTGACTCATTGATGAGCTTAGCAGGCTCCTCAGAAATATATTTCTAACCTTTGGATCCTGCGAAATCCTCCAGACATGAAGGTTGAGAGAACCTGACTCCACCAGCAGGTTTTGCTCCCCTGACACTCCTTCCAATAAACCTTTCCAAGCTGGCATTAAAAACAGCTTGTGCATCTCAAGCTCTAGAAGTGCCTGAAAACAAGTTGAGTCATCCAAAAAGCCAACAACACTACACACCTATCTTCTTACAAGAAGCAGTAACCTGTGAGTCATACTGAATGGTGGAAAAGCATTACACATGACTTCCTTTCAATTCTGTTTGAATGCATCTACCGCCGCAGCAACAGGATCTGGATCCTAATAAGTCTTAAAGTGAAAAGTCAGTCAACACAAAACAGATCTATATCTTATAGACCCCAAATGTCCAGAATGTTCAGAAAAATCTATTAATTCAACTCCCTACTTCTGAAATCATTCAATATCTTGAATTTCAGTCCGCTATCAAAAATTATTTTTGTCAGGTAAGTTCTGAACCACCAGAACTATACTGTGCACTACACAGCAGTACATCTCTCTAGCAACCTCCAACAACTTCTTTGACATGCTGGTGCCTAACATATTTATGTAAGTCACAACATAATGTTATTGATTTTCAACAAAACTGGACCTTCCGGAATCCAATTCTTGAAACTCTGAAAAGCCAACAGACCTGCAGATATTTCCAAAACAATGATGTGTACTTGTCTCTCCTTCTCGGAACTCTTCCCTCCACTCTTGCTGCAAGAACTTTTCTCCCCAAACTAAGCTGCTTGCATCTGTTTCAACAACATAATCCAGCCTGAGGGCAAAAATAGCTTTCTCATTTCATGCCTCGAGATTCTTCAACCACCACTGTAGCTCCTGCCTTGTCTCTTCTGAAACCCAAACACTGTCTCCATACCTTAGGCCCTTCACCAAACCTGCAGAGCTCTGTAATGTAGAGGCCTCAGATACACTGAGTGTATCAAGAAGGAAAGCAAACCATTCACCCTTGCTAAATTCTTCAGGGAAACCTTTCTTAACGTCAACAAATTACCTACATACAGCTTTATCATTTTGACTTTCTTTCCGGGCAATCTCATTGACTATTTAGAGTGTCCTCAGTGAACCCTAGAATCTTCAAGCATTGAGAGGGAATAGGAACCAACGTCTCCATATTCAAAATGAAGTCCAAACTCTCAAGGATTGACTGTCAACTTCAGATAGGTCAACAGCAAATCCTTCTCCTGACGCATCAAAAACATATTCAACTAAACAATTAATGACACTCCCTCTCTCAAACAGCCTACTACTGGTCTCATTACCTTCAAAACTTCCATGAGGTGAATGAGAGACTAAAGGAGATGGAAATTGTACAACTGACCTCTTCATCAGGATTGCAAAAATCTTTGGCTGTTTTTAAATATGAATTGTTTAAGTTTAACAGTCTCTCTCCTGAAGCAGATCCCTGAAGAGATGAATTCCCTTGATTTTGAATTGCCTGTAAACAACATATTTGCTCAAAACTCTTAAAGGTGTCATGAACCTCCACCTCTTCTCCTTTTTTAACAAACGTACTGATGAAATCTACCTGATGGTTCTCCAACCTCATTATATTAGGAATACAGTACCCCCCTGCTGTACATTATAAGGATAATGCAAGTTACCAAGTTTTATAACCATATAGAGGAACGAGGCCGAAAGCTGATTTCCTTTATAAGGTTATGGAATTGCAATGTGACTTGCAATATCATTATAATATTTGCCAGGGGGTACTTAATCTCATATCATACTTGGTCACCCCATCACCTTTCTCACAAACCACTTAAACCCTTGATGCGTAGCATGTTCGCAAACATGAAGAATAAAAATAAAGCTTCTGGGGCAAAATTAAACACACCAAAAACTGGTTAGATATTTTTTGCTAACAGTTTTTAGAAACAGTTCAATACAAGTCTATTTTTTTTGTTTAAAAAGCTGCAGTGGTTTGGAACATGTACAAACATGCATAAAGATTCTATCATATCTCTATCTAAGGAGTGCAAAAAATAAACATTCTCTCTACTTGTCATTGTGAGATTTTGTAAGATTAGAGAAGAAGAAACAAAAAAGCAACTTCCATTTGATACTTTAAACAGCTGCTTCAATTATGCTCAGCAAATGGACCTGCCTTTCACCTTCACTGCTGGCTCTGGCAGCAGGCATTGTGACGTCAGAACTTGACTGTAATAACCTTATGATAGTCACGTTCTGACATCTTCTCTTTATAAATTGGTGACTTGATGCATCACAAGTCACAGATTATAAAGAAATTAGTGACTGGCGTTTATACAGGGATTACAAAATCCCATGTATTATAGCTCCCTTCTAAAACATCCGCTCTACCTCTAAAACTACCCAACAGTTGTCATCCTTTTGAAACACCATTTTATGTGGTTCCTTGCTTTGAACCAGTTGAGACGCTAATTCTATCTTGTACCTTAGTAACTCCTAATGTCCCCAAGGATCATCTGTTACTACTTTTCAATTTTCCAGGAACTGCATTAACCTGACCCTACCTTTTTTTGGAAAGAACCAGAGCAAATCATCATACTCACCTTTCACATTTCCTCTCTGCTGCCCGTTCCTCTGTAGGACCTACATCTTGCATTTCTGCCTCTTTAGGGACAAAAACATGGAGCTCTTGGGCTCCTCAAAAAGAGACCCTTTCGTTATTGGTCTACAACTTAAAATAGGTATTGCCAGTAGGCTGCCCTCTCTTTCCATCCATACAATATAAAGGCTCACCAAACTCTCTCCTCACAGACACCTATGCCCTATCCAAGGCTGTGAATGTGAGCACCAACTTTGATAGGGACTCTACTATCCCTTCTCCAAATAGAAGTCCTTTGGCCACCTCACTCACCTACTTCTTTGCTATGTCCTCATAACTTGGGACCATTCTTCATTAAAATGGCCTTCCATCTTTCAGATTATGTGAGAAATTGGGGTGTTGGTTGAGTGGGGTGTTAACCGTGCTCAAGCAACAGCCACAATCTCTGTCAGGGTGAACCACAAAAGTCACTAAATTAACCTGTGCTTATCCCTGTGCTAGCTTGGTTAAAAAAGAGTCTTTACTTTGAGTCAGTGTGAAAAGTATCTATTCAGTACACATACAGTAATAGAGTAAAAACACAATAAAAGAAAGATCCCACTCCAATTTAGAAAATAGAGTCAATTTTAGTACATTTAATACCAAAACTCCACAAAAACAATCTTTAGAAACAGAGTTATAAATTTATAAAGTTTAGCGTAAAAATAAGCGCCTAAAAGATCAAAGCGCAACCGCTGACAACTAGTAGTGTGAGACCGGGTTAAAGTAAAAAATCATGTCTGAACCCAATGGAGCATGGGTTGGATATGAGAAGTGGATTGGGCCCGGTCAGCGCATACCTTTGGACTTCGAAGAAATTTCAGCAAAAATTGTCTGAGAAGGTAACGTTCAGCGGGATAAGGTTGCAGGCTGTATCTGAGGAGGGGAAGTCATCATTGAGGAGTTGCTGGGTGAAGTTGCGGTAAAGCTTTCCACATTCTGACCTAGTAAGGGGCAACTGCTGACAACTAGTAGTGTGAGACTGGGTTAAAGTAAAAAATCATGTCTGAACCCAATTGAGCATGGGTCAGATATGAGAAGTGGATTGGGCCCGGTCAGCGCATACCTTTGGACTTCGAAGAAATTTCAGCAAAAATTGTCTGAGAAGGTAACGTTCAGCGGGATAAGGTTGCAGGCTGTATCTGAAGCGGGGATGCCATCATTGAGGACCTGCCGGGTGAAGTTGCGGTGAAGCTTCCCACATTCTGACCTAGTAAGGGTCAATGACTGGAAAGGCACAACTTGGAGGGTCAGGCTTCACTCATGCGGATCCAGGTGCAGACTCAAGATGGCTAGAGCCTTTTCTGTCCCTGAGGCTCTGATCAGGAGGCCAGCTCTTTGGAGTCACTCCGGTAATTCTGGGCTCGAGAAAGGGAAAAGAGGTTAAGCAGCAGGGCAGGCCTCTGAAGGTTCAAGTCCACCTTCAGGCAACACAGCAGTCCTTCCAGGTGCACCAAAGCAGTCTTCTGAAGTACACAGAATGCCACAGAAAGAGGCAGTCCTCTGTGAGTCCTTCTCCGGGTTCAGAAAGTGAACTGAAGGCTGGATCGGAGCTTCCTATTTTAATACCTGGTGCCTTCTTTGAAGTAGAAGACTCTAGAGGTTCCCTTTAAAGTGCTTGGAGTGTCCTGTCTCCCCTGAATTGGCTGCAGCCAGACTACAGGCAGAGTGAAGTAGTGTGAAGTCCTTTGTGTGAAGGCACAGCACAGCCTGCTAATTTGCAAATGGGGCTGTGCCCAGCTCCCCCCGACTCCATCCTGCCAGTGATGACCCAACCAGGAACACCTAATCCCTCTATTGTGTGGCTGTCTGGGAGAAACAAACAAAGTCCAACTGCCAACTACACCCAGTTGTGATCCACAAACAGCTGTAAGCATGAAATAGTTATGGCAGGAAAATGCCAACTTTCTAGAAGTGGCATTTTCAAACTTTTGACTTAGAATCCGAGTTCAACATTAAAGAGGATTTTTAATTACAATTTCTCAGACACCAAACACAAATTTACTACCTACTCCAAAAGAAAGGTTAGCACTTATTGAATGTAATAAGGCAACCCAATGTTAACCTATTTGAGAGGTTGGCCTCAAAGTTATGACACCCAAATTTGTGAGTTTTTCACTACTAGGACATGCAAAACTTAAAAGTACATGTCTAGTCTTTTAAGTGCAATCACCCTGCCCTACGGGCTGCCTATGGCTGACCTCAGGGGTGACATACACTAGTAAAAAGGGAGTATGAGGCTTGGCAAGGAGGTTATTTTTTCAGGTCGAATTGAAAGTTTAAAACTGCATTCAGGCTGCAATAGCAAACCTGAGACATGTTTTAAGGTGCTACTTAAGTAGGTGGCACAATACGTGTAGCAGGCATACTAATCCCCTTTCCTATGCCTGTCCTTAATGCTAATGCCGTGGCATTAGCATTCAGGACCAGCATAGGAAAGAGAACCAGTGACTGAAGTACTGAATTTGGGCAGTAGCAGATGCCAGAAATACCATGCCATGCTGTGAAGAAAAAAATTACCAAAAGGAAGAATGAGGAACGAATTACAGGATCTAACCAGAAATGGACGGCTCAGCACTCATGCTGGTTGCCGAGATAGAAGAGTGAGGGATTTGCATTACAGACTGCTTCGAAAGGGGTTATGACTTGTCCAAAAAAAATATAATTAAACCCCCAAAGATATAACAATTAACACACCTCCAGACCTCACATCAAATTCACCTTTCCAGATTACTACAACAGTTATGTTATTTAGTGTTGTGTATGAAAGTCCCCAGCCCTGAGGAAGATTTTCAATTAAAGATGGCCCCTTAGAAGGTCAACACACATTGGCGTCATGATAACGGGGATGAGACTAGCCTGTTCCTAATGAAATAAGGCATAAAGCATCAGACCGAAAGAATACCCCACCCCTGGGTCAACTGAATTCCAGAAATTATTAGCATTGGGATTTTTGATTTAAGGTTTTTTAAATTGAAAAGGACTAATGCCTATTGGACACTTGTTCACATTTTTTCCATGTTTGATAATATAATGTGCATAATGGACACTTGAATGTATGTGTCGCTGAGATGATGTGTTGTCAGTTTGATTTTTCAAAGATTTGGGCCCTCATTATGACATTGGTGGTAAATCCCGCTTGCCACCACGCTGATGGCCGCCAACATACCACTGCAGTGGCGGATATCCGTTCACCATATTATGACACACACACACACACCAGTCCGACACAATACAGCCCCATCCACAAATCCGCCAGACCAAAGGTCAGTGCAAAAGTTGCGGACCTAACATCAATACCGTTATGCCAACAAAACAACACCCATCACATTATGACCCACGAATCACCACGGCGGACATTCAACGGCGGTAAACCATTGGTGGTACATACCGCCATGCTCGGAATGGACACCGATATTCAAAACAACACTACATTGGCCAATACGAAAAACACACACCTGACACCCACACACACACACACCACACCCACACCACTATAAAACACACACCCACAATACCCACAACCCCTTAAGAACACCCATTGCTACCAGGAGACTGAGAAGAAGAGCACAGAGACAACTAGACACACACACCACTCACACCCATACATCCCTCACGCACTCCATATCACACACCCCACAACATTACGCAACACACTCTCACCAACACACACCACATAACATCCATGGCACCACAAAGGCACCCCCGTTTCACTGAGGAGGAGTTAAGGGTCATGGTGTAGTAAATAGTCAGGGTAGAGCCACAGCTCTTTGGAGCACAGGTACAGTAGATATCCATTGCAAGGAAGATGGAGCTATGGCGGAGAATCGTGGACCCAAGAACCAGAACCAAGAACCCAAGAACCAAGCATCAAGGCACCAGCTCGCCATACAGCGGACTGGCGGTGGACCCCCCACCTCCTCCTCCACAGCTCACAGCATGGGAGGAGCAAGTCTTGGCATTACTGCATCCTGAGGGACTCCCTGGAGAATCGAGAGGACTGGACACTGGTAAGTCAACATTTAACACATCACCCCCATACCTGCATGCCATTACACCCCCTCACTCCCATCACTCTACTCCACCCCACACACTGCACCAACGCAAATGACTAACCCCAATGCCAAGCCCTGCATGCCATACCAATGCATGAACCCACCCCCCAGCCCTGCATGGACACCCATCACTAAAGCATGCACAGCATAGGGAAACTAATATTCCCACAATACATCACCATACACAAGCAAAAGCTGGCAGGGCAGCACCAGTGATAGAGGGGAAGCCACAGATGTACAATATGTCATACACATGAAGCATAATACAACATTTTACATCACCACAGGTACCCCAGCCAATATCAGTGGAGAGGAGGTGTCACTACTATCCAGCCCCCCAACAGAAAATGCCCTGAGTAATGACAGTAACGCTGGATTTCAGGATCTGGAGGATCTACCTGGCCCATCAGGGACCACTGGACAGCCGGTCACCCAAGCACAATCACAGTTTACCACAGAGCCTCCCCCATCAGTATCCAACAACACCGCACCCACCCAGTGTCCCCACCCCTCTGTCCCCAGGACATGTCAATCAGCAGTGTGCCCACCTGTACAGGGACCCCAGGCCACACCCCCCAAGACAAACAGGGACCTGGGGTAAGTGGCAGTGAACAAACCATTCAGGGGACAGGGGCACAGGCCAACAGGGAAACTAGGAGGACTGCTGTGTACCAGGGGGAGGATAGGAACAGGGAATAGACTCTCCAGGAGGCACTCTCCGAGATCCTGGGAGCCTACCAACATTCCCAGGATACGATTGGCCAGATCCTTGACAACGTGCAGAAGAACAGTTGGCTGCAAGAGGGACAGTATCAGGGGATCAGGGAGGACATGCAGTCACAAACATCACCCTGATCTCCATTGCAGGGGTGCTGGCAGACATGGACAACATCATGAGGGAGGAAACAGCACACCAACGGGCCCCTACCACTAGCCAGTCAATTGAACAACCCTCCACTTCCGCTGCTACTAGTGGCCAGGAGGCCCCGCCACAGGACCCACAGGCCTCCAGCATCCCTCCCCCTGCAGAAGGTGAACCACCCCTCAAACGTTCCCTGCGACCGAGACAGAAGCCAGAGACAATTGCCAAGACCATCGCCATGAAATGAGACTCTCCTGATTGTCCCCCTTGTCTCCCACACTGTCACCTTGTCCACCTTGAACTGCCTTTGCTCCCCTTCCTATTTACACTTGGACACTGCACCTGTGCTACAAACAGACTGGAACAATAACCCTGGACTTTCCTCAATCATCACCCCTTTCCATTGCACTTTCCCCTCAATTTCTTAACACTACAATAAACACCCTTGAACACAACTCAAATACTTGTATGTCATGTTGAAACAGTGTATTAATTAAGTGTTCTCTATGGATGTGTCAGGATACAGGTTGAGCCTTGCACTGTGCCCTGCGGCCTTGTGTGCCCTTATGACTTTGGACTGGGCAATGGCCCTTTATGTACATCTGTAAATATATTTAATTTGTGTGGTGGGTTTTGCAATGCTAATACATTGTCAGTACTCCAGCAATCTGGTCCGTGTTTTATTATGCCGTGTGCCATTGCTTTACATGTGCAGCTGGTTGTGTGTATGGTGTGTGTGTGCAGGGTGTGTGTTGTGGGTGTGTGTGTCACTCTTGTTTTCCTCCCACCCTCATTTCTGTGCTAGGCGGCTGTCCTCACCGTCATCGTCTTCGTCGGCGTTGGTGTTCCAGGTGGAGCATGACATAGAAGATCATCGGGAAAACTTGCAGTTCGGGTTCCATGGTGGCGTGGATCTTTCCTGTGTCTCCAATGGTGAGTCCTTTCACTTCTGAGCTCTGTTTCCCGCCACGATTTTTTGTTGGTGTTGGTACTGCCCTGAAAAAGGTGGCGGTTTTCTGTGTCTTAATATGGTGGGCGGTACTTTGTCTTGCGCCTGGCTGTTGTTAGCTACCGCCGTGGTGAATGTTGTTTCCGCCCTGGTGGTTAGTGTGGTACATTGGCTGTCTATGGGAGTTATCACCGCCATGATCATAATTTGGCGGAAGTTACCGCCAGCCTGTTGGCGGTATTACCGCCACTTTATCACTCACTGCCAGGGTCATAATGAGGGCCTTGGATATTTTGTATGTTGTTTTGTGATTAATGTTTGGTGCACAATAATATATTAAGAAACATGTAACTGTATTATTCCTCAGTCGTTTTCTGAGCATTACAAATAAGGAGTTTCTAGGTAGGTATTGATAAAGACAGTTAAAGTTGTGATGTGAATTTGAATACATATATCCAGACTAAGGATGTGCTGATTGATGGATGCAAGCTCACCAGCAGCAATTACTTTACCATTCCTGGGTAACTGGTATGCCGCTTTACTAGGGACTTATACAGTGGCGTTCGGTAATTTTAAGAGGGAGGGGGGTGGGCAGGAAGCACACTCACATGCATTCATTCACACATGCGTGCACGCACATCCGTTCACAACACTCATCAACAATCAAACATACACGCACACACCAAACATTCATTTAAAAGACACACACACACTTACCTTCAGCTCTGAGGTCCCAGGAGGGTTGGGGCTGCTGACTTCCCTACGGTCAGCCAGTGAGGGAAGGCAGCAGTCCCAACTTCGTCACAGAGTGGGATGGGGTCAGTGAGACTTCTGATCCCACCCCACTCTGTGACGAGGTGTCACTGATTGACGCTCACCCTGGGCACTTCAGGGCTTAAACCTGAAGAACCCAGGTCGGAGTCAATGGGTGACGATTCACCTCGTCATCGAGGGTGAGGGCCTCAAGGCACCTTTGCTGAGCCGAGGAGGTCACACCCATAGGAGCTGTGACCTCTTCAGCCCAGCAAAGTTCAGCTCAGGCAGCCGGGATCCTGCGCAAATCGTGCTTGTCTTGCTCCTGGCTGCCTGAGCTGAACATGAAGAGTGTCTGTCAGGCTGACCTTTGCTCAGCCTGACAGGCACTCTTCATGAGGGACAAAAGGTGGGATGGCGTGGCCCCCCTGCCCTAAAGGATGGGCCGCGGCTGGACTTAGAAGTAAATTAAATATGTCAATCAGGGGCAAGTCAATTCTGCCATGTTTTTGGGTGTGAGCACAAGCAGTTTAACATTGGTTAGCAGTGGTAAAGTGCACAGAGTCCTAAGGCCAACAAAAACAAATTCAACAACTATAGGAGAAGTGAAGGCAACATATTTGGGGTGACCCTACAGAGGGGGCCAGGTCCAACAGATAGCTTGCCAGCATTAGCACTCCAAAGAAAGCAAATTGCAAGCTAACACCATCCCTCAAGTAAATCCATGTCCACATTTGAGCCCTTCAGGAATACACTGTACACCACATTAAGCGACTGCTCTACTGCTTGGTTCTTATACGTGTGGGGCACTTCGGTGCTTTGCAACATTTGTAGTTAAGGCTTCTTGTGAAGAATGTGACCGTTTCCTATATACTGTGAGGTCTTGTTACTGCCAGTATCTTCTGACTATTTTAAAAAACTGATGCTCCTTTATGAACACGACTTAGGCACTTTGGATTGCTTGCTTGTACTAGGTTTGTGTGAATCGTGCACTTTGGTTTTCCACAAACCTAACCTTTCATTCATGTTTTCTTCCTTTTTTCTTTAAGTGTCTTTTCACCTTTTGAGAACTTTGTGATTACCAGACTATTTTTTTAAATATATTCTTTTCCATTTGTGATCTCTCTCACATTGACATTTTAGTGGTTTTTGTTTTCATTACAGCGTAACCTTGGATTGATTCATTTCTGTACATTTTTTCAGTGACTCTCTTCTTAATTTTCTCCTGAAAGAACGCATGTTAATTTTTAAGTACATACAACCCTTTTTGTGAGTAGTATTAAACTTGCTTTCCCATTTATCTTCTGTATGACGTCTGACCAATGTATTGAACCAAATCTTCAATTTTTGCTTTGTAGATGAAATATCACATCAGGATTGCTTATTGAATAATATCTCAAATATGCCTCATGTTTTACTTTTTCACTACGAATAACATTTTGGCATGATTTGATAATTTCTGTTTTTTAAAATCATACTATGTCAAGTTACTTTCTTTTCCCACCGACTTTTCTGATTTCCAGCTTCACTATTGGCGCACTGTTTAAATTATACACTTTTTAATATCTTTATGGCCACCTTACTGTTTGATGGCATCCTTTCAACGTGTACACAACATCCAATTGGTGACTTTCAGATTCTATTCGCACTAAGGTTTTTGTCTGATTTACAAGTCGTACTATGAGATCTACTTTGTATTCTCGCGCACTACTTCCGGGGTATTTTCAAATATCTTGGGTTTGACTGCATGACTTAAGTTTGAGTTTGTTATTTCTTTGGTTGTCTCCCTTCACATTTTACTTTACGGGGACTACCTTTAGTTATCTGGTGATCACATTATCATTATAAGTACTTAAGCTGTTATATCGGTATTTCTTTATGAGTGATGTAACTCGTATTTTCTTTTTTGTTTGTCGTTTTCCCTTCCCTGTTTCGTTTTTTTCCTTTCACGCAAATATTTCTTATTTTATATTGATCCCCCTTTTTTTTTATTAATGTTCATGATTCTCTCATGTCAATCTTAGTGATTATTTCCTGACCCTGATGAAGTGACTCATGTCACGAAACACGTTAGCCTGAATCTGCAAAGTTTGCTTTAGAAACAATTAATTAAATAAAGCGGATTTTCATTATACCTCATGTTTGTGGGCATTAATTGAATTGCTTGGAACCTCAAAAACATGTCTTGTTTATGTTAAGTGGATATCCGGGTAATTATGGAAGAAGAAGGGACAGATCATCAAAGGGCTGCTCCTCAGTCGACTACTCTCCACCATATGAATCATCCTAACATAAAAATCCAAAACATCCAAGAGCTTACCCTCACACTGTTTTAAGGGAAGCTCGAACTCCTCCCTTCGATGCCTACCAAACTTAAATGAGTAACCTTTTCAGGGTCCATATTTGAGGTCATGCACTCCCTTTCTCCCTTTATCCCTCACAACAGGGTCCAAATTTGGAGTCATGCACTCCTCCCCCACAATTTAGGGAGAACATTCAGCCTTCATGAAAGCCCTTTCTTCCTTATAAGACCTCCTGATGCAGTGTTTTATATAATCTGCCACATGGTGTAGTGGTCACCATTCCGAAGTCCTCAGATGTTGTGTGTCATCGGGGTTCACCTATTAGGGCCCTCAAGACAAAAGTAGTCTGACTGTTACAGATGGATGTCATCTTTAAAGCATCAAATGGAACCTTATCTACAGTGATGTCTAAACCATAATCATCCTCATCTGCTCACAGACCTCCTGTCCATTAGGTTGGTGGGAAGCCTCCTCCTTTGAAGGTAATTCTGCATTCTGTGATATCTCTAAGGGCCCCTATCTCTTGTGTGCCATAGGACATTACTCCTGACTGATCATGACTGAAGAGTTTCCGCTAATCGTTTTCTGTTTTTCCCCAGACACTTTCCACCTGGTGAATTCTACAAGCTATATTCATTTTCAGACAAAAACCACAACTCGTCTGTCTCATCTTGGGCACTTTTCCTTTTAATTATTTATTACATAGTCTAAAGCACTCTGAACTTGGCAGTTAGCCTCTTCATTATATCTTCCCGTATTTAAGAACAAAACTTTCCCCCTTCAGAGTCAGCCATATTATATTCAAGAAACTCAAAATACATACAAACCTTGATTGTCACAATGAAATCAGAAGAAGAAACTCATTCAAAATATATTCAATTATAAACACCCCATCAAACTGCTCTCAAATACAAATGTACTATTGTTTACAAACTCATCTTTGAAATATATAAAATTTCTGCAGTAAAACCCTCTTGCCAAATGAGCCTTGTCTACGTCGCCGAGGCAGAAAATAAACGCTACCCAAAACAGCCTCAGAATGTCATCACAGAGACCTCAAACCCAATGTCCCACTGAAAAAAACTGTCCTTTTCAACTTGAAGACACTTAGGCCCTAATTACGACTTTGGCGGTCTTTTTAAAAGATCGCCGAAGCGGCTCCAGCTAGCATACCGCCAGTGCTGGCGGTATGCTGCTCGCCCTACTAGGAGATTTCAGCTGGGCCAGGGGGCGAAAACAGCATTTCCGCCTGCTGGCCCAGCAGAAAACTCACCACAGCATTGACGCTGGCTCATAATCAAGCCGGCGGCAATGTTGTGGTGAATCGGGTGTGACAACACCCATCGCACATTTCACTGACCATAATTCGGACAGTGAAATGCGCGACTGGGCTGCCCATGGGGGCCCCCTGCACTACCCATGCCAAGTGCATGGGTAGTACAGGGGCCCCAATGGCCTCTTTCCACCAGCCTTTGCATAGCGATGAGACCGCCATGCAAAGGCTGGTGGAAAGGGGACTCATAATCCTCTGGGCAGTGCTGCTTGCAGCACTGCCTTGGCGGATTGCGACTTCCGAGACCGCCAGGCTGTCGACAGGCGGCAACCTTGTGGTGCCGGCAGTCGGATCGTGGCCCATATGCCACGGTCATAATAGGGCCGTCCGACCGCCCTGTCTGCGGTGGTCCGACCGCCATCACGAGTGTGGCGGTCTTGACACCCCCATGCTCATAATGAGGACCTCAGTGTCATGCAGAAATGGATGCCCATGTGGGAGCTCCTACAGCGAAATACTAAAATGGTGGTTGAAGCTTTACACCAGTCCCAGATACCTTGTATACTGACTACATAGGTCTTCACTATTAAACTAATTAACCTGAAGAAAAACGAGATGCTTTTGAAAGAAGGGACTAAAACGCACACTAATGTCGGAAAAAACATAAAAAAGACAAAAAATATTAACTCAAAACAAAGACACAAATACCAAAGTAAAACAACATTTTAGAATTAAAAAACTCATTAGGATTAACCGTTTCTAAATAAATATAACAAAAAAACATAAAAACTTACCAGTACTGATAAATCTACAATAATAATATTCACACACCACAGAGGTATGTATTTGCCACAGAGCCCCAAATAAAAGAACAAAATCGAGGGCACTGGCTTTATGAAGGGTTAAATGCCGTATTTACTGTCTGACAGCAATCAGAGGCTGTGTTGTGTTCTTTTTAAAGCTGCAGAGTAGTGAAAAAGGGAAAGCTTTTACAAGCCTGCCTCCTGTTTTTCTATTAAATTCCAGTTCACTAGAACTGAATAAAGGAAAGAACAGTGTAAGAAAGAAGGGTATGAACATGAATAATCTGAATCATAAACAAGCATTTGCAATGCAATGGGTCTCGCGTTTGCTCGAGTTCGAGTTATTAGCATTGTAAACTCCTAGCCAGACTTTTCATGCCACATAAAATGAAAAGTAAAAGTTTCACATAAGCGAGCCCACGGCCACTATCAGCACAGAGCAGACACACAAAAGGAAACAGAAGTTCGCTAGCAGTGAAACGTATGGGCAAAAGTACAATTATTCATGTAACCAGCAAAAGTACAATTATCTATGTAACTGGAAAAAGTGCAAATATCCAAGTAACAGGGTTGATGTCATGCAAATCACTCGACTACTGCCCAGCGAGATTGCGCTGTGAAATAAAGAGAAAAAGTAGTCCAGAAACCATACAGAAAACATCAAACCTTGTATGTTTTCAGTAGTTGGGTGGTGCGCTGGAGGAGGGTTAAACATCGCAAAAGGCATAATGCATGCATGCCTTTCACTAATGGAAGCAAGCACATTTTAAAAGGCTAGCCCAAGGACCAACCAAACTGATGGGAGTGACATGGGGGTGGTTACATGCCCAACGAGAGATTACAGGAGGATGGAGCGCTTTGACCTTGACCATAAAAAGCAGTATTAGAAAACTCACCAGAAGTCATGATTCAGTGAGACACAGCTGTGAAGCTTGCGATTTTACTGATCGCACGTTGTTGTACAACAAAAAAAAAAAAAAGAAAACGTGAGATTATCCATTGCGACCATTTTGGAATTATTAATAATGAACACATATACACATTATGTTCAGTCTTCTATGTGAAGGAGCAGATAGGGCATGGAGCTCGTGACTCCACCATGAAACTAGTCGATGTCATCGATAATGGATCTAAATTATACCTTTCTTAATAACTCCAACTGCCCAACGTGTACCATAGTGAACATGCATTTAGAGAGTTGTTACACCTTGTCTAAAACTAAATGAAGGCCATAGTGTTTAAGATGTCCTTGTTGGTAATACTATTCAAAGAGAGGGTGTTTTAGATCTTTGTTGAATGTCTCATGAGAGGCAGTTTTCTGGAGTCCGAGGGAGTTCCACGCGTTCAGAGCACAACCTGAGAAAATCTGTGACATGGTCTCCTGTATTTTATACCAGGGAGATTGTAGCTTCAAGGAAGCAGAGCTGCAGAAAAACGCCTATTTCTGTGCTACGTGGAGGGTCAACAGTGTTTATTACATTTTACATCAAGCAGTCATCATGCATCTTTTAGTAACCACTGGGACAGGATAGGGAAAGTAGTGATATGCTCAAAATGTTGACTCCCAGTGACGTGGCATGCTATAATAGCACCTAAAACAGCTTTCAGAGCTGCAATGTGCGACTTCAGAATCAAAGTGAGAAGGAAGAATCCATAGTTAGCCTTGACAGTACTAGTGACTAAACTTTTACCTAGAGGGCTTATTCCTGGATATAGCATTTCACATCTAGTCGAAACACTGTGTGGAAAAGTACACTTTGGCATGTGTTTTATGCGAGTTTGAACCAAGTCTCAGGTCGGTAACTAAACAGAAGTAGAAAATGGTGTCAGTGCTTTTTTTAGGGTTGAGTGCAAAGTGCTCCATCCCTGTTGTTATCTCTCTACGGGTTTTTAAACATGCACATGTCAAGCCCATCCATTTGGTTGGTTCGTGGCCTTGCCTTTTAAAATTTGCTTGATTTCATTAGTGGAAGGCATGCATACATCATGCTTCTACTGGTGTTTAGCCCGCCTCGAGCGCACCGGCTACCTATTGAAAACATAGGAGGCTCTGTGTTTTCCATATTGTTTCTCCACTATTTTTCCTCTTTATTTCGTAGGTAGCGCAATCTCGCTGGGCAATAACAGAGCGCTTCGCATGACCCTGTTACATGGATATTTGCACTTTTGCCAGTTACATGAATAATTGCATTTTTGTGGTTATATGGATAATTGCACTTTTGCCGATAAATTTCACTGCGAGTGGACTTCTGTTCCTTATAAACAGAAAATGTTTTAGCATTATTCACACGTAAATGCAATTAACATATCAGACCGAGGACCCAGCACGAAGGGTTGAATGTCACCACCTAAAATACAACGGAGTCCATATACCGCTACATAGAATCTACTACATTGAAATGAGCTCCTTTGAGATCACCACTGCAGGGATTACCACTCCTGAGGTTACCACTACTGTGATTACTTCCTCTGATTACTATCTCTGAGATTACCACTGCAGAAATTACTAGTCCTGAGGTTACCATTACTGTGATTACTACCTCTGAGATTACCAGTGCAGGGATTAACTCTGCTGAGATTACACCTTTGAAATTACCACTGCAGCTATTACTGCTGCTGAGATTATCGCTACTCTGATTAGTATCTCCAAGGTTACCACTGCAGGGATTACCACTGCTGAGGTTGCCACTACTGGGATTACTACCTCTGAGATTACCACTGCAGGGTATACCATTACTGAGATTTCCACTGATGTGATTACTACCACTGAGATTACCACTACTGATTTTACCATTACTGTGATTACTACCTCTGAGATTACCACTGCTGAGATTACCACTACTGTGATTAATACCGCTGAGATTACCACTGCAGGGATTACTACTGCTGAATTACCACTACTGTGAGAGTACCACTGCAAAGATTACCACTGCTGTGATTACTAACTCAGAGATTACCACTGCTGATATTACCACTACTGTGATTACTACCTCTGAGAGTACCACTGCAGGGATTACCATTGCTGAGATTACCACTACTGTGATTACTAACTCTGAGTTTACCACTGCTGATATTACCATTACTGTGATTACTACCTCTGAGATTACCACTGCTGAGATTACCATTGATGTGATTACTGCCACTGCGATTACCACTACTGATTTTACCACTACTGTGATTACTACCTCTGAGATTACCACTGCTGAGATTACCACTACTGTAATTAATACCGCTGAGATTACCACTACAGAGATTACCACTACTGTGATCACTACCTCTGAGAGTACCACTGCGAGGATTGCCACTACTGTGATTACTACCTCTGAGATTACCCCGTAGGGGTTACCACTGCTGAGGTTACCACTACTGTGAGTACTACCTCACCAGTGCAGGGATTACCACTGCTGAGATTACCACTGTTGAAATTATCACTGCATTGATTACCACTACTGAGATTACCACTACTGAGATTACTACCTCTGAGATTACCCCTGCAGGGACTACCACTGCAGAGATTACCTCTATTGTGATTACTATCTCTGAGATTACCACTGCAGCGATTACCACTGCTGAATTACCACTACTGTGATTACGACCTCTGAGAATACCACTGCAGGGATTACTACTGCTGAGATTACCACTAATGTGATTACTAACTCTGAGATTACCACTGCAGAGATTACCACTAGTATGATTACTACCTCTGAGATTACCCCTGCAGGGGTTACCACTGCAGAGGTTACCACTACTGTGATTACGAGTAAACACAAGACCCATTGCATTGAAAATGCTTGGTCTGTTTGCTGATCGGAGTTGAGAGGTGCTAGATGTCATTTTAAGACTGGCCAACTAGTGGCACAGGAAGCGCCACTCAGCAGCCAGGATTTAGTTGGTGACATTTCTACAGGGTGCACCACAATAGTTTACCAATTGGGCCTGAATGCCTAGAACACCCAATGGAAAATACAGCCCTTGATCTTACGTCTTCTACCTCAGATTTAATGTTATTTTAAAACATACACATTTACATGCCTAGTCGGAAAGACTGCACAGGTGTGAAGTATACGACAGACTCTAATACTGAGCCCAGATGTAACTGTGCCCTGTCTACACACATCAATAACCAATTAATGAAATCATGTTTAAATGTGACAGTTATTGTCTAACAGCTGTAGTTTAGAATATAGTAAAATTTTGCTTGTAGTATATTGAATAGAACAATATTGTTTTATTTTAGTGTGCGCACAACTTTGTAAGAATGTTTTTAACATACATTTGTGTCATTTTTTTACGCCAAAGCGGCACAAACTTGCAAAATACAATTGTATTTTGTAAATTTGCGCCATTTTTGCATCAAAAAGCAGCGCAAATGCAGCGCTAAAAAAGTATAAATATGGGCCATTGTGTTTAGAATCCTGAATATAATATGTGAGCCTCCAGGCCTCGTACAATGCAAATCAGGTAAACCACCTACTCATTCATATGGTTGAATCTAAAAATAATACTTTTCACCAACATATTCGGAAATGGACTTCTTGGGGTGAAGACAACTATAAAAAAGAAAGTGTTACTGTTGTTCCTCCCCTCGAATCATACGTACATATTTATCGGCTCGGCACCACAAGCATGATGGTCTGGGCGGCCCTCCCAGGGTTCAAACTAGTGGCATGCTGGTGAAAGAGATCCTCGAGGCATGCACAGCAAGCACCTCAGGTGCTTCTCTGTCAACTTGTATATTTTATTTACTTACTGAGTGAGTGACGACATATGCAGATGTTGTCAATTCTTTTATGTAAACTCTGCTTTGAGTTAGTAACTGCGCAAAGGGAGTGTGGAGTTTTTCTGCGTGATGAACTGGAGCCGTTAGGTGACCCTTTACTAAGCAGCACATGGCCTGGGTGAGAGGGTCACAGCAAAACATATGGAAACAGCATTGATTGGCAAGGTAATTAAAAAACCAACACCTTCGGCCTGCAGGTGGAGCACTCATAATCTGAGGCAGCAGTTCCCCCTGGGGGCTGACACAAACCAGGAGGATGCGGGAGGGGACACAGTACTATGTCAACACTGAAGGCAGGGAGGAGGAAGTAAGTTTAAAATAACACGCATCTGCTGTCTGGCGGGATCAAATGCTGTAACTTTGAAAGACAGAAAAAAAGCATTTGCAATGGGTCTGGCATTTGCACAGTTAAAGCTATTGGCGTTGTAAACTCTTATCCGAACTTTTATTGCCACGTAAATTGAAAATGAAAACTAAATTAGTTTCAAATAAGTGAGCCAACGGCCGGCATGTGCATTAACTTGGAGAAGTTCGCTCGCAGCCAAACGTATAAAACATATAGGCAAAAGTGCAATCAGCCATGTAACAGGGGCATGACTAAGGGGTAACCAAGCCGCCCCCAGGAGGGACAAACGTAAGGCATTTGCCAGTGATGACAAAGGATTTTTGAAAGGAAAGCCCACCAACTACTGAACTTGATGGGCGTGAGATGGGCATGGTTAAAAGCCCAAATAGATAAATACACGTCGAAAAACGCAGCGCTTGCGCGCTGCTATGCTCAACCTAAAATGCCATTATCAGGACCTGTTTATTTCCTTCTGCACTTGAACTGTCAGTAAGAATGTTAGGGTATACTTATCTTCCGCATGTTTTACAGGATCCGACAGAAAAGGTAAAGGAAATCATTTTGCCAGTAATCAAGTCATAACTGGACTCCTCTATGTCACAAGCTATACAGTCTACATTGTCTTTATGGAAGCAGTTAGTAAAACAACTAAACATATTGGTGATATATTGACTCAGGCCTTGAAAGTATTAGTGGCCGGGGTAAAGTTACTTAATAAACGGGATATTCCCACTCCGGAAGTGAAAGGTACTGAAACTCTGAATGAGGGCCTTGTTATTGCAGAATAAAACTGAAAGAAAAGATCAGGAAAATATATGGATGAGTATATGAATAAATATAACCGTGAAGTAATCACAGTAACAAAAATATAGAAAGAAATTGAGAATTTTGGGAAGAGGAGGCGGCATTGAAAATATATTTACAGCTTGAGGTTGAAGAAGGTATCGAGAAAAGTGCAAATAGTATATTTAAAAACAAAAAAAAAGAAAACGAATAATAAGATGTAACCTAGATTTACCAAATATAGTAATTTACCATGTATGAAATTTCACAATAAAAGAAAAAGTAACGAAGATAAGAGCATTCATGTTTAAACTTAAAGAACAATGGATAGAACAGAAACAAATCCAATGCGAAAACCATTTGCCACATTGGAATTTGGGGAAAACTTAAAAGAAAAATGAAGAAACAGAATGGAATACTTAGGAAGCAGATATGCAAGAAGGATAAGTGGTAACCCAATGTAGATCAGTAAAGACTGATGCCTCACCAGAAATTCAATGCAGAATGATCATAATAAACAGGCTAGACTGTGATACAGTGAGATCAATTGATATAAGTAGACAGGATGTTATACTAAACTCTATATGGAACACTTAAAGGTGAAGAAATAGAAATCTGCTATGTTAGGAGAGGACTGACAGATCCACATGGAAATGTGACAAACACCTGGAAACAATATAGAATTTCATGATATTTTTGTAGCAGAAGAGGGGACCAACATGAATCATTCATTTCACGACATTCAGGCCCTCATTACAACCCTGGCGGTCGTTGTTAAAGCGGCAGTAATACCGCCAACAGGCCGGCAGTAAAAAAAATTGAATCATGAACACGGTGGAAACCGCCAACACATACAGCCACTTTAACACTCCGACCGCCACCGCGGTAGCAACAAACACTGCGTCGGTAACCGCCAACAGCCAGGTGGAAGACATTGTACCACCCACTCCATTACAACCCGCCCATCTGCCAGCTTTTCCGGTGTGGTACCGATGCCATCAAAAGCACGGCGGAAGCAGTACTTTGAAGGGAAACCACTCACCTCTTGACACTCAAGGAAGAACCAGGACGCCATGGAGCCCGAGCTGCAGGTCTTCCCCATGCTGGTGTATCTGCTCATATACCAGGAGCATCAACACCGGCGACAACGACCACAGAGAGTACTGCACCTAGAACACAAGGGAGGGGGGAGGAAAAAGAGAGTGACACACACACGCAACAAACAACACCCCCACCCCTACCCTCACCCCCAACACCATACACACAAACACATGCAACAACATTACATATACACCCCACAACCATCAGGAATAACGCAAGGGCAAAAGGAATGGAGTCAAATGAGTGTAATATTAGACATTTTGAGCAATACTTTCATAAATAAATAAACAGTATGTACAATATACACAATATAAACAAAATGAGGGACAATGTCCACACAAAAATAGTCCATGGCCCACTGGGCCATAACACATAGGCCAAGCCCACACTTGACTCCTGCCTCAATACGGAGAGAACACTGCAGGGGCATCAGTTCGAAAACACACAGGCACCTCAGGGGGACGGGGAAGGGGGGGGCACCTCAGCCGGAAGACAGTACTACGCCACTGCTCCTGGAAGGGGCTCCATGTCCACTGCTTGGTCCTGGGGAGTGCAAGGCCACAGTCTCTCAAGTGGGTGGGTTGCCCACTGCATGGTCCTGGGGAGTGCAAAGCCACAGTCTCTCAAGTGGGTGGTTTACCCACTGCTTGGTCCTGGGGAGTGCAAGGCCACAGTCTCTCAAGTGGGTGGGTTGCCCACTGCATGGTCCTGGGGAGTGCAAAGCCACAGTCTCTCAAGTGGGTGGTTTGCCCACTGTTTGGTCCTCAGGAGTGCAAAGTCACAGTCTCTCAAGTGGGTGGTTTGCCCACTGCTTGGTCCTGAGGAGTGCAAGGCCACAGTCTCTCAAGTGGGTGGGTTGCCCACTGCATGGTCCTGGGGAGTGCAAAGCCACAGTCTCTCAAGAGGGTGGGTTGCTCACTGCATGGTCCTGGGGAGTGCAAAGCCAAGGTCTCTCAAGTGGGTGGTTTGCCCACTGCTTGGTCCTGGGGAGTGCAAGGCACAGTCTCAAGTGGGTGGGTTGCCCACTGCATGGTCCTGGGGAGTGCAAAGCCACAGTCTCTCAAGTGGTTGGTTTGCACACTGCTTGGTCCTGGGGAGTGCAAAGCCACAGTCTCTCAAGTGGGTGGTTTGCCCACTGCTTGGTCCTGGGGAGTGCAAGGCCACAGTCTCTCAAGTGGGTGGGTTGCCCACTGCATGGTCCTGGGGAGTGCAAAGCCACAGTCTCTAAAAGTGGGTGGTTTGCCCACTGCTTGGTCCTTGGTAGTGCAAAGCCACAGTCTCTCAAGTAGGTGGTTTGCCCACTGCTTGATCCTGGGAGTGCAAGGCCACAGTCTCTCAAGTGGGTGAGTTGCCCACTGCATGGTCCTGGGGAGTGCAAAGCCACAGTCTCTCTAGTGGGTGGTTTGCCCACTGCTTGCTCCTGGGGAGTGCAAAGCCAAGGTTTCTCAAGTGGATGGCTTCTCCACTGGTTATGGAGGGGGCTTTGTGCCCTGTGTTCTCCATCCTGCCAAGGATAGGGTGAGTGGATGCCTTCTTCCACTGGTTCTGGAGGGGGCTTTGTGGCCAGTGGGCTTCATCCTGCCAAGGATAGGGTGAGTGGATGCCTTATTCCACTGGTTCTGGAGGGGGCATTGTGCCCAGTGTGCTTCATCCTGCCAAGGATAGGGTGAGTGGATGCCTTCTTCCACTGGTTCTGGAGAGGGCTTTGTGCCCAGTGTGCTTCATCCTGCCAGTGACACTTGGGGAGTGCCATGTCACAGTCCCTCACCTGGGTGTCAGACCCACAGGATTTGCAGTGGGCAGGATGCATGACACTCCATGGAGGTAGGACTACAGTCCATCTGCGGGCAGCTACGGCTGCACAGTGGTGGTAGTGCCGGTGCTGGGGGTGATGCCAGTTGGGGGGGAGACTCCAGCCCTTCCCATGTAGCCTTGGATGGCTGCCCACTGGGGCTGCTGCTGGCAGTGGTGCTACTTGCGGGGGTACAGGTGTGGTGCTTCAGCTTAGCAGGTGGTGGTGCAGGTGGCGGTGCTGGCCACGGTGCAGGTGCTCCCAGTGGTGGGGGAGGCTCCAGCCCTTCCCCTGCAGCCTCGGACAGTTGCCCACTGGGGCTGCTGCCAGTGGTGCTACTTGTGGCAGTGCAGGTGGCGGTACAGGAGGCGGTGCTGGCCGCTGTGCAGGTGGCAGTGCGGGCGGTTGTGCTGGTAGCCACCAGGCCTTCACATTCAGGGTCGGACGGCTGAAGTGCCCTGGCTGGTGTTCTGTGCCCCTTCCTGCCCTTTGCAGATGGTGGTGCCTCCTTGGCTCTGCCAGCTGGAGTCTTTGATGTGGCCTTGCTGGGTGGTTGGTGCTCCTTCTCCTTGCTGGATGCTGTCCCTTTCTTGCCCTTGCCAGGTTGCTGAACCTTCTTGGCCTTGGCAGGTGTTGGTGGCACACTGGCTGGGCTGATGGGTGCCCCCTTAGAGCCTCTGACTGCTGCAGAAACTACAGCGGACGTGGAGTTGGTGGCTGAGGTGCTGGGCTGGGTTCTGGCCACCCTGGCCTGAGGTGAAGGACGGGGGGGGAGGAGTAGGGAAGAGGTCAATGTTGGCTAGGAAAAGCTTCTTAGGGACATTGGGGTGGGAAGAGGGTGAAGGTTTGGGAGTGGAGGAAGAGGGAGTGGTTGTAGTAGGTGTCAGTCTGCTGTGTTTGGGTACAGGTGCATGAGCTGGATGCTGTTGTGAGGTGGATGGCTGTTGGGTGGGTGTGTGCTTGCGTTTGTGTACTTTGGGAGGAGGGGTCACAGACACAGTGGGAGAGGACACAGGGACGTGTGCATGGATGTGGGGGTGGTGACTGCCAGTGAGAGGCATGTGGTGATAGGCGTGCTGGTGATGGAGGTAGTGGATGAGGATGTAGTGCATGCAGGTGTGAGTGGAGACGCTACTCGGAGGGGGGTGGATGAGAAGGAGGAGAAGGACACAGTGGAGGCAATGGATGTTGGTGTGTCTGAATGGGGATGGTGCTTGTGTGAGTGCCTGTGAGATGAAGTGTGGTGCTTGTGTTTGCCTGAGCCACTTCTGTGTGTTGATTTGGGTGAATGCTGGTCTGAAGGTGTGCTTGGGATAGGCTGGGGTTGAGGGGATTGGGACTGGGTAGAGGAAGGTGAAAGGGGGAGGCTGGACACCGGACAATGGCTGCCATCAGTGCGGAGGCCAGAGCCTGAAATGCTCTCTGTTGGGCAGCCACGCCAGAGTGAATGCCCTCCAGGTATGCATTTGTTTGTTGCAAATGCCTTTTGACACCCTGGATGGCATTCAGTATGGTTGACTGCCCAACAGTGAGGGATCTCAGGAGGTCAATAGCTTCCTCACTGAGGGCAGCAGGGCTGACTGGGGCAGGGCCTGAGGTGCCTGGGGTAAAGGAAATGCCCACCCTCCTGGGTAAGCGGGCACGGGAAACACAATGAGGGGCTGCTGGGAGAGCGGTGTTGGTACGGGGGTGGCGGCTGTACCTGTTGTTGGGGTGGGCACCAAGGTGTCCGCCACCACCAGAGAGCTTCCATCGGAGAAGGAGTCGATGTCTGTAGTGTCCCCTCCTGTCTCCGTTGTGGTGCTTCCCTTGCCCTCCATCCCACTGGTGCCCTCACTGTCAGTGGATTCGGCCTCCAGGCCCATGTGGGATGCAGCTCCCTCTGTCGCCGGTGCCTCTGCTCCTTCGCTGATGGTGCTAAGGCACACAAGGACAGGGTGACAAAACAAAAAGGGGGGGGAGAGACAGAGGATACCCTTGGTCAATACCAGCAACAACACTACTGTTGGCGTACACAACACACAGGGCGCAGCCCTATGCACTAGGCCATGCACTGCCAGTTACAAAGCTAGTCACCAGCCCATGGGGTACATAACATAACGCTGTCAGCCTCACACCTGAAACCAACAGGACCCTGGCCAGTAGTAGATGGCCACTAACACTATTGGGGTTGGAGTGCTTCAGAGCCTTCCCAACAAGGGAACTACTCAGCCATGTTCGCCCTGGCCAAGGGGCACAAAACAGCCCACATCCCCCACCCTGGTAAAACCTTATAGCACAAAGTCATGATTCAGAATCTGTACTCACCCCCTTGTGGCTGCTGTGATGCCTTCAAGCGCCCATCCAACTCCGGATAGGCCACCGCCAGGATGCAGAATATCAGGGGGGCCAGGGTACGACAGGCACCCCTTCCTCATTGGGTGGCCAGTGCCCGGTTTGGCCCCCGCCATCTTCCTTGCCCAGCGGTGCAGGTCCTCCCACCGTTTGCGGCAGTGGGCACTCCGCCTGTCAAAGACCCCCAGGGTCCGTACCTCCTTGGCGATGGCACGCCAAATACCATTTTTCTGATGGGTGCTGACCTGCAGGAAAAATACAGCAGAAAAGGGATTAGTCATAACATCCGGACTGTCATACTCATGACCCACCATATACCTCCCATCTCCTTACGCACATATATTGACCACCCTACATGCAGCATTCTGACCAGGACCCCTCAGCCCCCTCCTACATGAGGCTTACACACACAGCACTCCATACATTCATGGCCCACGCATCATACTCACAGTGAACTGACCTGTTTGTCTGGAGAACCATATTGTAAAGTGTACTGGGGTAGGACCCCATCCACCAGTCGCTCCAACTCCTCCGAAGTGAAGGCAGGGGCCCTTTCCCCAGACACTTGAGCCATTGTCGCTTCCAGACACAGGTCACAGCAGCACTTGCAGTGTAGGTCCTCTCCTGCTGAAGATCAGGTAGCAAGTGAGTGAACAGATAGAAAATGGCAGTCACGTCCGCGGCGGTGGGTACCGTCACTGCCAGCGTACATCGCCATTGGCTCCTGGAACCCATAGGGCCTAATGTTAACCAATGTGAAGATGTGCGGCGGTCGTCGACCGCCGACCGCTCCGGCGCACAGAGGTTAGGCAGCTGCCTTTTCAGAGGGGCACACGCCATGGCACCTAACTGCGTCACAGCAGACATTGGCACATCAACAGATTCTCAAATGCACATACTATTTCTGTAGAGGAAGAAAAGCATCATTATTTCAACATATGTGTGAATATGACCCTCTGCTCACCGTTTTTCTCCCTAGACTTCAACCGCTGAGGATGAATATGAGATGGAGACATCCCCCCATGTACAGACCCCTGGCAGAACCTGGCGACAATGGAGGACAGACACATTATCCTGACCTACAGACTTGATAGGGCCACACTCCAAGAACTGTGTGCCCAATTGGCGCCTGACCTGATTTCAGCTATCCGCCAGCCCACAGGTATTCCCCCTCTTGTGCAGGTACTGTCAGTGCTCAATTTCCTGGCAAGTGGTTCCTTCCAAGCGACAGTGGCCATGGCATCAGGCATGTCACAGCCTATGTTCTTGAATGTGATGACCAGAGTGTTGTCTGACATGCTGAAACACATGCGCAGCTACATCGTATTCCCCCAGGTGGAGGATTTAGCCACAGTGAAAGCTAACTTCTATGCCCTGGGACATATCCCCAACATCATTGGTGCCATTGATAGTACACATACAGCATTTGTTCCCCCCACCCCCGGAGGAATGAACAAGTGTTCAGGAATAGAAAAAGCTATCACTCTCTGGATGTGCAGATGGTGTTTTTGGCAGACCAGTACATCTCCCATGTGAATGCCAAGTATCCTGGCTCTTTGCATGATGCCTTCATCTTGAGGAATAGCAGCATTCTATATGTAATGTCTCAACTTCAGAGGCACCGGGTGTGGCTAATATGTGAGCCCATTGTCCCCACCCAGTTGATATAGGTATATGGGTGTGGGGTTGTTCCTAAGGGTGAGTGTCTGTCTAACAGTTATCCCTCAAATATTTGCAGGTGACTCTGGTTACCCCAACCTCTCATGGCTACTGACCCCAGTGAGGAATCCCAGGACAAGGGCAGAGGAACGTTACAATGAGGCACATGGGCGAACAAGGAGGATAACTGAAAGAACCTTTGGCCACCTGACAGGTGGATCCCTGTTCTACTCACCCAAGAAGGTGTGCCAGATCATCGTTGCATGTTGCACAACATGGCCTTGAGACGCCAAGTGCCTTTTCTTCAGGAAGATGAGCCTGGGGGAGGTCTTGTGGCAGTGGTCGAGCCTATGGACAGTGAGGAAGAGGAGGGAGAGGAAGAAGATGTGGACAACAGAAGTTCACTCATTCAACAGTACTTCCAGTGACACACAGGTAAGACACTGTAACTTCACTTTCCATTGGAGTTTTGTGTTGGACATTGTACATGGCAGCCTTATTTTCCATATTCTATGGCCACTTACTGTACCCTTTGGCATCTCTATTTTCAGATCTCTGTGCCCCACTCTGGTTCCTGTTGTGTTTAATGCTGCCCACTACAGGTCATACCTATGTATACATGACTGTACAGTTGAATTGCAATGTTTACAGCTTATTAAATGAATACATATTTCAATCAATTGACAGACTCCTTACTTGTATTTGTTCCAAGGGTGTTTATTTATGTGCTAATAAGGGGAGTGGGTATTGCAAGGTGCTGGGTTGATGATGGAGGAAAGTCTAGGGTAGAGTCCAGTCTATTGGTATCACAGGTGCATTGTCCAATGGGGAATAGGAATGGGAGCAATAGCAGTTCAAGGTGGACAGGGTAACAGTGTGGGACAGAAGGGTGACAACCAGGAAAGTCTTATTTCCTGGTTGGGGTCTTGGCAATGTTCTCTGGCTTCTGCCTGTATCGCAGGGACCTTTTGCGTCGTGGTTCTCCATCTGCAGGGGGACGGGTGCTGGTGGCCTGTTGTTCCTGTGGCGGGGCCTCCTGTCCACTAGCGCTGGCAGAGGTGGATAGCTGTTCTTCGGTTTGGCTAGTGTCAGGGGCCCGTTGGTGTGCCATAGCCTCCCTCATGGTGTTGGCCATGTCTGCCAGCACCCCTGCAATGGTGACCAGGGTGGTGTGGATGTGTTTCAGGTCCTCCCTGATCCCCGGGTACTGTCCCTCCTGCAGCTGCTGGGTCTCCTGTAACTTGTACATTATCTGGCCCATGGTCTTCTGGGAATGGTGGTATGCTTCCAGGATCCCTGCAAGTGCCTCATGGAGAGTGGGTTCCCTGGGCCTGTCCTCCCTCTGTCACACAGCAGTCCTCCCAGCTTCCCTGTTGTCCTGTGCTTCTGTCCCCTGAACCGTGTGCCCACTGCCACTGACCCCAGGTCTCTGATTAGCAACACAAAAGGATGATGGACGGAGTGCTGAACAATGCAAAAACTCACTCTCAGTCACAGATCTGGGTTTAATCCATCGTTCTTTTGCTCACCATGCCACCCCAGTTTGGACCCAGCCATGTGCAAATCAGTCTTGATCCTGTTCCTCATGGTAACAGTCCAGCCCGAACTGCCAAGCCAGGTCCTCACTGGACTGGAAACAAGCATCCTGGGACCGGTTTCAGGGTTTCACCTTTCATCAGCCAGGCTAGCTTGAATCCAGTGGCACAGTGAGCAAGGGACCCACGTCTGGGCATACCCTTCCCACTTAGGGCAACTTTAGCAACACAAAAGGATGATGGACGGAGTGCTGAACAATGCAAACACTCACCCCAGTCACAGATCTGGGTTTAATCCATTGTTCTTTTGCTCACAATGCCACCCCACTTTGGACCCAGCCATATGCAAATCAGTCTTGACCCTGTTCCTCATGGGAACAGTCCAGCCCGAACTGCCAAGCCAGGTCCTCACCGGACCGGAAACAAGCATCCTGGGACCGGTTTCAGGGTATGGGCTAGGGTATGCCCAGACGGGGGTCCCTTGCTTGCTGCGCCACTGGATTCAAGCTAGCCTGGCTGATGAAGGGTGATACCCTGAAACCGGTCCCAGGATGCTTGAATCCTGTCCAGGGAGGACCTGGCGTGGCAGTTCGGGCTGGACTGCTACCATAGGGAGCAGGGTCAAGACTGATTTGCATATGGCTGGGTCTGAACTGTGGTGACGTGGCAAGGAAAGTAACGATGGATTAAACCCAGATCTGTGACTGGGGGTGAGTTCAACACTCCGTCCATCATTTTATTTTGTGATGTTGCCCAGGTCTCTGATTGTCTTGGGTTTGTGGGGTTGCCTGGGGTCCCTGTAGTGGTGGACACACTGCTGATTGACGTGTCCTGGGGACAGAGGGATGGGCCCACTGGGTGGGTGCTGTGGTGGTATTTCCTGAGGGGGGAGGCTCCATGGAAGGTTGGGACTGTGGCAGGCTAACCGACTGTCCAGAGGTCCCTGATGGGCCAGGTTGGTCATTGTGATCCAAGCGTGCAGAGCTGATGTCATCACTGTGGGCCTCTTCTGTGGGGGGACTGGATGTTGGTGGCACCTCCTCTCTGGTGATGTTGAGTGGGGGTCCTGTGAGGATGAAATGCAGTGTTATTGTATCTGAGTGTGCCATCTTGTGCATGGGTATGTTTCCCTCTATGGTTGTTCTTAGCAAGGCAGCTTTGGCTTGTGTGAATTGTGATTCGGTTGGCTAAGTGATGGCCACTAGTGTGCATGCTGTGGTGATGGGTGTCCATGCAGGTATGGGATGGGTGTCCATGCATTATTGTTGCATGCAGGGCTTGGTATTGGGATGGGTGGGTTGTGATAGTGGGGTATGTGTGAGGTGGTGGAGTGATGGGGGTGAGGGTAGGGGTAGGAGTTTGTGATGGCATGCAGGTAGAGTAGGGGATATAGTAGTAAATATTTGACTTATCAGAGTCCAGTCCTCCTGCTACTCCTACGAGGCCCTCAGGATACATGATCTCCAAGACTTGATCCTCCCATGTTGTTAGTTGTGGGGGTCCACCGTCAGTCCTCTGTATGGCTACCTGGTGTCTTGCAACCACAGAATGCACCTTCCCCCGTAGGTCGTTCCACCTCTTCCTGATGTCATCCCTTGTTCTTGGGTGCTGTCCCACGGCATTGACCCTGTCCACGACTCTCCCCCATAGCCCCATTTCCTTGCAATCGACGTCTGCTGCACCTGTGATCCGAATAGCTGTGGCTCTACCCAGATGATTTCATCCACCATGACCCCTAGCTCCTGCTCTGAAAACCTGGGGTGTCTTTGTGGTGGCATGGGTGTAGTGTGAGTGGTATGTGTGAGGGTGTGTGGGGTGATGTGTTGGGGTGTGTGCTGTGAGGTGCGTGGATGGTGTATGGGTGATGGTGTTCTGTGGCTCAGATTGAGTGGGTGCTCGTGGCTTGTCTCTCTCTCAGTTGGCAATATTTTGTTCGTTGTAAAGGACTGGGGGTATTGTGGGTGGATGTTTTATATTGGATTGGGTGTGTGGGTGTGGTGTGTGTATGTGTGTAAGGTGTGTGTAGTTTGAATTGTCCAATGTGGTATAGTTTTGTTAGTGTTTTGTTAGTTTTGTTAGTGTGTGTGTATTTTGTTAGTGTGTGTGTATTTTGCGGGGACCAATGGTTTACCGCGGTTGAAAGACTGCTGAGGTGATTCATGGGTCCTGATGCTCTGGGCGTATTTCTGTTGGCGTAACAGTGTGGTTTTTGGAGCCGCCAGTTTATCATTGACCTTTGGGCTGGCGGACTTGTGTGGGTGTCTGTATAGTGGCGGATTTCTCTGTGTGGGCATTAATACCCATAACAGTATACCACCGCGGTCATGGTATCTTGGCGGCCGTCAGCACAGCAGTCGGCGGCATTTACCGCCAGGGTTGTAATGAGGGCCTCAGTGTTTAGCCTAAGAACCATAAATGCAATTTATGTACAATCGATAAGCTTTCCGAAGAATAATGGAGAGAACAGCATCTGGTACAGAGCAGCCAGGAAATGTAACCCAAATATTTTAGTGCAGACCTTAAAAGTAGCAGATAGGATAAGGAGGCAGTGGATGTGGTAGAGGCCAGGTAGAGGCAAAGGGCAACGGGCAACAACGCAACCAAAAAAGAAGGTAAAAAAATGTAAATTTAGAATATAACAAAAAGCAAGAGAGCATAGACTCTGAGGACAATCATTGTGTAAATAGAAAATAATTAGTATAAAATCAAGTGGTGGTAAGAAACAAACAGAGGAGAGGAATAAATAAGAACAAAGTAATAGTAACTATGACTGGAACAAGAGAGCAGAAGCAATAACACCAGAGATACCAGTAAAAAGATTGCATGGAACCTAATGATGGGCATTGGAACATTGTTATATACATTTCGCAGGAGCTAATAATTTGCAATATTTGAAGCAGGATTAATTAAAAAAAAAACCGATGAGAATAGCAGCAGTGCAGGAAACCTGAGTTTTAAGAACATTATAATTTAATAACTATATATCATTTTAGCCGGATTACGACCTTGGCAGAGGGGATTACTCCGTCCTAAAAGTGGACGATATTCCATTTGCCATTTAACAAGTTCCATGGGAAATAATGGAACTTTTAATACTGGATATCTGTCACATTTGGCACGGAGTAATCCCCTCTGCTAAACTTGTAATGAGGCCCTTTGTATCAAGACAACCAAAGGAAAGCTTGGTCAACCATAGGGAAGTTTGAAAATATTAATATCAACATTATTTTCTAACAAAGCAGAAAGAATATATCTTAGCCATGGTAGATTCCTCACAGTTGCAAAATGTGGACCAGGAAATTAAATAGTGCCTATAGCATGTGCCCACTCCAGTGAGTGATTATGGTTACTACAGACTTTGCACCAAGAAAGCAGTAGGCCACCTACTTCAAATCTTTGACTGAATCAATTGACAAAACTGAATTCAATCAGCCTTATCTTTTATTTTGAATATTCCACTATCTTTAAGTAAGATACTAACTAACTTACTAACAGATACTACTGATGATACTGACCTGAAAAGATATTAGGAAGTTATGGCTATAAGGCCTCCACAAATAGCATCAAACTTTATCAGCTATTTTAACAACCTACTCACCCCTTCTGGCAGTTGATAAAGAACAGGTGTCTGCTCAGTCACAAAGTGAAGGAGCAAAATGAAATCTTGTTCTTGTCACATTTGCTCTGTGTTCAGAGACAGAGGTCAAAAGTCAGTTTGTCTTGCAATTAAGTTTCCTTCTGATTGCAGAGTTCCTGGATTGTGTCAGGTTTTTCCTAACACACAACACTTAAACAGCTAAGTCAACAGTACAAACATTTCAAAATATATTTCAGTAGTTGTGAAAACCCATTGTTTGTACTTCTATGTGATGATTTGTTTTTTAATAGGATGAAGACAAATCAGAAGACTTTACTTGGTGATGTGCAAAAAATAAATATGTTTTCTGAAACCCAATGTTCACAGATTGTTAATACTTCATAAAGTTTTATCAGTAAAGGTGCAAGCTTGTGACAAGGCTTTTGGACATTTCTTGGAAATTTCCTGCCTGCAAATGACAGTGTACAACCACATCATGATTTAATGATATATTTATTAAAAGTGAGTGTTTGAACCTAAACCTAGAAACACTCCTGCCCGGGTAGCAATGCCATTAGTAAACTAAGAGTCAAGTAATGGATAATGAGTCCCCTATATGTGGGCTAGATTCTTTTTATAATTTTTTTTTATACATATTAATCAAATAAAGAAGATTTTTGGACATCCGAAATGCTGAGCTCATATATTTGAAGGTACCCTCATATGTGACAATGAAGAAAAAGGGGACTATTTAAACTAACATATTTGCCTAGGTTCACCCAATTTGAGACCTGTATAAGGGTTAAGTACATTATAGCCATGGTCAAATAGATTATTCAAGTTATTCCACCTGCAGGTCTAGTAACATTTTAATGATTTTTTGAGGCCTATTTATACCAGAGGAGATAATGCATAGGTTCAAGCAAAACAAGAGGCAAATATTTAGGCCCTCATACCAGTTTGGCAGTTTTTTCAGAAGAACGCAGTGGTGGCCGCCTCCAAAAGATCGCCGGTGTTGGCAGTATCCAGACTGCCGTATTACAAGTCACATATTGACGACTGCCCAAAAACAGCCACAAATCCGAGACCGCCAGGCCGACCGAGAGCAGGGGAGAGGAGGTCCCACCACCAGCACTGCCAAGCCAACAACATTCCGCCCTCCATATTATAACCCACAAATCACCACAGCAGTCATTGCACGTCGAAAAACCGTTGGCGGTGTGAACCATCGCGGTCAAAAAATCACCTTCACCAGAACCGAACACCACATTGGACAGTGCAAATACCCCACACCTGAGACACATATACACATTAGACACACCCACACACAACACTATAAAACACAACCCCACACAACCCACAATCCTTTGCTACTACAACCACAGACAGACACAGCTTGGATACACAAACTGATTACTTAGTACTGATAAACCATAGGAACAAATACACTTCACACTCAGCACACACCACACAACTGCACCATCAACACTATACACACACACCATAACTGCACACAAACACCACAACACACCAGCACACAAATCTAAGCACCCCACACACCCCATCAAGCACCAAACACTCCACCCTTGCACACAACACCCCTCCAAACCACTTCACTACCACCATGACCCTCAAAAGCACCCACGATTCACAGACGAAGATTTGAGGGTCGTGGTCGATGAAATCGTCAGAGTACAACCACAACTGTTGGGAGGACAGGTCCAGAAAACATCAATTGCCAGGAAAATGGAGTTATGGCTGAGGATCATTGACACAGTAAAATCAGTGGGCAACCATCCACGCACAAGGGAGGACATCAGGAAGAGGTGGAACGACCTATGGGGGAAGGTGCGTTCCATGGCATCCAGACACCAGGTTCACTAACACTCCCCTGGCACCAACGACTCCTGTACAGCATGCGTCCCCACCACCCTATCACTCCCCAATTTACCCCAGCTTAGACTTCTTCCCCCACCCAATCACCTAATGCCCATCCCCTGCGTGCCACACCACCCCACTGCAACTATCCCCACACAGTCCCTCCGTAGTGCAGATAGCACTCACAATTCCCACAAAGATTTACTCCCTACAAATAAAAAGCTGCTATTCCCACTTCACAGTGGAACACCTGCACGTAAAACCATCGCACCAGCCACCCTGCAGAGGATGCCAGAGACAGCTAGCCCTCCCCAGGATGAAGGCCCCAGTGAGGACTACAACTCTGGATGTCTGGACATTGATGACTTTTCTGGCCCATCTGAGACAACTTGTCAATTCACCACCACCAGCCTCACCATGCCCACATCTGAGGCCCCCCCACCCATGTGGCAAAAACAGCACAGCCAACCCCTCATCCCCAAACCTGTGTACCAAGGCCTGGTCAATCAGCAGTGTGCCTCACAGTACAGGGACCAGAGTCTATCCCTCACACCCAAGACAATGAAGGTCCTGGTGTAACTGGGAGTGGGCACACCGTGCCAGGGGCACAGGGGGCAGGGGCAGTGAGAGGGCACCTGTGGGCCAAGGGTTGGGGCCCCCGAGTGAAATGACTGGCCAAGAGGCCAACTTCCAAGTCCTGGGAGCATACCAGCAATACCAGGACAAGATAGGCCAGATATACTCCACCTTGCATGAGAACCAGAGGCTGCAGAGGGAATAGCACCAGGAGGCCATGCAGCAGTGGCAGGCTCACAATGCCACCATGGCCTCCATTGCAGGGGTGCTCAAGGAACTAACAACCATCCTGTGTGCACCCTCTACCCACCAGCAGGCCTCTTCCACAAGCCACATACCAACTGAGTCATCCATGTCTGTCGCAGCTAGTGGAATGGATGCCCTGCCAGAGGACCCACAGGCCACTTGCACCCCTTCCTCTGTAGCTGAGGAACCCCCACGCAAACAAGAGCATCCATGCAGACATCCTGCAGGACCTGATGCCAAGACCAAAACCACTGCCAGGAAGTGACCCCCCTGAACATTCTCCCTTGTGTACCACTGAGACACCCTGTTGACTGTCCACTGTCATATCTCCATTTTTCCATGGCCCTTGGATTCTGGACCTGTACTACCTACAGCTGGGCCAACTACTCTATTTCATCCACCATGACCACACTCATCACCCATTGCACTTGAGAATCACATTAAACACCACAGACCACAGCTACTGCTTACTTGTCTTTATTGTAATAAGTATGATTTTCTGTGGTATAAGATGTCATTTCAGTTAACCCACTGACCAGCAAACGTCTGTAAGATGCAATGTGCAGCAAGTATGATAGTAGAACAGACATATTCTGAACTCCTGTGTCAAGGGAGCCACCAGTTGAGCCAGGAACCAGAGTAGCACCACGTAACTGACCTGTAAATAGACCAAGACAGGGGCAACCATCACAATAGGAGTCAATGTTCGCCACTCAACACACATGCAGTACATTGTCGTCCTCTCTAGTGCGAATTGGCAAGTGGAATGTTAACACATATTACCATGGCAGATCCACATTTTCAAGACATGCATTGCCAATGGCCGATCCCTCATAGCTGACATTACCCAACTAAAGCCAAGTTCCACTGTCAGTATAAGTTAGGTTACATATTCATCCACTGTGTACAGTGAGGTTAAGTAGCAATACATATAACACTACTTTGGTTGGCAGTCGTTTTGCAGTTGACATGGCAGTCCTAGGAACAAACAACATGCCCAGTCCTTTGCAGATGTGATGTTAGCCAACAGCATAATAAACATAGTGCTGACATTTGAACAGTAACACCTCCCCTGATGGACAATATGTTTTCGCTCCAAACCCACACAGAGGGATAGCTGCACTTAACACCTCCACTGATTGCACACACAAGGAGGAGCAATGTCACAAGGCAGACAGAAGTACAGTTCACATACAATACAGTTAATACATCCCTAATTTTCATTTGAAGTATTGGTGGATCAACTCTGTACTAGTCAGCTGCAACCTCATCATCTGCCTCCTTATCACTTTCTATGTCACCATCATCAGCCACTGGTCCAGCTGCCACCTCCTCAACATTGAGTAATGGTATGTGACGTCTCAGGGCAAGATTGTGTAGCATGCAGCAGGCAACAACGATCTGGCAGACCTTTAGTGGTCTGTAGAGCAGGGCACCTCTTGAGACGTGTAGACACTGGAATCTGGCCTTCATTAACCCAAAGGTACTCTCGATGACACGCCTCGTCCTGCTGTGGGCCTCATTGAAACGGTTCTCCCCTTCTGTTGCCGGGTATCTCACTGGTGTCAGTAGCCACGGAAGGTTAGGATAGCCAGAGTCACCTGTGTGCACAAAGGTTGGACCTATCACAATACCGGTAGAGACAAAGGGCAGAATGTGAAGAGAGGTGACATTACAGTTGCACACATACTATTGGATACATACCAATGAGCCAGGCCCTCTCTCTGTAGTTGTGCCATCATGTGTAGGACATTGCTGTTCCTCAGAATGTAGGAGTCATGCACAGATCCAGGAAACTTGGCAGTCACTTGGGAGACAGATACTGGCCAGCGAGACACACCACCTGGACTTTTATGGAGTAAAGGTTTTTCCTGTTCCTGTACACTTGTTCATTGGCTCTGGGAGGAACCAAAGCAATGTAGGTGCCATTTATGGCCCCTATCACATGAGGGGCATGTTCCATATTATAGATGTCAGCTTTAACAGTGGGCAAATTCACACATTGGGGGAACCCGATGTAGCTGTCCATGTGTTTGAGTAAAGCACACAGTACATCCTTCAACAGAAAACTGAACATCGGCTGTGACATCCCTGCTGCCAAGCCCACCGTAATCTGGAACGAGCCTGAGGCAAGGAAGTGTAGCACTGATTAGACCTGTACTGTGGGAGGGATGGCATAGGGATTACTTATGGCAGGCAAAAGATCCAGCTCCAACTGGGTACACAGTTCCATGATGGTCTGACGGTTCAGACGATAGGTCTGGATGATGTGTCTCTCTTCCAGGGTAGCAAGGTCAACAAGGGGCCGGTACACAGGTGGATGTCTCATTCTCAACATTGCATGGTATCTAGGAATAGGAGAGAGGAAAAGCCACAAGTTGATGTCAACAGTTTACATGCCACTTAACACTATACATGTAGCACACAGTAGTACTGTGGACATAACACTGAAGTATACACAATCCATTTGGGTATGTGGACTGAACATGTATGCTAACCTAGACTAATGTTGCAGCCCCAGACAAACAGCTTGCCACACATGAAACATGTGACACTTCCATGTAACAACACCCTATTTCCCCATGTAATAAGGAATGTGTAACTTTTTAACATACAGATATGGTTACCCCGTACATGAGGCAGCAAGTGACTGCACATGTCCTGTCATAGTCATCGTACATCAAACTACACTGTCCATGTCCACTGTCCACTGTCCACTGTCCGTGTGAACCCAGCTTTGATATGTGAACATAGTTAATCTAAGCACATGTCACTACAATTCATTCATGATGCACTTATTATTCACCTACAATACAATAATTACATGTAATGTGGCAGCCGCCTGTCTTGCATGCACAGGACCTCATTCCGCTGGCATTAATCGTCATGGCGGTAGGCAGTCACAACCCCCGTGAAACTCCTCAGTGGATACCATTGTTGCCTATGGGAAACTGGGGCCAATGATGATCACCGCCGGCGGTGATGGTCATGTACGCGCCAGCCGTGACCACCATTTTGTGTTGCATAGCTCACTTGACTCCTGACACTCGTGCAAGCAAGACCTCCACTGCGAAAGCTACAATGTACTGTCTCTGCAAACCATAATGCCATGTCCTGCAGGCGATAGGGCCCCTGCCTTCACCAAGGAGAAGCTGGAGAAGCTAGTGGATGTTGTCCTACCCCTGTATGGACAGTTGTATGGGGCACCAGAACAGCAAGTGAGTCCAATGTTACTGTCCTGTGTGATAGTGGTGTGTGTAAGGTTAAAAGGCATTGTAACGACACACACGGAGTGGCTGCATGCAGGTTGCAAAGGAACTGGTGCTTTTGTGCTGTCAGGACACGTTATTGTGGGCATGAGATGTGTCTGATGTGTGAAGTTCACTGCTGTTGATGTGATGCCACTGTACATCTCCTTCTGTTTGTGTCACCCATGCAGGTCAGCGCCCATCAGAAGAAGGGAATTTGGCGTGCCATCACCAATCAAGTGTGTACCCTGGGGGTCCATAGCCATCAGAGCACCCACTGCAGAAAGCGGTGGAAGGACCTGAGATGCTGGGCCTATAAGACTGCTGAGGCTCAGCTAGGGACATCCTCCCAACGAGGGAGGGGTGCCCGTCAGACCCTGGCCCCACTAATGGCTCGCATTTTAGCAGTGGCCTACCCTGAGGTGGATGGGCGCTTGAGGGCAGTACAGCAGCCACAAGGGGGAAAGTACCCACTCACACTTCATTAATGTTAGGCTTGTATGGGTTTGAGTAGCCTACTAGTGGGAAGATGTACTGGAGATCATTGGTAGATGCACATCGACTATGGGTATCAGCCACCCTGGCAGGATTCGTATTGATTATGTGTGCCAATACCATGCAGACAGTGACTTATGAGGGGACTAATTCCATCTTTGGGTTTGTCTGGACACACTTCACATCTTTGGAGAGACCAACTTCATCCATCGGCATCAGTCTACCTGAGGTGTTAGGGTATTGCCATCAGTATTACTCTGCCATTCTGACAGAGTTAAATTGTGAGTTCTCAATCAGCTACCTTTTACTGAATGTGTAGATAGCTGCAAGGGGCGAAGAAATTACTGACCACATTGTTAATGGATTGTTGGACATGCAACCTTACCAGGCAGGATTGGGTTGAGTAAAGAGTACAGGATATGTCTATGTAAATGACCATGGAAATGTGCCAAGTACTATGCAACTGTGCTTTGTTAGACCCTTCATCAAGTCAATGAGTGTCAATGTTCCCACATTAGTAGTTTTTTTTAGCATAGCTTTTGTTTCCCCTATGATTTCCAACAGTTATGCATGTTAATGTAAAGGTATGCCTTGCAATAACATATCAGCAGAAAAATACGTTGTGTGAATGATGGGTAGGTATTGACCCATTCCACCCTTTCTTTGTCTCCCTCACTCCCTCCCTCTTCTCCTCTGTCTTTGTGTGCATCAGCATCAGCAGACGAAGGAGAAGGGGCCCCAGTGAGTGGGAAACTGCAGCTCATGGGACACAGGAGGCTGACACCAGCAGATCCGAGGGGTCCAGTGGGACGGAAGGCAAGGGGAGTGCCACGGGGGAGACTGAATCTTCAACATCCTCTTCAGATTCCTCCTCTGATGGACACTCCCTGGCAGTGGTGGACCCATCTGGGACAAACCCAGCACCATCTTTGTCTGCCACCCCCTTACCAGCACCACCCTCCCTGTAGTTCCCCACCCAGTTGCCTGTGCCCGCTCACCCAGGAGGGTGGACATCTCCTTCACCGCAGGCACCTCTGCCCCTGCCCTAGTCAGCCCTGCTGCCCTCAATGAGGAGGCTATTGACCTCCTGAGGACCATCTCTGTGGGTCAGTCAACCATTGTAAATGCCACCCATGGACTGGCATCACAGATGCAGCAGACCAATGCCTACCTGGAAGGCATTCATGGTGCCCTGACTGCCCTGCAGAGATTCTTTCAGGCTCTGGCCTACTCGCGGATGGCAGCCAGTGTCCCTTTATCTTCCATGCAACGTCTGCTACCTATGCCCAATAACACACTCATCCAGAGCACACAGTCAGACCACCATTCTTCCACCTCAACAGACACAGTTCACCAAAACAAACACAGGCACCACAAGACCCATCACCACCATGCACACAGACAACACACACATGCAGACACAACAACATCCACTCCCTACACATACTCCCCCACCACCTCCTCCCTCACAGACACTACACAACTCAAACCTGCTATCACTACATCAACCCTCCAAGATCCAGCCACAAGTCCCCTCATACCCACCATCACCACAATAGCAGACCAGCAAACATCCACTCCATATACCACATGTGCCCTCACCACGACCACCAACACCCCAAGATGCAGCACATCCACACCCACCCAACAGACACCCAGCACACACATGGCTTCCACCCATGAACCAGCACCCAAGGCACCTACCAAGACACAACTCTCAACCACTCCCTCTCCCTCCACTCCCAAATGTCATTTTCATGACCACCCTTGTGTCCCTAAAAAAAGATTCCTTTACGAGTTTCCTTGTTCCGTCCCGCTGTCCCAGCCTGTGATTCCCCCAAGCGCCTGGTTACCCTCCCCAAACCCAGTTCTTCCACCTCCCAGTCCTTTGATGCCCCCTTGGTACTGCCCATGACCCTCCCCCTGCAAAAAATACACCCCCACCAAACCCAAGGTCACCCCACCAAACTCCAAGACCAAGGACCCTCCCCCAAAGCCTAAAACAAAACCCAAAGCCCCCCCAAACCAAAACCCAAGCCAAAGGACCACCCCTCCCGAACCGAAGCCAGGACCTCCACCCCCCTCAACCCCAGTTGCCTGCCTACCCATTGATGCCCCTGCCATGTGGAGGCCACTTTGCAGTCAGGAGTCAAGTTGGGGCCAGAGACTTTGCCCAGTGCGCCTGGGGCACTAAAAACCTTTGGACTGGACAGTAGGCCTATGTTGTACTTAGTTTATTTTTCTAACAAAATTGGTTTCAATATATCTGCACCACAGAACCATTGGTGTTGAGGGTAACAAACTTGTCCTGCCTTTCATTCCACATGTATGTGTTGTATTTGTATGATTTGATGTTTGTCTTCTGTGTATGTGATATGTTTGTGTAGCAGCATGAGTTGTGTAGGTGACTTGTGCTATGGACTTGTTGTAATGTGTTGTGATGGTGTTGTGTGCCTCCGTGTCTGTAGTAATGCATCTGTGATGTGCTTTGTGCGTTGAGTGGATGTGGCGTGTGATATGACACACTGTTTGGCAGAGTTTTGGTTTTGGATTGGTTGTGTGCTTTTTTACGTGTTGCTGCCAGTATGTGTTGTCTTGTGGAGGTATGCGGTGTGCCTCTCTGCCAATGCATTTGTATGGTTGCAATGTTGTCGTCCTTGTGTGAATCGGTGGTGTTGTGTATGGATGTGTTTGACAGTGGCGGCGGTGTGTGTGCGTTGTGGTGTGTATGCCATGTGTATGTTGATCATGGTGTGTGTTGTTTGTGAGTGTGTGTATGTAGGTGTGTGTGTGTGAGTGTTGGTACGGATGTTTGTTTGCGTGTGTGTGTTTGGCCGTCGCTAGCCGTGCCGGGTGTTTGTGTGTGTGGGTGTGTGCTAATAGCCTTCCCTCCAGTGTGTGCTAGATGGGTGTACTTACGGTTGTTGTCTTCGTCACTGGTTCTGTAGTTGTATGGTCAGCAAGAGCAGTGGGAAGACTTCAAGTTTGGTTCCATGGCGGCTGCAGATGTGCCTGCATTCCTGAAGGTGAGTGTCTCCTTTTTTATAGTTTGATTCCACCAGGCTTTTTGTTGGGGTGCGACCGCCCCAGAAATCCTGGCTGTGTTCAACCTTGTAATATGCTCAGTGGAAACATGGTCTCTGCAGGCCTGGAGATACTTACCCCTGGCCGCAGAGGTCCGTCCGCATTGGCGGTACTGACGGTGTATTGGCAGTGTTCCGTTCGATCACCACCAAGGTCATGATATGGTGGTCTATTCCGCCTGCCTGGTGGCGGTGTGACCACCACAGCGCTAGGCTTGGTGGTCTGGGGACCGCCAAACACGCAATTACCACCTTAGTCCTAATACTACCTAACTGTGAGAAATTTAAGATGCCCGTGTGATCAGCCAGCACTCACAATCATTAGGATTAAACACTTATCTTTATGTATAGATTATGCAATCACTACTTCAGGCACTATTTAATAGCCATGGTTTTGAATATAGGAGAGTTAAATGTAAGTGACCATAGGCTTGTTAAATTACTGTTATACTTGAGAGGACGTGTACATGAAACTGCATATAGTGGATCAGGATTGAAAGTAGAAACATGCAGATGGAGTATATTGATAGATAAAAGCCCAGACTATTTGTATTAGATCATCTGAGATCATTCCTGAGGAGATAAATAAAATAGATTTAAAAAGTGATTGGGTATCATATTTATGGGAAAATTGAAAAACTCCCTCTTAAATGAAGCACATAAAAGTTGGCAAACAACAAATATAAACACTGAGAAAAATACTGAATTTGAAGATGGGTAATTGCTGAATGCAAACAGTAGAGAAACTTTTAAATTAGAGAAAAATAAAAGAGACTGTTGTATTAAGGAATTACAAAAGTAAAGAAAAACTGTGGACACAAATAATAATAGCTCTGAAGTGTAAAAGAACAAAGCATTGTGGAGAAACGACTGAGAATTTCTTAGGAAGAAAACAACAAATTATTTCCCCTTCAGTGATTTAAGAAAATTGGGTTGAATATGTAACAGATATGTACAAAATAAAATACAACACTTATGAAAATCTAAAGGGTGAGAAAATGCACTTTAATTAACATTGTGCTTCCATCAAGAACATATATTGAGGTTTTATTTCATTCTTTGAACCTCCGAGAGCTCATGGACATGATAAGATCTCTGCTAATGTAAGAAAGGTCATGCAAAAAAATGGTCACTACCATTAGACCCTCTTTTGGATACACTTTATAAGTACCATACAATTCTGGATTCCTGGATAGGGAGTATTAGATTACCCATATATGAAAAAGGAGACTGGTCTAAACCACAGATTATCAGAATGATTGCTCTCAAGGACATTTCAAGGATGATTTTTACTAGACATTTGTTATTACAAAAATCGAGAATTTGATGGCGAGAGCTGGGATTTTACTGAAACAGCAGATTGATATAGATGGAAACTTTCTACAATGCTTGGGTGTTTGCTATTTGAATTATTAGAGGAGAAGTATTCTGTCCTCAAAAAAGGAACTATTCTATATTGCATTTATTGAGCTACCTTCAGTATTTGACTTAGTGGACAGAAACATGCTGTGGAATAAAATGCCAACAGGCAGAGCTTTGAGACAAATGGTAAATCTTATGATAAAATTGCATATGTATTTTACAATAAGGATACAATTATGTGAGAATGGAGCTGTGTTGCACAAATATATGCAACCCAATAAGATTGAGTCAATGTTGTATATCTACACCCTTCTTGCTCTAAATATACATCACAAATGTAACCGAGGCTCTTTGAACAAGCATGAAGATTTCCATCCAAATTACACTGAGATCCTTCAATGTTTTTGTAATGCCAATTATGCTATCGTATTAAATTAACTGGCTGCAAAATGCTTCAAATATGTTTGGTCAGTATTGTAAACCTAATTTTCAGAAAATTAATATATGCAAAACCAAAGTCATGATATTTAACAAGCAGAAAGGAAGAGGGTTTTCCTGGAAGTTAGATAACTGCCCCTTTGAGGAGTAACATTTTCTAGTAATTTATCATTCATGAACCACATTGAATCATTTAGGAGACTTGCCAAGATGGTGACATGTGCACTATGAAAAATGGGTAGGAGTCTGGAACGAGTCAATTGAGGTGTTGCCGGAAATATGAATTAGAATTGTGAATATGTTGGTACATAGATGTGAAATATTAACGCAAAAAGCTATATATAACACACAATCTGAAGAAATAATCACAGGACACACCAGCTGAGATTAGCCCATAGTACTCTAGTTAATGCATTAAGGTTCCAAAAGAGGATGAAAAGTATGACCCATAAATACTATTCAATAGCACACATTCTGGTTTAAAATAAACATACTACTATAGGGTACAATTCAATGCTTGGTTAAACAACTCAGTTATACAGCAGCCTGAACCCTTGTTTGGCAATTTACAAAATATTTTAAGTCTGAAGCTAAATATGATGAAGGTAGGTATGATGTGCAGTAATTTTGGATGGAAGGCAGGGATAAATAAAAATAGTTATTACTCTAGGCAGCCAAGTTCATGATCAGGAGTTATTTAAAAAGGGTGTTACGTATGGGAACTTAGGAAACACTTACATATGATGGTTTCCTCATCCATATCATATTACTAGTTGTTTGTTGGACACCAGGAGGTAGATGCTACATTTAAGTCTGGATCAACTCCCAGTTACGGAAGTGAAGTAGACGATAAGCCGGATTCAAAATGTTGTTAATGCAACTCTGGAATATAAATTCTTATGAATTATTTGATAAAACATTAACAAATTATTGAAGAAGTTTGTTACTGCATGTTTTTGGAAATTTGAAATATTGGAGATAATGTATTTCAATGAAATGCAAAATTAAATGTGACACTATTTTAAGCTGTAAAAATTGTTTTATTTAGTTTAAACAAATTGATGACATCTGAGATATTTGTGAGATGAGTTGTTATTTGTATGGCTAGTTGCAATGGTGTTTGAATTGACAATTGAGGCAGAAATCGAGTGTTCTTAAACTTGAACTTTATCTTTAACCATATAAATTATATGAAGATGATCTACCAGCAAGTCATCTTTCCTTTACCCATTTGCCCCTCCGGAACAAGGGGCGAGAAAGAATGTTTAATAACATCCTCTCAATATGGGCAGGTATGGACAAATTCAGGTGGCCAATCTAGTTCGGCCAACAAAATATAGTATATATTTACCACGCGATCCCAAAAGATTGCATCTATTGTGCGTTCAATGTCTCCTTCTAACTGTAGTGTTACTTTATACACCCTATCAGGCGCGGAGACACGCATGTCCACAGTTTCTATTTGTAGAAAGTCATCAGTTGCTTTCACTTCCAGGTGTTCTTGAAGACTCCGGAAAACTATTGTGACCTCTGCCGCGCTGTCTAGCAGCGCTATTGCCCACTTCCTGTTCTTCAAAAGGACCCTCTTCTTATGTCGAACTGCAACTGCTGCCACCTTTTTCTTTTTAAATGTTGGCTTTTGTTGGGGAGGTTTCTCTTCCTTTTTAATAGAAACCTCTGATGAGCGTTGTGATTCCTGTCTCGGTTTCACGTACTCTGTTCTTCACTCCGACCGCCCACCTCTCTCACTGCATTTTTCCGATGAGTCCTGATAGGAACAAGATTGGCGTGTATCAGTATATTGATATCTATCAGGTGCTTTTATATTATCTCTATTTCGGAGAATTATATCTATTCTGTGGGGTCTCCGTACGCGGAGATTCTCCCCTTTCTGTTTTAGGAGTTTGTTGTTTTTTGTCCCAGCGTTTCTTGTTACCCTCAGGAGCTTGCTTGGAAAAATCTTTATAAGATTTGCCCTGAAATTGTGTTTTTTTTGGTCTGGCCCCTAGACTATCTCGACCAATACTAGAGTAGGTCTCTGCAATAATCTTTGGCAGCTCGCGTTTTTGATCCTGTTGAGGAACATCCCGGAGCCCCATGTGCATTGCTAGTGCCACCGCTTCCCCTTCAAGGTTATTCAAAATAATTGAGGACACTGTTGCAAATTTGCCCATTAATTGCATCCCCAAGTCAGGGCAGCCCCGTATTCATCTTAAATTTGTTTCAACACTTCCAGTAAGTTGGCAAGTGTCGGTGTACCGAGTGCGGTAGTATAGAGCGCGGCAAATACCGTGCCCCAGGTATTACAGTTATCTAATGTGGGGACCATCCCAAATGGCAAGCACATCATTAGAATTCTATGTTTATCCTGAGGTCCCATATGGGGAAAAACTGCTTCCAGTGCATTTATTTTTTGAGCTAACCAAAACGGGATATCTTCTCGTTTGGCGGGCACCTTACTCATGATGGAATGTACACTCTCAGGATCAATGCCTGGTGTTACTGCATGTGGTTGCGCTGGAGCAGCACGTGCTTGTTTGTATTCAATGTTTGCATTACAAACTGTACTAATCGTCTATATATTGCCGTCAGCTCAGTATATAAGCGACGGACTTCAGGTACTGCTAAGTTTGCTACTGCAGGGTGAGGTGTATAAGTGGCCAATAAAGGCCAGGTAGGACCATCATTACTTAGAGGACCTAACCTAACTGGTAAAATTGTGTGGGGTAGGGCGCCATCAAGCCAATCATTATGTTCTTGATAAGATAAAGGTATTTCTAAATATGCGTATGTTCTGTATTGTCCAGGTACGTTTTTGAGTGTATAGTGATGACATGTGTTTGTGTTCCCATCAACTGCTGGAAATGTGACCCAAGAATAAAAGAGTTCCGTTCTAGAAGCTGCATCTGTGTCAACAACAAATGTGACTGGACACCCCCCTGGGCCGATAGGCCATTTGCCAATAAATGTGCAGTAAGGGGAGGGGTCTCATATTGACTGCAATTGCTACCTGCTGCGGATTCGCCATATTAGATGGTAGTTTTGTTCAGAGATAAGTACACCAAAATGGGGATTTTCCTTTTAGGGTTCAAGCTTGAACAACCTCCAGCATCAGATAGGTGTTCCCTATTTAGCTGAGGAGGAAATCCTCAATACCACAGACGTCTCCATATATAGTACTGAGGTGTCTTTGTATATAGTGAGATAGAGATACTCAGGAGGACCCAAAAATTAGAGCCCGACCAAACGTTGGCGGTGCCATGTCGCGTAGGCTCTGATTATTCTAATGAGACTATTGGATTTTGTGTGGCAGAATCTCCTGAGGTATGGGAGACTGAGTCTGACCCACTACATGTGACACCTGTCGCTTCAATCCGGGTTTTGCTCCGGCTAACTAGCAGTGCCTCATCTCCACCCAAGGACGGGATGATTGGGCAGCCGAGCGCATGACATCATTGGTTTCTCAGGGAAACCATGGTCACTCAGGTCTCATCCATTTCTCTCAGTTACATTAGTCTCACATACACAACGACAAATAGAGGCAGAATAGGTTTCAACAATCCTTTCATAAAATGACTGAATTTTAGATAGCAAAGCACGGACTGGAATAACCAGGACGATACAGCATGAAAAGATAAAAATTGTGACAAGGACAGTAAAGCATAGAAATAACGCTACCATATTGTCACTAGAGTCAATAGACTAATTCCTACCTAGGGCTATAATACAGCACAGTGTGGTAAGCTCTAATTCTGCCCTTCAGGTTCCCCTGGGAAGACATCAGCCCCCATACCTGAGCAAAGGCCTGAAGTCTGCATAAGCAGCTGTAGCAAAGCATTCAGCAATCAGCATACAGTCGTGGTTCTCTGGCTGGAATCTCCCTCTAACGTGTAAGGGACAGGGAAGTGTTTTTATAATAAAACAGCTTATGTTCTGAGAAAATGTCCCTACGTAAGGATGTGTGTTTTCTATGAATGTCAGAGACAAAACTCTACACCACGTTTACCAGCAACCTATTTTACTGCAGCCTTGGAAGAAGCACAGAGTGAGCAAGAATGAGAACAGAGTGCTGGTCTAGGCAAAAACAGTTAGATAGAGAGAAAATAAAACAAGACCGTAAAAGTGTCTACTGTAATAATAATAAAGCGTAGCGAAATAAAATATATCTAGGTTAAAGTGCACAGTGGCAGGCCTAGTATGTTAAAATAATGTGCATGGAGCTATAAGTAAAATGGCTACACAACAGTTGCATAATATGCTCTGCATTTATTACTAACTTTAGAGATGTCTTCTCAGAAGAGTGTGGCTACAGTTTCATATTGCTAATAAGAATGATTTGATGATCTGAAAATAAGGCTTTCCAAAAACTTACCTGAACCACAAATGAAGAGTGATTTCTTCTTATGGTTTCCTTTCATACTAAACTGACCCAAAGCGGCCCCTCAAAGCAGAATAGACAGTAGGAGTGAGGTTGCAACGACATGAGTAAACACTCCCCCAAGACAGGCATATGTAAATCCTAAGGTGAATTTCTTTTTTATAGATCACTCATCAATAAGTGGGCCACACCTTATAAGTACAACTAATAACCAGGGGCTCCACCTCTCTTACGGGAGGGCAGGAACAGTAAGACCCAGTGTAATTAATATTATCACTAAGTAATCAAAAGATTACCACTTCATCCCTCGTCTTCGTAATAGTCCTTGCTAGTGAGCATATAAAAAGCTGTGAAAATTGCATGGCAGTCAAGATTTGGACAATTAAGTAATGCAGAAGAGCTGCAAATTTAAATTAACCGAATCACATTATTCCTAGACAGCACTCAATACACAAGAACAAAATGTAGCACCAGAGGCAAATCTCTATAGCTTGCAATGTATAGCAAAAGTATCTGGTGAAGCCCAAGTGATTGCAGAACAAACTTCCAGTGTGGAAATTCTCTTAGCCAAAGCCCAAGAGGCTGCCAAACCCCCTTTGGAGGAGCCATGGCAGAGACCCCAGATTAAGCATCAGTCAAGGACATAGCAGAACACAACCAATGATGTAAGGCTTCCACAAAGGTTTATGTCCAAGGTGACCCAACCCACAAGTCAAAAAAGTGCATCAGAAACTTGGAAAGAAGAGCCAACCCCACATGTAAGGAATGGAGATCAGTTTCACTGGCTGATGAAGGAGAAGTCACAACTAAGGAAGGACACATTTTCCAAGGTATCATTTAAGCAAAATCAAGGGATGGACAAAGGACCAGACTTGAGGAAGAACCTATAGGAGAGGAGCAGAACAGACAAGAGCCACACATTCCCCCAGCCTTTAGGCAGAAGTGACTTGCGTGACAATTTTACAGACAACTAAAGAGGAATCTCCTCTAGGGGCTGGGGGGTGTTGTAAGGTCCTAGGCACAAGGAAAAGATCTCAGGCAGGAAAAGGAGAGAAAACCCCCATGAAAAAGAATCAAACTGCTCAGTTCCTCCACAAGAAAAATAGAAACCTTTTAAACAAGCCAATTGGGATGAGAGAAAGGTAACAGACAAACCCAACTAATAACCATTCTGCAAACAATCCAGAAACCACAGTGGATCACAAGAAAGGGGATCAAGAGGATGATGGAAGCACCAAAGGAAAAATGACTTTCAATCTAAATTGTAAGATCAAATGGTGGAATGTGTTTGTGACTGTTTTAGGCTATGACATCCCACAAAGACATCCCCATTTAACATAATCCTACCCTTTCAGATGCCAGGCCTTGAAGTGATAGCAGAGGACAGAGGATTGGGGAAGAAAAGGTCACCTATAAGGAGATGGAGCTCAAGGTAGAACTGAGTTTAAAAAAGGATGGGACATTGTCCGGAAGGCTGACATCAAGTTGCGTTGTACTGAAATCTTCCCCCTGCCATCATTGGGCTAAAGTCCCTGGTGTTTTCTTCTGGACTGTAAGGAGTTACATTGAAGGCATGTTGGTGGGACAGAAAAAGCTTACCAACTTAAGCAGTGCTACAATGCCCAATGTATGTTTGCCATCCTAATGCAGTGCAGGAGTTAATTTCTGCTTCTTCTGTTCATCTAGTTAGGCAGACTCCATTCTCAAGACATCCTTTTTTCATGTCATGTAACAGTTAGCTGGCCCTGGCTTGTCCACCAAATCAGGCAGCTCCTCTTGTGTTTGATGTGTTTAGAGTTTAACATTTATTTGGGGGCAACCTCCATCAAACATATATAAAAAATACATTATACACAATAATTCATCACCAACAATACCGACATTTAAGACATTATACGTAAAACCAGCACTAATTATTTTAACTAAAAACTTTATAACCCTTCAGTTCACTGGTTGAGCGAAGTTGGATCCACCAGGCAAGATGTAAATATTTTGACACAGCAAATACAATCAGCTCTGTATTATCCAATCTTAAAATTCTGAGTGCTTCTGCATAGTGAGTGCCTCATGCCCAGAGAATGACAAATTGGGATTTTCCAGGTCTCCCTTAAGTGATGGTAGCCTGGACAGAAGACCAATAAATGTTCTTCAGTTTCGGGTCACAATTTGCAAGAAGGACAATGGTATGGGAAAGCGACTGGAGCTCACCATTTGCTGCAAAAGCAATTGACTGGCAAAACCCTATATCTGGATTTCACAAAGACTGATCTTGCTGGGAGGGTGGGGGCGAGGGTTGGGTTATCAGATCCATTAACTGTTCAAATTCCTGATTACACGTGAAATCAAGAAACGTCTCAGTCAGGATTTCAGCTGATGACTCTATTAGCCAACTTTCATGGGCATACAGCCAATATCTTTACTTCTTATGATCCTACATCCCTTTGGTGATTAACTCAGTGTTATCCCATGATAAATGGAAAAAACAACTTAAAAAAATATGTTTAATAATATTCAATAAACTTATACTGTACAACGGTCATAAACTCAGTACACAGGAAAACCGTATATTGCAATGCTTGTATCAAGGCACCTCACTATTCTGGGCAGTCAGTTTGTATAACAGTATAAGTTAGCATTACATGTATGCAATCAATAAAGAGCAGAAATGTCAAATAAATAGTATAAACAAATTCCATTGCACTATTAGTACTTAATGCAACATTCATAAAATACACATTTAAAACTGGTATGTGGGTAATTCAGGGGTTTATAGAGCTAGCTAAGATCTATATAACCACATAGTTAGCCCTGGACAGTGACCATGGTGAAAAGACTTTGCATGTAATTATGCACATACAGTTTTGTGTTAGTGATGCCCCATAGAGTGAGCATTGTTGCAAAGAATGCCCCCTGTGTTAGAAATGACCCAGGGGGAAGTTCTGTATAGTTAAGCAATACACCAAATTGGATTAAAGTCACGTTTTCAAAAGGATTTCCTATGGATCATAGCACGGACTGTCCCCAACTAGTCACAGCATTTGGATCACACATAATCAACTTGGTAAATAGCAAAGCAAGGATATATTGGGAGCATAAGATACAGTGTCTCGTGCATGCTGTAATGTTGTGCCAGTGACAATGTTCCACAACACGTATGGTAGCCTACGATCTATGTGTTGTAGGACCCCCTATGCTAACTGCGTTATCTGAGATTTTTCAGTGCCTAAGTCTAGCTCCACTTGATGTCACCCAGTGAGCCATTGGTCTAACCACTATGTTGATCTGGTAAATAATACAGTATGAAATAAGGGACCCTTCAAACTCCTTGCTCATCATGCCACTTTAACATGTCAAGGGCTCCTCTGGGACGACCATCGTTCCAGGTCAGATCAAATAATAGGCTGTCTAGTTCCTTAAAGTGTCTTTTTGGAAGAATGAATAGTAAATGTTTATAATAATAAAGAAGGTGAGGCATCATTATCAATTGTGACAATGCAATTCAGCTTGCTGTTGTTAGTGGGAGAGAACACCAAAACAGTTACCTGAGATCTAAGAGATTTCACCATCTGATAGATATTACCATCAATACCTTCAGCCTCTACATGATAAACCTGCAATCCTAAGTGTCTAGAGGTGTTGCTTTCCAATTTAAGGGGATTAGTCAGTGAGTTGCCCATATTGAAGGCATACATAGAAATTCACCTTATCCAACCAGCACCAAACATGGTGAAACCGTGGTAATTTGGATGGCTTATCCATCCCTTTCAACTCAGCAAATACACCCTTGTAGGGTAAAAAATATTTTTTACACCAGTGTCTTACCCAGTAGATTCTGGATTTGAGATTAACAGCATGCCCTATATTCTTAAAACCCAAGTTAAGGCTCAAATGTGAGGGGTGGTTTGTGGCTTATTGAAGATTGATCTCATGAACATATTTTCTGCTCCTGCCGATTTTATGATATTATTTGCGCCCCAAACCTTAATGCTATAAAGCACAACATTTAATACTCTTGCGTATTTATAGCTCTGGTGATATGTGAAAAAAGGTGGAGGATTTGTATTTTTTAAGACTATTGGACCTATGTGCTGCAATGTCATTTGGCTTTAAATAATTTAGAGAAAGCATGACAAAATGTTTGCTAGACGCACCTCTAGATTGTCAACATCCTAAACTTGCTCCAACAAAATACTCCCCAAGCTTCACCACCCCAACCAAGGACGTGTGTGGGTGAAAGGCCATATATTTAGTTTTACCAACATTTTTTTCTAGTTCATAAAGTTTGCAGAAGGTGGAAAATCTGTTCAACTGAGTTTGTAGGACTATGGGAGTTTTTTGAATTTTGAAGTGTCGCCCGCTAAGAGGAGAGCAGGACATTTTTGGCCAGCAAGATTAGGGGAATCACTGTTACAATCATAAGGCATGTACAACGTGAATAAAGTTGCGGCAAGTACACATCACTGAAGGACTCTCTCTCAATGTTAATATGGTCTGTCAGCTCACCTGATGTGCCCTATCTAACTTGAGCATAATTGTTACTATAAAGATATATTATTAGTTCAAGTAAATTGGATGGGGGACGTGGCCAAGATGGCGGCGTGAGCGGACGCGTTTGTCCGAGCTCCGCCGCCCTGGCCCCAGAAAGCAGCCTTGCGACCCCAGAGATCGATGTCCCGGGGGGCCTGGAGGTAACTGCGGGCTCCGAAGAGCGGGGGAAGCCCGAGGAGCTCGGCGACGCCCGCTGCGGCGAGAGGTGGAGATGCAGAGCCGTGCAGCCTGGGCCCACGCTGGGAGCAGGTGCAGTTGCGGCAGGAGCCCCGGGTGGGGCTTTGGTGAATTTGCGCAGTGGGCCGCGACGAGGGCCCGGCGTGGAGTGGTGCGCCGGCGGCCATCCGGGGCTGACGCGCCCGCTTTGCTTGGCCTGCTGGGCGGGCGAAGGCCCCAGACGGGGCGGCAGACGAGCCAGGGTGCTCCCGGGGTACACCGGCTCTGGAGAGAGGAGGCCTGGGGTGGCGTGACGGCGCTGGGCCGCTGATCGGCAGTGCGATCGGCCCGCGGTGGCCCCAACAGGTGCTGTGAAATAGCTGGGTGGCGTGTGGCCATTCAGAGTCCAGGAGCGAAAGGGCAGCGTTGGCTGGTGAAGTACGAGGCCTGGTGAGGCCTGGTCCCCTGAAGATACCGTGAGGGGGCCCTGGCTGGGTGATTACGCAGTTGCGGCATTGAAGCAGGAGTGATGGCGGCCTCCAAGTCTAAGCGGGAGCGGTCGGTTAGAGAAATGCTGGCTGGAGCACCACCAGTGCCGGGTGGAGCTGCTGAAGGGCCGCCAGTGACGAAGTCCCCAGAGATACGTGGGGAGATGGCGGAGGGGGCCCCCGTTACGAAGGGCTTTCTTACCTCCCTGTTTGACTCACTCCGGAGCGATATACAGGAACTTCGCAGGGACATCTCTCAGGAGGTGAAGGAGCTGCGATGGGAGGTTACTTCCCTGGGAGAGCGGGTTGCACAGATGGAGGATGGTGAGATATCCCGCGGTGAGGAAGTGGCGGACCTGCAACAGGAGTTTGTCCATCTTAGGGAGCAGCAGGACCTTCTGCAGATAGCGGTGGAAGACTTGGAGAATCGCTCAAGAAGGCATAATATTCGCATCAGAGGAGTGCCGGCTGGGATGAAGAAGGAGGGCATTGGAGACTTTGTGGTGGCACTGTTTCGCTCAATACTCTGACTGGAAGAGACCCGGGAGATCACACTAGATAGAGTTCATCGAGTGGGCTGTGCTGGTGGAGCCGGAGACCGTCCGCCAGATATTCTAGCCTGTGTTCACAGTTACGGGCTTAAAGAAAGCATATTGCAGAGGGCTCGCAATCTTCCACAGGTCCACTTCAGAGGGCATGCGCTCCAACCATTCCAGGACCTCTCGGTTCGGACTTTACAGCGGCGGCGAGAGTTTAAGCCCATCACTGAGCATCTGCGAGCACATGATGTGTCTTACTTTTGGGGTCATTCGTTCCGCCTTGTCTTCCGATGGGAGGATCAGCTTCGACAGGTGAAGTCACTATCGGAGGCAAATCGGATTTTGCACCTGGAGGTTGACAGCCAGGATCCGGGGGCGAATGTCGGCTTGGCTGATAAAGATCGCCCGTGCTGGCGGCGGAAGGAGAGATGGAGGAAGCAGCAGCGACCTACGGCTTTGGAACAGATGTCGGAATGGCAGTCGGCGTTGAGCACCGTGGCCGCTGGGACAAGTGCTTAAGGGAGAGGTGGCCGGGGAGGGTTGGCCTGCTGCGGGTTGCATTGCTTAAGGCCTTGTGGCTGTCTACGAGGGGCCCGGGCGGCAGAGTCGTTGGACTTGGTTTGACCAACTTGGGAGGTTCTGCAGCCCTGTCGAGACTTTGCCTCTATGGAGATGTGTGTGAGAGGACTTGCTTGCTCTAAGCACCTGTTGTGCGTAATAGTTTTCTGTTGGTGTGCTTCCCTGAGATCCCAGTCATTGAGTGGCTTAGCAAAATGGCCCTGTTGTTCGGAAGGGTCAAGGTGCTGTCCTGGGCTATGGTTCCCCTGCGGGGCTCCTCCTTTTCTGTGCGCTCTTCCCTTCCTATTGTATGACTATTAAGTGCATAAGCTTGAATGTCCGCGGGCTTAACAGTCCGACTAAGAGGCTGGCCATTTTGTCAGGCCTTGAGAGGTCTGGGAGCCATATCTGTTTGTTACAGGAGACACACTTGCTGCACAAGAACATACATCGCAGGCGCTCACAGTGGTTCCCTAGACAATTTTGGTTCTCAGCTTCCACGAAACATGCTGGGGTGGCGATATTGCTTTCTAGGTCCTTTTCCGGGGTATTGGCAAAAATACATGAGGTACAGGGGAGGCTTCTGGCTAGCAGAATAAGGGTCGGGGCTTTTTCCTTTACTGTTGCTTCCTTGTATGCTCCTAATACTCAGCAGGAAGCCTTCCTGAGACAGGCTGTCTCCCCAATCCTACATTCGCCGGATGGCGCCATCTTGGTGGGGGGAGATTTTAACTTGGTGAGGGATAATGAGCTGGATCACTCCGGTCACCGTTATGGGCAGACGGGGCGTTGACAGTGGCAGGGCGTCAGTGGCTGTCTGAGTGCGGTCTGGAGGATGTGTGGAGGAAGGTGCACCCCATGCTTAGGGATTATTCCTTTTAATCAGCGGCGACCAAGGCTATGATTGAGCCTCGGGCCTTGTCGGACCATGCTCCTATTACTGTAGAGGTCACTATGGATGTGGGCCGGGTGGGCGCTTCGGGCTGGCGCTTTAGAGACTCGTTGCTTCAGAATGGGGCACGGTGGAGTCACTCCGGCGTGCAATCACGGACTACCTTAGTTTTAATGACAACGGGAACACTTGTTTGGAGACGCTCTGTGAGGCCTTAAAGGCGGTGGTGAGGGGGCAGGTGATGTCGCTATCCGCTAGAGATAATAAAGCAAGGAAAGAGAAGAGGGCAGAGCTGAAGCAAAGGGTGGCGGCACTGGAGCGCTCCTATATGTCCACTGGAGCACCCAGAATCTGGAGGGAGCTGGAGAAGGTGCAGCAACAATTGAAACGGCTAGATTGGGACAGGGCGGAGTATGCAATAGCGCGTCTTAAGCATAAATACTATATTGGGAGCAACAGGTGAGGGAAGCTTTTGGCGTACCAGTTGCGAGCGCAGTACACAGCGTCAACGATAAAGCTGGTCCGTTTCCCTTCCGGAACGGACGCGAGAACGAGTGATCGGATTGCAGAGACGTTTGCAGAGTTTTACCGGGGACTGTATACAGCGGATGATCGGAGCGATGTGGCTCTAGATACATTTCTGGACGGCATAGCAATCACCCCTCTTGGGGAGCGGGAGGCGTCTTTATTGGACCAGCCGGTAAGGGCGGAAGAGGTCATTTCGACGATCTCACGCCTAAAGGTGGGGAAGTCCCCCGGTCCCGATGGTTTTACAGCACTCTTTTACAAGACCTTCTGTGTGGAACTCGTGCCGCTTTTAGTGCGGCTCTGTAATTCCTTCCGGGCGTTGGGAGCCCTAACGCCCAGTATGCTCGATGCTACCATTGCAGTTATACATAAGCCAGGGAAGGACCCAGAGGAGTGCGCTTCATATAGACCGATTTCGCTCCTGAACATAGATGCTAAACAGTTTACAGGCATACTCGCCCATCGCCTTAATTTCTATATGCCGGGTCTTGCGGCTGCTTCATTTGCTAGATAAAACGGATCGTTCTCGTCGGGAGGCACTCTTCCTCTCTATTGACGTGGAGAAGGCGTTTGATAGGGTTCATTGGCCGTATCTTTTTAGAGTGTTTGAGCGATTTGGACTGGGCCCAGGCTTTATGACATGGATTCGTAGTATCTACCAGTTTCCGTCTCCGATGACCCCCATAGGTGCGAATCCTGACTTTGAACCGGGACTACATGTGGAGGGTTTGCGACGCTGGCATGAGGGAGGCTGTAAGAGGGTGGGGAGCATTTTTGATGAGCAAGGGGTGATTCCCTTCGATCAGATGAGAGAGATATATGGCTTGACAGAGGCGGATAGGATGATGTACTATCAGATCCGGCACCGGGCCCTGTTGCCGGCTAATATGGCATTAGTAGATAGGACATTAACACCGTTTGAGAAATGTCTCCTGATGAAGAAGGATGATAAACGAGTAATTTCAGAGCTTTACAGGCTTTTGCAGGGGGAGGGGCGCCCACCTAAATCTATGGGACAGTTGAGATGGGAGAAGGAGTTGGAAAGGGAGCTTTCTGATGAAGAGTTGGACAGTATCTTTTATAGAATACATCATACGGCCTATAATGCGACAGGGACGGAGAAAGCATACAAGGTGGCTTCCTACTGGTACTACACCCCAGCAAGGATACACACATGGGACCCCACTAGATCTAACCTCTGTTGGAGGGGTTGTGGGGGAGGGGTACACTTGTGCATCTATTGTGGCATTGCCCCAAGCTCCATAGATTTTGGAAGAGTATTATGGACGGTGTTGATACAGCGTTTGATACTACGATTCCTAGATTTCCATTGTATATCCTGCTGGGTCTGCCTAATCCCCTCACCTTTCCTCTGAGATCGCTGAAAGGGCGGCAGATGGCCTTGGCCCTTAATGCGGCGCTGCAGCTGATCCTAGCCTTGTGGGGCACAGACAGAGTACCGACATATGTGTCTTGGCTGCAGAAACTGTGGTTTATTCTGGCGATGGAGAAGCTTACTCTGGCCTCTCAGCAGTGGATGGGCGACCTGATCATCTTGTGAAGGCCGTTCCTTCAGATTTTATCCACAGAATTTACTGAGTTGACATGCCATGCTTACCTGCGAGTACTGGGGCTGGCCTGAACCCTTGGGTGGGTGCCTCTCTGGCTAGATCCTGCAGAGAATGGGGGCAATGCGGGGGCGGGGCAGGAGAACGGAGAGATGAAGGGACAGGGTCCTTCGGGGGAAGCACTGTTAGTGTTTTATTTGTTATTTATATGTTATGTATTACAATGGATGAGGTTCGCTTCGCAACGCAATAGACCTTTGCGCAGGGCCCAACTGTTCTTCGGGTGGCAAGGAAGAGAGCGATAGGGGGTCCCTTTTGATATGGCCATATAGGGGATGGTTTCATGGGGGCCGACTGAGAGCTTTTGAATAAGAGGTGCTGCATTGTGTTTATCATACTACGGTGTGTTGTACTTCTATGTTGATATGTTTAAATCAATAAACAGATTTGATCCATAAATTGGATGGCATTTTCAAATCCCTTAGTACGGCCCAAAATTTAGCTTGAGGGATTGTGTTTAAAGCTGCCCTTAAACAATGAACACTACGTACAAATGATCGTGGTCCATGGTAACTGCCGATAGTACTCATAGGGACATCAAACCATGCATGGAAGTGAGATAGCACATTTATTGTCTCCATCCAATCTTAGACTTGGGCCAGTACTTGCCTGGAAGAGATCTTTGAGTGTTATCAATCAGGCTAAATGTCCTGTAATTAGAAGGACTGTCCTTGTCCCCATTCTTATATATCTGGATAATCTCTGCTTCTCTCTAGGACTGGGGTATCGCAGCTCCCTAGCAATTGTAATGGCATTCAACAGAAACCTCCAGAAAACAGGCTCTGATTGATAGAGATAGCCTGGGATCCTTTCTAGTCCTGGAACTTTCCTAGCATTTTAAGTGCCTATAGCTAGTAGTGTCTCCTCCATAGTACAAGAGACTGGGGACTTATACTCTAATCAGAGCATTTGTGTGTATTCTATCCTCTCCTTCAATCTCTGTTGTAATTTGCAATGTATCAAGGTCTTCAAAATATCGTGTCCAAACCTGGATTGTCTATGAAAATGTTTATCCCTAGTTGTTCTGAAGGCTTCATTTGTGAGTGTATGCCAAAATGGCTTACTATTCTTCGATTTTGCAGTGGTAACCAAATCACACCATAGTGCTATCTCCCAGCTCTTTCTAGCTATGATGTGTGCTATCTTACAGTCTTTTCTGCCAGCGACTACCATTCTCAATAACCACTTTTGTTAGAAGCAACACATTTTTATTTACCTTGTCCACAGGAAATATTAACCAAAGTATTTCTTTTGGTTTATAGATTTGAGACACTTATATAAAAGTACTTTGTGGTATTTGATAGTTAGTGTAGAATGTAGAGGTAGAATGTAGAAGTGTAGAATGTAGAATGTAGGCGTAGTGGCAGTTAGGAGCGGGCAGTTGATGAGGCAGCATTGTTCTCCTTATACTATTTTACTTAATAAAGCATGTGGTATTCCTGTCACTCTCGGCCCCTTAATTTCACATTGGCAACCAGCGGCTGAATCCAAAGGAAGCCACTGCAGTGGACAACGACGCCTTACCTTTATTTGGGCTCTGTGTGAACAAGTTGCGGTGAAGTTACTATTCCTGGAATCCTGTTTCTGTGGTCCACACTGTCCACACTATGTGCTTAAGATCCTAGGTCCACACTATGCAGAGTTATGGAGTAACCTACACCCGCCTCAGGTTCTTTGCTTTCCGATGAGCTCGTAGTTCAGCTGTACTGATGTACCTCCTTGTTTGGTGGTGGCCACCTTGATTCGTCAAGCGTAAGGACGTATTTTGCCGCATGATGGTGGCCATCTTGAATTGCTATTCTGCATCTGCACATAGTAAGTTTGTAGTGCATGTAAAAGAATTGGCCACTTCAGCAAGGTCTGTAAGGGTTATTAAAAGAATATAAGCTATGTGTCAGGTTACGAGGATTGTGAAGAGGAAAAGTTAAAGGATGTCGTGTTGAGTGTTTTACGGGATAACTGTGGTATTTCTGATAAGCTGTTGAGCTTGCAACTGTGAGGTGGATGCCATGGTAGAGTCTTGCGCCTGGTTTACCATTATGTCTAAGGAAAAGTTTACAAAGTTATGGCCTAAAAGGAGCTTACTCCTGTCGGATGTGAATCCTGGCAGTTACACTAGACACAAAATACCCATTGTTGGTTATGCACATGTGCAGATTAGTTTTAGGCTTAACTATTGCAATGGCAAGCTGTATGTAGCTGAGAAGGGCCAATGTATTCTAGTATGGCCATATATTGTGGACCTTGGGATAAAACTCGACCCATCAGGAGATCCACCAGTGGATGTGGTACAAGAGATGCATGATGGTCATTTGGAATATGATGAGCTTAACAAGAAATTTCCTGGGGCATTTTCTAAATCTTTAGGTAAATTGAAAGAATTTAGGCACAAAAGTGTAGCACGTGAAAATAAATACCCTGTTAGACACAAAATGAGGAACGTACCAGTGAACTATAGAGCAAAACTGAAGGAAATGTTGAGGGATCTGTGTGCAAAAAATATTATAGAACCCAGTGAAAGTTCTGATTGGATGTCACCTGTGGTAACATCTGTGAAAAGTAATGGTGACTTAAGATTATGGTGGTCATTCTGCCCGCGTGTCGGGCGGCGGTAGCCGCCCGCCATGCGGTCACCGCCATTTGGCCGAGGCCATTCTGGCTTTCCCGCTGGGCCGGCGGGCGCCCGCTAAAGGAGCGCCCGCCGGCCCAGCGGGAAAGGCCCTGCAACATAGAAGCCGGCTCCGAATGGAACCGGCGGTGTTGCAGGGGTGCGACGGGTGCAGTTGCACCTGTCGCGATTTTCACTGTCTGCTAAGCAGACAGTGAAAATCATGCTGGGACCCTGTTAGGGGGCCCCTGCACTGCCCATGCCAGTGGCATGGGCAGTGCAGGGTCCCCCAGGGGCCCCACGACACCCGTTCCCGCCATCCTGTTCCTGGCGGCAAAAACCGCCAGAAACAGGGTGGCAGGAAAGGGGTCGGAATCTCCATGGCGGCGCTGCTTGCAGCGCCGCCATGGAGATTCAGCCCAGACAGGGGAAATCCGGCGGGAAACCGCCGGATCCCCTTTTCTGACCGCGGCTTTACTGCTGCGGTCAGAATGGGCAGGGAAGCACCGCCAGCCTGTTGGCGGTGCTTCCGTGGTCATCCACCCTGGCGGACCCCCTATGTGTTGATTTGAGGTCTGTTAATGAAGCAATTTGGATTGACAAGTTTCCTTCACCAAACTTGCAAGAACTGTTGTTGTCTATAAATCATGTCTCTGTTTTTTCGACCATAGACTTGTCTAGTGCATACCATCAAGTTGAACTAGATGGGAATTCTAAAGTACAAAAAAATGCCTTTTGGCTTAACCAGTACTTTGGCTGTCTTTCAAAGGGAAATGAATAAGATGCTTAGTAGGGTGGTGAATGCCCAGGTGTTCCAGGATGACATTTCAGTTTTCGGTAAGGACAGGTTGGAGCATGATAAAGTTTTAAGCAAAGTATTGCTCATTCTTCAAGAAAATGATTTGACAATTCAAAAGGAGAAGTGTAAATTTGGTCAAACTCAAGTGGAGTATTTGGGTCATATCATTTCTCAGGATGAAATTCGTCCTAAAACTACCCATGTGAGGCTATTGTGGAAGCTGCTGAACCTACCTCCAAACAGCAATTGTTGTAATTTTTTAGTCTTACTGGATTTTATGCACGATTCATCAAAAACTATGCAACAAAAGTAGGGAATTTGAGTAAGCTGCTTAAGAAAAATGTTCAATTTGAATTGGACAAAGAACAATCCGAGTGTTTTGCATCTATCAAGAATGATGTGGTTCAAGCTCCATGTTTGAAACCATTTAAAATGAACATTTATTGCATAATTTTAGTGGATGCAAGCAATTATAATACTGAACAGTTTTATCTCAAAGAGAAGGCAATGACAAGTGGATTGTAGCATATGCATCACAAACTTTAACGCAACCTGTGAGGAATTACTCGGAAGTACTTGAAAAGGAGTTATTAGCTGCCTCCTGGGATGTGCAAAGATTCAGAATGTATGTATGGGGAAGAAAGTTCAAGTTATGTACTGATCATAAGCCACTGCTTAGTATATTAAAACCAGTTGGTGGAATACATTTATCGGCCAGGCTTGCAAGAATTTCCTATAAATGACAAATTTATTTTTTTGAGGTGGAATATGTACCTGGAAGATGCAACACTATTGCTGATGGCTTTTCGTGGTTACCAATTGAAGATGTTGATGATGATTTTAAGGATGGAGAGTGTGGTGTAGCTTTTATTTGTGATTATGTATTGTTAGGTATGGGACAAGTGGAAGTGGAACAAGGAATGATAACTGAAGAGGAACGGGAGCAAGAGATGATGAAGGATGCGGAGATGCAAATGATAAAAAAATTATAACGAATGGTTGGCCTGGTGAACGCATGATGAGGGGTGAAGGTGCAGTAGTATGGAAAATAAAGGATGAATTAAGTGTATACAATGATGTGGTGTTAAGAGGAGACAGGATAATTCCACCTAATGGTGTAGGTGAGGCCATAGCAGGGAAGAGCCATGTTGGTCATAGTGGTATGTTGAGCAACAAAATGAAAGTGAAGGAGAATTTCTGGTGGACGGGTGTTGATATGATGGTTGACAGGATTGTGAGAAATTGAACAATTTGTGCTCGGAGTGATAAAAGTACAAAACCATATTCAGCACCATTAATAACGGTTGAGTTACCTGATACACCTTGGTGGAAACTGGCTATTGACTTTATGAGTCTGTTTTCTACCTTTCCAGTAAAGGAGTCGTATGCCATTGTTTAATTGATTATTTTTCTAAGTGGCCTGAAGTAAGAATGGTAAGCAAAATTACTAGTAATGTACTAGTAGAATTTTTAGAGGATGTATTTGCGAAAGAAGGTGTACCTGAAATCCTGGTGTCAGAAAATGATGTTCAATTAATATTGGAAAAAATGGCTAGATTTCTAAGGAAGAATGCTATAAAACATGCAAAGTAGCTTTGCATAATCCTTCTTCTAATGGAAAGGTTGAGTGGTTTAAAGGGTCATAAAGGAAACCCTACAACTAGCTCTCAAGTCAGGGATTTCTTGGAAAAAGTCTTTACAAAACATGCTTTTGTCATATAGCTAATTCTCACACAGTTACAGGAAAGATGCCTTTTGAGTTTTTGAGAGGAAAAAAACCATCTACGAACTTGGTACCGAGGTGGTTGATGGAAAGGAATTCTAAGAAGTTTGGTGTGTTGTTGATGGTGAATTGAGGGATAACGTGCAAAGTTATCAATTGCACTGTAGAATGTATCATGATAATGGTATGAGAAGAATGATGGTATTGAGAATTGGAAAGTATGTTCGGGTTAAGATACCAGGTTTCGTTGACAAGGGGAAACCACGTGTTCAGAACCATTGAGAATTCTTAAGGTTTTTAAAAATGCAGTGAGACTGGAGGATGGTAAGGTATGGAATGTACAGCGAATATCTTTATATAGGAAAGAGGATTGTGGTGTTAATGGGTGGAGCAGCTGGAAGGGTCGTAAAGAATGCAATGGTTACTTAATGGATGGTATGGACGGTATAAACATACATGGCTCAAGGGAGGATCCTTCCAATGATGGTGGTGGATGTACGTGAAAAATAAGTTTTACTGCGTAGTGAAAGAATGAGAAAAGCTCCATCTTATTTGGGTGATTAAGTGATGAGGTAGAGTGTTACACCTTTGTGCTCACAATGTATATTTATATTGTATTTTTATTTATGTTGAAGTATTTCCTTGTTGATTTTGGGGGAAGATCAGTATTACTGGACTGCCACTAAGCAATATATTCAGCCATTAACCATACAGGACGATTGCAATAAAGCGGGTGGGGAAGTATGTCCAACCATATATAGAATGATATGGGGTAGCACAGCCAATGCCTCCCTTTTGAGAATAGTTGAGCCAAGTTATTTCAAAAAAGTTAAATTTAAAATAATACGGTCTGCGTTTACGGTATGGTCTCATATTAAACGTAGAATTGGAATTGAGCGGCTCAGCTATTATACGCCTATACAAAATACGCTAATTCTTCCTGAAATTTTTAAGGACAAAGGCTGTGTTAAATGAGTACAAGGATGCATTCGGAAAGCAGGTGACTTTTTTTTTTAATAAAGAAAAAGCATTAGGGAAAAAAAGGAAAAGCACCAGTGATCCTTGTCATGTTTTCCCGTATCCTTCCTTTTATATTCTAGAACTCTATGTGCAGTGTATATCTCGTCAAACAAGGTTAGCGTTTCTTGACAGTAATAGTGAATCAGATGAATTGTAATTTATAAATATGACCAAATGGAGTGGTTACTTTTCAATATGTATTAAACACAGGAAATAAAAGCTGCACTCTTTCCCCCCAAAAAAGAAAAAGAGATCAGTGGATGACTTGTGCTAAGTCGGGCCCTTGAAAAGCAATTCAACTGTGCTTTTCGGCCCTTGAGACGAGCGGGGACATAACTGCTAAACACTGTTGTATGCTGAGAGAACTGCAGCGGTTGAACATCTGCATATGAGGTATATTGCTGTTGTTCTATTATTCTTAAGGTGGCAAGCTAGGACCCCAGGGTCTCTCTCTCCGTGAAGCCGGTCTACACTCAACCAGAGTTCTTTGTATAGTCTACTAACAAAATGTTTACTGTATATTTAAGTCTGGATCGGGGGATGTTGCCAACCTGTTCTGGAGTGGGATGTGGGAAGACCCTATGACGATCCAGTGACATATTGCCCATCTCTATTGGAATACTATGTGCTGAGGGATCGCTTGGGGAGCTAGGCTGCGACACCTTTCTTTCTCCATGCTGTTCTTTTGGTCCAAAAGGTGGGACAGATTATAAATTGATAACATGGATTGTACAGGGGCTCAATACTGAGGCAAAGAGGTATAACTTTCAGATCTACCTGATGCGAAGGGGAGTCCACATTGCCCTGCTCCAGGAAACTCACCTGACCGCAGTGGAAGGATCTGCCCTCCATAAACGATGGTGGGGACAACTTTATTACACTATTAATTCTGCATTTGCCAGAGGGGTACTTACATGGCTGAGACTGAGTGTATTTACCAGGACCAGGAAGGGAAAATGTATGGAGAGGGTAGAGATGTGACTCTCAATAACTTATATACACCCAACACCGACCATGGTCGATTTTTTGTCAGGATGTCCCTGGTACTGGCGCCACACGCACCCCACCCTATTTTCCTTGGCCGAGACTTGAAGGGCATATCTGACCCCCTACTAGATTGTTCACCCCCTCCCCCACTGAGAGGCTCCTCTGTGCTGTGCTTAGCAAATAGGGTCCGTATGTGGCAAACGCAGTGGAGATTGGTGGACATATGAGGTGGGTTCATCAGGACATCAGAGGCTACTCCTTTCACTCCTCATTGAATGGCTTACATGTGCGTTTAGATACCTTTCTGTGCGCATCATCAGTACACACGTTAGTGGCTCACTTTGAATATTTGTTTAGGACCATATCTAACCATAATGCATTGCTCCTGATATTGGTTTGGGTGCCCTCCTTATATGCTGTCCCGACTTGGTGCCGCAAAAGTGACAAGTTGGAGGATCCAGCTTTCCGTCACAAGATAGGGGAGGGAATCTGCCAATATTTCACCAGGAATACATGGCCGGATGAAATGTGGAACGGGACAAGTCAGGCTCTTGAGTTGTTCAAGAACTACTATAGTACCCTGTATGCCTGACGTGCCAATGCACCACCTGAGGCAATGATCTTGTACCTCGTGCAGCTACACATGCCCTCCCTCCCTTGAGATGCAGTGGAGGAATTGGGGGCAGATATAACTAGTGAACAGACTGTAGCCACTGTGGCCTGGGAAAAGTACTGAGTTCTGACAGGCTCCCAGGTTTTTTTTTCGCTGTGTAGAGTGACCTGTTAGTGGCCAGACCCATTGAGGTGTATAAGTTGGCGAGGGACACTCAGGCGCTGATGCAGACTACGAGAGAGGCATTAATCGATGTTAGACTTGGCATCCTTGGCGTGGTCTCCCCTAACTTTTTGCCTCTATTTCCCTGGTTGTTGATGTGTGCTGGACTCTGTTTTTGATGTTTCTGTTACTCTGGGCACTTCACCACTGCTATCCAGTGATAAAGTGCAAGTGCTCCAGTATAAAATGTGTATGTAATTGGCTTTCCGTGATTGGCATATTTGATTTACTGGTACGTCCCTAGCACAGTGAACTAGAGGTGCCCAGTGCCTGTAAATCAAATTCTACTAGTGGGCCTGCAGCACTGGCTGTGCCACCCACATTGTAGCCCTGCAAACATGGCTCAGACCTGCCACTGCAGTGTCTATGTGTGCAGGTTTTAACTGCCAATTCGACTAGGCAAGTGTACCCACTTGCCAGGCCTAAACCTTCCCTTTTCTTACATGTAAGACACCCCTAAGGTAGGCCATAGGTAGCCCCATGGGCAGGGTACAGTGTATGTTTAAGGTAGGACCTATACTAATGTGTCTTATATGTCCTGACAGTGATATAATGCCAAATTCGGTTTTCACTGTTGCAAGGCCTATGTTTCCCATAGGTTAACATGGGGGCTACCTTTAAATATGATTAAAGTTTAGATTCCCTTTGGGAGCAGATAGACATGTGGAGTTTGGGGTCTCTGAGCTCACAATTTAAAAATACAACTTTTAGTAAAGTTGGTTTTGAAATTGTGTGTTTGAAAATGCCACTTTTAGAGAGTGGGCATTTTCTTGCTTAAACCATTCTGTGACGCTGCCTGTTTGTGGATTCCCTGTCTGGGTCAGATTGACAGTTGGGCTGTTTGCACCTCTCTCTAGACAGTGACACAAAGGGAGCTGGGGTGTAGCCTGCATATCCTGATGAGCCATCTGTACCAGAAGGGAGGGGTGGAGTGGTCACTTACACCTGAAAGGGCTGTGCCTGCCCTCACACAATGCAGTCTCCAACCCCCTGGTGTGTGTCTAGGGCCTGGCCTGGGCAAGGCAGGATTTGACAAACCAGGGAGACTTTCCTTTGAAGTATGCCTACTTCAAAGGCCAAAATGGGTATAAGAAGAGCACCCAAAACCACAGACTTTAGATCACTTCTGGACATCAAGAGGAAACTCTGCCTGGAGAAGAGCTGAAGAGCTTAGGAGAAGTGCTGCCTTGCCTGTGACTGTGCTTTGTGGTGCTATCCTGCAGTTGCTGCTTCTGCCTGTGCAAGGGGACAAAGACTGGACATTGTTGTGCATTCCTGCTTGTGAAGAAATCTCCAAGGGCTTGTCCTGAGCTTGCCTCCTGTTGTTGAAGTCTCAGGGCTATCAAAGACTTCTCCTGCCAGCACCTGCACTCTATGCTGAGACTCCTTCCCTGCCAAGTGGTGCCCTATCCAGTTCCTGGGGCCTCGGAAGGTAAAGTTGGCAGACCAAGACTGAAAATCCATGCACAGACCGCTGTGCGGGGAAAATTTTGACGCACCTTCTGAGATACGGCTGAGACACGATGCGCCGCCGGCTTAGTGGCTGAAATCAACACTCCACCTGCATCGCGGCTTAAAGATCGACACACGGAGCTGGAGAAACGACGCACAACACCCACTGACGGAGGCTGATAACGGCGCAACCCACATAGCGTGGTTTTGCTGATACAGTGCAGCATGATTTTAAACGCAAACCTTGCTGGGCATGGAAAAACAACACAAAGCCTGTCCGGTCCCAGTTGCTTGCCCAGATCGAAGCATCACTCTCCTGCAGAGAGGAAAAACGATGCATGCCGACCCGACCAGAGCAGAACGATGGACGTTCTAACTTGAGGGTGAGAAATTGACGCATCGCTTGCCTTTTCCGATGCACACTCGCCCGTGTGTTATTTTGATGTTACCCAGGTACTTTTCAATGCTTATAGTGTTTTCACTGTTTTTTCAAGGATTTAAGACTCTTTCGCTTTTAAAATCAATAACTTGACTTGTGTATGTTGGATTTTTGTCGTTTTGGTCTTGTTTTGTTTAGATAAATATTTCCTATTATTCTAAACCTGTGTTGTGTCATTTTGTAATGTTTTCACTGAGTTACTGTGTGTGTTGGTACAAATACTTTACACTTAAACTCTGAAGTTGAGCCTGCCTGCTCGTGCCAAGCTACCAAGGGAGTGAGCGGGGGTTAACTAAGGGTGATTCTCCTTTACTATGACTAGAGTGAGGGTCCTTGCTTGACAGGGGGTAACCTGACTGCCAACCAAAGACCCCATTTATAACAATCGGCTTGATGTCACGGCATAAGACCCCTGTCAATGTTAGATATTGACTACATAATTTTAGACAGAATACTGGCCAAACGACTCTTGCCCTAGAAGCAGCACAGTCTCCGCGTTAATCAAACAGGTTTTATCCAGGAGGATAATATGACCTTAAATTTTCAAAGAGTTTCAGCACCGCACAGTTGAAACCAAATCAGTGATAATGTCCGTTGACATAGAGAAAGCTTCTGACAGCTTGGACTGGGAACATCTATATGCTGTGATGGGTAAGGTAGATTTGGGCAAGAGCTTCTTTGATTGGATTAGGCTGTTGTATGCTTCCCCTATGGTGAGAGTTGACTGAGTGATTTGTGACACTTATTGTGTGGAGCGAAGCACAAGACAGGGGTGCCCTCTGTCACCCCTGCTCTTTGCCATCATGGTGAAATCACTGGCGCGCAGGGCTCGTCAGGGAATGCACTACACTGGTCTCATTCCACTCGGAAAGATACACTATATAGCATTGTAAGTGGATGACATGCTACTTTTTGTTAATGAGCGGTGAGCGGACATTCCTGGGGCCTCCCAGGTCCTGGATGACTTTGAACTCTATCCAGGCTGTGTGTATATTGGCAGAAGATCTGCTTCTTCCCATTATGACCCTGGGAGAGTATATAATGGACCCAGAGGGACCTAGGTTGGAACAGATCTTATTTTGCTACATAGAAGTTCCACTCTGTAGAAACAAACACCATATACTTGAGGGTAATGTTGGGAGAGCAATTGCAGCACTCCAATCTGGTGTGGGATTCTAGAACACACTCCCCCTTTCAGTGATGGGTAGAAATGTTGTGGCCAAAAAAGTGGCATTAACCAGGCTGTTATATTTCTTTGCTAACCTACCCATAATCATACCCAGAAGTAAATGTAGGGACCTGAACTCACTGTTGGTGGATCTGATTTGTAATGAGGGCAGGTGAAGAGTGGCATTGGTGAAACTTCAATGCCCTAAACGCGATGGAGGACCTGCAGCCCCTGAATTTTGCAGTCCTGTAGTTTCCAGGGTCTTGAAATGGTTCACTGAAAAGTTCTTTAACTTCCACAACTGAGGCAGTTTTAGAACCTGTGACGCAATCTTGAGCAATGACTTTCAGTGGATAGAGGGACGGGGGTTAGGGAGTTAGATGAGATCACCATGCAATTAACATTTTAATTTGCTGGTAAAGGAGCAGGAGTCTTGAGGGACAAAGCATGCAGCACCAATTCGCTTTGGGTGGCATCATTTTCATCCACGCCACCTTCAGAGCTACATTTATGATTCTGACCACTACATACTAGAAGTATGCAGTATGAAAAGGCCATGTGAAGGTTTGCTTACAAATTTTAGTTTTTTAGCCAAGGGCCTCAGAAAGGCCAGGGTCATTTGAACCCCATTTTCTATATTCTTTCACACATTCTTGTATTGTGCCTTCTAACCACCTTCCATTCCAATCCTAGTGATCATTAGTCATGCTGTGGTACAGCCAAGTGGTCCTCATTCAGGCTTCACCCCTTCTCCTTTTTCTTTACTCCTAAGACCTCTTCAGTGCTTGTGCTGACCCTAGTGCTCTGGAGAGCTAACACCTGTTTCTGCAGCTCAAATGAGGCATCTCTCATAGCAGACCTCAGGATCTTGTGCCCGGATTCTCCAGAGAGAGCAGGAAGCATGAAAGTCATCTACAGGCCACCGAAGCTGTGACCTCTGGCTTGCCCCTTGTGACCCCAGACACGGCCTTTGCAACCCTTGGCCTCAGAGGTGACAAAACAGTCCCAGGCACACATACAAGGGCAGCCTCACTTTCTGTGTTTTTTGTCAAGTCTTTATTACACTAATAGTGAATAACAAGTTATTATTCACAATTTTTTAAATAAAGAATGAATTACAATTTGCTGGAATATGACCATCCCGGGCAGCTAAGGTAAGTAAAAAATGATTTAAAATACATGTTGTGTACGTCCTTGTGAGTGAGAGTGTGCTTATGTGAGAACGAATGTTTGTATGTGTACATATGTGTGAATGCATAAGCATGTGTGTGTGAGTGAGAGTAAAAGCTAAATGGCGTATGAAGTCACCTCCGCTACACCTGGCATTTTACTGAATTAATGTTCATGGCAGGACATTACGTTAATTTATGCTCCTTCTTCATTTAATGGTGCCTCTGTTGCATTGTCAGGGGGTCCCATATAGAGAATGTTGTCTGAAATGATCTTTGAAGCAAGGATCGAAGCCAATGGCGGCTGGTGACATTTGAAAGCGGTGGGGCATAAAAGTCTGGGTACAACTTTTATGTAGCCAGTGAAGCGCGCAAGCTCAATGGACAAACCTGGGGTTCAGTGTGGGTCCTCCTCACAAGCAAAAAAAATTAAAACAGATTGACAAATGGTGCATTTGAAAGGCATTACATTTAGTGAGAAAGCAAGTTTTATAAAGCAGTGGGAACGCATAGCCTTGAAATACTATACACAATAAAAACTGCCCCATATCTTACTACATTAATATGTTCACCCTTTTACTTTAATGTGTGAATTGTACACTGCAACAACTTCAGCCCTTTTAAAGCTTTAAAGTGAGTGCTTACTGAGTGTCTTGCACTGCATGTGGCAGCAACTTTGGAAGAAAATGCTCTAGCCAGGCATTAGGAACATCCACAGCTTCTGGCTGCAATCAGTCATACAGAAACATGTGTAGACAGGTCTTTAAGTGGGATGGAAAAAGTGGGGGCTCTATAAAAGGGAACATGCAAAAGAAATTTCTTAGATTTCTCTAGTGTGCCATTTGGCTTGTATCTCGATTTCTCTCTGAGATGTTATTGCATCCAGAAATATAACACAACTGACATACTCCTAAAACTTATCAGAGTTGTTGACTTTGTCAGTGGTTGTTAGTGCTTTAAGATAAATGAGTAACAACGATTAGTTATAAATATTTAACATTGGAAATGTTTCAATTCTGAAACTGTGAGACTGTGAATTAAATATTGAGGCCCGTGTAAGGAGTAGGGCCTTCAGTTATGTGTGCTGTATGTTAGATATGTTTGCCCTTTCTCTTCACATTTCATCCATCTGCACATTTTCAACCTCCTCTCTCCTCTTTAGCACCCTCTTTTCACACTCGCCTGAATGCACTTCCTTGCATCTCCCTCATTTTACCACCCCACTCATACGCTTCACTCATTCAGATTTAAGCACTTTATTTTCTTTTTCTTTTGCCTTCTACATATTTTGACCTCTGAGTACCCCCTTTACACACATTTACACTGGATTTCAACTGCAACTGGAATATTTGACCATTGTTCTGTGTGCTTTGCAGAGATGCCGACACACTAACAGGCACTTTGCTTTGGATTCAGCCTCAGCACCAGTGCTCTCAATCAAAGCCTCTCATAAACACCTGGCACGAGTCAAATTCATGATGAAACAACTAACTCTTGGTGAATGCAACATTAGGTAAGACGTGAAATAAGAAAGGAACTAAATCACTTTTTAACATTTATGGTTTGCAAATCAATCCATGTTTTGGCATTAATGCTAAGGGAATGACGATCGGGCCAGTTTTAACGCCATCCAGCAGATAACTGCCCTTACTGTAAGAACATATTTCTCCCTTTGCACTTGACTTTGACATTTGGATCAATTTCACAAGGGATCAAGTACCCCAATTGTCTTTTGGATCAATTTTGTGAGGGAACAAATACAGCAGCTCCACTTCTAAAGGAGCCAGTACAATAAAAGTAACTCAAGATTAGCATTATAACACTAACCATTACCGAAGCCAAGGCACTAAGGGCCAGATGTACCATCACGGCCCATTGCGATTCGGTAATAGCGATTTTTAAGAAATCGCTATTACGGACTCGCAAAGGGCCATGTATCACATTTGCGAATCGTTAATAACGATTTCTTAAAAATCGCAAATGCTATTACTGGAACGCAAATTGCGATACCGGCCCCATTCGTTTTGCATTTCCAAAATTGCGATTTCTGAACCAAAAATCGCAATTTTGGAAATGCAAAAGGCCAGGGTGCTGGGGGCCTAAGGCCCCATCTCCTGCACCCCAATTTTTTTTTTTAACATGTAAGGTACACACATGCCAAAAGGGCATGTGTGCTTAACATGTTCAATTTTAAAATGCAGTATTACTGCATTTTTAAATTTTGCACCAGGTTACCACCTGGTTGCAGATCATGGTATTTTGCATGTGCAAAATACCATTCTGCGAAAAATCGCAATTTGCGATTTTTTGCAGCATTGCCTTGCGACCTGGATTTTGCGAATCGCAAATTGCGATTTGCAAAATCCAGGTCGCAACGCTAAAAATCGCAATTTTTGCAATTTCTACTTTGTGGTCTGCGAATGCCTTTCATGCATTGCAGACCACTATTTTGCACTCGCAAATGGCCGATTTTACCGTTTGCGAGTGCAAAATATTTTCATATATCTGGCCCTTTATCACACCTGCTTGCATCCACTTCTACTGGTGATGAGTGGAAAGAGGGTGGGATCAATGCCTGTGAATGACAGATTGTGAGGACTCCGACACCCAAAACCATGATGCTAAAAGCTTCACTGACCTATAGTGGCTCCTGCCATAAACTACAATGGAAATGAAGGGCTTTAGAGCAGTCAGCCTAAGTCATGCTTCACAGTATAGAAAGCTGTTTTACTGCCTGGCTACCGTCTCCTGCTTCAAGGCAGGCAGGCCATGCAGCCTGGGACAGACAGCCCAGTTTTAAATGCATTGATTTGTTTAGAGTTAAGATTGCATCTCTGAACAAATCCATCTATTTATTATTTTTTGCTATAGATGTGTGTCAGGAAGTTCAGAGTGATGCAGCCCCTCAGCCCTAAAGGAGAAACTGTCCCTGATCTGAGATGGTGCTTCTGAGTGCAACATGTTGCTGACATCACCACTCCCCAAGTGTGGCAGGGGAACATATGGCATGATTTAAGAAAGGTACAGTTAAATAGTGTGTTATTCTGAACTAGGATCTGTCAAAGGACAGTGGTGGAGCCAGAACAACAGACCACAAGTGGCTTGCTAGTACATGACACACTCTGCGTTTGCCATCTCCAAAGGCAGTAGCCAGGTGGGTGGAGAGAATTTGGAATGCATGGTTGAGAAAACAATGCTTTGTACATATTCTAGAAACCTAGCAGATCTTATTCTCTTCTCAGTATTCTATCCTAGGAAAGTAAGTCACTCAGCGAAGGAGAGCTTTTTTAATCATGTATGTAGTATACCTCGAATGAATGTTATTACAGTGCTCTAATTGTGGACTGGGCCTTCTCCGCAGAGTCACCCCCAGACTATTTACCTTCACCCCTCCTCTGTTACTGAGTTTGTTTTTGTTGGCCTTAGGATTCTGTGCACTTTACCACTGCTAACCAGTGCTTAAGTGCTAGTGCTCTCACATTTAATCCAGGTAAAATTGACTTACACCCAAATGGCACCTTTAATTTACTTATAAGTCCCTTGTAAAGTGCTATTCCATATACCCAGGGCTCGTAAATTTAATACTAATAGTGGGCAGGCGGCACCTAGTGTGCCACCCACTGTTGCAGCCTGCATGCAGTGTTAAACTGTCAATTTAACTTGGTAAAATAATCCCATTGCCAAGCCTAACCACTCATTTGTTTTACAGATCACTCACCCCTCAACTAAGCCCTAGCCAGCCCATAAGGCAAGGTGCATTGTAATTAAAAAATTAGACATATACTTGTAAGTTTTGCATGTCCTGGTAGTGGAAAACTCACAAATTCTTTTTTTCACTACTGTGAGGCATACTTTTCCAATGGGATAACATTGGGGTACCTTATCACATTTAATAAGTGATAACTGTTGTTTGGAAACAAGTTGAAATGTCATGTTTAGTCTCTAGTAGATTGTAATTGAAAATTATTCTTAATGGTAAAGTCAGATTTTAGGGCACAGTTCTCAAAATGTCACTTTTTAAAAAGTGCTATTTTCCTGTCTTAACCATTTGGTGCCTGCAGCCTGCTTCCAGGATTACGTGACTAGGTGTAGTTGAAAGCTGGTCTTAGTGTATTTCTCCCAGAAAGCCACACAATAGAGAGACTTTGTTTTGGCAGGATGGGCCATCCAAGGCAGAATGGGAGAGGTGGAGGTGTGCACAGCTCTACATGCACTTCAAAGACATTGCCTCAGCTCATGCACAAAGGACTTCACACTAGCCTATTGTGCCTGCAGACAGACTGGGACCAGGGCAAGGAGGCAAGAAAATCCTAACACTTCTGTGAGGGGCAAAACTCCAGAAGTTTTCTTCCACTTCAAAGGGGGCGACAGGTATAAAAATAGGGTTCTGCGGCCCACTCTTCAGTTCACTTCTGAACCTGCAGAAGGACTCTCAGAGGACTGCCCTGCTGTCTGTGGCCTGCTCTGTACTTCAAAGCAATGCCCTGCTGCACCAAGAGGACTGCCCTGCTACCTAGAGCCTACTCTGTGGCCTCAGAGGGGGACTGCCCTGCTACTTTAGACCTGCTTTCCTACTTGAACCCAATACTTCCAGAATAACTCCAAGGCCTAATTTGCTGGCCTCCTGATCAGAGCCTCAGGGACAGAAAAGACTCCAACCATCTTGTACCCACGCTTAGAGCCAGCCTGAGTGAGTTTTGACCCTCCAAGGGGTGTCTATCTAGTCTTGGACCCTTAGAAGCGGTTCTAAATGGTGCCAAGGGAACCTAAATCCACAATGTGGCCATGAAATGCTCTGAGACCTGAGAGGGGACTGGGACCTGCCTTATCACTGATCCACCCAAAGTGCATCACCGATCAGCCGGACTTCACTACAGCTCCGCTATGTTCTTGTACTCAGGCATTCATTATTTATCAGGGGGCAGACCAAAAGTATGTAAATGGCAGTGCCTACTCCGGCTCCGTCACCAACATACTCCTCTGACAGCTTTACACATCATCTGAGGTTAGCCATTTCACCATCCGCCAAATTTAGAATTTGGTGGTCAAATGACTTTTTTCTTTTTTCTCTCTGTCAGCGCCAAGTAAAACTTGTTTGTGAGGGACCTTAAAATCATAAAATGACCTACCACCACAGGAGAAAACAGCTAAACAGCTGTGATGTGGTGGTCATTAGTTTTACTTTTTCAAAAACAAACTTCCAGAGCTGTTTTTTTTAAAGTTTATTTTGACAGACTTTGACAGCACTGAGAGGAAGCGCTGTGATGGTGGTTCCTGCCAAGGTCGATAAATATCCACGGAACTGGCAGACATCTTTAGATTTTGGGAACGGAATGACCATTAAGGTGAAGGAGTAATTTGCTCTAAATCACGTCCTGATATACAAGCAAATATATTTGTGCACACACAGATACCACAACATTCAAAACCAAAGGAACATAAGCAAACAGACATACATAAAAACATTCCAATGGACCCATGCACTAACAAACACACAAACATTGCAACACATGCACAAATACACACATGCACACACATTCAAAAGCATACATGCACATATAAACAAATATAGACACACATAGGCATACACTCACATAAAGAATCAAAGACACACAATTACACCTGCATATATGCACAAGTAAACACACCCATCACATATGGACACCCACTATACGCAAATAAATACAAATACACATGCATGGGTAATTATACCTGGACACACATAGAATCCACTTCATGCACATACAAATAATTCCATAAGCTATGGCACCTACAGCCCCATATGCAGAGACACAGGTGTAGCGTGTCCACCCCTCTATATCATGTTTGTTTCATTGAAAATATAAATCTGTCCTGCTAAGAAGCAGGTGTTCCATTATTAAGCTTGGGTGAAATTCAAATTATGCTGGCATAATTCATGTAAATTCAAGAATTTTATATGACACATGTTATGGGAACCCCCATTATGCCACGTCATGTAATTACACACCATTCACAGCTAATTTTTACTGAACGACCAAAAAACGATCAACTTTTTCTTGCTATTTGTCCTGCTAAGTGCGTGCTTGTATCAAAAATGTGGGCTAAAATATAGTACAAGATTAGAGATTTGCATTTCCCAACTACAATTCTTGTCAAGGTGAGGCACATGTCATCCCTAAATTAACCTGTTTTTAACCCTCTGGTAGATGGGAACAGAGCAGTCAGACTTAACTTGGAGGCAAAGTGTAAAGTATTTGTGCAACACTTCAAACAGTAACACAGTGAAAACCCACCACAAAAAGATCCAACACCAGATTAGACAAAATACGTAATTTTAATAAGTAAAACAAGACCAAAACATTTAATCAGTAGAACTGGTGATATGCTGGTTTTAAGATTGCAGTGAAAATAGCCAAAAAGCACAAAGCTACAGCTGTGGATTTCTGGTTGTGCTGGACTAGGACAAAGTCACAAGATTCAGGCTGACCACAAAGGGGCAAGAGCTGGCTAAAGGGACCTAGTTAGGCCCACTCAACAGGAGTAACTTAAATCCTGGTTTTCAGCGTGGTGCAAGCTTTCAGATCGGTGATGCAACAGTTCTGAGGTGATACAGAAATGTGATGCAAGGTCCTGCATCATCGTTGAGGATCCCAACGATGAGGGCGTGCAGTGTGAAGTCCTGCATCGAGGATGTGTTGTGCAGGTGATATGTTGTTCCAATGAGCTGTGAAGCTATAGTGCAAGAACCTGCATTGTCACCAAGGCTGCCATTGAAGAGAGGTGTGAGGGCATGCATTGAGAAAGCATCGCACAGGTGGCAGTTATGATGCAGCTGCAGAATCAATGCAGAGTCCTTTGCTCCGGAAGGACACTTGCAGCAGAGGCGATGTGCTGGTTCTGAAGGCAATGCATCAAACAAAAAAAGTGATACAAAGGTTTTGCTGGAGATACACTGCACAACGGAGGGGATGCATAGGTTCTGCTGGATCAACAGATGGGTTGGGAGAGCGCCTTCTAGCCAACTTCCAAGGGTCCAATACTGGGGTTGCACCACTAGGCAGGGTAGGACTCTCAGATGGCAGAGTCCAGATGCTGGGTTCAAGGATGTAGAGCCCTCTCTTCCTGAGGCTATGGGCAGAAGACAAGCCAATTAACACTTGGGAGTCACTTTGGAGGCCTGGGTTCAACAGATGCTGGCCGAGTCCTTCTCATCCATGCAAGAGAGTAGCAGGTCAGCACAGGGGGGCAGCAGTTCTTTCAGAGGAGCAGTCCGACCGATTGGCAGTCCTTTCAGCAGTACAGAAATCCTTTCTGGCAGAGTATCCACAGGTCCAGAAGTGTACTGAAGATTTGGTGTCTGAGGTCCAATAATTATATCTGAAGTCCTTCCTACGGCAGATGGGAGAAGCTCCCAGAAATTCCATTTGAAGTGCCAGGGCGCCCAGCCTTCCCTGTCCTGGATCCAGACGTACTGCAGGGGATATGCAGCTCTTTGTGTGGAGGCAGGGCACAGCCTATTCAAGTGTAAGTGGGACTGTCCCAGCTCCTCCCTCCCATCCTGACAGTGATTGCCTATCCAGGTACACCTAAGCTCTCTACTCTGTTTGGCTGTCCGGGAGGAATACACATGCCCCAACTGTCAACTATACCAAGTCATATGACCCAGAGACAGGCTGCAGGCTCTAAATGGCTAAGGTAGACAAATGAAAAATTGCATTTTCAAAATCGCAATTTAAAATCCGACTTCACCATAAGTTAGTATTTTTTATTACAATACCAAAGATACAAGATATGAACTGATTACCTGCGCCCATTTGGAAATTACAGCTTCTTAATTGTAATAAGGTAACTCCAATGTTGTCCTATGAGAGAAGTAGGCCTTGCAGTAGTGAAAAACATATGTAAGATTTTTTATTACCAGGATTTGTAAAACTTGAAAGTACATGTCCTACTTTTTAAATACATTGCACCCTGCCCTCTCGGTTGTCCAGGGCCTGCGCTGGGGTGACCTATAGGTACAAAAATAAAAACGGTCTGGGCCTGGCAACATTTTTATTTTGCCAGGTCGAAATGGCAATTTAGAGTTCCACACACAGGCTGCAATGGCAGGATTGGGACTGTTTAAAGTCCTACTAATGTATGTGGCACAATCTGTGCTGCGGGCTCACTGGTAGCATTTAATTTACAGGCAATGAGCACAAGTGGTGCCACTTTACTAGGGACTTAAAAGTGAATCAATTGTGCCAGCTGGGTATAAGCCAATGTTACCATCTTTTAACGAGTGAGCATATCCACTTTGCACTGGTAAAGTGTCCAGAGTTCTAAGGCCAGCAAAAAACAAGATGAGCAGAAATGATGGAAGGAAGGAAAAATGTTTGAGGGGAAAAAACACCCTAAGGCTAGCAGGTCCAACTTTAGTACTGCTCTTCCTCTTCACTTATACATAAACCTGGAACTAGAAAAGGTGGGTTCAGATATTCATGCCTCTTTGTCCTCCTCCTTGGCGCTATTCAAAATCAGGAGGCAACATCATATTTATTTGACAGTTTGTTTAGCACCATTATCATTGCCAATAGGAAGTAAAACAGACAAGAATGTACATTTAGAAGAAAGCAGCAATATTTTAAGTATTACTTTGAAACTGAATAGTTTCTTAGGCCCTAAACTGTGACAGTGAATGGCAGTATCCTTCCTGTAATTTTGTGCCTGTGCCACAAAAATGATTTCCGGTGACACTACTTTAAAGCACCGGTATTTGAAAGGCAGGCAGATAGTATTTTTTCTTCAGCCTTTAAAAACATAGACATCCTATGACACTCGTTCAATCTTTATTTCTTTGATTTGCCAGGTCTAAGTCCTAGCAGGCTTTAGCTCACTTAAAACACTGAGACAGGACATATTCATAATGCAGATAAAGTTTTAATGTTGAAGCATCATGCCCACTCTACGCAAGCAGTTACAAGAATATCAAAAACTAATGCCTACTCTCAATGTCTGCTAGGATGCAATCCAACCTAATACTCCTTGCTGCACGATAAAACCTGGATCTAGATGTAAAATTTAAAGGATCCATTTGCAGCTCTGCAATCACAATTCAAAGAGATATGCAAGGCCTGATAGCAGACCCCGGAAGGGTATGTTTCATACTAATTTCAGGTGAAGTGATTTCGGCATCGCACCATCATCTCAATCTTCAGAAGGGATAGGCCATGCATACCTCCCCAATATCAGTGAGAGTTCAATTCATTGATTGTTTACTCCTCAAGGTCACCAAAACAGACAATAACATTAGAAATACGTTAAACATTGGTTTAAAAAGACTTAAAAAAAAGCAGTTCCATACTTTGTATATGTAAACATAGTCATACCTTTTATATGTAACAGAGTCATCAAGCAATGACTGTTAGCCGCAAGGAATCTTTCAATATCCTAAAATATTAGTTAGTATATAGTTAAAAACTGTTAAAAGGTGAATTTGAAAGGCAACAAATAGAAGTGTAATTCGAAGGCAGTGAAAATGAATGTGCATGTTCCACAGATCCAACTGTATTCTAGATCAGCATTGGCTGGTGCAATTTACTTCAAGATAGTCCCAGTGCCAGGCAGCCAAAAAACACACGAACTGGGTGCCTAATCTTCAGAGAGGGCAAATTGATTCTGTAAAAGCAATACCCTACCAAACTCCATTCCATAAGCTCAGTGTTACCCGCATTTTTTCATGAGAAAAACAAACCTTTCAACATGATGTTCCACTAACATGATTACATAAGGATTATTTTACCCAATATTGGTTATTCTGTAATTGAGGCAAATACATTCAATTGTCTAAACTGCGGTTTAGATATGAGATCTCCTCCTTTATTGGACAATTCACCTAATAATCAGTAGTCCATCAATGAAGACAATCCCTTGTAAAAGAAAACAGTTTAAATGCAAAAATTACATTTCTAACAACAGTAACAGTGTTGAGTACCATTTTAATCCCTTAGCTGCTGATGAGTTTCCTGTTCCAGTGCTGAGCCTTTTTTGAAGTTTAGGGCACAGCCAAATGAAGCCTTCATACATTTTTTCCACAAAAGGTATTCCACAGAAATTGAATACTTTTCCTCCACCTGTTGGGGATTTCTGGGGTTTGTGGATTTACCCAGTGGTTAATTTGTAATTAAAACATGTGGGTGCTCAGACCTTTCTTCTGAAATACGCAGATGCTGCAATTAAATGTGCGAGCATAGAATATTAAGGCAGCGTAATCCTAAAGCCATCTGGGGCCTCTTTAATCCATTTACAGCCACTCAGTGCCCCTTCAGCTTTCTGCTTTCTCCTTTTGTGATGCTTTCAGTCTTTCTCTTCCTCTGTATTTCCTATTAGTGTCTTTTGCATGCATTAAATACCTGATGCAAAAAAAAGTGCCTGGGTCCCACATTAACATCCACCGGCTCAAATTAAGCACCAGATTTACCTAGAGAAACCCCAACAAATAGCCAAAATACAGCACTTTTCTTTGGAAAAAATTGAAAAGGTGCTGTGCTAAACAGTGTATGTTTTTTTCTAAAAATAGTACCAGCAAAAGATGTACTGTCCTAGGATTACTATCGCCACAGCTTTCAGGACTAAGCAGAGATTAAAAAAAAAGAAATTGTACCCCTGTTTTTGCATTTTTCTGAGTTGCAGTCCATTTTCCTATGTTTTATTCTGGTTTCTACATACATGCAACGTAGAAACTGATGTGCAACCAACTGGTCAACCCAGAAAGCTATGTATTTCTGAGAGGTCGACAACATTTCAAATTCAACACTGGGTCTTGTGTATCATGGTTTTCACAAAGAGACAATTATTGAAATAAAAAATGCTGAAATGAAGTAGAAAAATATATAAATTGGTGAACCATATATTGGTATTTGTTTGCCCTGCTGGCTAGTTTAAACAATTGATATACTGTTATGCCAGACCTTTGTGGTTACTGGGACATGTTTGTGAAAAACACGTGATGCCCAGAGCCAACAAATGAGGGCCAGCATATAATATTTCTATCAACTATGCAAAAATGCATATGATAAAATGTAATGGCTGAAAAATGGGTATGAAGGAAACATGCATTTTTTTCAAATGTACCCATAATACAGAGCTTAGATGTAGTGATTTTTCGTACAACAGTGGGGTTTCCTAGACTATCATGTGATTTTGAGGGTATTTTTAAAAATGTGTTCTTTCATGTACACTGGCTTACATTTAGAAGACAAAAAAGGAGAGAAATACTATTGATAATGACAAATGTTCTACTATTACCACACTTCTTCTAATAGAAACTGTATCCCTATTGTGCGTCTTGGCCCATTGCCTGCAAAAGGAAATCCCCAAAACACAACGTGGAGAGGGCCAAATGTTTTTTTCCCAAATTGACCAATTGTGGCAATGGGGGAATCTGTTTTATTTGAGCATAGCTCAGCCGCCACCCAGGGAAACCTACCAAACCTAGATGCTACAGAAAACTAGACATCTAAGAGAGCCTAGAGCGGTCCGATGTCCATGGATCCCACAATATTTTCTCACCTAGAATGTCCTGCAAACCTCAAATGTTAGCTATAATCACACATTTTGCTTGCATTGCTATGAGGAAAGTGCCTGAATCTGTATGGATCCACAAAATCCAACCACCCAGCATCCCCACAATTCTTCCAATAAAAACGGTACCCCGATTGTTTGCCTGGACCTATCGCCTGTGACAGGAATGGATAATAACTCTGACTATAGGAAGTCAATGTGGTCTTCACACAGTCCCTTGTTTGGTCCATTCTTGTTTCAGATAACAAACTATGTTGACCTCAATTTAATGTTAAGACCAGAAGCTTTCATTTTGCATACCATCTATATGCATGTGCCTCAGCAGCTGTCAAAAACACACATCCAGCTCAACCAAAATTATACAAATGTAACACCAATACTGACCTAGCTCAGCTGTCTTGTGCCAAGCAGCAGTTCCCTCCCTTACACAGAACTTGCAGGTTTTGTGGTTACTCCTGGCAGGGATTCCCCCTCAATGCTCACAGGGCACATTAGTGTGCTAGTCTATTTCGGATATAAACATGGCTGGTGAACTTTAGCCCCTTGCCAGTGACCTGCTTCTTTGGACATCTGAGAACATAGAAGCAGGGTGGGCGGGTGCTGCCCTTCTATGCATGTAGCGGCTCAAAGGACAGGAGGGAACCACAAGGGAAAGCTTTGGAGGTCTAACTTGCACTCTACTTTACAGTTTTGCTCTGGGCAGGAGTTTCCGTACAGCTCTACAATCAACAACTTCTGTACGAAGGGGGGGGGGTTGCACCAATTTAAAGTGTGTGTTTACGGTGTTACGTGGTTTCCTGATGTTGTGGCTACAACAGCAACGCTGTCCTGCGTCTGGGTCGGGAAATACAGATATTGCTGCGGGTGTGCTCGTGCCTCCTTGAAGATTTTCCCTGTGTCCGGATCATTTTGATCCCTACTACGTGGCTCCCCTTCTTAACTGTACGCATTATCAACACTCAGAAAGGCGGCGGTAAGGCGGTGCTGGGGACATAAGAACAGGTACGGGTGGGGGCAGGAGGCAGGAGTATGGGGGAGAGGTACCACCAAGGGACAGCGGCACCCCTTAGACCAGTTTACATTGTTTTCATGGTTTCATTGACTTCCATAAATACAGTATCTCAGGGGGCAATGCACTCTTAAATGCTGGCAGATATTATCGAGGCTCCAACTCTCTCCACCACCACGACTCAAAGCCCTAGCACAGCCCAATGAATCCCTCTCAAAAACGTGTATGGTGTGACAAAGCTAACAAAACGTCAAAGGACACGCGAGGCTCTTGCCTCAGTTATAAAAAAATTGAATCTTCCAGGAAACAGACTCGCATTAAAACAGAGACAATTTTATCTTTAAGTCGCTCATCTTTGGCCTATATCTTTGCATTGAAAGAAAAAGCTGGAAAACTACAGAGCTCAGTAAACAGTCCAACGTAATTAACAGAGCCTTGCCGAAGACTTCTGCAAGCACTCTTCATACAAAGAAGGCCAGGTGAAAGAAGGTCAGATGAGGACAAGGAGCAATGCCACTTACAGCAATGGCAACAAGGTCAACTGAACAATACTGGCTTCTAACTACACCTCCGTTGAGTACAACCCGGTCTGCTCTGAAAAGGCGCGTGATCATGACTAACTGTGAAAATTAGTCAGTGTAAGTGAGAGTCAGCCACTGGATAATGGAGACACTGATCTGAAGGTCCCACTGAGTTCCGTCTGCAATCCGAAAGCCCGCGAGTAGTAGGAAGGGATTCCTTTAATCACCATATTAAAAGTGACAGTTATCCCGCCCCCCGGAAGTGACGTCATTTCCGGTGGCTGGGACTTCCGGTGTCCCTGAAAGCCCGCCCCGGAAGTGACGTGGGTGCATGGGGGTGTCACGTGGTTTGTGACCTCATGGTGTCACGTGTTAGCCCTGTGTCTGGGTCCTAGCCCCTGGGTATTGGCCTATGCACTGTGTAAAAAGTATGACTTAGTGATGTGCAAGTGGTTTCAGAGCTTGAGAGGGACAGGTCTGGACATGTCAGACATTCATGCCCAAGTGGCTGTTAGGGAGCCTCTGCATAGGTTCGGCAAAGTGGGCGGTCTGGCCAAACCTCCACACTGATGGCTAATCCAAAAAAGTGGGAATGGTCAAATGTTGCTTTTGTTAGAGCCAGCCTATCAATTTAGACAGGTAAATCTAAAACAGCTGTGTGCCTATAGGCTTTCCCTGAGACACAGTGGAGGCTAAATTAGAAACTGGCCCTGTAATTAAAAGTTTGAAACACAACAGAGGTTGTTGTGGCATGGCTAATCTAAAACAGATGTGTGTCTACAGCCTTTCCCAGGGACACATTGGGGGCTAAATTAGAAACTGGCCCTGTAATTAAAAGTTTGAAACACAACAGAGGTTGTTGTGGCATAGCAAATCTAAAACAGAGGTGTGCTTACAGCCTTTCCCAGGGGCACAGTGGGGGCTAAATTAGAAACTGGCCCAGTAATTAAAAGTTTGAAACACAACAGAGGTTGTTGTGGCATGGCTAATCTAAAACAGCTGTGTGCCTATAGGCTATCCCTGGGACACAATGGAGGCTAAATTAGAAACTGGCCCTGTAATTAAAAGTTTGAAACACAACAGAGGATGAGGGGCATAGCAAATCTAAAACAGGTGTGTGCCTACAGCCTTTCCAGGGGTCACAGAGGGGGTTACATTAGAAACTGGCCCAGTAATTAAACGTTTGAAACACAACAAAGGCCAAGTATTGCCAACCTATAACAGATGTCTATTTCCAGGTCCCACCAATCACAGAGCCCAGGCATAATTATCATTGTGAGCCTTGTATAAGAACCCCCCACCTTCACAGACCTCTTTTTTCTGAACTACATACTGACATTTGTGGCAAGCAGGGCTGCATCAGGACATCATGGCTGGTAACATGAAGGGCAGAGCTCAGACTGGTGTTGCTAAACATCTTCTACTTAAGGTCTGTAACAGTGTGGTGTGTGTATGTATTTTACTATAGTTTAACAATGACATTAGCCCCAACCTGTTTAACTATACATAGAGATTGTAAAATGCCTGCTTTTAAAAAAATAAATAAAAAAATAAAAATTTAAAAGCTATTAGTGTATTTTTGAGATACTGTAATTACTTTGTGGGGTGATTTTGTTTAATTGGTACCTGTAGGGTCTTGTGCTATGTATTTGTCTGTATTTTTACGGGGGCGCAATTATTTTGGGGATTGTATTGGTACTGCTTAACTTGTACCTGCTGGTTCTGGGCCTGTGTATGGGCATATATTTTTGAAAATCTGCACTCATTTTGTGGGATGGTGTTCTTTTAATGGGTATTTGTGGGGTTCGTGTGCTATGTATTTGTATTTTTTTTTGCGTGAGCGCACTTATTTTGTGGGGTGTAATGGTGCTGCTTAATTTGTACAGGATGAATCTTATGTTGAGCATTTACATGAGTTTCTGATGATCTGCACTCATTTTGTGGGATGGCGACGTGGCTTAATTTGTACTTGTAGGTTCTGGGGCTATGTATCTGTCGGTATTTTTGAGGGTCTGCACTTATTTTGTAGGGTTGCACCAAGGTTTAATTTGTACTTGCCATTTCAGGGTCTGTGTATGGGCATGTATTTTTGAGGGTCTGCACTTATTTTGTGGGCTGATGGCCATGTTTAATTTGTACTTATGGGTTCTTGTGTTATGCACTTGTATGTATTTTGATGATCTGCACTCATTTTGCAGGATGGCGGCGGGGCTTAAGTTGTACTTGTATGTTCAAGGGCTGTGTAAGGGCATGTATTTTTTGAGGGTCTGCACTTATTTTCACGGGGTGTGGGGTAGTGCCTAATTTGTACAGGGCACTCATTTTTTTTTTTTTTTTCCTTGGGGTGTATTTATTGTTCTATGTATATCAGGATTCTGTGTTCACACATTTAATGGCGGCAGACTTATGTTTAATAGGTGAGCTTTTGGGGGGCATAGTTATTAATTTTAGAGCTCAGCGCCATGAGTTTCGGGGTGCAGAGCTCTAAAATTAATAACTATGCTCCAAGGAGTCAACCAGCGCTCTGGGGGGCCCATGATATGAACTTTTCGGCGCGGCTCTCAAGAGACTGCGATGCCTCTTGAGAGCCGCGCCGAAATGTTCATATCAAGGGCTCCCCAGAGCCATCCTGCGCTCTGGGGGCCATCGTATTTAAGTTAGCAAAACTGTTCTCAGAGGCCTCGAGGTCTCTGAGAGCAGTTTTGTAAAGTTAATCATGCAGGTCCCCAGAGCCGTCCTGCGCTCTGGGGCCCGTGTATTTAAGTTAGCAAAACTGCTCCCAGAGACCTCGAGGTCTCTGAGAGCAGTTTTGCTAAGTTAATCACGAGGGCCCCAGAGCCGTCCTGCGCACTGGGGCCCGCGTATTTAACTTAGCAAAACTGCTCTCAGAGGCCGCTAGGTCTCTCAGAGCAGTTTTGCTAATTTAATCACGCGGGTCCCCTGAGCCGTCCTGCGCTCTGGAGACCAGCGTTATTAACTTAGCAAAACGGTTCTCAGAGTCCTAGCGGCCTCTGAGAGCAGTTTTGCTGTGTTAATAACGCCGATCCCTGAGGCTGTAAACGCCCGGAGACAGCGTTATCAAGTTAGCAGATCTCTTCTCGGAGGTCACGCTGCCTCCGAGAAGAGATCTGCTAACTTGATAACGAGGTCTCCGAGCGGCTACAGCCTCGGAGACCTCGCATGTCTGCATTAACACAGCGGCTCTCAGAAGCCGCTGGGGAACACCCCAGCAGCTTCTGAGAGCCGCGTTGAAGGTTTAATTAGAGAGAATGCCGCGCGTGTTTCAGCGCGGCATTCTCTCTAATTAAACCTTCTGACCGGCTCACAGAGACCTCGGGGTGTTCCCTGGGGTCTCTGAGAGCCGGTCGGTTGCCGTCAAAGTGCAGCAATAGTTTAAAATGTTTAGTAATAGCGCGTGGGCGCCATTACTAAACATTTAAAAATGCGTTTTAAAAAAAAAATTAAAAAAAATAAGGAGTAATGGCGGGAGGCCAGGTTCGGTGGGATCCTGACCTCTCGCGCTTGGGCCCTAGGGCCCGTACATATATAAATGAAAAATAAAGTAATAGCGTTTTGGGGGCCTTGGGATTGGGGACCCCAAGGTCCCTTAGGGCAACATTTTTTTTTTTTTTTTTTTAAATAAAAATAAGGCCTGTGTGGCCTTGAGGGCCCTGAACAGGAGGCCCAGAGCTCCCCAGGTCTCCATGGGGCAGCCTTTTTAAATAAAAAATAAAATAAAAATATATATGGCAAGTGTGACCCTGGGGTTTAGGAGACCCTGGGGCCTAGAAGGTTGTTTTTAAATCACACACATTAAAAATAAAAGATGTTGAAATCAATAAAAAATAATAATGATTAAAAAACTATCCCTGGTAAAGAGCCTCAGACCCCAAAACCCCCATCCACTCACCATAGTTCAGGGAGGGTCTGCCAGACTGGATTGATGTCCTGAAAAACCCAGGACCTCACACATGTTGCATCCACATCCGGCCATTTTCTTTTTTTTTTAAACAAAGACTATGTGCTGTTGGAACTGGCTCAGCTTGGAGTTTAGACTGAGCTCCGCCCCCACACATGGTTCACAGCCTTGTTCAGCTAAGGTGAAAACCAGGCATGGCTCCTAGGATCCGGTTTCCAGTCTATGGGGGTGATTCTAACCCCGGCGGTCGGCGGAGAGGCGGCGGTCGGACCGCGAACAGACCGGCGGTCCAAAAAATGGCATTCTGACCGCGGCGGTCACCGCCGCGATCGACCGCCACTTTCCCACTCCGACCGCCACGGCGGTCATGACCGCCGGGCTGGAGTTTGCGCACTCCGGGCCGGCGGTCGACCCAAGACCGCCAACCGCATCATGACCCTGCTTACCGCCGCGGTTTTTTGCGGTCGGGAACCGCCATGCGAACCATGGCGGTAGGCACTATCGGGGCCAGGGAATTCCATCCCTGGCACTGATAGGGGTCTCCCCCACCCCCCACTACCCCCCACGAGTCCCCCCCCCACACCCTCCACCCCCTGCAACCCCCCAGAGATGTTACAAACCCCCTGCCCCCCCCACCCCGACATGCACATACACGCACCCCGACATGCACGCACCCCCAACATGCACATATGCACACCCCCTACACACACACATACACAACGGGGCACATACCCGCACACATACATGCCAACATGCGCACCCGCCGAACTACACACATTGCCCATAGGCACAGCAGCACCCCCCGCCCGCATGCACGCACTCACACACCCCCTCTACACACCCCCATGCACGCACACATCACACAACACCCCCCCCACCCCCTCCCCTCATGGACGATCAACTTACCTTGCGTTGGTCCTCCGGGAGGCGACGGGAGCCATAGGGACGTGACCGCCAACAGAAGACCGCCAACAGAAGACCGCCACACAGAAATGTGGGTCGTAATTCTGTGGGCGGTGTTCTGATGGCGTGGCGGTGGAGGTTGACCAGTCTACACTTTCCCGCCGACCGCCAGTGTGGCTGCTGGCGGTTTTCCGGCGGAACGCTCCCAGCGGTCGGAATACGCGCCGCGGCATACCGCCGCGGTCGGCGGTCTTTACCGCGGCGGTAACTCGGCGGTCTTGCGAAAAGACCGCCAAGGTCAGAATCACCCCCTATGTCTTATAGAGACAATCCTAGAGCTCGTATTATGCAAGAACGCCACCATGTGGAATTTGTTTATTAAACCGTGTATAGTTTTTGAGAAAAGTTTTACAGTTGTCAATATGTATTTATACTTCCAGAACATAGGGATTCAACAATTTGAATCTTGATATATATATATATATATATATATTTTTTTTAATTACAATATTTTTTTTTTTGTTTCTAAATTGTTTTTTTTTTTTTTGAAATTTCAACACTTGGTGTGCTTTTATGAAGGGTTCTGACCTAGAAGATGAATTGTGGTGTGCTTAAAGGCAAATCTGTCTCTCTTGTACACAGGCGCGTCAAGAGTCTGGGGAATCCCATGTGGAAATGGAGACCGTACAGCATGGTGAGTTACAGGCCATAGGTCATTCTAAACTACGTTGTCAGGATTGTTATTTTTTTATTTTACTTCTAATGGGCACCCATGTGTTTGCATAGGTTATGATGCCGAACTCAGGTGTGCGATTGCCTCTCTCCAACAAATCCTTCATGTTCAAGATGGGTCAAGCACCTTGTCACAGGATAACGTTTCTGCAGGTATATATTAGGGTTCTTTTTGTAACCCCTCTGAAAACCTAACAGGCCCAACAATCAGACCTATATTTGGTCATCTTAGTGAGTTTGTATAGTCTATGTATTATATTGTAAGTGTAACATTATTTTTTTAATGTTTTTTATCCCGAGGGGTCCCTATGGAAGAAGCGATCCGGAATTTGGATGCAAAGCTTAAAAACCAGCCCCGCAAAAGAAAGTCCCCTGCGTCTAAGGACGGCCCACCTATTAAGAAGGGACCCTCAAGCCGAAAAACCCAAGGTGAGTTTTAGAAAATGTAGAGTCTGGTGTATACAGTCCTTAGTGTGTCTAAACGTCTTTCACACCCATAGGTATAGCAGCTATAACTAGCCCTAATATGTATTTTGCTATCTTTACATCCTAAAATCATCACACCAGAGCTCCGGAGACGCCGGCCCTCAGCCTAAGCAGCGGATGTCGTCTTTAAAGGTCTGCACTGGGACTGCGCAAAACCCCACAGCGTCATCGGTACTCGTGAACCACCCCGAACACCAAGACCCACCCTGCAACCTCTCTACAGCCACCGATCATGGTCCAGGTACAACTCTTAACGACACCACACCAACCGTCATAAAGGGAATGCCTAGTACAGCGAACACTTCTGCAACAACTATCCCGGGGATGGGGCATGGACAAACGGACATTATCGTTCTTACATCACCAAACGCCCAACTGTTTGTACCGTGTGAGGCCTCTGGAGGGTTCCCCAAAACAGTGCAGCAGTCCTGAAATAAATCGGCTGTCCTTAAAGAGTCGTACGAAGAAGTTCCAGACCCCTGAGCTACAATCTGGGCCTTTAGACCTGTCTTTTAAAAATTTTGTTAAGGTACAGCCGGTTCCACCTAGGTCCCAGAGTTCTAATACCGGGGTGTCTGGCCTCGCCCTAGCCCCTCCAGGTTGTACAACTAACCCATCCCTGTTACATGACTCGTCATTGGAAAATGATCACCCTGTAGAGGATCCTTATTCCCACTGTATAGGCCTTCTTAAGGCTCTAGCTGGTACTACCCAGAGTTCTGAAGCCCCGGCATCCACTTGTGATACTTCTAAGATGATCCCCTCAGGGTCTCAATCAGCAGCACCCAGCCACAGCCCTGCCTCTACATTAGCGGCCATCCGTTATTACGATAAACATTTAACCTCCCCATTCTATTGTCCTCCGATACACCCCCGGGGGCATACGACCCCACCAGTCCCACACCAAGTGCCTGTGCGCAGTGGTCTTCACCATCCTCATCAATATACCCCGACAGCAGTATAGGGTGTAGCGGAACGCAAAATCAGAGTTTTGGAACACCCTCGAGCGATGATCAGGGTTCTCAAACTCCTGGATGTTCACACTGGAACCCTGTTTTTACGTCCCGCTCTGATCCATCAACAGGGAGTGGGGGTGATAACGCCAGCCACTGTCCTATAGCTGGGGCGGCTCAGGGAGTTGGCAATCATACCTCTAATGTCACATGTACTGGCCTTGAAACCAACCTTTCAAACCGTACTAGAGTTCTAGACAGCTACATTAAAGAAATACATCAGTCGTTCAGACAATTAAAATGCCAACTCCGTCTAAAAACTTTAAAATTGTGTAAGAACGACTGTAATACAGGGGCATCCAGAGCTAGCATAAAGGCTTTAAAACAGCTGATGGCTCGGTGTAGAAACACAATGGCCCAAACTTGCGCTTCAACAGTTGTAGCCATGGGTAACATACCATCATGACTAGGCGATCGTACACACACGGGGAATGTTAGAGCTACATTTACCAGTACAATGGGCCGTAGGTCTAAATATGAAAAGAAGCCACAGCACCTGCTTAGTAGAGCTCTAAGAGTTTTACGAGCGCTCAATAGTCAGCGGTCATGTCAACCCCCAAAACCAACACCGATAAGACCTCAAAATATAGAGTTAGGATGTGCTGTTGGTCTTTACAGGCCCTCTGGGGGTGATGGTCCGAGCAGTCTCAGCCTTAAACAGTCTGAAGGAGCCCCATCCGAAGTAGGTGTAGTGTCAGTGTCACCATTTGTAAACAACCCAAATATTGTTCAGATCGGCGGGGATCAGTTACCAAAATCCAGATGGGCCCATAAGAAGCCAAAGTGGCTTGGTAGCTCTAGAAACCGCAAGCTTGTAATAAAAAAGTTAAAGAAAGCCAGACTCTGCATTACCAGAAGGTCTAAAAACACACCTACATCTAACCATACCCCTGTGAGCTCTCCAACAACCAGTAATTCTCAAACTGGGGCTTCAGAACCAGTATTTATGGAAAGTGTGAGACTGTATAGTCGAGTTGTAGAGCGGTTTAACGCTACAGAACACTATGAGGAGTTTAGGTTCGTTAACCTAGATCGCCTACACTCCTCAGATCATGGCATTATAGCTATACATCAGGCTGTGCAAACGCTAATCGAACGATTGTTACACGATGTGGGTCCTAATGATTTCTTTCAGGAGCGTTTTCAGGGACAGGGTCTCAATAGTCCCCTGTTCACCAGTCGGTCATCTCGGGATGTGTTTGACGCTGTAACGTTTTTAGAAAACCTATCTAAACTTTTACAGAGCAAGGCTGAATTACTGGCTTACGGGTCCTTTAGAATCATCGCCCTCGTTGTTAGGGGTCGCGAGGGTGGTGCTTCAAGAGCCTTAAAGAGCGTTATGTACAGTAAAATCATTGGCAAGAAATCTCGGTGGTTGCTCGATTTTAATACCGGAGCAACCAACATGTGTCTGGCCGCAAGCATTGCAGGCTTATTGATGGACCGCTCTACCCCAGACGCCGTCATTATGTCGATGGCTGTAGCAGCACATGAGACGCTTCAGATACCGGCTGACAAAATGGTAGGTTTTGGGGACCTGGGACTTTTTGAGAATCACTTTGCCGTGACGGTTAAAGTTCTATACCACGCCGGTTCTTGGAAGTACTTCACTACCAATGAAGGTGTGAAAAACAAGACTGTGTATGTGCTACATCATGAAAACCACTTTTACGGTGTCTTGAACCTGAAGGGTTTTCTAGGTGCCAAGTATGTGTGCGAGCATTGCGATCACATATACAACAATCGGACCAAACATCAGTGTGAATTACACTGTAAAATGTGTCAGAGGGACGGATGTGTCAATGACAATGCTCAGAAAGTGAACTGCACAACGTGCAAGCTGTTTTGTCGGTCGCAAGACTGCTTAAACACGCACATCGGCCTAGCCCAATGTGTTCTTAAAGCCGACTGTGGGGCTTGCGGTTGCTATAAACCTGTCGATCACAAATGTAAAGGTATGCAATGCCCTAGGTGTACAGAGGCTTTTATAGCCGGAACAACACATGAGTGTTACATGCTCAGAAGTCATCACCAGAAAAAAACAGAAGACTATATCGTATTTGATATAGAGTGTACGCAAGAGACGGGGGTGCACCAGCCAAACTATATTTACACCCACCATCTAACAGGTGATGGGAGCTGGGAGTTTGAAGGACGGTCATGCGTGAATGATTTTCTCAACACGTTCATGCAACCACGATACCAGGATTATACATTTCTGGCTCACAACTCCAAAGCATATGACTCATTCTTCATTATCCGTGACCTGATACATGAAAAGCTGCCCGTTAGTCTCATAACCCAAGGTTCCAAACTAATGCTGCTTAAGGTTGTGCCTTTTGACATTAGGTTCATAGACACCTTGAATTTTCTGCCCATGAAGTTGAGCAAACTGCCAAAAGCCTTTGGGTTTGAAGGCTGTAAAGGTTATTTCCCTCACTTTTTTAACACCTGGGCTAATCAGAATTATAGCAGGCCTATGCCTCCGCCCGACAGTTATGGTTGTGAGTACATGATGCTCTCTGAAAAAGAGAGTTTTCTACAGTGGTACGATGAAAACCGTGAAAAATGGTTTCATTTTCAAACTGAATTGAAAGCATACTGTCAGGCGGATGTTATGATATTGAGAAAAGCATGCAACCTTTTCAGAGATGTTGTGGTGGCGATGACGAAACGGGTCCGGTTTATTAAAACCAAATCACGCAAGAGTAAAAAAAAAAAATAACAGTATACCTGGACCCATTTCAAAACATTACTCTGGCTTCAATGTGTATGTCTATTTATACATAATGTGATACACTGTTCCTAAAGAGCAAGAAAAAGACAGGGAAAGTCATAGGGGATCCTATTGAGTAGGAGCAAGAGTCCTCACACACCCAGTTGGGTGTCATGCTTCATCATTGGACCAGCTCCTCGCCAGACTGGCGCTGCAATGTCTGGCGGGCACCACCCTTTCGGGGGGCTCTTTGCCGGAGATCTTTTTGATGATGCCACCCTTTCCCACAGGTAAGTGAGGGGGAGAGGGAGAAAAGAGAGAGCAAAAATGAGATAGAAGGATAAAATTGACTCAAGGACCCTTACTCAGAGCTATCTTTTATTAATATGGGGTCTTGGTCAAGATTAAAACTGTAAACAGGAGGGTAGAGTCGAAGTAATGCTCGACTACTCTCAAACTGTATTGCACATAACAAGGTGGTCAAGGTACTACCAGACCCACCTCAACAATGGGTCGACATGTTTCGCGTCTATGGGGTCCCACAGGATCCAGCGACGCTTCTTCAGGACCTAGTAACAAAACAACGTGCTTCTCTGAAAATAAACTATATTGGCTCTTGCCTCTATCAACTAACAGTCAAAAGGAAAGGAGTATTATTATCACCAGTCACTTACATGAGTCCTTTATGACCCAGTCTGTCATGCCTACTCGTCGCCCTATAAAAGTGTAAAGATTATTACAATCATTGACTGGTACCCAGATCAACATATCAAGAGTTGCACTTGAATGAGTAAAAATTCAATGTGTGTGGCACACGGTGATCGTGATAAACATTCATACACCCGTGTCAGTGTAACGAACAAAACGTGCTTACCCTCCTACACTGAGACAGGGCTTCATGGGATAACGCGGACCATCGACCTGGTCCACACTGCTCTAATTAGCATATAAAAAGACAAAAAATCACAAAGCAGAATTAGGAGTCATTGGAAAATGCAGTCCCACCCTGGAGTTGGTGTACATAATTATTATACCGTCAGGTATACGTCAACAAGCAAGTAGGGAGAGAAACCCCACACTTATGAGTATTTATTCGTCAATCTAAAAAAAGTGTGTATCATATGGAACAAATGAAAACAAGCTGGAAGGCGATTGCCAACAACAACATCTATGATAAGGAACTTCATGGTAATCAGATTTAAAAGTCATCTCCTTAGTAGAGAACCACGTGTGGAGGAGACAAAACGTGGTTAAGTCATGAGCAAAAGGTCTCATGTGATCACAAAGAGTGACCAGAGTTGCCTCGTTATTCGTATTATGCCATAATTAAAAGTAACTATTCAAGAAGTGAGAGGCAGCCTCGCCGGTGAAACGCTACTCGCGAGTCTAACAACCCCACGGTTACTCGACACAAACGGCATTACCAAAAAACTTACTTGGGTGGAATCGGTAGACGGTATTCCCACCTACCCCTTGGTCGCGCTCCCAGAATGACAGGGGAGACGCAGTAGCGAGGGGATAAATAGAGAAGGACCCGGAAATCGGATTCATTACGCGTTGCTTGGCAACGTTAGTACGTCTCGGCACAAGCGCTCGTCGTGCAAGCACGCAAGCATAAAGCTCTGTTAGTGACGTCAGGAGAGAAATATGGCGGCCATGTTGGAAGTACTATGTTACTACTCGAGTCTATAAAGGAAAAAGTGGCGGCCATGATAGAGGTTCTATGTTACCACTCGAGTCAATAAAGGGAATGGTGTGCCCTATGGAAAATATGTAAAGATCTGTTTTTTTTATATAATGCAGCGGAACTAGCAGATCAATCCTATATGGTGGAAAGCATAAATTGCAATCAGTCTACTCTTTTCATTGTGAAGTACAAAAGAGTCATATCAAAGGGGCATACTGGATACAGGGCAACAGTGGATAAATATCCAAGGTAATTTTGTGGAGTATGAGGACGTATTTCCAAGGATGGTAAATAACCACGTGTATACAAATGTAGTCATATGGTTAACCAGCTATCGTATCAATTTCTCAGTATTATTTGGTCACGGAGAGAAGTTAATCCATGGGATATCGTCATTAAGCCCACTACGGTGGGTCCCAAGTTTAAAAACCCATTGTTGTTCTAGTTCAAAGAGTGACTCAGCGTCTTTTTATAAACACATGTTTTTACTGTATGGAACTATCGCCTTAGTACCACCTGACCTCTATAACGGCAAGCAGAAACGTTACTCCACCCCCTCTATTCAGTGGCTCATGTACGTCTCTGCGAATGAGAGCATCCTCATTCAGCACGCTTTGCAGGGCGGCGAATACCGTCTGGGCCGCTACTATCTAGACGGGTATGCATTAATTAACGGTGTGCCAACTGCCTTTGAGTTCAACGGGTGTTTTTACCATGGATGCCCTCAGTGTTACAAGGCCCATGAGTTTAATAGACTGCAGGGAACCACATTTGAACATCTGCACCGCCGGACTATGGCGAAGCCGCAGTATATTGAGAGTTGTGGGTTTGTTCTGAGAACTCTCTAGGAACATGATTGGGTAACTGAGCTATCGAAAGATGGTGAACTGAGCACTTTTATTAAGAGCCAGCAGTTACCTTCACCGCTGGAACCCTGCGACGCCTTATTCGGTGGTCGTACAAACGCCATTAAATTGTACCGTGTAGCTGGCCCAGGTGAGAAAATACATTACTACGACTTCACAAGTCTGTATCCGTTTGTGAACAAGGTGAAGTTGTACCCTGTGGGCCATCCTACAATCATATACAGGAACTTTAAACCTCTCAAAGAGTACTTTGGAATTATTAAGTGTCAGATTCACCCTCCGCGGAAACTTTACTTTCCGGTGCTCCCTTATAGAGTCGATGGTAAGCTAATGTTCCCCCTATGCCAAACCTGCGCTGAAAGTAAACAGCTTAGCGAATGCCGGCATAGTGATGAGCAGAGGCTGCTGGAAGGGACTTGGTGTACCATCGAGGTGCAGACGGCCCTAGAGAAAGGGTATCGCCTAGGTAAAATCCTGGAAGTCTGGCACTTTCCAAACACAACAACCCAGCTCTTTTCTGAGTACATCAACTTGTTTCTCAGAGACAAGCAGGAGGCCTCGGGGTATCCAGAATGGTGTGTCGATGAGCCCTCAAAGAAAAAGTATATCGCTGATTACAAAGCTCGCGAGGGTATTAAACTGAGACCTGCGTTCATTAAGGTTAACCCAGCCCGCCATCAGCTAGCTAAGCTCTGTCTCAATTCCTTGTGGGGAAAGTTCGCACAGCGTACCAATTTGTCAAACACATCCATCATCACAGATCCGGATGAGCTTTTTAAGTATACATTCACACCGGTTTATGACATATCCAGTTGTGAATTTATTGACGATGAGACGGCCGTTCTATGCTGGAAATACGCCAAAGAGTACCCCACAACGTGTAACAATTTAAACATCTTTATAGCCTGCTTCACAACCGCTCACGCCAGGCTAGAGCTTTACAGGTTGCTGGACAAGCTTCAGGAACGGTGTTTGTACCATGACACTGACTCGGTTATCTTTGTGAGTAAAGAGGGTGATGAAGATCCTCCACTGGGTGATTATCTAGGGGATTTGACCAGCGAGCTCGAAAAGGGGGAGTATATACAGGAATTTACCTCATCAGGCCCTAAGACGTACAGTTATAAGACCTCAAACAACAAGGTTTGCATGAAAGTCAAAGGTATCACTTTAAACGTCAACAATACGATTAAAATAAACTTTGACAGTCTGAAGGGTCTGGTGCACGAATACTCCGCCTCGAGCGATCACAAAAATAGCAAAGCCATTGTTGTAAACCACCCAAGCATAGTCAGGTCCAAGAAAAAGTGGGAAATTACAACCCAACCTATGTATAAAACCTTAAGAGTAGTGTTTGACAAACGGGTCCTCACATCGGACTACAAAACACTGCCTTACGGTTACTAAAAGACATTAGAGGCTTGAACTCCACCCAGATATGGACACCAGACTACAACACCCATTCTCCTGCATTTTAGCTGGGCCCTCCAATAGCGGTAAAAGTTTTTTTATAAAGAAACTGCTAGAAAACGCTCCCGGTGTTTTATCTCAGACCCCTAACAACATAGTGTGGCTTTATTCATGCTGGCAGGATCTTTACACGGAGCTCACCCTAAAGTTCCCCCACATTCGGTTTATAGAAGGTATCCCCGGTAATCTCAACGACGATGACTTGTTACCAAAACAACTTGTAAACACGGTCGTGGTGGATGACCTCATGCGTGAAGGCGGGGACCACCCCGAGATTGAACGGGCTTTTACGCAATATTCACACCACCGTAATCTGAGCATATGCTATATAGTGCTGAACTTGTTTTACAAGGGCAAGAGCAGCCGGTCCATAACTCTCAATGCCTCATACCTGGTCTTATTTAAAAACCCCCGAGACAAACTTCAGATCTCAATTATAGCTAAACAAATGTACCCCGGAAACACCCAGTTTTTCATGGAGGCTTTTAACGATGCTACAGCAAAACCCCACGGTTACTTACTGGTGGATTTGAAACCCAACACTCTTGAAGACTACAGACTACGAGCCGGTATACTACCACCTGACTTCCCTGTCGCCTACACGCCTAAAACAATGCCCAAAACCTATAAAAAGAACAAGTAAAAAGTTGTTTATAACATTTACACTCTAAACCTTGTAATATAAGGACCCCACAATGTCTGCGAGGTTGCGGCGTAATTTAGGCCTTCTAAAAATGTTGATCACAGCCAGCCCCTCGAAAAGAAAAGCAATCCTTTGCGCTGCCTCGGACGATTTAGTGGCAGACATTTCAGAAATAGCCCTAAACACCCTAAAAGGTAATGTCCCGATATCAACGAGCCAGTTCCGCGTTCTGAAGAAGAAGCGCCACATTATTAAGAAGCTCAGCAATAAGAGGGCATCGCTCCTTTCCAAAAGAAAACTGTTCAAACAGTCAGGAGGCTTTATAGGGTCGCTGTTAGGTATAGCTATACCGCTAATCACAGGGCTACTGTCGAGATCCTGATGGAGCACGCCCACAAAATGTACCTCGTACCACGGCAACAGCTGGAACATCTGGGCCCTTCTAACACGGATGTCTGGGACATACGCAAAAACGAAACGCAGCGTCTCGATGCTGAAATCAAAGCCATTTTGAACCGAACTGATTTAAAACCCCACGACAAAGCAGAGCTTTACTCAGGAGCCCTTCAAAAATTTCTACAGTACTACAAGCAACTAACCTCTGAAAAAAACAAACTGACGCTGTATACCCCAGATGCTGAACAGCAGCCAGGACCCTCTATGGCGTCTCAAGACATAGGACCCACACCCGCAACTGATGCCTTTGTCTTAGACCTTTTAAAAAATATCAGTCAGAAATATAGAGGGGCTGCTCAAATGTTGCTCAGTAAAATGACTGCTACTAAAGATTTGACCACTTGGAACGACCGGGGTGAATTCGTTTACAAAGGACAGCCGGTTGCTGGTTCCCATATGTATGATCTGGTCCGGGGTCTCACACACGGTAAAACCCTATCGACACAAGACGCTCCTAGAGGTTGGGAGCAGTTCCTAAGTGCAGCTGCGGAACTCAACATTCCCTCAACGATTATCGGAAATGCAGAGACTCGCCGTAAGCTTGAAAGTTTAAAAGATACGACCCCCGCTGTTTTTACAAGGAGCCCCGCTATATCGACATCGCCTTTCTTTCCACAACTAACACCAGTTCAGAACAGTGCTGCTCTTCCTATGGAGCCTAAAAAGAGACTATTCAAAATGAACACCTGGCTACCGCTCTAATTTTGCACCCCTGTACAGTTTTTGTTAAAAGTTTTGCGGTTCGAAAAATTGTGCTTCATTTTATATGTTTAACCTTGTAAATGTATGTGTTGAAACAGGTTTGTAATAAACACTTTTAAATTTTCAACAGTAGTCTGCCATCTTTTTTTAATTTATTTTTTATAATTTTTGTTTATAAGTGGTTTGAAAATGTGCGCAGTGTGAATAAAAAAATGCCTAGGATGAAATCATGTTTAAGATGTTTTTTTATTTTAGGCACTCATAAGTACAAATAACAGCTTTACAATACCTTACACTTTTGACAAAGACCATATTCTGCTTTAACTACGTGCGACATTGTCCTGGAGTTTTCATTCACATATTTCATAACAACACCGTCGTTGTTTACTAGATCATCTGAGTACAGATTAAAAAAAATTCTAAGCGTTATACCTTCAGACATTTTACTAATAAAGTATATACAATGTTCCCCACATGTGATGGCCATAGGATCCTGCACACGAAGTTTGTTATACACAACCGTGGGTGATGCTTTTTTTACATATTTGAATATCGGCTTTGTATAAATACTATGCTCAGGGAATTCGGCTAAACTATCAAACACTATAACCTTGTCCATATCCAGAAACAAAGCCGCCCAATGTGTACCACCCTTGTAATGGGGATCGGTGTTAAAGACGAGGGTGCGGGGCCTTTCGGGACCTATCTTTTCAGGTAGTCCATCGCTAGGGAATACCCCTAGAAAGTATTTCTTAGCATATTTATGTCTACTTAAGAAGTCCTGTATCTCCGTAGTGTCCATTTTATATTTTTTTTTAAAAAAAAATTGTAAAAAAAATATTTTTTTATTTTACACTCTTTCAATGGTAGTCAAACATAAGCTGACGGGCGTGGTTGACCTGGATAACGCTGTCGAATACCGAGAACAAAACCATGTTCACATTGGTCGCCAGTGCCTGTGTAAAACGTATTTCCGCTTTTAGATTTCCGTTTTTGATCAGGTTGTAGTGGTCGCCGTCTTCCATGTCAGGCGTCAGGTCGAACGCAAACAGAGTGTAGCCGGCAGCATACCCTTCTCTTGAAACAACTACTCCCGAGTCCCGCAGCTGTTTCCCCGTTATCGAGACCAGACCGAGATATTCCCGGACAAAATTTGATGTTCCAAAATTCGGCGTGAAAGGTTTTGCGGGTATCACGGCGCCCTCGTGAACCAAAGCGGCATAGTTGATATCGTAATGTTTGAAGATGAAAGGGTTTGAGTTGTAGAGGCCACTAAAAGCTGTATTGTCCACAAACCCTATGATGATGAGTTTCGGTAATTGCCCCAGAAATAGATTCTGCTGCTGCGTTAATCGGGTTCCGGCGGGGATGCTGAATATCTTCAGAGCAACTCTTTCAATGGCATACTTGGCGTTCGATAATTGTAAAGCTTCAGCATGGGCCAGTCTGACACTTGGGGACACTTTCACTCTCTTTACAAACAGGCTCGCGGACAATATAACCAGTTTATACTGCTCTGCATCACCGGTGATGAGACAGAAAGCGTACTTGTTACGATTGAGTTTGATCTTAAGATCTATACCATTGACTAACAGTTTGTCTTGGAAGAAAAGGTCTGAATGTACGCGCCCCAGGAGGTCAAACTGCCTACTGCCGGCGACGAAGCTGGCTCTTTTTTTAAATCCCTCGTTGTCCCCGTCCAAAGCCGTGTTCTCCAAATGCGCTTCGGTATCTCTGTAGAAGAGCCCCGCTGAAAGATGTGTGTCCAGCGCGTCGCGACTATAATTTAGAATACTCTCTATGTAGGCCCTGTAGGCATACATGTTATCACTCTGCGTGACGAGGCGATCGCCTAGGTTAATGTCCACTTGATTAAACATTGTTGCGATGGGGTAGGCGATCGGGGCCACTCTAGCATCAGCCTCGATGTTGGCACCGTTCGCTTTGGTTATTTTACAAACGAGGTGCAGAAGAGTGTTGTTGAGATCAAGGTACATATCCGTGGACCCCGACACATAAAACTCTATCGGTTGCAAGGGGTGTCAGAGCGGCCATCAGCGACACTTCAATGAAAAAACTGTTTTCAATGCTGGTCTGTGTGGGTTTGAGAGAAAACAGATCTAACTCAGATTTGGCGCATTCACCCGATGCACAGTGTATGAAGGCCATGATCGATGTTTTAAAAAATATTCGCACTAGAACGAGTTCTCTTCTTCTTGGTCGATCTCTTCCGTCTTACGGCTCTTCTTTTGTGAGGGCCTTTTGAAGTAGTCCGTCGCTTCTTATAGGGCATTGGTGGACCCCTACGCCTCGAAGCCCTTTGCTTCCTTTTAACACCACCATGCGCTTTATACAGCATCCCAGCTCCTCCTTGGGGCTGTCTGTTCATACGTTCGGCTACCGCAGACGTTACACTACCCACGACATCCTGGGCGATGTTCGTAGCAGCCGCTTTAACATGAGGTTTTGCAATTTCGAACCCTCTTCTCAAAAAGGGCATGGCTCGCCTAAACATGCTCCGGAAGAAACCCCCCAATCCAGCCCCATACATAACCGGAGTCCCTTGAAAGTAGGGCGGGTGGCCTCCATACCCAGCCTGAACTCTATAATAGTCCCTGTACATAGAGGGATCCCCGTAGGTTTTCATGATGACCATCGCAGCTGTCTAATAGTCACCTTCGCGCCGGGGTCTTAAATGAAGCTTAACAATAACTTTCCCGTATTTAAAGGCAACCGGCTCCGACTGATCGTTGTACACCATGATGGTTATAGTGTCAAAATCGTTTTTAGAAATTGCCACATAGTCGAGTTTGTGATGTTGCATATTAACCATCGTGTTGTTTTCGCCCTGCACAGGGACCCACCTCAACAAAGGTGAATAACTGTCCCCGACCCTCTGCGGTTCTACAATATCGCTATAAACGTAGAGTGTATAAAATCCGCCGTTAATATCGGGACATGTAGGGTCTGGATCCACCTGCTTTTGCACATGTTGTACGGTGCCTAAAATCCGTTGTAATTTACCACTACATTTAAACCTGGTATCATACTCAGGGGCTTTAAGAAAGACTTTTCTTCTAACGTAATCCAATACCAGATATATATTCGCATACTCTTCAATGCTGCTTATAGACTTGTTGATGGCCTCGATCACCGTCGCTACGGTTGGGTAATAGCCATGTGGGAAAGTCAGGGGAAAGGTCAGGGCATCCTGAGGTCGCTTTATATGAAATTTAACATCGGCCTTTGTAATTGTATTCCAAGTTCTAGGGTACTGTATTTCCATTAGTGCCACCTCCCAGGGTCCTTTCAAATCCACTGGCTTTGCCAGTTTCACCGTATAACTCGAAATCTGATTGTCTGGGAACATGTCCTTCGAAGCATTGGATGGTAGCGTGATATAAAAAGGGGAGTTCTCCATCCTGGCGCTTACAGCTTGACCTCACACACCATGCAGCGAGCTGGCCAGAACCCAACTGTTAAATTTCTCAGGCCACCCTCGCCATTTGACCAGCGCCTGTCTCCGGGCACCGCTCCCTTTCCGTTTCAGAACCTTTTCGACCCTGTACACCCTGTTCGGATCGTAGGGTACCTTCTGTAACTCCTCGTTGTAAAAGACACCTGCTACCTTTTCACCATCGTAGTCCTTTAACCGGTAAAAATATACCCCCTCTTTAAACTCAACACTTTCCACTATGAATATCTCATCGCTGAATGTCTGCTGGTAGCCTTTGGTGAAGACACCTTTCAACTTTGAAACCCTGACATGATCCCCTTCTTTTAAAGACGGTTTCTTGACCTTCGACGTGAGACGCCCACCGTACACCGTTCTCCACACCGTTAACGAATTATCCCTCGTTACCTTAACAGGGGCCATTTTGATTGTCCTGTGGTAGGTGGCGTTATAAACATCTATAAAAGCCTGTTGAACATCCACGTATCTGTAGGTGTTGTTGGCAGTGAAATATCGCCACATCTTCGACTTTAAAGTACGGTTAAAACGTTCTACAACAGCAGCCTTTACCTCTGTGTGCGTTACAAAATGTTGAACAGCGTGCTGGTTTAATAATTTTTGGAAATGTTTGTTTAAAAATTCCTTTCCGGCGTCTGTTTATAGTTTCTGAGACACACGCCCGCTAGCGAAGATGTCTTTAAAAGCAGATGTAACGCTGGTACCACTTTTATCGTTTAATGACTTTGCATAGGCGTACTTGGACAAGACATCTATGACTGTTAATATATACATTGAGCCATCGTTATGTTTTGCTAGATCTTGGAGGCTGATTATGTCAGCTTGCCACTGATAATCGAGCTGTGCGTTAACAACGGTGGCCCTCCTCTTAAAGCGTCTCCTGGCAGGTTTGTGTAGTGAATAAGCCTCTTCCCCAGCTAACCATGCCTTCACACTGGCACGATTTACAGATTCATTTTCAGCTCGAGCCCTTCTAAATAGAGCTTCGGAGCCTCCGAAGCTTCCAACCCCCTGTTTATCGTAATAAAGCTTCCTTAAATCCGCATCCGTCATGCTGTCTCCCACCATCACCACGAAATGAAAGACGCCTGTTTTGTGTAAGGTCATTTTATTAAACATAAAAAACATAAAAGTGTGGCTGGGCTACACAACCAGCGTGTATTTGACATTTTGTGCTACATAGCTTATAGATGTCAAAACGATGGACCGCTGTGGCCTTTTTACAATCGTATACATAGTACAACACCCATTACACATGTTACTCAGAGCATGTCCTTTTACAAACCCTAAGCGTCACGAACTTTGATATTTTTATAGCTATACTCTCAATAGCTCTAGACATGACTTCCCGCTCCCCACGCCTATAACTCTGAACGCTCAGGATACTGAAAGAATTCAACAGTTCATACAGTTCTAGGTAGGACAATGCAGAACCTTTATTTGTGAGATAATCTTCAGTCATGTTCTCCAAAGCCCCATGTATCCCCGTCTCAGGTGAAAGTCTTAACTTGTGATCGTGATCTTTGTCCGAGGTCCGGCATTTAACAGATGCGTTTAGCCGTCCATTGATACACCACTTGGCGATACACACATGACTGCTACATTGCAACAAGGCCGAAGGTTCCGAAATGTTCAGATACCGCAGAGTCACAGGTTGTATTTCAGCTATTCTTTCTTTAACCAGCACAAATATCAATCTCCCGATACAGATGTAGCCCGGGTGTAACTCATAGACATCTTGCATCTCGATACCCGGATTCCCCGCCTAAAAAGTGAGTAAGTATGGAGCGTTAAGTAACACATTTATGGTCTGCTTTTTTTTTTTTTTTTTTTTTTTTTTAAAACAGCTTTCGTGGGGCTAAAGACATCATTCTTCTGTTTTTATAATAAATGTCACACGTTCGTCTTTCTATAACCCTTTCTATCATACTTTTGTCAAAGTGGGGACACATCCCGTGCATACGGTCGAGTTTTGAGCAGGGCTCAGCAGCGTATCGGATCTCATTGACAGCCGTAGCCAAGACCTTAATCATATCCCCGTGGACACCTTTCTTCACAGCTGACAGCCCATACACCACCCTTAACAAATTATATACCCGGTGAGGGTCTAGCCGGCTACAAATGTGGCGAATTGTTCTTGCAGTGTACGCATCGTATAGACATTCGTGAGCCTCCTGTTGAGGTTCATTAATTTTATGCCCGTAACAAAGGTCATAATAATCCCGTTTAACACATGTGTTCACAACGGCCGCTGCAAAACCTTTAACTGGCCATATGGCGTCATAGGGTACGTCCGGAGCTTCCTTTTCAAAATCGCGGCTACTGTAGGTGCAAACACATTTCTTACGAGGCTCTTTGTTCTGGCTTGTAATACTTTCAGACTGTCTGGAACAGCATAAGCAGTAAACATTTACGGCGTTAACCTTAGGCGCGGACCCTTCTAGAGGCTCTCTTTCTTCAGTTGCGTTCTAGGGTTCAAACAGAAAGCACAAGACACATTATTAGTTAAAAGTATGACACTAGAGTATACAGGCATAAAAAATAAAAAATAAAAAAAATGTCTTTACTAACCTCAACATTCTCGCCACACTCAGAGGCTCCTCTGAAATCTTGGGAGTCGCAGAGGTCCATTGGGGTAGAAACATCGACGGAGCTTACAACTGACGGCTGTACAATAACGGCCTCTGACTCGTGGTCCTCCTGGAAGCCCATGTCTTCATAGATGGGCGAATTCGGTGGTGCTACACATTCTTCAACATCTTCAATGTCTATGAAGTTAGATGCAACACTTAATTCATCTTTCGAGGCATCGCTGTCACTGCCGGCCCCCTTAATAGGGGATATCAGGGTCGACACATCCTTGAGGTTGAGCTTTTCAAGCCGATGGCAAAGTTCCTCTTGAAAACCGGTAACATCGGTATCCTGGGCGTCAGGGACAGCCTGTTGTGCATTCTCATCCATCGTAAGGGGTGCTAGGGTCCGATAATATCTACCAATAGTGTTCAGGGCACCTGAGGAGGCGGCTTTTCTGGCGATCGGATTGTATCTCTTCATGGCGCCTTGACAAACTGTTTCAGCACTGGTTCACAGATTGACAGCCGATTCTAACCAGCTCCTTATATGCAACATTTAAAAAAAAAAAAAAGGTGGGCTCTACTTGGCAACACCATGCGGACACGGACCACGTGACACCCCCAGGCACCCACGTCACTTCCGGGGCGGGCTTTCAGGGACACCGGAAGTCCCAGCCACCGGAAATGACGTCACTTCCGGGGGGCAGGATAACTGTCACTTTTAATATGGTGATTAAAGGTATCCCTTCCTACTACTCCTGCGCTCGACCACGCACCACACATGTTAACTTCATGGATTATAGAATGGAAGAAACGATCCTAGAAGCCACCCAGAAAATAAAATAATTTCAGACTGCTAACGAGCACCATCTCTCAATCTATTCGACTATTTCCTGTGACATATAACGTGGGAGGTCACGCAAATCATTGAGAAATGTGGTGTTCACAATGCCTTTTTTGCACTATTTTTTTCACAGCAAACTGTCTTCTCACGTCAAAAACTGTTGTGAAGACGTCGAATTTTGCACACCCCTATTTAACGGGCACCTGTGCCTAGACCCATGCCTTTTGTCACTACTATAATATTCATCATTACGGTTACTGAAACTCAGTGGTGTTTTGACAATGTAGTGTTTTGCAACATGGCTGAAGTTAGCTGTTTCCGCATGGGGCCTGGCCCAGGTATTGATACAACATCAGAACACCTTATTGCGGTGGGCTGGCTCTTCAATAGCGGGAATGTTTACACTCCCTGGGGAAGAGGTGGCTTTCAATCAGCAATCCTACACTGATACTTCTCCAAGAAACTCCCTCAGAAACGATAAGCATAATAACAGTTCAAGGGTAAAACATGCCTACTTTTCATAATTCTCTGCTGACACCCAGGAATGTTCCTTTTTATAAAAAAAAAAACAAATTGATGGATTTTAGGCAATTGTTCAATGGGCACTGAGGGCCAGTGGTTGTCCTTTCCCCTAAAATGGCCCGGATCAACTAAATGTACTGTCCTAATATTGATCCATATTAGACAATCCTTTATCACTAGGTGAATTAGGTTGTCAACTAATTCAGCTACCTGGCTAGGTATGTATAGGAGTTTTGAAATACTGCGCTCAGTTCGTCCAATCGAGGGTGTGTTCAGTCAAACCTTAAGACCTTTATAGACCCTCAATACTATTATGGGTCTGGTTGAGCCTCAACGCATGGATGGTCCTAAAGAGCTGTTATATTCCTATATTTCCGATAGGTTTAGGACAGTCATGTATAAAGCATTGCCCATTTATGGCCACCCTCTCCTTTCACTCTAGCTAGATATCTCTTCTTCACAAAATGTTCCCATAAGTAGATGGCGCTTGAGCTATCCTGAGCTATCCTTTGTTTTAAAGATGAAAAGTGAGATCAGGGAATACTTTTGGCTAAAGATCAGAACGTCGTATCCCTCCAGTGTATTGGATGAATTTGAAGCAACAATGCGGCTCTACTGCATCCCTCAAAAAGCGTATCTTCCCATAGCAGATATCTTTTCTCTACATCTTCAAACGCTGGCTCTGACTAAAAAAGAAATACTAACACTCAATTAGCCACTATCCTAGCTAAATTTGAATCTGTTAAGAGATGACAAAGTGAAAACTGCTATATCTTGATTGGATAGAGGAAAAACCCCTGGGGAACACAGGCTTAGTATATATTTCTATAAACTCTCTCTTTCGGAGCTTACCCCCACCCTTTTACACAATTTATGAATAATTTACCTGAGGTGGAGAAATACCCCCCTCTTTCTGCAAAATGGTGTCATATGTTATTTGTAAAAACCTACTAAAAGTCCTCTAGAGCTTGGGTCATATCATCCAATTGCACTATTAAATTCTGGTTATACAATTCTGCCAAAGCTATTGCTAATCGATTACTGCAGATGGTCCATTCATGAATTAATTAAGACCCCTTCTATAACAACACATTTGAACTGAAGCCACTAGCGAGTGGTATTACGCTGTCACCATAGGCCACGTCATAGCACTTTTTATTTTACCTTCTCCCCACTCTATCCCTCTTTCTTCTGCCCTAAGTTCGTTTCTTTTTGTCCATATTTTTCGCCATCCCACCAGCCCCATCTGTTTTTTTATCCCCGCAGAAGGAAAAAAAAAGCGCTTTAAAGCGGCAAGCGTCGGCCGATTCATAGAGCTTTGTTTAATCATCCCGCCACCACCACCCCCCCCCCTCGTTACTCACCTCACCTGCAGCCCCTCCTCAATCGATTGATGAAGCCAATGGCTCGCCCATTTGCAAAACCTATTGGCTTTGCCATTGCTCGTTCATACTTTCATTCAAATCATTTGGTTAAATCAAATTTCACTGCCTCAGATTCTAAAACTAATTAAATGCCTCACCAGTTACACACACATCTGATCTGTAAATTGGAGGGTGGGTTATTTGTATAATAAACTGTTTGCCGATTCCATGTCTGAAATTAACTACATTCGAATTAAAAATAAGTTCAACTTGTATAGCTCTAAATTATGCTAATTGGTTTACATTTGACAATTTTAGGTATACTTCTCTGTGCAGTTCTAACCTCTGTTATGTGGCAATTCTTAACAATTGGATCTTGTATTACAGCCATCAGAAAATTGAAAAAAAATCCTTTCAGCTCACTCCAGCCTCCTCGAGATATGTTAATAATTCCACATGGGACTAGAAGAATGCTTTTCATGAATGTCCCTTCTCGCTAAATCCTAGGGTGAAGTTTTTGGTTTCCTAAGTATGAAACATGGGAATTAGACACATAAACTCTCCTTGCTGATAAAGAAAATGTGCTAATAAAAGATATGTTTGTATTGCACTCGTAATTGCTCGATCTTTCATGACTAACGTTGGACGTTGGCGGGACAAAATGGTAAAGGTTAGTAAATTGAAATATGCCTTGTGCACCGAAATTGCAAGGTATGTTTATAGGACAACATATGGGACATTTTCTATTTAGCTGATATGTACTTTAATAGCTTTTGTTTCAGACTGTATCATGTTATATTTCCTTTTGACTAAATTGTGTTTTTTTAACATTCTTTACGAATTCCTGTTTATTGTATTCACCTGCATTTTCTCAATTAAAGTAAACAATGCAACTTCCTTATTTATTGCAGATATTTGACAGCTAAGTACCCTTTGCACTTTATTAATCTGGGTGATGGGTCTGGAGTTTTCAACTAGTGGTTAAGAATTACCATAACATGAAAATATGGTGCCTGAGAGCGTCTTGGGGGTTTGGAATTAATTTTGTTTCAACATTTTGCGACCTATAGGAGGGTTACATTTTGTGATTAGGTTGACATGTGTTGCAAGTTGTACACGAGGCAGGCATTTAAAAGGGAACAAACGCACAAAAGATTATGGGGGAAATGCTTGCTAATAGTCCCAACATTGGCAAATTGCTTGTAATAGTATTTCACACCATCGTTTTAGTTTGCGCACCATGCCAAATCAGTTTACACCCAGCATATGCAATTCTACCTTGGTCCTGCTCTAATAGGAACAGTCCAGCCTGGACTTCCAAGCCAGGTCCTCTGAAGCTAGAAACCAAGAAACCAAGCAACGCAAAACTCGTTTTGGCCTATTTGCCACTCTTCAGCCCAGTGCAGCTTGGTTCCAGTGGCACAGTGAGCATGGGGCCCATGTCTGGGCAAACTCATAGCCACTTATGCTGTTACATCAAACATACAAAAAGGCGATGGGAGGAATGCTTGCATATAAGCTAACCACTAGCAATCACTCTGTGCATCATCCCAATCTATTGTTTTATTAACAACTATGCCACCTTAAATTAGATCCAGCCGTATGCAAATCAGCCGTATCCTGCTCCAGTAGAAAGAGTCCTACCTGAAGTGCCAAGCAAGGCCTTCTCTGAAGTAGAACACAGAAACAGTACCCATTTCTTTTATTTTAGGCCTCTTTAGTCGAGTCCAGCTTGGTTACAGTGGCACAGCGAGTAAGTGTCAGTGAAAAGGGATGTCAAATTTGTAGATAGTCACTTAGTGCACCATAATTTTTCATAGTGGTACAAGCGCAGATCTCAATAGTGCTGTTTGGAGACATCACATGATAGGTGCCGGGCTAAGCATTCCTGTGCGCTGCGCTGTTGTTTTTTGGCACGAGAGTGAGGTTTATTGGATTCTATATTATGTTATGATAAACTATGATACCTCCGTCTCACTTAATTTGTCCGCCATTGGTTAGCACTGCAGAGATGCAGATTGTGAAAGCGGTGCGTGCCTTTACAGTCTGATATGAGCTGATAGAACGGTGTGAGCACGATTGGTTCATGGAAAATAAGTGACAGCTCACTTAGGAGACAGTCTGTTTAAGGGTTGTTTTCTGTGTCTGATGCCCACGATTGATTGTTGATCGGCATGGGTTGTGTATTGTTGAAAGTCAGAAGCAGTATGAACGTAGGATGGGTGAGTTTTGCAAGGACGGACTCCATCAATTACTGTTGTCCTATGCGAGGTGATCTGGTGCTTGTGCCTCATCAAGAACTGCTGGATGAGCAATGAGGGTGTTAATAAGTCAGGTGTATTAATAGAAATTATTAACGAGTGTTGGTGTATTCTGAATAATACGTTTATGTAGAAAATAATAACATAGAAAATTAATGTACACATTTGAAAATGTGATTACAAAGAATGGCCACCAATGTTAACAAAATGTACTACTCAATGATTTAATATTGTGAATTGTTGAATATATGTTTGACTAATGTAGTAGTGCATCATATTAAGGGTTATGTATTATGTTCTAGTTCTCTTAATTTTAGGCCTTACTTAGTGAATGTCTTGGCCCAGTTTGCCAGGCCTCATGTAGAAGCTGTATTTCTTAACGTTTAATAAAATGGCTGTCCTAGAGAGATAAACTGTGATTTCTATTGTATTGTTTAAATGTGCTCATAACGGAAGCTTTCTCATGAGAACCGACTGCAAGAAGGTGATTTTCCTGCTAATGTAACATTTTATGTGTAATGTGTGTGAGACTGACTTTCTCAGGAGAAGAACAGTGGAGATACTGGCTAGAGTAGAAGCTGCAACAATATTGTTACCTGACAATCCGGATAATGAGGACATTGCAGGACAAACCAATCAACGACATGTGAACGGAGTAATAGTGGAATTCATAGATTTAAAGTTTTAGTTTTATTGGACAAAGTGTGAACATGCGATTAACCAACCAACAGGGATTTGGGAAGTAGTTTTAGTCGTTTTGACTTTACAGGACTACATTGAGAGAAGACCCCATCATTGCCTATTTTCTTCCACACCAAAAGGTTATTATTATTTACTGTGTGTCTCGACAAGAAGCGTGCTTAACTTTAATGCTTAGAGACTTTGGGTTTTCTGAACTTTGATGCTGAACTCTGATGCATTGCTGATCGACTGATGTCCTGAGGATGAAGACTGACTCTGCTTGCTGATCCACGCTGAGGATAGGTATAATGTAATAGACTATTGATTATTATGCATATTTGCTTTTCCTTTATAGGTAACAACTGCCTTATTTTGATAGAGCCATAGTTAGATGTTTTCCAAATTTTCGTTACTAAATTGTTTTGCATGAAGCCCAACATGCTGATGCTAATCTGGTGTTAGTTAAGGATCCTCACTAATGAAATTGTGCTCACAGGGAATAATGTTTGATGAATTTCTCTGCTAAACTAAATGTATGTAGTTACTTTGATGCAGTTGACTTTGTTACTTATTTGCACCATAACTTTAGAATGTGTTGTAGTTCAAGCTTTGACTAGATTACGGTTCTTCCGCCGTTTTGGACAACTAGTGTTGTTTCTGTATGTGTTTCATTTGATTTTGAAATTAATCTACATGACCTTAGTATTGTTAATATAGGGAAATAAATATTCTAACTTTTACTAAAAGGTGTGGTTATTCATGACTGAAAGGTCATGGTGCGTGATAATTACTGACTCCATTGATTATTGATGTTATTGACTTGATGATTATTGAATATTGTGTATTGGTTATTGATTATGTACTGGAGCTATGGTAAGAACATCTTAATTGAGTGTCAAAAGGTTCATCGACCTATTCGCGTTCCCTTGTAAATTTACTTATTGAGGTCAGACGCACTAACACTTCTAACAGTGTTTAATGCCTATTCGGTTGAGGGTGCTAGGTCAAGTACAGTCTTCTTTTCAGGGGGGCGTTTCGCTGCGGCATCTCTAAAAGTGCATTTTAGATAGAGGGGCACACACTGAGCCAAAGATACAACATATGGGGCCACTTACAAAGGTCCAAATCATGTGTGTAATTTCCAAAGGCATATATTTACTTGTTTGTTTAAAATATTTATATCTGCACAATTGTGTGTATATATATATATATATATATAGATATATATATACTGGAAGATGAAGGATCACAAGAATACAACAGCCAGCCAGGGCAAAAATCTTGTACTACCTGAGGAAGGCAGAAGCTGAAACGTTGAAGTAAAATATATTTTTGTTCTTTGGTGAGATCATCTGTTTGAGTCACTTTTTTCTTATATATATATATATATATATATATATATATATATATATATATATATACAGTATATATATCATACAAAGTCAGATTTACATGCTTAGAAGAGAAAGGTAGTTGGACAATTTATTGTACTGTATAACAGGTAGGTGGTCAGGGCCCAGGACAAACAGAGCTGGAGCACAAGCCTCCATTTGGCTCCACTCTAGAGACGGCAGTGGCATTTAGTGAATGTTTTGAAAACGTCCGACTGGTCGAATGCAGGTATTTTTGCAAAATTGTGAGACTGATTGAACATGTTGTAAGCATGGGCTGTATGAACATTCGAGCATGCATATGGATAACCAAGAATCCTGACAAAATGTAGATTTACCGAGTGTTTGAGTTAGGAAAATCTGAATTTTATTAGACAAGTATGGTAGCATTATCCATCCCATCCCTTTCTTTTGCTTGCGGCTGGCTTCAAGAGTTTTGTAATTAGGATGACAAATTCTACAGCTTAATACAATCCCTGTTTTTCTTTTTCTTATCTTCAAATGTAGGAAAGAGTTGGTAATATTACAGAAGTAGAGGAAAATGCATAACATCAGAGAAATTATATGGACAATATTGGTTTTTGAAGTCTGGAATTTTGTTTGTCTTTAATTTGTTCTGTTAATGGCTGCTGAGGGCTAGCAATAAAAGAAGGCATGCATAGCAGTAACATCTGAGTCTTTAATAAAAATTCAGATACGCCTAATAAACACTTGGAGAACCTAATTTCTTTCTACAATGCAGCTCAGGAGTTTCAGACCGAAATGCATTGATGGTCTTTGAGGTGTTCCAGGATTTCAGAATCATTACTTCACCCCTGATATCAACGGAATAAAATCAGATACTCAGAATGACCTACATCATTTTTTTCTAGAGCTTATCAAGTTCGTCATGGTACAGCATGCAGGCGGACCCAGGACATAAAACTGTGCAGGTACTGCAGTTGGTGCAAGGGATGCATCTCATGGATATTGTGAGGAAATGTGATGTATTATATGGTGGTGTTGCGCAACCTCACAATGGAATACACGCATGAAACCAACTCTGGTCCAGTCAGGCTCAGTTGCTAAAATGTAGCTCAACCCTGGTAGCTGTGGCTTCAAGACGTCAGGCATAAGCAAAGGAACAAGTGTTAATCATTTAGAAGAAACAAAACAACAAAAGAAGTCATGCAACACAAAATAAATCTGACACTAAGTTAAAAAAATAGATCTTATTTTTATGAATTTTTAGACACTAAAACGAACAGTCTACCAAAGGATTCTAGAGATCCAGATTAGGTCAAACATAAATTTCAGCTTTTCACTCAAAAACATGAATAAGTATTCGAAACCACAAAGTTTGGAAACTTTGTGAAACGTTGAAAGAATTGTATTTGGCTACTCCAGCCCACTTTGGGTGACCAACTCCAATGGGTGAAGGTCAAGGGGGGCAATAAGGAGAAGTAGGACAGTTACCTTGTCACTAAAGTAGTCTTAAGTTAGTTCCATGCTCTATGGTTGAACCACCATAAACTTTAATGGATGCTGAGAATGCTGTATGATGAGGATGCTGTGCTGTCGGTTAGTTTCTTCCTGGGGCTACTCCTCAGTGCACAGGTAAGGTGAGGCAACTTTGGCCACAGGGGCCGATGTTCCTCGAAGTCCAATTTGGTCCAGCAAAATCCCAGTTGCCACTGGACTACTGGTATCTGGTCAAAGCGAAACCAGCGACTCCCTTTGGTGAAGGCTAGTGTCTGTCTTGGTTGACCAAACTACATTCCGACAGCTCTCCCAGGTCCAGCAGACTCGGGTGCAACTTTTGAGCATTGGGACTCGGTCATCAGGCTGCGCATCAGCAGTCAAGGGATTGTGGATACTGACAGGCTACTTCACCATTTTTTGCCCTGGTTCTATAACAGGAGGTTAGCCAACTGACTCTTGGAGTTCAACTTTTCTGCCTGGGGCTTTGAAGTGACTTTTACACGAGCCAGGCACAAGAAGCACAGTCCTCCATTTGCTAGGCCAAAGATCAGCAAGTGCAGTCCAGTGGTTGGTGCAACCTCTCCTGCCAGGTCCATGATACTGAAGGGTATTTCTTTGGTCCTCTTTCCAGTCCAAATGTGAACTGAGGTCTGGGTGCCAGGGATGACATATTTATACCTAGGAAGTGCCTTTGGGAATGGGGTTATTACTAGCCAATGGGTTAGTAGGAGCTCACCACCTGATCATGGCTTCCTGCGAAGTGCATCAATTAGCTATCCCAGAGTGCACTATTCTACCTACTCTCAAGATGTTAGAACCCCTCTCTCAGGTGTGGAGCTTGTTAAGCCCACCTTGGAGGTGTGACTAGCTGAGAGCTACACAATCATGGAAAAACCGGTTTGGCAACTGGTCTCCTCTTCTGTCCCCTTCACCAACCCATCTAACTCACTAAAAAAGCAGCCCTTCTTGTTATGTGTCCACCAGTTGCCCTTCAAAGGTAGTTTTCCCTTTGAAGCTCACCTTTTGGGCTATCGCACTGTTTGGCTTTCTTCCAGGGAGTTGTGACAGTTCTTCCAATGGCATGGCTCTATTTTGCTTAGTCCTGGAAGTCCTTCACACTTCTCCCCAGGAGTGCAGGATGCTGTCTTGTGACCAGGAGTTGCTAGTGGCCATCAAAAAACGTAGGCAACAGAGTGTCATCTTTCTAAAAGTTGCATCTTTCTAAAATTTACATTAAATCCGACGTGGGCATTAGGTCATGCTTAATGTGATCATTAATTTGAGACCTTGAAGCAGCAACTTTAGTTTCTCATTTAGAATGGTGGCCAGTGTGTAACCCTGTACTTGCCAATGGAGCTACTAGGCTTTCCACAGTAAAAACAACAATTTGAAGGTTAGAACTTTGCGATTAGTTTAAATAGCAAAATCGGGTTAGCAGTTTAAAACTGCTTTGCCAGTCTGCCATGGCAAGCTGAAAGACGTTTTCAATTAGTCAAATCTATGGCAGCACAATAAATGCTGCAGCCTGGTGGTACACTTTTTCTTGTAAGGTGTGGGTACCTCTAGTATCATATACCAGGGACTTATCAGTAAGTGAAGTTAGATAATTGGATATAGCCAATCTAAAATTACACTTCTAAGGGTAATAGCCATGGCAGGCTGAAAGATGTTTTCAATTAGTCAAATCTATGGCAGCACAATAAATGCTGCAGCCTTTTGGTACACCTTTACTTATAAGCTGCGGGTACCTCTGGTACCATATATTAGGGACTTATCAGTAAGTGAAGTTAGATAATTGAGTATAGCCAATCCAACATTACACTTTTAAGGGTAATAACACTGCCATGGAGGTCTGGTTAGCAGGCCTCTGTGCACTCTCAGAGTTGGAAAACCAGCAGCATCAGGCCAAATCTTTGTGGACGATCATGCAAAAAGAGGCATTTCCTTAGATCAAAGGTGATAAGCAACTAAGCTACACCCTGGTAGTTCTCACCATCTAAGTGGAAGAACGTGAAAAGACAGTCTGTCTTGGCATGGTCAGTCTCAGGTCTGAAGTCTACTGTGCAGTCATGCAGGGAAATAGATCACTGGAGTTCTCTTCTCTCATCTGCAAAAGCTACCTGATAGCACTATGTTCATTTAAACTCTGAAGTGAGTTCCATATAGGTAGGGTCTCAGCTACTTCAAGGACCAAATCACAGAAAAGGCTTCCCTCTTAATGGGACTCCAAATGCTACTCTCTGGGGAGGATCCACCTACTGATAAAGGCAACTGGTTGATCCTGGCCCAAATCATTCACTTGTTACAACACTGCCTCAGTCCAATGTTCAGAAGCATCTACCTGGAAAATGAGTTATTTGCTGAAGTCAGGTGACTTTAAGACAGGTGCTGAGCACAAAGATTCTTTGATGATGTCAAAGGCCCTTTGGCATTGCTAAGTCCAGATAACCTTTATGGGTTGTTTCTTAGAAGTAAGGGGCATATTTATACTCCGTTTGCGCCGAATTTGCGTTGTTTTTTTCGACGCAAATTCGACGCAAAACTAACTCCATATTTATACTTTGGCGGTAGACGCGTCTAGCGCCAAAGTTCATGGAGTTAGCGTCATTTTTTTGCGTGAACACCTTCCTTGCGTTAATGATATGCAAGGTAGGTGTTGCCGTCTTAAAAAATGACTCCGATGCATATGCGTCGTATTTATACTCCCGGGCAAAAATGACGCCCAGGAGTGGGCGGGTCTAAAAAACCCGCATTAGCGCCGGATTTTAGCGCCTGGGTCAGGGCAGGCGTTAAGGGACCTGTGGGCTCAGAATGAGCCCAGAGGTGCCCTCCCCTGCCCCCAGGGACACCCCCTGCCACCCTTGCCCACCCCAGGAGGACACCCAAGGATGGACCCACCCCAGGGACATTAAGGTAAATCCAGGTAAGTATTTTTTTTTTATTTTTTTTTGTGGCATAGGGGGGCCTGATTTGTGCCCCCCTACATGCCACTATGCCCAATGACCATGCCCAGGGGACAGAAGTCCCCTGGGCATGGCCATTGGGCAAGGGGGCATGACTCCTGTCTTTGCTAAGACAGGAGTCATTTCAATGGGGGATGGGCGTCGTAAAAAAATGGCGCAAATCGGGTTGTGGCGATTTTTTTGCCTCAGCCTGACTTGCACCATTTGTGGACGCCCATACGCCATTTTCCCCCTACGCCGGCGCTGCCTGGTGTACGTCGTTTTTTTCAACGCACACCAGACAGCGCCGGCGGCTAACGCCGGCTAACGTCATTGAATAAATACGGCGCCCGCATGGTGCTTCAGAATGGCGTTAGCCGGCGCTAATTTTATTGGCGCAAAACTGCGTTAGCGCAGTTTTGCGTCAAAAAGTATAAATATAGCCCTAAATTCTGTGGGAGGCACCACTATGGTAACTTTTAACAAACATTCTTTAGCACCCAGTCAAGCCAAGGAAGGCTCTGGCTTGGGTCTGGGCCTTAGGAGCCTCCCAGGCAAGAATTGTCTGCATATTAGGTGGAGAGATTGCACATGGCCTCCTCCTACTTGGTGGCCCAAGTACACAACATAACCTTGCCATATCTGGCCCTTACATACCTTGATAGTCAGGCATGCCTGTTGCAGTGCCTGAAGTGCTTCTTTAAGGTGGACTCGGTGATCCGCCCAGGTAGAACTGAATGCTGCAATATCACCCAGATATGCTGCACTGAAATCTTCAAAGCCTGAAAATATTCTACTCACTAACATCTGGAAGGTGGCAGATTACATTTTTCAACCCAAGAAGCATCTCTTTAAACTGAATGTGGCCTTCACGTGTTGAAAAAGCAGATCTCTCCTTGTATGAGGGCTAATTGGCAATAACATGAAGTCAGGTCAAAAGTTCTCAAATACATTGCACTCCCAACTTATCAATGACTTCATCAGCTCTGGGAATGGGGTGGACATCAGTCTTGGTGACTGCATTTATACCTCTGTAGTCCATACAGAATCTCATCTCAGGTCTTCCTCCTTTTGGACTGTGTTTGGGCACCAGTACCACTTGGCTGGTACAAGGACTACTAGAGGGTTTTATCATCCCCAAGTCTAGTATCTTGGCAAAATCTGGCTTGATACTAGCTTTCACCTGGCCTGACAGTCCGTAAATATTACTTTTGACAGGCAAGCTGTCATCTGAGTCCACATCATGGGTACACTAACAGGAAAGAACCGGAGTCAATGAAAACAGACCAGCAAACCTCTTTAACAACATGTTGCAGTCCCTCTACTGTTGGTCTGTGAGAGTGGAAGAGAAAACTACTCCTACAACGGTTTAATTTTTGACATTTGATGTCAAGTCAGAGAAAGGTGCACTCTCCTCTTCTTCCTCTCCATATGTCAACATGAGCTTTGTATTGTTTGCTCTGTCATGGTACAGTTTCAGTCTGTTTACATGGCTAACCCTTTGAGGGTTTCTTGTGGTTCCCAAGTCTACCCATAGATGCCTTTCCCCTTTTTTCAGACCAAGATACAGCCCAGTCTACTTGTCCTGAAGTGGACTTGGTGCACCAGGCTTCATATCCCACACCAACTGTGCTTTCTGGTATTCCTCCATTGAGGACCACTGGTTCTACCAATTCTTAAACTCCTGGCTGGCCTTAAAATTATTGTTTGTAATTCTAGAGCAAAGGCCTACTACATAGTCCACAATATCTACCTTGGGCTCTGTGGGAGGTCTCTCAAAATCCTCTTATCAAAGTTAGTGGAACCCTCACAGTATATCTAAAGAGTAGCTCAAAGGGATGGATAGATAGTACTTTATTGCACAATTAATTAATATCATTACAATCACGGTCCCCAGAGCAGGGGAAGGGCTGCACAAATGAATGAAAAATAAAAAGCTCATATATAAAAGTGGCATTTAAATGCATAATAAAAAAAGAGTGAAGAATTAAGATCAAATGCATGGAGGTGATAAAAATATTAAGTGGGCTGTTCCTCCACAAACTAACGCTCCCTTTTATACCCCCCTTTAGTCGTTGTTCGTAGTCCATATGGAGGAGGGATTGGCTGTGACCCTTCAGAGCACTGTCAAATTAATTTTTGTGGGAGTTTCAAAACCAGCTAAGGGGCAGGCAAGAAAAGCAACTGCAGATTCCATAAATTTCACAAAGCAGGCAGCTAGCTGTGCTGATTAACCTCTCAGACACACTTCTACGGCACCTTGACAAGTCTTACCATTTAAATACACCAACCGGTCGAAGCCAGAACTTCCTTAGTGAGAGCAGCTCATCACAGATAAGAGTACGTGAGTCAGTGATTCCTCTCCCTTTGCACAGAAGCGACATTGTATGTCAGGGTCATTCAGGCTCCTTAGGACTCTAAAGGGATTCATCCAAATCATAAGCCCCTTCACTGGCATTTTGTGTACGAGTTGAGGGGCAGAGAAAAGTAAGATGGGACAGTCCCTCGCTTATACAGCATAGAGGCCAACCCACAATGTCCCAAATTCTTCACAACTTGTGCATCATGTTCCATTGATATTAGCCTTGCTTATTTAATCAACAGTTTGGGAGCCATGGGTACCGACAGGCCAGTCCAGATTTCACATGCTTCTAGGGCCTTGAGTGCATGATTTAAGAACTTGTGCCAATTTGTTGCCAGGATGCTTACCAATTCCCGTAAAGTGTTTAACATGCAGTTCTTCACCTGCCTGGCTTTAAGGCTATAGGCTAGGAACTTGGCTTGTACTATCCAGTGCTGTAAAGCTAACCCAAACTCTTGTGGGATTTGAGCATGTGATGTGCACTTTGGAAGCAAGAACACTCTTCAGTAGCAGGAAGATTGCACTCTGTCTAACCAATTGGCCATTTTGTCTCTCTGAATGTCAGTGGCCCGTAGGCAATGGGGGTAAGGAATTTGCATCCTATTACCTTCAGGAGAGGGAAAAAATCTTGATTCTTTGGTGATTTTTACAGCTTGCGGTAAGCCCATTTTAAGGAGTTAGCTGCCCCTAGTTGGCCGTTGATGTGTGTTGCCTTTGTGACAGGCAAACACCCAGATATCTACAGGTATCCACCCCTTGAATAGCTTTCCCTTCCATAAAACATGTCCCACTATTTTCCAGTTTGCAGGAGATTATCATTACCTTTGTTTTCATTACGTTCACTTTTAGGTGACTGGAGTTGCAGTAGACAGCAAGCGCAGTAAAAAGCATCTGGAGGCCAATCAGCATTTGGTTCAAAAGAACCTTGTCATCTACATACTGGGGTGTTTGAGCTTTAAGACCAGCCATTTTTGGTGGACATACCCTCATCGATGTCACATAGCCTGGCAGGTCAGTCAGATACAGATTAAATCAAAGTGGTGCAACACTGCAGCCTTGATTCAGGTCTTTGTTTGTCCAGATTGTGCATGTAGTCCATCTGGCACTGACTCTTATCTTTACCCAGTATCAGGTATTGATCACATGTCTGAGGGGATGAGTATGAACCATTTTCCTTTTAGGTCCCTTCGCAAGTGACGAGCAGGCTGTGATTGGGCAGGTAGTCCACATAAAGGTCTTTGATATAGGATTCCCATTCCACAGGGGCACTGTTGGTAAAGGTCGCCTGGTGGTTTAAGTTGGAGCATTTAATAATCCATAGCCAGAATTTCCTCTGATCCCTGGATTTTATTATGTCATGCTTTTTGGCGCCGGCCCATCTCTGAGCCTCCTCTTCCCTCCTTTGGACATAGGGGGCCCTCCTGTATTCTAGGCGTATCAAGGCAACCTGGGTTCGCAGGCATTTGTGAAGGCTTCACAGTTTGCTCGCTGGGTCATGTCCAGGAATCCATCCACGATTGCCCCTTTCCTGTCATGATTTGCCACGGACAACTTCATTTTCCCACATATTATCTGAATATAAACCTGATAGGTCTTTAAGGATTGGGTGCAATGAGGCCATAGTTGCTTCCTTTCTTGTTTTTGCGGGGTGAAGATAGTAGCACCCTAGGATGAGAGTGAGCCCAGGCCTTACTCAACTAGTCTTGGCCAGTGAAACCTCAAGAAAGAAGTAGTCACCGATCCCTGTGCAGAGTACCATGGGTGTTACCACCAGAACAATTTTCACGTAGACTGACACCCCGCCACAGGCGTAGTCCCCTGCATGTGATGCCTTTGCTGATGCTTCATAAACTGTGAAGTCAGACTAGGGCGACGAGTGAAGAGCTCAAGTTTCCTGCAGGGCAATGAAGTCACACTTCTTTAGCTCGATGGCTGCCTTCTTGGATACGGAGTTGATTAAACCTTGTATCTTCCATGATCTGATTTTTATATGAGATCTTATTGCAGGGGTTGGGTTTACGGGAGGCTGCATGCTAGGGTCAGGAGCTAAGGGAGTTAGGAAGTCATGCCCAGTCAGAGGATTTTTGTGGTTGCGTGGTGCAACGGTGGTCACCCCCTTTTTTGTTTGCTCTTATTATTAGTTCCGTTTCTGTGAGTGGCAAAGGTTGAGTTCCCTTAACTTGAGTTGAGTTGAAAGCCGATAACTTGCCATGACTTGCTGCTTTCCAGCCCTTGGACTATTGATTTACTAGTGATGTCATCCTTCCAAAGGGACTGAAGCTTACTCCTTTCTGACAAACCACCCCATAGGCAAACAACACACATGGCAGGAGAACATCCTATCTCCTTCTGAATTTTTCAGGCAAACCCATAATCTTGCCTTTAATAATTTTGTTGATCCTTTCAACAAGGCCATTTCTTTGGAGTTGGTAGGGGGTAATGAACTTATAAGTCACCTCATAATCATCCCACAAGGTTTTCAGATAGGCTGACAAAGTTGCCCTTGTTAGGTAACCCAACCTTGGGGAAGAATCCAAGGAGGGCCCCAGCCACTGCAGGAGCAGTGGAATAGCTTCAGGATATCTAGGGGTATGGTCCACTACCACCAACAAAAATCTGTTCCTAGAGGCTGTTTGTGCGTCTAAGGAACCAACAGTGTCAGTCCCCACTCTCCCAAAGTGTGTTCCCACCACAGGCAGTGGTATTAGGGGTATATTTGGCTTGCAACCTTTCTTGCCACTAGCTTGACGGATGACAGAGGAGCCACAGAACTTCTTCACCTTTTTAGACATCAGAGGCCAAAAAAAATGGCTGACCAAACTTTCCCATGTCATAGTCTGACCCAGATATCCAGCTAAGGAGATGTCAAGGTTAAGGAGGATCTCTTTGTATTGCCACCACCCTCCTGATTGTCTCTGGTTTGGGCCTCTTGCTTCACTATACAGGAGTCCCTCCTTCCAGTATACCCTATAAGCACCACTGACATCTCCGTGTTCTTTCCTGATAGCAAACTGCCTCAGACATGATTCACCTCTCCCCCACGGTTGGTCAGGGTATGCACCTAAGACAGGCAGAACCCACCCACTCTAGTCAGGGTGAGGGAGTTACACACCCAAGATAATCCCTGCTCATCCCCTTGGTAGCTTGGCACAAGCAGTCAGGCTTAACCCATCGGCAATGTGTAAAGCGATTGCACAACACACTTGGCACAATACATAAACCACAAAGGAAACACAAAAACATTAAAATAAAAAAAATAAACTGTATTGCATAAAACATCATTAGACCAAACACATTACATCAGTAATACCCTGCTACACAAGCAGTTGTCAGAACATTACTCAGTTACTACTACTCTGCAAAAGCCAGCAGAAGTCACAAAAAACACATAGGTTACTGGTTATCATGCAACATAAGCAGTTGTCAGGTTGTCATTATACCAAAGATGCACTAATCATGATAAAACACATATCATAAATGTCACAATGCTCACATGAATGCCCACTAAATGAAACATTCCTATGTGACATAGGTCACAAGACTCACCAGAACCGGTGAGTACGATCTGCCACCCACACCAGGCACCACAACAAGGAATGATGAGGGCGAAACCGGGACATTCATGTCCCAATCTTAGAGCTCCTGCGCTCTGATTCCTGCGGTGATGCAGGATTACCGTTGGCAGGATCGGGGACCACCATCAAGGGTCGCCACCCCAGCCTGCTACATGAGCCACCACTAAACAGCAGGGGCTTAGCGGGAACATGGGACCTCTGATGAGGTTTCCCTCCCACCCTTGAGACACAACAACAGGTAGGGGGCCCGGTGGGAACAGGGGACCTCCGATGAGGTTTCCCTCCCGCCTGGGAGCCACAAAAACAGGTAGGAGGCCCGGCAGAAATGAGGGACTTCCAATGAGGTTTCCATCCCTCCTGGCAGCCGCACCTCCCCCAGCCAACACACCTGCACCTGACCCAGTGAGTGAGCTTCAGCTGATAGCCCTCCGGGCCGTGGTGGTGAATGCACCAAAGCAGGTCCCTACCTGTGCCCCGAGGGACTTTGCCCAGCAATCCTTGCCCCAGGGGTACCACAGGGCACGTGCTCGCTCCATTCTCCATGCGCTCGGAATATCAGTAACCAGCAGCGCTTCCCCCTGCACTGGGAACAGCCAGGGAAAGGAAATTTAGCCCTCTCCACACCAGCTCCATCTCTTCTCATGCGCTGCGAAGACTGACAATAAAGCACCCTTTCAGTCCTTCAGGAAATCATTTTGCAAAGAAACAGAGGCCTCAGCACCCAGCTCCTGGAGACAGTAAAAGGGGCCACGGGGCAGCAGGGCCCATGCAAACAGGCCAGCACAAAGGGTTGCAGTCAGTGCCAGTTCCTCCTAGTGACCCAGCAGGTCACAGGACAGCACAACAGCAGCAGTCCCAAGGCAGTTCCTGGCAAGTCCATCCAGCAGCATTCTGCGTCCAGGTCAGTCCATTAGCGTGTCTCAAACATGGGGCACACCCCCTGTACTTATACTCAGTTTTGCACAAGCTTTTACAAAAGGGGGAGAAGAGGGTCCAACCAGTCCTAACTGGTTCCACGAGTGATCTCTCTCTCTCCGCCAGCACAGGCCAGGACACAGCCTTTACAAATGCACAGTGTGCCCCACCTCTCCTTCTCTCTGCCCAGGAAGACCATTCAATATGCAGCTGCACCTGTGTGAAACCTTCACCCTCCTGTGTACAGGCTGTCTAAAACATATGTACAAGGCCCAGCTGTCACTCTGGATTAGAGCAGAGCTGCAAAACAGCAGAGTCATAAGCACAGAAAAATGCTCAATTTCTAGAAGTGGCATTTCTATAATGGTAATAAAAAATCCACCTACACCAGTAAGCAGCATTTCTCACTACCATTACAAACATACCAAACATGCCTACGCTAAACCCTCATAGATCAGACAATACCCCCTAAACATAAGGTAGGGCATTTTCAAATAAATCCTATGAGCAAGGCAGCACTCACAGCAATGAGAAACCAAATAGGCTGTTTGCACACTACCAGGACAGGCCACACAACCAGGCACACGTCCTGCCTTTTACATACATAGCACCCTGCCCATAGGGCTAGCTAGAGCTTACCTTAGGGGTGACTTACATGTGGTAAAAGGGGAGTTCCAAGCCTGGCAAGTAAAGTTAGATGTCAGGTCCCTGTGGCAGTAAACTGCTCATGCAGGCCCTGCGCTAGCAGGCCTGAGACAGGTTTGAAAGGCTACTTCTGTGGATGGCGCAAGCTGCACTGCAGGCCCACTAGTAGCATTTAATATTCAGGCCCTGGGTATAAGGATACCATTGTACAAGGGACTTACAGGTAAATTAAATGTGCCAATTGGGTGTAAGCCAATTATACCAACTTTAGAAGGGAGACCACCTGCACTTTAGCACTGATCAGCAGTGATAAAGTGCTCAGAGTCCTAGAGCCAGCAACAAGAGGTAAAAACAAATAGGAGGAGGAAGGCAAAAAGTTTGGGGATGACATATGATATATTTTACTTTTCATTAGGCCAAGCAGCTGTAATTTGCTGCCAGGCCACTCATTTTACAAAATGCATGTTTAAATTAACTTTTTATTTACCACTTCGGGACTGGCGTCAACCATTTTGCGACAATAAATAAACCAACATACCAAAATGGCAGCGCATCTTATGATATATATATGCACATCATCACAGGTGGCTACCAGAACATCATGACACATACATACACATGCATAATGATGCATGCACACATATATATCTTGGCACTTTTTCTGATGGTGCAGAACATTGCTAACATCATTTCCTCTTTCTTATGCTCAACAGCATTGATAAAGTCAATAGGTATTCATTGGCAGCCAAAAGGCAAGAACTAATGTCTATGTCAATGCTTATTGTCCAAATGACGTCCTGTAACCTCTTTCTTTTCACATATACATTTTTCACCACTTTGATTTACAACAATTTTTGGCTACAATACCAACACTCTTGCTCCTCATTATTAGTTGGCAAGTAGGTGGCTGGCTAGAAAATCAGCATGTTTTTTTTTTTTTATCTGTAATGCACTGCAAACTGGTACTCATTAATACAGGCTGACAAACATAACAATTAGAATTGCCACAGCCAGACTACACCTGAACAAATGGCTGCCTGTTCATAAAATGAAAGAATTAACCAATAAACAATGTAATTATTTATCTTTGATATTGTTCTTTCTGGTGGATACTCCAACTGTAGGTTCCTCACCTTTAGAATATTCCCACCAGAGCAGGTCAAGATAATTCTTCAGCTTTGCTCTTGCACACCAGAGGGTGGCACTGTAGAACAAGTTACTTATCTTTGGTAACACTGTCTGGTGGATATTCTATCAAACTGCACATTCCTCACCAACTGAATATTCCCTAGGAATTCAAATGGATCCAGAAAATATTTATCAGTACCACTGTGTTGCAGTACACCAGCGATGTTCAACTCCTCAAGTGACGTGCGGAGCAACATATAAGCGCATCCATTTATGCTGATATCACTTGCTTTCTAGGCTGTCCGCAACTCCAGAACAGAGTGTAAAAGCAGATTGGTCCTCACCAGTGTGAAGATCTCTAGACTTGGGACCTTTCTAAAAATGGAAGAGAGTCCAGTTCACAGAACAGGGAGGTCAGTGAGGAATATGCAATAAGATAAAGTATCCACCTGAAAGAGCATTACCAAAGGTAAATAACTTGCTCTTATGGTGGATAATTCTAGCCTCTGATTCATTAACTTTTAAATAGATGCCAAAGCAGTACCTTCCTGCAGGAAGGCTTGTGTCCTGGTCAAATTGTAAAGTCCTGCAGGACTGTCGAGAACACCATGCTCATCTCCATTTTTGTTGGCTGATTTATGAATTATGGTCTACTTTACTCTGTTATCTGTAATAAATGTCAAGTTCATTACAGCACATACAAGTTGACTTCATCATGGCTGCCTACTTTTTAAACTTGCATGTTTTAGCACTTTCGTCATTAACAACATAAACTTACGTAAAGTAAAACGTGTTTTGGACATACTTTTCACCATGATAATTTTTATCTGGTAAGAAATACTGTGTATCTGAGCTCAGTTTTATTTTAACATGAGAAATAGTCAGTAGTCAAACCCTATTGAACCCTCAGGATTTGATCACTGCTTAAGACAGGTATCCACTCTAGCGGTCATGCTAGATGGACAATCCATCTACTCTCAGTCAGAGATGATTTCTGACTCGGGAGATGACCAATGCTGAAGGTGCCCTGACCAAATGAACACATTATCACTCCCACAACTGAGCTTGGATAATGTACAGCTGAACTAATTGTTCAAAGCTATACTTGCCAATCCAGCTCCAGAAACTCAAAAGGCTGGTTTTGCTATTTAATGCTGTGGCTACAATTTGGCACAAAAATAAGGGTGTTAGTATGTTATAAACAGCTCATTAAAATACTAAGAATGTGCTCTTATTTTTGCTGATTATAACTTGCCTAACTACTCTAATTTTTTACTGTTCATATTTTACGCACTCGGCTACGGATTTTTAAAATACACATTGTAATCTACATGTCCATCTTCCTTAATGCCATTTTGGACTGCCTTGTTCACAAACAAAAGATTACTTGGACTGCCAGTGTGCCTCTAAAACTTTAGTGAGAGTGATCGTAATCTGAAAATACTGCCTGTGCATGATTACTCAGTGGGTCCGTGTCAGGGCGGTGGTCAACTGGACTCCCGAATTCAATGTCGGTACATTGAACTAATTCCTTCATCAGTCAGTGGTTATGGAACCAACCCCTGAAGCTGTGCGTGAAACCCCAAGAAATCAAATCAATTGGCGCCCAATTTTGGGCTTTGTATTTTTCTGGACCGAGTAGTTTTTGATGACACTCAAAAAACAACTAATATAAATTCACACAAAGACACCTATTGTAATATTTGCTATCTCGTTTAAGTTAAATACGAATCCCCTGTTTACTTATCAAGCTTGGCTCTTAAATGGATATTCCCGACCTGTAGTTTTGCAGTTTGATTGAAACTGTTCACTAAACATGGTGACTCCTATAGCAATAGGAATAAGTTACAGGGCAGCAGTTCCACAACATCCCAAAGATCTCCCTGATGTCAGGATTGCAGTGACATGCTGTGCTTAATGCGTATCATTACCTAGAGGTTCCTTTAATCTACCAGTAGCACGAAAACTGGTTTGGTGGATTACTGTCAAACATACACAGAAATGTCAGACTGCGTTCCCTAAGTAAAGAAGGGGCCACCTGGACTGTACTGGCGGGGTTTACATCATACCCAACTCCTTTAAATGTACCTCTAGCTGATGGGGTAGGGCTATTGAATCATACAGTTTCCGTAGCTAGATGACTCAGACAGGATGTATTAGAAGTTTTAATAGGCCGGGCAGCTCCCACAAGAGTTGCACCACAGGTTGCCATACAAGCAATAAGTCCATAGACTATGAATAGCATCATGGGCAAGGTGCAGGTGAAACAAGACAAATTGCCTTCTAGACTGCTCATAAGGCCAACTACCTGCATGCAGTCTGTTCACACAAAACACTATTGCAGAAACATAGATTTCTGACTATGGCCCGCATTATGACTTTGGCGTTCTCAAACCGAGACCGCCAAAGCCATGAGCGCCATAAGAACGCCAGTGCTGGCGGTCTTCCGCCCACCATACTATGGACACTGCCGGATTTCTGCCACATTTAGGGTGGAAATCCGGCAGTAGCCATGCTGGCAGACGAGGTGCCAGGTGGTGCTACTACCTGCACCGCCACGCCAGTAGGATGCTGCCAGCCGTATTTTGACCAAACAGATGGCCTGGCAGTGTCCTGATGGTGGGGCGCTGCTGACGGTAGCAGCGCCCCTTCCCGCTCCTGCCACACAACCTCTTCGCCGGACAAGGTAAGTTGGGTGTCTGTCAGGGGAGGGGGGTATTGTGTGTGAGTGTGTGGTGTCCGCGTGTCTATATGAATGTGTGTGTGCGTGTGTGTATGTGTCTGTGAGTGTGAGTGTTGTGGTGTAAGCGTGGTGGTATGCATGTGTGTGAATGCATGTTTGAATGTTACAGTGAGTGCGTGTCTGCATGTCAGTGTATATGCGTGTGAGTATGTGTGAGTGAATGCGTGTATGGGGGAGTGTGTGTTAATGCGTGTATGAATGTTACAGTGAGTGCGTGCCTGCATGTCAGTGTGTATGCGTGTGAGTGCGTATAAGGATGAGTGTGAGTAAATGCGTGAATGGATGAGTGCGAGTGAATGGGTGTATGGAAGTGGTGGTGCATGCGTAGTGTGTGTGGGTGTGTGTGCATGATTGCGAGGAGGGGGGGTTGGCCAGTGCTGTGATACTAGGGGGGCATGGGTTGGGGGTGCTGTGATTATTAGGGAGGAGGGGGCTTGGGGGGCTGTGATTCTAGGGGGTGGGGGATCAGGTGATTGCTGGGGGGGGCCTCCTTCCGGTGGCAGGGAAGGAATTCCCTGTCACCGGTAGCCCTACCACCATGGTTTTCGTGGCAGTGGCACCACCGCGAATACCATGGTGGCGGGCCGGCTCATTATACCGCTGGCGGTCAAGTGTGGACTGCCGGGTCGGAGATGCACATCTCCGGCTCGGCGGTTCATACAGCCATGGCGGTATGAGTGGTGATGTGGTAGGTTGGCTGCGGCCAAGCCACCACACTCATAATGTGGCGGTATACACTGCCAGCCTGTTGGCGGTAATACCGCCACATTAACCCTGGTGGTCTACTGACCGCCAGCGTCAAAATGACCCCCTATGGGTCTTCTTCTGGTGGTGCCACCAATAGAGGAGTGCGACATCTGGGGGAAGTATTTAGGTGTATATCAATGGTCGTATGTATGGTACATTCTTATTAGCCGTTATTCCAGGTGTATTAATGCAAGTACAAAATGAGCACAGAGATGCAGCAGCTCTGGATTTAGGGATGAAATTAATGGTAACTTAGCAAGAGTTTTTTCAGTTGTTCTGATCAGCATATGCGGAGAAGCAGTGGCTTAGCCATTCGCCAACGGCTCACAGTAGTTCCTGCTCAAAAGCATAACTAGGAGTTATCAAAAATTATTTCTGAAAAATATACATCTGTAGGCCATGACACCATGGGAGCACCTCAGTTTTAAAGGAAAGCCTGAGGTTTCAGTAATGAGAAAACAACTGAACTAAAAAAAAGAGAGACACACAGAAAACATAAACTGGGTCTCCCACAACTCAGAAATCTAGCAGGGGTGGATCCAATTTTATATGCCTGATAACATTTAAAAGCAGGATTTTATCAGTATTCTGATAGCCGTTCTTTTCAGGACTCTAAACTTAAAAGGACAGAAAGAAGCAGACGGATCACGTACTGCAGAAAAGACTAGTGTAGCAAGCAGAATGGCAAATCAAGGCATGAAGCCTAGATTAGTAAGGAAAAAAAAAGAAACGTCCTGACCCCAAAACACACTTTAAAAAGAAGAGAGTAGATGGACCAGCTAAAAAACATACAGTGCATACTATGGATACTTCTACAGAACAGGACTTGGGCAACAGAGATCCTAGACAGCACAGGAGAAGTGACAGTATTGTGCCAGACTCTCCAGGAGTTTCTGGTGGTGAATCAGACTTATGTACATGATGAGACCCCTCAAGAAACAGACAGGGTTTATAATGTGATCATACAGATTCAGTGATAATTAAACAACATTCTGCCCGCATTTATCTGATGCTTATGACCACTGCAGAGGACTACTGGCCTCCAATCTTTATTAGGGATGTACCTTGATATGAGAAGGTAATACAAATTCCATTTTCCTCATTAGTGCCTGTAGATGTCGGGAAAATATATGCATGCGAGTGGGCTTTAAAGAAAGTTCCAGCCTGGTATTGAAACAAAGTGGTGGGATGAGCATTGTATTCCACAGGTCATTCCCTTCAGAAGTACCCCAAATACAAGCTCAATATCCCCCAAAGCCAAAAGCACATCATGGCATTAGATCAGATACAGTATCAGGGCATTATGGTACCTTGTAGTTCAACAATGAATACCCAACTGTTCCCTGTTTTATTACCCGACAGGTTGTATAGTATAGTCATACTATAGAAATTAAAACTCAAATACATGTACTTAAGCAGTTCAAAACATTCACAGCAGAGGCATCATGACAACGCTGATGCAGAAAAAATATAAAACAACCCTGGTTAATTCCAACAGTTTTCCATTCAGAACATAGGCCCTCATTATGAACATGGCGGTCCGTTCCGCTCCGCCGGCGGTTGCGGCAGAAACCGCCAACAGAGGAGCGGGCTGGACCGCCAAATAATGAACAAAACGAAAGTCAGGCATCCCGGGAACCACCCACAGCCAGCAGAGGAGTGCCGACGACGACGGCCGAGTCTGCCCACAGGCCGTCGGAAAGGCCCAACCCGCCCATCAAATTATGAACCACCATTCCACCGCCAGTTCCGGGGCGGGAACCACCGCCACACAAAGCCAGGCGGAAATGAACCAAATATAAGGAAACAATCACCGGAGTCCGGCAGAATGTGCCGCGGCAGACATGGATAGAGAGCTGCAGATCATGCCAACCCTGCTCCTTGCCATATACCTCCACGACCGAGACCGCCAATGAAAAGGACGATGGTAAGTACTGCAACCTTCTGAACAAGGAAAGAAAGGGCACAGTCACATACCCACCCACGCCACCCACCCTGCAACGCCCCCCCAACCCTTAACAGCAGCACAACTCATACCCCCCACATCAAGAGGTACTTACCCGACACAAGGCTAATCCAACATGACCATAGTACATACAAATGCCCCACACCCATAACAAATGAAACAAAAGACCAGGGTTCAACGGCGTGCAGCCCAAACACAGGCCACACAGAAACTTTAATATGAAGCTCAACAAGCCAAACAGTCTAAACAGGGCCAATGGCCAGTCCGTATTTCGGCAATTGCAATGGACCACAACGGGCCCAACCTGACTCTCACAAGTGCATGGTACTCCACCTCATGGGGCACCATCTGGGCATCCAGGCACCTCACGGAAGGGGGGAATGGGTGGTGGGGATTTTCGTCGGGGTGGGCCTTTGACTTTTGTTTGGAAGGTGGAGGGGGTGGGCTTGTCCTTGGAAGGGAGTGGGGGCTGTTTGGAACGGGTGGAGCTAGATGGCCTAGGCTCAGTCCGGACCTTTTTCGTATCTGGGGAAGGGGCACGGGAATGTGAAGGGCGGACAGGGGTGGGCTGTGATGTGGAAGGAGCGAAAGGGCAAGGAGGTGGGCACGTTTGGGGACAAGACGGGGTGAGCCAGTGGGTTGGAAGAGGTCAGCAAGGGAGAGGAATATTTTCTTTGGAGCAATTGGGGTAGGCGTGGATGAGGGCGTGGGAGTGGAGGCAGAGGGAATGGATGTATGTGGTGTAGGGGTGCATGTAGTGGTTGCAGGTGACTGGTCAGTATGCTGTGGTGTGGTGGATGTCTGATGGGTGGGTGTCTTGGTGCGTTTGTGTGTTTTTGGAGGAGGGGGGTGGACACAGTGGGAGAAGACAGACAACTAGTGTGGATGTAGTGTGGGTGTCTGCAAGTCTGGTGATAGTGCTGCATGTGTCGACTACAGTAGTGGTGGTGAGTGCAGGTGTGGTGTATGGGATGCATGTATGGCTGTCTGCTATTGTGGTGAGTGCAGGAAGAGGAGCAGCAACAGTGAGTGAAGGTGCAGTGCATGAGAGTGTGGATGTAGAGGGGACAGACAGGGAGGCAGAAGAGGTGGGCACACTGGGAGAAGTGGACGTTGTTGTGTGTGCAGGTGTCTGTTGGCTGTGTGAATGCTTGTGGTGGGAGGTGTAGTGCTTGTGTTTTGAAGTGTGTTTCTTGTGTGTTGATGTGCTTGACTGGGTGTCTGAATGTGTGCCTTGGACGGGTGAAGGGAGTGGGGTGCTGGAAGGGGTAGAGGAGGTTGGAGGGGGGGGCGGAATGGCCAGGGAAACTGGCTGCCATCCGAGAGGAGGCCAGAGCCTGAAAAAAGCTCTGTAGGGCTGACACAGCACCGTGAATGCCATCCCAATAGGCATTAGTCCGCTGCACCTCTGATGCTAGCCCCTGGATGGCATTGACAATGGTTGTCTGCCCTACAGAGATGGTTCTCAGGAGGTCAATAGCCTCCTCTGTGAGGGCAGTAGGGCTGACTGGGGCAGGGGAGGAGGTGCCTGGGGCGAAGGAGATGCCCACCTTTCTGGGTGGGCAGGCACAGGCAACTCGGTGGGGAGCAGAAGGGAGGGCGGTGATGGAATGGGAGGTGGCAGAAGATGTCACGGTAGTGGTGTGTGCACTAGGGTCCGCCACCGCCGTGGAGCCCTCATCGGAGGAGTTCTCGGAGTCACTACCTCCTGTGGTAGTAGCCTCCCCCGTGGAACTCACTTCGCCCTCCCACCCACTGGTCCCCTGGGCGTCCGTTGTCTCCTCCTCGGAGGATCTGTGGGCCGCTGCCTCCCCACTTGCCGGTGCCTCAGCTCCCTCGCCTGATGTTGATGCTGTACGAAACCAACACAAGAGAACAGTGATCAGGAGACAAAACAGGAGAGACACTTGTAAATAGATGAATGCAGGTACATAATGGCCATACTTACACCCACCCAGGAGACACACCCAACAGGCAGCACTGTTCATTATGCCCATAGCCAATGCCCTCATTACTGACCAGAATACTGCTCAACACCCATCCCCTGGGCTACCTAAGGAGGCGACGTATGGGAGACCTGACAAAGACAACCCTACACCCCTTGGGGACCATAAAGTAGATGGACACCAGTGAAAGTCCCTGCCTCTAAGCAGCATGAACCCTGATGCACACCCAGACATCCTTCCAGACTGAAGTATGTGAAATGAGTACTCACCGCCTTGTGACTGCTGTGCAACCTTCAAGCGCCTATCCAGGTCTGGATATGCCACCGCCAGGACCCCTTCGCATGAGGGGGGTCAGTGCCCGACAGGCACCCCATCCACGTTGGGAGGACTTCCCCAGCTGGGCTTCACTGATCTTTCACGCCCAGCACCGCAGGTCCTCCCACCTCTTTCTACAGTGGGTGCTCCGTCGGTTGTAGACCCCCAATGTCCGCACCTCCTTGGCGATGGCATGCCAATGTGCCCTCTTCTGGTGGGTGCTGACCTAAAAGAGCGACACAGAAATGGAACATAGAGGTCAGGCACTTGCACGATAGGAACAGCTGGCTAATCGTCCACTATGGGAGAGACAGTACGCTCAGACTTACAGGACAGTCACACGCAGCATGCCATGCACCATGGCCCATGCAGGCTCAGAGGTGCACACACATGTCCAATCAACACCATCCATTACACACACAGAGTGCTCCCCCCCAACTCAGACTCATCTGTACCTCTGGCCATCCGTACAGTTTCGCATACAGGGGAAGGACCCCGTCAACTAGCTTCTCCAGTTCCTCCTAGGTGAAGGCCGGGGCCCTTTCCCCTGCAACACGAGGCACATCCATAGCCAGGCCACAGCAGTACACAGAGTGGAGTACATGTCCGCACAAGATCAGGGAGTCAAGTGATCAAACGATGACGAACGCGCATACGTTTCACGGCGGTATGCACTGTCACCGCCGGCGGTGATCATGATATGCCAGGATTCCCCATTGGCATCCATGTTAGCCAATGAGGGGTGCCAACAGCGGTAAACACCGCCTTACGCTGTGACGTCAACCGCTAGCGGTATGAGGTCACTTCCACAACGAAAGGGCAGATCTACAGTGGGCAGACATTTTGCCATCACTTAAGCATCTAGAATTATTTACTACTCGCAATACAGGCCCTACTAGCCACATGAAGCACCTAGGCCTCTGTCCATTCAGTGTAGTAGCATACATGAAATACTCTGTTCCCTCCTTATGATGTACATGTATATCTGTCAGGTAGCAGTTATTGTCGAGACACTACAATGAACAATGCAGTGCACAAATGATGACAAGTGTGCCTAGGTATGTGTGTTCATCACTCCTTTTTGTAACCCCTCGTAGGTACCGACCCTTGTGGCGAGGACGGGCACCATCGGTGTACAGACCACTTGTGGATATGGGGACCATGGTGGAGCGTCAGATCATAATCACTTACAGACTCACACGTGCAACTATTCAGGACCTTTGTGCATTACTGGATCCTGCACTAACTTCGGGAAATTGTAATCAGCATGCCATTCCAACTGAAGTGCAGGTGGTCTCCGCACTCCATTTCCTGTCCACGGGCTCATTTCAAGTGATAGTGGGCATGGGTGCTGGTTTTTCACAGCAAATGTTCAGCATGGTACTGACAAGATTTCTGAATGCATTTGTCCGACATCTGCAGCCCTATGTGAGGTTTCCCCAAAGTGCTGACCTACCTGCCATCAAGTCTGAATTCTATGCCTTTGCCAACATAAACATACCCCATGTGATAGGTGCCATAGATGGCACCCACATACCGATCATCCCCCCAAGAGTGAGTGAACAGATGTACAGAAACAGGAAGAACTTTCACTCCATGAACATCCAATTGGTATGTACCGCAGACCAGTACATTTCACATGTGAATGCCATGTTCACAGGTTCCGTCCATGATTCCTTTGTGGTGAGGAACAGTAGTGTGCCACAGAAGATGGAACAACTACAAGACGTCAGTAACTGACACATTGCAAAAAAATGCCTGCCTGACTAAGGGTCATACCAATGACGAGTCTGTATTGCACCATTTTCTAGGTGATTCTGGCTACCCAAACTTGCGTTGGCTCCTGACACCTGTGAGGAATCCCAGGACTGATGCAGAGAGGAATTACAATGAGGCACATGGACGTACTAGGAGGGCAATAGAGCGAACTATAGGTCTCCTGAAGGCTAGATTCAGGTGTCTACATAACTCTGGGGGTTCCCTGGCCTATGGGCCAGATAAGGTGTGTAGAATAGTGGTGGCCTGCTGCATGCTGCACAACGTGGCAGTGAGACATTCTATCCCCCTCCTGGAGGTGGAGGGTGCTATAAGTCCTGATCAGCTACCTCAGAGAGGTGAGGAGAGTGATGGTGATGAGGAGGAAGGGGAAGATGGCAATTCCAGGAACCAACTGATACAACTCTACTTCCAGTAACTGTGTGGGACTTAGGCCTGTCATTGGGGTTAGTGACTACTACTGTCAGTGTGCTCAGTCATATGGGGGGTTGGTAATAATAGGCAAAACATGGCCCACTTCTGCATGGTACTGACTGAAAATACACGCATTTCCTCCTTGCCACCATATGGGCACACAGGACTCCCATCATGCACAGATTCAACAATAAAGTTGTTCTCTGCCAGTTGCATCCATACTCCACTTTGTTCACAATTTAACACAGGCAACAGTGTTACAGGTGTGAAAAGTGTTTTATTGGTTGAAGTGAGTGAATTGTGCAATTTACAGTGATGGGAAGTCGTAAGGGTGGGGTGTCCTCAAGACCAACATGGTGGCAGCCTTGTTGGTAGTATTGATGGGTCCATCTTGTCTAACAGTATTTTATCTTGCCTCTCAGCAATGTGTAGTTGGTGATTAGGTGGGATGGTTGCTTTGAAGTTGTTGCAGAGTTAATTGTTGGAGGGGGCCTTGGTCTTAGCTGGGGTTCCAGTGCCATAACGTGGCCTGAGGGTCCGTTTGGGCGCCTGCTGTTGAGCTTCATGGGATGACATGGTAGGCCCTTGTGTTTCCTGTGTGGGTAGTTCCTGGGATGTTTCTGCTGCTGGGGTGATTTGATGCTGGTTGTCCGGTGCTGTTGTGGGGGCCTCTTGTCCTGTGTGGGTGTCAGACTGGTTTTTGACCTGCTGCAGCAGTGCTCCTGCTATGGTGGCCATTGTGGCATTATGCTCTTTCCACTGCTCCATGGCCTGTTGGTGTTGTTCCTGTTGCATCCTCTGACTGTGCTCCAGGGTGGACACAATCTGTGCCAACCTGTCATGGGTGTGTTGGTAGGCCCCCATTACCTCAGAGATCACGTGCTGGGCTGCTGCATCCATCCTGTGGCCTCCCCCCTGACCCACTGCGACCCTTGCACTTGCCCTAGACCCCGGTGCCTGAGTCCCCTACGTAGGTCTGGCAGTAACACGTGTACTGGGACCCTCGCCTTCCTGCATGTTGGGAGTGGGAGACTGTGGCCTCTGTACCTGTGTTCCACCAGTCTGTGCCCTGGGTATACTGGTGTGGGTACGGCTGCCCTGGGCTGCTGGTCTTGACTGGGTGGTAGGGGTGACAGTGGTTTCCTAGGTGGGGTTGCTGCATGGTGAGAGTCCAGGACTGTGTGAGGGGCCTGCCTGCTCATCGGTGTCCAGGGATCCTTCACCAGTGTCCTGTGAGGTGCCTCTGTCTCCAGGGGGAGCACTGGTACTCCTTGTCCCGTCCGTGAGGGTGGCATGGGTGGTGGTGCCTGTTGGGGGACATAGACATGTCTGTTACATCTGCATGAACGTTTGAGGTGTACAGGACTGGGCTATTTTGTGCTGGTGTTACTTTCAGTGGCCTTCCAGGGTGCCTTTGTGAGGTTGACATTGCATTTTGCGCCAGTGTGGGATTGCATTGTGGTGGGGGTGTCATTCCATTCTGGGTATGTGCAGGGATGGGTGACTGTGCACAGGGGAGGGATGTGGGCCTGTTAGTGGGTTTGTGGTCATGCAGGGGCTAGTTGTAGTGGCTAATGCCTGGGTGGGGTGTAGGTCCTGGTGGGTGTGGGTGGGGTGGTGCATGCATTACAGGTGTGGTTGATATGGGGTTATTGTAGATCACTTACCCAAGTCTATTCCTCCAGTGAGTCCCTCTGGGTGCAGGATGTCCAGTACCTTTTCCTCCCAGTCAGTGTAGTCGGGTGGTGTTGGTGGCGGTCCTCCCCCAGTCTTCTGCACTGCGATGTGGTGCCTTGATGCCATGCCCCGGACCTTCCCCCGCAGGTCGTTCCATCTCTTCTGGATGTCATCGTTGGTGCGTGGATGGTGTCCCACTGCATTGACCTTGTTCACAATGGTCTGCCACAGCTCCATTTTCCTTGCGATGGGTGTGTGCTGCACCTCGGCCCCGAATATTTGTGGCTCCACCTTCAAGATCTCGTCCACCATGGTCCTTAACTCCCTTTCGGTGGATGTTTGGAGGGGACATGGTGAGTGTGGGGAATGGTGTCGGCCCTGGGAAGGAGGTAGGTGTGCTCTTCTGTGGGTCAGTGTGCATGTCCTGTATGCTGGTGTTCGCTGTCTGGCTCTGGTGCTCTCCGTCTTCTTTTGTCCTGCTTTTGTTGCAAGGGATTGTGGGGTGTGTCTGGGGGTGTCTTATGGGGTTTTGGATGTGTGTCAGGTGTGTGGGTCATACGCCTAGCCAATGTGTGCACTTATTGCTGTTGAGTCCACTTGCCGCTTGTGGCAGTTACAGCCGCCAATGGTCGTCCGGCCTCCACTGTCCGCCGAGGTGATTTGTGCATCATTATTTGGAGAGCGGGATGTGGTTGTGCTTGGAGGTGGCGGGGTGGGGAGGTCTGGGATTCCCACCGACAGAGTCATGGCGGGGAGTGGTGGACTGGTGATTTTTGGCAGTATTGGAATTTTCGTTCATTATATGGCGGGTTTCCATTCACCGCCAACGGCGGGATTCTGTTCACCGCCGCCACGGCGGTAGGCGGTCTTTCCCGCCATGTTCATAATGACCGCCATAGTACTTGAAAGGCAGTACTTAATTGCTTTCACCTTAAACAGACCCAAATTTTCTTTTAAAAGGTTGCCTATGGGAACAATCCTGGCTTATTTGCTGCATGCCCAATGGAGATCTTAAAACCAGATCCCTAGCCTCTATCTTACATTGATAACATTTGTCATAGATGATGAGTAGGGTGGACTGGATAGTGAAGATATTGATTTCACATTGCTACAAAATTAACTTTCAAAATCTAAAATTGCTATCTTGAATGTAATTTTTCTCTAGTATGAATTATCCAGTGAGGGCAGGGTCTGGCACTAAGAACGTTACAAGCCCTGATAGGATTCCCTTACTCTGGAAATACTTAATTGCCACACTATGCTGAGTGAGGTATGCCTTTGTGCTTTAATTTCTCCCACATTTTCTGCAAAACAATGGACTGAAAAACACTCATCTTGCATGTACTCCAAGCAGACATGCTAGAGACAAAACTTTTACAGACTCGGATAACAAGATTAACCTAGTTATTAGAATTATCCCCAGCTCCCCAGGCTAAACTTATATAGTTTATATTCAGGGGCAGACAGCTCCTACTGCATATAAATAATGGCTGTATTCAGAGTTGAAGCACTTAGGCCCTCAATACGACCCTGGCAGTGGGTGATAAAGTGGCGGTAATACCACCAACAGGTTGGCCATAACATCCGCCAAATGATGACCATGGCGGTGATATCCCCGATAGACAGCCAATGTACCACACCAACCGCCAGGGCGGAAACAACAGTCACCACTGCGGTAGCCGCCTACAGTCAGACGGAAGACCAAGTTCTGCCCACCATATTAAGAACCTGCAAACCGCCACCTTTTCCGGGGCAGTACCAACACCAACAAAAGCCTGGCGGAAACAGAGCACAAAAGTGAAAGGACTCACCATTGCAGACACAGGGAAGAACCACACTGCCATGAACCCGAACTGCAAGTTTTCCTGATGATCTTCTACGTTATGCTCCACCTGGAACACCATCGCCAGCAAAGACGATGGTGAGTTCAGCCGCCTAGCACACAAGGGAGGGTGAAAGGAAAACGAGAGTGACACACACACGCACCACACACACCCGACACACACAAACCATACACACAACTAACGGCATTACAAAAACAATTTGACCCCAAAAATATGCAAAATAATGCAAGGACAACAGGAATTGATAAACATGATTGTAATCAGTTCAACATCAAAATTAAGAATTCGATTTGGCCATGAAACAGATATGTACACTTGTATAAAAAAGAGACACTGCGCAGTCCATAGTTTAAAGGGCCCACATGGCCACAGTCCAAGACCCTACTCGAATCCTACACCAATCTGGATAGAACACTGCAGGGCCATCAGTTGTCAAATAGGCAGGCACCTCAGGGGGGGCACCTCAGCCCGATGCGGGAACAAGCCCACTGGTTCTGGAGGGTGCAACACGCCCTATGCTTTGTTCTGGGGAGTGCAAGGCCACAATCTCTCGAGTGGGTATCTTGCCCACTGGTTCTGAAGGGGGCAAAATGCCTTGTGCTTTGTCTTAGGGAGTGCAAGGCCACAGTCTCTCGAGTGGGTGTCTTGCCCACTGGTTCTGGAGGGGGCAACATGCCCTGTGCTTTGTCCTGGGGAGTGCAAGGCCACAGTCTCTCAAGTGGGTGGCGTGCCCACTGGTTCTGGAGGGGGCAACATGCCCTGTGCTTTGTCCTGGGGAGTGCAAGGCCACAGTCTTTTGAGTGGGTGTCTTGCCCACTGGTTCTGGAGGGGGCAACATGCCCTGTGCTTTGTCCTGGGGAGTGCAAGGCCACAGTCTGTCGAGTGGATGTCTTGCCCACTGGTTCTGGAGGGAGCAGCCCGCACAGTAGCCCCTGGCGGGTGGACTACATGGCGTCCACCAGCAGTGATGGCTGCATGCTGGTGGTGGTTGGGTGAGGCTCCTGGACAGCCCCTGCACTTTGTGATAGATGCATGCTGGTGGTGGTTGGGGAGGCTCCTGGACAGCCCCTGCACTTTGTGATGGCTGCATGCTGGTGGTGGTTGGGGAAGGCTCCTGGACAGCCCCTGCACTCTGTGATGGCAGCACATCCACGGCTGGTGGTGGGGGCCCTGTGACAGCTGGTGGTGGTGGCAGTGTTTGGCTGACAGCTTCCGCTGGCGTAGAGTGCCTCTTCTCCTCCTGGTCATGGGTTAGGGATCCCTTACCCTTCCTGGCAGTGGTGGATGGGCTATTCCCCCCTCTGCCTGGTGGTGCAGGCTCCTTCCCCTTCTTCCCAGCTGGTGCAGGCTCATTCCCCTTCTTCCCAGCTGGTGCAAGCTCCTTCCCCTTCCTCAGAGCTGGTGCCGAACTCTTCCCTTTCATCCCAGGTTGTGCTGCCTCCTTCCACTTCAGTGTTGTTCTGGTATCCCTACCACCACGAATAGGTGGTGCTACCACTGTCCCCGTGGACTGTTTGGCTGAGATGCTGGGCTGTGTCCTTGCCACCCTGCCCACACGTGCAGGACAGGGGGAGGGGTAGTGAAGAGGTCAAGTTGGGCAAGGAAAAGCTTCTTAGGAATGTTGTGGTGGGAGGAGGGAGGAGTAATGGGAGTGGAGGATGAGGGAGTGGTCGTCGGAGGTGTATGTCTGCTGGATTTGGGTGCAGGTGCATGGGCTGTATGCTGTTGTGAGGTGGATGGCTGTTGGGTGTGTGAGTGCTTGCGTTTGTGTCTTTAGGGGGGGACAGACATGGTGGGAGAGGACACAGGGGACACGTGCATGGATGTTGTGGAGGTGTCTGCCAATGAGGTGTGTGTTCTGCTTGGTGTGGTGATGATGCTGGTAGTGGATATTGCTGTAGTGCATGCAGGTGTGAGTGTCGACGTAATTGGATGAGAGGTGGAGGTGAAGGAGGAGGAGGAGGGGGGGAGACAGTGGAAATAGTGGATGTTGTCGTGTCTGCAACTGAATGGTGTTTGTGTGAGTGCCTGTGGGATGAAATGTGGTGCTTGTGTTTGTCTGTGACACTCTTGGGTGTCGTCCTGTGTGCATGCTCGTCTGACTGTGTGCTTGGGATGGGTTGGGGTTGAGGAGAATGGGACTGGGAAGTGGAAGTTGGAGGGGGGACGGTAGAAACAGGGACAATGGCTGCCATCAGAGAGGAAGCCAGAGCCTGAAATGATCTCTGTCGGCCGCCAATCCACCATGAATGCCTTCCAGGAATGCATTGCATTGCTGCATCTGGGCTGCCAGCTCCTGGATTTCATTAACAATGGTTGATTGCCCAACAGAGATGGATCTCAGGAGGTCAATAGCCTCCTCTGGCAGGGCAGCAGGGCTCTCTGGGACAGGGCCTGAGGTGCCTGGGCAAAGGAGATGCCCACCTCCTGGGTGAGTGGGCATGGGCAACTTGCTGAGGGGCTACTGGGAGGGTGGTGCTGGTACAGGGGTGGCGGCTGTACCTGCAGCTGGGGTGGTCACAGAGGTGTCCGCTACCACTAGGGAGCTCCCATCGGAGGAGGTATCAGAGTCTGTGTTGTCCCCTCCAGTCTCCGCCGTGGTGCTCGCCTCGCCTTCTGTCCCACTGGTTCCCTCGGCGTCGGTGGACTCTGCCTCCAGGGTCCTGTGGGATGCAGCTCCCTCTGTCGCCGGTGCCTCTGCTCCTCCGCAAGATGATGCTAAGCACATAAGGACTGGATGCCAAAACAAGAAAGGGGGAGAGAGAGACAAAGGATACACTGGGTCCATGACTGCAACAACACCACTGTTGGTGTACACAGCACCCTCACACAGAGGGAACAGGCCTACGCACTATTAATTGCACTACCAGTGAAATGGCTAATCACTAAGGAATGAAGAGGGGCACACACAGCCAACTGCAGTACACCTGCGATCCACGCAGCCCTGCCCAGAAGTTAATACTAACAAGCTAGGTAAGCAGTATTTTACATTGAAACCCTTAGCAGCCAGAGGACCTAGGCTGCTATGTCTGGCCTAGGGGCACCAAAGGACACACAACCACCACCCGGATACCACCCCACCAGCCATAAGTTGTAATGAAAGCCAATGTACAGGCCATCAGGGGGGCCAGGGTTCGACGGGCACCCCTTCCTCGTTGGGAGGCCATCCCCAGCTGGGCCTCCGCAGTCTCCCATGCCCAGCGTCTCAGGTCCTCCCACCGTTTCCGACAGTGGGTGCTCCACCTGCCATAGACCCCGAGGGTCCGCACCTCCTTGGCGATGGCATGCCAGATCCCCTTCTTTTGATAGGCGCCGACCTGCAGAGGCAATACAGACAGGAGAACACCATTAGACAAACAGTCTAGCCTGTCACACAAATGGCCCCCCATACCCGATCCCATCAGCACTGGCACACACATAGCCCAGTGCACAACATGTACACCGCCAAGAGGACATCCACCCACCCCCCTTACACGATGCCTTCACACACAACTCTATGCATTCATGCCACATGCATTATGCCCACAATGTACTCACCTGTTGGTCTGGAGGCCCATACAGCTGTCCGTACTGGGGTAGGACCCCATCCTCCAGTCGCTCCAACTTCTCAGAAGTGAAGGCTGGGGCCCTTTCCCTGGTAACACGCCCATGGTAGGTTCCAGACACAGGTCACAGAAGCACATGCAGTATAGGTCCTCTCCTATGGAAGGACAGGAAACAAGTGAGGATTGAGATAGAAAATGACGGTCACGTCCGCGGCGGTGCATACCATCACCGCCGGCATAGATCCCCATTGGCCACTGTACCCCATAGGGCCCATTATAAACCAAGGAGGAATGGCACGGCGGTTTACGACCGCCTACCGCCACGGCGCAGAACGTCGCCGGAATTACCTCACTTCCACCTGTCCCTCCACACTGGACAGATGGTCGCCATTTCATGGGGGGTGAACAGGTCTATTGATTATTCATGCGTCACAGGATATGTAGGCATATACTTTTCTATTACACGGTCCCCAAACATGTTTGCACGATGTGGACTGCTGTTGTGGTATAGTTGTTCAAAATGTGACAGCCTACTCACTCTTGTGTCCCTTAGATACCTACCGCTGCGGATGAATAGGAGATGGATACCTACCCCGTGTACAGACCCCTGGTGGACTTGGCTGCACTGGAGGACAGGCACATTATCCTCACCAACAGACTGGACAGGGCCACAATCACAGAGCTGTGTGCCCAGTTGGAACCTGACCTGATCTCATCTATCCGTCATCTGACTTGGATCCCCACTCTTGTGCAAGTTCTATCAGTGCTCCATTTCCTGGCAACTGGTTCTGTCCAACTTACAGTGGGCTTGACAGCAGCAGGAATGTCATAGCCATTGTTCTCAATCGTGCTGGCAAGAGTCTTGTCTGCCCTGATAAAACACATGTGCAGCTACATTGCTTTCCCCCAGGTGGAGGATTTGGCCACTGTGAAGGCAGGGTTTTATGCAATGGGACATATCACCAATATAATTGGGGCGATTGATGGAAACATATTGCATTTGTCCCCCCCAGGCAAAATGAAGAGGTGTTCAGGAATTGTAAGTTTCCACTCCATGAGTGTGTAGATGGTGTGCCTGGTGGACCAGTTCATCTCCCACATCAATGCTAAGTATCCTGGGTTGGTGCATGATGCCTTTGTCCTAAGGAATAGCAGCATCCCAAATGTGATGTCTCAACTACAGAGGTACAGGGTGTGGCTAATAGGTAAGCCTTGGTTCCCCCCCCAGTATATGTTGGTGTATGCCCATGCTGTTGGCCATATGGGATAGTGTGTGGCTAAATGTTGTCCCTCAATATTTGCAGGTGACTCCGGTTACCCAAACCTATCATGGCTGCTGACCCCTGTGAGGAATGCCAGGACAAGGGCAGAAAAACGTTATAATGAGGCACATGGGTGAACCAGAAGGGTCACTGAGAGGACCTTTGGCCTCCTGAAGGCCAGGCTCATGTGCCTTCATCTGACCGGTGGATCCCTGTTCTACTCACCCGAGAAGGTCTGCCAGATAGTAGTGGCATGCTGCATGTTGCACAACCTGGCCCTAAGACACCATGTACCTTTTCTGCAGGAGGAGGAGGAGACTGGAGATGCCCCTGTGGCAGCAGTGGACCCTGAGGACAGTGAGGATGAGGAGGCAGAGGATGAGGATGCGGACAACAGAACATTGGTGATACATCAGTACTTCCAATGACACACAAGTGAGACAGTGCAACTTCACATTTCTATGACTATTGTTGTATCCTGTGTGGCATTAGCATGCTGGCATTAACCACTTCTTTCCCCTACTTACTGATACCTATGGATTTTCATTTTACAGATGTTGGTAATATAACAACATTGTCCTGATGTGATCACAACAGCCAGCAACAGGTCATTCATTTTATGCTCATTCTATGTAAAGTTCATTTGCAATGGTTGTAGCTGTCTCAATGAATACAAATTTGCAATACATGAAATACTAGTAGTCGTGTTTTATCCAAGGGTGTTTATTGTTGTGCTAAAATATAGGGGGGGGAAGTGCAATGGAATGGGGTGATAATGGAGGAAAGTCCAGGGTATTTTTCGAGTCTGTTTGTAGCACAGGTGCAGTGTCCACAGGGACAAGGGAGGGGGAGCAATGGCAGTTCAAGGTGGACAAGGTGATAGAGTGGGACACAAGGGGACAATCAGGAGAGTCTCATTTTCCTGCGGTGGTTTTGGCAAGTGTTTCTGGCTTCTGTCTGGGTCGCAGGGAATGTTTGCGGGGTGGTTCACCTTCTGCAGGAGGGGGGGTGCTGGTGGCCTGTGAGTCCTGTGGTGGGGCCTCCTGGCTACTAGCGGCAGCAGAAGTGGAGGGCCGGTCAATGGACTGGCTAGTCGCAGGGGCCCGCTGGTGTGCTGTTGCCTCCCTCATGATGTTGGCCATGTCTGCCAGCACCCCTGCTATGGAGATCAGGGTGTTGTTAATGGTCTGCAAGTCCTCCCTAATCCCCTGATACTGTCCCTCCTGCAGCCGTCTGTTCTCCTGCACATTGTCTAGGATCTGGCCCATCGTGTCCTGGGAATGCTGGTAGGCTCCCAGGATCTTGGAGAGTGTCACCTGGAAAGTCGGTTCCCTGCTCCTGTCCTCCCCCTGGCGCACAGCAGTCCTCCCAGTGTCCCTGCTGGCCTGTGCCTCTGTTACCTGAACAGTGTGCCCACTGCCACTGACCCCAGGTCCCTGACTGTCTTGTGTGCGAGGTGTGGCCAGGGGTCCCTGTACAGGTGGACACACTGCTGATTGATGTGTCCTGAGGACAGAGGTGTGGGTACGCTGGGTGGGTGCTGTGGTGTTAGTTCCTGATGGGGGAGGCTCTGTGGTGGTGTGTGAGTGGGCTTGGGTGACCGGCTGTCCAGTGGTCCCTGACTGGCCAGGTAGGTCGTCCAGATCCAGAAGTCCAGAGTTACTGTCATCACTGTGGGCCTCTTCTGTTGGGGGACTGGATAGTGGTGGCACCTCCTCTCCACTGACATTGGCTGGGGTACCGGTGGGGATGTAAATTATGTATTGTGCTTCAAATGTCTGACATTTGTACTTCTGTAGCTTCCCCTCTATGGTTGGTGTTCCCCTGCCAGCTTTTGCTTGTGTATGTTGGTGTACTGCGGTTATGTTAGTTTCCCTACGCTTTGAATGCTTTAGTGATGAGTGTCCATGCAGGGCTGGGAGGGGTGTACATGCATTGCTACGGCATGCAGGGCCTGGCATTGGGATTAGTGAGATGTGTTGGTGGAATGTGTGGGATGTGATGGAGTGAGGGTGGGGGTGTGTGATGGCATGCAGGTATGGGGGGGTGATAACTGTTGAAAGTTGACTTACCAGTGTCCAGTCCTCCACCAACTTCGGTGAGTCCCTCAGGATGCAGTATTGCCAGTACCTGCTCCTCCCATACTGTGAGTTGTGGGGGAGGAGGAGGGGGTCCACCGCCAGTACTCTGTATGGCGAGCTGGTGTCTTGCTGCTATGGAACGTACCTTCCCCGTAGGTCGTTCCACCTCTTCCTGATGTCGTCCCTTGTTCTTGGATGCTGTCCTACGGTGTTGACCCTGTCCACGATTCTCTGCCATAGCTCCATCTTCCCTGCTATATAGCTGTGGCTCTACCCTGACGATTTCCTCCACCATCACCCTTAACTCCTCCTCAGTGAAATGGGGGTGCCTTTGTGGTGCCATGGGTGTTGTGTGATGTGTGTTGGTGAGAGTGTGTAGGGTGATGTGGTGGGGTATGTGATGCGGAGTGTGTGAGGAGTGTATGTGTCTAGTTGTCTCTGTGCTCTCCTTCTCTGTCTCCTGGTGGCAATTGTTGTACGTAAGGGGGATGTGGGTAATGTGGGTGGGTGTTTTATAGTGGTGTGGGTGTGTGGGTGTGTTGTGTGTATGGGCGTCAGGTGTGTGTTGTTTGAATTGGCCAATTAAGTGTTGTTCTGTATGTGGGTGTCCATTGTGAGCGCGAAGGTATGTACTGCCAATGTTTTACTGCCGTTGAATGTACGCCGTGGTGATTCATGGGTCATAATGTGATCGCTGTTGCTTTGTTGGCGTAACTGTGTGGGATTTGGGACTGCCAGTTTAGCACTGACCTTTGGGCTGGCAGATTTGTGTATGTGGCTGTAGTCTGTCGGATTGGTGTGTGTGTGTCATAATATGGTGAACGGATATTCGCCAGCGTAAGCGGATTTACCGCCAATGTCATAATGAGGGCCTTAGTTCTCACAGAGAACATTTTTGCTGAGCTGCATGTGGTCATCTTGAAAGAGTGACCCTTGGCACTGGGAAAAAATAGTAATTATCATCTTGCCTATTCCTGCATAGAAGAGTTGAGAAAAGCAAGCATACCTAATGCTCACGCTTAGATCTGTGTTGGGGCAGTAGGCCTCTTCTTTAAGTGCAGTTGATCTAAAATTTGAGTTTGAGCTGGCTCTCTGAATTCAAGAACTTCTCCAGTATACACCAAATATACCACAAACTCCTATCCTATTACACATCAAGACTTATCCAAGTTTGATTTATACAGACGGCTCTTCACAGCCTGTGGTTGGAACTATGCAAAAGTATTCTGCGGCTTGGTTGGCAGTGCAGGGAGTTTTTGAAGACGTTGACATTAAGTCACTGCACACACACACTAAAACGTGAGGTAATTGCACTGCATAGTCAGCAGAAACTCACGTCTCGCTACTTGCTCTGCAGATGGCTGATCCTGCAGTTTACAAACTAATAGTGTCAGATTCATCCTTCTGTGCTCAAATTTACAATATTGATGAACCATTTTGGCACCTGAATGGATTCAAGAATTCAAAACAGAAATTAATAAATAATAAACAAAATGGTAGCTGCCTTACAAGATAAGCTTCTGTTGGTCTATGTGCAATACACCATAATCCATAAAAGTGAAGGAAATGAGACTAAAAAGGAACTGTGCTGCTGACTTAGCTGCAAAGTTATTGGTTCAAACTCGTGAAGCAGCAGCTGTAACTGGATCTCAGATGAAGATCCACACAGACATTTTGGTAAACATACAAGCAACAGCCAAGTGTGAAAGGCCTCCAGACCGCTTCCCTGGCAAATACTCCTACACCCTCAGTTCAGATAAAACTCCTTTTGTAGCATTACCTGGAGCGAGAGACCTAATAAACAGGTTAGACTAGATCTAAATAAAGCAGCTCATGAGGGGTTAGTGTCTCCCTATGCTGGCATAACTGCCACAGTTGCCATGCTACAGCGAGATACTGGTGGCCATTCTTACCTAAAACAAGCTAAAAACTATGTGCAACAGTGTAACATTTACCAGCAAATGAAACCCTTCAAAGTGAAAATACTAGGGCTGACTTCTATTACTAGTGCTAACTGCCCTTTGGCGTGATTTATCTAGATCTTTTTGGGTCAATCAAATCTGCCAATCGACATAAGTATGTACTGGTGCGATCGATGTATGCTCCTGATTCCTATGGGTTTGGCCACAAAGTAAAGCTAATGCTGAGGGTTCTTAAAAGACTTGCAATGCTTAATAGCCATAGGTGCAGCTCATACCTTTCATTCATACAACGGTCCTGCATTTGCCAGAAAGTCATTCACAGATGCTATGGTTGCTCTAGGAGTATGCCTGCAATATCTGCAGCTGTTTCATAAGGAAAGTAACTGGTTCAAAAAGGGAGTCAATGGTATGATTAAACAAGCGCTCACTTCTAGGGTGTTAAGTTCATGACTGAGTAGGTACCATAACGGGTATTTGTCCCAAAGAGCACTAAATACTTTGTCTAGTGGAGTATTAATCAGTCACACTCCATACAAGATGTTTTTTGGAATATGTAAATTTAAGTATTTGACCAAGATAATCTAGGAAATGTGGTGGAAGGAAAAAAAATCATCAGGATGAAAATGTAAATGTTTTACAAAGCATCCAAGAGATCATAGACAAGCCCCCACTAGCGAATAAAAGGTTTTTATACCTGCTGATGAGTGAATTCTCAAAGTAGACAATATAGCCCAAGAAAAGATCCCTCATAATCAAGTATTTGGTCCATCCTACACACTACCCCTTCCAGTTCTTGGGGCAGAAGGCACATGAGTTATAATCTTACCTCCGTTGACATGGACAATTTGGACCTTACTGTAAATCAAGCAAAAACACATAACGGTTTATGGTTCTCTAAAAAAGAAAGCTACTGCTTTTATTGTTAACAATGCAAAAATGTGTATGGTTCCCTCATATCTGCACTTGGGAATCGTTTGATGATAAACTTACTTGGGGTCCTTTGAAAACCACCAGAGCTGTGAGCCATATAAGAAGTATGGAGGCAGCATTCAGTTTTGCATCTGGATTGGGTAGTAAACCTATTAGAGAACTTATGACAATATACGTGGCAAAGTGTTGCTTCAACGCTATCTATGGGGCTGGCCTATGACGAGTTAGAGATCATCCTGGATGACAGAGGGTCGAGAATTGATTTATTAAGACTGATGGCCATATCTAAAACTACCAGTACTTATATCTGCCATTCAGGAGTGGGGTACGGCTACATAAACTATCTTGTTAAGTTACAACTGCTTTTGTTACGGTTGAAGATATGAATTAAGTAAGACCTCTTTTAATCAGACAGTTTTAGCTTACTGCCTCAAACTTGAGCAATATACAAATCAAAGGCTGCACAAAGGCTCTGAGAAGCCCACTGTTTCAACCCATGTTTTGATTCGCACTAATCCTGGTATTGAACCCTACCTCTTCTGGGTCTCTAATTTGAATCATAGATTCATGTGACCAGATTTAGGTTAAATATCGTACATTTCCTTGTGGTGTACTCTGTGCAGGGCGCATATTTAAAAAACATACATGTTTGTCCATGCAGTCGTTATGCTGCACAAAGCATGTTGAATTTTATGCAACTCTGTACTTGTTATTTTGTATTGAGAAAGTGGTTCATTTTACCTCTTTTAAAACAAGCAATGGTCAAGCAATGAAAGGCTGCTGTGGTGTTTTTGCAATCATTGTCAACACAGAGTTTTAGTTATTTAAGGACACATTTCAAAGCATTTTTCTAGTCGCAAATGGGTCAATTTGCAGAATCGGCCTGTTTGAGACTAGAAAAATGCTTTTTGGGATGTACAAAGCCCAAACTGTGATTGGGTAAATTGTTACCGAATCGCAATTTGGGTTTTGCGATTTGGTTTTAGGAAGGGGCGTGTTCAGGGCATCCCTTCCTAATACCGAATCTGAATGGTATGTATGATTGTTTTGTGACCTTGAATGTGGTCGCAAAACATTCGTAGTTAGCACCAATCTCAAATTGCATGCATGCAAGAACGTTTTGGAAGAGCAGGTAGTGGTCCCACTAACTGAAACGTTTCATTTGTTTTCTTTTTAAACCTTTTTAAGGGAAACGGGCTGCGTTTAAAACAAAGATTGCTTTAGTTAAAAGCTATCACAGACACCAGCAGGCCTCCATCACTGTGATTTTTGTGATTCCCGGTGGGCCGCAAATTGCGACCTACCTCATTAATTTTAATGAGGCAGGTCTATTTGTGACCCACCGAAAATCGCAAAAGAAACTCAGTGGAGTTTTACATTTGGAATTGTGATTCCCTAATTGCAATTCGCATGGAATCGCAATTAGGGGATCGCAATTCCAAATATACGTATATGTGGCCCCAAGTCTTTTCTACAACACACCATATGCTCAGGATCAGGCAGTGTATTATGAACTCTTTTCCTTCTAAAAATTTTGATGATAAAGTGCTTCCTTTTTCATGTTAATTCGTATGCTTTTAATAATATTTGTATATGCTGAAAGATTATTATGTAAGATTGTATTCTATTGTATCTTTTATGGTCACTTGATGATCAAATAAAGAATTTTGACAGATTAGGTCTAAGACCAACTGAAAGGTGTCTATTGATCATGTTAAAAATCATTATGTGACCAATACTTTTCAGAAGACCCCCTCAGACACCAAGGATCCTTAAAAGTAGATCCTTACAACCCCTTCCTTCTTTGAAGGAGCCACTCTAAGAAGATTAGAGGTTGAGTCCCAATCCGGATACTACTCAGCCTGCTGTGTCTCCATCTTTGCATACAGTATCATCCATGACTGGATGCTTCAATTTCTACTATTTAAATGGTGCCAATTAATGCTATGGTATACTATGAACCTCCAAAGTGTGCCACTATCAATGGAAAATATGTTTTTGTGACAAATAACACTTTATGAAATTGACTGTCAAATAAATGATTTACAAACATACTATGTAGTTACTCAATGCCACCAATTGCTAATCACTTGTTTCATGAGAGGTATCCAATATCACTATGGTCCTACTTATGGATTGGCACAGGAGTCATTTTCCTTCTATTGTGGGTCACCCAAGTGATTGTTGGTTTGCTGTTACTGAATAGACATCACATTCCCAATTAAACTGTATCACTGCACATAGTTCGTGAAGTACAACCACATTCTTCCTCACATAGAGCAGAATGTGATAACCATGTTGTGAATATAACCACATATCCTGCTCTGGATGACGTGGTATGGGAAAGGGTTCCTTACTGAGTCATGGCATTCACAGAAGCTTTGCAAATACATGATATTGTGAAAACTGATTTAAATGAAATAATAATCCCTCATTCTTTTTCAGATGACTAGGGCATTCGAACTGTTACTTGTATGCCATTGGACCTGCAATCACATGCAACCTCTGATAATGAGGACAGTTAGTGAAAAGCTGATAATTATTAAGAAATGAATTCATACCACACCATTGTGTACATTACTACATACACAGACCTAGTTATTCCCATGGGATATGCAATTAGACACACAGTGGGAGCACTGCCAGACATCGAATTTAAATGGCCACCTGAATTTTCTAAAGAAATTCACATATTTCAAAAGTTATGGTAGGGCAGACCCTTCAGCTTTCTACTTTTCACAACAACTGGAATGGCTCCAAAATAATATTATAACCATTAACAAGTTGATCTATTCCAAAGAATGTATTACTTGTAATTTATTTACCATTGTTCTGTTAATTCAAACTATTACATAATCAATATAGAGATAAAATCACAACACACATAAAAGGCAGATTTTAGGTTAAAATATGCAACTTGGTTGTGGAGTATTACAGAATTGCTTGTTGACTAATTGTGTGCGCATGCCCAGAGCGCTCAATCTCTAGGAGCTGGCTCCCTAATTTGCCCAGAAATTTCACCAGCCTGCAGCTAAGCTGCACATCGTCCCCTTTGAATCCAGCCAAAATCGCTGGCCTGCACCTAGGTAGTCCCCTTTGAAGCCATACTGGTCGTAGGCGCATTTTGCGGTCCATCATAGTTCTTTTGCAGAAACATATCTGAAGGATCAGTGTTTCCGAAGCCAGCCCGCAGAGCTGACAGGTTCCCCTTCATGTTAACTTGCGTCCACCTGGAGAGATGGACATATGTTGGAAGACAGCCCTCTCGATATTTCATAAAAGCTGCTTTAATCCATAGATTGACTGCTACTCCCAGGTAAGACATTGTCGTATGATGACAGGATGAGCCAGGAATGGCTTTGTTTCGATAAAACATCTTTGTCCATTAGCTGGGAGAGGGACTTGACTCTTTCTTTTGTCACACACTTGACGAGTTGCTACGAGCTGAATTGGGGGTAGTTGGTCTACCAGGTCCAGTGCCTCCAGAGAGGACTCAAAATAAAGATGAAAGCGGGAGTTGGATTGCGCTGTGATTTCAGCCCAGATGAAGGCACTTAGAGAGCCTTGTATTGCTGTCCTAAGTTTATAGCTTAAGTTAATAAATGCCCTTTTTCTTGCTAGAGATTGTCTGACCAAACCAAATTCAAGACGGACTTGGGCCTGCGAAGCACGGTTTGGTAGGCTGAACAGCCTCTTGAAGAGCTTGGCGATCATTTTGTCCAAGTGCTCCTCTCCTATACCCCTCAATGCTTCACTGCTGTATGTAATTGTTGGAATTAGTTTGGCTTGGATGATCTTCAGTAGCGGCAGGTAAGTTGAAGAACCAGTGGTGTTTTTAATGTGCTTCAATGCAAATGCAAGAGAGATGGATTTCCGGCTGAGGCTTTCCAGGTGGGGCTTGAAAGATCTGTTGTAGTCAAGGAGGATGCCTAGGTATTTAAATTCAAGCACTGATTCAATTTTGTTGTTGCCCAGGTAACACTGGTGCTGCGGTGACCCTGAAGGACATCATTTTTGATTTGCGCGAGTTAATGAGAAGAGCATTTTCTTCTGAAAATCCTGCTGTTGTGTTGAGTAGCCTCCGCAGTCCTATTGTGGTATGGCTGAAAAGGATGAGATCGTCGGCATATATCAAGCATGCCCATAGCAGTATTCCCCAATTTTGGTGAATGCGAGTTCACCTTGTCCAGTCTCGCTGGTAGATCTGCCAAAAAGAGATTAAAAAGAAGAGGTGCAAGCACACATCCCTGCCGCAGACCCTAAGAGGTAGGAAGTTTTCTGGAGAGGTGCGTCCCGCCACCTAATTTGACCCTCACCCAAGTATTTGTGTGGAGAAGGGCTATCGCCTTAAACAGGTGGCATGGAATGCCCCATTTTGCAAGCTTAGACCTAATTTCCCTCTGTCTACTCAATCAAATGCTGCTTTACATTCTATGTAAGAGAGGAAGAGGGACTTCTTGGTGCACTGGCATTGATCGAATAGCAGTGATACAGCCTTAAGATTAGCAATTGTACCTACCCCTTTAGGGACCCGGTTTGGTTAAACAGGATCAGGTTATTGTCAGGATCCCTGCAAAGATTTTGGACTCAACATCTTAAAGTGCAATCAATCGGTAGTTTGCTGGGTCATTGGTCAAGCCTCCTTTGAAGACTGGGGAGATGACTGAGCCTCTCCATGATTGCAGAATTATGTTAGTGGCAAGTATGCTAATGTAAAGTACTGAGAGATGTTTTGCCCAAAATTGTGAGTCCTCTTTGTACAAGACGGCAGGAATACCATTAGGTCCTGGTGCTCCCTCGCTCTGACACTTAATGATTCTCCTTCTCGTTGTTTCTAAGAGAATTCAAAGGCGGCTGGGTCATTGTGAAGAAAAGCAAGTGGCACTTTGTGCTTGAGCTTGTGTTATTTCCTGGGGCCAGGGACACTCACCTACAAGACCCTGAGTCGGTGGACCAAAGTGGCAGGAGAGATATTGATACCAAGTAGGCTTTGAGACGTTAATTATGGAGCGGGTGTGTGTTGCAGAACTTAGGTGGTTTATGTGTCTCCAGAACTGTGCGTGCCTATTTGACTTTAAGGCAAACAGGAGCTTCCCTGCTAGCCCGGCTGCCTTGTCTCTTTGGTGCACCCAAATGTGGCCTCTGTAGGCAGATCTGGAGGTAGACACCAGTGCTCTCAAGGCCTCATCTCTAGGCTCTTTGTGAAGAAGGCGAAGGGCGATGTTTAGATTGTGCTCGAGTATCTTTGGCCGCCATCAGGATGGAGGTCCTTGAGGACTGTAATGTCTTGTGCTTTGAGACTGTTGTTGACAGGATGTTAGAAATTCCCCTACTAACTCATCCCAGGCTGAATGTGCTGCCTATGCTGTTTGCTCAGGGCCTGTTATGTCCAGTTTAAGGGACCACATTCATTGGGCTTTTTCTGCCAGGACTGGTGTGGTCTCTGATGTCCATTTAATTCACCTCCTGTTATTTGTATATGTTGCACGCTGCAGCACATTTGTGGGGTCATGGTGATCAATTGGATGAGTGAAGTGCAACTCTTGGGGTAAGTGATCGCTCTCGCCTTTGCTTGCTACCTGGAATTTCGATATTCGGCAGAACAAGGATGATGATAGAATCGTTAAGTCTATTAGCCTTCTCGCTTTTTGATTAAAAAACGTGAATGATCCGTGCTGTAACGGCCATTGGTGGATCGAAGACCCATTGCTTCAAGGTATTTTATTAGCAGTTTCCCTAACCTATCCCCTTAAGTTCTAGATTACATTTTATACAGGATCTGCCAGAAGGTGTTCTGCACCGTAACAGCTTCTTCAGAAAGCTCTGTTCCCAATTTTTTCAGTCACCGCTTAGAATCAGCTCAGAGCACAGAGCATTATTTAGTATCTCTTCAATCTTCTCTTTCAGCTGTCATACAGCCTCCAGTTTGCGAGCTTGCTCCGGTGGGATGTAGATGTTCATTAGAGCTAGACCGAGGCTCGAAGACCCTTGTGTCATAGAAAGAAAAACTGTCATCAGATTTTTGCATGTGGCTGAGGGCATGTGGTGGTGCCCCTTCATTGCTGAGCTGAGATATATAATGAGTTCGCCACTCAGGTGCCCAAAACGGGCCCTCCTAGTTTCCGGGACGTGATAACTCATGAATCCCCGGACTGCAGGTGGAGATTCCATCCAGGTCTCCTGCAGCATTATTATTTGGAATGATGTTAGATAGTGCAGTAGGCTCCTATCCTCTAGGTAATCCATCAACCCGTTTATGTTCCAGGAGCACATTGCAAGGTTGGTTTTATCTTCCTGATCACTGGGAGTTGGCCTGCTCCATTATAGTTGTCTTGGTCCTGTGCTCAGATTGTGGGTAGCCAGCTCCATTCATTAGGGAAGGAGGGGGCCTTGGTACAGGATGAGGGCACTGTGCTTGCCCATGCTTTCCGGGGGAGAGCAACGTGCCTTGAGTATTCTTTGGAATGCCATTAAAGGCATAGGGCGGTGGTTGAGTCTCCCTGTCACCCTGTCGTGTCAGTAGAAGATGTGGATAGGCAGGGTCTGTTACGGGGTTAATGTGGATCCCTCAATTCCTAAAAGACCCATCAACTCCTAGTACTTGCTCTGCTACCTTAGCAGAGGTCCAGGTCACTTTGTTTGCTTCATTCGTCTGTGATGGCGAAGTTGGAATAAGTTCCACTGATACCATATCCGTTGAGGTGAGAATTGCCGTCTCAGGAAGCTGTCTCAGCAGCCATAGAATGTTCCCCCGATTCAACAAGTCGAATGTGCCTCTCGATTTGTATTCAGGGAACATCGGAGTTACTGTAGAGCTTGTGCCACAGTTACAGAGGGTCGGTGCTGGGGCCGAATGGGCAGCCTGAGACAAGGGCATCATGATGCAAGTCCTTTTTTGAAGTCTGGTGGCCTCATGAGTAGTTGACGCTTCCGGTGTGTAATTGTTCCCCTGCTCTCTCCAGCTGAGCTTTTCCTGATTTGACGGATTCAAGGACAGTTTGACCAGGTGGGATCTTTTGTTGAAATTTGTTGTGACAATGAGGGGTGTGTGACTGTTTGTGTGACTTGGAAGACTCCTGAGACACAGCCTGCAGACATGTTATTTGAGGCTGCGGAGGGTTGTCACTCCTGGTGTTGGTAGCAGACTGGGGGTTTGCTGCCCCGTTTTTGGTCAGAGCTCTTTTCATATCCTCAAAGATGCTGCTTAGGGTTTCTGGTAGGGATCCCAGCTTATCCAGGATTGGAGAACAGGTACAGGGACAGACATATAGCCAAGAGTCAGCAGAATTCTGGTGTCTATCAGATTATTAAGATCTGCAATTTGTGAGTCAATTCCTGAAGTAAAACCTTCCAGAGTATTTAAAAGACTTGATTTGAGTATCCATTTTAGTAGACTGGGAGTTTAAGACTTAAGCGGTGAACTGGAGGGTTCTCTGTATGATGTTCAAAACTGCTGGTATATCTAGATCTGTGGCAGTCTCAAGAGGTGTAGCGGTGCCAGGTCGGCGCCTGGTGTCGGAGCAAGGTTCTGCAGGTGAGTGCGGGGTAGAGCAGGACTGTTTCTGCCCTTAGGCCCCATCTCCGTATATTGCCACCAGTGCCTCCTATTCCAGGGAGGTGAGCGAAAAAGGATTCTGCTGTGAACACCTTCTAGTTTGTCTCGGGTGCAGAGCTGTCAAGGGGGTTGGGGGCGATGAGACAAGATCTGTCCGTTGGGTCCTTTGGTGAGTGTTGATCAGGCACTGGGTCTGCTCGGTCTGTGACGAGGGTGGTATCACTGGTGCAGATTCTCGATGGGTAGTTTGAATTCGAGCCTGGTGCCTTGGTTCTGACAATACCAGACAGGAGGGAAGGCAGTGAGTGGATTCTACTATATTGGATTTGTTTGTGCAGCGGTCACAGCTGTCAATTTCGCCTGTGGACAGGAACTCTGTTCCAGGGCCATGAGATTGCACTTATGCCACTGCAAATGATTTAGTTGCCATCTGAAGAGCAGATAGCTCAAGTGGAGAGAGCGTTGGAGGGCTTGGGAGACATCCAACAAGCTTAAGGTTACACAATGTATTTGCAGCTAAACCAAAAGCGGCTAATTGACTGATGATAGTTGGCTCCACAGGAGATGGTAGACCTGCGATACTTGAGTTTGCTGCATAGATGGTTAAAAGTGGATCCTTAAGAAGAAATTTGGCATAAATTTTGGACTGGCATTTTGTAGCTGTGAGAATGTCTTGCACAGACATGGGGCCTGCTGGATTATCCCATCACGGGACCCTGTCTGGGCGGTCGGAGTTGAGCTACTGTCCTGCAAGGACCCTACTGGATCAATGATGTCAATGACATTAACTAGGGCTTCAGATGTTTCAGTCCTCCTTCCCCGACTTGGCTTCCTCCTCTGACGAGAGGTTGGGGAGCCCTAGTTCTTCCGGAGCGAATTATGGCCTTGTTAGTGTCTTGCTGTACTGTTCGCTAGGTATCCGGGTAGCAGGATGGCAGGGTTGGCTGTGGGTGACGAGTAACAGGTGGTAGGTAATGTAGTAACTCAGTTATCTACTGTCTTTGGATAAGTATCCTGAGGGGGACCTGGAGTGGCGCAGACAGGTAGTTAGGGAGGCGGTTGAGTAGGATGGACTACGAGCGGGTCTCACCAGGGTCCCACAAACCACACCCAGACATAGCAGGGCTGCTTCAGTGAGAGTCCCATTGCACACTCTAAGCAGCAGCCTATGGCACCTTCACAGCACAGGGTTCTTGAAGATGCTTGCTACCACCCCAAGCCCTGAGCCGCCCGAGCCCTCTGAGCCACTTACCCGACTCCCTCCAGCACCCACCTGCCTACCCGCTCACCTACCCACCTGCCTGCCCACCCGTCCAGACCACGTCCAGACTATGGCTGAAGCCAAGGCAATTGGGCAGGGCAGTAAGGCAGTGAACGCAACAGGCGCAACAAAGCAGGCAAGCAGGCAAGCAAGGAGTGAGTGAGACAAGAGAGGCAAGGCAAGACAGGTAAGGTGAAGGAAAGAGGAGCAAGCAAGAAGAGTGGGACAGGAGCCAGAGGGAGCACCAATGCTGGCAGTGGGAGGTGCAAGAGGTGGCAGTAAGTGGCAGTGGGAGCGACATGTGGACAGTAGATAGGGCATTGGATGGGTGCAGGGGTCAGTGAGAGGAAGGAGTTAAGGGAGCAGGAAGGAAGCTACAGGGGGGCAGACGAGAGGTAGGTGGGAGGGGGCAAGAGAGCAAGGAGCAAGAGGAAGCAGTCGACAGAGAACAGCGGAACAGGCGTGCCCTGCCCAACCCCGTCACCTGGCCCACCGCAGCCCTGCCACAGCCCCCAGCCCACCACACCTCTGGACCTCTGGTTCTCACCACAGCCTTCATCCCACAACCCTGCGCTGTGCCCCACACCACACTGCTCTCCTCCCGCTCTCACTCCACTGTCCCACTCACCTCGGACGTGCCTCGGTAGCGCCTTGGTAGCAGTAGCTGTAGTGCGGCGCAGTGCAATCCTCCGCTCTCCAGCACCTCCGCTCTCGCCCGACTCCTCGGCACTCCAGCGGCTCGGTAATCCACCTGTCCCCCTAAGACTCAAGGTAACGTAACGCCGGTGAGAGTATAACCAATAATTTATTAAAAATATTGTGAACAAAGGTACATGCAAGGCAGATGAGGAGTTTACAAGGTTTATTTATTATCAATACAATAAGGAGATCCCATCCATCAGGAGCAACTGCTTCTCTCACTCCCAGCCTTCATCTCCTCTCAAACATTCCAAGCTCCCTAGTAACAACACATACTAAAGTTCTAAAATACATTAACCACCTAGGATACCACACACCTCCTTCTTATTAGACAAACATATGTCTAAATACCACACTACTCTCTCCTATTAAACATAAGTACATCTTTACCCATCCATCAATAAAAAGATGCATAGCAAGATGACACAGTTAAGTAGACTTCTTTCCAACACAAGAACCTTTCTTCCTGCCTTCTAATGTGCCCATGGAGGGAATGCCTTACCACAAAATATTGGTGGAACCTGGCGTCCGACAAAACTTAGCAACTCTTCAAAGATTCCAAATTATGTGATCCTCTGTTTTGACCCTAACATAACACTGATCATGCAACCGTTCTTTAGTGGCTTCCCCAAAGTTGCACATTCATGCTAATTTGTTTAATAGTGTATAAATGCCTCAACTGGCTCACCAGAGGTTTACAATCTTTTGCCAAGATGTTAACGTTCTAAAATGGTATTTTGTTTTGGATTATAATGTAAGTCTATTTTTTCTCCAAACAGCTGTCCTACTCCTTAAGAGTATCTGCTTCATCAGAAAAAAGATCAGTAAGGTGTTTAAAAACATCTTGACCTTTGGAACCTAAACAGCACATTATTAATGACATTTTTTGTTCTGCACTTAAAGAGGCCCCACATACTGTCTAATAGTGAGTGAAAGCTTTCTTCAATTTTTGCCATGGTAAGGGAGGATCATCAGGAGAGGAAATGAAAAACTGAGGTGCTGCTACATTCTTCGTGAAATTAATTTATAAAACCACCAAGCAAAATAGCAAATATGGAAAGAAGAAAAAGAAAGAAAAAAAATCATCATTGTCTGGAATGAAACCCAAGTGATAGGGGCTACGTGTAAGGAAAGAAACAATAAAAAGTGAATGAGTTTCAGAGTTATTTTTCTAATAAATAGTATTGTAATTTCCAAAGAGGTTTGCGTTCAAATGAATTGATTCAATGTGGATGACCAGCGAAGTCTCCTAAAGTAATGAATAATCTTTGCAGATGATAACATTTCCCAAGAGAAAATGGACGGTAATTCTTGCGACCATACTGTGAAGGGAGCCCAAAACAAAAAGGCCACTCCAAACTCCGCATCCAGTCAGGCCTATTTAATATTATCGCGCTATGCAGTTTGAGCAAGTGTGAGCCCAAGTCAATCAGTCAAGTAGGTGCGTACAGATGTGCGCACGCCATACAGCGTAGAACAAATCCACCCAATAGCAGCTTGAGTGATTGGAGCCGTCGGTGAGCTGAGAGTGGCACGTGAACCAGGACGCCAATGATTCCAAACTAAGGTGCTCATCCGTCACACGCACAGCTTGCTCACATTTGAAGGCTCGAGCTCCAGCATTGTCCAAGATCACCAAAATGCAGAGATGTCCGGGCACTATACTCAATAATGCTGGCCGAGAAGCACTGACCTGGAAGGTGTGCTTTAGATAATCAGCAGGTACATAAGTAAACACCTGTGCGAACTCTGCAGGTCGTGATGTTTAAGTCTTCTCTCTCAACTTGTTCTTTCCACTCACAGTCAGTGTAGAAAGGTACATGCAAGGCAGATTAGATGTTTCCAGGGTTTATTCAGGATCAATACAATATACAGACCCCCATCAGGCGCCACCACTTCTCCCACTCCCAGCTTCAACTCCTCTCAAATATTCCAAGCTCCTTGGTCGTAACACATACTAAAGTTCTAGATTACATTGACCACATAGGATACCACATCTTGCTATACAAGGCTGTGACTATGGAAACGAAAACATCAATAAAAAAACATTTGGGGGCAACATTTTGGCAAATTCGAGGTAAAGAAAAGCTATGCAGAGCATGCAAATACCCAGAGAAATAACCTTTCTCAACAAAAGGGGTTTGCTTCTTTGAATTACTTTAAACACCCTCTATTCAAAATTTAAATTTGACAAAATATCAAAATGGCCAGAAGAAAGAATATATCCCAGAAAATGAAATAAATTATTTAATTCACTTTGGTACACACAGTTCAACCAAATTACATCCTGAAGGTATAGCCCTGTGGCCTATTGACATTGACATATATATATACATGCATCGATTTCTCTCCAAAACACATGGTCCTCTAGCTAATCAACCAGACACCAGTCATAACACATATAAGCCTTTGACTGCTACCACATACAGTGTAGGTAAGTTGTGCCAAAGATGGGTAACACTGGCCAACCTACCAGCTGTGAAGGATCACCTGTCCAAAATGTATGAAAACATGTATTCCAAAGCTTTCCTATTGGTCCATTTCTAGCTAAACATGTTATAATGGCAGCAATTTATACAATTATAATGAAAAGCAAAAATAGTCCTAAAGGGACTGACAAGAGACAATGCTATTCAAATAAAATTCTAAAATAATGTATCCTTTAAGTAACATAATTATTCGACACTCGACCTTCTAAAAGAGAACTTAAGTCTTCTCCAACATGGACAGGCTCAGCTAGGAATAATCGCACAGCTTAATTGCCCATTACAAACACTATGGCCTCGGAACGCAATGTGGCAGCTCATAAATCAGAGCGTTGTGCTTGAAGCCTACAGTTTCACTTCATGGAAAGACCTATGGCTTAAAAAGATGCCACTTATACTCTAACCAGTATAGAGCAAATGAAAGACGCTCCGTTTCTGTAGCAAAAAACAACTATCTCTGCTCCTACATGGAGTAATTTCCCTTCTTAATACAACTCTTCCCCTTCACGAGTTGCTGAAATACAAATCCTTGGGCTGGTCTGAAAAAGTACATAACACCTTCCTTCAGGTGTGAGGGTTACTGTTTGAATTTAATTGTCCTGCCTTGTTCAAGATTATTCAGCATTCAAAAGCATATCAGGATGCACACATCCCCCTAGATCATTCACTACCATTCAATTCTAAAAATCTGCATGCGGCTTGTAACACTTTGAATCCAAGTCTAAGCTGCACATTATCAGTTGTACCGATTTCATACATCCTAACCCATCTCACACTCCTGAACCTAGGAGTTCCTATTTAATAGTCACTAACGAAAGCTGCTGTGGGATGACCCAAGGCCGACTATGTTTGCTAACTATATCAGAGATAATGAAATGTTGTGGAATAAACTTGTATGCCATCCCTTGAAGAGCAATCACAAATATCTCTTGTCCTCGCATTGAGACCATTACTATGCGTTTTGATATGTTAAATAAATTAGTGCCAATTTTAGTAAATAAAGAGATTCCTTTGACCTCATTGGCAGAAACAAATAACTCACAGACAGCCCATTCAGCGTCAGAAATTAAAAAGCTCCTGTAGATGTAGTACCCTACTCATGTCACAGACATTGTTTAAAGTATCTTCGACTCCAACACAACTGGCCTAGTGCACCTGTTCAAAAACATTGGATTTGACCTATCCACCAGTTTTTGGACTGATTCCTTCAATCATTCAGTCCTTGCTTTTAACCTTCTTCTGCAGATTTCCTACCATCCTTTTGATCATTAGCTGCAACATTCTTATTTTCTCCCACTAAGATAATAAATCATCCATCAGAGAAGAAATACAGAGACCTACTGGCATTTTACATTGCCTTTGAATGGCTGTCAGTTTTGAGTGTCGACCCGATCCTTTCATAAAATGAATGCTCCACAAGTGGCACCAGCCTTCTGGTGAATAAATTGTGTACAATAAATCATCCTTTAACTGCCACTAGATGAACCCCCCACAGCCTCCATCAACAAGAAACAACTTCTGAGACCACTGAAGTAGCACAAAGCATAATACCAACCACTGAACCAGCCAAATGCAAAGTATGCTCAATATGATGGACAGATCTCAATGTTCAAGCTATCAACAGCTGCAATGCCTGAACAATCTGTTCCTACAAGAATCAATGCACAAGCAATGTCAGCATCCCAGAGTGCTTCGGAACTACAGAATCTGATCCAGTGCATCTGCCCATCTTCACCAGCAGTTGGTACCAAAACAAAGGGGAAAAATCACCACATTGAACATTCAGAGCATTCATATGCAAATACTATTCCAGCTAAAGCAAACAGCTCCTGAATACATTCACAATATGTGACACCATCACAGATTGGGAAAAAATATGTGAAATACCCAATCATGTTTCAACACAAAAGGAAAACGACTTGTATCCAGCGGCATTAGTTCAAAGCCAAATACATTGTTTTGTTTGCTTTATATCAAAACATATATATTCTCCAATTGTATATTTCTACACAATGTTTTATGCTTTAATACACAATGTATATATAATTAGGTACAAATTTTACCAAACTAACATTCAAAAAGTAACCATACAATTCGTTGGAGATACTTGCATATTTTTCTTCATATTTTATGAAATGCAAAGTTGTAATACATGACTCAAAGTATGTTCTATTGTAATGGATCCATCCATGCATGCCATTTCATCACTGACCTCGGCCCTGTTTCTACAGCCAAACCAGGAGACGGCGGGCAGACCTCTTTCTTTCAGGGAATGGAGGTGGGTGCTCCTCTCATGGACTAAGTGAGGACAGATTGGGCTATCACTGCTATGCTCTCGCTTAGGAGTTAGAGGCAAGGTAGAGTTTGTCTATGTATTTCATTCCAATATGTTGGAACCGTTTATTTTCTTCTCGCTGGTCACCATTATTCTAATACTGTTACACCTCAATCCCCTAATAATTGCAGCACATATATTTTATCGTAGATTGCAGTCTTTTCAACAAATGTATTGAAAACCACACTGTGTCTTTCTTTGCCTTTGCGTGTGTGCGTAAGAGACTTTTTGTTAAAGACAGAAAGGGGTGGGACTGTGAGAGGAGACCTCTTTTTGCATGGTTAGCCCTGACTTTTTGCCTGATGTTAATGTTAATGTGTCCTAGAAGTTGTGGTACCCAGGGCCCCTGCTAATCAGGTTACCTGGGCCAGAGCTCTTTTCCTAAATCTGTTGAGTTGCTTTGCACAATGGGAGACACTCTTACATATCACTATAAAACCTTGATAAATGGGTACCCCTGTACCCAGGGCAAGGGATAGTATGAGTAGGCCCCTGAGGGGAACAGCACCGATTGTGACACCCTCTAGGGCCCTGCACCCAGATGCTCCCAGCACTGCCAGTGCAGGTTGAGTGTACCGGGGCAAACCTAAAAAGACAAACTTGACGTGGCACACTCCCTGTGTGCCCTGTTCACCCTACGCTGCATATGATATCGGTAAGTCACCCCTCTGGTAGGCCTTACAGCCCTAAGGCAGGGTGCACCATACTATATGTGAGAGCATAATTGCATGAGTAGTTGTTTTGCTTTACTTCCGACTGAGCCGATATATACACACTGAAAGGAGTCGAAAAGATTCTCTGGAATGCACTTCTTAATCTGAAGAAGACATTTATTATAGCTTTTTTCAAGGTTCGTGAAGGAAGGTTTGAATAGTAAAAAGTGTACTTTCAAAATGTGCAACAACAACGTAAGACCATGTATAAAGAATCCTCAATCAATAAACAGCAAATATATACATGCAAGGATACAAACACTTAAATATTGATATTTAGATATATATTCATATGCAATGCAAAGCAAATAATTAATAAAAATTCATCACCAGATGCTTCATCTTTCTCATGCCAGCAAGAAGACGACCCCGTTCAACTGCGAGAAAGAGATCCTCACCCTCACTGGAACAATGTCAGGCATTTGACGTCCAATCCTGACCGAGGTCTCGGAATTCATCTCTATTGAGAAGGGCTGCCTTTTTATAGCTTAAACAACCCGCTCTCAGATGGAAATATAAAAAAATGCTGGCTAGTTTAGGTAAACCTTGAAAGGAATGCGTCAGGAGCTGGCCATCATCCCAAAGCACGCCTCTCAAAGTCAAACCGTTCTCTTGTCGATGATAAACACTAGCTTGTTACGACCTTATCGTACTAACTGCTCACCTCCTACATGTCGTGTATCAGTCCTAGTTCTTCGGTGAGAAGAAAGACACGCAGAAGTAGAAAAACACTTTGCTAACATGTTTGCACGGAAAAATACTTTAACGTGGTGGTGAAGCTAAACTAAACACAAAATGGAGTCTAGGCTGAATACAAAATGGAGTCTATAACCAGTGACCACTAAAGTGACCATAGGCAGCTAAGCCAGGTGCAAAGCGGTGTTACAAGACATCAGTGGTCAATACCCAAATAACATTACAGCAGTATGCCCCTACTGTGTCCTTGCCAAACCTGGGACATAGTGAGTGAACAGAGCAGCCATTTTAAGTACATATACTGGACTCTGGTCAAACAAGAGTTCCCCAGCTACATGATAGCCACTCTGCACCCTGGGTTGTTTGGTATCAAACAACTCAGAATGATAAATCCAAAAAAGAACCAGTATTGGAATTAACCCAAAAGTACCCGGGGGTCACCTTAGAGGTGCCCCCTGCAAAAGTGAACCTAACTGGCATAGTTGCAAACTGGTTCCATCCAGCCTGCCACTTCCAGGCAGCCAATATACAAACCTGGGGGAGAGCCATGGCTATCTGGTTTGTAGAACAATGCCCTTCCTGGGTGGAGCAGCTAACACCTCCTGACTCAGAAATGTGCACTCTACTGGTGGTGAGCTTCAAAGGGCTACCGCCCTTGAAACTCGAGCCCCCAGGCCTACTGGTAGCAGCAAGTGGCTTCCCCCTTTGTCAACGCTAACTTTTGGTGAGAGCAAAGGCGGGAAAACACACAAAGGGTAGGAGGAAGGGTCTTACTAAGCATGCACCACCCTTAGGGGCTTGAAGGCAAAGTGGACGCCCCCCCAATTTCATTTTCCTCCATGTTGGATGGCAGGAAAATATCCAATGAGGTTTAGGGAAGTGACCCTTCCCACAGGAAGTGGGCACTGTAGTGGGTGTAGCCACCCAAGGGTAAGTGTCCCATTGGACACTACCAGGTTCCCCCTAAAACGTCCACTAAATTCAGTATTTAGAGGGCTTCCCTAGATCAAGAAATTAAATTCATCTGGAAGAAAAAAAGACAGCACCAAAAAACCCAACAGGACGAGAACAGAGGACCTGCTGCACCAGAAGAGGCTCCAAGACCTCTGCTTGTTGCACCAGAGTCCCGACAATCGCCGCTGTGGAGGAGCTGACCACTGGACAAACCTCAAAAGACCCTGAGGACTCCAGGCTTTGCAAATAGCCAAAGATCTATCTCCTGTGTGGAGGCACCACTCAAGAAAATAAAGAAACATACTAGGAACCAACAAACCGGTGAGGGTCACTTCACTGACTGGACAATATCTCTGCAACTGGAAGTTGCAGCTGGACCCGACAACACACCAACAACAGCCCAGATAAGACCTGCAAGTGTGCCAACTTTGTTGGCACAGTCCTCTCCTGCGGCCGAGTTGTACCAATACCCCAGGTACTGTTCAGTGCACCTTGGACAACCCTAAAAATAGTTCACCCAGAACTGCAACTGGACCAGGAGGAAGCCACAGTCAAGGGACTTCAGTGGCACCCTGGACCCCGCACCAGAGTGCCCAATACATCCTGTAAAGCCCATGGAAGAAGACTTACTTCCAGCTCCAAAGGGCCCCTTTGCGCACAGCATCCAAGACCTTCAAATCGCCCTGCATCCGGTCACCCTGAGCCCTGCATCGTGGGATCTGCTGTATGCCCCGAGTCCTCAACCCCTTGCGACCTCAAAAGCCCAATGGGACACCAAGGCACCAACTTTAAATCTGCAAACCAGCTCCTTTTCCAAGTGGCCCCTCCAGGTGGCCCTGTGCCAAGAGACTTTCCAATGCTGCTCCCGCTGGAACTGGGAGCCGCCCAAGCCTCTCCAGCTGACACAGTGTGCCCACCGACTACTTTGATCACCCTGCAAAAAAAAAAAGAGACTGCTAACTCAACTGTACGATTTTTAATGCATTTTTAAGAGACTGCCTATTGATTCCTATGGTGCGTAATTATGCACAGAAAGACTAACTTTATTAAAACTTTGAAAAGTCATATCTCAAAAAGTACTTAACGTATCCTAAAGATCTTGGTCTTAAAATTTATATAAAAGTCTGAAGTATTTTTTTTATAAATTCTGGTCTTCAGTTATTCATTGAGTGTGTGTGGTGCATGATTGGATTTGTGAGTACAGCAAATACTTAGCAAATCTCCTGGATTAGCCTAACTGCTCGACCAGCTACCTTAAAACATTGGAGCATTAGGTGGTCTAATTTTTACCTCTGGAAACCAATGTATGGTTGCCCGGACCCCCTGCATAGGGTGCCTAGTTTTGCACCCTACATAAAGGGACAGCCTCCTACAGGGACTTGTCGACCACAATTCCCCCTGAGAAGTTACGAGTGTCATGTTCAGCCTGCCACAAGTCACCTTTTCTTTCAGGTTTTGGTGAGGTACTGTTAGCTAGCTGAAAGGGTTTGACCGCAGCTACCAAGATGGTGTGCGATTGACTGAGTTACCCACAAACAGCGGTGCTGCTGCTCCAAATACAGCAGCCTCATTCTAACAATGGGAGTCCTATGACACTATCTAACCACAATCTCCACAATGTTGTGAACAGCATTGCGATCTACATTTTAGTTAGCTTATTTCTGCTCCATGGCCTACATGCAGTCTGTTATCTATAACAGAAGGTGTGAAGTTCCTAACAGCATATAAAAATGTGGAGTTTATCATGGCTGACTACTGTCTAAGCTGACACTTTGTCACTTTTGTGATTAACATGGCACCTTACTTTAGGATAAACATCTAGATAGATCAGACAAAGGTTGTGCCATGATAATTTAGTTTGGCAAGAGATAGTGTCTCCAAACTCTGGTTTATTTTGAAATCACAAGAGATAATCAGCCGGCAAACTATTTAAAAAACAGAGTTGGTTAGGAGAGGTATTTGAGCTAGAATTAACCATCAGAGGTTGTGCCACATTGCTGATACAACTACTCAGTCAGGAACTGTGCTGAAGGTGTCCCTGACCAAGCACACACAATCTTGCTCCACTGGCTGAGCTATGATAAGCAACAGATGAACTAGTTGTTCAAAGGTATGCTGTGGGATCCATATAGAGAAACTCACAAGGCACACTTCCCTATTTACTACTGTAACAAAAATTTAGCATAGTGCTAAGAAATGGGCTTAATGTGTTGGGATGTCAGGATATTCAAACATCTCATTAAAATGCTCGGCTTGGTTTTGCTGGTTAAAATGTAATATGTCCAACTGCTCTCATTTTTTATTGTCTGGCTTGAGAGCAAAGCTGTAATCAGACAATTATGTGAGCATTACTAGAGAGGGGATTTGGCTCTGCCCTCGCGTTGGGAGCCAGAAGTAAGTGTTTTGATTTGGCAGGTTATGTGCTTCCACATAAAAATGCTTGCCCTTAACATAGTTGTGATCATTTTGTTTATCCAGTTGCCTGACCTTGAACTTTCAGTGGCACACATGAGATTGAAATTCTACTCAAGTGTCTTAAACAACTAGATAATTTATGTTTTTCTCTGGCCGCAGCATAAATGGGAGGAGGGCAGTTATTAACCTAGATGGATCTTTAGGTCTAGATTGACAGTGCAACTGTCATCTGACCTTTTAACCTACATCAATATTATTTTACAGTTCTTTGCTTCCACACAAATACATAGTAATTCCTATCATATTTACTTGTTATACTTCACAATACCATACAACATTCTTATGAAGCAAGACCCATTGGCATTAGCAATACTTCAATTCTGTGCGGTTACCGTATTTTATGCAGTAGAATGATGATTTTAAAAAGAATATTTTAATCTACATGTCCATAAAGCTAGTGCCCTCTGAGGGTGCTATTCACAAATTAAAGATTGTTTGAGTTGTCCTTGAAACTTGTACCGGACTGAGAGTAACATCAAAACAATGCCTGCATAGGATTCATCAGAGGGTCCGTATCAGGGCTGTTATCCAACTGGTTTACCTAATTCAATGTTGGTGCACTGAACTAACTCCTTGCATTATTCAGGGGTTATCGAGTCAAAGCCTGCAGCTCTGGGTGGAACCCCCAAAATTTCAATCAGGGCTGAGTGGGTCAAATGCCCTTCTCGTCGGACCTGGCTGTCCAGACAATAGTGCTTCACCAATGTATGAAGCAAATCCCTTATCATAGCTTGGCAAATGTCAGGAAAAGAGACTCTGCGTGCAAATGCAGTGGTCGCAGCCTTCCCTGTGATGAAGTGAGCTTGCAAACCTTCTGGGGACTGCATCTTAACCAGTCATGGTAGGTTTTAATACAGAGACCAATAGAGCAGCAAGTTGTTCTTTTCTGCACAGCCTGCCATTCTTTGCTCTAGTGAACTCAAAGAGCTGATAGTCTACACTATGTTCCCTGGCACGATTAATGTCGAAGCTGAGTGCTCTTCTGGGATCCAGCCAATGGACTCTCCGACTTAGTGGGGTGAGATAGAGCGAAGAATGCTGGGAAGATGTTTTGGTCAACATGAGTAGGAGTTACCACATTTGGAAAAAGGAGGCTCAGGTCCACCAGTTTGTTTGGAAACACTGTTGTGTATGGCAGTGTGATTGAGAGTTCTTGTAGTTCACTTACACGACTCATTGAGGTTATAGTAATTTGGAAAACTGTCTTTATAGTAAGGAGCTTTAGAGGCTTAGGGAGACTTAGGTTATGTGCATTTTAAAAGCACCCTATCGCCCTCGAGGATAGCCTGGCACTGAGTAGGTGTGTGTGTGCCTAGCCCTGGCTAGATTAATTTGGTTAATTAAGAGTCCTGCAGAGCAGAGGTGTCTGGTTAGTTGGTGGAAGAAGATGTGACTGTTCTGGAAAGTGGGGCCTAAGTTGTGCAGAGCCTTGAATGTGTGTGCCAGTGGAGCTCTCTCTCCAGGAGTTTGAGGACGACCCAGCTGCTGAGTTCTAGATAGTTTGTGGTCTTCTGGTGATGTGCTTGGTAAGCCCAGCATAGAGGGTTGTTAGACCTGGCAGCTTTTTGGCGTGTATCCCCTGTCTTTTTGCCTTCTGACCTCCAGGTTTTGGACTCTGTTTTTGCTGGTTTATTGTCTCTGCGCACTTTACCACTGCTAATCAGTGCTAAAGTGCAAGTGCTCCCCATATAAATTGTACTGTGGATTGGTTTATCCATAATTGGCATATTTAATTTACTGGTAAGTCCCTAGTAAAGTGCACTAGAGGTGCCCAGGGCCTGTAAATCAAATGCTACTAGTGGACCTGCAGCACTGGTTGTGCCACCCACATAAGTAGCTCTGTAATCATGTCTCAGACCTGCCACGGCAGTGTCTGTGTGTGCAGTTTTGACTGTAACTTCGACTTGGCAAGTGTACCCACTTGCCAGGCCTAAACCTTCCCTTTTCTTACATGTACGGCACCCCTAAGGTAGGACCTAGGTAGCCCCAAAGGCAGGGTGCAGTGTATGGTTAAGGTAGGACATATAGTAATGTGTTTTATATGTCCTGACAGTGAAATATTGCTAACTTAGTTTCACTGTTGCAAGGCCTGTCCCTCTCATTGGTTAACATGGGGGCTACCTTTAAATCTGATTAAAGTGTAGATTCCCTTTTGGAGCGGATGGACATGTGGAGTTTGGGGTCTCTGAGCTCACAATTTAAAAATACATCTTTTAGTAATGTTGATGTTAAGATTGTGCGTTTGAAAATGCCACTTTTAGAAAGTAGGCATTTTCTTGCATTATCCATTCTGTGACTCTGCCTGTTTGTGGATTCCCTGTCTGGGTCAGTTTGACAGTTGGGCTGTTCACACCTCTCCTCTAGACAGTGACACAAAGGGGGCTGGGGTGTAGCCTGCGTATCTTGATTAGCCATCTGTGCTGGAGGGGAGGAGTGATCACTCACACCTGAAAGGACTGTGCCTGCCCTCACACAATGCTGTCTCCGACCCCCTGGTGAGTGTCTGGGGCCTGGCCTGGACAAGGAAGGATCTTGCAAACACTTGAGACTTTGCTTTGAAGTTTGCCAACTTCAAAGGCAGAACTGGGTATAAGAAGAAGACCCAAAACCCCAGTTTTTTAGAATCTTTCGGGAATCAAGAGGAACCTCTGCCCAGGAGAAGAGCTGAAGAGCTGAAGGAGGAGTACTGTCCCTTTGCTGTGTTGCTTTGCTGGACTTGCCTGCAGTTGCTGCATCTGCCTGAAAAGAGTGCAAAGGGTGAACTTTGCTGTGTGTCCTGCTTGAGAAAATTCTCCAAGGGCTTGGAGTAGAGCTTGCCTCCTGTTGGAAGTCTCAGGGACACCAAAGACTTCGGTTTCCTTGACCTGCAGCACTGGGAACTGAGTGTTTTGTGCTGTCCAAGAGGAGAAACCACTGCAACGCCACCAACGACGCCACTGGCCTGCACTGTGACCTGCCAACGCCGCACAGAGTCGCATTGCCCCGCTTCGCAACGCGACCCTGGTCTCACGGACGCCGTCATCGGACGACTTCACCGTGACCTGTGGGCCCCGCACTCTGGCATCACCTGCTCACACCGCAGCCTGGGCATCCCCGACGACGTCACTCCTGCTGACACCAGCGCCGCTGCCTGCACTGTGGCCTGTGGACACCGCTCGTGAGGAGCACAAAGCACCTTCCCGTCCCGCGTCGCAGCCCCGGTCCACCAACGCCAGCACCATCGGCTCCAGTGTCATCACCAGGTATCCTTGCCTGCACCGTGGCCTGTGGACACAGCTCGTGAGGGTCACAAAGCACCTTCCCGTCCTGCACCGCTGGCTTGGGCCTACAGACGACAGCGCTTCTGCAAGGACGACGACGCTGCCTGCACCGTGACCTGTGGACACCGCACATTGCACCGCCCCGCTTCACACCGCAGCCCTGGTCTCACCGACGCCGTACCGAGCCGTTGCCTGCACCGTGACCTGTGGGCACCGCACGTTGCATCGTCCCGCTTCGCACCGCAGCCCCAATGCCATCCCCGCCAGCGCACCTGATTTAGTCAGCCTAGAGTTCGATGCCCGAGGTGCGTGACTTCAAGGGCCTGACGACTCCTGCACCGACTCCGGAACAGACGCTCACGGCAAGGATCATGACGCCCTGCAAACTCAAGGTACTGTTTGTGGGTCTTCCCAACACCGCAGCTGGCATGCGACGCCGAGGCCAGCCTGAACTTTTGGTTTTGTTGTTCACGACGCCGTGATAGCCCGAGGTGGAGTTATCAACTTCAAGGAACTGTATTGTTAAGTACATCTTGCAGCATTCATATTTTTATTACTGTATGTTGGATTTTTTATCGTATTTGGTCATGTTTTATATAGATAAATATTGGCTATTTTTCTAAAACTGGTGTGGTGTCCTTTTGTAGTGTTTTCACTTATTACTGTGTGTTATGTGCAAATGCTTTACACATTGCTTCTGAGATAACCCTGACTGCTCGTGCCAAGCTACCAAGGGGGTGAGCAGGGGTTATCTGAGCGGCTATCTCCCTTATCCTGACTAGAGTGAGGGTCCCTACTTGGACAGGGTGCAAACCGACTGCCAACTAGAGACCCCATTTCTAACAAGGGTGTTCCAGTAGTCCAACTTACTGCTGACTAGGGCATGAGTGATGTTTGTTTCTGGCATTGCTTGGAAGCCATTTAAACAGTCAGAATTTGAAAACAGGATCCAATGACAGCATTGACTTGTGCAGTTATGTCCAGTTTGAGTATAATGATGATTCAGTTGTTCCTGGCATGGGTGCAGAGACTGGTTCAGAGTTTGACCAACTACCAGTTGAAGTCCAATATTGAGGTCTTGTCGAAGATCACTACTTCCATCTTGTCAGTGTTGAGAGTTAACTTTCATCCAGTTAGCAACTTTGGTTATGCAGGTGGTGAACTTGTTTCTTATGGTGGGGGTCGTACACGAGAGGGAGATAACGACTTGGATGTCATTAGCGTAGGAGAACATACAGATGGCATTGGCCAGAGAGATTATTGAAGCATTGATGAGGGCAGGGCTATCCTGTGCAGGTGCACGATGAGTATAGGGTGTGAGACTGTCAAATGCTGCAGACAGATCTGGGAGAATGAGGTCTGCTGTCTTCTCTGTCAAGGATCATGCATATTTCATCCATGGCAGTGATGAGTACTGTTTTTCTACTGTAGTTGAGCCTGAACCTGGATTACACGGTGTTGAGGAGCTGGTGGTTGCTGATGTGGTCAGTGAGGCACCAGTTGATACGTTTCTTTAAAACCTTGGCTAGGTAAAGTAGGAGACATCAGTCTGTAGTTGGGGTGCATGGCTTGGTCAGCAGATGGTTTCTTGAGCAGGGATGTGATGGTGACGTGTTTTAAGGTGTCCGGAAATGTGGCTTCATTGATGGAGGCATTGAGGATGAATGTTAGTACTTCTCTTGTCAGTTGTAGGTCTTTGATTAAGGCGTATTGGGACAAGGGTCAGACGAGGCCCCCAAGTCGATGGTCTTCATGGTAGGGGTACATTTGAAGGTGGTGGTGGTTTCGATGGTGGTGACGCCAGACCACAAGATTAGAATTTGTTCTTTGGTCCTGATGGGAAGTTGAGCTGCGGCGGTAGGGATCCGGTTGAGCGCGAAGTTGCTGTACATGGAGGTGATTTTGTTGCAGAAGAATTTCAAGAGCCTGTTGCAAACAGCTTGAGAAGGGATGATGTGGCTGAAGGGCGCAGGAGGTACAGAGAAATCTCTGATGAAGGCGAAGATTCTCTTACTGCTGTTTGTGCCTGGGTTGATGCACTTTGCAAGAAATGTGCACATGGTAGTCTATGTCTGCTGGTTGTGGCGTGTTAGGGTGGACTTTAAGAGATTTATATCTGTTGTGTACTTGTCCCCCGATTGAGCTCCAGTTGCATGCAGTGGCATTTTGTCAACTTGAGCAAGGGTGTCTGCACATGCAGTGATCCAACTACTGAGTTTGATGACACTTGTTTGCAAAGAGGGCGGAAGCCCAGTATTTTTCTGTCATGCTTTTCCTGCTGTGACAAGTAGATCCGGCTGTGGTAGGTGTGTGGTGATGCTGGATGGGTATGCGGAATGTGATGAGGGCATAGTCTGTTCAAGTCATAATCGCTGGCTTGTCGACTGTAATGTTGTTGATTGAGGAGAAAATCAGGTCCACAGGTGTTTGGCAGTGTGGGCGGTGTTGGGTGAGGACAAGGTTTCAGAGGTTTTCTAGAAGAAACAAAGTTTTAGTCTGTGTAGTCGTTAAGGTTGGTGGGTGCTGAGGAACTTGCATACTAGTGTGGCATGTTGCATGGGTGGTGCTTGGTCTGCATGAGAGGGTGGCAGGTTTGTGTGAGGAAGCGGAATGCAGGATGCTGTTGGTGGGGGATTGGTAGGTGTAGGGTGGGGAAAGTACATGAGAACTTGTTGAAGGGGCATGTTAATGCTCATACCGTGTTGTGTGGTGTGACAGCAGTGTTGAGAGGGGCGGCAGGGATTGGGAACACAAAAGAACACAGCAGGCTAGAGGTGGGTAAGGGGGAATACAGGTTCCTTGTGATGGGCATAGCCCAGGGATGGACAGGCACAGGCCGGCTTGTCTTTGGTGCATCAATGGCATGCCTGCACTGCTGCCACCATTAAGCACGTCCTGGAAGAGGGCAGATGCGCAGGGGGAGGGGGCAGATGAATGAGTATCTTATTGTAAAGATGGTTTTGGCAGGAAGCCAGTGATGTCATTTCATGTGCAGTTGGATAATGGGAAATGTAATAATGTTACTTCCTGTGTACATTGATGATAGTAAAAATCACATTAGGAAAGGATGGGAGGACACACACATGTAAGAACTAGATTCAGGTCCCACTGGGGCATAATGATGAAACAAGAAACAGAAACAAATGATGCAGTCCTTTTACAAAAGTCATCACAATCTCAGATTTAAATGGAGAGGCTGGTACGGCAACGGCAAAAAGTCGAGGCAGTCGGCAAATAACCTTTTACTGTGCCCAAAGAAAGTCCTTGATGGGCTAGAGACAACACAAAAAGCAAAACTCCAGAAAGTTTGGTATCAAGTGAGTCAATATGCTGAGTCCCACACCAAACCACCAACTTGTCCCCACAGCAGGCCTACACTGCATTCATGAAGTGATGCCTGGCTGCCAGACTGACACAAACTACTTTGCTAGGAATGCCGAATGCTGTCATCTACTGCTGATCATTCACCAAGCAAGGAGATGACAATTTCATAGGCCCAGGTGAAGTACCCTGCCCTGCTGCAATAGAAGGTTCTCCCAAAGCAGCAGTCTAATCAGAGGACAGACACAAATGGGCAGGAGTTCCAGGTACTGGACTCTCCTTGCCCAATCTACTGCCACTAGGATGACTTGAGCCCAGTTGTTGCTGATCTTCTTCAAAGCTCGGGCATAAGAGAGCAGCGTAATGCGTACAGGAGTCCTGAGGTCCACTCTAGGCGGAATGTGTTTCTTAGAGAGCTATCTTGAGAACTCTAACACACAAAAATGCTGACACTGATGTTGCACTCCAATGGAGAAGAGATTGTGTCAAGATTCTCATCATTCATGGAAGAGACCTTGTGACACCTCCAGGTGGGATTCGTTATTCCCTACGCAACTGAATTCATCCACCCTGGTGTTCAAAGATCCCACCAGGTGGGATGCCACCAGGAAAATACCCTGGTTTTCCAGCCACTTCCAGAGGTGTAGCACCTCCTGACATAGGGCCCACTACCCCACTCTGCTTGTTGCAGAATTACATAGCAGTGGTATTGTCCATGAGCAACTGCCCAGCCTTCCTCTAATGGATGGCAGGAAAGCTTTTTACGACAAGCACACAACCCACAAATCCAGGAGGTTTTTGTGGAGGTGGGTCTCCAGAGACCAAATACCTGAGCTTCACCTCTCCCAGATGGCTTTCCCAACCTGGAAACAATGCATCAGTTACCACTGTTAGCTCTGGGAGGGGTAGGGAAAAGGGTCTGCCGCTGACCCCATCACAGTCCAGCAGCCATTACTGCTGATCCTTTGCAGTCGCCTCCAAAATCAAGTCCTAGTCAGACAGATACCCCTGATGCTGTGCCCACTGGGACTTGATTTCTCTCTGATAAGCCTGCAAAGGCCATCAGCCAAACTTTACCAGCAGGATGCAGGAGACCAGAATTCCCAATAGCCTCAGAATCATCCTCATCGAGATTTAGGAGATGCTAAAACATGCGAATCACAGCACAAAATTCCTAGGCTCTGAGCACCATGAGGTGGAAGGCAGACAACTCTACTGTGTCCAATTAAGGGAAATGTCTGCAAAGAAGTGTGGTGTGAACCCCAATGAAGTTATACAGTTTGGCATTGTCTGGACATGGGCTATGGCTGAATGGGGCAAGCCCACCTTCAGCAGCCAATCATCAAGGTAGACTGGAATGCCTGACTTCCAAGATGCACAGCAACCACTGCTATCACTTTCGTGAACATTCGACAGGCACTGAGGAGACCGTAAGAGAGCACAGCAAACTGAATATTCTCCTGCCCCACTGTGAACACAAAACCGCTGGTGAAACTGATGCTGTTACGACTCTGTCGTCCCATTTCTAGGGGGCGCTGTAAGGAGACTGTCAGAAGCCTGGGAATCACCTCGAACACTTATCTAGAGTCCCTTGCTGAGTTCCATTTGTTTCTCTTTTTGCCATGGTATACTTTTGTAGTATTACATTTGCTTCCTGGGACTGCAAATCCCATAATGCACAGCCTGGTAGTCAGGAAAGCCTGGATTCTGTTTCCCATTGTTTTGTATGGGAGAAGTCCAGTTGCTCCTTTTCACCGGGTCCTCTCATCCAGGACTTGCGAGTGTCTGAAACTACACACACCTGAGACCTCTCCTGTGCATCCCAGTCATGTGATTCCACCTGAGGTTTTCTGCAGCTTGGAACTGCTTATAAGTAGCCATTTCCTCAAGATACCCGTCGTGCATTGGAGTTCGATTACTTTGTGTTACAGACCCCTCAACGGATGGTGTTCCATTCTTGTTCCTGTTCTGTTCCAGTTTGAACCTGTTTCCTGTTTCTTTGTCCTGCTCCTGATTGTTCCAGCCAGAGTCTGCTCCTATCTCTTAGCCTTGTACCTGTTTGTTTCTTCCAGAGCCTGCTCCCTGTTTCTCTTTCCTGCTCCTGCCTTGCTTCAGCCTGAACCTGCTCTCTGGTTCCCAGTCCTGTATACTGCTTATTCCTACTCCCTGTATTCCAGCCCTGTCTCTGCCTGTTCCAGCCAGAGCCTGCTCTCTGTTTCCCAGTCCTGTCTCGGTTTGTTCCAGCCAGAAGTTTGTGCCCTGCTTTCCAGTCCAAGTCCTGCCTTTGCCTCAGCTTTGGCCAGTACCCAGTTCCTGCCTCTACCTCTTAGTTTGTTCCTTCTGTTTCTGTTTCCTCTTGGTATTTCTGTCTGGTAAGTGTGGTAAGTGTTCTATCAGTCTTCACCAGTGTACAAGTGTCCTCCTTTGTACTGGGGTTGGCTCCTGGTCCAGCCCCCATCCTTGTACAGTGTTATATGTTGTCTTTCGGGCCTAGCAGTGACAGTGTGCTATTGCTGTTTTTCCAGGAATCATCACTGTTTTCCCAGCTGGACCCACAAGAGCTTGTCTTTTGTATGTAAGTACTATCCTTGTTTGTGCTCTAGGGTCCAGAGACAGAATCACTTCTGCTGCCTCCTTTCTATGGGGCTGGCAGGGTGACTATCTGTAAGAGCAGACTGCACAGAGGCATCAACATTCCCTGTCACTGTGGGAGGTTCTGCGCCCTACTGTGTACAACCCCAGCGTGTTTGTCCTTTAGTAATCTGTTTCCTGTTTGTTCACACAAGGGTTGCTCTGCTTTTACTTTCCTGTGCCTGTTTCCGTGTATGCCTTTAGCTGCTCTCCTGCCCCAGTACACTACCTCTTTAGGATATTCGGTGACCTCAAGGGGTGTCCCAACCAGTGTCCTGATCAGACCCGCCCGAAAACGTGACGGATGCATTGGAGCAGGCAAGCCCAAAGAGTGAGCTGTGGCTGTGCCCTCTTCAAAGCACTCAAGGCCAGAGTCTACTTTGAAATGAGAGCCATTGAAGGACACTTACGTTAGGAAAGATTTGACATCACTGGAGAAGCTGGTAGACCTCTTACAGGCTTGTCTCCTTAGTGTTACACAAGTGCCAATGGTCCAACCAATCCAATCTGTAGCATTTAACCCACAGCGAATTGTGAATTTTGCGTCACAGCCATCTTGAATGACTTGCTTTAGAGTGCGGCGAGAGTCCTTCAGTACAGCAGGTATTACCTGAGTGAGGTAGTCCCAAAGGAGTTGAGTATAGCAGCCCACTATCCGGCTGGCATTGAAAGCCTCCAATGCCGGGCTGGACAACATACAATTCTCAAAATGTTAAAGGTGTTTTGAATCTCTAGCCTGTGGGCTGGTGGGAAAGGTGTTTGGCTTGACCCTGCTCATGGATGCTTGCACCACTAAGCTTTCTGGGGGTGGGGTGCTGTATTAGGAAAACAGTGTTAACCGTGTGAAGGTGGTGGTGCCTATCTGTCTGTTTACCAGCAGTCTGGAAAAATACTTTTCCCATGACCAAAAAAGGGAGTATCTGAGGGCCTCATTGAAAGGCAACAAGGTCATCACAGAAGTAAGTCTTTCAGGGTTGGAGGACTTTGGTGACAAATGGAGGTCAAGAACCTCAGGCGGACTTCAGATCACAACTCCAAAGAAAGCACTCTCCACAGTAACTGGCCTAGGACGAGACCAGCCCAGTATTCTGTCCACTGACTCGTTAGATCATCATCCAAGTTATCTTCAGTGTACGGTCGAGCAAACTCATTCCCTTCATCATAGCGCTCATTACCAGAATCTGTGCTGAAAACATTATGGATGATCTGTGCCCTTCTTTGAAGCAAGACCAAAGAGTCCAATAAGCTGCTGAAAACATGATGGCTCAGTAGGATCAGGGCATAGTCTTGATGCCCGAGAGAACTAATGGTTGTGCTTTGTGGTCCACTGTCAATGCTCTGGGGTCAGGTGTAGGCTGTGACACGAAGAACACTGACAGCGATAAAGCTAGTGTGTGGCCCGAATTGAGTCCAGAGGTTCCAGCTGTCTCTGCAAGCAGATCCACTGGCGAGTCCCGTTCGTAAGTCCCTTTCTTAGGGCCAGAGGGTATGCCAGAGGGAGCCAAGCAGCATGCCGAAGTGACACAGCATAGCTCCATGGAACTCCTGGATTTGCTGCAGTGTCGCCAAATGACCCAGAAATTTAGTTTGCCCCTGGATGAGGGTCTGAATTGGCCCCTGAAGAGACTGAATTTGAAAGACACTCCGAAAGGCTCACTTACAACATTGCACCTTCTCAGCATTTAAGGTGGCCTAAAGAGGCCAAGACCCACTGACTTTCTGTGCTTCTTTTTTGAGTTATCTGAGGACTTCAACCTCAATGAAGATCTGTTGCAGGGATGACTATGGGAATAGGATCTTCCCTTCAACTGCTCATGGCGTGGAATCTTCTGATGTATGGCGACAAACAGCTTTTCTCCCGATCCCGGATGGCCTTCAGCTCATCAAGGCAGTGTCATGGCCCAATATCAAGCACGAAAGACAAATCTGGAGTGAGCGGTCACAGACTTTTCCTTGTGACGGTCTACAAAGCTTGAACCCTTTGGGTTTAGATGATAAGATCTACCCTTGCACACTTAGTAGGTCTAATTTAAGTAGTCTTGTGAAGAGATGAGGGGTAGCTCTGGATCTGTGTCTGGTGGAGGAGAAAGAAAGGAACTTACCTCAGCATGCACGAAAGCCGCTTTATGCAGCTCATTTCTGGAGCAACAAAACGTTGGCTCTCAGTCGCACAGTGCCACCTACTGTTGCATCGGGGTACTGCTAAAGATTTTGCAGCTTCAGTATGATTCCTGGCAATATTTGAATGGTTAGAGATCTGTAGTTAGAAGTACTGTAATTGCACGGAGGTCATTGGGGCTTCATAGGCTTACAGATGCAGAACTGGGGATTCCCATATTGTTTTGATAATTTGGGAGTTTCTTTCTTGTGTTTAACGAAGGGTTACTCGTTCCCTTCTTACTGCGATGGTGACATATATGTGAGTGGCTATTTATTGTTGAGGTTTTGCTCTTTGTGACACTATGGAATGTAAAGGAATGAGATGGACATAGGACCTTCTGTGCTGCCTAGGTGTACCATTCATTTCAGGAGATGATTATCCAACTAATGATTAATGTGATGTTAATACTTCGTAAGCTGGCTCCAAGGTATGTTCTAATTTATGTTCTCATTGAGGCTAAATTGGTGTGTGCGCAATTTATAAACCCATCATTGTTCGTTTTCAAACAGTGTAGACTCACAATTAATTTATTTATGGTGTTCTAGGATACCCCACTGGTAATCCTCCACTGTGTGTGCTTTCTCTTTGAAATGACACATTTTAGTCGTAGCCCGTCCACATCTCAGGATACTACAATGTTCGCAGATGCGAGTCTTAACCTTGCGAGTAGTCATCCCCACATAATGTAGGTTGCATGGACAAGTGATCATGTATATTGCTCGCTGAGTGTTACCATTGGAGAAGTCTCTAATATCCCATGTTGTGCTGTTGTTAAAGGTGACCTGTTTAATGACCTTTGTTAGATGGCACACACTACAGTTCCCCCATGAATAATGTCCATTGGGTAGTGGTAGGTAGTTGATATCTTTTGGTTTACTACAAAGATGGCGTGGGCAGGTGTGTACAAGCATGTCTCTAAGACTCTTTCCCCGTTTAAGTGAAAACATGGGTTTGGGAATATTTAATGAGCCACTATTGAGGCTGTGCCAATGGTTGTTGATGATGATCTTGCTTACTTGATTGGAGGCCATGTTAAATGTTGTGATACATATCGGTCTTTCCTCTTTTTGGGTAGGGGTGTCCGGAAGGGCTTCTCTGTTGTTGTTACAAGCTCACTTCATGGCTCGGTTGATTAGTCGGGGGGGAGGGGGTGTATTTCTTAGCATCCAGTTTAGATGCTAGACTCTGGGCTTGTTTTTCGTAATCTGATATCTCTGAGCAATTCCCTCTCAATCTGAGAAATTGTCCAAATGGTAGGTTCTCTCTCAAATGGTGGGGTGAGCACTATCAAACAAGAATACACAGTTTGTGGCTGTTGGTTTGTCATGGGTGGTTGTTTTAAGAGCACCATGAGTGGCTATGATGTTTAAATCCAAGAAGACCAAATGTTCCTTGCTCATTGTGCGAGTGAATTATAAGAACTGGTCCGGTCTGTTTAACCACCCCAAAAATGTCACCACTTGTGTCTCATCCCCTTTCTAGATAACCAATATGTCATCAATATATCTTTTCCACAATACTATGTTGTCTCTGTATGGATTTGTGGGGTTTAAGATTCGCTCTTTCTCTAGATAATGGACATATCCACAGAACCATTTGCGGATCCAAACAAGATTTGAAAGAAAAAAAAAGTGTATACATAGAAGTGTATATGGGTAATAGATTGGCTCTGAAAAGAACCTTTGTGTAGGTGATTACTACACAATAGAGGATACAGTCTCTCAAGTTATGCAGGAAAGGTTTGTTGCCTTTCTCTGTTAGGTGAACTTTGTCATTTCTGTATATACCCTCCACATCAAATCGTAAGTTGTTGTGATATATAGAAATCATGTTATTGTCCCTGAGGAATGCAGAAACAGCTTCACTTACATGTTCTCCGGATTTCTCTATTTGTGGGCAGAACTGAGTTGACCAGTTCTACTTCTGCCATTGGCAAATGTTTGAAATAATAAAGGCATTGTGTGGGAAGTGTCATCAATTTTTCAAAGATTTCTTTCATTATGAATTCCAAACCAACTCCTGTAACTACACCTAGGTCACTGCCACCACAGTGTACAATCATAAGATCTGGATGTTGGCAATCCTTAATAGTTTCAACCAATGGAAGTAACTGATGCCACTTTAACCCTCTATGGCCAATCCAAGTAATAGCCACATTAGGCAAACCTAGGTCCCTGTCAATACCACTTCTTTTTGCACTCGCTCTGGCCCAAAACACAAAGCTGTGACTCACAAGCCACACTCTGAGCATCTTGGAGGTAATCTGGAGAAACACTCCAGAGATCGCTGCCGCTGAATGAGGCTGGTACGGAATGAAAGGCAGTTGAAATAGAAGGTAGTAGGTACAGTATGGAAGACTAATTCCATTGGCGGGTGTAGATATTGTTTTGGGGTGAAGGGAGTGTGAATTTCCTATGTTTATTAATGATTTTTATACTAAAATGTAATGAGTTAACGTGCAAAACGGGTGACTTATGAAAACATTCGTTTTTCAGTTCTTAGCGGAGTGAAATTCAAACTAAAAGCCGTAGTTATTTTTCCATGATTCAAAAGCTTACATAAAAGTGTCTTTGAAGCTTGTGTAGATGTGCTCACAGTTACCCCTAGTGGGTTGCTGCGTTGTTTCTTACAAGGTCATGTTTTAACCAAGCATTGCATAAGGTGAAATGTCCTATTGTTTGAGAATGTTACTAATACCTGGTCTTTCCACAAGTATGGAAGTGAGTTGAAACAGTAAAAGTTCCTTCCTGAGACAAGATATTCGAGATGCGGTGAAACAATGGAGCTACAGACGAGACAGAAGAGGAAAAGTTATTCTTGAAGAAAATGTTCTAGTTAGCGTAGATTTGTTGTGTTTTAGGTAATCAATTTAGTTGTTGATTGGTCAATATAGGGGGTGGTTTCAGCCAATCATAAGCTTATTAGGACTTAGTATAACAACTTGGGTAGAATTCTTTAAGAGTTAGTATGATTATTAAAATTTTGGAGTTTGTAGAGCAGATTGGAGCCGATGAAGTTTGCATCGGCTGACTGGGTTGGCTGTCATTAGCCCATAACTGATGGTGTCCCCTGGCTGAAGCAAGCTACTTGCTGTTTCAACTTTTATCATTGGTAATGAATGTCACTGTAATGCAATGTGTGTCTCTTTTGCTTTCTAAGTACCAGCTGTAACTTATGACTTAATTACTGCATATTAATAATATATATTGTTTTAATCATTAACTGAGAGAAAGAGGGTTTTCTAAATTTGTGTTACTAAATTCTTTTCACATGAAGCCCAACATGTGGATGCTAATTTGTGTTTAGTGAGGGAACTAATTTTGAAATGGCATGTTTTGAACTCATTTGATGCTGAACTAATGTATACTTTGCCATTATTACCAGTCTTTGTATTATTAATAAGTGTGATTCTTTTGGAGATAATTCAATTGTTTTGATCAAATTGAGATATGATGCTTTAACCAACCGCTATTGATCTTATATGCTTATCATTTGTGTTGGAGAGTTATTTTTGAGACGTTAATATAGGGAAATAAATCTATGAATTCTTCTTAATAAACTGGTGTGGTTCTTGATTGGAGTTCTATATATTGATTGTTATTAACCTTTGTTGATACTCACAACATTCATTGATGACATCTCCTCAAACCTATGTCGCTTCGATCCATCGCCCTTTAGGACAGAATCCACTATTCACTGTAGATAATAGCTAGGATTCTGTGGCGCGTTAGCAGTTTTTGGAAGCTTGTTTTGATGATGTCGTGAGGTTTGGGGTGCGCTGAAGTTGTTGGTTTGTTCTTGCTTTTCTTTTTCAAATTGTTAGACGAACTTGAGAGGATAAGTTGCCTTAAGTGACTTTCTCTGGGTCTTGGAGACCCCTAGGTTAAATGTTACGTTCCTGGCAGTGTTTGATCGTATTTGAATGAAGTGTTTTTGCGCTTGCACAGCTTTAGCTAATTTGCAGATGATTGTGTTGGATAGGAGTCTGGAGGAGTAGAAATACTCAAATGAGTTGATTAGATGGAGGGGGCGTACTCCTAGCGGTATGAGAGTAGGGAAGCAGTAGGTGGCGCTTGATGCAGGAAAAATTATCCACCTGATTGTTGATGACAGACCCAAGGAGAGCGGTCAGGGGCTCCGGCATATATTAATAAGTGTAGATAGGCACTTGTAATTCGTTCAGTTAGTAGACCGATCCGTCGTGATTGGTAAGTTGAGTTTGTGAGAAATTGGTGTGAATGAAATTATACTGAAGACTTGGTGAGTACTAAGTGCACTAGACAATAATCCAACAAACAGTGGAGAAGTGAAGTTCACAGGTCACATTTTGCTCACAATTGTGGGTACTGTGAAAAAGGAGTAGGCGAAAGATGAAAGTTTCTTTGGAAGGTTCTGAAGGATATGCGTTACCCTACCTGTAGTGAATGAGCAAATTTGTTTTCTTTATTTTATTAAGATAGCTCGCAAATTAATAGTGTGTTGATTTTATGTGTGGGTTGTGAAAGATTGGTACGACAGACTTTGTCAGCGTCTCGGTGGAAGGGGGGTGAATGTGTGGGTGTGACGAAATTGGTGCAGCGCTGGGATTGGTTTATTAGTAAGAAGGATTCACGCACAGATTTGTCAATCAGTCCGACAATAGAGTAACGCAATTGGAAGGCAAGGGGGTCAAAGAGAATTGTAGGATCGTAGTCACTTTCCATGATTGTTTTTTGTTTTTTTTATTGTTTGTATTTGTTTTACTTGAGTTTGAGAATAATTTTTGTTGTAGATATCAGGGTTTGAATAAATTGAGACGAAAATTACGTTTTTCAAAGCTTTGAGAAGTGCATTGAGGGGTGATGAATACATTCCGGCACTCGAAGGAGGGGTTTGTCTGCCAGAAAATACTCCAGAATATATTGCATTTGAGGCGAGAGGTGCAGCGGCATGTCTTTGGTTGAAACATTGGGTTAAGATTACAAAGAAAGAAGGTTGTCTAGCTTTTCCAGAACATGGTACATTTAATTTAAGAATGCTGGATAATTTGAGGTAAAAAATGTACAGTTTAAAACATTCATCAAGGCCAGCAGAGTACGAAGAAATAGCAATATGGGAGCTGGTAGCGAAGCAGCAAAAGCCTTTAAAATTTGGAAAGAAAACGAGAAGAGTAGAAAAGATGTTATCTGAAGCTGTATGGGATGAAGAGCAGAAAAGGTGGAGAATAGAAACATTACATGGGGACAGATTATTTCCTGTGAGAAAAGGAAGATACAATTGAGAGAAAAGATGGCAAGAGAAAGAAGGATTCACAAGACATGAAGGAGCTGAAGCGAGTTATGTTTAATGATGGTGAAATGGCGATGATGAGATAGTTACTCATGTTTTAGATACATATCCTCCACCAAATGTGAGAGAGCAGAATGAGAACAGATCAAATGGGAGTGTAATTAGTAATACAACTCCTGCTGCACCACTGATTTCAGAATCAACAAAGCGTATCCTGGACAATGAGAGAGTTCAGATGCAGAGTAGTTTTAATGATTCATTAAGCAACAGACAGCAGTTTGAAATGAACATTCCTGAGATACAGTCAGAGGCTCAGATTGTGAAAACTACTAATTTAGTGTTATCAAAAGGTCATCAAGGGATGAATTTAGGAGAACCTGTACATATACAAATTCCACAGATGCAGAGAATGAGTGCAGGACAGATGCAGAAAGTTGGAATACTGATTAATCCAGATGCAATTACTATACCTATGAAGATGGGTCCGGTAACTCCATTATATGTTAGTGTGGAGCGAATTCATTGATAAATGTGCAGAATAGACAAGGACCAAATTTAAAGGAGACAAATTATTTAATAGATTTGTCACCTGTTGAGGATTTAGGAACAATGGCTCCGCAGCAGAGTACGAGACTAGGGCAAGAGCGAGGAGCAGGAGCGCAAGCCAATGGAGTATCATTGAAAGGCTTGTCTTCACAAGAAATCACAAAATGGCAGGAAGATTTAAACAATTCAAAACAACAAGAGAGAAGGGATAAAGAGGAAGAGACAATAAATTAGGTGAGATTAAACATGAAAGGGGTCGAACTTTTAGAAGGGGCCTTAAGGTTGAACAGACTTAAATCCTAAACCGAAGGGCAATTGAGATATCTATGTAAAGTCATTTCTAAGGGAGCAAACAGGGTTTATCAACAGTTACAAGATGTAGCAGACGATTACGACATTGAGTTGACAAAAATGAAAACACTAAAAAGAAGTTATAGATTAAATTTGGAGGAAGAAGACTTCATTTACTTAACTGCAGGTTTGGAGGGCATTGGACAAATGGGAGAGTAAATGGGACAGGAAAAGAGACCAAAGAAAGATGATGGGTCCAGACAGGGGATACAGTAAAATTTTTACCAATGAGAGAAACTCCAGGATGGAACTTTATACATGTACCCTGGAATAGAAGTGATATAAGTTTTACGAATGATTACCCAAGACAGAGAGAAATCAATGGAGTGGTACCAGCAGATAGGTTTGTGAAACTTTCGAAATGTCTGTGGGAAGACTTGAATACACTTTTTGACATTGTTGTTCCAGCAGATTTGTAGATTGAATGCAAGAGAAGTGTTGATTGGCCGACGAGTGAACCACAAAGGGATTCAAAAACAGGTGTGCCATCTTCTGAAGTAAAAAAATCATTACTATGAAGTCATTGAGTTTTTGAAGATGAGAATTTTGCCGAAAAATGTTGATTGGCAGCGCATAGATAGAACAACACAGGAACTGAAGGAATAAGTTCATGTGTATTATGAAAGATTGTTGAAGGCTTTCAAACAATTCAGTGGTGCAGAAACAATTGAGGAGACCATGAATCATTTGGTGTTCAGATTTGTTGATGGGATGAAACCAGAATCATTTGATCTGTTGGCAAGCAAAGCCAATTGATGAAGCTTTGCAGAATACTGTAGTGATGAAATTGAGTTGAAGCAGAAAAAGCTGAAAGATAAAGCAATGGTGATGCAGATTAAGGCTGCACAGACAGGATTTCAACAACTGCCACAGGGAAATGGTTTGTTTCTGAGTCAAGGTGGAATGATGCTTCTGGTAGTTAATCGAAATGTAGATTTGAGTTCAGTTGTGATGTGAGATAAGCAGCAAAGGCGCATGGTTTTACTTTGTCACATTTGCTGATTGCTGTGACATTGGAAAAGACAGTGTCCAATGCTGAATCAGGAAGGAATGGTTCAGCAAACAGATGGTGTCAATTCATTTCAGGGCAGGACCTAGAATAGGAGGTCAAAATCAAGATTTCCAGAATAATGTGAATAATATGCGAGGTTGTCAGCCTTTACAGCCGGTGCAACAAACGCAAAATGTACAACCTCAGGTACAAATGCCACAAATACAACAAATGTAGCCACAGGTGCAGATGGTGCCTGTACAGCAAATGCACATACCGAGACAGGTTCAAATGATACAGAGCCCAATGGAACAGCAACAGGTTATGCTTTCGCAAGTGGTCATGAATCAGAGTGAAAACAAAAGTGCAAAGATAGTTGAACAATTTCCCTTACAAATTGAGAATGAAATAAACGCTGAATGGCCGTTGGATAGTTCAAATGAGGACGAGTATATGAAGGCTGCATCATTAGATGTGGATAGGTGAGGTCCTTATGTGCAGGGTGAAGTACATGGTCATGAGATAAATGTTTTGGTTGACACAGGAGCAACACGCTCAACGATAAGGACAACAGAGATCCCACACATACTTGTTTCCAAAAAAACGGTGCAGATAGTAGGCGTTGCAAATAAACAGTTGGTTAATGCCCTTGCAGAACCAGTTCTAGTGAAAATTGGAAATTTTAGGGATTGTCATAGTTTTGTTGTTTGTGATTCCAGTCCGGTATCACTATTGGGAAGAGACTTACTGTGCAAGGTAAATTGTTCGATTATGTGTTCAAGAAAGAGAATCACGCTGGAGATCTTTAGTGACAATGAGAAAAATTTGCCAGTTGATGAAAAGAATTATGTCGTGTGAACTATCTTTATTGAATGTTGAGGATGATCAGGCAATTGATGAAGAAGAGACAAACGAAGAGCACAATTTGGAAGATTAAATCAATTTCTTTCAAGTTTTTTAAAAGAAGGATTTGCCGAATGACTTGCAGGAAAGGGTTAGACCAAAGGTTTGGGATTTTTTTTTAGGAAAAGACATTGGTTTGATTAAAGGAGTTGAAGGAGTCAGAGTGGCACTGAAAGAGAATGGGGTGTTTCCACAAACTGCTCAATACCCGATGACAAATGGGATAATAGAGGGGACAAGACCATTGATAGAACAATTTTTGGAGCAAGGAGTTTTTAAAGACGTGATGAGCAGTCGGTGTAATTCACCAATAATGGGTTTGAAAAAGCCGAATGGGAAAATACATCTGGTCCAGGACTTGAGAAAAATAAAAGAACTAGTGGTGAAGTGCTGTCCAGTTGCTCCAAATCCAGCAGTAATAATGTTTCAGATTCCATGTGAATCAGAATGGTTCAGTCATTGATTTGTACCAAGCTTTCTTTTCAGTACCTCTACATGAGGGTAGCAGATTTCTTTTGTTTCAAATTCCTGAGCAGAGTCTATTGTTAGTGATTCTGAAAACCCTTGTGGAATTCTACACTATCGATTTTCAACCAGATCTTGAAAAAGAACCTGTAGTCATTGGTAAAGCCTTATCAGTCGACTTTAGTACAGTACACTGATGATTTGATTGAAAACAAAGGAAGGCTGCAAAGAGGATACAACTGCAGTGTTGAATTTTCTGGGAGACAATGGTCATAAAGTTTCTCCTGCTAAGTTGCAGTATTGTCAGCAAGAAGTGAAATATTTGGGACATTTGATCGAGAAAGGGTCGAGGAGAATTTCCAGAGAGAGAGTGTAGCGGCAATAATGAAAATGAAAATGCCCAGTTCACAAAAAGAGTTGAGAATGTTTTTGGGTATGGTAGGATATTGTCATCAGTGGATCCCGAATTTTTCAGCTGTTTCAAAGCCATTGCAGATGTTGACAAATTAGGATGTTTCAGATCCCATAATGATGGATGAGGAATGTGTGAGAGCTTTTACTGGGCTAAGAGAGAGTTTGTGTCAAGCACCAGCTTTAGGTATGCCTGATTACACAAAACCTTTTCTATTGTTTAGTCATATGAGAGGTGGATGTTCCTTTGTCTGTCTTGACACAAAAACATGGTGGTGTCAATCGTCCAGTAGCATGTTTTTCAGATACTTTGGATAATGTTGCAGCAGTCTTACCTGGATGCTTAAGAACAGTTGCAGCAGTTGAGCAGAGCATTACTCAAAGTGAAAATCGTGCGATGGGTTATCCTCCGACAGTGATGATACCTCATTCAATAGAAAGTCTATTGACCAGGTCAAAAACACAGTACTTGACAAATCCAAGACTGACACGATATGAAACAGTGATTCGGGGGGGCACCAAATGTAAGGATAAAAAGGTGCACAGTGCTTAACCTGGCAACTCTATTACCAAATGAGGGGAAAGATCTGTCTAACATAGACGATGTTGAACATGATGGTTTGGAAGTGACAGAATTATGTACTAAACTAAGAGACGATATCAAATATACTTGTCTGGAAGACAACGATCAGATTCTCTTTGCCGATTGTTCCTGTTTACGAGACAACAGAGGTGCATTAAGAGCAGGATATGCAGTGTGTAGAGTCACAGCCATATTAGAAGCTTCATGGCTTAAAGGAGTGATTGCTGCACAAGTCTGAGTTGGTGGCTCTTACTAGAGCATGTCATTTATCAGATCAGATGAAAGTGACAATCTACACTGATAGCCAATATGTATTTGGTATTGTACACGATTTTGGGCAGATTTGGTCACAAAGTGTGGTTCCTGACTTCTTCAGGTTCACCTTTAAGAAATGGAGAAAGAATACATGATTTGTTACAGGCAGTACAGAAACCAGAGAAAATTGCCGTGGTTAAATGCAGTGCACACCAGAGGGGACAAGATTATGTAACTTTGGGAAATGCTCATGCAAATCAAGTAGTAAAATGTTGTGCTCTGAATGGGATTTCATTGAAAGAAAATTGATGTCTGAAAATGAGATGTATGCAAATTTTACTATGCAGATAGTGGACACACTAGACGAGTTGAAAGCAGTACAGAACAATGCTCCAGAAGAGGAAAGGAGGGATTGGATTAGGCATCGATGCATACAAAGGGAAGATGAAATTTGGGTTACCATTGAGGGAAAGGTAGTCTTGCCAAACAGTTTGTTAACTCAAATGGCTAGGTACTACCATGGTCAAGCGCATATTGGAAGAGATGCGATGAGAACTTCTGGTACGATCCAAAATTCAGACGAGCAGCAGAGCTGGTGTCCCATAGGTGCATAGTTTGCCAACAGATGAATGTTGGCAAAGGAACAATTGTCAACATAGGTCACATACATGTGGCGGGAGGTCCATTCAGTAGAATGCAAATGGATTTCATTGAGATGCCTGCATGTGCTGGTTTGAAATACATGCTAGTGATTGTGTGCATTTTCAGTCATTGGATTGAGGCTTACCCAACCAGGAGAAATGATCGTCTCACAGTGGCTAAGTTGCTTTTGCGAGAACTAATTACACATTTTGGTTTTCCGGTTTCAATTGAATCAGATAGGGGTACACATTTCAATAATGAGGTGATAAAATTGCTTTTTTTGGCATTAACCATTCAGCAGAGACTACATTGCAGCTAACGCCCAGAAGCTTCAGGTCTTGTAGAGCAAATGAATGGAACATTAAAATCACGATTGGCCAAAGTGTGTGCCTTAACAAATTTGAAATGGCCAGATGCTTCACCTCTAGTACTAATGTCAATGAGAAGAACACCTGACAAAAAGACTGGGTTGTCTCCGCATGAAATATTGATGGGGAGAGCAGTGAGATTGCCAGCAATTCCCGCAAAAGCACTTGTGAATATTACAGATGATATGGTGCTAGATTACTGCAAAAGCCTGGCTGATGTGGTTCGGTCTTTCATCAGGTGGAAGTTGAAACAGCTCAACAAACTCAAGGTCAAGGTCACAGTCTGAGAGCCGGAGACTGGGTGCTTATACGAAAGCACGTACGAAAGGCTTGCCTTGAGCCACGGTGGAAGGGACCTTATCAGATCAGGAATACTACAAGAACTACTGTGAAGTGTCCTGGTTTGCCGAATTGGGTGCTAGCAAGCCATACGAGAAAAGTGCATGATCCAACAGAAAGAGAAGAGGCACTGTTGAGATTAACAGTTGAGAATATTGGGGGGGGGAAGGAAAGTGAGAAAGATGTCGAGAATGACAGAAATGTACCTACTCCCATAACAGAGGAAAAAGAACGGAGTAGTGAAGAAGTTGAACAAGGTGCAAAGGGAGTAGGGAAAAAAAAAAAAAAATCAGTCCAAGAAGAAAGAGATAAGACTGATTTCGATCTAAGGGGGGTGCCCTCGAAAGAAGGTGAAAAACAAGAATCAATTGAAGAAAGATCTGCTCAGATGGAGGTGACCTCAGCAGCAAGTGGTTTGACAAACCAAAGAAGAGACAAACCCCATTGAAAAAGGAAGTGAGAATAGTTCCCGCCCAAGTGGATTATACTCTTCCAGAACCAATTGTGGGAACGTCTGAAGAAAAAGGTCCCAAGGCAAGTAAAGACTCAATATTGAGAAGATTACTGACAAAAGGAACATTGAAAGGAGACAATTGGCCAGAGAAAGCTGCAAAGAGTGGAAAAGTTGATGTAATACCACCAATTCAAGAGGAGAAAGAATTGCCTGGAGAAAACACCAGTGGAGAAGATAGTGAAAGTGGAAGACGCCCGAAAAGAAAAAGTTGCAAGTAGAAGATATACTGGACCTGAAAGGGCATATCTGAATACAAGTGATTGGCAAGAAGAATTTTTGAGCTATTGCTTTGACAGAGACTTAAAAAATTCTTATTTTGGAACATGAAGACTTTCAAGAAATAAAGTTTGGGTAAAGAAAATGGAAATCGAGTTTGAAAAATCATACTGAAGAGACAAATAAGATTTACTGGAGAAGATAAATGAATTACTGAATCAGACAATCTGCTATACTGAACTTGACAAAAGAACTGCCCAAGAGTGAATGAAATATTGAAAGAAAGAAAAAAAATGTTAGGAGGGATTGTTGAAGTTTTTTATTTTTTTTAAGTGTTTTTGAATTATTTATTTTTTTAAACATAGAAAATGAGTAACTCACATAACCAAAAAAGTAGGATTAGTTGTTGTAAAGTGTTTAGTATTGGATTAGCGGTCGTGAGTGTGTTAATGTTTATTGTTGTTCGTAAGGGCACCTGTTTAGGAGCTGGATGGAGCTAACCAGACTACGAAAATAAGTTCTTTAGATTTGGTTGATAAGTCACTAACAAAAGATAAATTTAGGATAGATGTCAAATACTTACACGGAGAGAAAGAGCTTTCTTCTAATGTTTTCTATCGCTTATTGCATGAGTATGTTGAGGTGATGGACGCGAATGATTATGTATGTACACAGATTCCGACTTCAGTGGAAGGAGGAACTACTTAGCATAACCTGCTTGTAACTTATGCTATAAGTTGCAGTCTTTTGCTAACGCGTTTCTATATTCAAGAATATATTCACTATTTTTATTCAAACTATGACATTGTATTGGCTTTCATACCAGTTATAGGTTATTTGAATAAAATAGTCAAAGAAAATAACAGTAATTACGAGAGATTTCTTTGAGCCTACTTTAACTTTTGGCACAGCTTTCGCACATCGCAATAATTTAACTTGTTTACCAACACCAGTAGAAAATAAGTTTTTCGGATAACACAGAAGACAGGAGAGAAATAAAGGCAAATATAGATAAGGGAATCATAAGTAGAAAGCCTGGAATAGATTAAGCTTATAGTGACATTACTAAACAAGGAAAACTAACAACAGATGCTGAGCATGTAGGAAAACTTTGTATGCATAGACCTTGGAGTAAAAATGACAGTGTTTGTTGGAAAGAGTGAGTGTAGACATGTTTTTATGTTTAGGAGTAAGTGGGGTTTTATGATGCATGGACAGGATCCTCCAATACCTGGGATTTACTATATTTGTGGAAGAAATGCATATTACCGTCTTCGTAGAGGAAGAAACATGTTATTTGGGAATAGTCTTTCCAAAACTCTATCCGTTGGAAGACTTGAGTAAGATCCCCGATACAATGAAATTTCAAAAGAGACAAAAGCGAGAATCAATTTCTAGCATTGTGGGAGACATATTCGGGGCTTTAATTCCTTCAGTGGGAGTAGTCCTAAATTCGATTAAGATTCAGAAGTTGTCTACAATAGTAGATAACATGTTGACAAGATATTCCGGAGCTATCATTCTTCTGGATACAGAATTGGCTGCTACAAGAGCTATGGCACTTCAGAATGGCCTTGCGTTAGACATTCTTTTGCCAAAACAGGTCAGAGTTTGTAAATTATTAGGTTATAATCATTTTTCCTACATTCCTGACAACTCGGGTAAAGTCAAAAAGTTAATTACTAATGTAACAAACACTAATAGTAAGGATCTAAAATAACTAATAGAAACTACAGTTTGGGAAAAGGGATTGAAGATGTGGGAAATTGGTTTAGCAATGTGGGGAGAAATTTTATTTTGACAATAGCAAAATGGGTGTTAATTATATTTTGTCTAATTGGAATTTGGTGAATGTATAAAGTGCTAAAATGGGTTTAGAAGAACATTGGAAAAGAATAGAAGAAACTTTAAAATACAAATGAATACATTTTATAAAGGAAATAAAAGAAGAAAAACAATGGATTGATGTGATGACAAGAATCATCATCAGAGGAGGGACTGGGAGTGTGAATTTCCTAATATGTTTATTAATGATTTGTATACTAAAACGCTTAATGAATTAACGTGCAAAACGAGTGACTTTTGAAAACGTTTGCTTTTCAGTTCTTAGCTGAGTGAAATTCTAAATAAAAGCAGTGGTTATTTTCCATGATTCAAAAGCTTACATAAAAGTGTCTTTGAAGTTTGCATAGAAGTGCTCACAGCTTACAAGGTCATGTTTTAACCAAGCATGGCATACGTTGAAATGTCCTATTGTTTGAGAATGTTACTAATATCGGGTCTTTCCTCGAGGATGGAAGTGAGTTGAAATAGTAAAAGTTTCTTCCTGAGACAAGATATTCGAGAGGCGGTAAAACAATGGAGCTACAGACGAGACTGAAGAGGAAGTTATTCTTGAAGAAAATGTTATAGTTAGCGTATATTTGTTGTGTTTTAGGTCGTCAATTTAGTTGTTGGTCAATTATGGGGGTGGTTTCATTTCAGCCAATCATAAGCTTATCAGGATTTAGTATAACAACTTGGGTAGAATTCTTTAGGTGTTAGTATGATTATTACAATTTTAGAGTTTGGAGAGCAGACTGGAGCAGATGAAGTTCATATTGGCTGAGTGGGTTAGCGGTCATTAGACCATAACTGATGGTGTCCCCTGGCTGAAGCAAGCTACTTGCTGTTTCTACTTTTATCATTGGTAATGTATGTCACTGTAATGTAATATGTGCCTCTTTTGCTTTCTAGGTACCAGCTGCATCTTATGCCTTAATCATTAACTGAGATAAAGAGGGTTTTCTAAATTTGTGTTACTAAATTCTTTACACATGAAGCCCAATATGCTGATGCTAATTTGTGGTTAGTGAGGGAACTAATTTTGAAATGACATGTTCTGAAATAATTTGATGCTGAACTAATGTATATTTTGCCACTAGTACCGGTCTTTGTATTATTAATAAGTGTAATTCTTTTGGAGATAATTTAATTGTTTTGATCAAATTGAGATATATAAGACACTTTAACCAACTGCTATTGATCTTATATGCTTATCATTTGTGTTCGAGAGTTATTTTCGTGACATTAGCATTGTTAATATAGGTACATAAATCTATGAATTCTTAATAAACTGGTGTGGTTATTGATTGGAGTTATATATATTGATTGTTATTAACCTTTGTTGATACTCATGACCTTCATTGATGACACCCCCTCAAACCTGTTGCTTCGATCCATCGTCCTCTAGGACAGAATCCACTATTCGCTGTAGATAATAGCTAGGATTCCGTGGTGCGTTAGCAGTAGTGAGGTGATGTGAGTTATAAGTATATGTGGGATTGGGTTTAAAAAAAAATAATAATAATAATAATTGGAAAACAGTAAAAAGAGCTGTGATATGTTTACTCTGAAAGATTCAACCGCACCTGGCTTGAAACAAAGAATGCTCTAGTCAAACAAACTTGTGACCTGGTGCAGCAGAATCTTGCAGACTGTGTAACCACAGTAACAGAGCTACAGGAGCATGAGGGGGAAGGGAATAGAAAAAAGAAAAGAAAAAAAAAAAAGTTTTTTTGTTTTTTTTAAGAAGAAAAAGAAACAAGCATTTACAATGCAACGGGTCTCGCGTTTGCTCATGTTAGAGCTGATAGCGTTGTAAAGTCCTAACCCGACTTTTCACCTATCGGCAAAAGTGCATTTATGTATGTAACCCGAAAAAGTGCAATTAACTATGTAAAGCGCTCGACTTCGGCCAAGCAAAGTCATGCTAGTAAATTAGAGAAAAAGTAGTCCACGAGCCTGACAGAAAACAGCGAGCCTCGCATGTTTTCTGTACTTGGTCGATGCGCTCGAGGAGGGCTAACCACCGGAAAAGGCATGACGTATGCATGCCTTCGACTAATGAAAGCAAGCAGATATTAGGCAAGCCCACAAACCAATGAAAAACACTGACGTGATGTCGACAGGGCTCCGAGCCCTTTTCTAAACCCTAAAGCGTCTTGCTGCGATACACATGCGCGAGCGCATGCAACGCAGGCTCGACCCCAATAATTTCCAAACTTCCCCATGGATCAAACTGAATTTTACATATTGTACACCACAGTTGGTCCGCAGATCTGGCAAAACTCATCTTATTGGCTAACTTTTCAGAAGCACTGCACAGGGTTAACTATACAAACCAGTGAGACGTTGCAGAACATTGTATTAACATGAAAGGGAGATTGTGATTGGTTTACTGACCCAGCAACCTTGAAAGGAGAGTTGAAGAGGTTGCCATTACTGGTTCTCTATGGAGAGTGGACTTCCATTCTTGTGGTTGATTTTCTGAGCTTTGTTCAGTGAAAAGAAATTGTAATCAATACTGAAAGAGAAACGTGGAGCACTAGAATGAGAATCTTCAGGTATGTGTAGTGAAATGTACTTTATTTTAGAAAGTGTTAGTATATGAATAAATTAGTATTAGGTTGCAAAAAGTGAGTAGCGTGTTCACAAAATGCTATAAAAGATAAATACTGGGTTTGTGAGGTATGTAAAGGAATTATACAAGTAATTCATTATATAAGAAAGGTATTCAGCTAAACTTGGATAAAGAGTTTCATGGACGTTTCCAGTTTCTATCAGTATATTAAAAGTGAACCCTCATGTATGCTGAATCTAGTATGTTGAATGCACTAAGGAGTAATTTAATGGTTAAAAAAATGCTATATTGGAGTTGTAGAAATGTAATTGTGTCTAGTGAAAGTCATAAAGTCACTTGTGTATTCACCAACGCAGATACTAATATACCAAGTCATACACCAGGGATCACACTGATAGATTCAATAACACATCCAGAGAGGCACTGATCTGTACACTGACACACCTATGCACACTGATGTATGCACTAACATCCCCTACGTGCGTACTAGTGAGGAAACCCTGGCATGCAGTGTTGTATGCACTGACAACCAGGTGACCCTGATGCATTGACTGAAACACCCAGGTGCACTGTATTGCACACAATATAATAGTGTGACAGTGATGTATACAATCACACATCTAGGGATACACTGACATATACACTTTGACACTTCGGTATACAGTAATGGATGTAGTGGGACACAAGAGATACACTCTTATATAGACAGAGAGCCAGGCGCACACACCGATGTATACAGTGATGCATTCAGACACACTCTTACATTTACAGATACATCCAGGGATGCAATTATGCATCTACTGATAAATCCAGGCACATATTGGTGCATGCAGTCACGTGGACACTGATGTATGTATTCCGAGAATCATTCAGCTGTACAGTGATGAATACACTGAAACACCCAGAGAGAGAGAGAGATGGATAGATATATACACCTAGGAGTACACTCCATGTATTAACTACCACACACTGATGCATACACTGATAGGCAGGCAGAAACTCATGCATACACCCACAGATATATACAAACTTATGCAATTGCTGATACAGCCACTACTGCATATATTGGCATATCCAAATGCAAAATGATGCACGCACTGACAAATCTAGCCCCACATGATTGCAGACTGACACTCTGATTTATAGATTAATACATCCAGAGACACATTAATATACACAATAACACACAGATGCATATAACCGAGACACCCAGGAAGACACTAATACAGAATCTAACAAAGCCAGTTAAATAGTAATGCTTCCATTCAAATATACAGGTAGACGCTATCATATACATTGATATATTCACGATCCGATTTACACAAACACTAACACACCCAGGGACACAATTATGGATAGATTGAGACACCTAGACAGAAACTGGTAAATAAACTTATACATGGAAATGAAAAGTTATATATGCACTCACACAGGTAAGGAAATACTGATGAATAATAAAGACTCAAACGCAGCTCTTTGTATAATTCAGTGGGGGTTCTAACCAGAACCGTTTTTTTTTTTTCGTTCAGTATCTGAAAAGAGCGAGAATTCAAGAGCTTGTATCAGCAAATGAGTGGGTGTGTGGACGATGCCATCAGAGAGGTCCTTGACCGATGTCATGAGTGATGTAATATGTGAGGTCATAAGCAATGCATTACGCAAGATATAGTTAGCTCAGGTAACTAGAACTGCTGAATTTCTACGGTTTTGTACGAGTAAATTGAAACTAACGTCCATGTAACCTGTATTTTTTTCAGTGAATATATATTATTCTATGCTTGACATGTTCATAGGTCACTGCATAATTTCTTTGCAAGTTATCTGATTAGATGCTTATGAGCCGTTTTATTTATCTATCACAGTAGGTAAATATCTTACCTACAAGCATTTCACTTTAAATATTGAGGAAAAAATAATATAAAAAGTACACAAATTACCTTCTAATACTGCAACACACGAAAGCCTGTTTATACAACTCTAAATCTCAATGTATGTGCTATACAACTTCAAGTTCCAATATATTATTCTCCTTATACATTTATTCCCTTTCTATGTAATCATGTATCTATATATTACTTTAGTTCTACTGTGCAAGAGAAAAAAAAAATGCTAAAGTAAAACAAAATACATACTTTCCTATGCAATACATCGTCTCACCATATACCTCTCTCAATCATTCCTCTATCTCCACACTCTGACTCACCCCCCCCCCAAACCTCAGTTTACTATGATCTCCAAAACAACTCTACTAAATGCTCCCTCATGCATCTCTTTTGAGTCATTCCAAACCTCATTTTACTTTTAAGATCTGACTAATCCCTTTCTACAGACTTGTCCCTCCATCTCTCCTTTACTCATCCCAAACCTCATCATACTACTAGGATTACCCAACTAACTTTCTGAAATCTTCCCTCGTCGATCCCTCCATTATTCTATTGAATCCAACTAACAGACTAACATGTCCACCGCTCATATTAACTCATATTTCCCTATATTAATACTATATTCATATTGCTCTATACTAATTCACCACTAATGCTTTTTGGTCTTGGAGTAGCGTGCTACTCGACGAAAAGCACTTTGATGCCTCGTCAGAGGTAGTAAGCATATATAAAACAGTTACAATAAGGATGGAACAATCATGTCCCAAAGTAGTGTGTCCATGGAAAGATGAGTTTTAGCATATTTACAAACTCCTCTGCAACGAAGATATAGCCTGAGAGATACCCTTGCAAACTAATACCCTTTACTGGGATGGACGATTAAGGTAGCCCCACAAAAATTAGGGGGGAGGGGGTGTAGAGCAAGGTAATGCTATAAACAGGGAAAATATTTTTCCCTGTAGATGACACTGAAGTAGAAAAGGAAAAAAGTAATTTCAGGAGGCATAGCTGTACAACACGTGCTGCTGCACTGTTAACATGCCTAAAGAGGGCCCCCAATCAAATCTGCTTATCCTCATAGGGTACACAGGCATGGCTGGTACTGAAGGCAGTGCCAGTGCTTTGATCTTCACACAGAGCACCCAGGAAGGAGTCCAAGAAGCACAGAAGACAGCACAGTGTATGAAGAGGGTTCGCCAGGGTATGGAATGTCTGCTCTACCTGACCATGGACAAAAAGGTAGAATGAAATCAATAATACATGATAGAGGAAGAGCCACAAATTAAGTCTACTGGGAACGTTGTCCTGAAAAAATGGAGAATTAGCACAGACTTTAGATAGCCCACCATCTCTGCTGCTGAAACTCATGTAAAACCTTATCACTTTCCAAAGCACAACCAGCAGAGCAGGCTGTGGGGTCAGATACTCCTTGAGAGTATGTCAGACCCAAGATGTCCCATACTAACAAAAAGGTTTGCAGTTGGTAGTACGGGGAACAAGCTCTGCACTGATCAGTGCTTTGATCTCTTTTGCAGTGTCAACATTTCAAAGATTGGGTGCACACAAACATTAAGAGGCCCACCTCTGACAACTTTTGAGAACCTCGCTCTATGCGATCCGACTAGTTGGCACTCTTTATCAAATGCCAATTACAAATCAAGAAAGACCCGATCAAGTGTGAGATGATTTGGGAGCAGCTTTCTTTGGACCCCACAGAAGGTGGTGGGCTGTACTATCCAACCCTGAAACAAGTGAAGACTATGATACTGAGGCCACACCCGCGGAGGGAGACAGATACAATCTTTCATTGCAAAAACCCACAGCATGCTTCTTGAAGAGAATATTAAGTACTCCCCCAGTTACTAACACTGACTGGGATCACTCCCGGGACCCCACCCAAGTTTCTTGGAACGATCCCTCATGACCTTTCTAACAGAAAGGGTATTTTGGTACTGCATCCAGTGACATACACCCTAAATCTAGCTCTTCATAATAAATCAAACTTGCTTTTCCTTTTTTTAAGTACCCCTGCACCTTCTCTATGCATGAAAGCCAGGTACCACTGCAATGACACCACCATGATAAATATTTTACGGAACACAATACAGCCACTGGATAAATGGTGTAAATGAGTGCTGTAGCTTAAGATAACTAATCTGAGAAAAGATGTGGGAGAAGACGGGGCAGACCCATGTTGATTATTAGCTTAAACAGATTATTAGCCACACAGCTTGACAGAGGAGGGGGAAGGGGAGAGGTGGGAGGAGGAAAAGAACCAGGGCTGATATGTACACAGATAGGTGCATGCAGCATATGATGCATCCAGTAATAGTGCACAAGGTTCTATAATAAACCGGCTACAGAAGCAGTATCAAGTCTCAAAATAAATTGTAAGGGATAGCCACAGGTTGAGAATGATTATTGCAGATGTTGTGCAACACAGGGGAAAAACTATGACTACACCTGCGTATGAAGCTATGGCGACTGTGTGATGCATGTGTGGGGGCCCAATGCAAGATATTTATCCTCTTGTTTATTCTTAACCATCCAAAGATGGAAGAATCAAAGTGTACTAATTAAACGATTTCCAACTTATGTTGACATACTTTGAAGAGGTTTCAGCCCATCAGCTAGCATCAACTGCTGGTCCCACAAAACAAGAGTAAAAAAAACATTTCAAAGAATGTAATAGGACGTTAAGAACAGGATGGGAAAGTTACAGAGGAGCACACAGGAATCAAGGAGAGGATGGGAGAGCAACATAGGAACTTGAAGCGAAGGGGGTGGGGGGCAGAAGGAGTATGAGAAGCAATGAATGTGCAGGGAAGCAACACCCAAAGGTAGGAGCGAAAACGAGACCTGCGCTCTGTTCCCGATAGGAAATAGTCACCTAAATGTGAGCAAAAGAAGAATACAATTTGTGAACATTAGTGAAACTTTATGCCCAGACATTATCCACAATCACAATCTGCAGGTTTGGGATTACTAGTTATGTAGAAATCAACAATATAATTGGACTACTTAGGAGTATTCCACGTGATTTACATTGCTCTCCTGAAAATAAAATTCTGAAGTAGGATGAATCCGATAATTCCTTGATATGTTTTGAACTAAGATTCCCTAAAGATTTTGAGCCAATACCTTAGTTACTCGGACACCATTTTAGACAACTCCTCTAATGGTTGGAATCAAAAACAGGATAAAAAGTGTAGATCAACCCTCCCCCCACCACCCCAAAAAAAATAAGACAATTTTATACTCCAGATCCTTTATTGATTGCACAGTTAACAGCAACAACTGGCAAGAGATCAATCCAGACACCTGCCTGTTTCAATGTAATTTGTTTAGTCACTGTCCAGAGTGTGGAGAAAATAAAAAAATTAAAAAAATGCTTGTACCAAAGCACATTTATAATGAACATTAAGAGTAGAAATCAAAGGAGAAAAAAAAAATTAAAAAAAATACCCAGTGAAGGGTAGAACTGCACTGGGCTGGGGTCAGGGTTGCGATGTATGGTGTGAGGAAATGTATGGAAAATATAAAAGGGCCTGCTATAGCAGGACTGCAGCAGGGAGGGACAAAGGAGGGCCTCTTTCATACAAGTCTGTACCTGTAAAATAACCATAGTTTGTTCCTGTTCAATGAAAACAGTAGTTGAATTCTTCCATTTTCTGCTTTTAAACATATGGAAAATGTATCTATGTATTTTTAACTAAGGCTATTAACTGGCAACATCAGACGTACAGTAAATTAGAAGACCAATCAATAATCTACTCAATTTGTTCAAAGAATGAAAATAGGAGAAATCAAAAGTGGTTTAATGTACATATTGTCCGTTGCAAGTTTCAATGAAGGCATTTCTTACAGCCACCACCTCAGGTGTTACATAATTTGATTTACCATTCTGGCTGAATATGAACTAAAGAAGCCATAACTTTATTGGTCCATGTCATACACCCACCTCTAAATCTGTTATTTGGGACTCGCATAATAACACAACATTTACCAAACTCCAACCATGATGAAGAACTTATGACTTGGGGTTTAAAAAAAAAAAAAAAAACACACACAACAGCTTTTCCTTGGCACACTCCTTTTCAGCATTCACACGGCTAACCATCCTGCATCCTTTCTATTAAGGATACGCGAACAAAAAAAAAAGAAAATGAAAGTATGTCCATATTGTACCGGGAGAGGAGGGTGGGGGGGGGGGGGGGGGGGGAGATCAGCTAAAACCTACAATGCCACTGCAGAGGTGATCAGGTTCAAATGACTGGGAAGATTAGAATGCCACAGACCCACACTCTAGGGAGCGCACAAGGAATTTTGTGCCGTAGTGTTCTATTTTCATGAACTAGCAACATTTTAGTCACAGTTTCCCATGCATAAACGTCCAAGTGAAAGTATAAAAGCATAACAAATCACATGTTTACAGATCTAAATCTTTTAATTAAGACTCTAATCCACAATAAAGAGGCCAAATCTTAACTCAATCAAACGTTCAGGCCTTTTTCTAAATCTGCTTCCAACACCCAAATAGAAATTGCACCGCAAGGGATAGAAAACACGCAATCTAACTTCTATACAGTTAGACATGACCATTTAATTCCCTGCCACCTTCTACAATGAGGTTGTTCCCATATTTGCATAGAGGTCGATTTTAGTGAAAGCACATTTTCCTCTACAGGAGAGAAATTCGCAGGGCAAAGACAGTATTACCCAGTAGCTTAATCTGGCTCCGTAGATCATATTGAATATGAAATAAATCATTTAAGGGCAAAGTTGAAAATAACTTAATAATGGAAATACAACGCAATAGTAAATCTAGAAGCCAAAATGATCTGGTGTGCAGAAGAACACGCTGGTGGTCACTTAAAAGCTGACAATTGAGCCTATGGATAAGCAAGGGAAAGTCATGCAAATCATTAACATTCATGTTAAGTGGCTATGTTTGGGGTAAATTAAATGATGCCAAGTTCAGACCCAAGAGAAAAGGTTCAAATAAGAAGACCAGCATCCCTGCACTGCAGTTTTTATTTGATGCACATAAAGAACTAAAAACTGGTGTTAATTATGGTCAATTTATCATCTGCCTTAATTTTGCCAAACGTTTCAAGTCATTACACACCTACATGTTCACAAGCATGTCAGGGATTCTCTGGCTACAAGAAACAGTAACTGACTATGCTAGACGCCAGACCGAAAACTAAAGGCAAAAACTCCACTACGAGCTCCAATTTGTCTCATCAGTGTAATGCACAAAGTAGTACTGGTAACAATAGCAGGAATCTTACACCACAAATCACCCCCTAACCACTGGCTAAAAATAGAAATGAACTATACCCACAACCTTTGATTCTACTACTTAGCTTTACTTGAAATGTGGTACAGCAGAATGTAACTGGCTAAAAAATAAAGATTTGTTTTTTACTAAAATGAGCAGCAATTTGCTTTCACAGTCAAATGCATCACAAAGAAACAGTGAATTAAGTTGAAGAAACTCTTCGTAAAAAGTGATAGGGGCTATCCAAAGAAGAAAAAAAAAAAAAAAGATAGTGTTGTGGTAAAGAGATGTAGTATCAATTCTTTAATACTGTGGTGGAGGGGCCTTACAGACCTGCCCCTGCTTTGTCATCTGCAAGAGGACGTTTGCATCACTTCAGCCTACAACATCATTTGCACAAGAAAACACATAGAAAAAAAGATCTGCATACATAATTTGAACTATTCATTTGGAGAATTCTCATTATCTCAAACTGTAAGCAAATTCTGTAGATCTTTCGTATTCACTTTTCAGAGGAGGAAATAGTTTGTCAAAAGCAGTCATGAACAAACTGTGTTGAACTCATTTCGTTTATGGATAAAGGTGAACGAGGGGGATATGGTTTGAATCTTCCAAAATACCCCAATGTGTCAACCATCAATGAGCATCAATGATTAGGACATCAGTACAAAATTGGCTGTGTTTAGACTTCACTGATAGCTCATTGTATGATTTTGTTAAGCGTTTCTGAATGGCAAATGAATCCATGTTACATGCCTTTGTTTTCATATCTCATTGAAGAAGCTCCTGTACACTCAATGCTACAACTGTGGTCAACTTGGTAGATTGGTAGGAACATCAATAAAAAAAAAAAGATGCAGGAAACACGGATGATCTTCAGTCAACAAGATCAAGAGGGTTTGAGTGATCAAAGGTAAACAATCAGTAAATGCTATGTGGAACACTAGCTTTCTATCCCTGATGTGCCATACAATTAGGACAGCACTACAGAACCAGTGAATGGAAAACTTTGAAAAGTATATCTGGATGCATTTTGGTTTATATTTCATGTATTTTCTTTCTGGGCTGTATGTAAAAAAATTGCACACCCGTACTTCTCCAATACTTCATGAACATTTGCAGAGCCAACACTTTAATACAATTTTCTTACCCACAGATTATAAAGCTGAGAAAATAGGTGAAATATAAAGTGCAATTTCAAAGTATTCTATTAAGCATCAGTAACAGTTAAGGTAAGTATCAAGGCAGCACTGCACCTATTTCTACACAAGAACAAAACATTCACTCCACGTTCCCTAGCCAATCACATCCTTAATTTGAGGCTCAAAACATTACTGGTATGAAAGCAGCAACACAATTCCTATTAGTCACAGACTGTTGAATAATTGGGGGTGACTGGTACACAAAATGAACACTGAAGGCCCCAGAGCAAGCAGCAGTTTAATTCTGACCCAACACAGTTCTGAGTCAGGTTGAACAGCTCAACAAGTAGCCAAAACTTGTATGAGCAAATCATCACCCAAGTGTATTGATGCTCCCTTTAAAACAAATATAACAGAATGACGTTTTACTATTGTGAGGCAGTTCGCATATGTACAGAGCTTGCCAAGCAGTCCAAGCTCACTGGAGGAAGCATATACAATTGACACGAAAGGGCCAGATAAATTTTGCACAAATTAAACTAAATTAAACTGCATCAACAGCAAGAAGCTTCAAAAGGATACATCAAAATTATTACGTGTTACCCAAGCCAAGGCACTGCCAGGGCGAGGAGGGGGTGGCTGGGTGACAACCACCAACAGCTCAATATCTGAATAGTGTGCTAAAGATTGCATTAATATCAGTCACCCTCAATTGCACACACGGGGATTACCGATTACTGAAAGGGTGCACTTTAACCGACTAATTACAAAGAAAAACAAGTTTCCATACAGAAACATTAAGGTATTGCTTTTTGATGCAGCAAAAAGCAGAGAATGAACTGTGAGGGAGGGTGAGTAGGATTCAACAATCTGTCAAGTGTGTCATGGGTATTCCATAAGACCAGAAGGCTGATTTAATTTTTACAACGTCTCAATAAGATAGACTGCTGAAAGCATGTGTGTAAAACACTATTTTATCAGCTTTGCCACTATAAAGTTATTGCCGTCTCGTCGTCCAGTGGGGGAGTTACTATGACAAACAAAAACATCCGATTGTCAAACAGTGAAATGTATCACTGAAATCTGAAATGAGTAGGTCTCCCAAATTCCATTGTACATCGGATAATGACTGTAAAGCAAAATGAAGAGACAGAACGTTACTGCAACAAATATTTAAGAATAAAACATCTAAGTGTGAGAAGGAATTTGCACAGTTCATCGCAAATAACGGAGGAAAGCACTCCCTTTGGTGGCTCGATCAGGGCCTGTAAATGCACGAGTTGGGTGCATTTACATGTTCGAGTTAAAAATTAAGCCAATTGAGACATTTCCTTCCAGAGCAGAGAGCTCAACTGTTTTACTCGGTTTGCGAGCATATTACCATTAAAAGGAAAACAGTCATTTCTGACACTAAGAGCAACAAAGCAGCTTATGATGGTTTCACAAATGAATAAAAAAAAAAAAAAAAAACGTAAAGCAGGATCCTCCCACCAAATCTCTTTTTTTTTTTTTAAATGTTAGAATTTATCACGCGCCCTATCACTCTACCAACACAAATGGCTCAAGCTAAATAAAAATCAGTAGGCACAGCAACATTATATTAGTCCCTCACAAAGGTGGTGGACTCCTGTGCGTATAGATCACTTGCGAAAGGGAACAAAATGATTTTTAAAAAATCCAAATTGTGAACTTTGTTCAAGATGCCAAGTCAGATCAGAAACCTGCTTGGTTTAGTTCACCCCACTTTCCAAAATGGAAGCCAACAATACAAAAGTCTATTATCCTGTGCATTTATACTCTACATTGCAATACCGTGCATATTTTATTCTGGAAAGGTTGGTTTAAGTAAAGTGGATTAGCAGGATGTGCATTGTATCACCAAAGGATTTAAAGAATCTAGGTGTCACAAACCTTACTGGCACACGCACAAATAATAAAAACTGCAATCATAATTTCTGTACAAAGGAAAACACTCATTTACCGATGTGGGCATTTGGCCTGGAACCCATCAACCAACCAGAAAAGGAGCGTTTCCCAACACCAACCAAAGGAAAAAAATATAAATCAAACATGCCAACAGAATTATGAAAGTGCCAATGTGTTAAAAGCACCACAAAAGAGATCAGCCTACAAACTGATGAACGAGCTATAGAATACATCTGATATTGCTTGCTGACCATGTTCAATGATCTGATATGGCTTGCTTGACATGGGCTATACCATAACCTCAGTGTCTCTCCTCCTATGTGTAGGTGATGTGGAATTTAAAAATGAAAAAACGGTGTGGATTTCGGATACGTTCAGGTGCAATATAGGATAGAAGAGGTGGAGCTTATTCTTGATGAATCGGCACCAGAAGGAAAGCTTGACATAAAAGTGTGCCTTCCTCGGGTGCAGGGAAAGATCTTCTACTTCAAGTCAGGTACGAGTTGTTTATGGGAGCTTCTCCTGTGTCTCTTGCCATCACCAAAAGAAATCAGATGTCCATTTCAAACTGAGAATCGTCCCCTAGGAGTGGTGAAAAACATTAAGTGTTAGAAAAATTGATACTTTCATTACAATCAAATGATGTAGAGAATACATACAAAATGTTTTGATGAAAGCTGTAGAGAAAAAGAGACTCTTTAATAGCTTATCAACATCATTTAAAAAGACCCAAAGTCCAGCCAATCAGACGACAGCACCCTTTAGTACCCTCACCACAGAAGCTGAAGTCTCCTAGATTTTCCAAAAGAACTGAGATGTACACTGAATAGTTGTAAGGGCAGCATCTATTTGGAGGAGGGTGGGTCACATGTGAACCAATGAAAGATAGCAATAATGGAGAACTACAGTTACATGTAAGTAGCTTATTTTCTTCTCCAGTATTGGATGTTTCATGGATTCAAATGCTTGAATCAGAATAGCCAGCAGTTAGCATTTTTAATAATACTATATGTACACTGTGGAAGGTGGGAAGATAGAATTGGCTCATCTTACTGAAAGAGATGCCTAAATACTAATTTTGGATGGATTGGGGCATGGAAATATACATCCTGAAGGTCTAGAGCAGTCATGTTGCCCCATGATTGAGTAGGTGTAAAATATCTTCCAGGATGACCATGCAAAAGGGACTGTTTTTTCAAGTACTTGTTGAGCTTCTAAAGGTCAAAGATAGGGCGTCAGTCTCCTGATTTTTTTTCCTTATCAGGAAGAAACCGATTCCCTTTGTACTTTTTGGGATTTCCTTGATTGCACCTTTTGCTTGCATGGTGGTGCTCCCTTGGGGTGGTGGGGAGGTGGAGTGGGAAGAATTCAGTGGCTTGTGAATTTGAACGTGTCCTTGAGCTATGACATCCAGGACCCATTTGTCCAGTGTTATGATGGACCATAGATAGTAGTATGATATACGACCCAAACGTTGGGAGCAAGTGTTGTCAGGTCCCTGCTTTCAGGCAGTGTCTTGGTCTTTGGGAGGTTGCTTCCCTCTTGCTGGTTGTTTCTAAGCTGCTGGAGGTGGTTGCCTGAATTGTTGGGTGTACTGTGGCCAATATTGGCTCTGGAAAGGCTGCAACTGTAGTTTATAGGTTTGAAATCCTCCTCTAAGAAAATGAACATCTGCCCCTAGCTCCCCGAAAGGGATGATGCCTCACTTGTAAGGTTCCTAGAGACTTAGCTGTTTCTGTACAGCCTTGCTAGCCTACAGACTATCCTCAATATGCTTGCCGAGCTATGCTGCGCCGTCATACACCATATTTAAGATGTTGAATCATAAGTATATAAAGAAATACAATCCAAAAACAATAGCATGAATGTCTGGGTGTCTGTTAACCTAATTAGTTGGTGACCACTGATTTATAAATCATAATTTATAAATATAAATACTTATAAATATACAATCCAATACAAATAAACACAAACAATATACAAGACACAAACAAAAACTATCTAATTTCATTCCATAGAAGAAATTGTTGGATCTCAGATGTTCCAACTTTGTATGACCTCAGCCAATGAATACGAACTTCAGCCAACACATGTTTTGCCCTGTCAAGCACCATTAGCGTATACAGTATGTATTGAAAATTTGAGGAATGTGCAGCTAATTATAGTCAGTGTTGCCTTTTGTGTTTTTGATATTTAAGATGTTGCTTTGAATTTCTGGTCTGAATGACGTTGATTCTGCCAGCCTTTGTCTTCTTAGCACTGCTGCTCTGGCTAATTGTCTGAAACCTGTACGGTGGATATCCATTACACAATCTTATTTCAGAGGAAGCCCCTTCTCCCTCTTTGAGAATTTTCTTGGTATCAATCTTTGCTTCTTCTGGCAAGGGCCCTATGTATTGAGCCATATCAAACCTCATTTGTCGGTCAAACCCTCCTAGGATTGCCAGAGAGTTGGCTGCTCTGACTGTGATGGGTGCTATGCTGACGAAGATGACGCCCATCCCTATCCGAAGGTGTTGCGATGGGGATTGAAGGGTCTTTTAAATGTCGCTGAGCCACTTGAGTGATAACGGAATCTCGTTTGGGATGACCAGCTAGACATGCCGGTGAATCATTTGGTGCTTTGTACATTGTGTAGTTCAGGCATTACTGTTGACACTACAGAAGGCCTTTGAGGTTTTGATTCCCTCCTGCCAAATACAATACACAATTGGTATAGTTTTTTTATAGATTTATTCATGGTTTCCTTAAAATCGTAAAGGAAGCAATCGGTTTGTTTGGTGGTCAAAGGAAGTTGGGACCTCTTTGCTGCCCTCTCTATGCGGTTATGAAAACCACCAATATCAACAGGTGGTAAATCCACTGGTGGTGGAGCAGGAGATTGTGTAGGTAGCAAGGGATGGTCCCATTCATTGTGTATGGAGGCAGAGTCCCGGATCTCACACTCCTCTGCATCTTCATCGAGGTCTGCAAATTATCAACTGAAGGGCTGCCAATGTGTTCGACAGTGATGTTAAAGGGGTCACTGGTAGTTTTAACGTGTGAGGTTGGTGCATCAGTGTTTTTTGTTGCAGAGACTGAATAGGTGTTTGAGGTTGTGGTGGAAGGTCAGCTGCAGCTGGATCTGGGAACCGCTTATAATAATCATGGAGCAAACCTTACTTTGGTACATGTGTATAGGAAAGATCGCCTCAATAGCTAATGTGTCAGAAAATGACATGGCAAAAACGGGCATTAGTGGTGTCAGAGGTGCCTTCGTAAATGGAGGCATAGGTTCCATCATTGATGCCTTTGTCGGCAGGTTAGTCAACGAGGTCTTTCTTGGTGTTCCATAGACGGTGCGGTCGTTGGCAGTGTTACCCTCAGCGGTGTAGTCAATGTCATCTTCATCGTCTATGGTTTTGTCAACATCGTGGTCGATAAGTGCTTCGGTGTAGTCGTGGCTGAAAGTGTCGGGACTTTAGCAGACACTTTATTCGATGATCGTGAAGTGTTAGACAATACATTACAGGTGGTAGTAGTCTTTAAAGGCACTGGAGATGACCATAGGAGATACTGCAGAGGTCAACGTCATGGTGGTAGTGGTGGTCATCAACTACTCTTGTTGACAAAGCAAAGCAGTCAGACAAAAACTGAAATTGTGACCCCCTAGAAACAGGTTTGGTCTTTGACAGAAGAGAGTTTGAAGTTCTTTGTAAAGAAACCTAAACTATGGATGGTGTTTTAGGCTCAGATTAAACTTTGTGAGGAAAATTTCTCTTTGACTGCAGTCTGTAACAGCTCCACAGCTTTATGCATTATAGGGTTTTCTTGGCAGACTCTTTTGGTGGTTCTGACGGCTCCTTATCATGAGATCTCCCCCTCTTGAAGGATTTCTCTGTCCTAGAGTTGTCATTATCCCCCTTCGAAAGGATGTTCTTTAGATTTTAACTTCTGCAACCATAACAGTAATCATCCCTCTGTCTGAGTTTTCTGGGAAAACGTGTGGCAAATCTTGCAGTCCGACTGTATGGTCCAGATGGAGGAAGTAAACACACTCTTTATGCGGGTCTTCTGAGTGCAATTTCTTTGTGCCACAGGCTCCACATTGCCTAAATAAACATTTTTAGGTTGTTATGACATGGTCATGTAGTACGAGCTTAGATAATATGAACATGTATAGAACCTGAAGTGAATCTCCTTGAATGCAGAGTTGTTGAATAGAAAACTAAGCAGAGCTCAGGGAGACTCCCATCACACGACGTGCAGCAGAAAATCTGAGAGACTGGAGCCTCTATGGTGAGGGCTCTAAAGGGTGCTGTTGCCCGATTGGCTGGACTTTAGCTCTTTTTAAATTGTGCTGATAAGCTATTAAAGTAAATGTCTTAAAAGTAACTTCTACGTAAGTTTTTCACAACTGCTTCCGGTTGTACACCTTTGGGACTCCCACTTCAGCAACTGTGAATGATTTAAGCATGTGAATCTATAAAAGATCCAATGCTGGAGAAATTTCAGTTATCACAGGACACTTTCAGTGACTAAGACCAAATGAGAAACTGATACAACAATCTTGCTTTCATAATTCTTAACATTTGAAAGAGAAAAACTAGTAGTACTTGCTTTCATAATGTCCTCTTGGTTTAGTGTATCAAGATGAATTGTTTAAAGTAAACTTCACTCTTAAAGAATGCAACTAGGGCACATTTAGTTCCAGGGTACAGTGTTTGGAGCCAGTGTGACACCAAAACACTTAAGGAGTGCTTTATAAATCACTGTCCTTTTGTTGGAATGTTCAAATTGTTTGACCTGCTCACAACATGCAAAAAGTAGAAACTAAAATGTGATAACTGCAACTGTCCCAAAGTAGCAGCATAACTTCTGGCTAGACAAAGATTTGTAAGCTTGCCTTTGTATTCATTCAAGTTAAGGCATACTACCAACTACCTAGGCCGACCTGCCTTTCACAGTTTGCAGCCTACTGTGAAACCTCTACTTAGAGACCTATTTACGTTAGATCTATAGAAGCCAACACTGCCTCGTCTGTATCCAACAATGAATTTAATAATCAAGACTATAAATTATGTTTGGCTGAGAATCATTCCTCCCACTTTGTCAACCCTCCCCCTCTCACCCAAAATAAAAACAGAACAGGAAATGGTACAACCGACAAAGCATTTTACAGATGTTTTAACGCTGTCTCTTTAATAATGAATGGCCAAGGTGCAGGGCCCCAGCATGCCTTTCATGAATTAACCAGTTCATTTTTGAGCCACCAGAAAAATGGCCAATATACTATGTTTTTTTTATTCTCCCTGTTTTAGAAGAGGGATGAAATCCTGAATCACTTTAAAAACACCTATGAAAGAGAACTAGGTTTACTAATACATTTCCGCAAACCCGGTTTTCAAATTGATTGGAGTTTAATAGCAAAATAAACAATGGCTGGCTGAGGTGAAAACCCGGAATAGACAACCTTTAGGACAGCATTTACAGAAATAAATTGCATAAAGGAAGCTTCCCCAAGCACAGTGTTTGCTCTGGCAACTGACTAATACATTAAGGAAGAACAACCTTTTCTTGAGGTCACCTCCTTAAATATCAATCAATCAATCAGAGAACTTATTAAGCGCACTATGAACCCGTCAGGGTTTCGAGGCGCTGGGGGGGGGGGGAGCTGCTAGCGTTCGAAGAGCCAAGTCTTGAGGAGTCTCCTGAAGGTGAGGAGGTCCTGGGTCTGGCGTAGCGAGGTGGGGAGAGCGTTCCAGGTCTTGGCGGCGAGGAAGGAGAAGGATCTGCCGCCAGAGGTCTTGCGCTGGATTCGGGGGACGATGGCGAGGGCGAGGTTGGCAGAGCGGAGTTGATGTGTGGGGACGTAAAAGTTGAGTCTGGTGTTGAGGTAAGAGGGTCCGGTGTCGTGTAGAGCCTTGAGCGTGGATGAGGAGTTTGAAGGTGATCCTTTTTTCCACGGGGAGCCAGTGGAGGTCTTTCAGGTGGGGGGAGATGTGGCATCGGCGGGGTATGTCGAGGATCAGGCGGGCGGATGCGTTCTGGATGCGCTGGAGTCGTTTGATGTCTTTTGTTGGGATGCCTGTGTAGAGTGCGTTGCCGTAGTCAAGTCTGCTACTGACGAGGGCTTGAGTTACCGTCTTTCTGGTTCCTATTGGAATCCACTTGAAGATTCTGCGGAGCATTTGGAGGGTGTTGAAACAGGAAGAGGAGACGGCGTTGACCTGTTTGGACATGGTGAGAGCGGAGTCGAGGATGAATCCGAGGTTTCTTGCGTGGTTGGCTGGGGTGGGTGGGGGTCCGAGTGCAGTGGGCCACCAGGAGTCGTTCCAGGCCGAGGGGGAGCGTCCGAGGATGAGGACTTCCGTCTTGTCGGAGTTGAGCTTCAGGCGGCTGTTGTTCATCCACTCGGCGATGGATTTTAGTCCCTCGTGGAGGTTGGTTTTGGCGGTGAGAGGGTCTTTGGTCAGGGAGAGGACGAGCTGGGTGTCGTCGGCGTAGGAGATGATGCTGAGGTTGTGTTGACGGGCCACTTTTGCAAGGGGGGCCATGTAGACGTTGAACAAAGTTGGACTGAGAGAGCAGCCTTGGGGGACGCCGCAGATGAGGTTGGTGGCCTTGGAGCGGAAGGGGGAGAGCCGGACTCTCTGGGTTCTGTCAGAGAGGAAGGATGAGATCCAGTTGAGGGCTTTGTCTTGGATGCCGGCTTCGTGGAGACGGGCCAGTAGGGTGCGGTGGTAGACTGTGTCGAAGGCGGCTGATAGTTCGAGGAGGAGGAGGGCTGAGGTTTCGCCGTTGTCTATTTGTTGTCTGATGTCATCAGTGGCGGCGAGGAGTGCAGTCTCGGTACTGTGGTTTCGTCTGAATCCAGATTGAGAGGGGTCTAGGATGGAGTTGACTTCTAGGAAGTGGGCGAGCTGTGCGTTGACGATCTTCGATGACTTTCGCTGGAAAAGGGAGGAGAGAGATCGGTCGGAAGTTTTTGAGATCGTTGGGGTCAGCCTTGGGTTTCTTGAAGGGGTTGGATTTCTGCGTGCTTCCAGCTGTCCGGGAAGGTGGCGGTGTTGAAGGAGAGGTTGATGATCTTGCGGAGTATGGGGGCGATGGTGGCGTCAGCTTTGTTGAATGTGTGATGTGGGCATGGGTCCGTGGGAGAGCATGAGTGGATGGAATTCATGGTTGTTAGGGTTTCGGCGTCGTCCACTTGGGTCCAGGCGGTGAGGCAGCAGGCGTGGGCGTCGTCGTCAGGGGTGGGTCTGGCGGAGGAGCGGTGTTGAAACTGTCGTGGATGGCTGCGATTTTCTGGTGGAAGAAGGTGGAGAGGTCGTCGCAGAGTTTCTGGGAGGGTGGGACGTCGTTGATGTTGGCGTTAGGGTTAGAGAGTTCCTTCACGATGCCGAAGAGTTCTTTGCAATCGTGGGCGTTGTTGTTGAGGCGTTCAGTGAAATGGGCGCGCTTGGCGAGTCGGATCCGTTGGTGGTGATCACGGTTGGCGTCTTTGAGGGTGGCAAGGTTGTCGGGAGTGCGCTCGAGGATCCATTTCTTCTTGAGCTTCTGGCAGGTGCGTTTTGAGGTGGTCAGTTCTTCTGTGAACCAGGCTGGTTTTTTCTTTCCTTGGTTGGTGGTGTGTTTCTTGAGTGGAGCTAAGGTGTTGGCGCAGTCGAGGATCCATTGATGGAGGTTGATGGCGGCAGCGCTCGGGTCGTTGGAGTCGGGTGGTGGGTGTTTGACGAGGGAGCTGGTTAGTTGGTCTTTGGTGACTTTTCCCCAGCGGTGGTGAGGTGGTAGAGGGATGCGGTGGTGTTCGGTGTTTTTCTTGAAGGTAAAATGGACGCAGTGATGGTCGGCCCAGTGGAGTTCGGAGGTGTGGCTGAGAGAGATGTGGTTGCTTGAGTTGAAGAGGGGGTCAAGCGTGTGACCGGCGATGTGGGTGGGAGTGTTGACCAGTTGGTGGAGTCCGAAGTTGTGGAGGTTGGTGGTCAGTGAAGCGGTGTTGGCGTCGTTGTTGTTTTCAAGGTGGAAGTTTAGATCTCCCAGGAGGATGTAGTCTGGAGAGGCGAGGGCGTGGGTGCTTACGAGGTCGGAGATGGTGTCGCTGAAAGGGGCTCTTGGTCCTGGAGGGCGGTATACGAGGGTTCCTCTGAGGGTCGTGTTGGGGTCCGTGTGGATCTGGAAGTGGAGGTGTTCGGCTGTCTTGAGAGTGTCGTCCGTGTGGGTGTGGATCTTGAGGGTGGATTTGTGGGCGATGGCTATTCCTCCGCCGATTCCGTTGGTTCGATCTCTTCTGGTGATCTTGTATCCGTCCGGTATGGCGATAGCGATGTCAGAGGCCGAAGAGTCGTTCCACCAGGTTTCGGTCAAGTATGGGGATATTTCTCATGAGATGCAGTTGCTGATTCGGCCTTAACAGAGTGCTGTTTCTGCAGGGGCAGGAGTTAGCCAATTGTCATTTTGTAGTTTTGCAGGATTGTGATAGATTCTTTGGAGGCTGCAAAGCCAGTATTGATGGACCCTCAAAATCAAATGCTTAATATGCAAAAGCATGCAGCACTTTCTCATGCATGTGGAGTAGATTTATGAAGGAATGCCAACAATGATATTGCCATATTCATGTGGAATGTGAAAGGACTTTTGGCTGATAAGTGGGTCTTTGGCAACAGTTTAACTATGGCTCACAAATGTAAAGACTTGTCGTCCTATTTAGTTTTAGGACTACTGAAAGTAGCATCTCCGAGATGCAATGTAGCTGTGTTATCAAGTTAAAATGGTGCCTTGAATAATTTTAACAATTTTAAACTCAACTTAAAACATGGGAGAGATGTCTGATAAGGGAAACATTTGTGTTCTTCTAGGTAGCCTTTACATAATTTTCGACCAAGATAGTGGGATAGACTTGTTTGAGGACACTGTGACACTATGTTAGAACCTCTTTAATTCACCTTTTCCGACATAGTTTAAAAAACAAAAAAAACAAAAAAATGCTAAGATTTAGTTTTGTGAACTGTTGGACCTTGCCCTTTTTCCGGGATATCTCCAAACTTTTTTGCCCTCTTTCCCCTATTTTTGTTGGCTTTAGGACCCTGGGCACTTTACCATTGCTAACCAGGGCTACGGTGCATGTACTCTTGGTCTAAAATGTATTGGTGATTGGTCCCTCCACGATTGGCATATTTAATTTATTAGTAATTACCTAGTACAGTGCACAGTGTGTGCCCAGGGCCTGTAACTCAAATGCTACTAGTGGGCCTGCAGCACAGATTGTGCTACACACGAGTAGCCCTGTAAATATGGCTCAGGCCTGCCACTGCAGTGTCTGGGTGCAGTTTTAAACTGCTGTGTCTACCTGACCAATGCACCCACTTGCCAGGTTCAAGCCTTCCCCTGTTTTACCTGTAAGTCACCCCGAAGATAGGCCCAGGGCAGCCCCATGGGTAGGGTGCAATGTATTTAAAAAGGTAGGACATGTACCGGTGTGTTTTACATGTCCTGATCGTGAATACTAATTTCATTTTTGACTATTGCAAGATGTATCTCTCATAGGTAATAAGGGGATTGCCTTGTATTATATTTCAACTGTATTTTTCCCACTGGGAGCAGGTAGAGATCTGGAGTTTGGGGGTCTGTGAACTCACAATTTAAAAGTACATCTTTTGGTGAAGTTGTTTTTTTGATTTGTAGGTTTGAAAATGCCACTTTTAGAAAGCAGGCATTTTCTTGCTTAACCAGTCTGTGCTTTTGCCTGTCTGCTGAATACAAGTCTGGGTCAGGATGACAACTGGGCTGTTTGTACATCCACTCAAGACAGTCACACAAAGGGAGCTGAGGTGTGCCCTGCATATCCTGATGGCTCATCACCACGCTGATGGGTCTTCTGAGCTAGAGTGGCAGGAGGAGCTGACACTTGCACCTAAATATGGCTGTCCCTGTGCTCAAACAAAGCAATCTCCAACCCCCTTGAGTATGTCTGGGGTCCAGGAAGGGAAGGCAGGGACCTGTGCACTACAAAGACTTTTCTTTGAAGTTTGCATACTTCAATGACAGATGGGTGTAAGTACTGGACCTCCGACACCATAGTTCGTATAATTCTCGACTGAGGGCATTCTGCCAGGGGGAAAAAAAAAAAAAAAAAAAAAAAAAAAAAAAAAAAAAAAAAAAGGAGGTGGATGCTGTAGGAAGGACTACCAATCTGCCTGTTGTGCCGACCTGCTGCTTCTGTCCTGGGAATAAAAGGACTCTACTTGGCTTTATACATTCTGCTTCCAAAGGTGCTCCAGGGGCTGGACTGAGCTTGCCTCCTGTTAAGAAGTCTCAGGGACATCAAAATCTTCACTTACCAGCACTTGGGCTCTCTTGCTGAGAGTCCTGAATTGCCAAGTGGTGGCAAATACAGTTCTTTGATCCCTGGGAATGAGTTCTGCTGCAATAGGGATACTAGCCTTCCAGGAGGACTTTGAACCAGTGCCGCTCCCCGACCCCGCGTGGTTACCTGCACTGGAGCGGTCATCCCCACTGAGTGCAACGATCGAGACCTACAACACAGGCCCAAAACTGGTGCAGCACCTCTGAAGTCCCACCACAGCACGAGTCCAAACTGCTGTCGCCGACATCTGCAGCACCAGACTCCACTGCATCTGTGGCCCCATGGTGTGATCACAGTACCGCAAAGTTGAGACCTCACCTTGTGGTAAGGAACCAACGCCTAACCTACCCTACATAGCAGTAAGGAAACCGTGCCTCACATCCCCGGTGACAATATGGAAACACTGCATCTGCTCCAATAATGCCTCACCTCCCAAAATCGTGCAAGGCCTTTGTTTCCCCATTGTTTCCCAAGGTACTGTGTAGGAAGTTGGCTCTGTATGCACTATTTCAAAGTAAGGAATAGTATGCACAGAGTCCAAGGGTTCCCCTTAGAGGTAAGATAGTGGCAAAAAGAGATAATACTAATGCTCTGTTTTGTGGTAGTGTGGTCGAGCAGTAGGCTTATCCAAGGAGTAGTGTTAAGCATTTGTTGTACATACACATAGACAATAAATGAGGTACACACACTCAGAGACAAATCCAGCCAATAGGTTTTTATATAGAAAAATATCTTTTCTTAGTTTATTTTAAGAACCACAGGTTCAAATTCTACATGTAATATCTCATTCGAAAGGTATTGCAGGTAAGTACTTTAGGAACTTCAAATCATCAAAATTGCATGTATACTTTTCAAGTTATTCACAAATAGCTGTTTTAAAAGTGGACACAGTGCAATTTTCACAGTTCCTAGGGGAGGTAAGTATTTGTTAGGTTAACCAGGTAAGTAAGACACTTACAGGGCTTAGTTCTTGGTCCAAGGTAGCCCACCGTTGGGGGTTCAGAGCAACCCCAAAGTCACCACACCAGCAGCTCAGGGCCGGTCAGGTGCAGAGTTCAAAGTGGTGCCCAAAACACATAGGCTAGAATGGAGAGAAGGGGGTGCCCCGGTTCCGGTCTGCTTGCAGGTAAGTACCCGCGTTTTCGGAGGGCAGACCAGGGGGGTTTTGTAGGGCACCGGGGGGGACACAAGTCCACACAGAAATGTCACCCTCAGCAGCGCGGGGGCGGCCGGGTGCAGTGTAGGAACAGGCGTCGGGTTCGCAATGTTAGTCTATGAGAGATCTCGGGATCTCTTCAGCGCTGCAGGCAGGCAAGGGGGGGATTCCTCGGGGAAACCTCCACTTGGGCAAGGGCGAGGGACTCCTGGGGGTCACTTCTCCAGTGAAAGTCCGGTCCTTCAGGTCCTGGGGGCTGCGGGTGCAGGGTCTCTCCCAGGCGTCGGGACTTTAGGTTCAAAGAGTCGCGGTCAGGGGAAGCCTCGGGATTCCCTCTGCAGGCGGCGCTGTGGGGGCTCAGGGGGGACAGGTTTTGGTACTCACAGTATCAGAGTAGTCCTGGGGTCCCTCCTGAGGTGTTGGATCGCCACCAGCCGAGTCGGGGTCGCCGGGTGCAGTGTTGCAAGTCTCACGCTTCTTGCGGGGAGCTTGCAGGGTTCTTTAAAGCCGCTGGAAACACAGTTGCAGCTTGTCTTGGAGCAGGTCCGCTGTCCTCGGGAGTTTCTTGTCTTTTCGAAGCAGGGGCAGTCCTCAGAGGATGTCGAGGTCGCTGGTCCCTTTGGAAGGCGTCGCTGGAGCAGGATCTTTGGAAGGCAGGAGACAGGCCGGTGAGTTTCTGGAGCCAAGGCAGTTGTCGTCTTCTGGTCTTCCTCTGCAGGGGTTTTCAGCTAGGCAGTCCTTCTTCTTGTAGTTGCAGGAATCTAATTTTCTAGGGTTCAGGGTAGCCCTTAAATACTAAATTTAAGGGCGTGTTTAGGTCTGGGGGTTAGTAGCCAATGGCTACTAGCCCTGAGGGTGGGTACACCCTCTTTGTGCCTCCTCCCAAGGGGAGGGGGTCACAATCCTAACCCTATTGGGGGAATCCTCCATCTGCAAGATGGAGGATTTCTAAAAGTTAGAGTCACTTCAGCTCAGGACACCTTAGGGGCTGTCCTGACTGGCCAGTGACTCCTCCTTGTTGCTTTCTTTGTTCCCTCCAGCCTTGCCGCCAAAAGTGGGGGCCGTGGCCGGAGGGGGCGGGCAACTCCACTAAGCTGGAGTGCCCTGCTGGGCTGTGACAAAGGGGTGAGCCTTTGAGGCTCACCGCCAGGTGTCACAGCTCCTGCCTGGGGGAGGTGTTAGCATCTCCACCCAGTGCAGGCTTTGTTACTGGCCTCAGAGTGACAAAGGCACTCTCCCCATGGGGCCAGCAACATGTCTCTGGTGTGGCAGGCTGCTGGAACCAGTCAGCCTACACAGATAGTTGGTTAAGTTTCAGGGGGCACCTCTAAGGTGCCCTCTGTGGTGTATTTTACAATAAAATGTACACTGGCATCAGTGTGCATTTATCGTGCTGAGAAGTTTGATACCAAACTTCCCAGCTTTCAGTGTAGCCATCATGGTGCTGTGGAGTTCGTGTTTGACAGACTCCCAGACCATATACTCTTATGGCTACCCTGCACTTACAATGTCTAAGGTTTTGTTTAGACACTGTAGGGGTACCATGCTCATGCACTGGTACCCTCACCTATGGTATAGTGCACCCTGCCTTAGGGCTGTAAGGCCTGCTAGAGGGGTGTCTTACCTATACTGCATAGGCAGTGAGAGGCTGGCATGGCACCCTGAGGGGAGTGCCATGTCGACTTACTCATTTTGTTCTCACTAGCACACACAGGCTTGTAAGCAGTGTGTCTGTGCTGAGTGAGGGGTCTCTAGGGTGGCATAAGACATGCTGCAGCCCTTAGAGACCTTCCTTGGCATCAGGGCCCTTGGTACTAGAAGTACCAGTTACAAGGGACTTATCTGAATGCCAGGGTGTGCCAATTGTGGATACAATGGTACTTTTTAGGTGAAGGAACACTGGTGCTGGGGCCTGGTTAGCAGGGTCCCAGCACTCTTCTCAGTCAAGTCAGCATCAGTATCAGGCAAAAAGTGGGGGGTAACTGCAACAGGGAGCCATTTCTTTACATACTGTAACCAGGATCTACACGAGTCCATCAATAAATAACGACTAACACAAACAGTGGCCAACATGGTGCCTAAAAAAGTAGAAAAAAAGCAGAGAGAACTCGAAGGTCAATAAACAAACATGTCTGACACCCCTCCACCCCCCAAAACTGTTCCCACCCGATTCTCAAGGTGGCAGGACCTTAACCTTTGTCAGCCAGGATCAATATACACTGTACCTCCACAGACTGCATTCCAAAATAAGTAGTGCTTACAGAGACCAGGTTCTACCTTTCTCTGCGGTCATGCCATAAAAGAGAAACCTAGTGGATGTTACATGAAAATATATCTCCTTCCTTGGTGGTCCACTTTTAATACAATGTGAAACCCTACCAATACCACAATACCCTTTACAGAACTTTTTTTTAACCTCCAGCAATGCTGTTTTTCTGGCAAATGTATTGAAATTTAAGACTGTCATATCCACCAGTATCACTGTCCCACCAACTGCAGTTTTATGTACCTCCATATTGCAGAGTTTAAAATCATCACAATGCCTTTTCAATTTAAGCTGCATCTTAGAGCTTTGCAAGTCTGTAATCTGCTTTCAAGAAATCTCTCAGTAGCACACTACAAATACATCAACTAGGACACACATTAATTCTGTAGTTAAGAGTCTGCAGGTGGGACACCCAACACTTTAAGATAAGATTTCTCCTTAGGTGAGCCAGTATTTCCACTACAGCACCAAGCTTCTCATTCGTACACAAATAGGTCTTTACGACAGTCATGTTTCCCTTTTGTCTGCATGGTCTTAAAATACCTGAACAATGTCAGGGGTTTTCTTCATTTCCAATTTCAAACTAATTAAACTGACAGACTGCCCATATAATTCAGAATTTGCAACTTTCACTTAAATCTCATGTCTATCTAATGCTGACATGTAAAGCATTGATGAAGCAGAGTAGTGTATATTTGGAGCTAAAGGCCGTTCTGTACTGTAACTCTCGATCGAACTCTCAAGCTTACTGACCCATTAGATAAGATTTTGGTTTTATGTTTGGGGTTGGTGTTTTACTTTCAACCCAAGCAGCAGAACTCCTGATGGGGAATAGTTTCTCTTAGACCATCAGATACACATAGGATCTCCAAACGTGCACAAAGAAGTCAGAAAATGGATTAATGGAAAGAGAATTCAGAAAAGGTACCCCTCTGCACCTCTCCCAGGAACCACATGATAAAGAACTGGTCTTCCTCTAAATACACTGTCACTTCCTAACAAATGTCCAGTCCTTCCGGTCCTCCAGTCTCTTCTGCACTAGAGTTCTGGAGAGTCTATGGACTGGAACAATAAATGCATTAAAACATGGAGCCCAAAACTGACACTTTGTCTACCATGTGAATGTATTTGAGGTCACTGCAAGTGTCATATGAAGAAAAATCACATGGCTTTTGGGGCCAAGGCTGATAAGCTAGTGAACTGAATCACAGTGCATATTTCATTTCCAAAAAAGAATGCATAGATAGTCTGTTATCCAAAGTTAAGGGGATGAAGAGTAGATCGGAATAAACTACAAACCCTTGGTGTTTTCAGGATGCTACCACTATCACTGCACACTGAAGTGCATCCTTCAATAATATTTGAAGAGCCTACTTAAGCTTTAAAGGAAAGTCTGGATCAAGTGAATATTTCTTACCTTGAGGCAGAGAACCTGGCACCTGAAAATGATTTTCTTTTAGGATTAGTATGACAGCCACACCATTGCTTTGTTGGAGATGGAACTACATTTCAGGCAACGGAAGTATCAGGAATTTGTTTCCAGTTGACTGTCTTGAAATCTACATTGACAAATGGTCAGTGATTCCAACCGTAGTGACCATTTCTTTTATTCCCCACCTCAAAACCTTGATTTCATTCTACCGAATTACCACAGAATCCTGCACCAGTGGCTGTTGGAGATTTTTTTTGGGGGGGGGGGGGGATGGGGGGGGAAAGAGGGGGAGAGAGGGTGGGGGAGGGGAGGGAGGGGATGGTGGAGTCCTGAGCCTTGGGTGCACAGCTGGGCAGGAAAGTCCTCAAGCAAAGCTTGAAGCCATGCTTACAATATAGGGCAGACATTCACCCTTTGTCAGATTCCATCATAGTGAATGAGCTGGGTCTTAAGTTTCTGCTCATAGTGGTACTCAAGGAAGAAACTTTGGAGGTCATGGCCACCAATGGCTATTAACGTGCACTATAGTCTAAAGCCCGTAATAGCATGTCACCACTGCTGGTTTTACTACATTTTCCAAAGGAGGTGAAAAAACACGGTTGGGTGCTGATCAATTCGATAGAAATTCCAACGCCCTCATTTGGAGCTTCTTTTTTCTACACTGCCTATAGCGTTTTCCTATCAACTATCTTTTTTCATTAGCAAAGTAAATGAAAAGCAATGAGGCTAGCAGATCGAAACCACTAGACACCAGGGATTTTTATTTTTTGCGTCAATTTCACACAAGGGGAGCGACCCCTTAGAAAAGGGTCACTCCCCTGGGGGAAAATGTATTCTAGGCCATTTCTGTGCCTCCCCCCCCCCCCACCCCCTTGGGGCATATCGGCCTACTTTTATTAGGCTGATCTGCCCCCAACGGGGGCAGAAACCACTAGGCTCTGTGGCTTTTTTTCGTGCCAATTTCTCGTAAGGGGACAGAAAGTATACTAGATGCCAGGGAATTAAAAAAATTAAAAAAAAATTGTGGGGTGGTGGCCACCAACCAGTATGGGCATGGTTGTACCCCCACCCCAACTGAAGGGGCAACAGTCTTTCAGCTCTCCCCTGCATACTAAAACATCCTATTCCACGGCGAGCGAGAGGACATTTGATTATTTTGGTTTTACACTAGGGCCATGAGAGCTTGGCTACCTCTCAAAATCGTCCCACTTGGAATGGTGAGGGCTGCACTTTTTGGACTTTGGCACGCTGCCATGTAGAAAAATCCACAAGACCTAGACACATCTGAAAACTAAACATCTGGATGAGTCCAGGGTGGTGTGCTTCACATGCACTCCGCACCATTTTCTTACCCACAATGCCCTGCAAACCTCCAACTTTGCTGGAAATCACACTTTTTGCCCTCATTTTTGTAATGGAACCTTCCAGAATCTGAAGGAATCCACAAAATGACTACCACCCAGCATTGTCTCATCTATACTGATAAAAATTTGGCCCCACTTGTCGGCCTAGAAATGTTTCTTTTTTTTTTCCCAAACTGCCCTTTTGGACCCGCTTGGGTTCCCCCTCGATTTCAACATATTTTTGTCTCTTCCCTGTCACAGGCACTTGGCCCACCTACACAAGTGAGGTATCATTTTTACAGGGAGACTTGAGGGGAATGTTGGGTGGTAGGAAATTTATCCCGCTGCGGTGATCCCACGCAGAAATGTGGGAAAAATATTTTTTAGCTAAATTTGAGGTTTGCTGAGGATACTGGGTAAGAAAACACTAAGAGATCCACGCAAGTCACACCCACAAAAACAGCTGGTTTTGTATTTGATAATTTTGATGTTTCCAGAAAGTGTTTTGGGGCATTTCCTTTCACAGGCACTAGGCCTACCCACACAAGTGAGGCACCATTTTTATCGGGAGACGTGGGGGAAAGCTGGGTAGAAGGAAATTTGTGGCTCCTCAGATTACAGAACTTTCAGTCACAGAAATGGGAGGAAAAACGTGTTTTTTGGCCAAATTTTGCGGTTTGCAAAGGATGCTGAGTAACAGAACCTGGTCAGAGCCCCACAAGTTGCCCCATCGTGGATTACATTAGGTGTCTAGTTTTAAAAAATGCACAGGTTTGGTAGGTTTCCGTAGGTGCCGGCTGAGCTAGAGATCAAAATCCACAGCTAGGCACTTTGCAAAAACCACATCAGTTTTCAATTTAAAATGTTGTGTCCATGTGGCGTTTCCGGTCGTGGGCGTTAGGCCTGCCCACGCAAGTGAGGTTCCATTTGTATCAGGAGATTTGGAGGGACACAGAATAGCAAAACAAGTGTTCTTGCCCCTTGTGTTTCTCTGCATTTTTTCCCTTCCAACTGTAAGACAGTGTGTAAAAAACAGACTTCTATTTGAGAAATGCCCTGTAATTCACATGCTAGTATGGGGACCCCAGAATTCAGAACTGTGCAAATAACCATTGCTTCTCAACACCTTATCTTGTGCCCATTTAGGAAATACAAGGGTTTTCTTGATACCTATTTTTCACTCTTTATATTTCACCAAATGAATTGCTGTATACCTGGTATAGAATGAAAACCCACTGGAAGGTGCAGCTCATTTTTTGGATCTGGGTACCTAGGGTTCTTGATAAACCTATAAGCCCTATATATCCCCGCAACCGGAAGAGCCCAGCAGACTTAATGGTATATTGCTTTCACAAATCGGACATCGCAGGGAAAAGTTACACAGTAAAAAAATGGAGAAAAATGGCTGTTTCTTTCAGCTCAATGTCAATATTTTTTTTATTTCAGCTGTTATTTTCTGTAGGAAAACCTTGTAAGATCTACACAAATGACCCCTTGCTAAATTCAGAGTTTTGTCCAGCATTGGTTTCATACCCATTTCTGTCACTAACTAGGAGGCTAAAAACAATAAAAATAGTAAAAATGGGGTATGTCCCAGTAAAATGCCAAAATTGTTGAAAAATTTGGTTTTCGGATTCAAGTCTGCCTGTTCTGAGAGCTGGGAAGATGGTGATTTTAGCACCACAAACCCTTTGTTGATGCAATTTTCAAGGGCAAAAAAATAAATAAAACAAAACAAGCCTGCTTCTGCAGCTTCCACCCCTCCTAAAAAAAAATAATAAACTAAAAAAATAGATGTATTTTGGCTAATTTCTTGGTCTCCTTCAGGGGAACCCACAAACTCTAGGTCCCTCTAGAATCCCTAGGATGTTGGAAAAAAAAGGATGCAAATTTGGCATGGGTAGCTTATGAAGACAAAAAGTTATGAGAGCCTAAACGCAAACTGCCCCAAATAGCCAAAAAAAAGACCTGGCACCTGAGGAGACCAGGCCTGGCAGCGAAGTGGTTAAAAAAGGCTGGATTTATAAGTAAGCCAACAGGAAACCAAAAAAAATAATTGTTAGTCTTTTATTGACATTACACGTCAATAAAAGAAGGCTGTGGGTGGACAGAAGAGGTGTTCTCATTCTCTCCCTTTTGCTTTACGTGGCCTGTGAAGCCACTAATAGCTTCCTGGAGGCAGAGTCCACCTTCAAGCAGCTAAAAACAACCACCAGGCATGCACAACCAGTAAAGAGACTTCCAGAGGCAGGGACACAGCTGGTATGCAAGTGCCTGGACCCCCTGGAGGTGCTTGCTTTGGCCCAAACACTCCAGTTTTCCTTCTCTCCCCCATAGCTTCTTCTTGCTCCATTCCCTGCATTCTCACTTTGTCTTTTCTGGCTTCAATTTTATAGTTTTGTGGTTGCAAAAATTGGCAAACTTGACCAGATCTACTATAGAGACTGCCGAAGCGGATTTCAGAGTTGGGTGGCTAGACACCAAATTAGCATGTGGGATATTATTATCCAATGATGAAGAACTGCTATTATTTCAAAGTCAGGGGCACAATAGGAAGCTAATGGAGTGATACGGTTTGACAAGTTTCATAAATCTCACCAATTGCTGGCTTTCCGTCATGATTGTTCAGGTTGTTAGTTTCTACTTTGGGCTCCTCAGCAATTGTGGTAGGGCTGGTAACCCCTGGGATGTCAGGCAGGCGACGTGGTGGGGTCTGTGCCAGTGGCGAGTTACGACGATCCAACAGAAATTTGCGGTCATAGATTATTCTGGTACCTACAAAGACCCAGTAAAGTCAGTGTGCTGCATCAAAATGACAAAATACCCAACAAAACACACAATGAGCAGAGTACATGATTTACAACTGTCAGTGAAGACTTGTTTCTGTTTGTTGTACAACAGTTCAAGTAGCACTGTTTTCCAGTTAGATCCAAGACATTTTATTACCGTTTATAAAATGTGCAACATACAGCTCATTCTGAATCACGAACATGAACTTCAATTCAATCAGAAATAGACTTTAAACAGTCGTCTTCAGATTCAGCTCTGGAATTCTGTGCAAACCCATAGACCTAAATCTAAACATGCTGCTCCACAACCTTGCAACAAATCATTTCATCTGTGTAACACTGCCACTCCAAATAGTATCACTAGAAAAGCATCAAAAGTCAATAGAAAAAATAGAGCAACACAGTACTTGGTGAAAGAGGCACCTTTGTTACAAAAAAAATACTTGTCATTCAACAATAAACCATACAGTTTATACACATGGAGAAAATGGCTATATACACTTTGGACAATTGAGTGTTTTAGGCCAAATTCTTTGAAACTACTATAGAAAGTACTCCTATATCACAACTACTGGAGAAGTACAGAAGCCAAAGTAAACTTTCCGAAACTGGGCAGCTACAAATCTCAACTTAAAACCAGATTTTTCCTAAGCAGTACATTTAGATAAAAAACTGGAATGTGACTTGTCAATATTGTGAGAAGGATAGGCCGTGGCTGCACCATTAAGCTAACAGATGTGCTTGCATTAAGTAGAAAATTCTGTCAAAGCTCTTCAAAATTCCCACCCTAAACTTACAAAATCAAAGGACAAAGAATTTAACCAAAATGAATGTGCATCCCAGGATACACCAGGTCTTTAAGAAAAGACTTCTGTGCCTGCAAAACCCATTCCCTGATCCTATGATCTGGTTTGTGGGATGAAGACAATCATTTCATGAATCCAGAAACCATTTCAATATTTAGTACATAGGATATTTTCTGTAAACTTATATCATTAGCAATGGAAGGAGAAACATTTCTAACATAAGGGGTTGGTAACACTGAAGTGTCATATTTTAGAACTTGTGCTATGCTTGTGTCACTTATGTTCTGACTGAGGGTTCTTGCTTTCCAGATCCTCCTGGCTGGTTGCTCTTTGCATGGGTTGTTTAGTAAGTAAGCAGGTTTATTTGAAGAGCAGTAGACAACAAAACCGACCCCAGCAGGTTCAGCTACATCCAACTAAGATTCCAGACTCCTGGTCACTTGGCAATTTCTCTCAATGACCTGTAGGCACTGGTTATATAGCATAGGTTATAATACCAATACTCAACTCTACGTACCAGGTTCTTCTTGCAATCGTAAAAAAAAAAAAAACCTTACAAGATTACTTTCAACGATGCAGACAAGAACAAACGGAGCTCACCATCACATCTGGCAGATCATCACAGCTGCTTTCACCCCGGTTTTGGTCATAACGCCGGGTTATTTGGTTGCCAGAACAATGTCAGAGCAACATATTGTGCAAATATAAGCTCTGATTTCGACAACTGTGCAGAGAAGGACCCTGAGCAAGTAAGTTATGTCATTCTGAGTCTACCGCACACCCGTACAGGTACATTAGTACCCAATAACCATTTAGTGTTACCCCCGCCGTCAAATCACTACGCAAGAGATTTGAAACTAAGTGATACCATCTTGAGTACTCAACATATAAGCATGTTGCTGGATATCACTGTACTTTGAGGAATGACATCACATGTAACAGAGAGAGAATCATCAGCTGAACACTGCATAAACCTTAGGCACAGGTTGTGAAAAAGTGATCATACATATATTAAAGACAGTGGCTCACAACATATAAAGTGAGAATCTGATGGCTGTTACTGTTACTTACAAGTGATTTTCTGTGCAACTAAAAACCATCTTTGATTTATTTTTGCTTAGCCATGGCAACTGCACAAATTATTAATATTTCAAACTTATTTCTGCAAAGCCCACGGAGACCGTAAGTGGAAATAATGAACCTACTCATCTGAAAACGATTTACTAGCCATTGATGCCAAAATATTTGAACAAGAATACAAGAAAGGCATTGTGTTCAATTGTTCAAGTGATGAAGCATAAAATGTATGAGAATCTTCCAAAGGCGGAACCTGCATCTGCAGATTTTGGAGACAAGTGTGTTGAGAACCTACGAAGGATGGAAGGCCACTTTAACAAGGAGCTAAATTTCAGGCCAAAAAAAGATTCTTTATAAGGAAGCAGGGCAGTCTTGTGACAGTCTAAACACAGCAGTCCAGCACCTGTTGGCATCAATGAGCAAATTTGAGACAAACCTTGAACAACATTTAAGTGGAAAAGTTATTGTTCAAACTCTGGGATACTTGCTCAGTTAAAAAAATCCAACCTTAGAAGAAACAACACTCACCAAGGGCTTAGTAAGATCCATATCATCAGCCCTGTGCGGTGGAGAAAAAAAACAAAAACAGGACAGTGTTCATTTAAGTTTAGTGGGGGGGGGTGGAAGAGGTGTAAAATGAAAACATTAGGAAAAAGGGAAAAAGACTAAGAAAGACAACAAGAGTTAGTACTGTGGGGGTCAAAAATCATCTGGGCAACTGTAGTATTTGTTCAGCTGTTGGGGAAAAAAAAGACCAACTAAATAGTTTGGGCATTTTGCTAAATTAGACAAGGGTGGATCACCAGCTAAAGTAAGGTTAGTTTAACTGAAGAGGTTCTTAAAAAGAGATCAAAACATTCAATGTGAATAGTAGCAATAGTTTAATTGGGATAGATGAAAGTAACGTCCGACGGGAGCAGGAGTGGTGATTTAGACAACATGGCTGATTGTGGCTCACCAATCACCATTTTAACTGAAACATTTATGCACAAGTGGCAAAGTGTAATATTCTAGCATTATTCTACTGGCATTCAGAAAGCACAACATTACCGTGCTGGATTATTTCCAAGATTAAGAATTTAATAGAGTTCTACAAATGAAGAATCATGTGGCCAGCAAGGGTAAAGCGGTCATAAGTTGGTTACACCAATGGTAGTAGGATATCCGTTTACATTCTGACACTGCATGCCGGTTGAGAGAGTGAACATTTCCAATAATGAACAGTTACTTGTAGAACTCAAGGATATGTTCAGAGAGAAGTGTGGATGTTTACACAAGTGTTTGCATGACTAAGTTAAAGAAAATAAGCAGTACCTGTAGCTCATAAGGCTTGACATGTGCTGCTTGGCATTCTAAAGGATATTATTTTTTTGATACTTTGCATTTGCTGATTGCATTGCTGTTTGATCTTGAAAATGATAATGTCACAATAAATAAATGAACAATGCTATGAGGGTTAAAATACAGTATCCCACAAAAAGGAGAAAGAAAATATGGGAGGCATTTCTATCATAAGGACGTATCGATAAGAAGTCGGACGGCAGACAATAACCTGTAGGGGCTTTCAAAGACATGCAGGCGCATTTAACAATAAACAATTTCAGTATCACATATCAACAATTCTGCGTTGTGTAAGTGACTGGACAGGCTTGTGTCAAGGGTGCATAAATAATCTCTGAACAGCTGCCAAATATCCTAAGGACGAGATGGTGGCTGAAGAGATGCAAAAATCTTACTAGTGTTGTCACAATAGAGTAGGCTTGCGATCCATCTCTTGGTGGTTGGTACCCTCTTGGTTCCCTAAAGGAGGGGAAGTTCCCTCTTGGCAAGCAGGAGTCCACTAGCAGCATACAGCCTCAGGCTTTTAGTAATTTCGGCCAACTACCCCAACAGAGCCATCAGTGGGTCAGGATTAATATTTGTACCCACCATTGTTGATAGCAGGCCAAACACCCCACACCAATAAGCACTAATGAGTGGAGGCACGTCCATGTCAGGTGCAGGAAGTGAGCCAGGGGTGCAAGGCATTTAGGACAGGCAGAGGATCTACAGGGGTCCATGCGGGCCAAAGCGCACAGCATTACGTATATACTGCACAAGAATTTGAAGTGCAAGAGCTTGGGTCTGTGGTTAAAGGATACCCAACGGGTTTGAGCCCAACAAGCGGACATATGCTCTCCAAAAGGGATCTACCGAGGTCTAACTCCCATGCCTCTCAAAGCTTCACATCAATAACAGGTAATAGTGCAATGCTCACTTGGTATAGCCTGGAGAACAGCTGCGCTCCAGAATCCGCTATAACCAACATGGGGGGGGGGGGGGTTTGTACGTATGAAGGGAAGCAACAGCAGAAAGCACTCTGCTAGTGACATAGCACAAAGTTCCAGCTGGGTGTCACCAGCAAAATGTGTCCTCGGTGCATGAGAAAATATGATCTGGGAAACATCGCTCAGTGTTAATGGCAGTGTGGGAGCACAGACTAAATCATACCTCAGCAATCGCTGAATTTTACGCCACGCCCGGCTGTTAGTGGACAATGTTTGAACATCCTTGGGGTCCAAGGGAACACCGCGGGGTAACAGCGTTCACAAAGGTATAGGGGCAGCAATGTCCTGCTCTGGGATTGCATAAGGAATGCGCTCATCCGGATGAAACCAGTGATGGGAGAATAGACACTGTGCTGCCAGAAATAAAGCTTCATATGGCACACTTCGAAGCCTCTATGCTCATATGGAAGAGTGAGGACCTCCCACCGAATGCGAGGATGCCAGTCATTATTGTTGTTACAACAACAACAATGTTCCATTAAGACCTTCCTGCCAGGCCTTTTCCCCCTCCTGTGCCAGGCCTTTTTTTGCCTATTTGGAATAGTTCTCGCTTAGGCCCTCATAACTTTGTCCACATACGCTACCCACGCCAAATTTGCGTCATTTTTTCCAACATCCTAGGGATTCTAGAGGTACCCAGACTTTGTGGGTTCCCCTGAAGGAGGCCAAGAAATTATCCAAAATACAGTGAAAATTTTGTTTAAAAAAATAAAATAAAAAAATGGGAAAAAAGGGCTGCAGAAGAAGGCTTGTGGTTTTTCCCCCTGAAAATGACATCAAAGGGTTTGCGGTGCTAGAATCACCAGCCTCCCAGCTTTCAGGAACAGGCAGACTTGAATCAGCAAACCCAACTTTTTTAAACACAATTTTGGCATTTTACCGGGACATACACCATTTTTACGATTTTTTGCGCTTTCAGCCTCCTTCCAGTCAGTGACAGAAATGAGTGTAAAACCAATGCTGGATCCCAGAAACCTAAACATTTCTGAAAAGTAGACAAAACTCTGAATTCAGCAATGGGTAATTTGTGTAGATCCTACAAGGGTTTCCGGCAGAAAATAACAACTGAAATAAAAAAATTAATTACATTGAGGTGAAAAAACCCAGCCATTTTTCTCTACATTTTACTCTAATTATTTCCTGCAATGTCAGATATTTGGCAATATACTGTTTTGTCCGCTGGACTCTTCTGGTTGCGGGGATATATAGGGCTTGTAGGTTCATCAAGAACCCTAGGCACCCAGAACCAATAAATGAGCTGCACCTTGCAGTGGGTTTTCATTCTATACCGGGTATACAGAAATTAATTTGCTGAAATATAGAGAGTCAAAAATAGGTATCAAGAAAACCTTTGTATTTCCAAAATGGGCACAAGATAAGGTGTTGAGGAGCAGTGGTTATTTGCACATCTCTGAATTCTGGGGTGCCCATACTAGCATGTGAATTACAGGGCATTTCTCAAATAGACGTCTTTTTTACACACGGTCTTATATTTGGAAGGACAAAATTTAGAGAAAGACAAGGGGCAATAATACTTGTTTTGCTGTTCCCCCAAGTCTCCCGATAAAAATGGTACCTCACTTGTGTGGGTAGGCCTAGTGCCCGTGACAGGAAATGCCCCAAAACACAACGTGGACACATCACATTTTCACAAAGAAAACAGAGGTGTTTTTTGCAAAGTGCCTAGCTGTGAATTTTGGCCTCTAGCTCCATCGCCACCTAGGGAAACCTACCAAACCTGTGCATTTCTGAAAACTAGAGACCTAGGGGAATCCAAGATAGGGTGACTTTTCAGGCTCTCACCAGGTTCTGTTACCCAGAATCCTTTGCAAACATCAAAATGTGGCTAAAAAAAAAAAAAAAAAAAAAAACTTTTTCCTCACCTGTCGGTGACGGAAAGTTCTGGAATCTGAGAGGAGCCACCAATTTCCTTCCACCCAGCGTTCCCCCAAGTCTCCTGATAAAATTGATACCTCACTTGTGTGGGTAGGCCTAGGGCCCGTGACAGGAAATGCCCCAAAACACAACGTGGACACATCAAAATGATCAAATAGAAAACTACCTGTTTTTGCGGGGGGAAGGGACCTGCGTTTTTGGTCCTGGGCTCAGCAGCCATCTAGGGAAACCTACCAAACCCTGACATTTCTGAAAACTAGACACCCGAGGGAGTCAAGGGAGGTGTGACTTGCGTGGATCCCCCAATATTTTCTTACCCAGAATCCTCAGCAAACTACAAATTTAGCTAAAAAATAAAAATAACTTTTTTTTTTTAAATCACATTTTTCCCACATTTCTGTGTGGGATCACTGCACGGGACACATTTCCTACCACCCAACGTTCCCCTCAGTCTCCCGGTAAAAATGATACCTCACTTGTGTAGGTGGGCCAAGTGTTTGTGACAGGGAAGAGCCAAAAACACGTCGAAACTGAGGGGGAACCAAAGTGGGTCCAAAAGGGCAGTTTGAAAAAAAACATTTTTAGGCTCACGGGTGCAGCCGAAATGTTATCGGTATAGATGAGACAATGCTGGGTGGTAGGAATTTTGTGGATTACTGCATATTCCGGAAGGTTCCATCACAAAAATGTGGGAAAAATGTGTGCTTTCCAGCAAAGTTTCAGGTTTGCAGGGCATTCTGGGGAAGGAAAGGGTGCATGTGAAGCACACCACCCTGGAATCAACTAGATGTTTAGTTTTCAGATGTGTCTAGGTCTTGTGGATTTTTCTACATGGCAGAGTCCCAAAGTAAAAAAAAAAAAAAAAGTGCAGCCCTCACCATTCCAAGTGGGACGATTTTGAGAGTTACCAAGTTCTCATGGCCCAAATGTAAGACAAAAACCAAAAATAATCAAATGTCCTCTTGCTTGCCATGGGATAAGATGTTTTAGTATGCGGGGAGAGCTGAAAGACTGTTAGCCCCTTCAGTTCGGGTGGGGGCATAATCAGACCCATACTGGTTGGTAGCCACCACCCCACTATTTTCTTTTATTTATTTTTATTCCCTGGCATCTAGTAGACTTTCTGTCCCCCCCGGGGTGTGGATCGGGGGTAATTGCCCACAACTTTGGCCCCATTTATTTGGGGTGGGGGTATGGCCATTCCCCCAACCTCTTATTTTGAAGAAAAAAAAAAAAATTCTCTGGTGGGCTTTCTGCCCCCCCTTTGGGGCAGACTGGCCTTCCAAAATAGGGGGGGCAGTTATGGCCAACGATAATGTGCCCCCATGGGGAAGAGACCCTTGCCCCCTCCAAACAAAAAACACACACACACACACACACACACCAATCCATGGTGTCTAGAGGTTTCTGCCCCCCTTGCCAAATGGGCCGCTCCCCTTATGCGTTAGTATAAACAAAAAAATACCTGGTGTCTTGTGGTTTCTGCCCCCAGGGGGAGGGGGCAGAAATGGCCTAATAATTTGCCCCCCCTGCCGCCCCCCGGGAGCAACCCTTGCCTAAGGGGTCGCTCCCCAAACATAAAAAAATATTTTAAAAAACAATAAAAAAACAATTATCCCTGGTGTCTAGTGGATTTCTAGACACCAGGGATAATTTTTGGGATTTCTGTCCCCCTCCCCGGGGCAGATCAGCCTAATAATTTAGGGGGCAGAAATGCCAAGAAATAAATTGCCCCCTGAGGAGCGACCCTTGCCCAAGGGGCCGCTCCCCTTATTTCAAATAACTAAAAAAAAAAAAAAAAAAAAAAAAAAAAAAAACCTGGTGTCTAGTGGCATTTCTGCTGCCCGATCGCATTTCCTCTCCTTTCAGGATTTCTCCTCCGATCGGGCACTGGAAGCTGATCTTCCAGCGCCGGAGGGAACGCCTCTGCTGACTTTATCAGACGCCATGGAGGGTCACTGGGGGGTGGAGGGGGGAGGGGGGGGCAATCAGGGGTGGAAGGGGAAGCGATTCCCCTCCCATCCCTGCCCAGGGGAGGGGGGTGCCTGGCCATCGGGGGAGCGCTAGCGCTCCCCCCAGGGGCCCATAGCAGGACGAGGTGATCTCGGCCAAGGCACCGGGGAAGCGGCGCCTTGGAAGAGATCACCTCATCCTGGGCACCGAACCGGTTAAACCAGATAGTGGCAGTGGACTGCAAGTATAGTAGACTCTCCCTGGCGAGGCAGACGCCATGTTGCGGTCTCTGAAATTAAGTAACCGCGCTATGATGAGCCGTGCCAGGGCCCCAGGCGCTGGAGGCAGCCCCAGCAAATGGTGCACTCAACAAATGTAGTCAAATTTTGGCTGCCTAGAAGATACAACAATAGGCCCTTCACAAAGAAGTCCATTCTGCCGGTGTTCCTAGTTTCAGCAATACCAGCGATGGACAAGTTGTTTCTGCGGCCTCTCACCTCTAGGTCTTACTTCTTAATGGCTACTGTTCGAAGCGAAGCTTCCACCTTCTCCAGCCTCTTCATAGTTTTCGTGGACCCATCCTCCAGTCCAGATATGCGCTCTTCGGCATCCGCCAGTCATGCTTGGTGTCTGTCAAGACTATTTCCCATGCCATCTAGTCTGGTGGTTAAGGTGTCAAATTGGGCATCAATTGCGTTCCAAAGGATCTTAAAGACAAGTTGGTGAAGACGTTTGTAAAGGAAATTACTCAACCTGTGCATGTGTCCAAGTGGGTCTTCTCAGATAATCATAAAAAATAAATAAATAAAAAAAAAGACAGACCAGTGAGTCTTGTGTCATTCTATGTTCTCTCGGTGAGAATACTGCGCCAGAGTGTCATCCACTACTCAAAATACAGGACAAGCGGGCCATGGTAGGTTTTTGTTGGATTATAGATTTACAGGCAGCTTATGTGGCACTCAGTGTCACTACGTGACCTCATCCGTTATTGTATTTTGGTTGTACAAGTATTACCAACTGCCTTTTGGGTTACTTATGTAAATGCTTTTCACAAACATATACATTATTATCAAAATGATTAGGGCCTTGACAGTGCAGAAGAAAACCAATACATTTTTGCCTGCTTAAGTAGATTGATTTCTTAGGGCACATTATAACCAGTGAGAAAAGATCAGGACAAAGTATAATTTGATAAGTGAAACTGTCAATGTTCTGCTGATCAAAGATAAGGATTAGTTATCATTTTTGGGGGATGTGTGGCTATTTGAGATGTGTGTGTGTGGATTTTCAGTGATCATTAAAATATTAAAACAAACACAAAGGAAGATAAAAATGTATGTTGGGGGGAGTATTTTCTAGGATATTAATGAACTGATAGTTAAAACACCAGTTGTGAAAGCATGAGGAGTCCAAATCAGCATGCAACGTAACCGTGGTTTACATGCAATGTTGCTTTGGGGGTAGTCACTTTTATCAGAGGGTGAGTAGGAAGGAGCATAATATTGCCTCTGGTTCTGCTACACTCAGATGCCTAAAAGACCCTACAGCACAAGTGAAAGGTGTCAGCATGCACTTGGGCTGAAGGCATGTTCTAGTGTTATTCATGAGCGAATACAAACCTTTGGTCTGACTTGTGTGAAAGGTACAGGTAAACGGACTACAAGACTAATGCATTTGGTGACTTTGCTACGGAAATATGATTTGAGTATTCTGCAGATTACCAGAGTAAATTGCAATTACAGGTTGCCCACTTATAAAAAATGGTAGTGTGAACAGTGAGACTGTAGCTTGGATTGGTGAAGCTCAGCAGTGTTGACATTGTGGCTGCCGAAGAGTGGGCTTGGTGTAGCTTAGATCAGTAGTTTCCAACCTTCGGTCTCAAGACCCCTGGGGGTCTGCAAAGCCTCCACAGGAGTTCTGCAACTGCTTAGAAAAGTGTATATAAATAAAATGGCTAAACATAATTGATATTTTTAAAAACATACTTTAAATATCACAGAACGTGAAATAGGAGGCTAAAATTGTAATTAGTATCTTCAAATTGATTTGTGGGAGCGGTGCAGGTGCATCATACAGAATACACTAAATGAATGTGTGGCTTTAATTGATTTAAAAAAAGCTCTAACCTTCCCATGAAATAAATAAAAATACATATGTTATTTGTTTACAAATTAAATAGAATGTGTATCACTGTATTGTATGCTTGATGGAAGGCTTGTGTATTTTTTGGGTACTATTTTGTTGTTCGAATCATCGACTATGTATAGATCTGGGTCGTCGGCTTCCAGTAATGATTCAGTGGGGTGTCCCTGGCTTCCAGTAATGACTAAGTGGGGGGTCCACCGTGGTCAAAAGGTTGGGAACCACTGGCTTAGATGATGCAGTTGTGTGTAATGTACCAAAGTATCTAGAAAAGAGTTGGTTTCAGATCTCGGCTGTCAACAGATCGGAGGGTTGTTTTTCAGTAGATTGTAAACAAACTAGGTGTTTAACCTTCTCCTAATGTTAAGGAGATAATTTTGTGGCTTCCTTGTGGTATTTGCAGGACTTTCCTGTTAGCTGCACGAGGCACTTGGAAACATCTCCTGATAAAGTTTTTAACAGGTTTTACTCGTGGCCGCGAATGGAGACCTGCGTGGAGTGGTTTAGGGAAATTAGAGAGAATGTTTACTTTCTGAGAAGCACTAGTTAGTGGCAAACTCATTTGTGTACTGTGCCACTGTGTGCTGCCCTCTGGGAAAAGACTGGTGTTGACTTTGGGCCTTCACTATATCCCAAAGGATCATTTGCAATATTTGGTTGTTGTGGTTGACTATTTTTTTTTAATGGATGTGTTATTCATTCTTGGCTACACCCATCACAGATATTCATTTCATTTTCTAAGATGTGTTTAACTTGGAAGGTAGTACTAATGTCTCCTTTACAGTTAAGTAACAAGTATTGGCAAAGGCAGCAGGTTGTGCCCATGCCAGAGCCATTGGCCTCGCCAATGTGTTTTGGTCCATGTTGTACACCAGTGTGGCTGCTGTTCTGCATGGCTAAAAGTTAGTAGCAGAGGAAAGTGGCATGGAGTGTCGTGCAGTGGAATGGCGAGAGTGGAGTTGAGTGTCAGAGTGGAGTGGTGCGGAGCGGAGTGGACTGGTTTAAGATTGCACTGGCATAAAGTGTTGCAGAGTACACCGGCATAGAGTGCAATGGCATATAATTCAGTGACATACAATGCAGCAGCATAGATTAGATCGTTGCATAGAGTGCAGTGGTGCAGAGTAGAGTGGCACAGATTAGAGTGTTGCAGAGTGAGTTGCATAAAGGGCAGAGCAGTGCAGTGCTGCAGAACACAGTGGCACAGAATGAGTGATGCAGAGCAGTGTGGCGTAGAGTGCATTGGCAGAGGCAGCATTAGTGAGAAGAGTGGCACAGAGTTCAGTGGTGGAGTGAAGTGTTGCAGAGTAGAGTGTCAGAATGCAGTGGTGTAGAGCACACTGGCGTGGAGCAGAGTAGAATAGAGTACAGTGGAAGGAGGTGGCAAAGGGGTAAAGTACAGTGAAGTAGATCAGAATGGCAGAGTAAAGTGGTGTAGAGTGAAATGGTGCAGAATAGGTTAGAGTGGCATACAGTAGATTGGTGTACAGTGGAGTGGTACAGATAGACTGCAGTGATGCAGAGTCGAGCTGTGCAGAGTGGCATGGCTTAGAACGAAGTGGTGTAGTGGCGTACAATGCATTGCTTAGAGCAGATTGGTGCAGAGTAGAAAGGCATGCAGTAGCGTCGAGTGGCGCAGGGCAAAATGCAGTTGCGTGGCGAAGAGCCGCACGGACGAAGACAGTATGACATGATAGTCACTGCCATTACAGACAGTTTCAATTGAAATGACCATCACATTCGCGCAAACAGTTTCACAGAACTATACAGCACACAAACAATTGTGTGTGGAAATGACATCAGCTAGTGCACTGATCTGTTCTGACTATATTAAAATATTTGTTTTCAACACACTTCAGAACTAAAAAAACAAAAAAATTCTGATGCATTCTGAAATACTGGTACAGTTTATATGTTGTGTGCTAGAAAAAAAGCCCTTTACTATCCCCAGTGTCCAGCAAGATTGTCATATAAATTCAATCCCTTTGAAGTCCTAGAAAGGTAAGTAAACACTAAGCTCCCTCGGAAGACAGAGTCTGACATTTGACTAGTCTGTGAATGCACAGCAAATGTGACAATTAGAACCAGATTTGCAGCCTGTTTACAGAAAGAAGCACTCCTGGAAGAATACAAGGGTTGGGGGGGGGGGGGGGGGGCAGTGTGAAATGGTTTTGCTCCTGGGGAGAGACATACAAAAGCTGGTAAGGCTAAAACAAATAAGGCCAACAAACAAAGCCAGAAAATGTGAGTTACAAACCACAAAGGCAATGGTAAGCGACTGGCAGAATGCATTCCCAGGGAAGTTTCCCGAATATCTCTAAAAAGTCTTTCACAGGTTTTGACTTACAAAAGAGGCTTGCTATCAGAATGACATTCTGCAACAACAAACCCAGTAAATTCCGAATTGACATACAAGGAATGTACCAATTTAATAAAAATAAAAAAAACATGAAGAAAACAGGATATTAAGTTTGATGAATAAATATATATTTTTGTTGAATTTGTACAGGTATGTTTTGTCTGGTTAATCACAGTACACAAGGGTCCTATTGATATTTGTCTTGACTCTGAATTTGAAAGTGTCAATATTGCTCTACAGGAGGTCTGAATGGAAATACATGTCAAAGTAGTAATAGCCATATGATTGAATTTTCTCCCATAGGAAAGTAATAATTTCATTTTTGAAGAATGAGTGTAGGAAAGTACCATCTTTCTGGCATGGTTACCCCCACTTTTTTGCCTGTTGTCAGTATGTTTTGACTGTGTTCACTGGGATGCTGCTGACCAGGACCCCCAGTGACTACGCGCTCTCCCTTCAAATTTGGTTGCTTTGACCACACATCCCACATTTGGCATACTGGTAACCCCTTGTAAGAGCCCAGTATATGCTACCCGGGACATTGGGGCACCAGGGGCTCCCCATGGGCTGCAGCATTTATTATGCCACCCATGGGGAGCCCGTGTAAAGTATCTGCAAGCCTGCCATTGCAGCCTGCGTGAAAGGGTGCATGCACCCTATTCACTACAGGTCACTAAGTCCCCCCATACGGTAGGCCCTTGTGGCTCAAAGGGCAGGGTGCCACCACGAACTCCAGCACCATTTTCAAGGAGTTTGTGAGAGAGGGACGCCATTTTAAGTGTGTAATGGACATAGGTCACTACCTATGTCGCGCTACATAAGGGTAACACCGAACCTAGGTATGTTTGATATCAAACAGGTCAGAATCGTACTCCAATACTATTGCCAGTATTGGAAGTAGGATTCCATGCACTCTGGGGGCTCCTTAGAAGACCTCCAGCATTGCTCCGACCAGCTTTCTGGGGTTCTCTAGCACCCCAAGCTGCTGCCACCCCCTCAGACTGGTTTGTGCCCTCCTGCTGCTTGATCAGTTTAGGCCTAGGAAGGCAGAACAAAGGATTCCCTTTCGGAAAAGGGGGTAACACTCTCCCTTTGGAAATAGGCGTTACATAGCTTGGGTGGGGTAGCCTCCCCAAGCCACTGGTATGCTTTGAAGGGCACATTTGGTGCTCTCCTTGCATAAACCAGTCTGCACAGGTTCAGGGACTTCCAGTCCATGCTCTGGCATGAAATTGGACAATGGAAAGGGGAGTGACCACTCCCCTGTCCATCACCACCCCAGGGATGGTACCCAGAGCTCCTCCAGAGGGTCCTATGATTCTGCCATCGTGAATCCAAGGAGGGCAGAGGCCTCTGGGAGCATCTGAGTGGCCAGGTCAAGAAGGTGATGTCAGAGCCCCCTCCTGATAGGTGGTCAGCCAGCTCAGTGACCAATCCCCCCCTTCCAGGCTTAATTAGGGCCTCCCTTTTGGGTGGGTCCTCTAATTCGGCTTGCAAGATTCCAGCAGGACTCCTATGCAACCTCTACTTCGACTTCTGGCCCCTGGAACTGCGACTGGACCCTCCAAGAACCAACAATCTGCATCCACAACAAAGACGCTGCTTGCAACATTGTTTCCACGGCTCCTTCCAGCTTCTGCAACATTTCCCCGGTTGTGCATACTATGAGGGTAGCAAGTCTTCAGTCACCAAGAGAATGAGGAAGGAATCTCCCTTGGAGTGATGGAGTCACTCAACTGCATCCGCAGGTACCAACTGCAACAACTGGCTGCGTGGATCTCCTCCATCCTGAGTTGCCTGGATCCTGCATCACGGGTGATGGTCTGGAGTGGTCCCCTTGGTCCTCTCTGCCAGCTGTCCAACATTGGTGAAAGTAAGCCCTTGCCATCCCACACAGGACAGTTACCCCGTGCACAGAGTCTCTTGCAGCTACCAAGGCTTGTTGGCAAATCCTCCAAGGGATCATCAGGCTCCGTGTAGCCTCTGCCCCCAGCACTCTTCCCTTCAATGCACAGCCCTCTGTATGCTTCTCCTGTGGCGAGGAACCCTTCTTCAGCTGTGTTACATGGGCTCCTCTGCGACTCCTTGGTCCTCTTCCACTGGGTCTCCAGCGGGGGCTGCCTTTTCTTCCGAGGACTCTGCCTTGCTGGCGGTCCCCTGAGACTACCCCGTGGGTTGAGTCATCATGGGCCTTGCTGGTTCCAGACAGTCCACTTTTCCTCTACCACGACTCTCGTCTTCGCCAAGGCTTGTCGGTGGCTTTATCAAACCACAGACAGACTGCAATCTTCCATCCAGCATTTGATGTCTACTGCATCCTCCAGGAACACTTCAACTCTAGGGCTGCATTGCTGACCATCTTCGTCCTACCGTCAACCAACACCTGCAAAACAGACGGGTGGATAGTGGCTCCTGCCACCACCGGACACGTCTGCGACTTAGTCCCCTTCTTTTTTAGGTCTTCCTATTCAGGAATCCACCGCTGGTTTCTTGCAGTCTTGTCTGGGTGTTGCATTCTTATTTTTAGTCCTTTTGGTGGTTTGGGGAAATTTATTTCTGGTCGCGGGGGCGGGTATATGGTTTGGGCTCCCCCTAGGGTTATTATTGTCTATTTATATTGCACTATTTTCTATTGCAAATTATGCCTATTTCTGATTACTAGTGTAGATATTTAGTGTTTACTTAACCTCCTGTTGGGGGTTACTTCCTATCTAGTATTTTTGGTAACTGTGTCCCTAAAATGAAGTATCTTTATTTTGTAACAAGGAGTGTTTTCTTTCATGTGTTTAAGTTCTGTGTGACTACAGTGGTATTGCATGAGCTTTGCACGTCTCCTAGATAAGCCTTGGCTCATATCCACAGCTACCCCTAGAGACCCTGGATTCTAGGCACTGCCTACATTTCACTAACAGGGGAACCCTGCACCTGCTATAAGGTGTACGTACCATAGGTATCCACCACACACTAGGCCAGCTTCCTACAATGAGGATATTACGAGGATATAACGAGAACCATCCCTAGGGAAGTACCTCCTGTTTTTAGGTCCTACCTGAGACACTGCATGTGCACAGCTGCTTGTGAGGATCTAGTATTTCTAAACGCTAATAGCAATAAAAAATAAAAACTTTTAAAAAGGAGCTTTTAGCTTGCCCATTACAATTGGTTGGGTTCGTTGTCATTTATTTTCTTCCTTTTCACTGGTCAGTGCCTTTTGTTGGAGTTTGTTTCTACTAGTATGCAGATATCTCTGGCTGATGTAAAATTGAGCATTTACCTTGTCCCTTTATAGTACTCTATAAAATAGACTTGTGGAAAAGATGGCTCGCATAATTAAAGAAGGGACACAAACTACACTTAAGACAGGCTTGGATATGCAGAGATATGTGGATCGTTGGAGCTATGGATTTAGGCCACATTCAACTACTGAGGAACCTCTTCAAATTGTTGAGAGGCAGAGATACACTGACTAAACTAAATACAGTGTGCATGAACATTGGTACAGTCCTTAAGGAAAAGGGTTTTCTGCTGTGAAATAGAGGATTTCCAATATATATCATAGAATCAAATAGTTCTCCAATGAGAAAACAAAAGATTAAGCTGGAGATATTCCAACCCATGGTTCTTTTGCCAACCATGCCATCTCAGTTTGGACCCAGCCATGTGCAAATCAGTCTTGACCCTGCTCCAACAGTGACAGACCAGGACCAACTGCCACACCAGACTCTCCCTCAACCAGAGCCCTGGCAACTCAAGCCTGGTTTCTCCCTGATTGGGGCTCCTCAGCTAGATGTAAAGTGGTTTCTGTGGCACAGTGCACAAGGGATCATTATAGCAAATACACAACTGCTCCAAGAAGACAGTGCAGCAAGCAGTGCCAGGTCAGGTCCTCCCTTAAATGAAACACAAGCACCCAAGACTGGGAGAAATTGGTCAACTGACTTTAGTCCCTCCCTTTTTATCAAAATGTTCCTGGTAACGCTGATCATATATCCATTGATTTAGTGGGTGTCACTAATGGTCAAAATACCTCAAAGACATTAATATACAGTCTATGAGGAAGCCCAAGCAGTTGTGAGAACTTACCTGGAACACTGCTGGGCTGCATTCCAAATTAATGGATAAAGCAGGGTGGGCATAGACAGACTCCTATGACACCATCATGTTCCAAACACATGGTCCAATGCCCAATTTATAGGACAGGTTTCCTAATTTTAAATAAGAAGCAAAGCCTTCTACTGCTGGGCGGCCTAGTCCTGTGGGTTTAAATCTCACTAGACTGGAAAATCGATAGGGCAGACACTACTCTCCCGCCATTCAGACTGGAGTGGAGTTTTGTAGGGGAGTGGCATAGTGTTGTGTATTGGAGTGGCAAAGTATGGAGTCACAGAGTGGCATACACTGGAGTGGCAGATGAGGACAGATATTTAGTGAATCTACATAGTGTGCTGCAGAGTATAGGGGCGTAGAGTGCAGTGGCATTGAATTCAGTGGCGTACAATGAGCATCGTAAAATGCAGTGGCATACATTAGAGTGGCGCAAAGTCAAGACGCACAGAGTGCAGTTGGTAGAGTGTTGCAGAATACAGTAACACAGCAGAGTATAGTACCATTAGAGTGCAGAGTCAGAGTGCAGTGGCGTAAAAAGGAATAGTGCACAGAGAGGGGCACAGAGTTCAGTAGCGGAGAGTGCAGCGTTGCAGAGTAGACTGAGTGCAGTGGTGTAGAGAGGAGTGGCAGAGTACAGTGATGCAAAGTAGAGTGTAGTTAAGAGTAGCGTGAATTGCAGTGGCGTGGAGTGGCAGAGTACATTGTTTTAAAGTGGAGGGGTGCAGGGTAGAATACAGTTGCGCACAGGGGCAGAGTTATGGCATAAAGTGGTGTAGAGTGCAGTGGTGCGGAGTGGCACAGTACAGTGTCGTAGAGTGGAGTTGTGTAGTGTGGAGTGTTGTAGAGTGCAGTGGCGAAGAGTTCACTGGTACAGAGTACAGTGGTACTGGGTAGAGTAGAGAAGCGTAGCTTGAAGTGGAGTGGAGCAGACTGCAGTGGCGTGGAATGGTGTAAAGTGGAGTGATGCAGAGTGCAGTGGTATGGAGTAGAGTGTCGCACATTGGGGTATCCATGGTGTGGTAGCACACTGCCATGACACGCAAAACATTTTCAATTGATATGACCATTACACTGGCACAGATATACAGGTTTACTAATAAAACTATACAGTGCACAGACGTAAATGTGTTAAAATAGCATCACCTAGTTAAATGATTCATTTTGATCATATTTAAGTATTTTGTTCCAGCACTTCAGAAGTAAAAACGTGCGTTCTATAATTCTGGTATATTCTGCAATACTTACACCGTTCATTTACATGTTGTCTTGTACTAGGGAAAAAAATCTCTTTCCTATCCCCAGTATCCAGCAACATCGTCACATAAATCGAATCACTTTGAAGTCCGACAAAGAAATATAAACACCAAGCTTGCAGGAAGAATGGACCCATCATTTGACCTCTGTCTTTAAATGCGTAGTAAATGTGACAAGATAAGAACAAGATTTAAAGGCTTATTTACAAAAAGCGAGTTAGTGGAAGTATACAGTAAACAAGATTTGGGAAAAGGGAAGGAAGAACTCAAGCTGGATAGCCCAAAGCAAATTAAAAGCCAAAATATTTGAGTTACAACCCACAAAGCCAATGGTAATCAACGGGTGGAATGCACTCCTGGGTCAACTTTCTGAAAATCCTCCAAGATGTCTTGAGCAAATCATACAGCTGTACTAACTGGTAAGTTACAACCTAAAAATCAACTGTGCTGATGTTTCAGAAAATATCAGAATTAGTACAAATGAAGTACTTTTTTGTAATTTTGAGGTGTGGTGGAAACAAATATTTGAATATGACCAAAACACATCAATACAGTAGGTGATATTTGCACACATGATCGTTTGTGTGCACTAAACTATTTCTGTGCAAATGTAAAGGTCATTTCAATTTAAATGTGTTTCTGTAATGGCAGTGCAGTACCACATCATGCATACTCCACATGCCACTCCACACCTTTCCACGCCACTCCAGTCCACTCTACAACATGCCACTCCACATCCCTCCACTCAGATACTGACAGAAGTCAAATGTCTACCCCACTCCAACCCATACAACCCCAATTCACCCACTAAAATGCATCTACCCAAATACAATCGATCACACTCTAATCTACCCTACTCCAAACAAAACTTATCCACTCCAGTTCAATCTTCCCCACCGCACTCCAGCCTACACCCTCACTGATCCCCCCCCAACCTACCCCTCTCCTATCCTTCACTATGTACCCCCATCTTCCCCAATCCACCACACTCCATTCCACTCCCCCCCCCCAATCCACCACACTCCGTTCCACTCCCCCCCCCCCAATCCACCACACTCCGTTCCACTCCCCCCCCCAATCCACCACACTCCGTTCCACTCCCCCCCCCCAATCCACCACACTCCGTTCCACTCCCCCCCCCCAATCCACCACACTCCGTTCCACTCCCCCCAATCCACCACACTCCGTTCCACTCCCCCCAATCCACCACACTCCGTTCCACTCCCCCCAATCCACCACACTCCGTTCCACTCCCCCCAATCCACCACACTCCGTTCCACTCCCCCCAATCCACCACACTCCGTTCCACTCCCCCCCAATCCACCACACTCCGTTCCACTCTCCCCAATCCACCACACTCCGTTCCACTCTCCCCAATCCACCACACTCCGTTCCACTCTCCCCAATCCACCACACTCCGTTCCACTCTCCCCAATCCACCACACTCCGTTCCACTCTCCCCAATCCACCACACTCCGTTCCACTCTCCCCAATCCACCACACTCCGTTCCACTCTCCCCAATCCACCAAACTCCATTCCACTCTCCCCAATCCACCACACTCCGTTCCACTCTCCCCAATCCACCACACTCCGTTCCACTCTCCCCAATCCACCACACTCCACGCCAGAAACTAGATGAGCAATACAGATTGCCTTAAAATCTTGTTAGGTTGAAGCCTACCAGACAGGGCAGCTGTCTGGTTTGCAAAGACTTCTTGCTGAAATTCATGAAAGGTTATCTGGGAATGCATTCCATAACTGATTACCATTGGCTTTTGTGGGTTGTAACTCACAGTTGCTTGTTTCCTATTAGCTGATCTTGTTTTAAGCTGTTCAGTATGCCATTGTCCTTCCTATGGAGTACAGCCTAGTTACTGTATTCCTCCACAAGTGCTTGCTTTCTATAAACAGGCCTTTAAATGTTGTTCTTCTGCTGTTCATTCAAAGACAGGGGTCAAATGTAAGGCTCTGTCTTCCAAGGGAGCTTGGTGTTTACTTTTATTTCTCTGATTTCAAAGTGAAAGGATTTCTTTGACAACCATGCTGGGTCCTAGTGGTGTTCTGGAAGAAGGCTGTACAATGTTTTTTGTTCTGGAAAACAAAAAAATGTTGCAAATCTTTCAAAATAGATCAGAATTAGGAAAGCACTAATTAAGCACATTTCTGTAATTCTTACGTGTGGTGGAAACATTTTATTATGATCAGCTTACAAACTGCTGCTTCTTTTATTCTCAAGACTGGTGTTTACTTTCTCTGACTGCAAGTTAGAGGATTTTGTAAAGTGAACTACCTTAGAATCATGCTGGGCACACAACAAAAAAATAGCTTGCAAGTGAACTGTACAAATATTTCAAAATATGTTTCAGTAGTTAGAAAAACTTTTTTGTAATTCTGAAGTGAGATTTTTGATAGGATCTTAACATTCTGCTTGGTGGTGTGCTAAAGATAAATAGTTGTTGAAACCCAATTTCCCCAGGTGAGATAGAGAGATTTTTTAATCAGTAAAACAATGTGGTGGGAAGGTGTGTGTCCATTTCAATGGAAAATGTCTGTACACGACAGGGCCCCAACACTTCGTGCTTCAGTAATATATTTATGAAAATTAAGAATTTAAATATTACCTGAGAAACATTTCTGCAACATCCTGATGACAATGGTATTAGCCAACTAGGAGGCACGTTCAGACTCACGTGTACCTCACAGGTGGGCTATATTTTATTATACATGTAACAAACGTTTAGCCTATTAAACCAAACAGGAGTTCCTTGTACTGCAGACATGCTGAACTCAGAAATTTGAAAGTGCTCTCCTATGTGTAATGAACGAAAAGTTGATTCAAGGAGAAAAATGATTTGCCAAAGATCACACAGTTTGAGACGAGTTTATGGGTCAAGAGCATTACAGCTAGGTCAAGAAGATTATTCACGTCACTAAACCTGCAGGTCTGGTAACATTTTTTGAGGACTAGTGGTGTTCAATATGGGCAGAGATAGTCTCTCTCCAGCCGGGGACCCAACTACAAACTCCAATCTGTGTTTACATTCATCTGTTTGCTAAATTCCATACCAGGATTTCCTTGTAACAAGGATCTTACTCTCCTCCATCAGAAGTTAAGTATTTTTCCAATCGAAGTATGCTTAACAAAAAATACTCCTATTTCTTCATAGTGATGCATGGTTTGCAGTGATCCGGACTGACAGATTCATGACTCACCTACTGCCACTATGTGTACCTAGGATTTCCTCCACTGGATCAACTGTTTCCAGCTTGTTATAAGCTCTGGTACCGACAACTTACTGACCTTCTCTGTCGAGGTTCTGTTTCTGTCTGAACAATCTCCAATGACTACCTGTGGCTAGGCGCTCTACTTTCAACTATGGCATATGCAACAATTGCAAAATCAGGCTAAAAACTCACTAGCACCAACCTTTAAGATTACCTACAGCCACTGTCTAATGTAATCCTTCCTTCTGGTCTCCCTTACTTTTCCCAGTATATTGTGCGGTTTCACAGGAAGAGCATTTGGCTTCAAAAAAACAGTTTATTACACATTCACAAAAAGGTGAACATTTGATAGTCCTCCTGGCTGAGTAAATTTAGATATTTACGATGGTCATAAAAACACAACCTAGAAGATGTGGGGTTTCGAGTGTGGATAGTGGTGATTGATCAGAATTACTGAACAGGTATCAGATAGAAACTAAGTTAAAAGCCGGGTTAATATGGTCACTGGACACTCATAACCCACGTTGCTTTTCAGATTGGTCCATTCGTTCTCAAGGGATAAAACGTATTTTACAGACTAATGGACATTGCTTCCAATAAACGAAATATAAAGTACACGAAAGTGCGCTGAAAAAGATATGTAAAAAAAAAAAGGTAAAGACAAGTTAGGGGACTTTACTCCCCAACGTGTGAAAACATGCACTTCCGCATTCTGTTGTGCAGAAGTGCAGTCTACATTCAAGCCCCAGAAGGCTGGCACTTCAAAAAATAAAACGCTGTTAGTCGGTGCAAATTCAGTGATTCTTTTATCAAACATGTATGCCCCTCGGCGTCACTGTTTCCGAGAGGAGGAGGTTGAGAGAGAGAACGTCCAACACTTGGCCTCGCATGCCTCACGCGAGAGCATTTCTAGGAATTGGCATCCCAAGAAAAGGGCGGAGCCTGATGATGGGCTTTCATTAGGACTTTTCGTGTATTTTTCCCAACACAACGTATATTTTTTCATAACTTCTCACACGTACTGAAAAGTAAAGTATACCTACAAGAAATGCTAACGAACTAAAGGTATCTAAAAACTAATCGAAGTCTGCTTACCTTAAAATATTTTGGAATACAGAACAAGCGAAATGCAGTGTACGTTGCTGCCGTTATAGAAAAAAGTTACTCTCCTCCTCTCGTTGCGAAACAGTCACGGGTTCTCTTTTCTACGCATTTGTTTACAAATACCGCACCAACTCCTTTCGATCGCGCTAAGCCAAGTAGATAGACCAACTAGTCTTGGGGGATGTAAGCACGGGCCTTGGTCTGAGCTTTTTTTTCAGCGGTGATGGAGGGGTGCAAACAGAAGGTCTGGTAGAAATCAGGGTACACATGGTTCCACAAGCAGCACTAAATACAGCAGCGGCTAGCACCTCGGCCTCTTAGGCACGAATTACTACTACCCCAGAAAGGACATTCCCTTTTTATTATTATAAAATGTAAAGCATGGATCTAATGAACACTACACACCTTTCTCTCCGGCCAAAGGGCAACTGTGCAAAAATCTTCGTAAGAACATTTACCCTACAATTACTTTCTGCAGGATCACTAACTTAAACGCAGTTTACACCGCAGGGCTTTGGTACATTGACTAGTATATTCCGTTTGCGAGGGTTGTACAACTACGACATACACTAAAATGAAAAGGCAACTAAAGAAAATGCATTTAAGAGACTTAAATGTTCTTCGTCATGGCCACATGTAAACGCCAGACGTTCAATCCAAAGTGGATCAGACGGCCTGCAAGACAATGTGTCCCACAAGCCGAGAGGTTCAACCCAACGCTCTGCAACCTCAGAGATGCATATAATATTGTTCAAGAAAATGAACCCCAGGGGTCTGAATGGCATACTGAGTTAAAGCAGAACCGCTTTTTTTTTTTTTTACTACCGAAGTTAGGACGCTGATTTTGCTTACTAGCTTTAGGGCGCACAGAATGGTACCTTTGGTACGCCACTTAATTGGCGAAGAAACATATACGACTAGGACCGAGAAACGGCGTGCCTCGAAGGGCTGGGGACACATGCGTTGAGAGACCATGTGTCCTTTAACGTAGGCCACATGTGGCCGCCGTAAGCGAAGGGTCATAGGTGCAGACATAACGAGTACTCAACACAACTAGTCCTGACCACGAGTGCTGCACCCCGCACAGCCAGCCACTCCCACGCAATGTTATTAATACTCGTGCAAAAGCCAACTGACCCCTCCCCTGCATACCAAGATGGGCCACTCTAGCACCGCCCTTTGCAACCCCTTTCAAACATTCAGTCACACCAACAAACCCTCACCTCCAGGGGTGGTAGAGAAGAGGGTGCCCCCGGGCGTGGTGCAATAGTCATGAGGTAGCTGCGTTGAGTCGCTGATGGGGATGGTCCTGGTGGGGATGGCCCTGCTCTGGCTGTAGTGGTGTCCAGTGTTCATGTCCGGGCTGTGCTGAGAGCTTGTCTTCTGGGGCGGAGGTCTGCGCTGCTAGGTCTGACTCCCTGTCAGGGGTGGTCTACGGGACCTTACTTACTCCTTTCTCTCACCCAGCTCTCTTCCCACCTCCGCCACCACCTCCTCGCTCACTCTCTCCTCCGCCCTTCAGCTAGATCCCACGTCAGGAAGCAGGCGGCAGCGAGAGGCATAGATATAGAAAATATACTACGGATGTAAGCACGTTCTTGTTAACGACCGTCACTACATTTTGTCTAAAATGCGGCCATCTTGGAACATGCACATAATATCAAACATCTCGACAAAGGTTTAGATATAGAGAACTCGTTTTGGTAATAACTATATGGTCTCATGGCTATATAAAAAAAAAATTGGGATTTGTTTCTGAGTATTTTCAACACAGTTTCTGGTATAGTATTTATACATATACTTGGTTTTGTTTTGTACAGTTTTTCAAAGTTTTCTTCTTTTCTTTGCCTCCCATTGTTGTCTATTTCAGAGTAATTCGAATTATATATTTAAAAATGCCCTTCTATATAAATGATTCAGGGCACGGTTAAACGTGAAGGATTATAGCGTTGGCTGTCATTTTGGAATGGGATTTTTGTAGTTATCTTAAAATGAATTTCGCAAGGAATTGTTTACATGGTATTGTACAAGGATTGCCTCAAAAAGTCATATTGCAGAAGCTTTGTTGTCATACGACCGATCAGAGGGTTTGTGGGAGGAATGTAAATCAACCATTTGCTGAAACATACCAAGTGGATATCTCGGAGCTCTCAAATGTCAGTGACCACGTGTGAGTAATTCTATGTCAGGACGGGAGGCTTCGGATTCTAAGTCAGGACCAGAGGCTTCCGATTATGCTATCTCTTTACTGTCAACACACATCAGCCAATTAAAAACAGCACTACATTTCCCAATATCTTTACAACCTCGTTATGTCCCCCAATCAGGGCCCACCATCTAGTATATATATCCTGAATGTTATAGTCCGTCCTCTTTCTTTGCTGCTTCATGCAGGGCTAAGTACGTTCACTTTTTGCCTTACGATTGTATGTTAACTTTATGTGTATATTTAAATTCGGCGCAGCTTTCTGACTTCAGGCACCTTTGTTTGTGTTAGTTTTCACTAGCGCTCGCTCGTGGCGATTTAGGTATTTTTGACATCGGCATAACTCTTTGCCGAATTCTATTAACGCCTGTGAGGAGTGCTAGGGGCGGCCGCACCATGTGGAGTGCAGTCCTCTTTCTGTTGCTGTTTTCGCGCATGGGCACGGACCCGTTTTTTTTCGAGTTTGGTGCGAGCGCGCTTCGGCAATACAGTTAATTTTGAGCTCCGTGCGCCCCCCCCGTTTTACTCCCGGAGGGGCTGAAATAAGCGACAGAGCCTTGCTCGAGGGGATTCAGGTGCTGCTTCCTCCAGGTTATTGCAAGCTTTGTTTGAGAAACACTGGCAGGGAGATTTTAGCTCCCTTTTTAGCACCTGGGTGTCCCCCCCCCCCCCCCCCCCCCCCCTTTTATATTTACAGTGATCTGCCACTTGGGACCTCTGATATATTATCTTATTTTGCACTGAAAAACATGGCCCAACAATACCCAGATGATGACCAGTTTGGGGCTTATGATGCTGGATAATATGATCAGCACATGGAAGAGCGCCTGGTGGAGGCTCTAGACTTCCACGTTCAAGATTCGGTGAAAAAGGCTTTAGTGAAAGCCCTGCGGCCGTTTGTGCAACCTATCTTCAACTTTGGCATCAGATGCTTTGGTGCAGGCTCGGGGAACCCCACCCCTTTAAAGGTCAATATAAATCAGCCTGGCCAGTCATCATTGTATGACCCTTTGGAACAGTCCATTAATGCGACTTTGAATGATCATGAGTACGAAGCCTTTAAGAGCCAAAAAACTACTGCTTCTTTGCAGACTACCCTGAATACTTCTGACGAGCCCAATTCTACGATAAGTCGTCCCGTGACAAAACCCAGGCCAAACGCAAGCGTAAGACGCATCATGCTGAAGCTCCTTTGAGCTCCCCTCAGTAAGAATTTACTATTTGACCCTGATGCTCTAGTACATCCCAGATCCACAGAATGGACCCCATGTCAGGAAGTGGCGCTGTGTGTCCAATCTAGACTCCGGAAAAGTTTTTAGAAGGACATTGGCTGCACGTTGCGTTCAGAATGCCTTCACCCTGTCCTATCCGGCAAGGTTGCAGAGACTCCTGAACTGGATCCTCACTTGGTAACTTTCCTTAAAAAATATGCTAAGGATCCGAAAAAAGGCATTGATAAAGCATGGCGGGATGCCAGGATAAGTTGTTAGATATTTCTGGTCCCCTCACGAAGACTTTAGATTTAGAGGTTCAAGCTAAGGAAACACAAGAATCAATAGATCTCGACGTCCTGCTTGAATGGGCACAAAGGGCCATTTGTTTATTAGGAAACGCTAATTGTTCCATTTCTACGGAGCATAGGAAGTCTCTCCTACTGTGCATTGATCCCAAATTGGCAGAGTTAGCGCCCTCTGACACAGGTCCTGCGGCTAATGGACTCTTGTTTGGTGACAGATTCGTCAAAGACCTGGCCAAATATGTGGCTACCTTCTCGGCTTTGGATAAGGCCCAGACCTCAATCAGGATGGTCTTTAACAGTGGCCTTTTTCAAAGGGCCAGATACTTGGGGGGTCGGGCGCCAGGCCGATTCAATTCCCAGACCTCCTGTCCATACCATAGAGGCAGAGGAAACTCCAGCTACCAAGCCAACTCCAACTTTTACCCCTCGAGAGGCAGAGGTTACAGAGGTCGCAATCACAGGGGACCTCACAGAGGAGGACAATACAACCAAAGTTCCTCTCAACCAGGTAACAATTCTTTCTTCCCGGGAGATTTTGTTGGGGAGGGTAGAGTGAGTATTTTTGTGCACAACTGGGCTTCAATCACACACGATGCATGGGTGCTAGAGACAGTAGCACGTTACCATCTGGAATTTTATTCAACTTCCGAACAGATGTTCATTCCGCCCCCTCTCAGTTTATCCCATCTATAGAGGGCTTTCATAGATCAAGAACTAGTGGCTCCTCTTTGGAAAGGGGCCATTGTTCCTTCTCATCCTCACCCCAGATGGTTTATCAGTACTATTTTTCTGGTCCAAAAGAAAGGAGGGGGTTCTCGCCTGGTGCTCAGTCTTCGACAATTCATCTTGTGGATTGTGTATCGGCATTTCAAATTGGAAGGCATTCATCTACTCCGAGATCTTTTGTCAGAAGGCGACTGGATGGTCCGTTTAGATCTCAAAGATGCTTATCTGACAATTCCTATTTTCGCGCCTCATCACCGTTTCCTACAGATCTTTTCGCAAAACAAGTGTTACGAATTCTCAGCTCTTCCTTTCGGTCTGTCTTCTGCCCCTTGGTGTTTTACCAAACTCATGCGCCCAGTCATGCAGTGACTCAGAGAAAAGGGAGTGTGTCTCATAGTGTATCTCAACGACATTCTTATCATGGCGTAGGAGAAACGTCTGGTTCTTCCCCACCTTTCCTGGACGATTCAGTTGCTTCAGGATTTAGGTTTCATTATAAACGCAGAGAAATCCCAATTAGAGCCCTCCCAAAGGATAGATTTTTGGGGGGGTTTAGGACAGATTCCATCTCGACCCAATTGAAACTCTCTTTGACCAAGAGACTAGCTATCAAGAAGGAGTTGAAGAGAGCATTGTCTGTTCCTTCGATTTCCTTTAGGGTTCTTGCCTCATTGGTAGGCCTCCTAGCTTCGTCTATTCAAGCCATTTGTCTGGGCCCTCTGCACTATCGGGCCCTCCAGAGACTGAAGATTATGCATCTTCGAAAGGTTCTTTCATATTCTGAACTGATTGTTTTATCTCAGGAAGCCCAAACGGAGCTTCAATGAGGGTTGGCTCACAATGACGCTTGGAATGGCAGGGCAATTTTTGCCTCTGTTCTGGAGGTTGTCATAAATTCGGATGCCAGCAGATGGGGCTGGGGAGTCAGATGTGGGCAGATAGAGACAGGGGGCGGTGGTCTCCGGAGGAACTACAGTTGCATATCAACTGCCTAGAGCTTTTAGCAGGCTCTTTTGTGGTGAAGACTCTGTTCCCGCTCAAGACGAAATGTTGTATCCTGCTGAATATGGACAACATATCAGCAGTGAGGTATATCAACAAACTTGGGGGGGGGGGGGGGGGCGCGAACCAGGATGTTAGCAGAGATTGCAAATGACTTTTGGCATTTTTGCCTAGCTCATCAGATTTTGATCACAGCAGAATACATCCCGGGCAAGGTGAATGTAGTAGCAGATTGGAATTCTCGATGTCTCCGAGATGTCAGCGATCGGAGATTACACCCCAGAGTATTTCAGTTTCTGTGGATCTGTTTGCGTCCCGCCTGAATACTCATCTTCCCGGTTTTTACAGTTGGAGGCCAGATCCGATGGCTCTCAGTTCGGACGCCTTCCTTCAGTCCTGGACGGGGGAACTGAACTATGCGTTTCCCTCCTTTTCCATAATTCACAGAGTTCTCTCCCAGGTCCTTCGTCAGAAGGTGTAGATGATCTTGGTAACTCCATGCTGGAAGGCCCATTCATGATTTCCAGTAGTATTGTCCCTTTGTTGTGCTGCCCCAGTGCAAATTCTGAGATCAGCGGATCTCATGTTGGATCCAATGGGGCAGCCTCATCCTTACATTCTGGAGGACAAATTGTCGCTCATGGCCTGGAGAATATCAGGATGTCAGAGCAGGTCTCTGAGGTATCAAAGAACATTAAATTCTTCCTCTCTCAATCCCTAGCACCTAGTACACATAAAAGCTATGTCTTCACTTGGAAGTGATGGCTGGATTGGTGCAGTCAGAGGAGTGTGGATCCCTTGAGGACATCAGTGCAGATGATTGCTAATTTCTTGTCACAACTAGCGGCACAAGGTTTAGCATATGGGACGATTAATAATTTTAGGTCGGCCATTTTGGCCAAGCATCCTCGAGTGGATGGTAAGTCTGTTGGAGAACATCCTTTAAGATGTAAACTTCTACGTGGTATATGTTTAGTGCGTCCTCCTCAACCAAAGTATTCCTCTATATGGGACGTAAATATAATTTTGAAATTCCTGGTTGCATGGCCAGCTAATGAGGGTTTATCAAGAAAACAATTATCAGCAAAATTAACAATGTTACTTTGTCTGATTTCATGTCGAACGTCAAAGCTCTGGATATTGCAGGTAGGGTATTTATTTCTACAGGAGTTTCTTTTCGGATTTCTAAATGCACAAAATCAAATTCTATATGTATTTCTTATACAAGTTTTAGAGACAATTCTAAGTTATGTGCGGTGAATTGTTTAAAAGTTTTATGAAGATGTTACTCGTGAAATTCAGAGAGATCATTCTGGTCAATTATTGATTTCGTTGCAAAAGCCCTCTGGCCCTATGTCTTCAGCAACTTTAGCAAGATGGGTCAGGTGTTTATTACAAGAAGCAGGAATAGATGTTTCTGTTTTTGGAGCTCATTCTGTTAGAGGAGCTATGGCTTCAAAAGCTTTTAATTCAGGATCTAGATTGGAAGATATTATTACAGCGGCAAATTGATCTTCAGACTCTACCTTTAAGCTGTTTTATCATAAACCTATTGTAGATGTAGCTTCTGGGGTTATAGCTCAGCTATAAACTAGCATAATCCGAAGCCTCCGGTCCTGACTTAGAATCAAAAAATTTCTAGCTTACGCGACAAGAATTTTCAATTCTATTAAAGACAGGAGGCGAGGATAAATCCCACCCGTGATATGGGTAATATTTACATTTAATGTCTACGGCATATTGCACTATGATATAAATGTTGTCCCACCCTATGTAATATGTCGCATTTTCTCAGTTTTGGGGATATTACGTCAGTTTTTTTATTTTACAGATGAGAAAACCATTTGAAGGAGTTCGGCTGAGATCTTCCTGATTTCCATCATGGAGAGCTGTTCGGCTATGAGTTGCACCGTTGTGCTGTTTCAATTCCCTCGCCGGGAAGATTCCGTGGGTTGGCGCCACAACTACGATGATTGGTTTTGGTTCGTGTTTTGATTCTCGAAATTACTTGAGCAAAGAAAGAGGACCCACTATAACATTCAGGATATATATACTAAGTGGTGGGCCCTGATTGGGGGTCATAACGAGGCTGTAAAGATATTGGGAAATGCAGTGCTGTTTTTTTATTGGCTGCTGTGTGTTGACAGTAAAGAAAGAGATAGCATTATCCCCTCCTCTGTGTCCTTAATAGAATTGAAAATTCTTGTTGCGTAAGCTAGACATTTTTTGATTATGCTTCTCTCTCTTTACTGCAAGTTAAACAGCAGCCAATCAAACACTTAAAACAAAAAACTATCTTTCCCATGAACCCCAGTAGTCCATAATGCCCACCAATCACAGGTCTGACCCCTGTATATCTGTTCCTGTTAACATAGTCCATCCTCTTTCTTTGCTGCTTGCAGCCTACAGATAAGTGACTTTCCTATGCTTGTTAACATTTTTCTTACCGCTTGTTTTTTCCAGCGTTTTATATATATCACAGCGTGGAGCGGGAGCAGGGCTCCAAAACGCGTCACGGTGCTGTTATTGCCTTGTTTTTGTGGTGCAACCAATCGCTTCGTCCGCGATCGTTTTCCGCATCAGACTCCAGCCCCTTCATTAGAGGGGCGGGCTGAGGCGCCTTCGTTGCGCTGCATATACGGGCCCTGCCCGAGATAACAGCATAGGAGTCCTGAGGACTCCTAGACTGCGGCCATATCGAAAGCGGTCTAGTCCTCTTTCTATGTTTACGGCGCACATGCGTCCTCCCCAGATCGCCTTTGTTTCTCGATCGGATCGGGGAGAACGCTGCACTCACGTCTTTTTGCCTCAGCAATATTTCTAGCCCTTGAACGCCCGATGGGGCACTTAATCGTATTGAGGCTTTACCTTGGGGAAATTTGCAGGAGCTCCCTCCACATTTTAAGCTGCTGTTGACTACATACTAAAAATATATATTTATATATATTTTGTTTTTCTCACTTTGTGAGGATTTTCCTGCTGAGACCGTTTCCCCCTCCCCCCCCCCCATTTGATCTCCTTCATCCATCCTCAGCAATCATGGCGTACTACGCTGAAGAGGATGAGTATTATCAGGATCTTCCTGAGGTAACTGATGAGCACCATATTGAGGAGAGATCGGTAGAGGCCCTGGGGTATCATGTCAAGGACTCAGTGAATCAGGCTCTTATTAAGGCTTTGAAACCCTATACCCAGCCTCCTGTTAGATTTGGCCAACATGAATGGAGAGGATGCTCTCTTCCTGAATCGGGGTCTCAACAGGACCAGCCGTCTGAGGTGGGCTTTGCCCGAGGAGCCTTAAAAGGTCCAGCTTCATCTGCAGACATCTTGGCGCAGATGGCTGCATCTGTGATAAAGGACCATGAATATGGTTCTTTTCCAGCATTGGAGGTGTCTGAGACTGGTTTAGAGTCCTATACTCTGACGGAAGGTGTTCCTTCTTCTGACTCACACTCTTCAGGTTCTGACCAGGAGCAGGACGAGCCTAAGCCGTCTGGCAAGCATAAACGTAAGTCTCATAACATGCAGGAGAGTGTCCGAGTTCCCCGCACATTATCATTACGAATTTGCTGTTCTCCCTTTCGGTATTTCCACCGCTCCATGGTGTTTTACCAAACTCTTAAGACCGGTAGTACAATTCCTCAGGGAAAGAGGTGTTCGCCTCATTATATACCTGGACTGTATTCTGATCATGGCTCAGACAAAAGAGTCGGTCTTGTTACATCTGTCTTGGACAGTTCAACTTTTTCAGGAGCTAGGGTTCCTTATCAATTCGGAGACGTTGGTAATGACCCCTTCCAGAGTCATAGAATTCTTAGGGTTTCAGGTGAACTCTGTCAAGGCCCAATTGTTATTACCTCCGACAAAGAGGAATTCTATTAAGAAAAAGTTGAGGAGAGCCCTTGCATCTCCGACTATATCATTGAAGACCTTAGCACGATTGGTGGGTCTTTTGGTCTCATCCATTTAGGAGATTTTTCCAGGGCCTCTTCATTACCGAGCCTTACAACGCCTAAAGATCATGCATCTTCGCAATGGCTTATCCTATGCGGAACAGATTGTTCTGTCAGAGGAAGCCAGAGCGGAGATCAACAAGGATGTTTGGAACGGCAGAGCCATCTTTGCATCAGTCCCGGAGATGATTATAGAGTCGGATGCCAGTCGTTGGGGCTGGGGTGGTTGTTGTGGTTCAGTCCAGACAGGAGGCCGGTTGTCTCTGTAGGAATTGAAGCTCCATATCAACTGCCTGGAATTATTAGTGGGGGCATTTGCAATTCGCTCCCTGTCTCCCCGACAGACGAAATGTTGCATTCTTCTTTGAATGGACAACATTTCGGCAGTTCAGTATGTAAACTGTCTAGGATGGACCAGATCTGTGGTTCTGGTGGAAATTGCAAAGGTGTTCTGGCAGTTTTGACTGCAACATCACATTTCTGTGATGGCAGAATGTATTCCGGTTCGAACCAATCTGATTGCGGATTGGAACTCCCGTTTCCTCAGAGATGGCAGCGATTGGAAACTCACCCCTCAAGTTTTTCACAGGTTGAAATTGGGGCCCTTGTTTGATAGATCTCTTTGCCTTGAGGCTCACTGCTCAAATGACTCACTTCTTCACTTGGAGGCCGGATCCTTTAGTGTTGGGAACCGACGCATTTCTGCAATCATGGGGAAGGGGATGCTTTATGCGTTTCTGCCTTTCGCCATGATTCAGAGTACTCTCTCAGGTGAGGAGACAGAAGGCCGAATTAATTTTGGTGAGGCCTATTTGGAAGGCGTAATTGTGGTTTCCAGTGGCGATGTCAATGTCATGTGCACGTCTGATTGCGATCCCACTGGATCCTCAGCTGTTGCTGGACCTAGTGGGGTATTCAAATCCTCTGATATTAATGGAACAATTGTCACTGATGGCATGGAGAGTTTCCGGAGACGATGGCAAGTGCCTGGAGTTTGGGACAAAGCATTGTTTTTCTTGTCCCGATCTTGGGCACCTTCCACTCACAAGATATCAGTCTTCATTGAAGAGTTTGGTATGTTGGTGTGGTAAATAAAGTCTTGATCCCATGGGGACGCCTCTTAGTATGATTGTTAATTTCCTTTCTGACCTAGCCTCGCAGATTTTGGCTTACAGAACCATTAACAATTTTAGATTGGCGATTTCAGCGGGACATCCCCATATAGAAGTGAAACCGGCAGGGGAATACCCGTTAGTATGTAAACTGATGAGTGGTATTAGAATGTTTAAACCACCTCAACCCTAATATTCATCTCTATGGGATGTAGATGTAGTCTTACGATTCTTGTGAGCTTGGCCATGTAATGAAGATATTTCACGTAAGCAACTTTCAGCAAAACTAACTATTTTGCTTTGTCCTCTGTCCTGCCGGCGAGTAGCGGATGTGCGTGCACTGGATCTTGCAGGTAGAGTATTTACTCCTTCAGGAGTTTCATTTACTATTTCAAACCATACCAAGACAGCTTCTAGATATGTCTCTTATCCAGCTTTTCCTTCTCATCAGAAGTTATGCATTGTTAAATGTTTAAAAGCTAATGAGGAGTGTACTCGTGAAATCCGTAGAGATTTACAGGGATAATTGATCATTTCTTTGCAGAAACCTTTTGGTCCAATCTCTGTGACTACCCTAGCATGTTGTGTTCGATGGATTTTGGGGGAAGCTGGAATAGATGTTTCTATGTTTGGGGCACATTCAGTTCGAGGAGCTACGGCCTCTAAGACTCTTTTGTTGGTCATCAGACTCCACATTTAAACCTATTGTTTATGTTGTTTCTGCAGTGGTGGATCAGCTTTGAACTAGCATAATTCTTGATGCGTTAGCTAGAATCTTTTTTATTCTATGTCAGGACCGGAGGCTTCGGATTATGCTTGTTCACAGCTGTTGTATAACTAAAGAAGCCACATCAACAATTGGTTTATAATAGAACGTTTTAAAGCTGGAATTAGCAAACCAATCTGCTACTCTCATGATATCTTGAAGATGTGATCCTAGGCTGAAGGACTTAGACGCCATGGCCCCTCTATCGGAATGAGAGCCAACTTTGGATGTGTCTACACCAGCTTCTGACAAGATCCACTTTACCCAGCGAGCCAGAGTGGCCAAAGAAACCGGTTGGAATGGCTTCTGAAGAGCAATTAGGAGTTCGCCTCCAGAGGACTGGCGAAATTCTCTAGTGCTGTCTTCGTATTCTTTCATACGCTGGACAATGCACAACCTAGGGTTCGCTAGGAAGGATAAGTGATTTGCCTCAAGAAGGTCTTGGTACATCTAGTCAAGGAAAAAGTAACTCTGTCTGGAGAATACACTCTACCTGCTAAGTCTAAGGCATTGATGTCAGACATTCTTCTGCAGGAGACTAGGCAAAATAGAATGGTCAATTTGTCAGATAATCCGAAGTCTCCAGTCCTGACATAGAATTAGGCTTCTTTCTCTTTACTGATTATCAAACAGCGGCCAATCAAAACATTTAAAACACAAACTACTTTTGCCTAGCGCCACAGTAACCCATACTGTCCACCAATCACGTCCGCCCCATGTATATCTGTCCCTGCAAACACAGTCCTTCCTCTTTCTTTGTAAGCAGTGGAAATCATATTACTTGACTCCTTAGAACTGGAATACAACCGACAAACTGAATCTCAGACTCCCAAGACGTTGACTGTCAACTGGGCTGAAGACCTAGAAACAAAGCCTCTCTTCTACTGATTCAATAGATCATTCAGGCACCATTTTAATCTGCACCTATGGACAAACAAAGAAATAAATAATACCCAGTCCATACCAATGAAACAACAGATGGGCATCTAAATAAAATTCAACATTGTGCAAAACACATCATCAGCAATTTTATAAATAACAATAGAACCAGATAAATTGTTTCATGAGTGGGATAATCCTCGCCTCTGTTGTGTTGTGACGTATGTTATGCATGAGCCAGATGACATTCCAGTGTGATTAAGCATATGCATGACACAGACACGTAGTTTTGGGTTTAGCATCAGCCAGCATGCAGGCCACCTTGCCTTTCGGTCCTTATCTGAACACGCCTGCCGGCCTTCTTTATTTATAACTCTAATCCACATGGTCACGGGGCCACAACACAATACAGTATAGTGAGGGGCAAACCAATCGGCATCCCCTCACTCATGACTAGCCTAATGGTAGTGCCCGCAACCAGTTACCTCACTGGCGCAACTCTACATTCCTCCCTGAAACAGATGACAACATTACTGTGACAAAGTTTTCAAAACTAACTATTTTTACTTCCACCACATGGGCCCTCAGCTACTGGGACGGCACAGGATCTCCCTGTAGTTCATCCCGGTTATTGGTGGTTCGATCTGTGAGCTCTCCCGACTGTCCAACAACATCGGAGGCTGCTGATTGGCTTTCACTTCCTGCAGCTGGGCTGCCTACTAGGTGAGGACACGGCGGCATCATGGGCATGACATCGCTGCTTTCCGATCTAGATTCTGGATCAGTTTCAGGGAGAATCATGTTCTCCAACTGGCCGGGACCAGCAAGGGTAGATCCGTTTGAACATCAAAATGTTCCTGGTGATCATGGCGGATCCTCTTTTAGAAACAATCATGGTGCCTTGTCGGTGGATGATGGTCCAGGGACACCGGTCAAAAGGTCGCCAATTGTTAAGTCAGAGACTTTAGCACGCTGGCGTCGCTTGGCCTTGTCATTCCTTCTCTCTCTCCACTTGTGCATTTGCTGATCATCCACCGGGTCAGCGGCCCAACAGGGATGGTGGGGAATTTTATCTGCAACCACTCCTCCCATGGATCGGTAGCCTGGCGCTCGCCCCATGGTGGAATGCGGGGTCTGCCGATACTCTCGTAAGAAGGAGTAGATAGCTAGTTCAGGGGCTTGTCCTCAAACTGAGGCTATGCGGATTACTTTGTTAAGCGTTTGCATAAACCTTTCCAGCTCCCTGTTTGCTTGAGGCCAATGGGGAGTAATTTTTCGATGGTGTATGCCAGTCGATTTAAGGTCTGACGCCAGTTTATGACCCTGGAAAGGAGACCCATTATCTGTCTTCAGCTATGCTATTAGACTATGGGTGGCTATGATTTGTTTCGATCTTGGGGATTACCTCGGCAGCCATCAATGGTATGACCTCTACTTTAGGGTATTTCGAATAAACCTCTATCATAACCATGGTGTGTCTCTATTTTGCTTCACTAATGACCGAGCTGAAACACTCATGCACTGACAAAAATCTCTGGAATGTGCTTCTTAGTCTAAAGAAGACATTTATTAATTCACTTCGCAAGGTTCGTAAAGGAAGGTCAGCACAATGAAAGCACACGTTTAAAAATGGTCACAGCAATGAAATGAACACATGTACAAATGATTCTCCACTGCAATTTACACAGCAAATATATGTATCTATATTATAATGCAAGGCAAATAATGAATTAAAAAATATGCATCACCATAAGGCAAGGGCACATCTGTTTCATCTCCCTCCTATCAGCATCAGATCGCCAGATCCCAGAATCGATCGTGGAGGGAAAGAGATCAATTATCCTCATGGGAAGGATGACACACCTCAGTGTCCTGAGCATGTCTGAGATCTGAATCACTCACACCCCGGTCCTTCTGGTCTCGGCCTCTTATACTTTGAACAAACAAGAGAGGAAAATTCTAGAAACTCCCTCTCACTTTAGAGAGTGGTACATTAGGTATGCATTGTACACAACAACATAATGAAATGACGAGCAATCACTATAAAGCATTGGAAGTGGGATTAACTTATTGATCATTCATGTAAACCAGGCACACATACAATAAAAATACTTAAGCGTATATATTCTGATTGGGATAAAAATTGAATCACATCTTCACTTAATTGAACAGTGTCTCTAGGATAACGATTTGATATAGAGTTAGATGGAAACATCATGAGTCCTGATCATGTAAAGGTACACGGTCCACCTGTAATGTTTGCTGGAATGTCGGTAAAATTGAGGTTCCCATATGAGAATAGTCAGCCACTGGCAACTTAGACATGCTTAGCAGTCACCAGGTGATAACAAGCCATGTTGTTGGTTCCATTAGAATTGCAATCAAACAGGTTGATAGGACATCCATGGTACTCCGCATTATTCCCATCAGAACGTTGATCTGTGAAGCACAACTTGCGCCCAATGGATCCATAGGTATTGCCCTTCAAAAGAAGAAGGGGTGTTGCGCAACATGATTGATCAATCAGGTTCAGGTTGGGGGTGATGTCCCTCCTGACTGCACACGCCTGGTGGGAGACCACACAGCACACACATGATCAGAGGCAAGCTGTAGTCTGATCTGTAAAAGAAACAAGTATGATCTTTCTTGCAAATAGCATTTGTCAGCTGGCATGTGCTCCCATATTCCATTCCTAGTTTTATGATCAGCAGGGCATTATTAGGGCCCTTGGCCATAATTTTTACAGGTTCTGGAGGGCCATTTGGGGATTCCACCCACACCTTAGCATAAGGGTTTTTGTCAGTTGAACCAAAACCTCCCGTTCCTTGTACTGTCAGAAGGGCTGGGTCAGTCCCCTTCCTCACCAATCCTCCATACACTGGACTTATGACAAGCTGGGCAATTTTGTAAGCATGTAGGTCAAGACCTGCAGATTCCGATGTGGCTCTGTAAGGAGCTGAAGCTCCAGGTTTTATTTCCCAGTACACAATGGTGTTGGTGGCCAAACGTGGTTGTATCAGGAGATTTTGAACATTTTGTAATGGTCTATGTTATTCAGAATCTGGAGGGCTTCACTTAAATGCTCTCTCAAGTTTTTCAAAGTCCCATCAGATAACTTTTTAGTCCAGAACCCCAGGGACACTCCTGTTCTTCTCTGCTTTTGCCACCTGCTCCAATCTACATATTGTCCTTGGATAGTTGCATGCAACACAATGTCTCCTTCCTGCACTGTCCACAAGTCCAAAGCCTGTTGAATTATTTATTTTTGCCAAATCAAAAGGACACTGCTGCTCTTCACCTCATTCAAACTCATGTTTTTTTCTTGTCACTTTGTACCAAAGGGTCAAGATTTTACTCAGATGAGGGTCATGCTTTCTCCAAAAAGCCAACAATCCCATGAATCGCTGTGTCTCTTGCTTAGTGCGAGGAGTAGCAAACTCCAAAATCTTTTGTTTTACCTGTTGCAACAGCTCTCTATGTCCTGGCCACATTTTACTCTGCAAAAGCTCAGTGAATATATCTTTAACATCCTTAACTTCTTGCTGGGTGTAATCTTTTAAAGAATGCATTTCAACTCCTGCCAATTTCTGTGGGCTACTCTGTATTTTTCGTCTAAATATTGGCTGAGCACGAACTACGTTCTGCTCATGTAGCTCACACTGCCCCCCCACCTTTTGTAACCTCCTCATTAATGGATTGTGAAAAATCAGCTTTATCTTGTGATAATTTATTCTGACAAGACAGCATAGTTACAGTATTTATTGTGTCAATAAATTGTTCCTGTAATTTAGTAATTTCATATTCTAACTGCTTACATTTCTCATGCTTTTGTCTGTAAGCAGACAAATGTATCCAAACCCTCCTGTCAAGAAAAAAAGGGACATAATTCTGTTCAAAAAGCACCTTTTTTAAACATATAAATACAGTTATTAATTCTGTTTTATCCAAGCACCCATCCCTAAATTTAGAAAGTCCTGATAAACAAGAAAATACGTTTGCCAAGACATCATAAGGCATTTTAATTTCATGTGCATTTTCAGAAAAGGTTTGCGGTGCTTCCTTTAACTCTCTGAATAAAAACATATTTTCACTTTTAAATTATACACTTTCAACCTCCAAAGTCCTTTTAGACTGTCCGACTACGCCAAAATGTTTTGCTTCACCAATGACCGAGCTGAAACACTCATGCACTGACAAAAAGCTCTGGAATGCGCTTCTTAGTCTAAAGAAGACATTTAATAATTCACTTCGCAAGGTTCGTAAAGGAAGGTCAGTATGCTGAAAGCACACGTTTACAAATGGTCACAGCAATGAAATGAACGTACAAATGATTCTCCATTGCAATATACACAGCAAATATGTGTAGCTATATTATAATGCAAAACAAATAATGAATTAAAAAATATGCATAACCATGAGGCAAGGGCACATCTGCTTCATCTCCCACCTATCAGCATCAGATCAAGGATCCCAGAATCAATTGTGGCGAGAGAGAGATCAATTATCCTCACATGGAAGGTTAACACACCTCAGCGTCCTCAGCATGTCTGAGATCTGAATCACTCACACCCCAGTCCATTTGGTCTCGGCCTCCTATAATTTGAACAAACAAGAGAGGAAAATTCTAGAAGCTCCCTCTCACTGCAGAAGTTTATTATTCAAAAAATGCTTATTACTTTAGGCCAGCTTTGAAAAGAACACGTCGGGACTTGACCAAAATCCAAAGATGCCCTTCAAAACAAAACCGTTCCCTGCCGTCCTAGTACATTCTTATCAGCCTAAGCCCTTGGTGGGAAAGAACACGAAAATAAGCAGAATAAAACCATGAGCATATTGTGTAACGTGAGCATGGACAATTACTTACAGCATTTAACGTGGCAGTGGCTAATGCTAAAATAAAGTCAATAGGCAAAAAGTTGTCGGTCACTAATGTGATGGTGTGCTGCTAGGCTAAGTGCAACGTGGAGTCAGTGGTCAAAACACAAATATCATTACAGCCTCCCATCCAGGAGGCTTCTGAAATCCAGACTGGCTGAAGCCCATGGTTGTAGTGGCCCCTTCTCTGTCTCTACGGGAGCCGGCCGGCTGGATTCCCCTGAGGCCTGACACCATTCGCAAGAGTGGACGAACGCTTCCACCTTCTCATCCATTGAGGGGAACCAGACCTTGATCAGTTGGTGATTTTTTGTCTTCACCTTTCCTTGATGCCCGATGTGGGCCAACTGGACAACCCAATTAGTGAGAGAAGAGGGAATGAGCACCCGATGCCCCTATAACAAACACCCTTCAGGATCGACAGACAGCTCCTGTCAGACGTGGTACAAGCTTGCCATGCCTCTGAAATAAGTTGTGTCCACTGTTTCTTGAGGGTATGCCATTGGTTATTCTGAATGGCTTTGAGCGCTTTCTGGAGGCATTCATCTTGGTTTTTGTTGCTTGGCATATAGCTTCAGCAGAGAGGGGTAGAGTTCTTGACCGATCCAGTATATACTTCATGTGTTACTCTACCTCTTGTGCTTCATCCTCCTTTTCTTCAGTGGCGGCTCTTTTGTGCCGTGACAGGTAATCCTCTGGACTGGTGGATCCGGATTGGAATTCTAGATGGCAGTTGTATTCCTGTAGCTGAAGTAACCATTTTACGATCCCCGGGGGTGGCTTTGACGCTGTCCTGTTGAACAGCGGGATGAGGGGCTTGTGGTCTGTGGTTGCTGTGAAACGATTGCCATAGACGTACAAGTGAAAATGTCTACAGCCTCAATGTACCGCGATTCCTTCCTTTTCAATTTGCGTATACCTTTGTTTGGTATCAGTCAAAGACTGACTGGCAAATGCGATGGGTAACCATTCATCGTTGTCCTGTTTTGCATTAACACAGCACCTAGCCCCTTCGGACCAGCGTCAACCGCAATGGTGGTTTCTCTGCTGGGGTTGAAGTACCTGAGGATCGTGTCTGTAGAAAGGACTTCCATGTGGAGATAAACGTTGCTTCTTGGGTTGGGCCCCAGAACCATGACGTTGAGGCTCTGGTCCGGCCTCTGAGTGGTTGGGTCAACATCAATTGGTCCTTGATGAATCGCCCAGAGTAGTTGACCATCTCCAGGAAGCTGCGGACTTCAGACACTGTGGTGATAGGAGATGCTTCCTTGATGTCTTGTACTTTCCCCGGGTTGGAAGCGACTCCATCCAACGAAAACACGTAACCCAAATATTGGAGTTTCGGCTTCAGGAATTCGCACTCTCTGAGATGAAGCGGAAAACCTGATTCTTTGATTCGTTGAAGCATGTTTCTCAGCTAGAGGTTGTGTTCCGATATTGTCCTGGCGTAGACTAAAATATCGTCGCTGACGTTCAGCACACCAGGTATACCGGCTAGGAGTTCCTGGATCACATTTTGGAACAGTTCTGCGGCGCTGGATATACCAAAGTTCAGGCGCTTATAGTGCCGGAGGACAACATACATGGAAAAAGTTGTAATGTAGCGTGATTCTTCAGCAAGGATGAGCTGGTGGTACCCAGACCGCAGATCTAGCTTGGAGAACCAGCTGGCTCCACTCAGTTCGCTGATTGAGTAATATATCCTGAGGGTCAGGTGTTGTTCCCTCTTGATTGCAGCATTTGGGAGTACCATTTCCACGCATGTTCGCACTTCGTCAGGTTGCTTCGGCTTTCGGGTGACTAAGATCAGAGACACCCATGGCATGGGCCCAGTCACTCTTTCAATGATCCCAGCTTACTCAAGCTTATCAAGTTCCTTTTATGCCTGTGGCCTGAGGTGGAACACAATGCTTCGATGCTGAAGAGCCACCGGTGTATGGAGTCATCAATATGTAGATTTATTTCCTTGTTTCACAGGCATCCAATGCCATCGAATACTTTGGGGAATTCCTCTAGGATGTCAGTCACTGACCCTTGATGCACCGCAAACACAAAAGTCACAATGCCCAGGGCTTCCACCTCCTGGCATCCTAGCAGCATGCCAGGGCCATCTTCAGTGACATACACCTGGGCTTTCATACACCGAGGTACTTACGAGGGGGTAGTTCTGAATCTGCCTCGCAGGGCAAGTAGTTGGTCCTGGCCGTACGCAACGACCTTTACATTGCTGGGCTTTGTCTTGAGGGCTGGAGTCATGTGGTGGTATGTGTCTGAGGACATAGGGCCTGATTACAACCTTGGCGGAGGGGATTACTCGGTCCTAAATGTAACGGATGTCCCGCCCACCATATTACAACTTCCATATATCCTATGGAACCTGTAATATGGCGGACAGTATATCTGTCACATTTGGGACGGAGTAATCCCCTCTGCCAAGATCGTAATCAGGTTCATAATGTTGATGGAGGCCCACTGTTCACAACCGCAAGGGTTGGGTGCTCCCCTACTAGTATCTGGCATGTGGTAGGCACCGCAGAGTCTTGGCAGCCGTTCCTATGGTGAAGATGGAGTGAATTGTGTGTTTCCCTCGTTATCATCGCCCATGTCACCGTCTTTGTCCGGTGTACTAAAGGCAGCATTAACAGTGGTGGTGGTGGTTCGATCTTTACGTGACCGGCACACTTTCAGGAATTGGTAGACGCACCCAGCACACTGTTTCCCACATGCCGAGCAGTCTGTGGGGCAGTGTGTGGGTCCTCTGCAGTAGCTGCATGTTGTAGGTGGTGGGTTGTTGGTGTTGGCTTTGGGCTTTGCAGGCGTTTGTGTGAGTGCATTGACCGGCTCTTCTTTGATTGGCCATTGTAGGGCGGCTTCCATATGGGATGTTCATGCTTGTGATAACCCCTTAGTCCGTCCCATCATCAGGATGTCAGCCAGGGACCTTCTGGATACTTCTAGAATTTGCTCGTGCATTTTTGCTGAGGTACACCCTTGCATAATTTGCCTTCTGATTTCCTCGGTCTCATTGGCAAATCCACATGTGTTGGCGAGTTCCTTGAATTTCATGTGGAAGGTGTCAATGGGTCCCTCAGCCTGTTGCCGGGCTTGTCAGAAGACAAAACGTTCATAGTCCTTATTCGCCATAGACTTGAAATGCACAATAAGGGCAGCGACGAGCGGAAGATGGGTTTTGGGGGTGGCCTCTGCGAGCGTCTTTGAGATTCTATATATGTCCCAGTCTCCAAGGTGCAATATCATTGCTCTATTCTGGGTGTTTTCCACTTTGGTGTCCTCGAAGAACAGCAGGACCCTTTCTACCCAGCCCTTCTATCTGGGAGCTTGGGCTGACGGAGTGCCTTCTACAAGGACAGGCTCGATGGGTGGAATGGTGGTCGTCTTGAATGTCTTGTGGTATGTCCACGTGTCACTGCTTGCAGTCTGGGGGGCCAGTGTACGAAGCACATTCTGTACTGAAGCCTGGGCCTCACATGTGCTGGGGCACTGTGGGTGGTGATTGCTCAGCTCATGAGGACTGAAGATGCAGAACTGGCAGGGAGCAACCCCTGGGGTTTGAAACGTGTCCCACCTCTCTTTCATGTGTGTTGTTGTAGTCCTTTTTATTTATAATTTGTTGTGGTTGTTCGTCTCTGTGTTTATTCACCTTTTTTTTAGGGCTCCCTGGGCATTGTCCTCCCTAGCCCAGGGTGAAAGAGGCAACAGTTGGTTGCAGGGCAACACAGGAGGCAGACTCGTGCTCGGGTGTGCTCAAGGCACGAACAGTGCACCAGAGTTGGGCCTGCACGAAGGCTGCAGACGTGCCCTGCGGCGGCGCATGCGCACCAAATCCCAATCTGCAGCAGGCGTGGAGGGCAGATCTGACCACAAGGATCATATTCACGTCACTGTTTGTGGGCGGTGGTGGAGGCGATAGCAGTGGGTCCGGATTGGTTCCAGGAATTCCTGGGGTTGCGCTGCTGACGGAAACTGCACATGGCACGAGCACAGCACTTGTCTAGACAGCGGCCACCACAGAGTTTCGGGCACGGTAGGCGCGTTACCCTTCATCGCCAAATGCTGTGTTGTGACTTAGGTGATTTTTAAGCCCGATGATATTCCAGCGTGATTAAGCATATGCAAAACACATACTCATAGTTGTGATTCTAGCATTGGCCAGCATGCAGGTCACCTCAGCCTTTGGTTCTTATCTGACCACGCCCGCCGGCCTTCTTTAGTTATAAATTTAACCCACGAGGTCACAACACGATACAGTATCATGAGGGGGTAACCAACTGGCATCCCCTCACCCATGACTAGCTTAATGGTAGTGCCTGCAATCAGTTACGTCACTGACTCCACACTACAGCCTCCATGTCCTTAATAGAACTGAAAATTATTGACGCGTAAGCAGACATTTTTTCATTCTATGTCAGGAATCTTCAGATTATGCGAGTTCAAAGTTATTCCACCATTGCAGAAGCCACATCAACAAAAGGTTTGTGATAACAAACTTTGAAAGTCGAGTCCAAAGACCAGTCTGCTGCTGTCATAATGTCCTCTAAACGAGAACAAGTGCTAAATGCCTTAGAGGCCATAGCTCTCCGAACAGAGTGAGCTCCGAACATAGAAATATCTATCCCATCTTCCCCCAATAACCATCTGACCCATCTTGCCAGAGTTGCAGCAGAAACAGGTCCAAAGGGACTCTGTAATGAAATGAACAATTGCCCATGAATATCTCTACGAATCTCACAAGCACACTCCTCAAAAGCTTTTAAACATTTGACCACACATAGTTTCTGATGATGGGGAAACGCTGGGTAAGAAACACATCTAGATGCAGTCTTTGTACATCTAGAAATAGCAAAAGAAACTCCTGAAGGAGTAAATACTCTACCTGCTAAATCCAACGCATGAACGTCTGAAAAACGTCAGCAGGACAACAGACAAAGTAGAAGGGTAAGTTTTGCTGACAGTTGTTTTCGTGAAAGATCTTCATTATAAGGCCAGGTCTTCAGAAAACATAAGACAACATCTACGTCCCATGACGACAAATACCTAGGTTGAGGAGGCTTAACTATCCTGATACCAAGCAGCAGCTTGCATATTAGCCGATGCTTGCTTACAGGTTTACCTTCTAAATGAGGATGACTCGCTGAATCCGCCGAACTAAAATTAATAATGGTTCTGTAAACTGGGCCCTGTGCTAGTACGTCAGAAAGAAAATTAACAATCATTTTAATACTCACTCCCATGGGATCAACGCATTGCTCACCACATCAACAAACCCATCTCCTCCAGGAAGATTCATATAGTTTGTGAGTGGAAGGTGCCCAAGATTGGGACAAGAAAAACATGGCGTTATCCAAAACTCCCAGCACTTGCCAGCATCTCTGGAAAACCTCCATGCCAAGAGTGACAACTGCCCTGCTAGTATCGGAGGATGAGGTAATCCCGCTGGATCCAGCAACAGATATGGATCCTCTGGAATAGCAATCGGGTGTGCACATGACAGTGACCGCCACTGGAAACCACGGTTGAGCCTTCCAAACAGGCGTCACCAAAATGATCTCTGCCTTCTTTCTCCTCACCTGAGAGAGTACTCTCTGAATCATGGAGAATGGGGGAAGTGCGTAGAGCAGACCCTTCTCCCATGTCTGAAGGAAGGCATCCGACTATAGAGATAGAGGATCCCGTCTCCAAACTGAAGAATCTTGGCAGCTGAGCATTCAGTCTTGATGCAAATAGGTCCAGCAAACTCGGACCCCACCAAAGATTCAGATTGTGAAATACTTGTGGGCTGAGTTTCCATTCGCTGGCATCCTTAAGGAAGTGAGAGTTCCAGTCCACCACCAGGTTGGCGTGTCCCGGAATATACTCCGCTGTCACAGAAAGATGATGTTGGAGGCAAAATTGTCCGAGTTCCTTGGCAATCTCCACCAGGACTCGAGATCTGGTGCCTCCCAGGCCGGTTTATATATCGAATCGCCGTCATGTCGTCAGTGTGCTGTGGGATACAACATTCCGCCTTGCTGGGGAGAAAGAGAGCCAATCGCAAACACTCCTGCTAGAAGTTTCAGGCAATTGAAATGGAGCGTTAGTTCCTCCGAGGACCTCCAGCCCCCTGTCTGTACTGAGCCACAACGAGCTCCCCAGCCCTAGTGACATGCATCTGACTCTATTTCTATTTCCGGCACTGATGTGAAAATGGCCCTCCTGTTCCACACATCCGTGTAAGCCAGCCACCAGGAGCTCTCTGCCCTGGCCTCGTCCAACGGCAAAATCTGTACCAAATAGGGCAATCCCTTGTGAAGATACATTATCTTCAATCACTCAAAGGCCCAGTAATGAAGAGGCCTGAATAGAGGAGATTAAGAGGCCTACCTTCTGTGCAAAGGTCCTCAATGATATAATCATAGAGTTGAGGGCTCGCCTCAACTCCTTCTTGATAGAACTCCTCTTTGTCAGAGGCAATAACAGCTGGGCTTTGACAGAATCAACCTGGAAGCCTAAGAATTCTATGGCCCTGGATGAGTCCAGATCGATTTTTCCAAGTTGATGAGGACCCAAATCTTTCAGAAGCTTGACAGTCCGCAACAGGTGCATCAACACTGATTCCTCGCTTTGAGCCATGATCAGAATATTGTTGTAGGAAAGTACCATCTTCCTTGGCATGTAACCCCAATTTTTACCTGTATGTCAGTATGTTTTTGCCTGTCTCACTGGGATCCTGCTGTTCAGGACCCCAGTGATCATAGTTTATGGCCTAATGTGTGTGTATGTGTTCTGGTTAACTATGGGGGTCATTCTGACCCTGGCGGTAATTACCGCCAGGGCGGAGGTTGGCGGTAGCACCGCCAACAGGCTGGCGGTGCACCGCCGGGCATTCTGACCGCGGCGGTACAGCCGCGGCCAGAAGCGGAAAGCCGGCGGTGTACCGCCGACTTTCCGCTGCCCATGGGAATCCGCCATGGGGATTCTGACACCGCATACCGCCATCCTGTTCCTGGCGGTTCGCCCGCCGGGAACAGGATGGCGGTATGGGGTGCCATGGGGCCCCTGGGGGCCCCTGCAGTGCCCATGCCAATGGCATGGGCACTGCAGGGGCCCCCGTAAGAGGGCCCCACAAAGAATTTCAGTGTCTGCTTTGCAGACACTGAAATTCGCGACGGGTGCAACTGCACCCGTCGCACCTTCCCACTCCGCCGGCTCCATTCTGAGCCGGCGTCCTCATGGGAAGGGTGTTTCCCACTCGGCTGGCGGGCGGACTTTCGGCGGTCGCCCGCCAGCCCAGTGGGAAACCCAGAATGACCGCCGCTTAGAATGGCTTAGAATCACCCCCTATGTCACTGAGGCTCTGCTAATCAGAACCTCAGTGCTTATGCTCTCTCTGCTTTTAAATTTGCCACTGTAGGCTAGTGACTTCATTTACCAATATCAATTGGCATACTGGACCCCCCTTATAAGTCCCTAGTGTATGGTACCTAGGTACCCAGGGTATTGGGGTTCCAGGAGATCCATATGGGCTGCAGCATTTCTTTTGCCACCCATAGGGAGCCCAGACAAACCTTGGCACAGGCCTGCCATTGCAGCATGAGTGAAATAACACACACGTTATTTCACAGCCATTTCACTGCACTTAAGTAACTCATAAGTCAGCTATATGTCTAACCTTCACTTGCTGAAGGTTAGGTGCAAAGTTACTGAGTGCGAGGGCACCCTTGCACTAGCAAAGGTGCCCCCACATAGTTCAGGGCCATTTCCCCAGACTTTGTGAGTGCGGGGACACCATTACACACGTGCACTACATATAGGTCAATACCTATATGTAGCTTCACAATGATAACTCCGAATATGGCCACGTAACATGTCTAAGATCATGGAATTGTCCCCCCCATTCCTAATCTGGTATTGGGGAGCCAATTCCATGCATCCTGGGGGCTCCACCATGGACCCCCAGTACTGCCAAACCAGCTCTTTGAGGCTTGCACTGCAGCTACAGCTGCTGCCACCTCACAGACAGGGTTCTGCCCTCCTGCGGTCTGGGCAGCTCAGTCCCAGGAAGGCAGAACAAAGCATTTCCTCTGAGAGCAGGGTGTTACACCCTCTCCCTTTGGAAATAGATGTTACAGGCTGGGGAGGGGTAGCCTTCCTCAGCCTCTGTGAATGCTTTGAAGGACACAGATGGTGCCCTCCTTGCATAAGCCAGCCTCCACCGGTTCAGGGACCCCTTGTCCTCTGCTCTGGCATGAAACTGGACAAAGGAAAGGGGAGTAACTACTCCCCTGTCCATCACTACCCTAGGGTGGTGCCCAGAGCTGCTCCAGTGTGTCCCAGACTTCAGCCATCTTGCTTTGTAAGGTGCCCTCTGGGATATTTAGGTTCTCTCCCGTGGGTTCTCTTCAGATTCTGCTGGCAAGTTTCCTTCAGGCATCCTCTGCAACAACTTCAGCTTCCACTGACCTCGGATCAACCATAGCCTCCTCCAAGAAACGATGTAACTGCAACAAAGTATCCACAAGATATACTTTTCTTCAGCAACCTCAGCTCCAAGTCAGCAACTGCAACAGTTTCCATGGTGTGCACGCTCTGAGGACTCCCTGTCTTCATCCTGCACCAGAAGGACTGAATAAATCTCCCGTGGGGTGACATTCACTCCCCTGCTCCATCAGGCACCTTCCAAGATGATGACCTGTACTCTTGGACTCCTCTCACAGTGAAAAGCGTGCTCCTAAGGACATAGAGGGTGGACATCATCGACAGAGACTATCCTGAGGTCCTGCTGACGCAATTTGGATGAGGTAAGACCTTGCCTTCCTAGAGAGCGACGGTACCCCTTTGTACTGCGTCTTCTTCACCTCCTGAGGCCTCGGTGCACTATTTGCAAAATTCCTTCATGCACAGCCTGGCCCAGGTCCCCAGCACTCCATCCTGTGACGCTCAACTTGCTGAGTTGTTTTCCGGTGGCGTGGGACCTTCCTTTGTTGTGCTGCATCAACCGCGTTCTGCATCTCCTTTGTCCCCGTGTCCTGGGACTTCCGGGGGTGCTGGCTGGCATCCTGAGGGCTCTCTAAGGTGCTGAGAGCACCTTCTTCCTACTCACACAGAGTGGAGGCCCCCAGGTCCCTCCTCGGTCCATCCAGCACCATTTTGATGCAAAACGCACTTTTGTCTTAGCCAAGGCTTGTTGGCGACTTCCAACATGAAATCAAGTCTGCAACGATCTTCACGTCGTGGGACACCCTTTGCATCATGCAGGAACCCGCTGGCATCTTCCTAGGATGCATTTCTGCAGTCTTCGACTAACCGTGGACTCTTCTTTTGCACCCTCTTCTGGGTTGGCAGGGGCTCCTATCCTTCCCGGAACTTCTTTCGACTTCTGGACTTGGTCCCCTTCCTTTGCAGGTTTTCAGGTCCAGGAATCCAGCAGTTGTTCTTTGCAGACTTGCTTGACTGCTGCAAAATCCCAATTACGAGGTGTTTAGTGTGTCCTATGGAAACTTGCAGTACTTTACTCCTGCTTTTCTGGGCTCTCGGGTGGGGTAATTTACTTACCTTTACTGCATTCTTATTCTCCCAGCGATTCTGCACACACTACACTTGTCTAGGGGGGGATTCGTGATTCGCATTCCACTTTCGTAGTATATGGTTTGTGTTGCCACAGGCCTTTTTTCTCCCATTGCATTCTATAGCATTTCCTATTGTTTGCATTGTTCTATGACTACTTACTTGTCTAATTTTGGTGTCTAGTGTATATATTGTGTATAATACTTACCTCCAAAAGGAGTATTGTCTCTAAGATATTTTTGGTACTGTGTCAACTAAATAAATACCTTTATTTTTGGTTACACTGAGTATTGTCTTTACTTCTGTATAAGTACTGTGTAACTATGAGTGGTATTGCATGAGCTTTGCATGTCTCCTAGTTCTAGCCTAAGCTGCTCTACTATAGCTACCTCTATCAGCCTAAGCTGCTAGAACACTGCTACTTCACTAATAAGGGATAACTGGACCTGGTATAAAGTGTAAGTACCCAAGGTACCCACTACAAACCAGGCCAGCCTCCTACATTGGTGGTGCAGCGGTGGGATAAGTACTTGCAATTGCTTTACCACTTTGTTACCTGTGCTTTGCACTAGAAAAGCTTGCTCCAGTACTTAGAGCATATATAATATATACATAGAAACAATTTCTAACTTTCTGAAAGTTCTTTAAACTTTGCAAAGGTTTTTACAAAGTTCTGAAAACTTGTTCTTTTCTCTAAAAAGTTAGCTTTGGTATTCTACTAACTTTTTACTCACTTTCCTAAACGTTTTTTCTTTCAATATGTCTTCTGTAGAAGCTACCCCTACAGTTGTCAAGACTACCTATGAGAATCTAAACTTTAAAAGTTTGAGGGGTCTCTGCATTGAAAGAAGTTTAGGGGATGAGAAGAACCCCAGTAAGGAGTTCCTCTTAAATCTTCTTCTCCAGGATGACCAGGGACTCGGCACTGGTCCAGATCAGACAGGGGAAGAGGTAGAGGATGACTCCAACCAGGAGTGCTCAGAGGAGCAAGATGACAATCATGGGGAGGGTCTTTCCACAGACCTATCTGTCAACAAGCCCCCTAGTATAACTGGTAGTGGCAAGGGTTCACACTCAATTAGGGCTCCCTTCACCTCTAGGGGCCAGGTCACTGGAGTGGCCCCTGTTAGAGATAGGTCTGCCTCTGCACACTCTCATGTTACCTCTGTTTCAGAGGCTTCACATAATTCTAACCTGAGGACCAGTCCCTAGATAGGGAACTCAGAAAGCTGAGGTTAGGGGAGGCCAGACTGAAGCTCAGACAGCAACAGGTGGCCTTAGACAGGGAATCCATGGCTGTGGAGAAAGACAGGCAGGGTTTGGTGTTAGTTCCCCATGGTGGCAGCAGCAGTTTTAGGAATACAAATGTTAGGGAACCTTCATTTGATTCTAGGAATCTGCACAAAGTTGTCCCTCCTTATAAGGATGGTGATGACATCAACAAGTGGCTTGCTGCACTTGAGGGTCTGTAAAGTTCAGAGGGTCCCTCGTGTACAGTGGGCTGCTATCCTTTGGTTATCCTTTTCTGGCAAAAGGAAAGACAGACTTCTTATTGTCAGAGAGGATAATGCAGATAATTACCAAATTCTTAAGAATGCGCTCTTGCATGGTCTGGGCTTAACCACTGAACAGTATAGGCTTAAGTTCAGAGAGACCAGAAAGGAGTCATCACAGGACTGGACAGACTTTGTAGACTGTTCTGTGAAGGTCCTAGAAGGGTGGTTATATGGCAGTAAGGCGACTGATTATGAAAGCCTTTATAACTTGATTCTGAGAGAGCATAACTTGAATAATTGTGTGTCTGACTTGTTGCATCAATATCTTGTGTACTCAGATCTGATCTCTCCCCAAGAATTGGGAAAGAAGACAGACAAATGGGTCAGAACAAGGGTGAGCAGAAAAGCTCATACAGGGGGTGACAAGGATGGCAAGAAGAAGGATGGTAAGTCACATGACAAGGGTGGGGACAAAGATAAAAAATCATTAGAGTCTTCATCAGGCCCACAAAAATCCTCTGGGGGTGGTAGGTCCAAATCCTCTTCTCACAAAGATAAGAAACCTTGGTGTTATATGTGTAAACCCAAAGGCCATTGGGCAACTGACAGTCATTGTCCAAATTAAAACACCAAACCTCCCACTACCACAACCCCACCTGCAACTACTAGTGCCCCTAGCAATAGCAGTGGTGGTGGGAAGAGCACTACTAATAGCCAGTCAAATGGTGTAGCTGGGTTCACTATTTGTAATGTAGTTGGGGTTGGTGTAGTTAGGGAGATCACTGAGGCTGTTTTAGTCTCTGATGGCGGCATTGACCTAGCCACTTTAGTTGCTTGTCCCCTTAATATGGATAAGTACAAGCAGCTACCCCTGATTAATGGTGTTCAGGTTGAGGCCTACAGGGACACAGGTGCCAGTGTCACAATGGTGATGGGCAAACTGGTTGCCCCTGAGAAACACCTACTTGGTCACCAGTACCAAGTGACAGACGCCCATAGCAACACTGTAAGCCACCCCATGGCTGTTGTGAATCTCAACTGGGGGGGTTACTGGTCCAAAGAAAGTTGTAGTAGCCACTGATTTACCTGTAGAATGTCTGCTAGGCAATGCTTTGGAGACTTCAGCTTGGGCTGAAGTGGAGTTGGAGGCCCATGCACCACTGCTGGACATTCCAGGGCACATATTTGCTCTTACCAGGGCTCAGGCCAAAAAACACAGAGGACAGGGAAACTTGGATCCTGGAACAATGGACCAAGTGCTCCCAAAAACTAGGGGTAGGAAGGGCAAACCCTTGTCCACTATCACAGATGATTCCTTTTTGAGGAAGAGGAATTCCCTCCCTGTGCAGAAAATAAACCAGAGGAGCTGGAAGCTGATACATATGAGCTTTTGGGTGCAGGGGGGCCTGCCAGGGAAGAGCTGAGTATGGCACAGCAAACCTGTCCCACATTGGATGGCCTCAGACAGCAAGCTGTCAAGCAGCAAAATGGTAATGTCACTGACACACACAGAGTTTATTGGGAGAATAATATCCTTTATACTGAAGCAAGGAACCCTAAACCTGGTGCCATCAGAAGGCTGGTCATACGCCTTCAGTACAGGGAATTCCTTCTAACTCTGGCTCATGACATCCCTTTAGCTGGGCATTTAGGCCAGAGTAAAACATGGGACAGACTTGTTCCACATTTTCACTGGCCCCACATGTCAGAAGACACAAAGGAGTTTTGTCGCTCCTGTGTCACCTGCCAAGCCAGTGGCAAGACTGTTGGCACCCCAAAGCCCCCCTTAATGCCACTACCAGTGGTTGGGGTGCCCTTTGGGGTTGATATTGTTGCCACCCTTGACCCACCAACAGCTTCTGGCAATAGGTTTATCCTTGTGGTGGTGGACCATGCCACAAGGTACCCAGAAGCTATCCCCTTAAGGACCACTACAGCCCCTGCAGTGGCAAAGGCCCTCCTAGGAATATTTTCCAGGGTGAGCTTCCCGACGGAAGTGGTGTCAGACAGAGGTGTAACTTCATGCCTGCATACCTAAAGGCAATGTGGAAGGATTGGGGTGTTACATACAAGTTCATCACCCCTTATCATCCACAGACTAATGGTCTGGTTGAGAGGTTTAATAAAACTCTCAAAGGTATGATTATGAGACTCTCTGAAAAACTCAGAAGGAGATGGGATGTCCTATTACGTTGCCTCCTTTTCGCCTACAGGGAGGTACCCCAAAAAGGAGTGGGCTACAGCCCGTTTGAACTCCAATTTGGTCACGCTCTTAAGGGGTCACCTTGCTGTTGTTAAGGAGGGTTGGGGACAACCTAGAAAAGCTCCAAAACAAAACATAGTTGACTATGTACTTGGCCTGAGAAGTAGAATGGCTGAGTGCATGAAAAAGGCCAGCAAAAACCTTCAGGCCAGCCAAGAGCTCCAAAAGCAATGGTTTGACCAGAAGGCTGTCCTGACAGAGTACCACCCAGCACAGAGGGTGTGGGTATTGGAGCCTGTGGCCCCAAGAGCACTCCAGGACAAATGGAGTGGACCCCATCTGATTGTAGAGAAGAAAGGTGAGGTCACCTACTTGGTGGTCCTGGGCACTGCCAGAAGTCCCTTTAGGGTGCTTCATGTCAATAGCCTAAAGCCTTACTATGACAGGGCTGACTTAACCCTCCTCATGGCTACAGATGAGGGACAGGAAGAAGAGAGTGACCCTCTCCCTGATCTCTTCTCCACCAATGAAACTGATGGTTTAGTGGAGGGAGTAATTCTGGCAGACTGCCTTACTGCTGAGCAGAAGGAAGACTGTAAAAATCTCCTTGATCAGTTTTCTGAACTCTTCTTCCTCACAACTGGTACAGCTACTTGGTGTGAACATACAATTGACACAGGAGACAGTTTACCATTCAAAAGTAAAATGTACAGGCAATCTGACCATGTCAGAGATTGCATAAAAGCAGAGGTTCAGAAAATGTTAGACCTTGGAGTTATTGAGCCTTCTGATAGCCGCTGGGCCAGCCCAGGGGTGCTTGTCCCCAAACCACATAGCTAAGAAGGAAAGATAGAAATGCGGTTTTGTGTGGACTATAGAGGTCTAAATACAGTAACAAAAACAGATGCTAACCCTATATCCAGAGCAGATGAGCTAATAGATACACTGGCATCTGCCAAGTATCTAAGCACTTTTTACTTGACTGCAGGGTTTTGGCAGATCAAAATGTCAGAAGATGCTAAAGCAAAAACTGCATTTTCTACCATAGGATGGCATTATCACTTCACAGTGATGCCCTTTGGTTTGAAAAATGCACCTGCCACTTTTCAGAGGCTGGTGAATACAGTCCTACAAGGTTTGGAAGCTTTTAGTGCAGCATATTTAGACGATATTGCTGTCTTTAGCTCCACCTAGGATGAACACCTGGTCCACCTCTGGAAAGTTTTGGAGGCCCTGCAAAAGGCAGCCTAACTATCAAGGCTTCAAAGTCCAGATAGGGCAGGGGAAAGTGGTTTATCTGGGCCACCTGGTAGGTAGGGAACAGATTGCACCACTTATGGAGAAGATTCAGACCATTATGGACCGGGCTCCCCTACAACTCAGAGCCAGGTCAGAGCGTTCTTATATCTCACTGGGTATTACAGGAGGTTCATTAAGAACTGTGGCTCCATTTGCAGCACCTCTTAATGACCTCACCAGTGAGAAAATGCCTAAAAAGGTATTGTGGACAGCTAGCTGTCAGAAAACATTTGAGGAGCTTAAGCATGCAATGTGCTCTGCACCTGTCTTAAAGAGCCCAAACTGCTTATACAAATTAATTGTTCAAACAGATGCTTCTGAATTAGGGGTAGGGGTGTACTATCACAACTTAACTCAGAGGGCCAGGATGAACCTGTTACTTTCATTAACAGGAGGTTGACCCCTAGAGAAAAGCGTTGGTCTGCCATAGAGAGGGAGGCCTTTGCTGTGGCCTGGGCACTGAAGAAGCTGAGACCCTACTTGTTTGGGACTCACTTCATTGTTCAGACAGACCACAAACCTCTATTATGGCTTAAACAAATGAAAGGTAAAAACCCTAAATTGTTGAGGTCGTCCATCTCTCTACAGGGAATGGACTATACAGTGGAACATAGACCTGGGAGTACCCACTCCAATGCAGATGGACTCTCCAGATATTTTCACTTAGACAATGAAGACTCATCTGGGCAAAGTTAGCCTTATTGTCCCTCGTGTGTGGGGGGGGGTTGTGTAGGAAAGTACCATGTTCCTTGGCACGTTACCTCTATTTTTACATGTATGCCAGTATGTTTTTGCCTGTCTCACTGGGATCCTGCTGGTCAGGACCCCAGGGCTCATAATTTATGGCATAATGTGTGTGTCTGTGTAGTGCCTAACTGTGTCACTGAGGCTCTGCTAATCAGAACCTGATCTATTTAAAACAGAGAAAATCGTCCCTGAGCGCATGCGCGATGCGTGGCATAGAAAGAGGACTACAGTCCTCCTGAGGTTAGTGGTCGCGGCCTAGACTTCCGATCGGACCCTAAGCCTAAATAGAAGAGGGCAATGCCCTTAGCGTATAATCGCTCCAGCAAGCGTTCTGATAAGCCAGAGGATGGGCAAAAATAGAAATGAGGCCACGGGCCTCAAGCGCGAGTTGATGGTGAATGAGCTGATTGGGACACAGAAGAGAGTCGCAGTAGGAGAGCATTGCGATACATAGCAATATCCCTGCTCCCACCCCACGCTGCTAATATACTTAAAAGGTCACTTTCATTAAGGTAATGATAATAAAGGAAAAGCACTTATCTGATGGCTGCAAGCAACAAAGAAACAGGGACAGATATAAATGGGGCAGACATGTGATTGGTGAACAGTAACTGGGGCGCTTGGGAAAAAGTAGTTTGTGTTTTACAAGTTTTTGATTGGCTGCTGTTTAATGATCACCAAAGAGAGAGAAGCATAATCCGTAGCCTCCGGTCCTGACAGAACTCCGATCCACTGTAAATTTTTGAGTTTGCTAATGTTTGACATTCATACATGACAACAGACCCAATTCAGGAGGAAGACTCCTGATATTTAAAGCCAAAAATGGCTGTACTGTAACTGCTTCCTTCCAAAAGTTGCCTTTGTTCAAATGTTAATTAATGCAGACAATAAATGCCCCCAATTGTTTCACTATTTCCCTCTTTCCTATTTCGAAATGATGGCATATGGACATTTTGACAGACACTTTGCTCTACATAGGACAAAACCGTTACATCCATGTTATTATACTCTCTTGTCTATTTTGGCTCTGATCATTTGTCCCACCTCCAAATAAATTATCTTAATATCCTTTTTTCTATCATACTAGTCCTTGAGCTTCTTTAATTTTCTGCCTCTCACTTTCAGATGACCTTTGCACAAGTCTTAACTTATCCATACCTGATTCGCATAGCTTGCCATAATAGGATTTTACAGAGGCACATATGACAGGGGACTGCAATTGTTGCCAGAAAATTGGGGCCAGCCTGCTAATCTCACGCTATGCTGTTTAAAAATGGGCCTCAGGTATAGTAACTCAGGATCCTTATAAAACCCACAAAACAGTGTGAAATGTAACATACATTGCATGGGACGGTTGTCACAGGGGCTTTTGGCCAATATGCTCGATCAATCATTCATGTGTGGAAAGGTAGAAATGTGATAAACCATATTGAGCCTAAAACATATTAAAAAATATCGACCCTGAGTGTCCAGATTTGATGATAAACGAGGTTGAATCCCCTTCTCTGGTGTCAAATCAATATGCTTTAAAACTTGTTTTGTATTTGATGCCCGATAATCTCTCATGCTCAAAAAGTAGTTTGAGATCCACCTTATTAACACCCAACACTGATTCAGGATCATTAAAGAAGTTTGGCCTGTTTACCACATGACATAAGCTCCAATATACTTTAACTAAGTTATTTCTAATGCCTGCTCACGTAATAAAATGTCCACCACTAGTTTCCTGTTTGAGGTCACCTCTGGTTTAGTCCATTTGCTGTTCCATATGAGTAAAGGTTTCACTCTAATGAGATCTTCTATGTATGACAGCCATAATGCAGACTGGCACAGGGCAGACATGCAATTTGTGGGCACTGATAATAATCGTCCAAGCCGTGCATTTTCTTGCACAATTAATTTCCTCACATTTGCATGTTCCCAAAGACCAGGCCCGTAAGTGCATTGTTCTCAATTCTTTGTTTTACACACAATGTTGATGAGAAGGAAAAAGGTGCATTGGTTGCTTTGGCTAACTGATCACAACACCTATCTACCTGATGCCTCCAAGTTCCTCTGGTGTTGAAAATAATGCCCAGATAGGAAAACAGATGTGCTTGTTTTATGGCAACACCCTGTATACTAAAGCATTTCTTTATTGAGGTAGTTGCCCTGCACATCATTACAGATTACTTCTTGATATTAACCCTTAGGTCCAAATCTCTCATGTAAGCTGAAAAGTTATCCATCAGAAGCTGGAGCTTAGTAGGGGTGCATGCCATCAGAACTGCACCAACAGAATAGAAGAGAACCAGGACTGGATCGTGACCAACCTTGGACATGTTCTTGCCACTTTCCATTAGCACCTTCTTCAAATTAATAATATATAAGGAAGGGTCTGAAAACACACCTCTGCCTCACTCCACTGGATATGGAGAACTCCTCAGTACACTCCATCCTATTCCAATTCTAACTCTGGCAGTGGTCGCTGTATAGACAACTCCTAATATATCCACCTCCACCCCATATCCTCCATCAGTGCCACAATGTACTATAAGAGACACAATCAAACACACTTAGCATGTCCATAAAAACGAAGTAAACTGAGTCCCTTTTGGCAACTGTATATTTTAGGATTATTAGAGACAGATTATTACATGGTTCTATGGTGCCTATACCTTTTCAGAGACCCTATTGAATATCTGTCAAGATGCCATGTTCATCTGCCCATGTCTCCAGTCTTACCGAGATAACTCTACCCCTCATCTTCAGCAATGCTTTCAATAGGGAGGTTGGGCAATAGAACTGTAGCTCATTTTGGCCTCCCTTCTAAAAAATGAGGACGGTCAGCCACTGGGACCATGTATTCCAGTTTCCCAGTTCTACAGTTTGCTTTCAGAACATAAGTTAATAGCAGACCCCAAAAGACTATGGGGGTCATTCTGACCGTGACGGGTGGCGGAGGCCGCCCGCCTGAGTTCCCCCACCAAAATACCGCTCCGTAGTCGAAAGACCGCTGAGGGTATTTTGGGATTTGCCCTGGGCTGGCGGGCGACCGCCAAAAGGCCGCCCGCCAGCCCAGGGCAAATCATCCTTCCCACGAGGACGCCGGCTCAGAATTGAGCCGGCGGAGTGGGAAGGTACGACGGGTGCAGTGGCACCCGTCGCGTATTTCAGTGTCTGCATAGCAGACACTGAAATACTAAGTGGGGCCCCCAGGGGCCCCGCGGCACCCCCTACCGCCATACTGTTCCTGGCGGGAGACCCGCCAGGAACAGGATGGCGGTAGGGGGTGTCAGAATCCCTATGGCGGCGGAGCGCGCTCCGCCGCCATGGGGGATTCACATGGGCAGTGGAAAACCGGCGGGAGACCGCCGGTTTTCCGCATCTGACCGCGGCCGAACCGCCGCGGTCAGAATGCCCTGCGGGGCACCGCCGGCCTGTCGGCGGTGCTCCCGCGGGGTCAGAATCACCCCCTATATCATCCTTGAACAGATCTGAGGGGGCTCCAGAGTTGGCACATGTATTCATGGCATTGCCTGTTTCTTCTAGGGTGGGCTCAAATGCCCCACCATTATGGACATAAAAAATCATAGTAATGTGGCTATTATCCTCTGAATCTGACCTACCATCCTCACCCACAGGCCTCTCATCTGGTTTTTAACCATTTTTCTAAAAGCTGCACAGGCTTTTATCTTTGGAACTGACACCAGAAACAGATGATGCAAAGATATGATCAAGTCAAGTTCTTGTTTTTTGTTTATTCTGGAAAACCATCCAGTGAAATGTAACTGACTAAATTACTGACATTCTAAAATAGATGAATTTCCAGAGCTCATCATTGCCTAAATTCTTTTTATCTGTAGATTATTTGATATTTGATATGGTTTAATGAACTGTCAAATTTATTATTATTACTATTGTCATAATTTCACACCTCTTTTTTACTGAATGCTTAACCTTACACATAACTGCCCTCTGACTGCAACTTCAATCAGTCAAACCCTTAGCCAGTCAAGATTCTCTCATCTGTCAGAAGTTGGCCTGAAGCCAATTCAACTTTATTCGCTGTGCTTCAGCCCTGATAAGTTCCAGACATTTGTGGGGACCTGGGTTCGGTTACCTGTTTAGGGAACATGAGACGTATGGCACTAGGAAGGGTTGCCACTGTGTTATTAAACTTACCAACATAGACAAATTCAAAAGGCATAGCTTTTCTATAGTGAAAGTGTAGGAAAGTATCATCTTGCCTGGCATGTTACCCCCATATTTCACTGTATATATGTTGTTTTAGTGTATGTGTCACTGGGACCCTGCCAGCCAGGACCACAGTGCTCATAAGTGTGCCCTGTATGTGTTCCCTGTGTGATGACTAACTGTCTCACTGAGGCTCTGCTAACCAGAACCTCAGTGGTTATGCTCTCTCTGCTTTCTAAATTGTCACTAACAGGCTAGTGACCAATTTCACCAATTCACATTGGCATACTGGAACACCCTTATAATTCCCTAGTATATGGAACTGAGGTACCCAGGGTATTGGGGTTCCAGGAGATCCCTATGGGCTGCAGCATTTCTTTTGCCACCCATAGGGAGCTCTGACAATTCTTACACAGGCCTGCCACTGCAGCCTGAGTGAAATAATGCCCACATTATTTCACAGCCATTTTACACTGCACTTAAGTAACTTATAAGTCACCTATATGTCTAACCTTCACCTGGTGAAGGTTGGGTGCTAAGTTACTTAGTTGTGTGGGCACCCTGGCACTAGCCAAGGTGCCCCCACATCGTTCAGGGCAAATTCCCCGGACTTTGTGAGTGCGGGGACACCATTATACGCGTGCACTATACATAGGTCACTACCTATGTATAGCGTCCCAATGGTAACTCCGAACATGGCCATGTAACATGTCTAAGATCATGGAATTGTCACCCCAATGCCATCCTGGCATTGGGGAGACAATTCCATGATCCCCCGGGTCTCTAGCACAGACCCGGGTACTGCCAAACTACCTTTCCCGGGGTTTTCACTGCAGCTGCTGCTGCCAACCCCTCAGACAGGTTTCTGCCCTCCTGGGGTCCAGCCAGACTTGGCCCAGGAAGGCAGAACAAAGGACTTCCTCAGAGAGAGGGTGTTACACCCTCTCCCTTTGGAAATAGGTGTCAGGGCTAGGGAGGAGTAGCCTCCCCCAGCCTCTGGAAATGCTTTGATGGGCACAGATGGTGCCCATCTCTGCATAAGCCAGTCTACACCGGTTCAGGGATCCCCCAGCCCTGCTCTGGCGTGAAACTGGACAAAGGAAAGGGGAATGACCACTCCCCTGACCTGCACCTCCCAGGGGAGGTGCCCAGAGCTCCTCCAGTGTGCTCCAGACCTCTGCCATCTTGGAAACAGAGGTGCTGCTGGCACACTGGACTGCTCTGAGTGGCCAGTGCCAGCAGGTGACGCCAGAGACTCCTCCTGATAGGCTCTTACCTGTGTTGCTAGCCTATCCTCCTTCCTAAGTAGCCAAACCTCCTTTTCTGGCTATTTAGGGTCTCTGCTTTGGGGAATTCTTTAGATAACGAATGCAAGAGCTCATCAGAGTTCCTCTGCATCTCTCTCTTCCCCTTCTGCCAAAGGATCGACCACTGACTGCTCAGGTCGCCTGCAAAACCGCAACAAAGTAGCAAAGACGACTACTGCAACCTTGTATCGCTGATCCTGCCGCCTTCTCGACTGTTTTCCTGGTGGTGCATGCTGTGGGGGTAGCCTGCCTCCTCTCTGCACTAGGAGCTCTGAAGAAATCTCCTGTGGGTTGACGGAATCTTCCCCCTGCAACCGCAGGCAACAAAAGAGTGCATCACCGGTCCTCTGGGTCCCCTCTCAGCACGACGAGCGTGGTCCCTGGAACTCAGCAACTCTGTCCAAGTGACTCCCACAGTCCAGTGACTCTTCAGTCCAAGTTTGGTGGAGGTAAGTCCTTGCCTCCCCACGCTAGACTGCATTGCTGGGCACCGCGTGATTTGCAGCTGCTCCGGCTCCTGTGCATTATTCCAGGATTTCCTTTGTGCACAGTCAAGCCTGGGTCCCCGACACTCTAACCTGCAGTGCACAACCTCCTGAGTTGTCCTCCGGCTTCGTGGGACTCCCTTTTGTGTCTTCGGGTGAGCTCCAGTTCACTCCTCTTCCAAGTGCCTGTTCCGGTACTTCTGCGGGTGCTGCCTGCTCCTGTGAGGGCTCCCTGACTTGCTGGGCGGCCCCTCTGTCTCCTCATCCAAGTGGCGACATTCTGGTCCCTCGTGGGCCACAGCAGCATCCAAAAACCCTAACCGCGACCCTTGCAGCTAGCAAGGCTTGTTCGCAGTCTTTCTGCGTGGGAACACCTCTGCAAGCTTCTTCACGACGTGGGACATCTATCCTCCAAAGGGGAAGTTTCTAGCCCTCTTCATTCTTGCAGAATCCACAGCTTCTACCATCCGGTGGCAGCTTCTTTGCACCCTCAGCTGGCATTTCCTGGGCATCTGCCCAATCTCGACTTTGTCGCGACTCTTGGACTTGGTCCCCTTGTTCCACAGGTACTCTAGTCCGGAAATCCACTTTGGTTGCATTGCTGGTGTTAGTCTTTCTTGCACAAATCCCCTATCACGACTTCTGTGCTCTCTGGGGAATATAGGTGCACTTTACACCTACTTTTCAGGGTCTTGGGGTGGGCTATTTTTCTAACCCTCACTGTTTTCTTACAGTCCCAGCGACCCTCTACGATCTCACATAGGTTTGGGGTCCATACGTTATTTGCATTCCACTTTTGGAGTATATGGTTTGTGTTGCCCCTATACCTATGTGCTCCTATTGCATTACATTGTAATATTACACTGCTTGCATTACTTCCTTTTGCTATTACTGCATATTTTTGGTATTGTGTACATATATCTTGTGTATTTGGCATCCTCATTCTGAGGGTACTCACTGAGATACTTTTGGCATATTGTCATAAAAATAAAGTACCTTTATTTTTAGTATATCTGTGTATTGTGTTTTCTTATGATATTGTGCATGTGACACCAGTGGTACAGTAGGAACTTTGCATGTCTCCTAGTTCAGCCTAAGCCGCTCTGCTATAGCTACCTTCTATCAGCCTAAGCTGCTAGAAACACCTCTTCTACACTAATAAGGGATAACTGGACCTGGTACAGAGTGTAAGTACCCCTTGGTACCCACTACAAGCCAGGCCAGCCTCCTACATTGGTTGTGCAGTGGTGGGATAAGTACTAGTAACTGCTTACCACTTTGTCATATTGTACTTTTCATAAGAGAAAAATATACAAAACAAGTTCAGTGTATGTACACCTAACCCAAAAGATTTGCTTTTCTCCTCTTACTCTATTTGCTAAGTGCTGAAAAGTACCTCTAAACTTTCAAAAAGTTTCTAAAAAGTTGAAAGTTTTTTTTTCTGTGTCCTGAAACTTTTTCTTTCTTTTATCTGTCCCTAAACCCTTTTCTATCATGTCTGGCACAGGTCCTACTCTTGATCTGGTCAGCACAGTTTATGACCACCTTAGCTGGAAAGGTTTGAGGAGTCTCTGCATTGATAGAGGTTTAGGGGTAGGGAAGAATCCCTCTAGAGAATTGTTAAATAACATACTCATTGAAAATGATAAGGTTTTAGCTGGCACATCTGTTGAGAAGTTAGGAGATGGTTCACACTCTGACTCTGGGGCACCCCTAGGGAGAGTGTTAGATGGTATCCTTCCCAACCTGTCCCTTAGCAGACCACCTAGCATAACTGGTACTAATGTGAGCTCTCATCACAGTAGGGATGTCATTCCTGCAGGCCAGGTTGTTAGAGTGCCAACTGTTAGGGACAATTCACCCTCTGTTCATTCACATCATTCTTCTGTGTCAAAGCATGCCCAACCCACCCACCCTGATGACAGAATGTTAGAAAGGGAACTCAATAGATTGAGAGTGGAAGAGACCAGGCTGAAGCTTAAACAGCAACAGCTGGCTCTAGACAGGGAATCTTTAGACTTAGAAAAAGAAAGACAGAGGTTGGGGTTTGGACCCCATGGTGGCAGCAGCAGTATTCCAGATAGTAATCCTGTGAAAGAGCATGATTCTAGGAATCTGCATAAGATAGTTCCCCCTTACAAGGAGGGGGATGACATTAACAAGTGGTTTGCTGCACTTGAGAGGGCCTGTGTTGTACAGGGGGTCCCTCAAAGGCAGTGGGCTGCTATCCTATGGCTATCTTTCAGTGGAAAGGGTAGGGATAGGCTCCTTACTGTGAAGAAAAGTGATGCCAATAATTTTACAGTTTTGAAGAATGCACTCTTGGATAGATTTGGCTTAACCACTGGACAGTTCAGGATTAAGTTCAGAGAAACCAGAAAAGAGTCCTCACAAGACTGGGTAGACTTTGTTGACTATTCAGTAAAGGCCTTGGAGGGGTGGTTACATGGCAGTAAAGTTTCTGACTATGAAAGCCTGTACAATCTAATCTTGAGAGAGCATATTCGGAATAACTGTGTGTCTGATTTGTTACACCAATATCTAGTGGACTCAGATCTGACCTCTCCCCAAGAATTGGGAAAGAGGGCAGACAAATGGGTCAGAACAAGAGTGAACAGAAAAGTTCATACAGGGGGTGACAAGGATGGCAAGAAGAAGGATGGTAAGTCTTCAGACAAGGGTGGGGACAAATCTAAAAATGAGTCTTCATCAGGCCCACAAAAGCACTCTGGTGGGGGTGGTGGGCCCAAATCCTCTTCTAATCAAGTAAAGAAACCATGGTGCTATTTATGTAAAGTAAAAGGCCATTGGACAACTGATACCAGTTGTCCAAAGAAAAGTACCACGCCTCCCACTACCACAACCCCTACTGCTACACCTAGTGCCCCTAGTAATAGCAGTGGTGGTGGGAGCAAACCTACTAATAGCCAATCCAAGGGAGTAGCTGGGCTCACTTTTGGTAATTTAGTTGGGGTTGGTCTTGTTAGGGAGACCACAGAGACTGTGCTAGTCTCTGAAGGTGCCATTGATTTGGCCACCTTGGTTGCTTGTCCCCTTAATATGGATAAGTAAAAAGCAACTTCCCCTAATCAATGGTGTTGAGGTTCAGGCCTACAGGGACACAGGTGCCAGTGTTACCATGGTAATAGAGAAACTGGTACACCCTGAACAACACCTACTTGGTCACCAATACCAAGTGACTGATGCTCATAACAACACTCTTAGCCACCCCATGGCTGTTGTAAATCTCAACTGGGGGAGGGGGGTTACTGGTCCAAAGAAAGTTGTGGTTGCCTCAGAATTACCTGTAGACTGTCTACTAGGGAATAATTTAGAGACATCAGCTTGGGCAGAAGTGGAGTTGGAGGCTCATGCAGCAATGCTGGGCATTCCTGGGCATATTTTTGCTTTAACCAGGGCTCAGGCCAAAAAGCAAAAAGGACAGGGTGACTTGGATCCTGGAACAATGGACCAAGTGCTCCCTAAAGCTAGGGTTAGTAAGGGTAAATCCCTACCCACTATCCCTCCCTCTACAGATGATTCAACTTCTGAGGAAGAAGAATTTCCCCCCTGTGCAGAACCTTCACCAGAGGAGCTGGCAGCAGACACTGCTAAGCTTTTGGGTGGAGGGGGGCCTGCCAGGGAGGAGCTGAGTTCCAGCAAACCTGTCCCACATTAGAGGGTCTAAGACAGCAAGCTGTCAAACAGCAAAATGGGGATGTCAGTGACTCACATAGAGTTTACTGGGAGGACAACCTCTTGTATACAGAGGCAAGGGACCCTAAACCTGGAGCAGCCAGGAGATTGGCCATTCCCCTGCAATACAGAGAGTTCCTCCTAACTCTAGCCCACGACATTCCCTTGGCTGGACATTTAGGGCAAATTAAAACATGGGAAAGGCTTGTCCCCCTGTTTCATTGGCCTAGAATGTCAGAGGACACAAAAGATTTTTGTAAGTCCTGTGTCACCTGTCAAGCCAGTGGCAAGACTGGTGGCACCCCAAAGGCTCCCCTTATTCCACTGCCTGTGGTTGGGGTTCCCTTTGAAAGGGTAGGGGTTGACATAGTTGGCCCCCTTGACCCTCCTACTGCTTCAGGCAATAGGTTTATCTTGGTGGTAGTGGACCATGCCACAAGATATCCTAAAGCTATTCCTCTTAGGACCACTACAGCACCTGCAGTGGCAAAGGCCCTCATGGGAATCTTTTCCAGGGTGGGTTTCCCAAAAGAGGTGGTATCAGACAGGGGTAGCAACTTTACGTCTGCATACTTGAAGGCCATGTGGAAGGAATGTGGTGTAACATACACATTCACCACACCTTATCATCCACAAATAAATGGACTGGCAGAGAGGTTTAATAAAACTCTCAAAGGAATGATAATGGGACTCCCTGAAAAACTCAGGAGGAGATGGGATGTCCTGTTACCTTGCCTCCTTTTTGCTTACAGGGAGGTACCCCAGAAAGGAGTGGGCTTCAGCCCCTTTGAACTCCTATTTGGACACCCTGTAAGAGGTCCTCTAACACTTGTAAAGGAGGGTTGGGAACAACCTTTAAAAGCTCCTAAGCAAGACATAGTGGACTATGTACTCAGCCTAAGATCCAGAATGGCAGAATACATGAAAAAGGCCAGTAAAAACCTTCAGGCCATCCAAGAGCTCCAAAAGCAATGGCATGACCAGAAGGCTGTTCTGATTCAGTACCAACCAGGACAGAAGGTGTGGGTCTTGGAGCCTGTGGCCCCAAGAGCACTCCAAGACAAATGGAGTGGGCCCCACATCATTGTTGAAAAGAAGGGAGAAGTCACCTACTTGGTTGACTTGGGCACTGCCAGGAGTCCCCTTAGGGTGCTCCATGTCAATCGCCTAAAACCCTACTATGACAGGGCTGATCTCACCCTGCTCATGGCAACAGATGAGGGACAGGAAGAAGAGAGTGACCCTCTCCCTGATCTCTTCTCCTCCACAGAACAAGATGCTCTAGTGGAAGGTATAGTGTTAGCAGACTGTCTTACTGCTGAGCAGAAAGACCACTGCATAAATCTCCTGGGTCAGTTTTCTGAACTCTTTTCTACTGTGCCAGGCACCACATCTTGGTGTGAGCACACTATAGATACTGGAGACAGCATGCCTGTCAAAAGTAAGATCTATAGGCAGCCTGACCATGTCAGGGACTGCATAAAACAAGAGGTTCAGAAAATGCTTGAACTGGGAGTGATTGAGCACTCTGAAAGCCCATGGGCCTCTCCTGTGGTGCTTGGACCAAAGCCTCACTCTAAAGATGGGAAAAGAGAAATGAGGTTTTGTGTAGATTACAGAGGTCTCAACCAGATAACAAAAACTGATGCTCACCCTATACCCAGGGCAGATGAGCTCATAGATACACTGGCATCTGCCAAGTATCTAAGCACCTTTGATTTGACTGCAGGGTATTGGCAGATCAAGTTATCAAAGGATGCTAAAGCAAAAACTGCATTTTTGACTATTGGAGGGCACTACCAATTCACAGTAATGCCCTTTGGTTTGAAAAATGCACCTGCCACTTTTCAGAGGTTGGTGAATACAGTCCTGCAAGGGTTGGAGGCCTTTAGTGCAGCATATCTAGATGATACAGCTGTCTTTAGCTCCACCTGGGATGATCACCTGGTCCACCTGTGGAAAGTTTTGGAGGCCCTGCAAAAGGCAGGCCTCACTATCAAGGCTTCAAAGTGCCAGATAGGGCAGGGGAAAGTGGTTTATCTGGGACACCTGGTAGGTGGAGACCAGATTGCACCACTTCAGGAGAAAATCCAAACTATTATAGATTGGGTTCCCCCTACAACTCAGATCCAGGTGAGAGCCTTCTTAGGCCTCACTGGGTATTACAGGAGGTTCATAAAGAACTATGGCTCCATTGCTGCCCCTCTTAATGATCTCATTTCTAAGAAAATGCCTAAAAAGGTATTGTGGAAAGCTAGCTGTCAGAAAGCTTTTGAGGAGCTGAAACAGGCCATGTGCACTGCACCTGTCCTAAAAAGCCCATGTTACTCCAAGAAATTCATTGTTCAAACTGATGCATCTGAATTAGGGGTAGGGGCAGTCTTATCACAACTCAATTCTGAGGGCCAGGATCAACCTGTTGCTTTTATCAGCAGGAGGTTGACCCCTAGAGAAAAGCGTTGGTCTGCCATAGAGAGGGAGGCCTTTGCTGTGGTCTGGGCACTGAAGAAGTTGAGGCCATACCTGTTTGGCACTCACTTCATTGTTCAGACAGACCACAAACCTCTACTTTGGCTAAAACAAATGAAAGGTGAAAACCCTAAATTGTTGAGGTGGTCCATATCTCTACAGGGAATGGACTATACAGTGGAACACAGTCCTGGGCGTACCCACTCCAATGCAGATGGACTCTCCAGATATTTCCACTTAGACAATGAAGACTCATCAGGTCATGGCTAGTCTTATTGTCCTTCGTTTTGGGGGGGGTTGTGTAGGAAAGTACCCTCTTGCCTGGCATGTTACCCCCATATTTCACTGTATATATGTTGTTTTAGTGTATGTGTCACTGGGACCCTGCCAGCCAGGGCCCCAGTGCTCATAAGTGTGCCCTGTATGTGTTCCCTCTGTGATGACTAACTGTCTCACTGAGGCTCTGCTAACCAGAACCTCAGTGGTTATGCTCTCTCTGCTTTCTAAATTGTCACTAACAGGCTAGTGACCAATTTCACCAATTCACATTGGCATACTGGAACACCCTTATAATTCCCTAGTATATGGTACTGAGGTACCCAGGGTATTGGGGTTCCAAGAGATCCCTATGGGCTGCAGCATTTCTTTTACCACCCATAGGGAGCTCTGACAATTCTTACACAGGCCTGCCACTGCAGCCTGAGTGAAATAATGCCCACATTATTTCACAGCCATTTTACACTGCACTTAAGTAACTTATAAGTCACCTATATGTCTAACCGTCACCTGGTGAAGGTTGGGTGCCAAGTTACTTAGTTGTGTGGGCACCCTGGCACTAGCCAAGGTACCCCCACATCGTTCAGGGCAAATTCCCCGGACTTTGTGAGTGCGGGGACACCATTACACACGTGCACTATACATAGGTCACTACCTATGTATAGCGTCACAATGGTAACTCCGAACATGGCCATGTAACATGTCTAAGATCATGGAATTGTCACCCCAATGCCATCCTGGCATTGGGGAGACAATTCCATGATCCCCCGGGTCTCTAGCACAGACCCGGGTACTGCCAAACTACCTTTCCCGGGGTTTTCACTGCAGCTGCTGCTGCTGCCAACCCCTCAGACAGGTTTCTGCCCTCCTGGGGTCCAGCCAGACTTGGCCCAGGAAGGCAGAACAAAGGACTTCCTCAGAGAGAGGGTGTTACGCCCTCTACCTTTGGAAATAGGTGTCAGGGCTAGGGAGGAGTAGCCTCCCCCAGCCTCTGGAAATGCTTTGATGGGCACAGATGGTGCCCATCTCTGCATAAGCCAGTCTACACCGGTTCAGGGATCCCCCAGCCCTGCTCTGGCGCGAAACTGGACAAAGGAAAGGGGAATGACCACTCCCCTGACCTGCACCTCCCTGGGGAGGTGCCCAGAGCTCCTCCAGTGTGCTCCAGACCTCTGCCATCTTGGAAACAGAGGTGCTGCTGGCACACTGGACTGCTCTGAGTGGCCAGTGCCAGCAGGTGACGTCAAAGATTCCTCCTGATAGGCTCTTACCTGTGTTGCTAGCCTATCCTCCTTCCTAAGTAGCCAAACCTCCTTTTCTGGCTATTTAGAGTCTCTGCTTTGGGGAATTCTTTAGATAACGAATGCAAGAGCTCATCAGAGTTCCTCTGCATCTCTCTCTTCACCTTCTGCCAAAGGATCGACCGCTGACTGCTCAGGACGCCTGCAAAACCGCAACAAAGTAGCAAAGATGACTACTGCAACCTTGTATCGCTGATCCTGCCGCCTTCTCGACTGTTTTCCTGGTGGTGCATGCTGTGGGGGTAGCCTGCCTCCTCTCTGCACTAGGAGCTCTGAAGAAATCTCCCGTGGGTCGACGGAATCTTCCCCCTGCAACCGCAGGCAACAAAAGACTGCATCACCGGTCCTCTGGGTCCCCTCTCAGCACGACGAGCGTGGTCCCTGGAACTCAGCAACTCTGTCCAAGTGACTCCCACAGTCCAGTGACTCTTCAGTCCAAGTTTGGTGGAGGTAAGTCCTTGCCTCCCCACGCTAGACTGCATTGCTGGGTACCGCGTGATTTGCAGCTGCTCCGGCTCCTGTGCATTCTTCCAGGATTTCCTTTGTGCACAGCCAAGCCTGGGTCCCCGACACTCTAACCTGCAGTGCACAACCTCCTGAGTTGTCCTCCGGCGTCGTGGGACTCCCTTTTGTGTCTTCAGGTGAGCTCCGGTTCACTCCTCTTCCAAGTGCCTGTTCCGGTACTTCTGCGGGTGCTGCCTGCTCCTGTGAGGGCTCCCTGACTTGCTGGGCGGCCCCTCTGTCTCCTCATCCAAATGGCGACATCCTGGTCCCTCGTGGGCCACAGCAGCATCCAAAAACCCTAACCGCGACCCTTGCAGCTAGCAAGGCTTGTTTGAGGTCTTTCTGCGTGGGAACACCTCTGCAAGCTTCTTCACGACGTGGGACATCCATCCTCCAAAGGGGAAGTTTCTAGCCCTCTTCGATCTTGCAGAATCCACAGCTTCTACCATCCGGTGGCAGCTTCTTTGCACCCTCAGCTGGCATTTCCTGGGCATCTGCCCAATCTCGACTTTGTCGCGACTCTTGGACTTGGTCCCCTTGTTCCACAGGTACTCTCGTCCGGAAATCCACTTTGGTTGCATTGCTGGTGTTGGTCTTTCTTGCAGAAATCCCTTATCACGACTTCTGTGCTCTCTGGAGAATATAGGTGCACTTTACACCTACTTTTCAGGGTCTTGGAGTGGGCTATTTTTCTCACCCTCACTGTTTTCTTACAGTCCTAGCGACCCTCTACGAGCTCACATAGGTTTGGGGTCCATACGTTATTTGCATTCCACTTTTGGAGTATATGGTTTGTGTTGCCCCTATACCTATGTGCTCCTATTGCAATACATTGTAATATTACACTGCTTGCATTACTTCCTTTTGCTATTACTGCATATTTTTGGTATTGTGTACATATATCTTGTGTATATTTGGCATCCTCATTCTGAGGGTACTCACTGAGATACTTTTGGCATGTTGTCAAAAAAAAAAAGTACCTTTATTTTTAGTATATCTGTGTATTGTGTTTTCTTATGATATTGTGCATGTGACACCAGTGGTACAGTAGGAACTTTGCATGTCTCCTAGTTCAGCCTATGCTGCTCTGCTATAGCTACCTTCTATCAGCCTAAGCTGCTAGAAACACCTCTTCTACACTAATAAGGGATAACTGGACCTGGTACAGAGTGTAAGTACCCCTTGGTACCCACTACAAGCCAGGCCAGCCTCCTACAGAAAGTGCTTTTTAATAAGAGCTATGCATTAAAATCAGGACAAACAGGACGATAATTTAAATACTGGCAGACATTGAATAAAGCTGATTTCTGTTATAATTCTATTGTGGGGATTTGTATTTGGGGGACAGGATTGAAGCAAGTGAGGACCTTCTCTTTGCCATTATAGCAGGCATTTCCCAGCGCTGTAGTTGTTGTCGGGCATGTCTTAAATGAAGGACGTGGTGCAGACGCACAGCGGATGTGCCACTGCCATGCCCAAGGTGCACCTAAGGCAAGCCCGTCTGCGCCAGTCAACGCCCTTCTGGGATCAGGGGCCAGGGATGCTGGCCTTTTTCACTCAGATAAGGTAGTTTACTCATGTGGCCAACTGTTGGCACTTCACACAATACTTTCAGACTTTTGCATGCATGCAATCGACATTAGCCTTCCACTACGGCCTTGTAACATCTGTGGTTGGTCAGCACAGCCTGGCCTAAGTCAGCCCAAGGCTTCCCCCACATCCCTCCATGTAGACTATTTAGCCAATTTTTGGTCCCTTGCCGCCCATAAGTTTGACTTATTTGATTTCTTACTTGACTCTAGTCCTGATGCACTGTTCTAACTGAGAAGTGGCTGTCAGAGGACTCTGAGCCCGATGTTGTAGGCAGGGTAAAACTGGCAGTGGGATCGCAATTTTCCATAGGGATTCATTTAATTGCACATCAGCTGCATCCATCATTCCTAACTGTGAGAGCTTGGCTTTCGCTCTAACGCTGTGTCCCACCTTTTCCTTCACCTGAGTTCTCCTATGCAAACCCCCTGGCCACTATGCTCAGTTCATTCAAGCTCTTCCGGAGGTAATTGTCGGGCTAGCTATGGATAGGACTAATTTCACTGTACTCTGTGATTTCAGTCTCTTGTGGACGACTCGAATAACAATGCCTTCAAAACGTTAATCCATGATAATGGCCTTCCCACAGCTGCTCCAGTTAGCTGAGGGCCCGACTCACGATAAGACCATACCATTGACCTTGTCTTTAATAATATTAGGAACCTACTGCTCAAACCCCTCTTCCCTTGACCTGGTTTGATCATTTCCTTATTCATTTTACCCTACCCATATCTTCCCCTCCAGACCCCTTTCCTTGGCTAAACAACTGGACCGAGCTTGGTCCAAACTCAGTCTGCAGAATTGGAAACCTCTAAACCTGATCCTGCAGATGACGTTGATCTAGCCACACACCAGTTTAATGAGTGGTTGACCTACTCGTTGGCTGTAGACTTTCTGGTGAAATGGCAAAGAGACACTCACTACCCCCTTGGTTCACCGCCCATTTAACGTCTTAGAAGAAAGAATGCAAGCACCTAGAAAGAAGATGGAGAAAGACATATGATGTGATTAGTAAAATATAATATAGGAATGCTATTAGGCTTTATCACATGGAGAGCAAAGTTTCTCAAGCTGCCTTTTACTTCACCAAAACCCCCAACTCCTCCAATTCTCCCAAAGAAATCTTTACGATTGTCAAACCTATCCCTGCACCTACAGCACAGCCCTACTTCGATGGCATTGGTAGAGCACTGTGACAAATTGGCCTATTTCTTCCAGAAAAAAAATCAGGGATATCTATTCCTCCTTCTCGAACACTCCTGATCTAGCAGATTCTGGCCCCAGTTAACCTCTTCAGGGTCCACAAGAGTGTTCTCTTTCGGCTTTTCCGCATCTCACGTTGAGCGCGGTCAAGGAACTCTTAAATACTGTAAAATTAGGTCTCTCCCCTAGATCCTGCTCCTCTTTACATCCTTCGCCAAGGGTCTGACGTTATTGCCACAGTACTAACAGATCTACTTAATCTCTCCCTGTACTGTTGGTTTCTCACCAGTGTAAACTTGCACTTATTAAGCCACTCTTGAAGAAACCCAATTTAGACCCTTCTAACTTGAGCAACTATAGGCCTCTCTCCCTGTTACCTGGAGTTTCTAAGTTGCTAGAAAAACATGTAAACAAAAATCTCTCAGCTTTCCTTGAATTGAAGGAATTTCTTCACTCCACTCAGATGGGCTTCTGCCCACTACATAGCACAGAAACAGTGCTGTTGGCAGTGGTTGAGGAACTCAGGTGCCTCCTAGATCAAGTAGGATCTGAAGCTATTATCTTGTTGAATCTCAGTGCAGCTTTCAATACCATGAACCATCTCACTCTTTTGCAAAGATTTGCCACAGTGCTGCACATCTTCTGATGAACATTTCTAAGCATCATTTGGCCACCTAGGCTCTGAGCGACCTACACTGGCTTCCTGTGGAACTCCAAGTGCAGTTTAAGTCCCTCTACATCATGCATAGGGCAATTAAAAATATGGGCCCCTTTTTGTTAAGATCTCTAGACTCCCCATATCTCCCTGGGAGAGCCCACCGATCTTCGTCAGCCAACTTACTGAAGTGCCCTAATATTTGCAGATCCCTCTGGGATGGCAGATCCATGTCCTTTCTGGCCCCCAGACTCTGGAAGACTCTACCTCTGGAAGTGCATCTTCTGGAGTGTGAGCTTCCCTTCCGCAAGGCCTTTAAGACCTGGCTTTTTGGTGACTGAATCTCCTCATCAGCACTATTCTGACCACCCATTCTGTCTATGGCAGCGCTGGAAGGCCCCCGGGTAGTCATGCGCTATATAAGATCACATAGAATAGAATAGAATAGAATACAATAGAGAGAGAGCAGGACTGTTCAATTACTTGCATCAAATGTTCAAATCTATTTGATATTTATATACAAGTGTCTGCTTTAGATCCATTTGTGGTGATGCTAGCTGTTTAGACAACATTTTGAGGAATTCTCTTCCTATAAATAGATTTGTAGTTTCATACTGTGATGCGAAGAGCTGTTCATTAAGAAGAGGACATTGGAGGTCTAATCAATGAATGTTTCTTTATAATAAATTGCCAGATTGTTTCCTTGATAAGATATTGGCTTAGCCCTAGAAGTAATATAATGAATTGCATCCTGGAAATAAGAGTCTTTGATACTTTCATTTGCTCTAAAGTACCAGATTGCAACAATTTTGCTAATAATAAATTGATATGTACTGTTCTTACCTTTATACTTTGTACAATTTTGCTGATGATAAATTTATATGTACTGTTCTTGCTTCTAGACTCTCCGATAGCTCCCTCTGTCCTCAGCGGGTCCTCAGCTGCTCATGCTGTCATCCTCATTGCTACAAGCCGGCTGGGCACCTAGACTGTTGTTCTCCAGTGATAGCCTTTTTGCAACAATGGGGTAGGATATGGTCCCCCTTCTCATTCCTTCCAGACTCGCATAGATAAATATGCCACAAGTCTCAGGATGACCCCTCCTACCTCTGGCATGACATCCAGGAGCAATTTACCCATCTGTACCAGAGATCTTCCCAGAGTCCTCCAGGCTATCCGTGCATCCCAGACTGTGGTGAAAGCCAAGATTCATGAGGTCCATGATGATGTGGTGCTTTCGTGCCAATGCATACTCAATGTTACCGACAGACTTACTGACGCTGAAGAACGCCTTTCAACTTTTAACTGAACTCAAAGCCAAAGAGTCCTGCCTTCTGTCCAATCTGCAGAGCTACATAATCGGGAAGAGGGTGCAGAAAATAGATTGCTAATTAATACCCTGAGATTGCTCAGGTTTTCCAGAGGTGATAGAGGTGCCATATCACACTGCATTCCTGGAACGTTGGATTACGTCATGGATCGCAAAAGATAAGTATCTAACAGGTTTGTGGTGGAACAGGCACTTAGGGAGCTGATGCCCAAGCCTCCCCTAGTGGCCCTACGTAGACTCATAATCGGCTGCATCCTCAACTTCCGGGACAGAGACTCCATCCTGCAGGTGGTGAGGCACCTCCCAGACCTGCACTGCACGGACACCAAGATACTGATATTTCTGGATGACACTAGAGAGGTACAGGCCAGAAGACGGTCATATGCAGCGGTCATGCAAAAGCAGAAGGCATTTAACCTCTCCCACATGCTTCTGTTTCCTGCACGGCTGAAGGTGATCTACAGTGGAAAAAACATTTTTATTAATGTGCCAGAGTGTCAGAGGTGGCATTGGACTGGCTCACAGACTAGAAGCAGCTCTGTTCCCTGCACCCACGCACTGATATCCCTGTCTAGCAGAGAAGCAATCTCAGCCGAAAAAGTCCACCACTGCCAAGGTAAGACGGTGATTTGGACTTGCTTCCACAAGGAAGGGAGCGGAACAGAGACTGGCTCGCTCTCTGGGGGTCAGACAAATCAGGGACCCAGCTGAAGTACCACTGCTGCCTCCCCCAGGCTTATACTCGAGGGGGTGCCCCCAGAGGGCTCTGTTGTTCTTTACCCTGCCAAAGAAGATGAGAAAGTGTCCTCATGCCCTGTGACATGATCCGGAGCACCAACGGCATAAGGAAACTGAGGAAAACCGGAGCTGCTGCTGACATATTTTCTTTTCCGAGGAACTGACTGCAATGAGATCCTGCAAACAGGAGCAATCCACCACTTTACGTTCAATATATAATGTTATGGGGTTATGTTTGTGTTCTGAAGGCGGCAGATGTTTCTATGTGGAAGTATGGGGTGGGGTTGTTGGGTGCAGGGGATTTGTCTTCATTTGTTTTGTGTCAGCTTGGTTATTTGGGATTTTTTTGACTGATTTAATCCACCACACCAACACACACGCTGTTTCCACTGCACCAACACATTTGCAGAGGGCACTCCACCATTTGGTCACACGATATCCACAGGGCATTACACACGATTTCTGTTTTCACTGCACATCTGCACAGAAGTTCAGGTACTATTTTTCTGCTAGACTGAATCAAGCATCCTGTGGTCTTTCGTTACGGCCATTGCTTCTTCCTGCCATTCTGATGCACCAAGAGGGAACCCAATTCCCCTTCTTGCTCCATCAAGGATATGATAGAGTTTATCACGGTGGTTACAGGCAGGGCTCCCGAGAAGTGGGGAATCTTCTACACCGGTCATTCCCCTTGGTGGTCAAAGCTGTGCTACCTGATCCCCAGGGCCACTACAGTGTCCTCTACCTTGTCCATGAGGGTGGGTTGGAGGGTCATGGCCTAAATCATCTCTCTCTATGTCCCTCTTTTGACGATGGAGTCCCTCTTTCAGACTCTCATGAACCTCATCTCAGCACTCCCTGATGTGGTTCACGGAGCATTTCACACGCCTTCTGTTTTCCCCTTCTGTTTTCACTGCACATCTGCACGGAAGTTCGGGTACTATCGTGCTGCTTGACCAGATCTAGCATTATGCAGTCCTTCATTATGCCTATCGCTTTCTTCCTGCCTTTTTGATGCACCAAGAGACACACCTGCTGGGTACCTACTTTGGGCGATGGAGTCCCTCTTTCAGACTCTCATGAATCTCATCACTCCCTGAGGGGTAAGTAAAGTAAATCAAAGCAGGCTCAGCTTCCCAAGAAGGAAAGTTCCCTATAACTAGACTAGGAAAGTTGGGGACAAGGCAGGCAGAGGGTGTCAGCATGGAAAGTGTCTTATGGCAAAACCAAACAAAGATTCAGTCAAGCAAGTGGGGAAGGTATTTGCCCATGAGTCTAACTCTTTCAGGTGAGAGAAAAAGACATCATCTCTAAAGGGAGTAAGGAAAGTATCTCCTACCTGTACAGTTCTTAATTTCAATCTTCTTGTTGAAAAAATACACCTCTACACAGTGCTTGAAATGGAAAACTTAAAGTGCAGGTACAGTGTGCCAGAGTACCTGCTTGTTTCCGAGAACTGCTGATACTCTCCAATTAAGAGTATTATGTTTTTGTTGAGATGTTCTGGTTCTCTCCCTCTCAAAATAAAAAAGTGCCGGTACTCAGTACCGGACAGTACCGGCCCATTTAAAGCACTGCCTCTACACCGGTCCCACGAAGAGAACCAATCGAGATCGGACACATTACGATAATATAACTCCAGTTCTTTTCCACTCTTAACTCACAATGGAGCCTCTGCAAAACTATCTTTGCCTTGATATCTAGGGCTACATGATACAATTTTTTCAGGATGTTCTTATTCTCAGGTGCTTGCTCATTTTTTTGTTCTCCGAGGAACATACAAAGATAAACATTTACATGAAAAGTCAAACAAGAGTTATATTAAATGTTCGCTGGTACAGCTTTGTATAGCTCTGTAACAAGAAAGAGGGAAAATACATGATGATCAGTTAATGTGTCAGCTAAACATTCACTGTTTGAAATTGAGGCCTATATTAGCTTTGGTTAGCTTTACTATGAATCTCACACATTAAATACATTTGCCTGATGCAGACTAATGTAAATGAACGCAAAATCATTTAATTGAAAAAAGTTCCCATCAGATCCCCCATCTGGTGATGTCATCACAAATTACATTCATAAATCACTTTGAAACTGCACTTCATATACAGTTGTTGACCTCCACAGCTTACATCAAGACTTCTCTAAATCCCCCAGTTTGTCCTAAGTATGCCTATGCTACTCCTCAAGCTCTACCTATTCTCTTTCTTTTTCTCCCATTCCTTTTTTTCAGCTCTCTTCCATTACATTAGACCCACTCTTTGCAGTTATCAGTTTAATTCTCCTGATGAAAAAAATAAAAATATCACAGATATTGCAATCATTACTATTAGAGTTAATATACTACCTAATAATTCACTGCCAAAACTACTAAGCCATATACCTACTGCAGAAAATCCTTCCACTATCACTTCCCTGGCACCTGTTTCTTCCAGATCTTCAGATCCTTAGAAACCTCAGTAATATTGGTGACACAAGAGTGCTTGAGTACAAGGTTAAAGAAAACATTGTCAGTGAAGTTTTCTTTAGATCTTTAGATCTATCCTTGTGTTAAATCTATGCTGTCCTTCTGTATAAGTTGAATCAGGTTTAGTTTCAGTGGAAGCATTCTCAACTGAAGAAGTCAAGCCCACTAATAGACCAACAATCAAGATAATTAAGCCAATAGCCTTTATGGTTATTATCACTCTAAGATTGTTTGGTGAATCAGACTCCATGGTTTCTCTCAAATCAGATCAAAAGAGCACAAAAATCAAAAGCAAAATTCTGATTGTCATTTCTGCTTGTGCAAATTGGCAAAACTTTTTCTTGTTCAAAATTAAAATATTGATCCAGTTAAATTCAGAAGTTGACCCTACCCTACAACAAGCTTTTTCTAATAATGACACCCCTCCTCATCTACTGGAGGCTGGTCTTAACTTTCACAAATTCTCAACCTAAGTCTGAGTCATCTAGAAATATCTCTTGACTTAAGTCAGTCTAAAATCAAAAATTGATCAATCGTCCCTGTAATAGCACTATTCATGGATGTTTTTCAAAACCCTTTTGTTGATCATCAGTTGCATGTGTTCTCGAGTCAGGCCCACTCTCAGCAAGTAAGTCCATTCAGGAGCTGAGAACCTTCAAGGAGGCACCCATTTTCTCTTTGATCTTCTTACTGCATGTCTATTTTTATTCTCTGTCACTTTGCTCACTTGTCTCTGTTTTTTCACTGATTGTTTTTAGGATGCATTCCTTCGACGCAACAGCTGTCAGTCTTTCAGCCTTCCTTGGCCACGTCTCCCTCCTCAACCCCACATTCACCAAACTGCTTGTGCCTTCTTCAGGCTCAGAATGATCACTTACTGTTTCTTCAGCATAGTTCATTGTGGCTGCTTTTTCGTTCATTCACCACAGGCTCTGTACTTGCCTTGGGTTACATTTGAAGCACTTTTGCACAATCTTCTCCCTTCTCTAAGCATTTGGTTTGCTCTGGAGTTTGACGTTTCAAACCAGTGATTGTTGTCACCACTTCCTTACCAACTTGTCTCACTCTCCTGATGTGAGAGTCATTGACCCAGTTAAGGAGGCCTTCAGACTGCCACTGTGGCTCCAAGCATGACTTCCTCATGTGCTTCTTCACCAAAAACTAGTCTCCCCGACTGAGATCATGGCACTATTCTTGCCTTAGAAGGGGAGTCCCCAACTCAAGCTGGTGAGAGACAGAAACGCATCACGTCAGCCAGTCCTTTGCAGCAGTCAAGAATCATATCATCAGTAATATTCACAAGTGCAGCTTCAGGCAAAAATATGAAGTTTCATGGCTCTCCTCATCAGGGTTTCATTGGGCAATAGTTCTATCCACCTATCAGGAGTGCTTCAGAGACTCATCAGTACCAACGGGACGGCAGCAGGCCACTTGAGGGACGTCGGTGCACACACTTTGGCAAGTCGGGACTTTTCCATCCCAGTGATTTGCTAAATGACGCCAGATACGTCTGGCCTGTAACTTCAGAAGAATCTGTGTTCGACTTGCAACATAACTCTGTTTCTTAAATGTGTTCCATGATATGACTCCAAAGAGACCGACAGGCCAAACCGTGCAATCAACTCCCTCAATAACAGTTTGGCCACAGTGAGGCTGTCATTTCTTCTAATCAGGTGTGTTTTCACTCAACAGGAGTAGATGCACACTACCGCCAAGATATAGCAGAGTCCATTGGACATGAACATCTAGACAAAGGTATTGCACACACATATGTTGACAAAGTTGAATTGCATGCTGCTATAGGGACCACCTGATCTTCCTACGTGACTCATGGTAACAACTGTCCTCCCACATTTAACTGCTGGAAACTAACATATCAGTGACATAGGTTCTCTGTAATAACACAGAAATGGGGATTAAACCAATAGGGTTTACAGAGATCAACCATCGTGCCTCTCCCTATGTTGGTAGGACCATGGAAATACCTGGTCTTGGGAGACAAAATAGCGTCCAGTGGGACGGGTCTCCAATCTATCGAAACCCTGATCTCATCCTGATTTTTCACCTACCCTGCTTGACCCATTTCTCCTGTCCACTTTCTGGGGTTTCCTCCTGCAAGTTCCTAATCTCCATCCACGTTTCGACTACCGTCAACAATAAGTTTGAAACAACATAGTTCTCAGAATAACATTAATGACCTTTATTCAATACGCATGATTCAAGAGAGTAGTACCTTGCCATCTCATTCATATAGTGGTTTATTGTGGTAACAAAGTCCCACCCGCTCTTGTGTGCTGCCTAGTTTATCACTGTTGCAGCAGGCAAATGCAGAGCTCTGAGTAAATCCATAACCTAGTTCCTGTTTCTGATTGGGGAGCCAGAAGAAGTCACAAAACCTCCTGGGACCATTAGTTTCCAAAAGCATAGACCATGCCAAACCCCATGCTATCAATATACATTGTAACTCTCAAACTCTCAGGCACAGGAAGCTCTAGGAAAAGCGATCAGTCCTGCCACTTGTGCAAAGTTACATTGCACAAAAAGGAGGCTTCACTACATCTTCAAAGGTGAACCAGCATCAGCTGTTCTCAGAATTCCTCGTCCATCTCCTAAACAAGATCTGTCCAAAACCAAGGTACAGTCAGGCTGCTTCAGAGAGATATCTTGAATTTTGTGTCTTTGCTTGGCACACAATTCTGTAACATCCAGCGAGTCATGATCAACCTCGTCATCACCTTTATCACACATAGCCAAAGGCAAGAATGCGGCAGAATTGAGACAATTACAGCATTTCAAGGTAATATTTTCAGCAGCAAGGCACCTGCTCATAACTGGGAAACCTGCTATTTCTCATGTGTTGTGTTCAAGTGTTGGTTAACAAGAATGTAACAGAATGGGGAATAATCACAGTAAACAGATACCCCATTACAATACTTTCACATTGCTGAAAGCTGACACCAACTGCAACCGCCACCTTTGGGGACCATGGCAATGCCGGGGCTTCTAGATCAAATGTGGCAGAGAAGTAAGCCATAGGCTATTCAAATTCTCTGTGGATCTCTATTACAAATGACTCGCCTCATCCTTTCTGTTCATAACAATATAAAATAAAATCCTTTTCATAATCATCCCTAGAGTCGGGAATGACAGAGACTTTCAGCTTGAGGAAGACACTCAGGCATTTTTTGTCCTAGTGTAGTGTATCAGACACATCATTGTGTGTAACCCTCTGTAGAGGCCTTGCCACTAGGGAAAATTTAGGAATCCACTGATGACAGTAGCCCACCATTCCCAGGCACATCCTGAGGGTAAATTCTCAGGATTGTAGAGATTCTCGCTGGGTCACTTCTCTAGCTCTCTTCTAATGGTATGTCCCAGATACAGAACCCCCCCCCCCCCCACAACTCACAACAGTACTGCAGTTTAGTAGGAGATACCCTGTGACCATTTTCTACGAGACGCTTCTACAAAGCTATGGTATCCTAATGCATCTTGGGTTGTTGATGCCACAAGTAGGTTATTGATATATTGGACCAAGACCGAGCTGCATGGCAAGTGCAATGTCTCCAGATTCTTCCTCAGTATCTGAAGATTGAGAGACTCTCTGAAAACCCCTGTGGAACTCAGGACCATGCCAGGAATTAACTTTGGAATCGGGATGCAAAAAGGAACTGACTATCCTGATGTAGAGGACTAGAAAAGAATGCTTGACACCATGAACCATTCAGTGTCATAGGGTATTTGATAAAGAATCATGGCAGGATTCAGCACCATTGGAGAACATGGGACGCCAATCTGATTAATCTTCCTCCTATCATGAACACTACCCCACCTCTTAAACAGTAGCTGCAAACCCATCACAGGTGAATTGCAGGGACTCCCTAGTATCTCTTTTAAGGTGCCTGCATTCATGGATTCAATCACAGGAGTAATTCCAGCCATGACTTCTGATGAGAGATTGAACTGAGCATCTGGGATACTCTGCATTGTGTTTGATAGTTATTCTTACAAGTTCATCATCTTTGATCAGACCAATATCATTACAAGTAAAATCCCAGACTTTCTCGCTCAGTGAGTCTCTCATGTGGGAGGAAAATCCTCTCTTGTCAATGCTGAGAACAACCGAACGTTAGACTCTTGTGTATTCAGTTTAAAGTCTGCATCTTCATTGTGTGTCTGAAGCTCAACACCATTCGGTGTGCAACAGATCACACAACTAAGTTTGTGAGTAAATGCCTACGCAATAGATTGACTGGACTTGAATTGCATATTACAAATTGATGGTTTTCTCAAGAAGTCCTACTTTCACAAAGACTTTGGCCAAATCTTTGTTCATAATCTGTTTAATTAGATGCCTACAACTATGACTTGTCTTCCCAAAGTAGGTAGGTTATGGGACCTCTACACTTCTAACAATAGAGTGGGTAGCTCTGATGTCAATTAAAAATTATATAGAATGGCCACTTACCTCACCATCTACATATGGCCCACTGTGGTCTATCTCTAAGTCTGCGTCAAACACGCAATCATCCTCCCCTCTCAAGCACCATCATTGTGATTGATCAGAACCCCGATCTCCGAAACTGTCAGAAATAAAGAACTCTTGAAAACTTTTGGGGCTCATAAAAGGATTTTGCTGAACTTTTGGGTTCAGATTTGAATGAAACCCTTCGGGTTGACCATACTTTGCTGCATCATTGGTGCTTGGAGAATATTGGCATTATAGGGATCTTTGAATTTGCATAGTTTGTATTGGCATCACATTCAGGTTTGGCATCTGACCATCATTTTGCATTTGATTTGGGTTCAGTCTTCATTCGCATTTCTAGTTCCCCACCTTGTTTCGAAACTGACACAGAGTAGTCTTTTTCAACATGACTATTTCAACATGCATTCCTCCCCCTCCGCTCTCCTGCAAATCGTTCCTATTTCTGCCTCGATAGCCAACTCACTTCATTCCTGCATCAACACCAGAACATGACCCAAATTTTCCACATAGAGGCCATTCTGAAATCCCTTGTATGACAACTTTGTGTGCTAACATGAAATTCTCCTTAATTTTCCGCCTTCCTATGTCTCACTTCTAAACCATCATTGCAATAATTTGAGCAGGATGTCTTTGAGAGGCTTTGACTGCCAACAGATAACATTCTGCTGGATATGAGAGACATTCTCTGGGTGCAAACCAAGAACAAAAAATTATTAAACGTCTCTCTCTTTCACTCTGGATTTTCAGTGCCTCTAGCTTTGAAAAGCTGCATAAGCCACTCATAATAAGCATGCAGGGACTCTTAGTTTGTCTGCACATGGAATCCCGTGTTTGTTGTGTAGGATTCCATGCGGAATTCGGGTTTTGAATAGTGGCAGGTGCTACAGCAACTGTGTGCCATGAGAAGCTCACCACTGGACTTCATAAATAAACCTTCACTCATCGGTGGCTCCTGTGGTGGTGAATTATGACATTGTTTTTGTGGTGACGAGCGAGCTGCTCACACAAACCCACGCAAATTAATTACTAAAGATTTTTTGGTCTGGTGTCATCCCGTTTTTGAACCAGCAAGGATTCTTCCATGGAGGAGTAGCCCAATGCCTGTTGTTGTCACACGGGTAACCTGTAGAGGATTGTTTCCTTCGATGTTTAATTGCAGACAAGGCTCTATACAGGATAATAATTTGGTTTCCTGCAACTTGTGCATGACGGTGAGATCATTGAGTAATCCGCGTGGCATAGGTCTAACTACCACCTGTGAAACGCATCGCTGCGACGCAGCGGTGGAATGCATTGGTGTCACCCAGCATGAGTGTGCAATGGCAGGATAGCACTAAGGATCTTTCCTCAACAGCGACGTGAAACGCATCTGCACAATGGTATCAGTGGAGTGCAGTGGCATGACCTGCATGACATGTACAAGCAGTCGCAGACTGCGACTAAAGATCTTTCCTCAGGAGCGACCACGTACTGACGGTGTGACGTTATGGACAGGTGGGACTCAGTGGAATCAATTGGAAAGGAATTTCTCCTCAGCAGCTGCGCAACGTGTTGGCTCAGCACGATTGACAGAACAGTGTCAGTTTCTTCATTTTGAAAGCACTCTAACTTCTGTTGCCACGTTGCTCACAAGCATTTGACAAGGTGCACTGTTTTACAACAGATCATTTAGAGAGAAAGGTGCAAAGTACTGAAACTACCTTTGCTTGTGTATAAACAGGGAAAAAGTCCAATGTTAATAAGTACTTGGTTTACAGTTTAATTAACTTTACAGTGTTACTTAGTGGCGTTTATATTGTTTTGGCCATTGTAGTATGTCATTATTTACCAGTTAACTTGACTATGCCAGAAACAAAAGGATTTGAACATTCAATGATTGCAGTCAGGGATTGCGAATGCTCATGTAACCAGTGTTGTACACTCTATCAAACATCAAGTATTCTGTCCTAGCTATTCTGAGTGTATGATTGTGTTCTATTGCATTACTTTTTGAAGTGTAGCTTATGTGTATAGTTTTTTTAATCTATTGGAGTTTTCAAATTGTATACAACCATACTGTCCACAAATCCTCCTTCTCATTTCCTACAAAGCCCAGATGATCCACCTATTCAGTGGAAGCAATGGTTTGATGCTTTTGAAACTTTTTAGTGGCTGTTGGAGCAAATTATTTTTGCACAGAAAGGAAGAAGTATTTATTACTTCTTTCAATAGGCTTTGAGGGAAGAGCTAGACTTAAACATCTACGTGACTTAGATGTGGAGGAAGGAGAAGAAGATGAGTATCACGGAACTGTAAGGAAATTACAGACTAGGTTTGATGTTCAGCCAAATGTAGTTGTGCTGAGGGACACATTTTTTTTGAAAATTCAAAATTCTGGTGAAAGTGTACATATAAAAACAAAGATGAAATTATTACTCTCTAATACGGACCACTATATAGTCATCAAAAAGGACCCTATGAAGGTTGTGTGTTCTAAAATTCAGAACTTTTGTAATGAGGCATTATGCAACAACATTATGGCCTTCATTATGTAATTGGCGGTAAGTCCCACCTACTGCCGCGGTGATGGCCACCAACATACCGTTGCGGAGGCGAACATTCGTTCACCATATTATGACACACACACTAAACCGACAGATTACTGCCACAAACACATATCCGCCAGACCAAAGGTCAGTGTTAAACTGTCGGTACGAACACCCATACTGTTACACCAACAAAACAACACTCTCCACATTATGACCAACGAATCACCACAGCGTACATTTAATGGCGGTAAACCACTAGTGGTGCACACCGGCGCGGTCAGAATGGCCGCCCAAATATAACACAACACAACATTGGCCAAAACTAAAAACACACACCTGACACTGATACACACACCACACCCAACCACCCACAGCACTATAAAACACACACCCACATTGCCCACAACACTTTACGAACAAGAAAAATAGCCAAGAGATAGCCATGCAAATCATAGACACAGCTACACACACTACAAACACCCATTCATCCGTCACGCACCCCACCCCCCACCACTTTACTCAACACCTTCTGCACAACACATTCCACACAACACCCATGTCCCCACAAAAGCACCCCTGTTTCACTGATGAGGAGTTGCGGGTCAGGGTGGAGGAAATAGTCAGGGTAGAGCCACAGCTGTTTGGAGCACAGGTACAGCAAATCTCCATTGCAAGGAAGATGGAGCAATGGTAGAGAATCGTGGGCCGGGTGAACGCCGTGGGACAGCATCCAAGAACAAGGGACAACATCAGGAAGAGGTGGAACGACCTATGGGGGAAGGCAGGTTCCATAGCAGCAAGGCACCAGCTCACCAACCAGAGGACTGGCGTTATACCCCCTCCCCCACAGCTGACAGCATGGGAGGAGCAAGTCTTGGCAATACTGCATCCTGAGGGACTCACTGGAGTTGTCGGAGGACTGGACACTGGTGAGTCAATATTTACTACCTATCCCCCACATACCTGCATGCCACCACCACTACCCCTCACCCCGACACCCGTCACTCTGCTCCATTCCCCCCACAGTGCACCACCACAATATACTAACCTGAATGCCAAGCCCTGCTTGCTATACCCACTGCATGAACATCCCTTCCAGCACTGCATGTACACCCCCCACCAAAGCATGCACGGCATGGATAACTAACAATCCCACAATACATCACCATACATAAACAAAGGTGGCAGGGCAACAGGAACGAGATGGAGGAAGATAGGGATGTAGAAAATGTCACAGACATGTAGCATAATACACCACTTACACCCCCACAGCCAATCCCAGTGGCGAAGACTACCCAGTCCCCCACCAGAAGATGCCCCCAGTGATGACAGTAACTCTGGACTTCTGGATCTGGATGAACTCCCTGGCCCATCAGGGACCACTGGTCAGTTGGATACCCCAGCCCATACCCAGTCCACCACAGAGCCTCCCCCTCACTATCCAACACCATAGCAGCCACCCAACGTACCCACACCTCTGTCCCCAGGACACTTCAATCAGCAGTGTACCCACCTTTACAGGGACCCCAGTTCACACCTCACAGCCTAGACAATCAGGGTCCTGGGGTCAGTGGCAGTGGCCACACCATTCAGGGGACCCAGGCACAGGGGGCCAGGGACACTTGGAGGACAGCTGTGTTTCAGGGGGAGGACAGGCCCAGGGAACCGACTGTCCAGGAGGCACTTACTAATGTCCTCGGGGCTTACCAACAATCCCAGGACAAGATGGGTCAGGTGATAGACATCATGCAGGAGAACCAGCGGCTGCAGGAGGAACACCACCAGGAGAACAGGAAAGAATTGCAGGCCCTCAACACCACAATGGTCTCCATAGTAGGGGTGCTGGGTGATATGGCCAACATCATGAGGGACTACACATCAGACCAGCAGGCCCCTTCCACTAGCCATTCAACTGAACAGCCGTCCACATCACCAGCACCCCTCCCCCTGCAGAAGGTGAACTACCTCGCAAATGTTCCCTGCGACCCAGACAGATGCCAGAGACACTTGCCAAGACCGACGCCAGGAAATTAGACCCTCCTGAATGTCCCCCTTGTGTCCCACTGTGTCACCTTATCCACTTTGACCTGCCAGTGTTCCCCTTTCTATGGCCCCTTGGACACTGAACCTGTGCTACAAACAGACTGGACCAAATCCCTAGACTTTCCTCTACCATCATCCCATTCCATTGCACTATTCTTTTTATATTTTTCACTTCAATAAACACCATTGGACACAACTTGACTGATAGTGCTTTATGTGACAAAAATGTGCAATAATTTTAACTGTTTAATCTTGTGCAATTGTCCTGAACTTTGTGATTCCATCCAAAAATGTTCTGTAGCTGTCTGTAGCCATCACATCAGTACACAGTTGTAACCACACCTTAATGGGAAGGCATACGTGATAGTCAGTTGGGATGCTAAAGAAGTGACTGCCATCATGCTACAGCCACACAGAAAAGATAAATAATCTGAGGAATGGTCAGTTCCACTTCTTACCTGTGTGTCAGTGGAAGTATTGCCGTACAACTGAGGTCCTGTTGGCCACATCCTCATTCTCTGCCTCCTCACCCTCACTGTCCTCAGGGTCAACTGCTGCCACAGGAGCATTTCCATCCTTCTCCTCCTGCAGATAGGGCACATGTCGTCTGATGGCCAGGTTGTGCAACATTCAGCATACAACAACTATCTGGCAGACCTTCTCAGGGGAGTAGCAGAGGGATCCACCTGTCATTTGGAGGCATCTGAACCTGGCCTTCAGGAGGCTGAAGGTCCTCACAATTATTCTCCTGACTCACCCATGAGCATCATTATACCTATTCTCAGCCCCTGTCCTGGCATTCCTTACAGGAGTCAAGAGCCACAACAGGTTTGGGTAGCCAGAGTCACCTGCAAGAAGTGAGGGACAAACATTAGCCTTGCACACTAGTATGGGGGATGACTCCTGAAGCCATAACATGCATTGGGTGGGGACTCAGGCTCACCTATTAGCCTCACCCTGTGCCTCTGCAGTTGTGCCATCACATGTGGGATGCTGCTGTTCCTCAAAACGAAGCCATCATGCACTGACCCAGGGTACTTGACAGTGACGTGGGAGATGTACTGGTCAGCCAGGCACACCATTTGCACATTGAGTGAGTGGAAACTCTTCCGATTCCTGAACACCTGTTCATTGTGCCGGGGGGGGCGACAAATGCTATATGTGTTCCATCAATGGCCCCAATAACATTTGTAATATGTCCCATTGCATAGAAACCAGCCTTCACATTGGCCAAATCATCCACTTGGGGGAAAGTGAAGTAGCTGCATCTGTGTTTGAGCAGGGCAGCCAAAACCCTTGCTAGCACTATTGAGAACATTGGCTGTGAAAGTCCTGCAGCCAAGCCCATTGTCATTTGGAAAGAGCCAATTGCCAGGGAATGAAGCACTGATAGGACCTGCACAAGAGGGGGAATCCCAGTGGGTTGACGGATATCAGATACCAGATCAGGCTCCAATTGTGCACACAGCTCTGTGATTGTGGCCCTGTCCAGTCTATAGGTGAGTAAAATGTGCCTGTCCTCCAGTGTAGCCAAGTCCACAATTGGTCTGTACATGGGGGCTTGCCTCCTCCTCCCCCTATTTCTCTGCATTGGTAGGTACCTAAGGGACACAGGAGTGAGAAGGAAGTGACAAACTGAACAATGGAACCACCACTCCAGTGTACATTGAGCTTGTATGTAACTGAACTATGTAAATGGCAATGTATGCACAAGTGACAGCAATGACGCAGTTTTTAAATTCAGAATGTTGACCTGCACCACAAAATGGCGACCGCCTGTCATGTATGTAGGGACAGTTGGAAGTGATGTAACTCCGCCAGCGTTGGGCGTCATGGCGGAAGACGGTCTTGCACCGCCGTGCTATTCCTCATTGGCTTACATGAAGCTCTATGGAGTACAGTGTCCAATGAGGATCACCGGCGACGGTGACGGTGTACACTGCCGTGGACGTGACCGCCAGTTTCTGACTATAATCTCACTTGATTCATGATTTTCCACAGGACAACACATCCACTGCGTGTGCTGCTGTGACCTGAGTCTGGAACCTTCCATGGCCCATGTGACAGGGGAAAGGGCCCCTGCCTTCACTTCAGAGCAGTTGGAGCGCCTGGTGGATGGGGTCCTACCCTGTAGGGACAGTTGTATAGGCCTCCAGACCAACAGGTGAGTACACCATGGGATGATGCATGCGACAAGGTTGCATGGAGATGTGTGTGTGCTGGCAGTGTGTCATTTGGGTGTGGGGTATGGCTGGTGGTAATGTACATGCAGGGCTCTGGGTGATGTGTGTGCCATTTAAGGGGAAATAGTATTTGTGGGCCATATGTATGACAGGCTGGATTGTATAGTTAATGGTGTCCTCCTGTCTGTGTTTCCTCTGTAGGTCAGCGCCCATCAGAAGAAGGGATTATGGCGTGCCATCGCCAAGGACGTGCAGACCCTGGGGGACCATAGCAGGTGGAGCACCCACTGCAGGAAACAGTGGGAGGACCTAAGATGCTGGGCCTGGAGGACCACAGAGGCCCAGCTGGCAATGGCCTCCCAACGAGGGAGAGGTGCCCGTCAGAACCTGAGCCCCCTGATGGCCCGCATATTGGTGGTGGCCTACCCAGAGCTGAATGGGCACTTGAGGGCAGCGTAGCAGTTACAAGGGGGTGAGTAGTTTGTGTAACACCCATCTTTGTTGCCTGGCATAGGATGCTGGTGGTGGGTTTCAGTAAGTGGGTGCCCCTTCATGCCAGCTCATACATTGCTGCGTGGTCCAGCTCAGGGTAAATGGGTAAATGGCAAAATCTTGTTAGCTAGCTAAGTGGTCTTCCATGTCAGACTGGGCTTAGTAGGTGCCAGGAGGGGTGCAGATGGGGGTGATTGGCTCTCATCTTGCTGTGGTACCTAGCCAATGGAATGCCAGTGCGGTGCATGGTGCTCAATCCTGATCCCTGTGTGTGATGGTCATGTGTATGCCATCTGTGGTGTTGGTGCTGTAATTGTCCCAGTGCTCCCCTTGTCTCTCCTCCTCCTATTTTCTTCTGTCTTCATGTCCATGTGTGCATTAGCATCATCTGGCGGAGCAGGGGCACCAGCGAGTGAGGAAGCTGCAACCCACGGGACCCAGGAGGCAGAGTCCACCGACGCCAAGGGGACCAGTGGGACGAGGGCGAGGGGAGCACACAGTGGGGACAGGAGGTGACAACACATACTCTGATTCTTCCACCAATGGGAGCTCCCTGGTGGTGGCAGAGACCTCTAGAACCCCCCAGCAACAAGTATAGACGCCAACCCCTTCGTACCAGCATGGCCCTCCCTGTAGCCCCCCACCGAGTTGGCAGTGCCCGCTCACCCAGGAGGGTGGGCATCTCCTTCACCCCAGGCACCTCAGGGCGTGCCCCAGTGAGCCGTGCTGCCCTCAGTGAGGAGGCTATAGACCACCAGAGATCTATCTCTGTAGGGCAGTCAACCATACTGTAGTGAATGCTATCCAGGGGCTGGCATCCCAGATGCAGCAATGCAATGCCTACCTGGGGGGCATCAACAGTGGCTTGGCGGCCCTACAGAGATCGTTTCAGGCTCTGGCCTCCTCTCTGATGGCACCAAGTGTCCCTGGTCCTACTGTTTCCCCTCCAAATACCACTTCCCAGTCCCAGCCTCCTCAACCCCAACCCATCCCATGCACACCTACAGACAAACATGCACACAAAACATCACAAAAGAGTGGCACAGACAAACACAGGCACCAAACCTTAAGCCAGAAGCAGTCACAGAAACAACAGACAGTTGCACATGCAACAACATCCACTGCCTCCACTGTATCCCCTTCCTCCTCCTCCCTCACAGTCACATCCACACTCATACCTGCATGTACTGCATCAACAGCCACCACCACCATCACCACATCATGCAGCACACCCCCTTTCTTGCAGACACCTCCCCAACATACATCCACACGTCCTGTTTGTCCTCTTCCACTCTGTCTGCCCCCCAAGAGACACAAACGCTCGCACTCAGACACCCAACAACCATCCACCTCACGCATGCACACTGTCCATGCACCTGCATCCAAATGCAGCAGATGTACACCTCCTACAACCACTCCCTATACCTCCACTCCCATCCCTCCTCCCACATCCCGCCCCAATGTCCCTAAGAAGATTTACCTTCCCCATCTTGACCTCTTCCCTCCCCCTCCACTCCGTCCTGCTCGTAAGTACAGGGTCCCAACGAACCAGCTCTTCACCTCAGCAAAACAGTCTGCCACTGCTCCCACCAAAAAGTCCGCTGCTGGCACAAAGGGGCCCCTGAGTATGACAGCAGCCACTCCTAGTAGGTCCACACCTCTGCTTCGGAAAGGGAGGACTAGGGTGGTGAAACCTAAGGGACAGAGGACAGGGTAAGTGGAGGCACCTTCTAGACCTGGAGGCAAGGACACAAGTCACATGACTTAGGCCAAGGGGGCCAAACACAAGGAGCCCCCTCCACCAGCAGAGGGCAGGGAGCCCCCACAACCAGCAGAGGAACCCAAGGAGCCCCCACAACCAGCAGTGGAACCCAAAGAGCCCCCTCCAGAACCAGTGGGCATGTTACCCACTCTAGAGACTGTGGTCTTTCACTCCCCTCCAGAGACTGTTAGGCAAGAAGCCCCCTCCAGAACCAGTGGGCATGATACCCACTCCAGAGACTGTGGCCTTTCACTCCCCTCCAGAGAATGTTGGGCTAGGAGCCCCCTCCAAAACCAGTGGGCATGATACCCACTCCAAAACCTGTGGCCTTTCACTTCCCTCCAGAGACTGTTGGGCAAGGAGCCCCCTCCAGAGCCAGTGGGCATGTTACCCACTCCAGAGACTGTGGCCTTTCACTCCCTTCCAGAGACTGTTGGGCAAGGAGCCTCCTGCAGAACCAGCAGGCATGTTACCCACTCAAGCTGAGGTGCCCCTCCTTCCCCCTGAGGTGCCTGCCTATTTCCAACATGATGCCCCTGAACAGTAGAGTCCGGAATTTGTCAGGAGTCAAGTTGGGCCTTGGACTATGCCCTGTGGCCATGTGGCCCTTTGGTACTTTAAACTGGCTATTGGCCCAATCTGGACATTGACGCCTGCATTTTCATGTCATGATTCATTATGGTGGCTGTTGGCAGGAAATTACAGTGTTCGTACTTCTGAATTGTTGTCCTTGCATTATTTGCTAGTGGGCCATGTGACAGTCGTTTTACTCTGCAGCTGGTTCTGTTTATGGTGTGTGTGTGTGAATGGTGTGTGTGGTGCGTGTGTGTGTCACTCTTCTTTTCCTCCTTCCCTCCCCTATGTGCTAGGCGGCTGTACTCACCGTTGGCATCTTCGTTGGCGTTGGTGCTCCAGGACAGCCATGGCGTGGTAGAGCACTGAGAAGACTTGGAGTTCCAGTTCCATGGCAGCCACAGAATCCTCTGTGTCCCTGATGGTGAGTCTTTCATTTTCTGTACTGTGTTTCCGACAGGTTTTTGATGACGTTGATACCGCCCCAGAAATCCGGGCGGTTTGCTATGTCATAATATGGTGGGCGGTACCTTGACTTCCGCCTTGCTGTAGTTGGCTACTACTGTGGTCAGTGGTGTTGACGCCCTAGAGGTTGGTGTGCTACATTGGCTGTCTATGGGAGGTATCACCGCCATGGTCATAATTTGGCTTTAATTACCGTCAGGCTGTTGGCGGTATTACCACCACTTTAACAGTCACCGCCAATGTCATAATGACCACCACTATCTCAACTCAAACATGCGTCCCTGCAGGCAGATAATTCCAGACTTCCTGTTATCTACGGGGTGCCGAAGACTCACAAGAATGTACTAGATCTGCCCCATAGACCTATAGTGTCTACGATAGGCTCTGCTACCGAACCTTTATCAAACTTCATTGATGGGTTCTTACAACCTTTGATCCACAACTTTCCTTCTTTTGTTAAAGATACAACTCATATGGTCTCCAGAATTGAAAGATTGGATTTCATTCCGGACTCTGGATTTCTGGTAGTGATGGATATAGAGGTCCTCTATACTAACATCCCCCCAGAGGGAGCCTACAACACAGTAAAAACCATGCTTTCGGAACAATATTCCAGTTTACCTCTTGCCTTCATTCTTCAGTCTTTGGAGATTGTCCTACACGAAAATTACTTCAAATTTAAGGGAATCATATATAAACAAATCAAAGGAGTTAGCATGGGGGCGGCCTGTTCCCCTAGTGTGGTCAATGTTTGTATGGGCCTATTTGAGAAGAGATGTATACACAATGAGATTGCACCTTTTTTGAGAACATCAGTAGCTAGGTCAGATATATAGATGTTATGTTTATCATTTGGGAAGGAGATATGGAAACTCTACAAGAGTTCATCAAGTAGATAAATGTTTGTAATGACAACCTCAGATTTATCCCCAAAATCGACAATAAAAAAGTGGAGTCTCTTGATATTTGTATTATTGATGATAATAAACAACTACAGGTATCTTTGTACACCAAGCCGACTGCTTGTAATACTTTACTTCATTTTGAAAGTTTTCATCCTTGGTGCCAAAAGCAAGGGGTACCGTTCAGCCAATTTCTATGTAGCCATAGAAACTGTAGTACCTTAGCTGACTATGACCATAATGCAACAATTCTGAAAGAAAAGTTCCTGCAGAGAGGATACCCGAGGTGAATGATATGAGATGCATACACAAGAGCTAGATTTTATGATTGCCAAAGTATGTTCTCTAATAGAGTGAGGGAGAATCAAGAGAAATTGGTATGTGTGATCAGCAATTCTAATATAAATAACAAGATCAGCCACATTGTGAATGCCCAATGGCATATTTTGAACAGTAGTGCTGATGTTCTTCGTCTACCCCCGGCCCCATGTTTGCGTTTAGAAAGAACACCAATCTTCAGGACAAGCTTGTTAAAGCAAGAACAGTTAACCAACCACGGTTTATACAAAAATTCATTGTGAGCAATACCCCTGTGGTGGGTAACCACTGATGTGGACAATGTCATGCATGTGAACAGGCTATAGTTTTGTAGTTCCCTTGCTACAGAAAGAAAAAAATATGTTTTAAAACCATGATCAACTGAAGGAGCAATAATATTATTTATTTCATCACTTGCCCCTGCAATTTCGGATTTGTTGTCACGATTTACCCTGGGCTTACCGTCGAGGTTGATGAGAGGTGGTGAGCAGCCCCGGTTCCTGCAGGTCCTGCTTTGGCCGAGGTAGGGGGGACCCCCTCCGGTAGCCACGGTGCTGTTTGACAATAGTAAGCCACTACAGTCCGTGCCCTCCAGAAGGAGTCCCAGAGGAAAAACCCCAAAAGGGTAAAAAACCTCCAACAGGAACTCCCTGAAACAGAAGGAGGACACAAGGACGTTAGGACTGAAGATTCTGGAGTTCAGGAATTCTGGAGACGGAAGACAGATCAAGAATAACTGGCTCCACAAGAGGAAACCAGCCGGAGCGTGACTACCACCACAGGAGTGTTGCAACGGAATGAGCAAGAAGCTAGATTCCCCTTATATACCCCTAGACAGGAAGTGAACAACAGGAAGTAGTAATACCACCATCTTGGATTGGGGAAAAGGTCATAACTAATAATAGAGAACATGCATCTGAAAAAGAGAAACAATGCATGCAGGGAAGAGAGGAAGTGAACAGCATGCTGGGAAAGGGAAAGGCATGCATAAAAGCTAAGCATGTGCAGGCATCCGGCTTTTTGCCGTGTAACAGGTAAGTGGTGGCAATAAGGGTTCCCCAGGGAATCCCAAACGTGTGTTATTTAAATATGTGCAGCGCGCGCTGAGCGCGCTATGCGCGGCAAGGATTGAGACCCGACTCGGTGTCTCCTACCCTGCCGCGAATGCCCAGGAACCGGCGGCCTGAGAAATGGGGCGTGGCGAGTGCCGAGACCCTTGACTCGAGCCGTGGCTTCCCCCGCGGGCCGCCACGGCCCCAGAGTACTGCACCGCGGCGGCCCGTGCTCGCGGCCGCGGCGCGACAGTAGGTCCCCCCCCCCAAGGCCCCAGGTTTCTGGGGGAAAAGCCGGAAAAAGCAACGGACCAAAAGAGGGGCATGAACTGAAGGGGCATCTTCCCAGGAACACTCACTCCTAGGGTAACCTTTCCAATGAACAAGATATTGAAGGCGCCCATGGAAAAACCGAGAGTCACTGATTTCCTGGACCTCGTATTCGGGTACATCATCAATCAGCAGAGGGGGAGGACAGGAAAATTGCCTGTGATAAGGATCAGGAAGGTAAGGTTTAAGTTGTGAGACATAGATCACAGGATGTATTTTCCAAGTCTGGGGCAGACGAAGACGCACAGATACTTCTGGAGAATCAGGAATGGACCATAATAACGAGGTTTAAATTTGTTCTGGGTAAGTCGGAGAGGTAAAAATCTAGAAGAAAGCCAAACCTTATCGTGGACCTGATATTGTGGAGCCTCACAACGTCTTTTACGTTGGACACCCCGTAGCTGCCGAACATAGGAGGAGATGGCAGGAAGATTGGAAGTATCTTTCAGGGGAGTTGGGAAGGCCTTAGGATGGAAACCGTAAGATCCATAGAAAGGGGAGACTTTCGAGGCACTGTGTATTGAGTTGTTGTAGGAGAATTCTGCAAGTGGTAAATAGGTAGACCAATTACTCTGCGTAGCATTGCAGAAGCTGCATAAATATTGTTCGAGGCCTTGATTTAGTCTTTCCGTCTGTCCATTAGTTTGAGGATGGAACCCTGATGATAAGGCCACTTCTATTCCCAGGGTCTTACAGAATTGTTTCCAGAATCGGGAGATATATTGGGGACCCCGATCCGAGATAATGACCTGAGGTAATCCATGAAGCCGAAAGATTTCTTGTGTAAAGATCTGGCTTAATTCCTTTGCCGTTGGTAGTTTTCTTAACGCCGTGAAATGAGCCATCTTAGTGAAGGAGTCAACGGTCACCATAATTACTTGATTTCCCACTGAAGAGGGTAAAGAGCACATAAAATTGGTGGAGATAGTGTGCCATGGACCTGGGGGAACAGGTAATGGGCGAAGTAATCCTACTGGTTTAGTACGGGGTGTCTTGGCTTGTGCACATATGGGACAGGATGATACATAGGGGGTAATTTTGACCTTGGCGGACGGCGGAGGCCGTCCGCCAAGGTACCGCCGCTGAATGACCGCACCGCGGTCAAAAGACCGCGGCGGCCATTCAGAAATTTCCTCTGGGCTGGCGGGCGCTCTCCAAAAGAGCGCCCGCCGGCCCAGAGGAAATGCCCCTGCAACGAGGACGCCGGCTCAGAATTGAGCCGGCGTAGTTGCAGGGGTGCGACGGGTGCAGTTTCACCCGTCGCGTATTTCAGTGTCTGCTTAGCAGACACTGAAATACTTTGCGGGGCCCTCTTACGGGGGCCCCTGCAGTGCCCATGCCATGGGCATGGGCACTGCAGGGGCCCCCAGGGGCCCCGCGGCACCCCCTACCGCCATCCTGTTCCTGGCGGGAGACCCGCCAGGAACAGGATGGCGGTAGGGGGTGTCAGAATCCCCATGGCTGCGGAGCGCGCTCCGCAGCCATGGAGGATTCACAAGGGCAGTGGTAAACCGGCGGGAGACCGCCGGTTTACCCTTTCTGGCCGCGGCTGAACCGCCGTGGTCAGAATGCCCTCGGGAGCACCGCCAGCCTGTTGGCGGTGCTCCCGTGGTCGGTGACCCTGGCAGTCACCGGCCGCCAGGGTCAGAATGACCCCCATAGTCTCCAGTATCCGCCTTGAGAGTTGGCGACCAGAAGGAGCAAAGCAGAAGCTCTTGGGTAGCTTTCATTCCGCGATGACCTGCGATGGGGGAATCGTGGCACATACGTAAGGCTTCTGTCTGGACTAACTTAGTGGGTAAGAACAGGGCCTTGTTATGGTAGTAGTATCCTTGATCTACATGAAGTTGCGGGCGCAATTTATTCATCTCTGTAGTTTCTAGACGGGAATATTCAGACTTGACCTGGTCTAGAAATGTCTGTACTAACCCAATGATCTTGTTACTTTCAAATAGGTTCTGTACAGGAGAATCGCTACACTCAGGGTAACGCCGAGTCAAAGCATCGGCCAGGATATTCTGAGAACCAGGGATGTATGTGATGTAAAAATTATATTGACTGAAAAAGAAAGCCCATCGAGCCTGCCGGCTATTCTGACACTGAAAGTTTCTCAAGCATTGTAAGTTTCGGTGATCTGTCCGGGCTTCAAAAGGTTCTTTCGAGCCCTTCAGGAAGTGTCTCCATTCTGTGCACGCGGTCTTCAAGGCGAGTAACTCTTGTTCTAACACTGAATAGTTCCGCTCTGAATCGGATAAGATGTGTGAAAGGTAGAATACAGGGTGCTCTATCTCATCATCGTCTTGTTTCTGTAGTAAGGCAGCCCCTATGGCTCTTTCGGAGGCGCCTGCGACAACGATGAACTGTTTGTTGGTGTCTGGGTGCCGTAAAATGGGAGCTTGAATGAAGGCTTTCTATAATTCTTGAAAAGCTAACTCTGCGTCTTGTGTCCAACAAAAAGATTGTCTTTTTTAAGGGTTTGAGTAATGTAACTGGTTCTCTGGGCAAAGTCTGCTATAAATTGTCGATAGAAATTGGCTAATCCCAAAAAACACTGAGTTTCTTTGATGGAAGAGGGAGACGGACAATCCAGTATAGCTTGAACCTTATCTGAATCCATGGCAACCCCAGTTTGGTTAATGCAATATCCCAAGTATTTTACCTCTGTTTGATCAAACTCGCATTTTTCTGGTTTGCAGAATAAATGGTGTTGTCTGAGTCTCTCTAGGACTTGGAGAACATGTTTAGTGTGTTGTTCTGGGTGGACAGAAAATATAAAAATATCGTCTAGTTAAACAACCACTGTTTGCTGTAGAAGATCGGAAAAAATAGAGTCCATGAATCTTTGAAAAATGGAGGGGGCATTGGTGAGCCCAAATGGCATTACTCGGTATTCATAGTGACCGAAAGGTGTTCTGAAGGCAGTCTTCCACTCATCCCCTTCCTTTATCCTTAAAAGATGGTATGCTCCTCTAAGATCCAACTTGGTGAATCTCTTTGCCCCTCTGACAGCTTCTAAGATGTCCTTAATAAGAGGTAGCGGGTACCGATCCTTAGTAGTGATCTTATTTAATCCTCTAAAATCAATACAGGGACGCAAGTCTTTCGTCTTCTTAGGCACAAAGAAGAGAGGAGCCCCTGCAGGTGAAGAGGAGGGAGCAATCAATCCACTTTGTATGTTCTCCTCTAGGTATTCCTTAAGGATCTGCTTCTCAGGTTCTGTTAGAGAGTACATTCGCCCAAAAGGAACCATAGCATCTGGTTCCAAAGCAATGGCGCAATCGTATTCTCTATGGGGTGGCACTTCAGGTCTTTCTGGTTTCTGGAATACATCGGCATATTCTTGATAATGTGTGGGTACCCCCTGTAGGACGTTAATAGAACATCCCACCTGTTGTTGTTAAGAGGCTCTTTGGGGACCAATAGTCTCCTGCTAGGTAGCAGTGGTGTTGGCAGAAGTGAGAGGATAAAGAAATGGTTCTTGTTTCCCAGTTAATGTAAGGGTTATGCCGTGTGAGCCATGGAATTCCCAGGATCATAACGTGATGTGGTGAAGAAATCAAATCAAAAGAAAGGTTTTCTTGATGTTTCCCGAATTGGAGACATAAGGTATGGGTGGTATACTGTACGGGTCCTGAGGCCAAGAGTGATCCATCCACCGTGTGGACTTGTTCTGGTACTTCCTTAGGTATTTGCAAAATCTGTCTTTCCCTAGCCCATGCTTCATCTAGGTAGATACCACTGGCTCCACAGTCCAACAAGGCCAGAGCTCTTTCTTCCCGGCCATCGGTTAAGTGGAGGATAACGGGTAAAAGGAAAAGAGCAGTTCCTTCCTCCCTGGTGGAACAAATGGAAGGTATTTCGCAATATCCCGTCCTCACCCTTCTCACTGAGGACGGGAATTGGCGTTTCCCAAAGGCTTGGCTGGACGGACAGGACATGTGCGAATTAGATGACCAGCCGCACCACAATATAGACAAAGTCCCTTCCTTCGTCTGTTTTCTCGATCACTAGATGATAATGGCCCTCGAGCCGTATCGATTTGCATAGGCTCTTCCTCAGTAGTACCCTTAGTTTCAAGACAAACCTCTTCAGCACAATGAGGAAGGGTGTGGGACGTCACTGAATGTGATGGTAAGCGACTCTTCTTTCTCCCCATTCGTCGCTCATTTAACCGATATTCTATCGTTAAGGTCTGATCCATCAACCCTTTAAGATTCTCTATTCTGGCAGAGTGCACCAGTTCGTCCTTTATGTCCTCTCTGAGACCCCTGTGAAACAGGGTCACCAAGGTACGTTCCACCCAGGACGTCTCTGCTGCCAATTGTCTGAAACGAGTGATGTATTGTAATACGTCCTGATTTCCTTGCTGGATATCGCAGAGAGCTTCTTCTGCTGAAGACTCGAGTCCAGGGCGCTCAAACATCTGCTTAAAGGTAGTGACAAAGCTGGAATAATTAGACAAGCTAGGGTCGTTGCTTGTCACTAAAGGAGTTGCCCATGCTGGGGCTGGGCCAGATAGGGCGCTAATAAAATATCCCACCTTGGTCTTGTCTTGCATAAATTGTGAGGGGCGGAATGCGAAATAGACCGTCAAGGCATCCAGGAATTCTCTCAATTTGTTAGGATCCACGGAGAAACGAGGTGTAGTGGTGGAGACCGTAGGAACATCAGTGGTTCTGGAGGCGAAGGCTTGTAGGTAGACAGTGTTTTTGTTACGTAGCTGTTGGAGTTCTTGAGCCTGTTGTTGTATAGTCAGGAGCAGGGTTTGGCTTGTTGGTTCTGTACTCATCACTAGATTATCCATGGTTCCGGACTGCAACTGCAGTTTTGGGCGTTGCAATCTGTCACGATTCACCCTGGGCTTACCGTCGAGGTTGATGAGAGGTAGTGAGCGGCCCCGGTTCCTGCAGGTCCTGCTTTGGCCGAGGTACGGGCGACCCCTTCCGGTAGCCACGGTGCTGTTTGACAATAGTAAGCCACTACAGTCCGTTCCCTCCAGGAGTCCCAGAGGAAAAACCCCAAAAGGGTAAAAAACCTCCAATAGGAACTCCCTGAAACAGAAGGAGGACACAAGGACGTTAGGACTGAAGATTCTGGAGTTCAGGAATTCTGGAGACAGAAGACAGATCAAGAATAACTGGCTCCACAAGAGGAAACCAGCCGGAGCGTGACTACCACCACAGGAGTGTTGCAACGCAATGAGCAAGAAGCTAGATTCCCCTTATATACCCCTAGACAGGAAGTGAACAACAGGAAGTAGTAATACCACCATCTTGGATTGGGGAAAAGGTCATAACTAATAATAGAGAACATGCATCTGAAAAAGAGAAACAATGCATGCAGGGAAGAGAGGAAGTGAACAGCATGCTGGGAAAGGGAAAGGCATGCATAAAAGCTAAGCATGTGCAGGCATCCGGCTTTTTGCCGTGTAACAGGTAAGTGGTGGCAATGAGGGTTCCCCGGGGAATCCCAAACGTGTGTTATTTAAATATGTGCTGCGCGCGCTGAGCGCGCTACGCGCGGCAAGGATTGAGACCCGACTCAGTGTCTCCTACCCTGCCACGCCTGCCCAGGAACCGGCGGCCTGAGAAATGGGGCGCGGCGAGTGCCGCAACCCTTGACTCGAGCCGCGGCTTCCCCCGCAGCCCGAGAGTGCTGCGCCGCAGTGGCCCATGCTCGCGGCCGCGGCGCGACATATGTAGGAGAGACAAGGAGATAGATTTAGTGAGCACAAGTCAGTCATACGTAATCATGTAGTACAAGCCCTGTTGGTGAAACATTTTCTTGAACTAGGACATACAGGGAATGACCTTAAATGGACCATTTTGGATTAAGTGGTACCTGAATACACCAATGTCTGAGTGGTTGTTAAAATTCCTTATTGGTTGCTCTATGAGGTTTATTGTTGATTGTGTCCTGAAGAAGGTGCGTGGCCCTTGAGCCACGTGGCACCAAAATGCGTGTTGACACCACATCAACAGTTTGGACATTGACACTGCAACAACAGTTTGGGCATTGTAACAGCAGTTACCAGTTGAGGCTCTTGTACAAATTCTGGATACTGCCTTTTGGCTGAGAGGCCCCAATTACTGGTTATTAGTTTGAGTGTAACAGTGCTCAGGACTTTTACTACTGAAATGAAGGAAATTCCTGTATTCATCATATTCAAATGTTTTTAACTACAGTTATATATGTGACAAATAATGACAACAACATGACATACAATTTCGATATCATCAAGTTTCTTAGAGGATATTCTTGCTGTTTTTGTTAAGTTTTTGTTAAATTTGATTGAGAGCTGTCCAACGGATTAGTTATTTTAATCAAGCGGGTGGTGTATTCATATAAGGTAAAGTTGGTATGGAGAGAAGGTATGATGGTGTTGGTATGAATGTGATGGTATGAATGTTTTTTTTTAATATTAGAAGGGTGGCTGCATTGTATTAGGACACTTTATAGGTAATCCGTGTAAAAAAGTATTTTTCTTCTATAAAAAATGATATCAATCTTTTGTGGTTAAAGATTTGATGTATGTGAGTTGGATTCTTTATTTAGAACTTAGTTTGGAGGTGGGGGATTTGATATTGTTTCTTTGAGATTTTCCCCGTCCCAACCCTATATCCATTTATTCAGGTGGCTCTTTATTTATTATTAAAGTGTAGATACTTACATTACTGCTTTGCGGGGATTAGTCGCTAACTGCCAGTTTAAAAACATTTTTGGATCAGTTGGTCAGCGAATAATTAATTAATCATTGCAGTGATAAAACTATTGAGCAAAAATTATTATCTATGGAAAATCCATCATTAGATGTGACTATTAAAATGTCCAAGAGTACAGAAACCTCTCAGATGTCTGCAAAAGAATTCAATTGTAAAAGTTCTGAAGGTGTTACTTATGTCAACGACAATTTAAAAAAAGTTCAAAAAATGAAAAGAGCTTGGGCAAACGAAAATCTTTTAAACCAACATATGTTTCTGCTGTGGGTATCTTACACACACCAAAGATGGGAAACAATGTCCTGCGAGGAATGTTACTTTTAGGCTATGTAATAAATTTGGACATTTTGCTAGGGTGTTTTAGGGTTTCAAATCAGATTTGCAGGAACCTGCCAGGTGTGTCATGGATGAAGAAAGTATTGAGAGAGATTTGAGAGATATGGTTCTAGTGGTGAAGTGTTATGAGATTAAAGTAGGTGATCCTAATCTTTGTGTGGATCCATATGTTTATGTGAAAGTCAGTCATAATATTTTTAATTTACCACTGTACTCTGGTAAACGGATCACCATAATGACACAAGAATCACATGATAAAACATGGCATACCAGATCCCTTTTGCCTCCACATCATTCAGCTGTGTCTTATAAAGGGCTCAGTATCGATTTAGGTGGGGACATTGAGGACATCCTAGAATTCAAAGGCACGAGAATAGCTGATAAAGTGTATGTTGCTCATAAAGGGTTGAACATTCTTGAGTGGTTTTGCCAGCGATTGTTTGGGATGATTCTGAGACCAGGAGCAAAAGAGCAGGTACCTGCTGTCCGAGAGAACATGGAGTTAGAAAACAATAATGAAAAAATAGCCTCATGTATTTTCTTGGGAATTAGGAAAAATCAAACATTTGAACCATAAGATAAAAAAAAAAAAAGAAGGGGCAGGGCCAGCGAAACTCAAATCACACAAATTAAGGAATACTCCTTTTAGCATACAAGAGGACTTGGAAAAATAATTGGAGACATTATGAAAGATAGGCATTATTGAGCCACTAGCGGTAGCACCCAAACACTGTGGGGAGTTAAGGGTTTGTGTTAATCTTTATTGTCTCAACAAGAAGATTTGGGTTGACTTTTACCCCTTACCCAAAATTAGTGCTATTGGCTCTGTTAAAAGAGGCAAAATAGTTCTTGAAGCTAGATTTGGCATCAGCAAACCATCAACTAGAATTGGAACCTGAATCATGTCATCTGACAGCATTTCTGTGCTAGTTTGAAACCTATCAATGTTGCCAATTGCCTTTTGATCTTGCTTCGGCAGTGTCTGGGTTCCAGAGGACAGTGTACAACATACTTAAAGGTATTCAAGGATTATTGATCTTTCAAGATGACATGTTGATTTACACATCACACAAAGAATCCCATGACAACATTTTGGATGCGGTACTGAAGAGGTTCCAACTAAATGGCGTAGTCCTCAGGAGGGACACATGTGTATTTTCTGAATGATAAGACTGATATTTGGGCCATCTCATTTCTAACCAAGGAATCAAACCAAAAGCCAGTCTAGTTAAGATCATCATGCAAGCTAAACCTCTGGAAAATAAAGCTGAACTAAGTATTTTTTGGGAATGTGTAAGTTTTCTTTAAGGTTAATACAAAATTATGCTATGAATCTGCGACCTCTCTCTCGCATGTTGATGAGGGGTGTACTGTTTAATTGGGACACTGAATGCTAGCAAGTGTTCAAGTGGGTAAAGGAGCACTTGTTTTTCTCAAAAGTTCTGAAAACTCAGGATCCTGAGTTACAGAGTGTGGTGACAGTAGATGCCAGCAATGTGGGTTTGGTTGCTGTGCTCACACAAGTGAAAGACAATCAGGTTCAAACTATTAGTTTTGCCTCTTGTGCATTGAATGGTGCCAAGAAGCAATACTCTCTTATGGAAAAAGAGCTTTTGGCTTGTTTGTGGGTGGTTATGAAATTTCTCAAATATTTGTGGGACACAGCACAGGGTTTTGGCTAATGTTGGAATCTTCATAGCCATTCCACAGCAATCCAGTTCTGCATCTCCTTTCATATATTCACACATTGCCATGTTTAGTCACTGTTGCTCAGTGTCTCTTCTACTGGAGCCTGCTTCTGCTAAAGGCAAAGTTTGAGTGGGTTCCATATATTCCTGGGTCGTGACGAGCATGGCAGGAGTTCTGTGTATATTTCAGGTTGTTCATTACAATATATCAAAGCTTGCAACCATTGTTTTAGTTTTGGACATCTTTCCCTGCCCCATTAGCAAACAACTAAGCATTTAGTGGTAGTGCAAGGAGTTTGTCGTGAGTGGCAGGGACATTCTCAGTCCAGTCAAGTAGGGCAGTCCTGGGATATAGCGGAATGTCGCGGTCATGTACTTGCTTCAGTGTGTTAATTACATCTATCCAATAGGCTGAGACCCCAAACAACATCCATCTAAAGTGAAAAAAAAATCCTACGTTTGCCCACACCCTGAACAGTATGAATTTGCCCCAAGACAGAATCAATGCAGAGCCTTTGGAGTCTAACATGTGCAGTGCATGAATTTAAAGTGTATGAATATCAGCCTACTGCTAGAGGCAACTAAACTTGTTTGGGTATAAAAGAATTCACAAGTGCGCTGAGTTATTTCTAGTCCCATTTGCAGAGTGTTCTCTTTTGGGGAGGTCTGCTAGTTTTACTCAGAATAGATGAAATATCAAGAACTTAGTGGTAGTGTTAGTGATTAGTAGATCAAGTACTGGTTACTTCTTCATTTCAGATGAAAACCCAGGGTCGATGAGTTTGATCACACCCATCAAGCAAATATGAAGGAGCATGTCTAGGGGCCAGGGGATAGGCAGTCATCCAAGCTTGCAGGTGTTAGGAAGTGTAGTGTTGGCTCTCATTATAACAATCAGACTGCTGGATTCGGGTGGCAGCACCCCAGGATTGTGGGGAACTGAGTCCAGTCCCACACTGTGTGACAATTGTTTGCCTACCCTTCTGGCCAACTAGCAGTACCTCACCAGTACCCAAGAGTAAAGGTGATTTGTGGCAGCTATGCGCATGACAATCTGATTTCTCAGGGGAATTGTGGTGGAACAGACCTTACCCCTTTCTCCCAGTTACATTTGTCTCACACATGCAACAACAAATAGAAGCAGGACTTGGTTTAATTAATTTTATTGAGTCAACTGCATCCTAGATAAAAAGGCATGCACTGCAATAATAAGGATAATGAAACATGATAATGGCAGTGCAGTGACAAAGAAAGTGAAACATAAGAAAAGTTCCACCTTAGTGTCACAATGCTAGGGCTTAGCATTCCTACCTACACAACTAAGGTTTTATACTAGAGCACAGCAGTGTTAGCCTTAATCTGCCCTTCAGGACAACTGGGAAGACACCATCTCCCATACCTGAATATGGTAGTAGTGAAGAGGGTGGTTGGTCTACCAAGACACTTCTCCCATGTAGGCAGAAAAGATGTTTACTATCAGCAGACAGCTGAAATGAAGCCAAAAGCACGCAGTGGCAACTTCTGTCTAGAATTTCCCTCTAAAGTACAGCAGGCAGAGAGATGTTTTATAATAAAACATCTGATGTTCTAGGAAGACTGCCCTAACATAAAAATATGTATATTTCCATGAAATGACAGGGCATGCGATGTTCTACTTTGTACCAACAACATTATCTTATACAGCCTTGAGCAAGCATAGAGTGAAGATGTTGTGCTATGAAGTGAAAAAAAATCTCTGAGCAGATGAACAACACATAAAGGAATAAAAACATCACCGCAAAATGATACTTCTGCTAAAATAATAAATAATTTTTTTTCTAGGCTAAAGGGCACAAGCTGCATGCCTATGGCTAAAAGAATGTGCCCATAAAAATATGCTAAAATAACCTCACAACAGAAGGACTCGTTCTGGTAGTGATCACCCCAACAAATGAACCCTAATCTACAGAGCTGCACCCAGGCTTTAGATTCCTGTGTCACTGTTAAAAGCAGGTTTCTTGTGAGGGAAGTTTTAGCAGAGTAGGTAATGCGACACTCTGTTTTCAAATTCTCTCAGAGGCTCTAATTGTGCAGGCAGTTGTGAATTTCTTGTCTTACAAGTGGTTATTCAGCATTCCTAACAAAGAGGTGAGAGGGGTAGGGTACACACTGTCTGACTTCATTGCTGCATGCACCATGTACGGGATGGAGTGATGCCAGTAATGTACGAAGTGTGCTTGCGCACTTAAGTAATACAGTTCTAAGTCATGCACTTAAAATCTGCCTTGATTAATGTAGAGTACAAGAGTGTCCCAAGTTATTCATGCCCATTTTCCCACCAATACTAGGTGTATCAACTGTGCTTTTAACATGCAGAAGAATGGTTTATTAAGTGGCAGTCAGAGCAGGGGTTAGCTACAGAGTTTGGAGTTGATTTGTCTTAAAGTCAGAATTTTACTATGCTCATAGGCAAGGATGCTATCAAGAATATGCAGACACCAGGTATAAAATTACATATGAAAGGGGGAGGGGGTGCTAAAAAGCTGGTGACAGGATAAGGAAGCTCTTGCAGGGGGAGCTGGTTATCCACCGCCATCTGCCTTGGGAAGTCTGTAAACCCAGCATCTAAGCACTTGCTAGGGGACTCCCATTGACCTTGGCTTGATCCATTCCAGACCTGAATTCTAGGCCCAGCCATACAAGTGGCGCAAAGGTTTTGTCAGCACAAGTGGGGTAACGTTGGGTGGTAGGAATTTCATGTATTCCTGTGGATTCCAAAAGTTTCCATCACACAAATGTAATCAAAATGCATGATTTCAGGCAACTGTCACAGGGCATTGTGGGTAAGAAAACCTCAGCTATCCATGCACGGCACCCTACCCTGGAATCCTCTGGTTGTCTAGTTTTTAAAAATGTCTGCAGCTGGTAAGTTTCCATGAATGGTGGCTGAGCACAGCCCCAAATCCTGCAGCTACCCCTATTGCTGATCTTTCCAAGTAGAGCCTTAGGGCCCTTTGTGTTGTGGTCTTTTGACCCACCTACACAAGTGAGGTACCGTTATTACAGGGAGACATGTGGAAACTCAGGGTGGTAGGAAATTTGTGGCTCCCCACCGATTCCAGAGTTTTCCTAACAGAAATTTGAGGAAATGTGTGTTTTCATCAAAGTTTGATGTTTGCAGGGGATTATGGTAAGAACATGTTGTAGGATCCAAGCAGAGCATCCCACCTTAGACTCCTCAAGGTGTCTATTTTTCATAACTGTCTGGGTTTGGTAGATTTTCCCAGGTAGTAGCCTATGCAAGCCTGAAACATGAAGCCTGTCATCACTGCAAGGGGGATGATTTTGGGAGTTAGCCACACTCTCCTGGCCCATATGTAAAAACAACACCTACAAGAATCAAATGTCCTCTTGCTTTCCATTGCTTTGTCCTTTTTTTGGGTGGGTGTGCAGAGTGCAACAACTGCACCACTTTATTTTGCTCCAAAAGCAGTATCCCTGGTGTCAGTTGGACTTTCACCTCCCCACCACCCCCTGGGCCAGATTTGGGCCAACCTTCCCAACTGAGATACTCCTCCTATCTGCTCTCACGGGGGCAGGAAGGCACTATTGCCCCCTTTTGGGGCAGGGGTAAGGCTCGACACTAGGCTATGCCACCACTCGTTTGTTTGTTTTTAAACTGTTTTGAAATTCCTGGTGTTCAGTAGGCTTTACCTCTATCTACCACTGGGGGGGCAGAAAGTCTATTGGGCTGCGGGGGGAGGGAGAAATGGACCCATGCCCCAGGGACCCATTTGCACCCCAAACAAATATTGCATAAAGGCAGTACTTCATGTCTAGTGGGCTTTCTGCCTCCTCGTCAAGGCAGATTTGGGGTAATCATCCCCCTCTGCCTCCCAGAGGGCAGAAAGACTGTGAGCACATTTGTTTTGGGGTAGGGCCATAACGAGGCCCCCTCACACTATATTTATTTTTTTCTAAATTGTCCCTGGTGTGGACTTTCTGCCCCTTTGTGTGTCAGATTGGGGGTAATTGTCCCCGCCTTCTCCCCAGAGGGGGCAGAAAGAATGTCAGCATTTTATTTTGGAGTAGGGGCACGGCCATTCCAATGATGGCCTGCTGCCCCCCTATACATTTTCATACTAATTGCTGTTGTCTGCTGGGCTTTCTCCCCAAAATCCCCCATCCATTCCCCAGGGAGGGACGGGTCGGGGGGGGGCTTTGGTAACAGAAAGACTGTCTGCCTTGTTGTTTGGGTGGGGCACAGCCATGCCCATTTGTTTGGTAGCATATATACCTAAGTTACACAGACCTTATAGTTAGGATCACATTTTAAACGTACAAAACCACACAAATTCACCCATTATTGTTAGAGTTATTTCAAGTAACTATAACACGTGCCCTAAGGTAACCATACCTCGTGTCCTCGCCCGTGGAGATGGCATTCCCCGGGGTGGGGGAGTCCACAGGGCCCCCCCTTATATTTATTTACAAGTTTGCCCCGGGTAGGTTGTGGTCCCCGCCCGCATATTTTTTATTCATAGCCCCAGGGAGGTGGCAGTCCCCTAGGCTTTAGTAAGCCCTAGGAGGGGGCCCTTATGCACCCCTCCTTAAAATAATATGCCCCCAGGACCTGGCCTACCTGGGGGCAAAAATAAAAGCAAGGGCTGGAGACCACATTTGCTTTTTTTTTTTAAATCACTGTAAAAATCATGAATATTCACAATTTTTACAGTGATTTTTTTTTAAATGCCTTTTGCCGGGGGTCCTCGAGATTCCTGGACCAAGGTTAGGGGCACAGGGTAACCATACTTTGCCCCCTTTTCTTTTTTTCAACCTTTTTTTAGACTGGGCTGAAGCCGAGCCTCAAAATGGCTGCTAATATTTCCCAGTTGAAGTGTTAGCAGCCAATGAGATCTCTGCACAAGATTGTCAGTATTCGCAAATTCAATGTGACCCTATGTATACAAATTTGGATTTCCTTTAATTTCTCCTGAACTACGAATAGATTTAAACCAAATAAAAAAAAGGCTTATCTGCGGACCAAAAGCTACCTTTCTGTCAAAGTTGGTGTAATTCCATCCAGGTGTTTGGGCTGCAGGTGTGTATAAAAAGTCTATGGGAATTAATATGGGAAACACACTTTTTTGACACCCCCTTTTTCTCATTCCCCTCTTGACGGATCATCCAGAAACTTTCCATGACAACAGGACCCTGGAGTGCACTTTTTTTGGAGCATTTCGTGAAGTTTCATCAAAGGGTGCCAAAGATATAGGCAAGTCAAAAAGACATTTTTTCCTATGGAAACTAGGTCCTAACTATATCTACCTACTGATGACTGCCAGTATATAATATATATTACCTAGTGGCTGTTGCCAGTCAGTAGTTATAGTTAGGACCTAGTTTCCATAGAAAAAGGGTGTTTTCACCTGCCTATATCTGTGGCACGGGTTGACAAATCTTCACCAAATGTTCCAAAAAAATAGAAAGGGGGATCGCAAAACATGTTTTCTCCATTTTAATTTCCATAGGGATTTTGAACAGAAATAGAGGCTGAACTGCTGGACGGAATTACACCAAATTTGGCAGAAAGCTAGTTTTGGTTCAGAAAGAGCCCTTTTTGTTATTTGGTGTAAATCCATTCAGTGGTTTTTGAAATATTAACAAAAAAACAAATGTGTATGTATAGGGACGCGAAGGCTCTGCAAACCTTCCTGATCTTGTGCTGAGATCTGATTGGCTGCCAACACTTCAACAATGAAGTGTTGGCAGCCATCTTGAGACCCCTTTTCTTATTTATTGGGAAAATAAGAAAAGGGGCCCGGGTAGGGACACCCTGACCCCTTAGCCCTGGTGCTGGGGTCCCAGAGGGACAGGGTAGGGACACCCTGACCCCCTAGTTCTGGTGCTGGGGTCCCAGAGGGATCCCACTGGGCAAAAAAGTACTTAAAAAATAATAATATTACAAATTGGCGATGGGGTTGCGAATAGGCTGCAAAAATTACTAAAAAAACAAACGCAGTCTTCCATGCTTGTTTTAAGAAAACCCCTGTGTGGGCCCGGTCCAGGGGGCACATTAAAAATAAAGGAGCGGGGCTCACAGGTCGCCTCTCCTGGACTTATTTATGTCCCAGGGACCACCACCTCTTCGGAGGTAAAAATCAATAGTATCTGGAGGCGCGATATCCTCCGCAGCCCCGGGGACTACCACCTCCCTGGTGCAATTTAACCAAGGGGGTCCGTGCTGCTATCTCCCCAGGGCTGAAATAAAAGAATGAAGACACCAGGGACCACCATCTCCCCAGGGCAAATTTCAAATGTTGGAGGAGGGGCAGGTGGCCCCTCTCAAGGAGCCAATGAGGGCCCTGTTGACCGCCACCCTCAGGACCAGCTCCAGCCATGCCTTGGTTGCCCACCCCGGGACATAGCTGTTTGCTCTTACTTGTCGGGAGCTTTGACAGATCCTGCCAAGCCAGAGCAAACATGCAGGTTCCAGCAAGCGAGAGCTGTTAAACAGCTCTCGCTTGCTGGAAGTGGGGGTTTCTTCTGTTTCCCTGCTCGCAGACATGCCAACAGGGAAACAGAGGAAACAATTGATCTCACAGACAGAGAGCTGCATGTTTAGCAGCTCCCTGTCTATGACAGCAATGCTGGCTCCCGCAGAAGGCGAGAAGCCGGCTGGCACAATGTCCTGCGGGGCACCCAGGACAGATGACCAGGCACAGAGAGATGGGATCCCTGGGGCCGAGATCAATGAAAATATCAATGAAACATTAGAAGTTAAAGTATTGAAGAAAAAACTGTGCATGGCGAGGGCGCAAGTTATAGTAACCTTAGGCCGTAAGTTATAGTTACTTGAAATATCTCTACCTCTAACTATAACTGCTGAATTGATATGGTTTTGTGGAGCACATTCAGAACGTAACTATAACATCCCAGTAACATTTATTTTTTTAAGTGAATATATTTATGTATATATATATATATATAAATATATATATATATATATATATATATATATATATATATATAATACTATAGTACCTAGTGGCGGTCGCCACTAGGTAATATAGTTAGGACCATGTTTCCATAGAAATAGCATTTGTTTACTTGCCTATATCTTTGGCACAGTTGATAAATCTTCACAACATTTTCCCAAAAATGTGGTCCAGTGACTTTTGGTGCGCATGGAACGTTTCGGAGTGATTCGTCAAGTGGGGGATGAGAAGAAGGGGGCTCAAAAAACATTGGGTTTCTCATGGTAATTCCCATAGGGTCTGTCAACACGTCTACAGCCCGAACCGCTGGACTGAATTATACCAAATTTGGCAGACACCTAGCTGTTGGTACGCAATTGGTGTAAATCAGTTCAGTAGTGTATTGAGATATTTATGGAAATTCAAATCTTATACTTCTGGCCGCTAAGTATTCGCCAACAAAGACAAACTCGTGCAGGGAAATGCACAACTCTGATTGGCTGCCAACACCTCAAACCAGGAAGTGTTGGCAGCCATTTAGGGACTCGGCTTGAACTGAGTCCTAGAAAAAAGTAACAAAAAATAAAAGGGGCAAAGGTAGAGACACCCTGACCCCTTTGCACTGGGCCCCCAGAGCAAAAAAACATTTTTAAATTTATTTTTTTGCTGAAAAATCACGATATTCGCGAATTCGCAACAAAAAAAAGAAAAGAAAAACAAGCGCGGGTTCCCATGCTTGTTTTGTTATTGGCCAGGTCCTGGGGGCATTAACATTTTTAAGTGGAGGAGCCTCCCAGTTACCCCACAGCCCCAGGGAACACCACCTCCCTGGACCTTCTGTTTTATGAATCCGGGAGGCCCTGCGGCTCCCCGCGGCTTGGGGACCACCACCTCCCCTGGGCTTTTATTTTTATATATGTGAGGGGTCCTGCGAACCCCCGGCTGCCCTGGGGACCACCACCTCCCCAGGGCTGTGTTAAATATAATATGTGTGGGGGGGCTGCCCGGCCCACTCCTGTTGCCCTGCTGAGCAATACCCCCGGGGCAAATATTTTAAAAAAAAAATGTGGTCCTTTTTTTTTGTGTGTGTTTGAGCCCTCATATATAGCCAAATACAGACAAGAGAAGCCACATCACGTTCCGGCCCAGGACCTCGGCCTGCTGGTCTACCAGAGCTCAGGTAGCGAGCGGCCCCCATCAGCCTTAGGGGGAGGGCAGAACTAGTCCGCCCCCATCCTCCTAGTTGTTAGATATTAAAG